>NC_140750.1:7431875-8931250 GCF_051527215.1 Medicago sativa
AATTATAAATAACTATGATCAAAAGTATATAAATAATTATTGATAGTGAGATTATAAATAAATTGATAAATTAACATTGTAAAAAAACTAAATCAACAATATATATAAAATAAAAATACATTTGAAAAACTTACCAATAACAATGATCTGATGCTAAATTTCAATAGATTTAAGTGACAATGATTTTTTCTTCTTGATGAAAATGGAGTCAATACATTGAGTAGATTTTAGTTTGTAGTGTAGTTTGTAGTGTTTTGATCGACTGAAATGTATTCTGGATGCTTGCTGCCACTTTGAGTAAAGTGGGTAATAAAATTAATACAAGCTACCAACATTTGTACAATGCCGTGTAATACTTAATGCATCCAACGGTCATATATACTTTCCGAGAAAAGTTTTCCTCGGAATTCAACATGGAAAAGCGTGCTCAACAGTTTGTGCAGGTGGGACATTAAAGAGTCCTGACATATGCATGAGTAATTACTTCCTCGGAAAACCTTTATTTTTGCGAGAAACCATGCTTCCTCGGAAATTTTTGGTCGGAATTCCAAAGTATTCTTGTAGTGTAAATAGTCAATGTTACTGTTAGAATGTTGTATTTCATTGTACAATGTGATCTTTTATCATGTAATTTTTGTATTATACGTCTGGAAAGTATCCAGACTTATAATTCTGATTTTTTTTTCTTGATCACTAGTATCATACATCATGTTAGATGTTACATGTATCCCTTTCATATAAATGTGGATTATAAAATAGTACTTATATATTAGATACATTCATGATGAGGTGGTAGTTTTGTAAGAGTTTGACCTAAGTTGTTAGATTCGATGGACAAAGTTCAAATCAACAAAAATCTCTCATTATCGAAATTTTTAAAAAATGGAAAAAAATCTTGATAAAAAAAATGAATTAATAACAACATTAATTATTCTTGTAAAAAAAACATTAATTATTTTTTAAAATTATTAAAATATATTTAATATCCATAAAAACAAGTCTCATAAATTTAATAAAGTTAGATATTATCAATATGACAAAAAAAGTTAGATACTATCATTAAAATATACTACTTCCATCCCTATATATAAGACCCTTTTGCTAAAATCACGGGAATTAAGAAAGTGGATATTTGTATTAAAGTTGTTAGTAATTACTATTGTTTTTACAATTTTATCCTTAAGAGAGAGAGTTAGTATATGTTTTTCATATGTTATTTATTGCTAATTGAAGAAAAAGATGTATGATAAATAGGGGCATGTATGTAAAGAAATAATTAATGTAGTTGGAAATAGCAAAGGGGTCTTATAAAAAGAGACAAAGAAAATTCTCAAAAGGGTATTATAATTAGGGACGGAGGTAGTAATAAATTTAATATCCATAAAAATAAGTCCCATAAATTTAATAAAGTTAGATACTATCATTAAAATATAATAAATTTGGAGGTTCTCGGTTCGAGTAAATTTTCCATTAGTATTTTTTGTGGTGAAACTTCAAGCGTGGGAATTGAACCCATAACATATTATTTGATAAAGTTTCAATAGCCATTGCGCCACTTCAATAAGATCACTTAAACACAGAGTTTTGATGGGATCCGATGCATTAGTGATCGTATGATTGCTCTTATTTATCGTTATCATTAAGCTTAAACACAAATGTTAAATTTAAAAAGAAAAGAGAATATGAAACTTTACTAAGAAAAATGGCACTAATGACCATATTATAGTTGTACCAAGTGAGATTCAAACTTCGTCCCTTGTATTACAGTTGTCTCTTTACTAAAACAATGACACTAATGACCATATTACAGTTGTCAAATAAAAAATAATATTTTAAAATGACTAATGTCAAAAAATAATAATTTAAAATTTATTTCATTAATTTTTTAATATACATAAAAATATTTAATATATTAAAGTCAAAACCAGTATTAAATGATATATTTTGATCGAGAATATACTTACACAATTAAATATTGTATTTATTTATTTCTACTAATTAAATATTGTATTTATAAAGTCATGTATTAATTTTGTAAAAAAAAAAAGTCATGTATTAATTATCAAAATAAAAATTATTATATTAAATACTGTATTTACTAAGTCATGTATTAATTATCAAAATAAAAAATTATTATTCTTGCTCTAAATTCAAACAAGTTGTATCTCAAATTTGTCTTTATAAATAGCGTAATTGGAGTAGTAAGAAATTCATAATTTACATTGTTCAAAATTCATTTCTCAATTCCTCTTTCTTTTTGTTTTTTGATCATCGTTGTCATGACTGGGAGGAAGGTTAAACTTGCATACATAGCCAATTCATCGAGCAGGAAGGCAAGCTACAAAAAAAGGAAAGCTGGTGAGAGATTAGTCCTTCCTTATTTTCAATAAAGCGTGTATTAGCCATGCAAATTATATATATGTTACCATTAGATAATGATTAATGGGATGAAAATGATTTAGGTTCATCAATTAAAATTGAAGCTTTCATCTATTCTCTACGAGTTATCTCCTCACTAGTAAGAGATTGAATTTAAACAAACTCAAGGGAGTTCAAATTAAATCTCATCTTAGACAATTATAAAATAATCATTATAGTTTCACTTTATTTTATTTTTTTGGTAAAAAAAAAAAAAAAACTTCTCTCTATTTTATTTTATTTTTAAAAAAATTCTACCTCTAACTATATATGTTTTTCAATAGGTTTGCTAAAGAAGGTTAATGAAATCAGCACTCTATGTGGGATAGAAGCATGCGCAATAATCTTTGGTGAAAACAATGCTCAACCAGAGGTTTGGCCACAAGGTCCTGCAACAAGAAATGTGTTATCCAAGTTCCTACACTTGCCTGAAATCGAACGAAGCAAAAATATGGTGGATTTGACAGCTTACTTAAACCAAAGTATAGCGAAATCTCAATTGTTGTTGAAGAAACAAATGGAGGCAAACAAGAAGAATGAATTCGCCCAATTTATTACTAAAGTATTTAGTACTGGACAATATCGTCCCGAGGATGTGAACGTGAATGAGCTGAATGACCTGATGGCCTTTATAGATAACAATCTGAAGAAAATTGATTGGAGGTTGCAATCGACGGAAATTCAATCTCAAGAGGAAGCTGGAAATGGAGCAGAAGATATGAATGGAATAGGTAATGAGGGTAATAAGGGTGATGCATCAGGGCTGGTGAATGTAGGAGATATGCAAGCTAATATGGGACATGGTGCTGAGGTTCAAGGTTTGGATAGCAACATGAATTATGGCATGGAAAGTGATTATCAAGATCCACCTTGGGACTTCTCCATGTTAGCATTTCATGATGTTAATACGGACATAAATGGTCTTTGGTCTAACTAGATCATAGTTGTATTGCAAATTTATGCTGTTTGAGTGTGTCTTTCAAAGTATGTGTTTGTGTCTTTCAAATTTATGTGTCTTTCAAAATTTATGCTCTTTGTGTGTGTCTTTCAAAATTTATGCTCTTTGGCAGTATGTGTGTGTGTCTTTGTTTGTTGGTCGTTGTTTGTATCATTTCAATGTCCTTATTTTTGAAGTTATGCATTGTGTACTTGTACAACATTGATGATCATTTTATCATCAATGAAATTAATAGTGAGTTTATTTGTGTGGTTTTTTTATTTTGCGGTGACTCCTAATGACTTGGTCAATTTATTTAGTTACATAAAATTCAGGGAAAAATAGAGGATTTATTGCGTTTTTCTCATTAACAACGTGGATATTGAGTAGTGGTTATCTTGTCAACAATTTTTACATTACTCACGTCTCAATTGAATTGTGATTTTTCAAGAGCTTTTCTTGCATACTAGTAGAGAGTTAAGACAAATTTTTGGAAAAAGAAAGGTTTGCAAGTAATCCCCCATTGATAAACAATTTATCCTTAAATAAGGTTCTTTTACCTATTAGTACTAATAAGATTCACTCTTAGAGTAAGATAATTTTAAATCACACCACCTCGCTTCACATTTTATCCCGTGTAAGATTTTTGATGTTGTTTCGTGAATAAAGAAGAAAATCTTAACTTAAGGATGAGTCTCTTAGTACTAATAAGATTCACTCTTAGAGTAAGATAATTTTAAATCACACCACCTCGCTTCACATTTTATCCCGTGTAAGATTTTTGATGTTGTTTCGTGAATAAAGAAAAAAATCTTAACTTAAGGATGAGTCTCTTAGTACTAATAAGATTCACTCTTAGAGTAAGATAATTTTAAATCACGCCACCTCGCTTCACATTTTATCCCGTGTAAGATTTTTGATGTTGTTTCGTGAATAAAGAAGAAAATCTTAACTTAAGGATGAGTCTCTTGCAATAAGAGAGAATGATGAGGAATAATAATACATAATAATATGAAAATATCAAGACATTTATATAACTTTCAAGAAACACAACTATATGAAGACATAATTAATAGCTATGGAAGCCTTTAAAATCTCTATATTTTATAGGCATATAAACTAGAGCTACACCTAAATATCTCTAGATTTTATATAATCAATCGCTAACATTAAATACTTCGAGATTTTTCCATGTTATAAGGTAAATCCTTACAAACGGTATAAATAAATTAAGCTATATAATCAAGAAACATTTTGCCAATCAAGTAACAAGTTTCTTAGAGCAATTATAGAATTCTCTCTTTCTCTACCTATCATTATGTTCCTGAGTGAGGTAACCTATGAGAAACGAAGAAAAAAAAACTTTTAATTTCATTTTGGATCAAAATCAAAAGCATGACACAAAATAAGTCCTATTATATATCCTAAAGTCCACAATTTGGTCTTGTAGCAACATGAATTCTAAGAAAGTGATAGCTTAGTGCTAATTTCCTTGGTCTCTCTGCAATGATCAATCTTACCATCATTGGTTCCATATGTGTGACTCAAACCTAGTTGCAAATCAGGCAAGAATCTTTTCTCGTCTTTATGTACTTTCTCTTGATTCAACTGCATAACAAATAATTATATGAATGCATTGATAAAGCAAGAACAAATTAAGTGAACAAATAGATTCATTAGATTTTCTTTATTTCGTTAAAGCCTAATGTTACCTTGATCCGAAATGGGGCTTCAAAATGTAGCAATAAACTTGTGGAAGAGTTGCAAGGTTCTTTGGATTTCAATAGATATTCTGTATTATTTGTAATACTACTACTTGTGTTGTTCCATTCAACTTTCTCAATAGGTTGTGACCAAGTTTTAGAAGTTACATTGGCAAGTAGCCTTTTGAATTCCGGTTGATGAATATTGTTCATGATTTCAAATGGAGACCAATTTTTCTCTTCAAGAAATTGGGTTGGTGTCACGGGTGCAAATCTGAAAGGTTGATGATTGAAGTGCCAATGTTGGTGCCTAGAGATCAGAGAGAGAGAGAGAGAGAGATTAATTGCAAGAAGGATTACTATAATATCAAATAGTAAAAACTACACAGTTCATTTAACTAAATTTAAAGTTTTAAAATGGTCTTTTAATTTATTTTTTTGGTGTTAAATTAGTCATTTACCTTTATAAATGTGTACACATTGATCCAACTTTCATTTCTTTTTTTACTTAAGCAACATATGTGACAAATTTGTGCATATAATCATTGACTTTAAATTAAGTTAAAGAACGTATACTGAAATTTTGCTTATTAATTAACAATTGTGTTATCTTCACACAAAAATTGTAGGCACTGTACATATATTGTATACCACTATTCACAGACAAATACTCGTGAACTTTATTTCATGAATACAATTAAAATATATGGTTAATTTCATTTAGTAAATGGTAGGATATCATGTATTGAACACTATATGTTGACACAACATTGTTTATTTATTCAGTATTACATGATTAATAATATAGTTTAATTAAGGAAAACAAGATGAAAGGAATGTAGGATTAATTACCTTGAATCATAATGATGAGTTGAGTTTGTCTGTGAATAATTACGAGATAGGGAGAAGGAAGGGCATGGCTGCAGGAGAGTTGGATAATACTGAGGATTATGATGCTGCTCATTGTAACTACTTGATAGAATAATACCACCATTACCCATCTTGAAATGTTGACTTAGATCGAGTTTCTGAGATCTACCAACTTCTTGTGTTGACCTCTGTGTTTGGCATAGTACTGCAAAGCATATATTATTCTTTTGTTAAGTAGAAAACTATACATGCTAACAATGGGTACATTAAACCAAATACAAAAATTGTAATAAATACATTTCATAGGACGATGAAATAAAACATTGGTTATACTTCAATAGTTAGCTCCTTTTTAGATATTGTTGTTTTGTTATGTTGACTTTGGTTTTAGGTTTTTCAGTATACCTTTTGTTGCAATTTTGCCGGATGTATAGTTTTATTTTTTTGGTTGGAAAGCTAAAGAGAAAGGGAAACAAAAACAAAATGAAGGTTCATGATGTCATCCGGAGGAGAGTGGTGGACGAAGAGATCAATACTAAAAGAAGCTTTTAGCTTAGCTAAAAAGTCAGCGCAACTGTTTCCTTCTCCGAGAGCTTGAGCAAAGTGAAATCTTGAAGGAGAAGGTATTTGATGTCTTGTATCAAAGGAGTTTCTATTAACACTAAATAGAGATTTTTCTTTTTTAACAATAGTTTATTTTCTTTTTAATGTGGATACCCGTAACAAAATGGTATAGTAGAACGAAAGACCATCTCTTAGATGTGATTCATGCTCTTTATGCGTTTTGTTTGTTTTTTGGGCTTTTTATATTGTGTCTCTTGTCTTGGTATTTTATATGAGAAACTCTTATTTGGTCACAAGACCAACACCTCACATTTAGGCACACACTCATAAAACTATTAAAGTGATATTGATTGATGTGACTATTTTATTTATCTTTTAATTTTTTTTATTTATGTATGTATGCCTAAATTTTGTGTCTAAATGCTTGTGCCTACAAAAGACTTTCTCATTTTATATATTGATGGATTAGAGTACCGCTTTACTCCCATTTTTAAATTTATTTCTTTTGATATTCGAAAGAAATTCTAAAGGACATCTTCATTAATTAGACAACTAATATCCCTTGACCAAGAAGAAAAAAAAAACTACAGTCCAAATCCACCAAAATATGCCACCAACCATGAACAAGAGGTTTAATCACAAGAATATTTACTATGGCAAATGCTAACTTGTGTCCTCAAGGGCACATGTTAAGGAACTCATAATAGAAATATACGTATCAAAAGTCGTGCAGTCAATTTTTTAAAAGTTAAATTATCATGTTTTCCAATGCAAAATTGCTTATTTTGGGTTCCTTAACATGTGCCCTTAGGGCATAAGTTAACATGACCCATAAAGTAAATATTAAAACTCAATGGTCATATTCAAAGATTTTGTGGAAAAAGGAAAGCGATTTGTCTTACTCCTAGTGATGCTAACCCTAAATTCTTCCTTCATCACTTTGTTGAAACAGGAACCACTTACACCTAAAACTTATCTGGTATCTACCATTTCCTTCTTAGATTTTGTTTTTGGGGAAAGATTTTGGCAGAAAGAAAAGAGATGGTGCATATAAGAAGCAAGTGCAATTTCTGAATATCAAAAGCATCAATCCTTCCGCAAAATTTTGATAACAATTTTTGAGGAAAAATTTGATAACAATTCAATTTTGTATTCATTTTTTTGGATGGTTCTTACCTTGTCCAAACTCGTCAAGTTTCTTGCTTCGATACATCTGAAATGAAAACTGAATAATCATTAGATTATTTTGTGGGAAAGAATTAAGTGTAATAAATTTTGCTTATGGAAAAAAAGTTGTTTGAAATGAAACTAATTTGTGAAGATTTTTTTATCTCAACGGTACCCTCTAATTTCTGGAGAAATGAGATCGTAGTATTGCAGAATTTGATTGAAAGTTAAGTAAAGTTTGATTAAAAATTATTTCATCGAGAAATAAGAGAGTAACCACTTGAACTGAATACTAATATTGAGGTGAACTTAACAAAAAAACATACTAATTTACAAAAAGTTAAGTGATTGATCATCTTAAACTTCAATTTATTGTGGTACCTGCAAGTGAGACTTGACATGAGCAATGTTGAGTCCTCTTACATTCATTAGCTGAAGCACCAACTTGGGTGTTGCTCCTGCATCAGAGTTGAACCAAATATTAATTTTCACTATATATGATCATTAAGTATATAATCTTAGCATTTATAACAAATGAAATGCTTACTTTCTAGACCACCAAGTCTATCAACAGCATGCAAAAAAGAATGATGAAGCTCAGGAGTCCACCTTAACCTAGGCATCTTGGATCTAACATAATGTCTAACCTTGCCTCTTCTTTCATTATTTCCTTCTCTTGATCTACAATTACCTTCAATATTTTCCTTCTCATTCTCATTCTCGTTCTCATTCTCATTCTCCTCAAGTATTGTTGCTTCATGGTTGTTATTATCTTCACTTGTAGCTTCTTCATTCAAATCAAATTTTTTAGAAGAACCAGATGAAGTATTACTTTCATCAACAAGCTGCAGGTCCTCACTCTGAATATAATTGTTATGAATCTCATATCCTTCTTCTGACATGTTTGTAGCTAGCTAGTTGCACGGGTGATCACACCTCCAATGTCACAATTAATATATAAATATTTTTGTCGTCTGCAACAATGTCTGAAACAAAAAGAAATATTTTAATTTAATGTTGATCCAAGTGATGTGAGGACAGGCTGTATATTTTCTCTACAACAATTACTAAACTTTATAACTCTTAAAATAGAACTACATGAAATGCCATGAGATGATGCTACAATAAAAAGGGCAGCCCGATGCACTAAAACACCTGCATACGCAGGGTCCAGGATGGGCAGTAACAAAGAAAATTAGTTATTGGCTAAAGAAAAACATTTACTAAGCATTCCTATATTACATTTTCTTTTAAATATAAGTAACTATTTCCTATTACCTAAGTATATAAAGAAGGAGAATGCAACCAATATCTCTTTCTTGAAGCTTAATCATGTGAAAATCTAAGGTTTAGATCTACATATTTAAAATATTATACCATGTTAATTAAAAACCTTCTATAAATCAACTTATTAATTCTTCATGATCGTATATACACATATAGAAAGGGGAAATTAAGAATTTAAATATAAGAATCGACAAGTAATATTTCGATCTAACATACAGGAAAAGGGATTGAGATAATTTGAAACACTTGAAAAGATAATGTTTATAAACCCATTCTCGTCAACTTAAATCCATATATATTATGTATATACCTTTTTTTTATATAGTATTATTATGTGAGATGGAGTATATGAATATGAACAAGGTATCCCTAAGTTTTGTTTTTTACAAGATAACATATGGGTAGAAGATATCACCGTATCCATGAGGAGAAAGGATCATTCAAAAGACAGTGCAACTCATTATATATATATCATACAAAAACTAAACACATCTTGATAAGATCAGAAAGAAATTATACAAAAACTTCATAAGGAAAAATCAAGTAGTGAAATTTTTTAATAGTGAAAAATCAACTTGTACTACAGAAGTTATGAATTGACTAAAAAATCTTCAACAAGTTGTGCTTGGAGGAAACAAATATATGAAGAAGAAATAAAGTTCATGATCCTAATTAAGAAGAAACTCCTCTAGATGGAAAGAAACAAATAAACAAATATCATATGTAAAAGACTTAAAAATACTATGGGGTTTCCCCTTTGTTTTCATCCCTTAAATAGTACTAACCATCGATCTAAGATAATGATTTCTTTTCCAAGCCTATTGATATTTGATCACATGTACTTAATTGTGTGCAATTGCATAAACCAAACATATCTTCAACCAGACATCTTGGATATGCTGCTAAATCTTTGATGGGTTGAAGGGCATGTAAAAGAAAGGGATGGAAAAGAGAGGAGTTTGAAATTGGTAACATACCTGATTTTGAGATAACTACTTTTGGTATATAATTCATTCAGCAGCAGAGTCAAGAGTCATCAATTTCAATAAGTATATAGTAGATAGACTATTTTGGTTTCTAAGGAAAAAAAGAAAATACATATTGAAAAGAATATATCAAAATTGGGACAGGCTACTTGTTCTCTATAAATAAATATTATTGTAATTAACCTACATAATGGATACAGATGAGGATGGTCCCTTTAGTACTATTGGAAATCATGTGACATCTACCACCCTTTTCTCAATTCCACCACCCTTCCTATCTGCTCATAGTTCTGTCTCTTTTACTTGCACATCTGTTATAATATTGGTGGAATTCAAGAACAAGCGATTAGTCTCACATCAACTATAAATAGGTTAATACGACACATAAAAAAGGTGATCCGATATTTAATGTCTTAAAAGTTCTTAAAGCACCCCCAAATTTTCCAACAAATATCTTAATTTGTTGACCTTATACTAGATACATATGAAATACCGGATGTTTCTAATGACTTTTAAGAAAATAGTTCAAATGCGGCTTGATATGTATAGTAGGTAAAATTCTAATGACTTTTAAGAAAATAGTTCAAATGCGGCTTGATATGTATAGTAGGTAAAATTCTATGAAAATTTGATTGGTATATCAAGTGTGAATAAGAGTCTCACATATTGTATGGAAAATTAGATGTTGAGGGGCATGTTAGTTAGAGGATCCATGCATATATCCAATGTCTTACCATTTTGGATGAAGATGTGGTGTTCAATCAACTTGTGTTGTTTGCTCTAGATCCTCCGGTCTCCCCTTATGACCCATTAGTGGTATGATCAAAGCTTATGATTTGCTTAAAGGTGACTGACTTCTTGTATTTGAAGTCTTTCTAACAAACTGGTTGTTAGATAAACATGTCTCGTTGATATTTGTGCTAACAACAATGCAAATGTATAATAAAAAATAAAAAAAGTTTCGCCTGACGGGGAGCAATCTCAAATGATGGATGGACTCACACTTGAAGAATAAATAGTTAGAATATCAAGTTCGAATAAGAAGTCTCACAATACATGAAAAAGTATATATGAACAACATTTATGCGGGAGAACCTATGTACATACTTTTTTTAGTGAAGATATGTATTTAAACCCAAGGTTGGCCTAAGAGCCGAGCAACTCAATTTGGGTTTTAAGCCTAAAATATTTGGGTTAAAAATGCTCAATTTTTTTTAATTTAATTATAAATATATAATATGTTGCAAAGGTTACAAATGTTTAACTAGCGTAGTTGGTCAAAGGGCATTACGACTTTCTTCACACAGGTTTAAATCTTAGACTCAATGATATTTTTTTTATTTTTTTATTTTCTAGTTTTGAAAGAGTTTATCATAAAATTTGCTTTAGACCTATATACATATATTGATAACAACGCAAACATGTTATAGCATGCACATGAGCTATTGGAACAGAACCATAGTCCATATATATAAAATACCTGATATATACATATTTTGTCTAATTCACCAAGATAACTAAAACCTTAATGTAGGTGCAAGTAAATTGTGGGGCCAATTATCAAGATTTCAATTTTCTTCTCACCTAAACTAAGACTTTTTTCCTATTTAATTTTACTTTTTCTTTAATAATAAATAACACATGTTTCCACAGGCTTCTTCCCCATGTGAGTGTGTAAATGTGACGTCTAATTTTTATCATGTTGGAAGAGTATTACCAAGTGGACAACCTTAATATATAATGCAGCTAGCAATGTGAACATTTTATAACAGTCAATTTTGGTGGTAAATGTGCATAAAAAGGACATGTGTATATTTTAGATTTTGGGGTACTTTCATGGCAATTGATGGCAATATATAATATCGTATATTCGCACATTTGACAAACTATATATAATTGATTTTTCAAATTGCATGGGCTATGACTGCAGGAATCTTGACTACAACACTTGTGGACTTCCATGCATGAGGAGAAAAAATATGCATTATTATATTTAGAGATTTTGTACACTCATGCATCCAATGGTATTGTTTAAAATTATTCCTAGCTAGTCCAGAACATTATTGGTCAAGAAATACCTCTCATTGAAGAATTTAATACTGCAGGTTGATTATTAGATTATTAGTTATCCACATAATCATTTACTTCACTTTTTATGCCAAAAGTTTATTGTTGTAAAGAGAATGATTGTGAGAAGCAAAGGATTCTTTAACAAAGTGTTTGACAATTGGATTAAGCTTCTTTTATAGGCAAACTAGAAACTAAAAGGAGGGGAAGGAAGTTGAAATTTTCATCAACTTTATTGACTTATGTTGCACCCAACTCTTTGAATTTGAATACCTCAACCATATTTGGATTTCATTGTCTTTTCAATCACAGATATTTTCACACCAATGTTTCATATACATTAAGCTTACTTGTTAGAAAGGTAAAAATATAATGCTAAGAAATAAGGCTAATGTTAGAGAAAAAAAAGTCTAGTTAAAAGCTTTCCAACTTCATACAAGATTTTGTATTTTAAAGTTTACTTTAGGCCCGTTTGGCTCAGGATATCTAATTAGGTACGTTAAATTTGGATATTCAACTGATTTGACTTAAACGTCGAATGAGTTAAATGACGATAGTTCGAAATCTGAAAATACCATGATAGTAACACCTTGTAATATACTCCTACTACTTTCACCTATAAAAAAAAACGATTGTAACAAAAAAAAACACTAGTAATGCCTCAATTGTTTAATGGGAAAGTGAGAGAAAACTTGAGTAATTGAAAATTAATGGTGTGGCAGAAATTAAGGAGAAATTTTGATTGTATAGTGCCTCTCATAGTATGTGCCTGCTGATTGTATAGTGCACAAATTTTGATGATTTTCCTCTACAATCCAAAAGGGTTTTAACTTTCCAAGGCTCCCTTTTTGGATGGATTTGGTTTTGTTTTGTCCCAATGTGTGACAAAGAGGACCTACTTCTCATAGATTTTGACATAGCAATAGGTTAATTTTGTCTATACTTATTAGCAAGACTATTTCTATTGGTACATGAGTTTTGAAATCGAGTTAGAGTGAAAATGATGACAAATCTTCAAAAAATTAGAGTAATAGTGTTTGTCATATATCTTTTCAAAAAATTAGTGTTTGGCACATAGAGAAAACTACTTGGAAGAGAGGAAAATTATAAAGGGCCCATGATGAAGATTAAGACAATATATAAAACACAAGGAAGATTTGTCCTCTCATGTGCATGAGTGTTGACATTCCTTATTAAATTAATCTTTATATTAGGAATCTTTCAAAGAATTAGGCCTTAATTTTTTAATGTTTCATGGATGAAGACGTCGAACCTAGCTACCAATTATACTGACATGCATCAACGATCTACATCTATAAAATACTATAAGATTGAGCACTTGTTTATGTATATAATGATATATAACAGCACATAATTATTCAAAAAAATAATAATATAACAGCACATAATTTAATTACAAATTGCTTAGTTATTAGCTTCTTCGTCCTTTCATGATTAATGTAGGAATTATCTTATTGGCGAAGAAACAATGGAAGGAAATTTGAAAATAGTTTAGTATTTTAACATTGAAATTATTTGAGAGTTTCTATGAAGTTACCTTGTAATATACTAATAGGGTCCATTTAGGGATTATTAAAAAAAAAGTCATTTTGATATTCGAAAAGTTATAAATAAAATAAAATATTTTTTTTTGTCTATCATATTAAAAATCATTTAAAAAAAATCAGATATCAAAAATAATTTTATAGAAAAGCTACTCAAAACAACTTTTCATTTAAAGAAATATTTATTTATTTTTTATTCTCATTTACTAAAATCACTTGCAAACGGATGAAAAACTAGAAAAGCATTTGGTTTTTGAATTATGAAAAGTATTTGATATGAACATATGACTAATTATAATCAATATTGTATTTGGTCTTGAATGTAAGTGGAATTTATATGTATATGATTTAAATATAGACCAAATACATTTGACTTTTTATCTATATTTAAGATTGAAGGAGTCTAAAAAAAATGGAGGTAGTTTTTTTGTAAAAATCCTATAACTAGTAAAAGGGAAAAGTCGACATCCACATCAAATCAGGCTCAACAATGATCAAATTAACACCATATGTAGTGTCTCTTAAAAATGCAATAGTACGAACTAAAGACATAGTCGTGTGTCAAAACAAAGAGTATCTAATTAACTCAAACCTTTAAAATAAAACAAAACCAAAGAAACTAAGATCCTCCTCCATAACATTCGTTTCAAACCATAAATAACTTGAAGCTTGAAGTACCAGATTAGTTCAAGTGGTAAGAGGTTTGAACCCCCTTAAGGAAGTGGTGGCTATTAAATGGCGGACGGTTAAAGTTGTTTCCAAAGGTACTAGAGCCTACGAGGAAGGAACAAGGTATCTTTAAAAAACAAAGGAACATAGGCCTCAGAATGCAAAAGGGTCGAGAATGAGCAAAGTGTCACCCTTGTTAACCAACTGGACCCTTCAAACTTCCTTCTTCCTGCCAGAAGTGTATGTCAAAATGAGACGAAAACTGCATTTTTGTCTAAAAGTATACATTCGGACAGCTCAAAAATCATCTTCCTCTCCGAATGTGTACATCCAAAGTAATTTTTCCGGGTGGGAGAAGTTCCTCCCTTAGAAGATTGGATAGAAAACACCAAGCAATTGCGAAACTATCAATGTTACATTTCAATTTCATCCATGTCACCATGTGAGTTATACAATTATATATGAAAAAGTAAATTGAAAATTTTGAGATGGAAAACGAATTTCCATTTATTCGAGATATTTCAAAAACAAAACTGCGCAAGTTTAAGCAAGAGTTATTTGAGTAGAAATAAATAAACCATAGAACTATGTTCAGCATAATCCATCCAAATAAGAAAGTCATAATAATTCACATGTCATAATAATTCACATGTCTAAGGAAAGCAGTAACATCAACAAAGATAACCATGCCGCAGTTATAATCTAGAAAGGGAAAACTAGAAACATGGCATAAACAACATTCACAGCCAGCATTTATCATAGTCTGTACAATTAATTCACAGCCATACCAAACAGAAAGATAAACTATTTCCAAAATGTTCCAACCAGGTAAAGTTTCTTGTCAAGCCTGACCAATGCTGTATAAGAACAAATGAGTTGTCTCCTTCATCGCCGAATATTAGGGCCTCTGTATTGCCCATTCCCAATAATCAAATCGCTAGGTGGCGGAATCTTTTCTAACCAGGTGATTTCAGATGAACTCATCCCACGCAGCTCCTCAAGCACTACATTTTTAACAATATAGCATGTCAGATAATAACATCATAATAGAAATCAGGTTACATTTCTTAACTAAAAAATAATGAGATTTAGAAGGAAGAGAGAAGTACCTGGAAGATCTGTCCTCAGCGACTTACGGAAATAAGAGCAGTTTCGTCCATTTACTTCTTCTTCCAATGAGTAAGGAGGGGTAAGAATGTCGAAGAGAGCACAAGGGGTTATGGCTTTGAAGCAATGGAGGTTGCCGCCCCTATTTGGATAAAGAATTGTTGTGTCACAAGGAGCAGTCATCTGACAATCTCTGACAAGTTTTGCTGGTCTCGCTGCAGCTGTAGACAAAAAATCTTGAATTTAACTTTTGTGGTTTAGGAAATGTTTGAGAATCATAAAATTGTACTGTTTTGTGAACTACTACAAGCAGATATAAGTTAAACAACAGAGATATTAAGTTAAGATACATCAATATGGAAGTTCACTGAAAAACCATAAATACGTCTATTTGGCATGCATAATTGCATACTAATAGCCCAAAATAACATCCATTAGACCATTACTGGAAGCAAATATCTGAGGAAAATATATCTTATCAAAGCAGGCCTACTGCCATGCACCTGTCCCACTACTCTAAGGGGTCTTCACCACGGATTTGGATTGTGTGCAATCACTCAGTCAACCAAATTTTGGATTGTCCGATCTTGATCCACCGGACGCCGATGTGGCTAACTGCGTGACTGCACACAACCCTAATCCCTTCACCAACCCCTCAGCAGGTATAGGTAGGAACAACTATAGTCTTAAAAAAACACTTGAAACTATTGTATGGGATAGAAAGATGTTCAGTTTGTATGCTCAAAGAACTAAATATCAACCTCGTCAAAACACTTAGCAAAATAAACTATGTGAAATACTGAGAAAACAATTTGATGTTAGCATTCTATGTCTCCTAATAGATATCGATTTCAACGAATAATACAGAGCAGAAAACCAGCGGCAGTACCAATGACAAGATTGAAAGTGAGAGGCAAAATTAACACTAATGTAGATAGTTACCAAGTGACAAAGGCAATTGATTGCAACTTTCTCCAACAATTTATCTAGTGGAGACATGTTAAACTATTGGGAATAGACTTAAAGAAACTTTCATCCTCTGTTGATGTTAATTTCAAGTCAAGGATTACCCCTTGAAGAGGTCTATAAAGACAGGTTTTGACCATTTTGCTTAAAAGAACAAAACAGAAAAAGAAGGCCCAAATCTTACTCCACCTAAAAGTTGCTCAAGTGCAATGTTGAGCTCTTAATCATCTTTCCTTAATTCCAACTAAAAATTAGCAAAAACGTATTTTTTCTGTAAACGGTCATCTAGATAGGAAATTATTATAAATTGCAAACATAGCAATGTGATTTATGGATTTTGAAATATAGAAAAGGGGCCTGTTAATGAAGCCAAATTATACAGCTACTGTCCTATAGCTAATCTACATGTAGTTTCTATAAGAAGCAAGTAAATCAAGCCAATTATGATCACACATGCGAGGTTTTAATTTATGGCCAAAATTGCAGCCATAATGTCTAGGTTTTTGAACCGTTATTACGGCCGCATCAACCCCATTTGTCCACAATATCAACAATTGCAGAGTAGTGGCATTTTCGATTACAAACAATTGTTAAAGTAAAGACTGAATCATAAGTAAATACAATAAGGAGTGTCACCTTGGGATAGATTGCATGACGCAGGCAAGTCGATCCAATCAAATGATTTCACATGCAACGAACCATAGAGAACCTTGCTTAAAACAGTCATTCTAGGATGATCATGAAGCGGAATCAAAGAACCAGGAGACATACAGAATACTCCAATCTGCAAAAACAAAAACAAATACAAAAAATTCAGCTTTAGCCCATTTGAATCCAAAATTCAGTGTTCAAAACAAGACACGATCCAAATCCATTTAGAGTATTAACACTTAAACAGTGACAAGCTGCAAGTACAAAACAATCAAAATGCTTACAGAGAACTTGTCACATTCGTGCAGGTGAATGTACTTAATAGGAGGACCCTCAGGAGTTCCAATTCTCCCATTTCCACCATTCATAGAACGTTTCCAACTTCGCGCCAGTTGCGCCTCATGGTCAAGACCGATATGGGAAGGCTTCAACCCATCTGCCACGGCAATGCAGTTTATAAAAGGTTAATTAACACATTCACCCGTCACTATAACAATAAGGACACTGTACTATTACTAACAACATGCATGTATCCCAAATCAAACATTACAGTATACAGTTCACATTAAAATTCAGCAAATTCAAATACTTTAATTAAACATTTATCATATGCAATTATATAAGTAAATTGTACAAATTCAACAAAAAACAAAGGATCAGATTGTACCTAAAACAGTTCGGACTTTTTCGAGAGCCTCTTCTGAAATAGGTCCCTCAGTGGACAAGGAAGCCTTGCAGACGTCATACAATTTCTGAATATACGGCATTGTACTCGACAATTCTTAAACAATCAATGCAGCAGCTAGATTTTCAGATTTCAGAATCCAATAAAACAATGAAACTTGGATCCAAAATATCACTCAGGTCGCTAGAATCCAATCAAAACAGCAAAAGAAACAGCTTCATTTCTACGCAACAAAACATGTGCATGAGAAATTGATCAACTCAAATCCAATAAACAGTATCTACAATCATCACAAACATCAAAAATTCACAACACAAATAATTATAACCAATAAAATCAGTTCAAAGTTCAAACCATAAAAAAAAACTTGCAAGTTCTAAACTTTAGTAACATCATCACATAAAAATTCAATCTTTGAAATTAAAAACAACAAAAATGAAAATGGGTTGTCTTGAATAATCAAATTATGCCATACCCAAGTTTCATATATTGAAAATCATATATTGTATCATATACTATGAAAAGTGAAAAATTGAAAGATATAATGAAATGGGGTGTGAAGAAATGTGAATAGAGAGTAATGATAATAGAGAGAAGAGTGTAATACGTGAAACATTTGGTTGGTTGATGAGAGAGTCACGACATAATCGAGGTTGATGATAGCAGAGAGACACGAGAAGAGAACAGGAAGAAACCAGAGTGAGAGACAGACAACAAAAGACAGTCACAGATTTCAACAAAACCTGATGTCGCTTTAAGAATGCTTTGTTTGTTTGTTTACAATGGTCCTTTTAAAGGAGCCAAAGTTAGAGAGAGAAATTTATGAGAAAAAAATCATCATACTTACTCTAAAAGCCAATTAGGTCAAGCAATTGGCTTAGCCCTAATTCTATGCTAATTTCCCTCCCAAATACTTAATGAAATCGTGCTTTGCAAGCTGACAAGCTGATGGTTACTCATTAAATGCTGTTTCATGATTTGAAATTTGAATTTCAAATCATAATAGCTTTGGTGTTTTCCCTCCTTAGGTGCCTTACCAAGCTTTCACAACAAGCTATGCGGCTCCCTTAAATGCAGAGTCTGAGATGGCGGGTTCCTCCAATTTATTGTGACTTTTCATGTGCAAAATTTGAATTGCCAACTAACAGTCATAAATGCTGATTTCAAATTGCAAATTCTCTCCATTTGTATCTGTCATTTAATGTTGGGCCCCTCTTTTCCACCAATTAATTACTCTATATATTTTCCCCTTCATCTTATTCTTCCCAACCAGCCTTCTCTCTTATTCTTCTCTTTCTCACTGATGCACTTTTTCTCTTCTAATCACAACCTTTTTTCGTTGATTTTTTCTTCCCACATCCCTCAATTTTTTCCTCTCTTCACCACTCCAATCAATTTTATGGCTCCCTCACATTTTCTTTTCGTTTTTTTTCTCATTCATTCAACAAAACTTCCCCTACATTGTTCTATCCTTCTGGATGTTGTGTTATGTGGTCGCTACAGACTCAATCAGAAGGGATAGTAGTTTAAGGCTTTTGTGTTTTGATAGTAATTGGGGTTCTACAGTCTACTCATAGAGGGAATCTTAAACCTATCAAGGTATGTGTAGTTAGTTTCAGCATGATTTTGAAGGATATTATTTCTGATTTCTGTTCACATTTTCAATTTTGTTTGTCTCTGTATCATATTTTTATTGTTAATTATCAAGATTTAGGCGTGCACATTAATTTCTTTGATTTTCTTTTGCAGATACATGGTATATGTAATGGGCTCTTTACTGTGTTCATTTTCGTTACCTTTTTGTGAAGATTAGCATATTTTGATTAGCATATCGTATATTATGAAAATTTGATTGAAATCATTGATACATTTTCAACATACAAAAATGAGTATAGGACAAAAATCATAGAAAATTAAGCATTTTTCTTCTTGAAGTTTTCTGTTAATCAAGTGTCAGAATCGTCAACATATTAGTGCTTTATTATTTGAGATTTTAATGTCGAGAGATTGTAGTTTCGTTCGAGCTTTATATCAGGAAAATGATAGATATAAAAGCAACATAAACTCAAAGATTGGTTTATTTGAATTAATAATCCAATTGTTGAACATTTTTACAGATCATTGCAACAGCGTGCATGTTCCTTGCTAGCAAGGTCAAAGAAAGTCGTTGTCATTTAAGGGATATAATTTTTGTTTCCAATTAGATGATTCATGAGAAGGATCCTGCAGCTGCACAGAAGATAAAACAGAAGGTGTTTTATTACTTATTGTGCCATTCTGATTTCTCAGTTTATCTGTTGGCTTATATTTCTGCTTTGTTTCCAATTAGATGATTCATGTCCCTTTCTCTTTCTTACTGATCCCCTCTACCTCTCTCATCTGCTTCGGCAATTGCTCAGCAAGGAGCAACTCAACAATTCAAATTTGAACTTGAGTTTTTTCCTATCACGGCCCACTGATGACAATGCTCAGCGCAAGGCAGTTTGGCAGTCACACCTAAAGCTTTACTCAATTTTGTTTTGGGTTGTGAGTTTCTGTTGTATAAAATTTCTAATATGAGATGATGTTTTTTTGTATGTTTTCTCATGATGTTAGCAGTATATCAATATATGATCAGTATATGTTTAGAGAAGAGGTTTCATAGTTGGAGTTTGTCAAATTTAAAATATAATAACTACTGTAATTAAGGGATGAAAGAAATATTGGCAAGGCTAATGTCCATTCCAAATGAAAGGAGAAAATCAAACTCAATATGTATGGTGTACAACATGAAACAAATATAAGAGGGCTATAATTGTTATAATAGAATTCTTGCATTTCATACTTACATCATTTGCGGTATATACAATGATTCATACAACAAATAGGGAAGGAATTGTTTTGGTATTTGGTTTTGTTATATGGTCTTGGTGGTTGTATCCATTTCCCTCACTCTTGCTTTATTCTGCTACCAATTTAGAATACAAATATTCTTTGTAATGCTAGCAATGACAATAAGAAATGTGTGTGATGCTTTGAAATTTGAATGGGAAAGTTGATTTATCTTTCATGATACTAAATGTGTGTGCCTCCCCATATTTTTGCCCCTAATGACTTGCTTATTCTGCATTTTGTATCATCTGATGGTAGTTGTTGTGCCATGACAGACAAATGCTTTATCATGGATGGTTTTGAAGGAAACTAAAATTCAACAATGTTGTTGAGGAGTCCCTATTTGCTAATGGAATAAGTTGTCATACTTTTTCAATTATTGCTTCTCTTTAGCATGACATAAGCAATATGTTTAATCTAGAGTTGAGTTAATTGCAGACCACGTCTGCAATTTGTGTAAGTTGCTACATAATATTTACCACTTGACTCAAGGGACCGAATGACCAAACGTGGATCAGCCAAGTATCGCGTAAAGAAATTGTTTAGGCATCAAAGGAGATAAAATTCATAGAACCAAGTTTGTATCAGGTTATATATCTTCTCTAAGCAAAATTGTATTATTAATCACTACTCATTGTGTAAGAAACTCTACATGCGAAAAGGTAGTATATAAATGAACTTATATATACAAATAAGGACCTCGATAACCGATAACATTGCTTTGATGTTTTCCTCACTTGAATAGCCGATGATCTGGCTTAAGGACCAACACTTACAGGAATTAATGTCGATATATCTTCTTTTTAAAAAAATAAAAAATAAATAGATTATCATGCTAGCTTCATATCTATTTTCCTCAAAACTGAAAGATATCTATTGAAAGCCTTCATGAAAGATATTCTGTTGAAAGTCTTCACGAAAGATATTTTTCTCTTCGAATAAAAAGAAAGAAATTCATGCTAGCTTTTAATCCTCACTACATGCCTACTTTGTATGCTTTGATCATCCAACTAATAGCAACTGTTGGACAATCCTTTTACTTTGTATCTTTGCTTACTGCCACATATAGATCATAGTACTCAATCGTTCTTATAAAATGTTTTTAATAATATTTCCAAATCAGTGATGTGTGTACTAATAAAACACTTATATGCGTAAATAGATTGGAGAGCCATCAAATGAAAGTCTACAGAAATATTTTATAATTTATGATAATTAATATTGTCTGCAACTCATTTCAATGGTAATACGCTTTTTCCTGACTTATTTAATATCAATGAAAATATAAAATATAACTTATTGATTTCTATTAAAGTGGATAAGACCCGTGCGGAGCACGGGTCGATGGTCTAGTAAAGTGTAACGTTAATAAAGTGTCTGGATTCGATTAAGGATACTGTGTGCGTGATCATACCTTAGTTGGCAGAGATATTATTAAAAAAGTGTAATGTTAATAAAGTGTTTGTATTCGACTAAAATACTGTGTGCGTGATCATACCTCAGTTAGCAGGGATATTATTATATCAGAATTAAACTCTGTATTATTTTCATTTATTCATTTTTAAGGTCCGCCAATTGTGTGAGTTCCAATTTCATTTAGTCTCGCAATTGTGTCAGTTTCAAATGATATTTACGACTTTATCTACATATTCAAAATCAAAACTTTCGTCGGTATTTCTGTCTATTTACGAGACCATAAGAAGTATATACGACAAAGTTGATCAAAAAAGTTAATGTATTTAGTTTACATTTTAAATGAAATACATCAAATAAACAATTAAGTTGAAATGGTTAATAAGCTTCGTCAAATGATAAAGATTTTACTTACCTTTCTTCAAATTATCAAGGCATATTTTATCAACTTTTGACTGGTTTTAAAGACATCCATTAAAGAATTCATAAAAAATAAAAAAATAAAATAAAAAACTTGCTTTTGAAATATAATTTAAATATTTGTCAAAGTAATGTATACTCATTTTTTTTTATCTAGAAGTTACCTTTTTGCAATTCTTTTAAATAAAAGTACATATGTTACCATTTTTAAAAAAAAAGAAATTTGAGTCAAAAAAGAAAAGAATTTTTTTTATGAAATATCAGATATTTGTTTGTTTGTTTATAATGGCCCTTTTAAAGGAGCCAAAGTTAGAGAGAGAAATTCGTGAGAAAAAAAAAGAAAGTGTAACGTTAATAAAGTGTATGTATTCGACTAAGGATACAATGTGCTTGATCATACCTCTGTTAGTAACGATATTATTATATCAAAATTATTTTTATTTATTCACTTTAAGGTGTCGCAGTCTTGCGAGTTCTAAATGATATTTACGAGACTATAAAGAGTATACACAACAAAGTTAATCAAAAAAGTTTATGTATTTAGCTTAAATTTTAAATGAAACACATCAAACAAATAATTAAGTTTAAGTGGTTAATAATCATCAGCAAATAATAAAAAATTTGCATACCTTTGGGATGAACTTCAAATTACAGAGGCATATTTTATCAACTTTTCTTTTATCAACTTTTGACCGGTTTTAAAGACATCAATTAAAGAATTCATAAAAAAAAAATGTTTTGGAAATATAATTTAAATATTTGTCAAAGTAATGCATACATCATTTTTTTTTATCTAGAAGTTACCTTTTTACAATTCTTTTAAATAACGTACATATGTTACCATTTATTTCCAAAAAGAAACTTGAGTCAAAAAATAAAAGAAAAAAATTTATGAATATCAGATATTTTTTCGTAACATGTACGTTAGAGAGAAGTAAAAAAAAAAGTGTAAGAGCATCTCCAATGGGGTCCTTACTTAACAAAGACCACTCCCCGTTAAGGACCCTTCATTGGAGGAAGAAAAAATGAGTCCCCGTTAAAGAACGGGCAACTATATAAGGACTCTCTCTCTCCTGGGTAACTAACGGGTCCCACATGTAAAAAAGTAATAAAATGTGTAATATTTGGTCCCACTTGCATAAATGAGTAATAAAATATGTACTGCTTGGTCTCACTTGTAAAAAGGAGTAATAGGTAAATTATTTTTGTTTAATGATGTAAGGATAGTGGGACATATTTAAGTACTTTTTATTGGAGTCCTTATTAGTGTATTGTCATTGGAGTCATTGAGTCCTTAATAGGTACTTTTATTAAAAAATTATAAATAAATGATGTGTCACGTGGGGTCCATTTAAGGAGTCCTTGTTAGGGAACTACCATTGTGGATGCTCTAAGCGTCTTTTGGGAAAAAATGCTTACCATTTGTTTTATTTTAATTACCATGATATTTATACGAATTTCCACTTATCTTCATGGAGATAAGTAAAACACATAAGATGTGTTCTCTCATTTCAATCAGATTTTTTTTCATACATATAAGTAGGAAATCGAACCATGATCATATGCATAAAAGGCACGAGTCTCTTACCACTTAGATCAATCTATTGTTGGTATGTTACACCATTTTTATTTCTTCCTTCAATTTTTTAATTAATCACTCTTCCCCCTTTTACTTTTTAATTAATTTTGATGTCCCATCTGTGTAAAAAAAATTATAATATTAATTAAGATTAATATACAATAAAAAAAATATTACAAGTTATGCTTTCATAAAAAATAATGATTCCATTCAAAAAAAATCAAAATTAATAATTAAAAGTAATTAAAAATATGAATGGTAATAAAAGTAATTCAAAATAATAATTAAAATATTTAAAATCTTATGAAATAAAAACATTTAAAGTTTAAAATTATTAGTTATTAATTTTAATAATATTTTGACACAAAGTTTGATGATTTTACACAATTTCCTAAACAGACTCTTTTACAACGGATAAATATCTTCTTCTTCCTTCTCCGTTAAGCAAAACAAGTGTAAGAGAAAAGTGAAAACAAGTGAAAATTAAAAAGAATTTATTTATTTTTAAAAAAAATTAAATATACATTTTCAAAAATCTGGAAATAAATTTTCAGAATTGAAAAAATAGAAAAAATATATATATTTTCCGAAAATTAGAAAAAAATATAAAAAAAATCATTTTTTTCAAAATTAAAAAGATTTTTTGTAAAATAATATGGAAATTAATTTTCAAAAAATAAAATTAAAATTTTTGAAAAAAATTTATTTCAAAAGGTATTTTTTGATTTTTTAAAATTTTGGAAAATTCATTTCCATATTTTTTAAATTGATTTTTTTATTAATATAAATGTCACATCAGATGTCACGTGGCCACTTACGTACAGTCAGCGTGCGCCACATAAGCATCAAAGTGCCACCTTGCAACTTAAATGGACTCGGGGGGTTTTTTAAAAAACAAAAAAAAAATGCAAGGACGAAGAACAAATTTTTTTTAGAAGGACCAAAAGTCAAAATTGCCACATTTGCAAGGACCTTTGGAATATTTCAGCTCATTAAACATGAGAGAGAGAGAGAGAGAGAGAGAGAGAGAGAGAGAGAGAGAGAGAGAGAGAGAGAGAGAGAGAGAGAGAGAGAGAGAGAGAGAGAGAGAGAGAGAGAGAGAGAGAGAGAGAGAGAGAGAGAGAGAGAGAGAGAGAGAGAGAGAGAGAGAGAGAGGGGGGAGTATTTCCTAGATCTAATTCAAATTCTTTTACAACATTATATTATACTACGTACAATTTTTTTTTGTAGTGTCTGGGTTTGAACCTCATACCTTACATATATTATGCATTGTTTCTATTAACTGAGTTAAGTTCACGGAGACACGTTATATTCCATTTGATCCATGAATTAAAGTGTACAATGTGCACTTTTTTTAGGGGAAATGTCCAATGTGCACTTATTCAATGAGACTAAATGGTTATTACAAATTTAAATTTAAATTAAATAAAAGATAAATTGAAAATAATTGAATTGAATATGATAGAAATATTTAACATTTGCTTTTATTTGTGTCAACCCTCTGATCTCAGGAAAAATGGTCTTAGTAACCTGGAGTTCGTCATTGAGGTAAGGATAGTCTAGTTAAAAATTGTTTCATCCAAGAATCGAACTCGGGTTCTCCTGAACGATTCGTCTTTGGTGAAGTTCATTAACCACTTGAGCTCAATTGCTTTGTTTTATTTATACTTTAAACTCTTAAGAAAAAAAATTGTTGGTCATATAAGAGAAGAGTAACATTACTGAAAATTTTACTTTTTATCGGAGAACTGTCGATAAAATACTTGAATTTATTTTTATGAAAAATGAATAGCAAAACTAAAATAACATAATCCCTTCTTCTAAAAAACATAACTTAACTATACCCTTTCACCATAGAATTTTTTAGAAGGGTTAATTATGTTTCTAGTCTCTATAAAATAGCGACCTTGTAAGTTTAGTCCTTACTTAATTTTAATAGCATTTTTAGTCCCTATAAAAAAAATTTACTTATAATTTTAGTCCCTGCTAAAACAAAGTTTAATTAATTATCCTTAAACTCTTAAATTTTTGAACGATTTTTTTGAGACAAGATTAGAACACTATGAAAGGTTCGTTTACTAAAATTTAGAATTTTCAGACATGAAATGAATTAAATATGAATTTTTTAAAACGACAAAAGTTAAAGATAAAAAGTAATAAAATCTGGATGTAGAAATCAAATTTTGCGATAATTTTTTGCGGAGGAACTTTTAGTAATGTTCTAAACATGTCTGCAAAAAATTGTTCAAAAATTTAAGAGTTTAAGCATAAATTAAACAAATTTGAATTGAGTAGGGACTAATACTCAGGGCAAAAAAACAAAATTAGGGACTAAAAATGCTATTAAAATTAAATAAGGACTAAACTTACAAGGTCGCTATTTTATAGGGACTAGAAACATAATTAACCCTTTTTAGAATTTGTATCCTCTCATGTTTCTTTCAAACATGAGGGTCAAGTTTAACATTAATTTTGCGTCAACAAAAACAAAAAGTACATCATTAATATAAACATATGAAATCCCTGTTTTTTTAAGTTGATAAACTCAATAAAATTAATATAGATTTCATTTTTCAATCAAATCTAATAAAACCTTTTATATAAGGGTATTTAATTAGGAAAATATAATTGTTATAATTACTGTAAAAAAATAGGAACATGCTAACATGTGTCTTTTACGCACAAGTTAAGAAATAGATAAAAATACTTCTTTGAAAATTGTATTCAATACCCTAAGGCTTTGTTTGTTTGGGAGTTTGGATGTGAGGGTAAAGAAAGCTTTGAAGGGTTGAAAATATAGGGGAAAATGGTAAAATCTTTTACATTTTTGAAAGAGTAATTTTTTAAAGAGTGATAAATTAATGTTTGTGATTAATATATTTTTAATTTTAAGAATATTATAACTATATAGATTAAATTTGAAGAATTCATGTAAGCCTTCCAAAACCCTCCTCCAATACAATTTTTTTTTTTTGAAGGATCCAATACAATTTTTTAGTTTCCCAAATGAGAAGGATTTTATGTTATAAAGAAAAATGACCATCAAAGTCTTTTCCTCTCATTGTTATCTATTTTTTCCACTTGCCCCTCCCTTTCTTTCCAAACCCCTCCCATATCTTCCCTTCTAAACTCGCAAACAAAGCTAAGGGCACAAGTTCCATGATCCAAATTTTTTTTTATTCTTCTTGGTCAAGCATGACCCAAATATTTTATTAATCATTAAGGGTATTCAATAAGGAAAATACAGTAGTTAAAAGGTTTTACATTTATTTTATCATCCCACTACATAAATGGTTAAAAAGTTTTACATTAAGATAAATTATATGAGATTGCTTACTCAAGTATCATTTGATTACTCTCTTTGGTCTTATTTAGGCCAAATACTACGTTTGGTCCTTTTAGTTTGACAGAATTCTTAAGTTAGTCCTTTAAGTTTCGAAATTTTCAATTAGGTCATTTCAGTTTGACAGAATTCTCAAATTAGTCCTTTAAGTTTCAAAAGTTTTAAATAGGTCCTCTTAGTTAATAAACTATTTCACCGATACCCTCTGTTGTCAGTTAATAATTAACTAATGCTGATGTAGCCGTTAAGTTGTTGACTTGAATCAAAACATTGTCTTTTAAAAGCTCCAGGGTGTCAAAATGTTACGTTTAATCGTCACAAATAATCATTCTAGCACTATAAATGTCGTTTAATAGTGCTAGAAAGACATTTGTTGTTGTAAATAGTTGTCTTTCTAGCACTATAAATGATCATTTGTGACCATTAAACGTAGCATTTTGACACCCTTGAGCTTTTAAAAGACAACATTTTGATCCAAGACAACCACTTAACGGCTACATCAACATCAGTTAAACGAGACTAACAGCAGTGGTAACGGTAAAATAGTTTATCAACTAAAAGGATATATTTGAAACTTTTGAAACTTGAAAGACTAACTTGGGAATTCTGTCAAACTAAAAGGATCTAATTGAAACTTTCAAAACTTAAAGGACTAATTTGAGAATTCTGTCAAACTAAAAGGACAAAAAGTGGTATTTAGCCTCATATTTATAAGCAATTTTTACTAAATTATATTTCAGATACATCACTTATTTAATGAATCAAATAAATACAAAATTGTTTATAAATGTGATATGACGGAAGGAATACGTCGGAGAGCCGTGTTAAACAATCTCACATTAGGATTATACATATCTCTTGGAATTGTTGATTTTGTCTAAGAAAACTGATTTCATCTCAGTGGAAGGTTCAGGCTTTCAGCATGGTATATTAGGTTCTTATATTATCACTGTATTTGTTCAACAAAAGAAACGGATTAATGATGTTAGGTTAGGTATCAGTTCGTGAACTGAACCTTGTAATCTGGTCATTGTACACAAGATTCATGAACTCAGCATGAAATCCGCAAAACGATTATTGTACTTGGCATCAAATTAAAATTATCGTGAACACAAGAAATAAACTATACCACTAACCAAGTAACTGTCCAGATTAGTGGTATATTCAATGTTTTTTGTTTACCCGCGGAGATCACGCAAAAATCAAAACTTGTTCGGGTAAAATGGATCTTTTTACTTAATTTAAAATTTAAAATTAAGAAATGCATAAAAATAAAGATAAATGTAGACCAGTAAACTGATAATAATCCGTAAATAGCTTGAGTTTCATTGCCTGTGTCTAAATGAAATATAAAAGATGAGTATCACAAGTAAATTTTAATCTTACAAGTCAAGCGACATGGACTGGACGTTGTTCAAACTATTTGCGCCGGTAATGAGTAAGAACATCTTTAATGGGGATTCATTTACTTAACAAGTAGGGATGGGAATGGGTCAGGCCGACCTACAGGGGCCTACGACCTAGCCTACGACAGACCAGGTCAGGCCAGACTTTTTTTTTTTTTTAAATAGAGAAGGTCTAGGCTTTTTTAAAAGCCTATTTAGCTTAATAGGTCAAGCCACAGGCCTTTCAAAAAGCCTCTTAGGCCTATTAGGCCGGCTTATTTAAGTAAATATGAATAATATTATTTATTATTATATTATATTTTATACTTTGAATTAAAATAAAAACGTGTTAACTTTTTCAGTAATTTAAGCTTATTAGTATAAATTAATTTTTAAAAACGTGTTATCTTTTTCAGTAATTTAAGCTTATTAGTATAAATTAATTTTTTACATATTTAAATGTATTATTATAAACTAGAACTGAAATATGATACAATATATAGTCAAATTCCCTAAAAGCTCATGTTGATTATCAAAAGAGAGTTTAATCTAATTGATATATTAGTTTGCTAGTCTATTTAGACTTAGATCACATTGCTGATTTAAATATGTTCATATGAAATAGACTTTTAAACAGGCTAGCAGACCATACCAGACTTTCGGAAGGCCAGACTCAGGCCTAAAAAGTAAGCCTATGATAGGTCGCAGGTCAGGCTTAGGCCGTCAAAAAAATTGGCAGGCCAGGCTCAGGCCTTACAAAGCCTAGCTCGGCCTAGCCTATTCCCATCCCTATTAACAAGGACATCAACCTATTAAGGACCCACAATGGAGAAAGAAAAAATTGTAGATATTAGTTACCGACAACTGTATAAGAACCTTCTCTTTTCAGCAACTAACGAGACTCACAGTTAAAATAAGAAAGACAGTCGATAAAAGTTGGTCCTACCGTATCAAATTCATGTGATTATTACTCTTTTCAATTTCTTTTTATTTATTTTTTAAATGTACATATTAAAGTACATATCAATAGACCTATTAAAATACTCTTTTTAGTTTACTATCATTGGAGTCATTGAGTCTTTAATAGGTACTTTTATTAAAAAAAAATATAAATAAATGACGTGTACACGTGTGACTCATTTAAAGACCCTTTTTAGCTTACTACTATTATGGATGCTCTAAGTTTTCCCTCATTGAGGGGTTTGAGGGTCCCATGTTTGGCTAGCAGCTTTCCACTTAAACATTATGGTATATTGATAGAATCTAATGTGCGCAATCTCCCTAAAAATGTGTCTTTGTGTTCATTGCTTATTTCAGATAGTGACACTACAATCAAGGAGCACGAGTTGAATGTCACATTGTCCAATTCTATTGCGCTTTGGCTAAGTATGATGTTTTCAAGACGTTTGTACTCTTTAGTATACTTGAGAAGAATCTGCCAACTCTCGTTCGACTGTAATATCGCTCTCCTAACCTGTATTTGGATGATGGAAACAAATATCCCCATGTGTTCTATTGTCAATTAGCACAAAGTGATGATATGATTTGACATAAATGGAACTAGTTGCGTGTAAACAATGTCCTTATTGCACAGTAAAAATAGAAAACTAGTCGTTAGGAATCCTTATTCAGCTTTCGATCAGATTGAAATTAACTACTCCAGCCAATTCATTTGCTCCAATGGTAACCTCGATTTTCTCAATTGACATTACCATATATTTTCGTGATCATTAGATAAACCATTTGTAGATACATTGTAAAATCATAGAATTTAATATGAATAAACTTATACATGTCCTCTTTCAAACACAACTGGTCCCACTAAAAAATGAGTTTTCTATCTCAATATATAGACATTTGAAGTTGACGGACTCATAATAAGTTATAAAACATAACAATCCAATTCATAACATCACTAAAAATTCTAGAAGTACTATAAAAGTACATAACTTTCCAATATCATAAAAATATAAGTTAGCTTTCAAACCCAATTGGTTTCACTCAAAAATGATTTATGTAGCAAAAGTTATAACTAATTTAGTGACAGTGTATCCAAGTTACGAATTGCAGAATTTTACCCTTTTCACTAACTTAGTTTCTACACGAAATTTATACATCTTTGGGTCTTGCATGACCCCTAAACTTATCCAGACAACCAAAAACATGGAAAACAAGTTCTAGTATATGTGAAGTAATTAACTTACAAAACACTCATGTATAACATCAATTTCTTAAATTTTATGCATGTTTCATGCTTCTACACATTCATAATCTATAACCCCCCAAAATCCAATATCATAACCTTAACCCATGCATGAGGGAAGAGGGGAGGAGAACTCACTTACTCATCATTGACCACAAATTTCATGCATCAATTAACATCAACAAAACAGAACACCTATAATTGTAGAATTCAAAAAAATAATGGAGAGGGTAAAACGAGGATAAAGACCTCTCACTGCCCTTAGTGTTTATAATACCCCCTATAGTAATCAATCTTACCCCCTTACCTCGAATTCGCAAAATTGGTGTTGAAATTCCGATGGTGAATCCTATTCTCTTGCTCTCCTTTGTTTCTTCTCCTCTAATATCAGACCCCCCCCCCCCCCAGATCCAATATCATAACCATAACCCATCCAAATTCATACTTTATTTATTTTTATTTTCTCACATAAACTTTAGACTTATTTACTATCTGCACCTCCAGGTTTGTTACTATTCCCTTTATAACTGCACAACTTTTTTGTTCACACCTCCGTCTGTCCAAATCACTAAAACATTATCAGGCCTGCTACTTACACCCCTCTTTCTGCTCAGTTTTGCTAATGCACCATTGTTTGCACCCCACTTCCCTATTCTCACCAAAAAAGGTTATTTTCTTCTTAAAAATTATTTTCTCTCATTCTCTTTTTAATTAAACTACTAAAAATAATTAAATCTCTAGTTTATCTATACTCCCGTTATTTTTTTGTTAGTGGCCGGGGTTTGAACCCCGGACCTTACATATTTTATGCATTGTCCCAACCAACTGAGCTAAACTCACGGGGACCTATACTCCCGTTATTAATTCAATGTCTCTATATCTCAATTAACTAAATAACCCCACTCAAACATCCCAACAATTGATTTAATTCAAACAAAAATAATAATAAAATAATAATGTCAAACAATCAATACTAATAATAATAATACTAATATTATCTAATAATAATTTTAATAAATTAATATTAAAAATTCGGGGTGTTACAGAAGGCATGTCCAGGTACTCCTCGTTAACATGAGGGAAATACTCATGAATACCAAAAGGGTATATATACCCTTCCAAAGGGTAGACCACCTTTCTACCATCTAACCTGCCCAAATAATGATTCGAATCAGAATGATACTCCAAGGTCGATTGAGTGAACAAAAAGAAGGATAAACCTAAAAGCTCAACCCAAGATCATGGGCACCCCTTGTTATTCATCAAGCCCAAAAACTCATCCGAGAATCACCATAAACTAGCCACAAACCTACCCATGTTTCATGTTTTTTTATCATGTTAAAGCAAGTAAATCATGAATTGTGTTTTTTTTAATGAAATTCTGCTTTTAATTAAAATTATATAAATGTGTGTAACTTTTAAATTATAATTATTCACTTTATGTATGTATAGTTAGATATAGATTAACATGACACATATGAGCATTAATCTTATTTTTTTATTGTATATGAAAAAGAAGGATGAAATTGGTTGATGTGGAGCAACAAACCATGCGAGATTTACCTAGTAGCAAAACAAAAGCAAGCGGTACTAGGTTGTCGGAAGTGGGGACCAACAAAACATACACCTCTTTTTTGTTATAAAAAGAATAAAATAAATATTTTGAAGGAATAAAAAAATAAAACGTACTTGACCAAAAAAAATAATAAAAAAAAAATAAAACGTACAATTCGGTGATCTTTTTCGAATAGAATTTTACCTCTGAAGCTCATATACTTCAAAATGGAACAATTATCCGATACTTTTCATATACATCTGAGATACGAGGGATAGGCGGTGGAAAACCGATATGTGCAGACTACCTGATGTTTCTATTATATTTGGTATATATGTAATTGACTAAGTAGTGATGTTTTCTATTTCGGATATATCATATATGTAATTGACTATTGTTGCTTTCTTTATTATCAATATTACTTACATTTATATTTCTATTGTTGCCGCCGTCTGTTTTGTGTCTCTTTATTTGTTTGAGAACAGTGTTATTATTGATTGTTGTGTGAAGGCAATTTCATTGTTGTGCCTTATTGTTTTTCTATGTTTGTTTGGTCTAGGTTTTGTGCCAATTTTTTTGCTTTTGAGTTTTACTCCATATTTTGTATTTTGAGTTTTAATATGTAGTTTACATTTAATTTTTTATTGACATATCTCAGCCGTATCGTATCTTGAATTTTAAAATTTTTCCGTATCGGTGTCGTATCGTATCATGTATCTGGGCTTCATAGAATTTTACAAACATTGCAGCAAAATAATAATGATGATGATGATGATGATAATAATAATAATAATAATAATAATAATGATACATTATTTTTAAAAAATAAACAATAATAAGACATAATTTCTATCTTGATCTTTCGATTTTTTTTGGCAAAAGGAAGATTACAATAAAAAAAAGGAAGAGATACGAAGAATGGGGATATTAGACCTGACCTAGGTACAACCCAAACAGGGATACATCGATAAAGAATAAACATAGTGGACCAACCCTAATCTATCCTAACAAAAGTTCACTAATCACAGGTGCAACCCAGCGAACCCGTGTACGAGCGCGAAACTAAGTTACAAAAAAATATGAAAGTAAACATCTGCCAAGAACAGTTAGAGTTTAGGTTCGGCGAATGGATCGACCGTCAACACAATATCAAAATCCAAGTGTCAACAGCTCCATGAACAAGGTGTCAAGCATACAAGCTCTTTCGAGCATAACAGAGTGCAGGCAGACAAGACGACTTGAAACCTGCAGATCTCAACAAATATGAAAATATCAGAGAGTCAAAAAAGTTAAGCCACCAACACAACAAGTTTTAAACATACGCGTAAGAACTCAGATCGAGGGATGGGTCCAATACGTTAGTAACCATACCCTTTCGGGTTAACAGAACCATACCCTTACGGGTTTTTGCAAACAACAGACCCTTTCGGGTTTTGAAATTGAACCGCATCAAAACGGCCACAAGTCTTCTTCCACCCAATCCCAAATCAAGACCATAAACAAACAAAAAAAAGTAAAGAGAAGATGCCGACGACTAAAAACCGACACCACACGAACACCATCCACCCAACAAATCGAGGCACAAACACGCAATACAAACCGGAACTTCAGCGACAACACTACCACCAACGACAGCAGCGACGCCAACTACCGATCAAACACTGTGAACACAAACAACACCATCCAGAGCTCGTACAAACCCATAACAGAACCGAACCGTCTCTACATCACTAGCAGCAAAGCAAGCGCAACATTATACTGTTGGCAGTTTCACAACAGTGTTCAAAAGAGACTGTGGCTAAAAACAACAACAAAAAGGCCCTAACCACAAACTAAAACCGTGAACCTGCAGAACACAAAAGCAACAGATCTAACAAACCCAATCAACAAATCTCACTAACAAAACCACCCGAAGCAAGAACAGTTGAAAGGCGACAAAACATGCTGAGGAAGGAAATGCAGGTCTACGACTGTAGAAGGGGAACAAAGGTGAAGCGGAGAAACGAATTCTCATCGCCTCACCGGCGTTGAAAAACTACATCGTGGAGGTGTGAGATTTGGATTTAGAAGAGGAAGTAGTTTATCCTTCAATTTAATTTTCATTATATTGCAAAATTGTACTTTTTTATTTTAAAATTTAACAATTTTAATCCCTCCGTCAAATATTTGATCTAAAATACGATGATATAGTAAAATGTTTTAATGAAATTTCTAAAAGGTTTTTCTTACAATTTCATCGATATTTATCTTTCTCTATCATCAAATCATATACCACGTCATTTAAAACATATCACATCATTAATTTTTTAGTTTAAAAATATGATGGAATAATTAAAACTATTATATTTTAAAAAAGGGTGACTAAAATTGCAATTTAGCATCATAATAATATTTTTTTTAGAAAATAATAATGCTTATAGGTAAATTAAGAGTATAATGAAATAAAAGAGAATAGAAGACATTCTAGCTATGTTGACGCACCTTATAAAACTTTAATTCTTCGCCAAATACTCATATGATAATTTGTATGATTATATAAAGCAACTTTAAAGTTAACTACCAATTAACTTTTTTGGATAAAAATTACTCTTAGTAATTCATTTGTTTTCAAATTTAAATTTTAAATTCATACCAAAATTATAGAAAATTTAAAACTAACTATTTTCTAGTTGAATGGTTTTTTTACTACAAATTTGCTCTTCAAAATTTAATCTTATTTTCAAACTTACAAACACATAAATGAATTAAATTAATGAAAATATTTCACAACAAAATGTATATAATATAATATACATATACAAAGTACAAAAGAAACGTGCGATACAAGAGCACATTGATGTCCGTCTTTTCTTTAATTATGATTGAAATATAAAATAAAATAAAAATCAAACGGAAAATTTTGGGTGGCTGGTGGAGGTGATGAAAGAGAGAGAAACAAGACACAGAAAAAGAAAGCGAAAATAGTGAATCAAACCAACTGGAAAATTTTTGGAAAGAGAGAGAGAGACACAGAAAAAACCATAGAGAAAAAGAATAAACATCCTCATTTTGAAGCAGATGGTCGAAGAGAGGATCCTCTAAGATCATCCTTAAAAAGGCAGCAATATTAGAGAAAGAAACAAACAAACACTCATAAAAAATATTTATTATAAAAATCACAAAGATTTAATTAAATTTTGTTTATATTCAACTTTTGCTGCCTTTTTTTTTTGTCCTTGTTCCAAGTTGTCACCACCTTGCATCCACCCCATTACACCACCATTGAATTAAGTTCCTTGCCTTATACATTCTTCATTTTTGCACCCTTTTTCCCTTTCTACGCGGTAAGTAATTAATTCCTATATCAATGCATTTTTCTTTTTTCCCCTATATATATCGATGCTCATCTTGATCTAATTCATATTCATATTCATATACATTTTGTTAATTTATGTTTTTGTGATAATTTTCAGGTACAAATATTTCTTGAGGATAATTGAGAGAAAGATATATTGATTAGAGGCTACATTGTTATGTCTTTGTTAAATATATTGTAACAAAGAGATAACATTGTAAAAATGAGGGATCCTGATATGATCATTGGACCTCAGCAGCTTTAATTTCTATTGTAATAATATAAGCTTTTTTTTTCCTAGTTAGTAACTTTCTTCAGCTTCATCCAAGGATTTTTGCATTAAGGTGGCATTGGCTACACAAGAAATGGGAATGAGATGTAACACATTTGGATTTTGGTTTAGAGTTTATATTTGCTTCATTTCTGTTTGGGGAATCCGTGAGTGTTGGTCGCTTAACGATGAAGGTAACTTTTATCACATGGTTCTAAGTATTTTCCTATCATATTAGTGTATAATGGAAACATCACTATAACTTAGGGTTTTTGTTTTTTTTTACTTTGTGCAGGATTGGCTTTGTTGGAGTTTCATGCAAGAATAACATGTGATCCGTATGTTGCTTTGGAAAATTGGAATCCAAATGATTGTGACCCTTGCAACTGGTTTGGAGTCCATTGCGTCGATGGTAAAGTGCAGATGCTGTAAGTTCTTTTGGTAATTCTTTTCCTTTCTTATAATTATTGCACTAAAATGTTTCTCCTAGTACTTTACTAAATTGCGGTTGCGGTCATAGTTGTAGTTACACTCCGAACTTTGATGTCGTCGCAGAGACATCTAAAATCTTTATATTGCGACCACAATTATAGTGCTGAATAATATGACTTGTGTTCTTGTAGGGACCTAAATGGGCTATCCTTGGAAGGGACATTGGCTCCTGAGCTTGGGAAACTTGGTCACTTAAAATCTCTGTAAGGAATCTAATATTGATGTTCTTCTTTCATTTTTGTTTGCAGAAAGTAATCCACATAAACACAAAAAATACTTGTAACTTTCCCCCATGAGTTAGAATATGCATTTTTCTCACAGAAGGAAATCATCTTTCAATGCAGGATTCTGTTATATATAGTTCTATTAGATACCATAAATTTATTTTTGTGTGCATGGATCTTGTCACATTGACTACTACCATTTATGTCAATAAATAAACTGAGTTAATAAAAAATATTAATAAGGGTTACTTGTTTTAATTCCCTATATTTTACTATCTTTTTTATTTGAAATTTGGTTTCTTTGAGACAGTGTGTTATGCAGTAATAACTTTTCTGGTGACATTCCTAAAGAACTTGGAGATCTAGCTGAATTAGAGTTATTGGATTTAAGGGATACTAATTTGTCAGGAAGCATCCCTGAAGAGCTTAGTAGAAGGTTATCACTAAAACACTTGTAAGTTTCTTAGCTCAATATTTACATGTTCTTTATGTGTATTAATTCTTGAATGATATTTTATTTTATTTTCTCCTAGGTTGCTTTGTTACAACAAAATAGAAGACAATGACTCTCAAGATCAAGGAAATTTCAGACTTCTCTTTAAATCACAACTTGATGATGATTGTTCATCAACTCTGACCACATTATTTGCCTGCATCAATAGAAAGTTTGGTCACTGGTAAGCAAACCTTCATTTTTTTCCCTCTTCCCTCAGCAAGTAACCTTGGAAATTTCATTGCATGTTTAAGTCACCAAGAGACAATAAATAATCTTGCTGTGACAGTTTCATCATTTGTTGCATTTTTCTCTTGTTAAGAAAGTATGCATATGACTAGTTTGTAATCTCTGGTGTTTTATGATGGATGGCATGTGCAGTGTGTGGCATAGTAACATCAAGCAATGGAACAAACCAGATTCATTGATTATTCCAATTAAAGTAGCACTTCTGAAATGCCTCAATGCCTTTTCACTGCCAGTGTGTGTGGATAATTAATTTTTGGCATATTCTTAATCTTAATGTGCACACAAATTTATACGTTCTCCTTTCGTCATGCTCATTTTGTACTAAATTTTTTGGTTCTCTTTTTGTAGGTTCAAGCAAGGCCCTGAAGAGAAATGTTTCGAGCTTCAGCCTCGTGAGTCACGAGATCCTTCACTAAATTATGACTTGTTGATAAATTAAAATATTTTCTTCTAATGTCTAGCATCATGTAGGTTCTAATGAGGCAGAGATTGAGATGAACATGCCAAATCTAATCAATTATGCGCGTCGTAAGTTACTCGATCAATCGAATAACCTTCCAGCCGCACCTTATAGTGGTGGACCTAATGCAGGTTTCAGTAACCTTCCAATTAGCATTAGTAGTGGATCTTTTCCAGCTGTTCCAGATGCGAATAAGAAACAAAATCAGTCACATGCACCGTTGCCTTCTCCCTCGGATCCTTCACATGATGGAAAGCAAGCAAGTCAAGACCACCCCAAAACTTTTGGAAATTTTTGGAAGTATATAGTTATTATCATAGCTGTGGTTGTGTTGGTCAGTGTGATCATAGTTCTTCTTTGCTTTTGGAAAAAACCAGCAGCTAAAATAATTAAACCTTGGAATACAGGAATAAGTGGACAGTTGCAAAAAGCTTTTATAACAGGTACTAGTTCAAATCTGTGAATACTACAAACTAGACCTTAGTCAATGAATTAATTTTATCATTATTGTGTTGACAACAATGTATTTTTTTCTATGTTATGAAATGTAGGGGTTCCTAAGTTGAATAGAGCAGAACTAGAGACAGCTTGTGAGGATTTCAGCAATATTGTTACCAATGTTGAAGCATGCACTATATACAAAGGAACACTGTCTAGTGGAGTCGAGATTGCAGTTGTTTCTGGTCTGATTACTTCTAGACAGGAATGGACTAAGACCATGGAATTGAACTACAGGAGAAAGGTTTTCCTATTGTCCTCTTAAATTCAATAGAAAGAAGATGATTGCATTTAACAATCCCAAATTTCTCTTTTGCTAATTTAGTTTCTTGTATGCTACAGATTGCGTCATTGTCCCGCATTAACCATAAGAACTTTGTCAATCTAATTGGATACTGTGAGGAAGAAGAACCATTCACAAGGATGTTTATATTTGAATATGCACCAAATGGAAGCCTATCTGAGCACCTACATGGTAATGCTTTTTGTTTTAGTTCTTACATTGCTCAGAACATGTTTTAAATTGCAGTTACAGTCACGTTGCGGACTTTTATATTGCAGTCGCAGTTGCAATTGCAGACCGCAATCTAAATAAAATTATATCTTGTAATTTAAAGGCTAAGTTCTGAATATTTTGTTTCTTAATTTTTCAGTTAAAGAAGTCGAACGTCTTAATTGGAGTGAAAGGATAAGGATTATAATGGGAACTGCCTATTGTCTTCAATACATGCACCATGAATTAAATCCACCAGTAGCTCATACCAAAGTTTCTTCAACTATGGTCACGTTGACAGATGATTATGCTGCAAAGGTACATATATATTTCTTTTCAATCCTATAATTTTCTTTCATTATATTATATGCAAATCACCAAACCATTGATGTTTCAGCTTGCGGAGGTCACATTTAGAAGTATCGTAGAACCAGCTAAATCAAGTATTAGAGGCGATTCAAAGAAATATGAGATGCTCCGCACTGGTCTTGACCAAAATGTCTATGATTTTGGAATATTGTTGCTAGAAATCATATCTGGTAAATTGCCTCAATCTGAAGAACAAGGAAATCTTGTGCACTGGGTAAGTATCCTTTTGAAAAAACATTTTTCAAAAGGATTTACTCTTAATCATCGACGCTGTTAAATAACCGAACACAACAAATAATAAATCGTAACTAATGTAGATTTTCATTAACTTGCTAGGCTGCTGAATTCTTACATGACAAGAGAAGCATAGGCTACATGATTGATCCAAGTCTGCAATCATTCAAGGACAATGAACTTGATGTAATTTGTGAAGTGATTCAAGGGTGTATCCAACCTGATCCAAAGTTGAGACCTACAATGAGAGACATAACTTCCAGATTAAGGGAAGTGCTTGGTGTGACACCTGAGCAAGCTGTTCCAAGACTTTCACCACTATGGTGGGCTGAACTTGAGATATTATCAGTGGAGGCTACTTAAGTCAGTTTTATCTCACTTTGTTTTAAATCAACATTCAACAAGACTCTCTCTATCCTCTGCAAAGATATAACTAGAGTGGTATATTGATTGATTGATGTTTGCTAACAAAGCATTTCTTCAATCTCAATAGTGTTCTGTTGTAAAAGTCTTCATCATTAATACCTTAATTAGCTATTTATGTCTAAATGAAAAGTGTGTTATGTTGTACTGTTTAGGGGGATCCTTAATGTAAATTGTATTTTAGTTGATGAAGTTTGGGATGTAAAAATTATGACATGGTGTGACATCCAATCAATATAGGTAATCTGTTGAATTATTAATGCTAAATGCTAATATTTCTTCAGAAATACCAAGTTACTAGCCAAAAATAATCTCACAAATTTTTTTTTTGAGCAAAAATAATCTCACAATTGAAAACTATGCTTAAAAGGAAGAGAAAATAATAATTGAAGGGTGAAAGAGTAGATATAAGTTTTCTCAACTGCTTGCTTAATATTTTATTTAAGGAAGTTATATCAAACATTTATTCATATGTTAAATTAGAAGGCATGTATTCTGCTACTGAGGATGTAGAGTAAGATCAAGACAATAAAATTATTTTTGAGCAGGATGAATAAATAACTAAACTAAGGAAAGGTTCATACATTTTTTCAAATAACATTTTTATGCTATATTCTATTTTTTTCTCGACAATTGTCCATAAAGTTTAACTCAACTGATAATACCGAAATTGTTAAGTTGGACATTTTATATGGTTAACTGAGTTCAAACTCAAAATCTCCCTTTTATGTGTGCAAGTTTTTAAGTAGTGTTTGCCCTTTCATCTACCGACTAAAAAATGTTTATCAAGATACTTAGCACATGTTTGTATTCGCGTTTAGATGGCCCCAAACGTACGTCCAATGTAAAGCTACAAATTGTAGCTTCCATGTTTTTACAACAAGATATACATTGGGAAGTGTTGAAATTGCCTTAGTATTTTTCAGTTACATTATTAATAAGTTTTTTAAGAGTCATTAGTGTATTGTTTTTCAGTTATGATTTGTTTTCAAGACAATAATTTTAGGGAGTTTATCTTCTATTTTTCAGTTATATTTTAGCTCTACATATAGAGCAATGTAGTGATTGTAACCGTGAGCCATATGTTATAATTTATAAACATTGCCTTTTGCCTTCCAATACATCAGCTTCATATTATTCTTACATATTCCTTTTATAAAACTACAAATTGGTAGCAGAGCTTATTTTCTTAAGGGATCTGTGAGTGCATACAAACCAAACCCAATATGGAAACTAAAAGAAACTTCTCCCTTGCTCCACCCATTTTTTGATGGTGAAAACTATCATGCTTGGGCTATTAAGATGTCAACATATCTTGAAGCCTTAGACCTTTGGGAAGCTGTAGAAGAAGAATATGAAGTGGAGCCATTGCCGGAAAATCCAACGGTGGCTCAAATAAAGATTCACAAAGGAAAGAAGACAAGGAAGGCCAAAGCTAAAGCATGTCTATTCCATGCGGTGTCAAGCACAATATTTACAAGAATCATGAACTTGAAATCGGCAAAAGACATTTAGGATTACATCAAAAAAGAATACGAAGGAAATGAAAGAACAAAAAACATGCAGATACTCAACATGATACTGGAGTTCGAGATGCTAAAAATGAAGGAGGCATAAACCATAAAAGAGTACGCAGATAAGTTGCTGGGTGTTGTTAACAAGGTGAGATTACTTGGTAATGATTTTTCTGATGAAAGAATTGTGCAAAAATTTTTGGTTTCTGTGCCTGAGAGATATGAATCAAAAATTTCTTCATTAGAAGAAACAAAAGATTTGTCAAGCATTTCCTTGGTAGAATTGGTGAATGCATTGCAGGCACAAGAACAAAGGCGAATGATGAGAGGAGAAGCGTCCATATAAGGTGCTTTGTATGTGAAAGCAAAAAGTCCAGGAGGAGGCAGCAACAACAGGTAAAATGATGATATTTTTCAACCATGTGCACATTGTAAAAAGACAAACCATCCTCAAATAAGATCTTGGTGGAGGTCTGATGTCAAGTGCAGAAAATGTGGCAACATGGGACATGTAGAGAGAGTATGCAGGTCAAAATCAGATGAGGCAAAGATATCCATGGAGCAACAAGAAGAAGAACTACTTTTTGTTGCAAAATGCTATGCTACAAGCAATAGTTCATGTGACTTGTGGGTAATTGACAGCGGCTGCACAAATCATATGACCAATGATCATAAGCTCTTTAAAGAGCTTGAGAAAACCGTTGTTTCCAAAGTAAAAATTGGAAATGGTGATTTCATCTCAGTCAAGGGAAAAGGGATGGTTGCTATTGAAAGTTTATCCGGTATGAAATATATTTCTGATGTTTTATTTGTGCCTAACATTGATCAAAATTTGCTTAGTGTCCCACAACTTGTTGAAAAGGGTTTCAAAGTCATATTTGAAGACAATGTGTGCTTGATCAAAGATGTTAAAGGCGAAGATGTATTTAAGCTTAAAATGAGAGCTAAAAGTTATGCTCTAAATCAGCCAATAAAGAAGTCGTTGCCGGAAACTTATGAGTATTCTAATGATGACATAACTGATGATGACATAGAAGATGTTCCAATTAGAAGAAGCAATGAGATCTTGGTGAACAAAAGCAATGAGTTCAAAGTTGATGATCAAGGGGTTGATGTGTTAACAAAGGCTTTACCAAAAGCAAGATTTGAAATATTAAAAGACAAGCCGGGACTTTGCAGCAACTAAGGCAAGGAGGAGATTTGTTGAAATTGCTTTGGTATTTTTCAGTTACATTATTAATAAGTTTTTTAAGAGTCATTAGTGTGTTGTTTTTCAGTTATGATTTGTTTTCAAGACAATAATTTTAGGGATTTTATCTTCTATTTTTCAGTTATATTTTAGCTCTACATATAGAGCAATGTAGTGATTGTAACCGTGAGCCATATGTTATAATTTATAAACATTGCCTTTTGCCTTCCAATACATCATCTTCATATTATTCTTACATATTCCTTTTATAAAACTACAGGAAGCAAGAATTTTAGCACCACCGATGTTTCAAGCATCCACTTAATATATGTTTGGTATCACGATGAATATATTAAAATCATAGCAATCCAGAAAAACTATACTTTAAAACTTTTGAAAAATCACATAAAATCACGGTGATTCATATTGATTCTGGCATGCCACCATAATTACCAAATATAGACTTAATTAGAGACTTAATGGCTTCACATGCCACATCAATTTCTTGGGAAATCGTTTTAGACGTCAGCTTGTGACTCTTACAAGTGCAAGCATGACAGCAACATATCTTACTCTTGAATATGAGTTAACACCTCTTTTTTTGAAATGGATATTTGTCTCATAATATAAATCTTGCGTGTAAGATGAAATCATCCATTACGTACCCTTCTCTTGTGTCACGTTTTCTCACTGTTTATGTTTGCATGTGCACCGTGTCCCCTAAAACATAAACCATCTTTACTTTTACACACAATTGTGACTATATACACTCTCATGTCACTCCAAAATAGATTGATGATGTAATGTTGAACCGACACTCTTGCTTCTCCTTCTCCAACACTTCACAAACTTCCTAAGAGGACATAGATTTTGTTGACTTTCTCCTTTTGCTATCATAATACTTGAAAATTCAATTTAATCACATTAAAAATCTCTTAGTCATGTGTCTTTGAATGCTTAATTCATACTAAAAAAATTCAATTTCATCACATTACAAAATTTATTGACTTCCATAACTTCATTTCTTGTTTACATAAGGAAATCATATCATATACAATTAATTTTTTTTCTTCATTTCATTGCATTAATTGAAGAGCTTGAAAAGCCAACACAACAAGAATACTACCACTTCATCATAAACTAAACAATTTTTCATTTGGATACTAGTTGATGAAGGAGTATACTTAACAACTTGATTAATTAAGCCTAAATTAAAGATGTACAATAATACTCACTACTAAAATTTCTTCATTCAATAGTGATCATCTTCATCCCAAGTTGCCTCAACCTTAACTGCATACCAATATGTGCAGCCAAAAAATCAACACACTGAATTGGACTAAGAATATCCAAAACTCCTTTAAGTGACTTAAGTCTAGCACAATCAGAAGTTTTCATAACCTTTTCCAAACCAGCAAAAACTCCATTCAAAGCCACACCAACCATTCCATCAACTCTTCCATCATCTTTCTTTGCTCTGCATGATAATTTCGCCAACTCCACCATCTTCAAATCAGCCATAGCCACTTGTTGTCTCTCCATTTCCCTCTCCACTTTCTCTTCCTCCATCCTTATTCTCACTCTTAGTTCTCCTAGTATCTTCTTCCTTTGCTCCTCTGTCATGTTAAACTCAGCTTTTGGATCCTCAAGAATGTGAAAGACTGTGGAGGGCTTCCAACCAGTCACCCAAAGGTGAGCATTTTCCAAAGGTGTAAGCCATGTTGGTGTAAAAAACACCAAAACATCTTCATGTGCTGCACCCCATTTTACAGTGTAGTATTCTTTCACATGAGTAGTGACTTTTGAAACCAGTGTGTGTAGTTCTTGTTCATTCATCACTACCTCAGTTTTTCTCCTTAATACTTCAAGAAGTTGACGTTGAATCTCTTCCAGCTTCACAACCCATTTCTCGTAGAATTCAGAGAACCTCTCCACAACAAGGTTCTTCATGTTTTGAAAAAGAAACTATACTCTATGTTTGTGTTTTGGTGTATGTTGGAAATGTGGGTTTTTATGGTGTGTTAGAAGTTAGAAGGAGGTGTAAAAAGAACAGATGGAAAGAGGAGAAAAAGACACGAAAGTAAAAGAGTGTAGTGAGCAATACATTTGCATGGATTACACACAAACAAGTGGGATTGACGCATTGCAAGAAGGGAGAGGGACATATATATACGTGAGCGTATCGTATTTTAGCATTATGCAGCTTTATGGTATGGGCCTTTGACTATAGTGAAAGGGCATATGGTTAAGAGGGTAGAAGAGTAAATTGACAAGTCACCTGAACCCTTGTTTTTGTGTGGTGTTGGGAAGAGACCAACAAACGTGTCATTGTGTGAGGTTGTTAGGACTCCACGTGGAGTGTGATTAGGCAGAGTGAGTGGGTCATTGCAAGCAGATGCATGGCCCGCATCCACCTCCTTGAGGCAAAAACACAAATTTTATGTTGCATAACATAACATTTATAGAATATACCATGGAATCTTTTTTCGTTTCCTTACAATAATCACTTCAAAACTCACATAAGTGAAAATTTCATGTTCAACCCGGGTCGCAACATTCAACTTACTGATTTTGGTATTTGTTGGTTGATTTACGACTTGTGGACTATACCATGAAAATCTCTAAGATACTTAAATTTAGCACTTGAGTTAAATCAATGTATAGAGAAATGTTAACGAATATAAATTGAGATACTTTTTTGGAAAATGCTATTTATCTAAAAAAATAGCATCAAGAATTTTTCAAGACACATGTGGAATTTTGGAAAATGCTATTTATCTAGAAAAATTGAGATACTTTTTTTATTGGAATATCATATATTGTGGGACATGGGGTAATCTATAGTGAGCTTTTATTTAAAATTGTGTATTCTATACATCGAAAATTAAAATATTAAGTAGTGTCTGAAGTACTCCATCTTTTTCTTTATAAGTGTTACTTTTGTAAAGTTCAATGCAACAAAAACTATTATTTTAGGGGTACTTCTACGGTACACCTCACAAATTGAGGTGTTTCGGTACTCTTGCTCCATAAATTTATAAATTAACGATCATTTTATGAAATAAAAAGATATTTGTCAATATTTATATTTTAGAAAACATCATTTCATAAGAAAACACATCATTTCATTGGTTATAAGAATCATATTAAATTTTTAACATAAGAAAACACATCATTTCATTGGTTATAAGAATCATATTAAATTTTTAACATTTTCTCATAAAAAATAACAAATATTCTTTATTTTTTTTGACAAAAACAAATATTCTTTATTATGAATAATAAAAATTCAAAAAAAATAAATTTTATTTCGTCGAAGCTTTTGGTAAATAAGATTTAATTATTATAATTGTCTATGATAGAAAAGAATTCTTTTTCTTAAAAAAAAAACAACTCATTTAATTATTAATTTAACGATTTGGTGTATCGGTACACTCAAATTTTTAGGTGTACCATAAAATTTGCCTTATTTTAGTGGTAAACTATATAGTGTAAAGAGATAAATAAGTATAATGAATTGATAAATAGTTTTTTTTTTTAGGAATGAATTGATAAATAATTAAGAGTATTATAAAATGAAGTTAAATAATTTGATAAAAAGTAACAAAATTTAGTTGTTGTCTTGATATGTTAAAATAAACTTAAAACGAAAACAGAAAGGGAATAGAGAAAGTATCGGTAATTTAATATGTCAAATGTATTTAGTTCAAATCTTATATCAAATACAATGATTTTTTGGATTTTTTGCTTAAATTTGATTGGTTTAATTACAATTTTATCCCCCATACTTTAGATGTTGTCTTTATATGTTAAAATAATCTTAAAACAAAAACTGAAAGGGAATAGAGAAAGTATAAGTAGTCCAGTGAGCATAACTCAGTTGGTAGAACAATGCATTATTATATGCAGGGGCCGGGGTTCGAACCCCGAACACCCCACTTATTCACCTTATAAGGTGCCACTAAGCTACCTGACAAAAAAAAAGAGAAAGTATAAGTAATTATTCTTAGATCAAATACAATTGATTTTTGTGGATTTTTTCCCTTAGATTTGATTGATTTAATTACAACTTTATCCCCCCATACTTTAGATGTTGTCTTTATATGTTAACATAATCTTAAAACGAAAACCGAAAGGGGATAGAGAAAGTATAAGTAATTTAAAAAGTCAAATGTATATAACTCAAATCTTAGATCAAATACAATTGATTTTTTTTTTGGAATTTTTGCTTAGATTTGATTGGTTTAATTATAATTTTAGCCCCTATATTCTAGATCTTACCTTTATATGTTAACATAATCTTCTTTCAAAAAAAAAATGTTAACATAATCTTAAAACGAAAACTCAAAGGGAATGGATAAAGTATAAGTAATTTAAAGAGTCAAATGTATATAACTTAAATCTTTTTTTGTTTTTTGATGACATATAGCTTAAATCTTAGATCAAATACAATTGATTTTTTTGAATTTTTTTCTTAGATTTGATTGGTTTAATTATAATTTTAGCTCCCATATTCTAGATCTTACCTTTATATGTTAACATAATCTTAAAAAGAAAACTCAAAGGGAATGGATAAAGTATAAGTAATTTAAAAAGTCAAATGTATATAGCTTAAATCTTGGATCAAATACAATTGATTTTTTGGATTTTTTTGCTTAGATTTGATTGGTTTAATTACAATTTTAGTCCCCGTATTTTTATCCTCTCACAAAATTAGCACCCTTATTTTGAAATTCACTAGTTTTGGTCTCGCATTCAAATTTCTGAACTAAAAAAATGGTAATTTACATATTTTAATTGATGTAACATACGATTTGATGATGTAAAGTCATCTAGATGGATAAATTATTTATACGCCATTAAATAAATTAAAGAAATGAATAATTTCTAAGTTCAATTTACAAAATTTAGGGAGTTTTCTTACAAATTCATGGGTGGTGACCATTCGATATCTAAAACATGTCAAATCATCACTTTTTAGTTAAAAAATACTCCGTGAGAAAGACAACATTGATGAATTTTAAAATAGGGAGGCCAATCCCATTAGCATGTGAAAAAGAGGGATTAAAACGATAATTAAAGCTATTTCATTTTAGAGTAGGAAATTTCATTAAATAAATCCACAACATCTTGATAGTTTAGACCAAATTAATAAATTTTATACACTTTAGAGACTACTCATTTATTTATTTATTGGAAGGTAGGGGCTACTTATTATATTTTTATAATTTAGAGACTGGATTAGAGAGAAGATAATAATTAGTGACTAAATTGATGATTTATTCAATATTTAAATTATGGTGCTTTTAATAATTAGTGATTAACCTACTTTTGTGCTTTCAAAGAGTACATTTAATTTTCGGAAATGCCTTTTACCACGAACAATTTCACAACGAAAAATAAGAATAATACTAGTCTTGTCGTTTTTTACGCCAAAAACGCCTTTGATGTTTTTTTTTTTAATATTATATTGATGTTTATTGTAGTTAAATTGTGAAGGTTTCGTGAATCCTGTGAATTCCACTTCATGTTAAGTAGCACCGCTCTTTAATTTTACCTTGGTATATTCTGTTTTTCCTGAACTGCAAAAGCATCTAATTCCATACCATAAACACAATAATAGCAAATCCCTCTATTTATTTGCTTAACATAGGTGCAGTTAAAAGAACCACCAAAAAAAGTCTGGGGTTTCACCACCAAAAAAATAAGGTGCAGTTAAAAATTTGATCACACAAATTAACAGTCACAATGAACATTCCTATGTTTATAAATTTTCATTTTCACTATTTTTATACATTACAACTACTTTGTATCTTGATTTGGATTTCTGTTACCTTAAATATCTCTCTCAATGTATTAACCATAAGACTTTATCATTCTTCACCAAGAGGAGTGCCCCTCTGGTCTCAACCCTTTCAAAGGTCATTGTGGTCCCTCCAGCTTCCCAAGCTTCCATGTTTTCCATGCTCCTTTCTTCAAGTTTCATCACCCCATTAAACAAATGGAAAGCATAAAAACAAGATAATAGGTATTAAAGTTAAGATAATAGGTATTAAAAATGGAGAACAAAGCAACAATTCTAATGCATAAGTATGAGGTAGGACGCATGCTTGGCCAAGGAACTTTTGCCAAAGTTTACCATGCAAGGAACTTAAAGACAGGACAAAATGTTGCCATCAAAGTGTTCGACAAAGCGATGATCATGAGAGTCGGTTTGAAGGAGCAAATCAAGCGTGAAATCTCGGTGATGCGTCTTGTTCGACACCCTAACATTGTCGAATTCTACGAGGTCATGGCAAGCAAAACAAAGATATATTTTGCAATGGAACAAGTGAAAGGTGGTGAGCTTTTCCATAAAGTGTCTCGAGGGAAGCTGAGGGAAGATATGGCTAGGAAATATTTCCAGCAACTTATTGCAGCTGTTGATCATTGTCATAGAAGAGGGATTTATCATCGCGACCTTAAACCGGAAAATCTTCTCCTCGACGAAAATGGTGACCTTAAAGTTGCTGATTTTGGTCTTAGTGCATTGTTGGAATCAAAAAAGAAAGATGATCTTCTTCATACAACATGTGGTACTCCAGCTTATGTAGCACCTGAGATTATCAAGAAGAAAGGCTATGATGGAGCCAAGGCAGATATTTGGTCTTGTGGTGTTATTCTCTTTGTTCTATTGGCAGGTTTTCTTCCTTTCAATGATAGAAATTTAATGGAGATGTATAAGAAGATTGCAAATGCTGATTTCAAGTTTCCACAATGGTTTCATTCTGATGTGAAAAGGCTTCTTTATAGAATCCTTGATCCTGATCCAAGAACAAGAATTACTATTAACAAGATTATGCAAAATAGTTGGTTTAGAAAAGGGTATAAACAGATTGAAGGACCACATTTATCGCCTACACACGGCGATATCTCAGATGTTCATAATGCATTTGATGATTTGTCACCACTATCAAGTCCAATGTCTGTTAAAGATGAACAATGTCCTATGAAACTATATTGTTTCAATGCATTTGATATCATATCACTCTCTTCGGGACTTGATCTTTCGGGTTTGTTTGAAAAAGATACGAGTGAAGGACAACATGCAAGATTTGCTACAAAAAGACCACCTTCAACAATTGTGTCAAAACTTGAAGAGACAGCACAATCAGTTGGTAGATTTAAGGTGATGAAGCAAAATGGGATTGTTAGAGTGGAGGGATTTGAGACAGGGATAAATGAACAACTCACAATTGATACAGAAATTTTTGAAGTTACATCTTCATTTTATATTGTTGAGGTGAACAAAATTTCTGGAGACACATTGGAATATAGGAAATTCTGGAACCAATACTTAAAGCCTTCTCTAAGTGAAATTGTTTGGGATTCGCAAGGATATGAACAATACTAATAAAAAAGAGCAGTCTAGTGCACTAAAGTTCCCGCATACGCAAGGTCCAGGAGGATATGATCATTACATATAGTAGCTTCAAAAAAGTATTTATAGGATTTTTTTTTTCTTGGATAGAAGAAAGTGCTCTATTTGGGAGCTTAAATCCTTGGCAAAATCCAAAGGTAAATGTTTCCTATGGAATTGTCACCGAAATTCCCAGGAAAATCCATAGGCAATTAGCAAATTTCTAATAGTGTTAACATACTTAGTGAAACACTCTAAACCAACTTGTATTACGTAATTGTTGAGAGTCAAATACAATGTTGAATGAATTTGAATCTCACAATGAAGATGTATGAGCACATATATGCATCAAATATTAAATTAATTTAATTGTCACTCTCAAAAGCTAGCTCATAAGATGCATATAAATGTACATATTGCATGACTTAAAAACTTCAATAATGTGTTACTCAAATACAACCTTAAACACGAACAAGACAAGACAATAAATGAAATATCTTACATTTTTTATAAGATCATCTCATATACAAGTTCTTATGTCAGCTCTAATGTTTAAGTACAAGATTTTGTTCTTACACATTACACTGTCACGCTGACACCACTAGAAGTATTTGACCTGGAGGGCGTGTATAAAAACTGTTCTTCTAACAGATCCCTTTTACTTTTATTCAACCAAAAAAAAGTAGTTCCCTTTTACTTGACAATCCAAACGTTTCCAATTTATTTTCTGATTCTATTCGGTGCATTATGTGCTTCTAGTTGGTGATAGTCATATTCAAGAAATTTCATGAAAGAAAAATTAACAAGGAAACTAGATTAATGGAAATTGACATGAAGGTATTTGGAAGAAGAAAAAAAAGGAGTTGTTAATAGAAACCCCTTAACAATTCTAGAACTAAGCAAACAAATGACGAATGGGACAAGATAATTGTTCTTTAAGCTGTCAAATTTGTTCTCCTGCATCCCAACAACAGTTAATTGCCGTTTGCTATCCAAAAAAAATTATTTGCGAACGGCAGTTAACTACTGCCGGAGGAGGGTTTTAAGACGCGAGAGAGCAATTTTAGCAGCTTGAAGAGCAATTATCATGGGACAATGGGTTTACAAACTATAAAAGTGGCCCATTTTTCATCTCAAATAACACCAATACCATATCTTGAATATTTTGCTTCACGATCAAAGACCTAAGAAATTTAATGTTTTTATTGGATGAAGGGAGAGAGAGAGAGAGATATATATCGTATACATATTTGCACCCATACAACATATCCAGACTTAAAGATATTAAATCTAATTAAATAATAAAATATTTCAATTTAACATATTGCCATAGGCCTGGGAAACTTTTTTTTGCGGGGGGGTGGGGGGCTTGTTTTTTTTATTATATTTATATTTACTGTTGGTATATTTTGTTTGAGCAATGATGTTTGAACAACACAATTTTTATGACAATTTTTTCTCTCACACTCACATCTTGTTCTCAATTTCTCTCTCTATTGCTTTGGTTTTTGTGTCAAGCCTACGTTTCTTTGTATATTTTGGTTGTTCCACGAGTTGTCTCTTAAAATAGTTGTTCAAATGACATTGTACGGATTCATATAAAACTCTTCCATAATGAACACAATTATAGCCAATCCATCCATTTAGTTGCTTAACTTAGGTGCAGTTAAACATAACAACAGTCAACAATAATATCTGATCTCATAAATCCGCACATCAATGCATTCCCCATATTCATATCTTTGTTTTCACTATTTTTATACAGGGAAAGGATCCTCTCCAGTGAAGTCTCTCCAGTTTTTTCTCCAGTTTTAATCACAGCCATTAATAGTTATCTCTCTCTTCTTTTTAAACATTAAATACTCCCACTTAATTAATTTCCAATGGACAAGATTTCACTGCATGGTGCAGTCACTGGAGGGGATCCAAACCCCATTACATCCATTTTGGGTCCTGTTTTAGTTATGAGTTACCTTAAATATCTCTCTCAACGGATTAACGAATTAACCATATTTACCAAAGGCCTTAATTCTTCACCTAGAGGAATACCTAAGTGGCTAAGTCCAATGTCTGTTAAAGATGAAGAATGTTCTACGAAGCTATATCGTTCCATTAATGCATTTGAAATCATATCACTCTCTCCAGGAATTGATCTTTCTTGTTTGTTTGAGAAAGATATGAGTAAAAGACATCATGCACGATTTACCACAAAAAGACCACCTTCAACTGTTGTGTCAAAACTTGAAGAAATAGCACAAATAGATGGTAGATTTAAGGTTATGAAGCAAAATGGGATTGTTAGATTGGAAGAAATCGAGACAAGGATAGATGAACAACTCAGTATAGATATAGAAATTTTTGAAGTTACATCTTCATTCTATATTGTTGAGTTGAGAAAAATTGCTGGAGACATATTAGAATATAGGAAATTCTGGAACCAATACTTAAAGCCTTCTCTAAATTAAATTGTTTGGGTTTGACAAGGATATGAGCGGTAATAGTCATGGTTTTAAATTTCAGTCCACAGCCGCAATTGTTGCTACCGTATAATAGATTTTTGAAGTCACCACAACGACATTACAACCGTAAATTTGACCGTGTTGATTACCTTATTAGTTTGCAACGTAACTTCAACTGCAATTTAAAACTATGTCAACGGTAGCTTTGGATATATTTGTATGCTTCTTCTTTCTTATTTTCATGGATAGAAGATGTTCTTTGAGGTGTTCTTCCATTTAATTGTCTTACACATGTTGCAACCTTGCTCTCAATGCTCCATCTTTCATAAAGTTTTTCTTCATATATGAAGTTGAAAAAAATATTATGTATATATATAAATGTAGTTTCTGTTTCTCTCATATTCATTAAAGTGCCTCTTGATGGTGAGAAATTATATTAAACCGAGGCAAGTGGCACTAGAAAACTAACCTAGATTACATGCATTTGAAAAAAATGTATTTAAACACATTAATTGATCTCAACTATTAATTTGAGATTGAACGACTACATTGCATTTTAACAAAACCATCTATAAATAATCTCAGCCACTGTATCCGGTGTATTGTCTCCTTCTTGTTAGTGCTAGACATGTTTAGGAAATAAAATTAGATGAATGGAAATTGACCGGAGGTATTTGATTATTAGATGCATGCATTCATATTTTTATTTTCCACTTATAATAAAGATATATGCTAAATATAAAAGATACATATACATATTCTAATAAAGTCTATAGAGTAATATATTTCCATCACAAGGGCTAGTGAAATTTATACACCATGCAAAGACATACCATTAGTATGAAAGTGGATAGTACTACCAATCTATTTCACTTAATTTTTTTTTCTACTTGTAAGTGGAAATTGTTCAGAAGTAAACTTTCAAAGCACATTATATAGTTGCGAAATATTACACCTCCAAAAGTTAATAGTACAGAGGAACCATGTGTCGTGAAAAAAAAGGGTGTGCGGAAAGTAGCTACTAAAATGTTACACATGCTTCTAAAAAGACACAACCACTTTCAATGTTGTTTCAGGCCTAACTCATTTTTGTGAGAGTACCGCTATTCTCCCATTTATTTTTCTCATTCCCGTCAAAATAGACGAGCGTAAGTTAACTCACGCAAGTGTATTCTCAGAGTTAACTATGCATGTGTATTTTTAAGCGAAAATGAGCAAAAACATATGGAAGAAGAGCAATTCCCTTTCTGTGATGGCCTTGCCTGAAGCACAAATATATTCAATCTTTGCAAAATTAAATAATTTCCTATATAAAAACAAAGTTTTCAATCTTTGCAAAATTAAATAATTTCCTAAGAAAAAGTTGTTAAATAATATTCATTTCATCCTAAAATAACGGATTCATTTAAAATAAAATAAAAAAGAGTTGTCTCAAAATGATTGATTAATTTCAATTTTCAATTGAACTTTCTAATTCATACTATACATGCATTTCTCCAATTCAATATCTTCTTCATCATTTATACAACAATAAATGTGGACACACCAATACATGATAAGATTACTATGAAGAAAATATTATGATGTCTGTGTGATGGTATCACAACTGCAAGTATAATCCTCATAAACCAAATTTAACCCCAATTGTTCACAATATTAAAGATCATGATGCAAATGCCCTTTTAAATCTTTTAACTTGGACAATAGCCACATTACGAATGGAAGACATGTATATGTGTGATTCTTTGCTACATTTATCTTGGAAATATGGCTCTAATTTCATCATGCATGAGGAAGAAGCATCTCAAATTTTCTAGAGGATAGAGCTCAGCCATATATATATATATATATATATATATGTGTGTGTGTGTGTGTGTGTGTGTGTGTGTGTGTGTGTGTGAGATTTATTTTGCATTGGCGTTATTTGAGAGCCCTAGTAAATGCGTATATGTTTCTATTCAATTATCTTTTCATTTGAAAATTATTGTTCCCTAATTAACAAGGAGTTCATTCGAAAGTTCATTTTTTAAAATCCAAAATTTAAAGCTGCCAGTGAACACACGCAAAATCATAGTCCTTATCAAGGTATCTAGTAGTGTTATCCACATTAGTGGCCAAACAGTCAGCAAGTAGTGTAGTATTTTCTGGTACAAAGGAGGATGACGTTAGAGGGCCACGTGGTTTAATTTTATGATTTAACCTAATTAATAGTAGTAACTAGTATTTTTAAGTCTTGAAAAGTACATTTGATACCCGCATAAACATTTGATTGTTGGAGTGCAGGTTTGAAACTAATATTTGTCACTTCTCCATACTCCCTCCGTCCCAATTTATTTGATCCCTTGACTCATTTCACACAGATTAAGAAAAATGTATAAATAAAGGGGAAAGTGGAATATATTGTATTGGGAATGATAAAAGTAGTATTATTTAGTGTTATATTGTATTGGGAATGATGAAAGTTGTATTGAAAATTGAAATGGGTCAGTTATTTTGGGACACTTTTTTTTAGAAAATGGGTCAGTTATTCGGGGACGGAGGGAGTATTTTATACGTGCGATTCTCATAATTACGATATTTGATAAAAACAAATAAAAAAAAAACCATTTTAAGAGCTATTTTGGTGATCATGATATGATAGAAATATGGTGCAACATGGAGTAAGATGAAGATCTATTATTGGATAAGGACATGATAAACCGCTTATATTATTATTTATATTACGGTCACATGAGAATACTAAATAGTATGTTATGTTGTTGTTATAAGTTACATATTCTCATAGTGATGCATGTTATTTTCGACCTAGAACCACTATGGTCCTTACATGAGGAGTTCAATCTTTTATTGTCGTCAAACATTGTTTGTTACATTACGATTATAAAGTCAATTAATTAGGCACTCTACAAGTCATAGAGAGGGATATAAGTGACCTAGATGAGGTTTGTCACTCCTACAATGCACGAGTAATATATGTGGGGTCCCTTGATAGAGTATCACTGTAAAATACATGATTGTCTTGAAATAAGTCTGCATGAGATATTGAACTTATTCATTACTATTATACAAGGGTGACACATACTATATTTTGTGTTCAATATCGATATAAGAACAAAAGTGAAATTATACACGTAATCATAATCACAGAAAGTCTACGCCAAATCACTTGCATTCTTGATAATTGTGTTGATTTATTTAAACTTCTTAAAAATATCTACAATTATTTTAATACCCGTTAATGTTGTAAGTGAGCCTTGTCATAAGAGACAAAATACCTCTCTTTAGATTTCAAATTCCAATTTCTCATGTGTCAACAACCTGTGTTGTCCATATAAAATTGAGTCCCATCAGAATTGATCTTTTAAATTAGTCGATCATCGAATCAAATACATTTCGAGTATTTTTCTCGGTCTGAAGATTTTAGATGTGCACTTAGGAGCATAGTTTTGAAACTCGGCTCGGACCGGCCGGTCGGACCGGTCGGACCGTGAACCGGTGGGTAGGCCGGTTCGAGCCATCATTTGGATCGGCCATGCAGTTAACTCGGTCAAAACCGGTAAAACCCGGTGACTCGGCCGAGTCGTGGTCAGACCGGTTTTTTTTTTAAAAAAAAAAAACTTACCCAAAACGACGTCGTTTTGGTGGATTTGGCAATTAAAAAAAAAGAGAAAAAGTCTTAAACCTAGTTCCTCACTTCCTCCAATTTCACGTACAGAGAGAAGAGAATAGAAGCCGCCGCTTGTCAAACCTTACCATCATCTTCTTACCATCATCTTACCATCATCCTCCATGCCGTCTCCTTGCCGTCGCCGTCTCCGTCGTTCCCTGTTTCTCAAACATGTACGTGAAAACCCTTTTTTTTTCCAGATTTCTTTGCTTCTTTTTGGTTATTACTAATTGATTTATCATTTAATGTTGATTTCTTGTTTTGATTTATTTATTTTCATCATTTAGTCTGATTGTTTCATAATTTAGGGTTTAGGGTCATGAACATATAAGGTTTATTGAACATATATGCTTACAATAACGTCCTATAAATCTGATGTTTTTTTTTAAAGAAATTGAATCTGATGTTGTTATTATGTATGTGATCGATCATATGCTTCTGTTGTTGTTTTTTTTTTGAACATGCTGCTTCTGTTGTTGTTGTTTCACACACAAAAGTAAATGTAAATGTAAATGTCTCTGATTTTCTCACTGTTATATGTATTTGTGATTAGCTATGGCCTCTTCTGAAGCATCAACACAACAATCAGCAGCAGAAGCTTCGACTCATGAATCTCAAACTCAAAATCAAAGGAATGTTAGGGCAAAAACCGATATAGCTTGGGGTCACGCTATAATTGTCCTAGACGGTGGAAAAGAAAAACCACAATGCATCTACTGTAAGAAATTATAAAGGGAGGTGGAATTAATAGATTAAAGTTACACTTGGCTGGAGAAGTTGGACAAGTTGAACCATGCGGCCAAGCTCCTGCAGAAGTCCGCTTTAAGATGCAACAAAATCGTGAAGAGACAAGGCTCAAGAAAAGAAAAACTGAACATCCGATAGGTAATGAAGAGCAAACACAGATAGTACAACCTAGGTCAGCGGTTGTTGCATCTCAAAAGGCCAAGGGAACAAACAGTGGAAGCTTTGATAATTACTTTTTGCCTAGAACAACTCCCGGATCACAGCCTACTATAAAAAGTGCGTTGCAAACCAAGGAAGTTGTAGAAAAGTGTGATCTTGCACTTGCAAAATGGTTCATTGCTGCATCTATTCCCTTCAATGCAGCAAATTCACCACATTTTCAGTCTGCGGTCGATGCTCTTTGTTGCATGGGAGCCGGATATAAAGCTCCTTCTATACATGATATACGTGGTCCTTTGCTAAATAAGTGGGTTGATGAAACAAAGAAAAAGATAGAGAAATACCGTGAGATTTGGAAGACTACTGGTTGTACTCTTATGGCAGATGGGTGGACTGACGGGGTTAGGAGAACTCTGATCAACTTTTTAGTTTATTGCCCTAAAGGAACAGTTTTTATCAAATCCGTTGATGCTTCTGGTGCTTCAAAAACTGGTGAGATGTTGTTTAAGCTTTTCAAGGAAGTAGTGTTATATATTGGCCCTGAAAATGTTGTTCAGATAGTGACAGATAATGCTGCAAACTATGTTGCTGCTGGTAGGTTATTGGAAAAAGAGTTCCCTGGCCTGTATTGGTCTCCTTGTGCAGCTCATTGCATTAACTTGATGTTTCAAGACTTGGGAAAATTACCAGAAGTTAAAGAGGCAGTTTCACATGCCACAAATGTAACCAAGTATATATATAATCATTGCTATCCATTGTAATGGAAGAGAGATACTTCGTCCTGCTCCAACTCGCTTTGCCACTAATTTCATTGCTTTGCTGAGTATTTTGTCTCAAAAAAATGCACTTAGAGCCATGGTAACATCTCAAGAGTGGACAATTTCTTCTTATGCAAAAGATGCCAAGGCCAAACAATTTGTGGAACAAGTCTTGAACACTAACTTTTGGACTGCTTGTGCTGACATAGTGAAACTCACAGAACCACTTGTAGGTGTGTTGCGTCTTGTGGACAGTGAAGATAAACCTGCTATGGGTTTTCTTTACAGAAATATGTATAAGGCTAGAGAGGAGATGGTGAAGAGGTTTCAAAGAAATAAGACAAAAGTGGAGCCTTACTTGAAGATCATAGATGATCGATGGGATTCACAACTTCGAAAAAATCTTCATGCTGCTGGTTATTGGTTAAATCCATCTTGTAGATTCAGTTCTGAATTTGAGAAACACAAGACCACCACATCTGGTCTTATAGATGTCATTGAAAAGTATGCTCGTAATGATCATGAGCTGCGATCAAAGTTAAATACGGAGACAAGTATATTTAGAAATTATGAGGGCGACTTTGGAAGGAAATCTGCTATAGAAGCTCGAAATTCACCATTTCCAGGTAGCTTACCTTTAATTGTATCATATAAACTTGTTGTAATCCTTGATTAATTGATGAAATTTTGCAATTTTATAGATGAATGGTGGGAACTTTACGGGTGTCAAGCACCACATTTGCAAAAATTGGCGATTCGGGTTCTAAGTCAAACTTGTAGCTTTTCTGGTTGCGAGAGAAACTGGAGTGTGTTTGAGCATATTCACTCAAAAAAAAGAAATAGGTTGGAGCATCAAAGGCTTAACGATCTAGTCTTTGTTCCTTACAACTTAATGCTAGAAAATAGGTATGTATTACTATATTTTAATTTGATCTTTTACATTTCATTTAATAGGAACAACTTAATGCTAGTCTTTGTTCGTTACAACTTACTGCTATAGTGGTTTATAAATCCATGATATGCTTGTTTTTGAGTAAAGGATGTTAAACTTAGGGAAAAATTGATCGTTTCAGCAGCTGGTTCTGTCATTATAGAATGTGAAGACTTTTATAATGATTTATAATGATTTATAGGAACAACAAGATTCGAAACTATGACCCCATCAATGATGAATTACTTGATGATCATCATGATAATTGGGTGTTGGAGGATTCACCGCCATTTTTAACAGTTGAGGAGTTGGAATCATTACGCAATGATCTTGCCAATATGACCATCCAACCTATTTCAAATGATATTGGTATGTATGTTTTTTCTTTTAAGGTTAAGATTTCATTATTTCACTATTTGGTTATATACCAATTGCTGATATTTATTTCAATTGATGTTTTCATAGATGGATTGAATTTGGATGAGGATGATGATTATGGCAATGATGCACCTGACACTAATGCAGAAAACATGGATCAAAGTAATGTTTTTGATGAAGCTGCTGGAGAAGATGCTGAATTCCTTGATGAGCTTGAAATTCATTCAATCTTGACTCCTTGAAATTAAATGTAATTGATGATAATACTTGTGTTTTTTTGGGATCAAAGTAATGTTTTTTGGGATCTATTTGGATTTTTACTACCAAAGATGTATTTTGAGTTATGACTATGTTTTGAATTTGAGCAATTAGCCTATAAAATTATTATTGTTGGATAGTTTTTATCTTATTTTACAGGGTGATTATTTTAGTTTCTAAAGTGACCGAGTCACCGATTCAATCCGAGTTAATCCGGTTCAATAACTATATAAATTTAATCTAAGGACCGAGTTATCTAACCGAGTCATCCGAGTGGTTCCGGTTCAGTCATGCGGTTCGACCAATGGCTCAGTGATTCGACCATTGACTCAGTGACCCAGTACCCTCGCCGAGTCGATGACCGAGCCGAGTTTTAAAACTATGCTAGGAGAGGAATTTGGCCACTCAATAAGTACATAAATGTTGTTTTCTTGATGGCGATGGAGCTTCCTCGATCGATGATGTATTAATAGTCAATAACTAATAAACTTTTACTCCCTCCATTCCTGTTCTTTTGATGTTTTAGGTGATTGCATAAATATTAAGGAATCATTAAATTATAGGAATAATTGTATGGTTTATACTAAAATACCCTTACTTACTCCTTGATTTTTTTTTCTCAAAATTCTAATCTCCTTAATTATTGAAACTCACCACACAAATTGCATTTATTATTTAAACTTCCAATTTTCATAGTGTGTTTTTCAACAAGGGTAAAATTGGATAAAAAGTATTAAAAATTCTAAAACATCAAAAGTTTTGGAATAAAGTTTAAGTTCTAAAACATCAAAAGAAAAGGAATGGAGGGAGTACCTCTAAAAAAAACTTAATAAAGTTGAGAAATGCTAGCAACACTCTCTTTTGAGCACTCTCTCTAGCATTCACTCTTTTATTGGGTGAAATCAATGTGGGACCTACACTTTGGAAATGGAACCCACATAAAGTGGTGGGTCATACATTGATTTCACCCAATAAAAGAGTGAGTGCTAGAGAGAGTGCTCAAAAGAGAGTGTTGCTAGCATTCCTCAACTTTTAAATCAGTGCAGTTCTATTAAAAGATAATTATTATAACAAAAAAAAAACTAAAAGATCATTATAGATTAAAATACTAATGAAAAGATACGAAAGATGATGCAGATTTTTTTTGGTATGTTATCTAGAAATGTTAGTTTATTAATCCGTATCTTTAGATACTATATTTATACAAGAATGCTCGTTAGCGTCAAATTCATCCTATGTTTGTTATGCTGAGGCAGATTAATCAAGTCAAATTATGAAAACTAAATGTATCTTTAAAAATTATTGTGCAGCAAATACTGGAAGGAGGTGAGAACTACGTTACCCTCTCTTGTTTAGGGGGTAATTTACCCTCTCATGATATCAATCAATCAAAATGTAATATGCATAGAAAACATTAAATATCAAATAAATGAATCAATTTTTTCTAAAAATAAAAAAGTTCATCTTAATCATAAGGTAACTTTTAACACTTTTAATTTTTATTTAGAGTAAATTACACTCCCCTCCCCTCTTATGTTAAAATATACACTTCCCTCCCTTTAAAAATAAAATCTACACTCCTCTCCCTCTAAGATGCTTAAATTACAACCCTCTCCCTTAATAATTAAATATGTACTACACTTTAATTTATTTTAACATAAATAAATATTTTTATGATATATACTAATTTTGAACCACCATTTAAGAAAAATAAATTCATTTCTTTATAATTTAAATATCAATGGTAATTAAACTTAAATATTTTGCTATTAAGTTTATAATTTATAGTATAAAACTAATTTTTATATAACCATATTTTATTGTATTTAGTAATTATTGTAATTTTATTTTTTGGTTGTTTCATATTTTATAATAGGGTTTAAAATTATATGTTAATGTAATTGTGAATAAAAAAATAGCGAAAAATATGTATTCAAATTTTGATTATGTTAAAATAGACCCGCGGTACTTTTTTTTAAGTGTGTTAGATTATTTTATTTTATTTTTGCTAGATTATTGAGGAAGTAAAGTGTAGATTTTAACATAAGAAGAGACAAGAATGTAATTCAAGCTTCTCTTAAGGCCGGAGGGGAATGAAATGTTTTCTAATATGTTTGGAATAAGGGGGGAGGGAAGTGTATATTTTAACATAACAGGGGAGAGGAGTGTAATTCAAGAATCTTTGAGGGGAGAAGAGTGTAATTTAGTCTTTTATTTAATTATATTAAGGTGTTCAATCTTAATTAATTTACACTACAAGACTTATAACAAATAAAATTTTTATATCAAATTTCTTTCATCTGGATGTCCTTAAATTCATCACTTACATTCATAAAATTTCTTCCATTCCACAAGCCCGAACGTGAGAACAAAAACATCTCCTTCATTCAAATTTCTTCTTTATTCTTCCCTATTGATCAATTCTTGTTTCTTTTTCGTTTTCTTCCCATTTTGATTGTTCAATTTTGTCGTTCCAAACTGCTGCAGTTTCAAATTATAGTGAGAATTGTCGTTGTTTCTAGAACCGCGTCAGGTATCGTGACTTTTTTTATTTAAGTAGCCAACCTAATAAAATCTGCTAACACGCATAGACCTGCCCCACTATCAACCAAAGCCTTTAAGTCCAAACAAAAGAACAAAAGCCACGTGACATAACTATTTCAGCAGCAACCGAAAAAAATGCTAGCAAACTCCCAAAACATCACAGCAGCAACACCTGCTAGCAATCCTTAAAGTATAACGGATGACTTACTCATAATTAACTACCTCACAACCAAGAAAAATCAAATCAAAAAGAAAAGTCAACTCACCATATTTGACGTGGTTCTGGAAATAATGGTAATTCTCACGATATTTGGAATCAAACGAACGACGACGATTCTCACGAAAATTGAAAAATGCGGCAGTTTAGAACGACAAAATTGAACAATCAAAATGGGAAGAAGAAATTTCATGAATGTAACGGATAAATTTAAGGACATTCAGATGAAAGAAATTTGATGTGAAATTTTAATTGTTCTAAACCAGTCTTGTCGTGTAAACTAATTAAGATTGAACAACTAAATATAATTAAGGCAAGATTACATTTGGGGTCCTTTATCTTATTTTTTTTGTAACAATTTGGTCATTTATCTTTATTTTTTCCCGTTTAGGTCCTTTATCTCTCTTAAAAGCACATATACATCTTTTTTCTCATTTTTTATTAAAAAATACATAATTTTATTTCTAAAAATATATTTTTATTAAAAATGAAAAAAAAAATCCAGAAATATGATGAAGATGTTCATTATCTTCATCTTCTTCCTTTGAATCTTCATCATCTTCTTTAAATAAAAAAAATTCTACTAAAATATATCTCCAAATATCATGAATTAATGTTATATTCACCTTCAATCTTCTTTTAAACACAAAATCAAAACCTTAATTTCACAAATGTTGCAAGGCGGATGGTGGAGGCTTAGTCACTGGCGGAAGGGTTAGGCTTTACAAAAGTTAAGATTGTTCTGGAAACAACAAAATTGATGTGCAAAGCTGCTCTCAACTTTGGGGTTATTTTTATGCCGAGTTTGAATATTGAGTTAGAAAATAATAATAATAATATACGGTGTGCCAATTTATATAACTAATTTTTTTTTTTTTGTGATGAAACTAAATCTCTTTTCTATAGGGTTTTGATTTTTGTGTTTAAAAGAAGATTTGAGGTGAACATAACATTAATTCATGATATTTTGAGATATATTTATGTAGAATTTTTTCTGATTCAATGAAGATGATGAAGATTCAAAGAAAGAAGATGGAGATGATGAACATCTTCATCATATTTCTGGATTTTTTTTCATTTTTAATAAAAATATATTTTAAAAAATAAAATTATGTATTTTTTTAATAAAAAAATGAGTAAAAGGATGTATATGTGCTTTTATGAGAGATAAAAGACCTAAACGGAAAAAAATAAAGATAAAGGACTAAAGTGTTACAAATAAATAAGATAAAGGATCTATAATGTAATCTTGTCTATAATTAAATAAAAATTAAAAGTATTAAAAGTTACCTAAAATTGATTTTTTTTTATAGAAAAAATTTACTCATTTATTTGACATTTAATGTTGCCAATGTATATTACATTTTGATTGGTTGATATCATGAAGGGGTAAATACCCTCTAAATAAGAGAGGGTAATCTAGAAAAAACCACAAGCTTGATATTAAGATTAGCTTATCTTCTTATAAAGTTCTATTTTAATTCGTCCTTTTTATCAATAATAACCACTTATCATCCATAATTCAAGCTTGCTTACCTAACATTACTTTGTTTTGCTTTTAATATTCCAATGATACCTTATATATACGGCCTTGAATGAATGATGTGACCTAGTTAACAATCTTACGATAAATATACATCTTGCCAAAGCTTGTACCTAATTAACAATTTAAAAAGTAATATCACTTTCATTTCTTATCTCTATTACTAAACTCACCTAATGTCACATCAATTATGTTTTATGTTGCCAAAACTATAGTAAATGGAGAAAGTGACAAATTCCTATAGAGAAAAAAGAGGTAATGAGAAGAGAAATAATTTGTATTATAAAAATGGAGGTGTTTGATAAGTCTTAAATTGATGGGTAAGTGTCTTAGCATGTGGTTCGTCCAACTATGTTTGTTTAAGATGTGGAAGCTTATGAGGGATATATGGAATAAGATAATCATTTCTTCCTAGTTTGCTTCTCGGATTAATCATATGTGCATTACGACTAAGGTTTGAGATTTTCTTTTTCCACTCTTTCAATAAGTATAAAAATATGTTAAAAACACCCTCCAACATTCCTAAATGTTTGAACATCTAACTCCTTCAAGAACGAAAAAAATGTTTGAACATCTTTTTTTGGTTGGTTACATGAGAGAGAAAAAATAAAAAAAACTAAGTCTTAATAAATGATACTCTTTGAACGTCTGAGAAAAAATTCATTTATCATAATCAAAGAGTCTACACAATTAACTCTCATCTTTACAAAATATCCGCACAAGCATTTCCTACGCAAAGAGTATGTTTCAAAACAAAATTTCAATCCTTCTTCATATAATCTAAGTAAGATGTTATGTTAAATATGATATTCATTTATCTTTGTTGATTTATTTTTTGAAGGAATTTATTTTTGTTGATTATTTTTTAAATCCATGTACAGTGTTTAAAATAGAAATAGAAAATCTCTAAAAAAAAATAGAAATAGAAATATATACCGTCTGTTTAAAAAACGACTACTATTAGTTGGATAAGCAACATTGAGTTTGTAGATAGAATTAAGGTTCCATCATCCCTGCTGAACACATATCTAAGGAGATGTAAAAAGCTTTGAATTGTGACCTAAGAGCATCCACAATGGTAGTTCTCTAACAAGGACTCCTTAAATGGACCTCACGTGCAGTGGCGGAGCCAGAAACGTTTAGTAGTGAGGGCAACAATTTAATCTCTAAACTATCACACTATTTTCAAATTTAATCTTTAATATGTAAATATAATAAGGGATCCGATTAAATTGATTGATTTCATATATTTTAAGAACTAAATTGATGGATTCCATGTTTTATTTGTTGACAAAAACAGAAACTGATTTCATTTTTTTAGGCATAAATGGATTTTATATAGTTTAAGAATTACTTATTATAATTTTATAGTTTGTGAAATGAATTTAAGAATTATCTTCTTGAATTTTGAATTACTACGGTCTTCTTTCCCTAGTTAAAAGAAAGAACTTTAAGACAAAATAAATAACAAATTAATATTCAATGTTTTTTGATTGCTACAGATTGATTAGAAACATTGTCAATCCCTTCTAATTTAAACTTTTAAGTCTTACCATAATATATAGTATAATAATCATCATATCATATAATTAAAGGGGATAAAAACTGATGAGTCATAGATAGTCTTATTTATTGCCTTATTTAGTTTAGTTTTATTTTAGATTTGATTTGATTTTATTGCATTTTATTTTAGTTTAGAATATTTTACTTCAAATTATGTTTTATTTTATTTTAGGAATAAATATATGGTGGAAGGTGCCTTGGAGCAAAAGAAAGAGGACCGGAACAAATACAGCGCAAGAATACGAAGATACGGGACAAAAATATGTCCCCCCAAAGTCAGAAGCTTGGCACGGCCCGTGCCAACATGTGGCACGGCCGTGCCCGTCTCCAGGACCTGTTTTGCTGCTTTTCTTCAAGCCCAAGTTACCCTGTTGCAGCTTTACCGTTTTATCCTTTTAGTTGCTTAGTTTCTAAGTCAGATGTAAAGCTATAAATAGAGTAGCTCTCCACCATAAACAATCATGCTTTACTTTGTTTATTTCAATTGCTATTTTAATAAAAGTCTTTATTTTCCCTTTTACTTTCTTTGTAATTTACTTTACTGTTATTTTCTCTCTTCTTCCCCCATGTCTACGATGAACATGAGTGAGTAGACTTCTTCGTCTTGGGATTATTGGGGAGTCTAATGACTCAATCCTAAACAAAAAATGTCTAAACCCTAATTTCTATGTAACCCTAATTTCTAATCTAGATTCACAGTCTTAACGTGGATTAACAATTATCAAACTGTGGAAGCGAAAGCGGAGGGTTTGATAATCGTTAATCCATCATCCCAAACATCAATTCATAAAGCGAGAGCGGAGTCTTGATGTTGGAACAAGTGAATCTAGACAATAGTTGCAAAACAGTGAAATAGTCTTTGCAACTATTGAGACAAAGAGTAGTTTCAATCCTCTATGCATCTTCTAGTAATCATGTCAGTGAAATAGGCTTGGTTGCTATAAGTAAACTCTCACCGGACTTTCATCGGAAAGGTGAGGGGCTAAGGGAAACCGGTCTTTAGAAATTAGTGTGTAAATCATGAAATTAGATGTTTAGGTTTTGTCTAGTGAAGGATTAGTCATTATGATGAACCAATGATCCTAAGGCCCTTTATTATTATTGTTTTTACCTTCAGCAATCAAACTCTCTTTCATTAACTTTCTCTCCTCTAATCATTCACTAAAAGTTAATTAAGTTGAACAACTCCCTAGCGGAACGATAACTCTACTTACTACTATTACTTTGATAGGCCGTGCACTTGCGGTTTGGCCTTATCAAAAACCAACACCAACTAAGATGTCGAGGGCTGCAACTGCAAGGCCTAAATATAAGTAATTATTTGTATAGGTGTGAGTTATGATTATACTATATAGAGTAATGATATTTTGACATCCATTTGATGACAACTTTGTTGACAACCTTGTTTTTCTCACTTTTTATTGGTCAAAACCAATGGAGAGAGAAAAAGGAAGAGAGAGAATAACAACATCATGTGAGTATGAGAGAGAAAGTTGTCCAAAAGTTGTCAAAAAGTGGTTGTCAAAATATCATTTCTCTACTATATATTTGTATACCGAATGAAAAGATAGTGGGGGCACCAGCCCACATACTACTGAACGTAGCTCCGCCCCTGCTCACGTGACACATCACTTATTTATAATTTTTTAATAAAAGTACTTATTAAGGACTCAATGACTCCAATGGCAATACACTAATAAGGACTCCAATGAAAAGTACTTAAATATGTCTCACTATCTTTACATATTAAACAAAAATAATTTATCTATTACTCATTTTTACAAGTGGGACCAAGTAGTACACATTTTATAACTTCTTTATGCAAGTGAGACCAAGTAGTACATATTTTATTACTTCTTTATGCAAGTGGGGCCAAGTAGTACACATTTTTATTACTTTTTAAACGTGGGACCCGTTAGTTACCCAGAAGAAAGAGGGTCCTTATATAGTTGCACGTTCCTTAACGGTGACTCAATTTTTCTTCCTTCAATGGAAGGTCCTTAACAGGGAGTGATCCTTGTTAAGTAAGGACCCCATTTTGGAGATGCTCTAGGTACTCCAACTTAGATTAATCTCATTATGGGTTCAAAGTTTGTGGGGATGCTTTGTGGGGCCACCAGGTATCAAACACCTAATTATGTTGATTTCCTACTAAAAAAAGCCTCTCTTTTTTTTCCTTTTCAGGGGGGGCTACTAAAAAGTTGATGATAGGTCTGGTGAGAGATTTATAATATTTTTCTAGCGTAAAACATAAACTTAGAGATTATTCATTAGAGATTTTTAAGAAAAACATAAACTATGATTTAAAAACTCTAATTTTAAACAATATGCATGTCAAAATAGCATTTCATAACTATGGTTGAAAAAACATAGACATCATAAACTATGACTTTCTATCTCTACTATCAGATATGATTTTCTTCAAAAAAATAATCAAAATAGCTTTTCACTTTTAGCATATAAATCATTTTTAACAAAATAATTTTTTTAAAGTTTACACAAAAACATAACTAAAACTATTTGAAAAAAAAAAAACACACAAGTCACACATTGAATAAAGATAAAGGTTTTGTTAGAAGAAATAATTGATAAGTTTTATGCAGAAAATGTTGATTTTTAAAACATCAATGTCTTGAACGCATTTGTTAGCATTTTCCATTTTTTTTCTATAACTTTTGGAGTTGCAAATTAGCGGCATTCATGGAAGAAGCAACAGTTTTGGCCTTTATTCACATGAAAGAATGAATGGAAAGCATTTCAAGGTAAGAGACCACTTTCATTTACATTCACTTCACGTGGTGTTACGTTGCTTCAATAGTGTTATAAAGTCCTAATTTTTGTTCTCATCGTTGCTTCAATAGTTATAAACTTTATATTTGATTGTTCTTATGCTTAGAAGTTAGAGCATCACCATTACTTAACTTCTTGTATAGTGAACTATACAAAATAGAATTATGGATCAAAAGATTGGATGCCAAAGTGTGAACTATTGCATGATGTACATTACAACAATCAAATCAAACTGTAATAAAATGACTACACTTCTATTCGTTATGATACAACAAAAATGGCTCTCTAAAACGGTTAATATTTCATTCAATACAACAACAAAAAATTCAATCATAGCTCAGATATGGAACTAATGATGATAAACAAAACTATGCAACATTCCATATATTTTTTGATACGACTAAGCTAAGTGCGATGAGCTAGCAGTATCAAACTATATATGGTATACTTCTAATTCAATGAACTCAAACCTTGATTAACCTACATTGGTTCCCAAGGCAAAATTCAAATCACAATGAAAGTGTTGACAACTTGAGATGCATAACCATCAATTTCACAGCCTTAAAGCTTGGACTCGATTCTAAAAAATAGTAACTTCGTAAGAACTAAACAACAATCCACAAACATAACCAACTAACTTGGTATATAACCAAACCAGGTTCTGATCTATTTTCTACGACAGGTTGCACACAAAAACCAGGTTCTGATTTATTTTCAAGCAGACACGAAAGAAAGTAAGAAAACTAGTGACATGGGGTATATGATTAGATATTGGCAACCTTCTACTCCACCGTGAACTAATACTTGAAAATAGTATGAAACTCCAACGATGATTGGCGCCGGCACTAAAAGAAGAAGTTCAAGGTCCTCCATATTGTAAGGTTTGAGATAGTGACCAAATTGGTGTTAGTTTGACAAAAATAAGAGAAAACATATATATGTGCCTCAAAATTCAGCTCATATTTGTTTCCCTTTGATTTTATTAAAACAACACCGATTAGGTCACCATCTCAGTCGTGGTGACAAAATAAAAACCGCAAACTTACACTTCTAGAGAAAGGCGTCAGCATCGTTGATATTTTAGGTAATTTCCAGGTACTGGTCCAAGGTGGACCACAAAACTTGCCTAGATATTCATGCCTATTAGAACGGTTTCCTCCTCCAAGATATATACGCTGGGGGTACTCTTGAATCATAATGAATGTATTTACCTATCATCAACTAGAATATTTACAAAAGACATTTGAAGTGGGGAGACATGAATCACCTACTAAACTGATCATACACAAAAACAGACCTTTGTTGTTTCTATAGCCTTTAAAAGAAAATCATCCATCAATCTCAAATTTCTCAAATTAACATATAGTACCAAAACCAAAGACATTTGTAGTACTTCATAAATTACCACTAAATTTTTTTGGTATTTTCTCCCTACTTCCTGTAAGAAGCAAAAGTAATGTACAGGTACGGAATAATGTACCAAAATAAAAACATAGAAAATTATCCACCATTAGCTAAAATTCAATTAGCCTTCTTTGTATAGCAATTGGACATAGAAAATACTGTAAAATCTAATGCTCAATTCAAGGAGCAAATCTAAAAGGGGGACCATCCGGGGGAAAAATGATCAATTATCAATTTTATCATACACAATCTATCAAGGAACAAACAAACAGAAAGAACCTTTTTCTCTTCTCTATCTCACTCTTCAGGTGTATAGATCGGCAATTCAATATCCGAAGTAAAGTTGTGAACTGGTTCAGAAAGCACGCGAAGTAAGGAAGGCCCTTCTGGCAGTGACAAAGCTGAAGAAGTTGCTGATTCCAGTGACAAATCTGAAGCTGCTGCTGATTCCTCCACCGTCAAATTCTGCAATCCAGGTTTCAATTCTTCATTACAAAATCTCTCATATTCAGCTCTGTCCCCACCTTTTTTCTTCACCTCAACAACGACCAAAGAAGGTGTTAGTTCAAATATCTCAGCAGCAATAGTCAATGGTCCCTTCACACCTTCCCTTGTACCTTCCAAGCTAACCCTGCAATCCTTCTTCCTCACAGTAAAACTAACCAATTGAGCAATCTCTTCCAATTTCGATATGATCTTTGAAACCGGTGCAGCAGTCACAATCCTATTCTCATCTCCTTTTTCCTCAAACAAACCAGAAAGATCAAAACCAGGTGAGAATGAAATAATGTCAAAAGCATTCAAACTAGCAGGTCTAGGCAAAGGAGCATTTTTCCTTCTAGTCTCAATCTCAGAATCAGATTCTGAAACTGCGTAATCAGAAATCGATGCTACAGATGTTATCGAAGCTGTATCATCATCATTGTCACCAAAACCATCATCCACATTACAAAGCCTATCATCCTCAACATAAAACTTAATCTGTTTGAACCCTTTTTTAAACCACCTATTCTCCATAATATCAGGTATAGCAATCCTAGTTTCAGGCTTAGTATCAAGAAGACGAACAAGCAGTTTCGATAAATCCGGTGAAAACCACCTAGGACACCGAAACTCGCCCTTGTAAATCTTCTTATACATTGCCATAACATTTTGATCATGAAAAGGTAAATAACCAGCCATCAAAACAAACAAAACAACACCACAAGACCAAAGATCAACCTTTGCACCATCATAACCTTTCCTAGCCAAAACCTCAGGTGCAACATAAGCAGGTGTACCACAAAAAGTATGAAACAAACCATCTTGTCTAATTTGATCAGAAACAGCACTCAAACCAAAATCAGACACTTTCAAATTACCATTCTCATCAAGCAACAAATTTTCAGGCTTAAGATCCCTATGATAAACACCTCTAGCATGACAAAATCCAACAGCAGAAATCAATTGTTGAAAATACTTTCTAGCAACTTCTTCTTTCAACCTACCCTTAGCAACCTTGTTAAAAAGCTCACCCCCACGAACATATTCCATAACAAAATAGATCTTTGTTTTTGTAGCCATTACCTCAAACAATTGAACGATATTCGGGTGTCGAACACGGCGAAGAATTGAGATCTCACGTTTGATATGAGCAACCAAACCACCCTTTAAAATCTTCTCTTTGTCAATCACTTTGATTGCAACACCTTCATCGGTTTTGATGTTTTTTGCATAGTAAACCTTTGCAAATGTTCCATGGCCAAGAAGTTTTCCAACTTCGAAACGACCCAATAAGAGAGTCGATGTTTCCTTCTTGTCTTTGTCTTTGCTGTTTGATGATGTTTTCACCTTGTGTAAAAGCACGTCAGCCATTGATGATGGCAACGTTAAAAATGGGTTCTTTGTGAAAAGATGATGACGAAACGAAAATGGGGTTGTTTTGTTTTTGTTTGAAGTGTGTTTTTGATTTGATTTAGGTCTAAGGTTACGGTACGATGATGTTTTTGGGGAGTGGTGGATGGAGGATGAATGAACGAGGATGTGGTTTTAATTTGTTTGATGTTTTCTATGTGAGAGAAAAAGAGAAAGAGAGAGTGTTTGTGTGTTTTTTTTGGGCCAAGTTAAGAGAGAGAAAGAATGAGAGAGATGCTTATATAAGGGAGAGTATATACCACCATTAACCCTTTTTTTTTTATTTAAAAAACTTAGGTTAATTTAAATACATGTTTTTCGTATATGTTCTTGACTAAATTCATCCATAATTTTCTCAAATTTTGTTATATCCAAAAAGATTTTCTAAAATTCATAATCTCTTTAAAGTTTTATCTTTTTTTTATTTGTTTATTTGTTATGGAACAAAGTTTACGTAGGTTAGGTTAAGAACTCACCCCAGTTTAAATAGACCTTAAGACTCAAAGAACACAAAAATACATACGGGTCATCAATTATAGAGGTTGTTCTGTAAAAGTTGAATCCACATTCTTGTTGAATTCGATTCGGAGTTCACAATTATTTTTTGGTGATCAGTGTTTGAATCACAATATTGCATATATTATGTATTATTCCTACCAATGAGTTAAGTTCACGAGGACATTCGGAGTTTGCTATGATCAAAGCAAAAGTTGACCTCAATGTTACATTTGTCATTAAAAAAGTAAAAAGTAAATTAATCTTTAGTTTTATTTTATTCCAAAAAGAAAAAACTAATTTTTAGCATTGATTATTTCAGATTCTTAGTCGTTTTAATATTATTTTATTTGTTGAGATTTGATTAATCACTGAGTCGATGCCACGTAAGTATTGATCACATTCCTTTTTCATTTTTTTAATTTTGATCTATTTTTTCTCTTCTTTCCTTTTCTTACTCAAAGTTGGTTGCAACTAAGTGTTGCAACGTTTGTTTCGTTTTCACACAAAGGAAGGAAATATTTTCAAGCTGGCATTTAGCTATAGCTAGCGTGGAGGAAAAAAAAGTAATTGTTGGTTTAAATGGAATTGAATTTGCCTGTATTATAAGATTCTCCAATCATATGTTACGCATACAGTTGTCTATACTCAATTGTTTGTGTTTATTTCCCTTTTCACTTTCTTTATAAAAAAGATTCGTAAAATATCCCGCATGCACCTCTTTAGTCTTTGCTAATTGTGAGCCACCAAGAAATGGAAACAAAATACTTTCACTTTTTTTGTTGGAAAAAGCTAAGCAAAGTTTCATTCAAAATCTTATAAAAACAAAAAGAACAAGGTTGGTTGATTACGTGTTGTACAAGAGCAGCCAAAAGTTTCCCTAGTTTGGTTAATTACGTGTTTATTTTTATTTTGATATGAATTTATCAAAAAGTTTCCATCTTAGATATCGTCGTTGGGTCTTACATAATTCCACAAAATTGGTTTGTTAGGTGGGAATTATCATCACTTATAAGCATATGTTCAAGTCATCTTTTATTCAATGATTTTAACATTGCACTAAGAATAAATCATCAACCATAGCTAAGTTCAAGTCATATTTTATTCAACGAGAGACTTTTTTTTTTTGAACAAATCAAAATGATATATATTATAAACAGCAGTGAATCGTCCCACACAAGGCATTAAAAGGAGAAACACCAGCAATATTTACAAGGTCAAGCTGCTAGAAACAAAGCATCATCCAAACAGACAAACTAAATTACGCAATAATGTCCATACAAGGGAGCGGATGTTTCCACAGTCATGGTAACTGTAACTGAAGGAAGCATGCTTTGATTTTAACCATAAGAACGAATTTAGCTTGACTTTTTCAATAAGCACAAAAGGAGTAGCAATTGCATGTTGGGAGACATGGTTGTTCATCTCCTTCCAAATAAACCAAACAGCAGCAACCCAAATGATTGTTAGGAATAAGTGAGAGCACCTTGGCATACCTGCCATTTTCGTAAACTGATGGAAATGATGTCGAAGGTCGCCTAGAGAAACCGCATATATACCTATCCAAAGCCGCACTTCGGTCCAAAGACCGCTGAAAATGTCGCAATTGAGAAATAGATGCAATGTCGTTTCTGAAGCACCACACCATGCTGCACACGTCGATGCATCAATATTAATATCACCCCGTCGTAACAAGTTGTCTCTAGTTGGAAATATGTTGCGAATGAGAGACTCTTTTAACATTGCACTAAGAATAAATCATCAACCATAACTAAAAATGTTGAAATGGAATGATTGGTCATTTTAATTTTTGAAATTGATAAATAGTAAAGATATTTTTGAAATTGAAGAGTGTCCATTAAAATCTTTCCTCTGTTAATGTTTCTATTAGAGAGTATAATGTGACAGTTGGTGCATAGAAGAGTGTTCATATTGCCTCTTCAAAAAACAGAGTGTTCATATTTAAAATCGAAAAGCAATTTCTAGACTAAAGTGAACTGGGCTTGTTATGATATCTTCTCCACGGATCGGGGGTCGATTGATGGAGGAATCCAAATGAGTGTTGGAATAAGTATTTTCAGGTGTTTATTTGGGTTCAGTTGTGGGAAGAGAAGGTGAGTTGTTGTTATAAGGAGTTTTGGTCGTTTTGATGGTTTTTTTAGGCCTTTTGGTGCGAGTTGTGGACGATAGGTATTCGAAACTTTTTTTTTGTCATATGCAATCGAGTTGGAGGATTTGGCTAAACTTTGGTTTCTAGAGTTGTTTGGGGATTTGGTGTTGATTTTTGGTGATGGATTTGGTTTTGGTGATTAGTTTTTATTGATTTTGGTGGTACTCATCAGTTGAATGGTGTATTTATTGGTGTTTTGATGTACGGGGTGCAAAGATTTTCTTTTAGGTGTTCTGCTATATATATATATGACGCGCTTTGCTATGTTGTTTTTGTCTTGCCGGTCTTTGTAAATTGATCCAAAAAATTGAAGAAAAAACAATCACACAAAATTGAATATTATTGGAAGCCCTTTTGTGAGAATTATTCGAATCGGATCAAATTTTACATTCATTTTTCAAAATTGAACCAAACTACCCACGTAAACTATAATACTTATTTTGTTCATTATTAAATATTTAATTGGGGGGTGAAATGCACCTCTTTCGATTACACAAAGTCCATGAGCTTCTAATGAACTCCGCGGTTCTTCTATCATTATGGAACTAATGTCCTCTAATTCCTCAATAGCCACTATAAAATCAAGTTAAGGTGGCAGGGTTCTCATTACCTTTTCCACCACTTGTAGATATGTGATTTCTTCTCCACACATTTTCATTTGATTGACCAATGTGATAAATAAATTATGAGAACTGGTATGCCATCTTTTAATCCTCTTTCATGTGCAACAACCCATACTTTCTTCTTAAAAACTAAAGTTTTACCTTCTTAACTTTGTCTTCATCATCATGATACTTCACTAGTATATATCATGCCTCTTTTGATCTTGTCACCTTTGAGATTTTTTCAAAATGATATAAATCCATATTTTGTTAAATGTAGAACAAACATTTACAATCTTTAATTCTTTGACTCTCTTATTGTTGCGCTTTGTGCATCAGTTGAATTCGTACCCATTTTTTCATATCCATTTTACACCACTTTAAAGACTTCTTGAACACTAAATAATGCCTTCATCAAAGCACTCCATCATTTCCAGTTGTTTCCATCAAGAACCATAAGATTCGATGGACAACTGCCATTAACACATTCATGATTACTTTGCAAGAAACTTTCTAAAATTACTCACATTAACTGATATATGTTTCCTAGAGATTCAACCCTTCACAAATCTTTCATGGTTCCCAAAAATCGTAACCTAAAGGTCTCGCGATGACAATTGTAGTGTCAAGTAATCAACGACTTAGCTAACTAACAAATATGTGTAACATCGATCTTTAACTAACTAGTTATATTTATAGACTAACACTTAATAGATTTTGCCACAGTTGCTTATATTTTATCGTTTTATATTAGGAAAAAGCTTAATGGTGCGATTGTAAAACAACGAAAAGCGACGAACCTACTGTAGCCGCTAGATTAAACACAACAGCCATTGGATTTTAGTTATGTTTCACTTTTATTTATTGTAAAAATATAAAAGCACTGCCGAGGTTGTATCGTGTCCAGGTCGTGCGTAAAAGTTTCGCACTATATAGCAAGGTTCTTTATATTATTAACTTAAATATTGTGTGTTTTTCGTAGAATCATTGTCTGCTTTAGCTTCATCAAGATATGTTGTCAAAAGTGAAACATACTACTAGATTATACAGCTTAATTATAGTGTACTACCATAGTACAATATCTTATTACTAAATATTCTATTAATGAGTTAGGTTTCATCATTTAAATTAATTTTGATTGAGATGAATAAATTTGAACCGTTTTGACAACGGAGCACGTGTTTGAGATCTCCAAACTAAAAAACTACTGTTTCTTTCCTAGTAGTTTATGATTGGGAAGATAGATAGAGAACATGGCCTCAACACGTGTATTAAATGGTGCCAACGTGTAGTAGTGTAATGCATCAAGTAAACAATTGAAGTCGGTTTGAAATTTTCAAATGCAACCAACTCCTACTATTTGGGGTCTCCTCACATCTTTGAATGTAGAGTTTGATCTCTCTTATACTTAGCTGTTTACTAGTTGAAATTTAGTTAGTCCAATAAAAAAACTAAATCTTGAATAATATTCGAGTCAAATGCATGTGTATTTGGATCTCATTTTTTTAATAATATGGTATATAAATAAAATAAAAAAAATTTGAGAGAAGGTATATAAATAAATTTGGAAATGACTAATTTACACAAACCAAAATTGTGTCCTTTACCCGACATGAAAGTGCAACGTGAATGCACGCTAATGGTTTCCTGTACGGGGTAAATAAGATTTGGTATACCTCATTTTTCTGTACGATATCAGTTTTATTCAAAGGTAACAAGACACCTAGACTTAATTAATATTGGTGGGTGGATAATGGATATGGTAGGTGCACTTCTCAAAAGACATTTAGGAAAATATATCAACTTCTTAAAAAAAACAAAAAACTATTTTCGTACGTACCTATATATGTGCACGTGTACTTCTAAGTGCATATGATTGTTTTTTTTAAAAACGGTAAGTTTAATATTATTTTGTTGCAATGAGGGTGAAAATTGAAGTTCATATTTTCTTCCTACTCGAGCTTTGACTAATTTTTTGCTCTTGGACCTAGTAAAATCTGTTTCTTTAGTAGCTCAATTATGCTCAAATCAAAACCAAAATCATCAACGATGATTAAGGTCAAAACACTTTAATCCTACCCATCACAATGCAAAGTCGGTGTTGTTGTTAATTAAGGTCTTTAGTCAATTAGAAGAAGGAAAAATGCATTGCAACGCAACTTTAGAAAGTCAACTTCATTTGTGGTCGGTGATAATGAAGTCACACGCAAACAATATAATACAAGAGTCTAATAAAAATCAAATACCTCTATTTAGTTTATTTGATCTCCAATTTTATGTGAATTAGATGAGGGTTATGGACTTGATATCGGTTTTGTGTCAATGTATCCTTACATCATGCAAGAATTTAAATAAATGGTTGTATTGAAGAAAATCAACATTAACTAACAAAATATGTATGACATGTGAAAATAACATTGGTAGTTATCCATTCAAACAGGATCAACAGAAAAACGTGGTAAAACCAAAAACCTTACTTCAAATTCTGACCTCATGTGAAAATAACGTTACGTGGGAAAACTAATTTAACTTGTACTGGTTTTTTGAAATTCTATATCTTTGTGCTTATTTAAGGTAATCATTATTCCTCTTATTTTCCCTCAAAAAAAAAATAATTCCTCTTATTTGTAATTATTTGAAAGTGTCATTAACTAATTTTGAAGATTTTTTTGTCAAAAAAAAAAACTAATTTTGAAGATTTCATCGTTAAAAAAATTATCATCCAAGTGACTTTCGTTGCATATAAGGCTCCCTCTATCTATATGATAGATGAATTATGCTCTTTACCCAACCAAAAATGTTCATTTCCAACTGGAAAGACTATAATATCCTTGCATGAGTTAACTCACGTTAGTTATAAATCATGCGTGAGTTAACTCAAGTAGGTTGCGTGACTTAAGTCACACACAAGGGTATTTTTGGAAGTTTGGTTGTGAGCAAGCAATTTTTGATGGGAGAAGAGCAGATTTCATGATAGATTTCCAACTTGGGCCTTGGGGGACATCCCTTTAGCTATAAGTGACTTTTAGGGTTTGTTTGCGAGTTTGGAGGGGAAGAGAGGGGAATGTTTGGGAAAAAAAGAATGAGTAAGTGAAAGGAATAGAGAAAAATGGGAGGGGATGGCTTTGGGGGTTAACTTTTCTTCGTAATACAAAACCATTCTCATCTGGGGAACTAAAAAATTGTATTGGATAAGGGTTTTGGAGGGTTAATATAAATTCTTCAAATTTAATCTATGTTGTTGTAATATTTTTAAAATAAAAAATATAATAATCATATGCATTAATTTATCTCTCTAAAAATCTACTCTTTTAAAAAATTTGAAATATTTCTCCATTTTCCCTCATATTTTGCACCCCTCAAAAGTCAAAACCTTTTCCTCCCTTCCTCTCCAAACTCCCAAACAAAACCTTAATGTTTCCTCTAATGCTTCAGCACAAGCGATATGAAAAAAAAACAAAACACAGTGGAAAATAAGGTAAAGAATTGGTGTATAAACCTTGCAATTCAAAGCACATGGAGTTGGCCTTGGCGGATACCTAAATAGCATTTGTTGCATTTCTGATATCTTAGTTACGTGGCATATTTGATTCATTTATCCCTTATTACTTCTTGTTTGTTTGCTGAATAAATTAAGCATGATATTGTACAAATGTGTTCATTCGAAAGAAAAACTTGCACATTTGATTAATCGTAATTGACCCTTGTGAGGCATAAATCCAAAGAATCGTCGTCTATCTACCATATTTGTCCTTATTATTGAATGTGATATGTTATTGAGTGTCTAGTTTGTTCTACTCTACTCTAATACTCTGCTGGTGTAAAGAAGCTTAATTTTTTTACGTATGTGTTACATTTTTCTGGACAAACAAAAGGAAAACTATGAGATGCTTATGTTAGAGTTAATGTCTTTAAAAGTATTTATGAACATTGAATCAAGAAAGTATTTATGAACATAAGCTAGTCATTTTTCAAAAGTATATAAGTTTTACTGGATAAAACGTATGGTTAAACCAAGAAAGAAGTAATAAAATTTGGACAACAATAAACTTATTACTTATAATTTTTTTGTTTTATTTTTTTTAGATAAATTAGGTTTGAAATCGTACTTATCTAATTTATTATCTTTAGACAAACCAATAATGCATTTTAAATACTTAAAGAGATTGGTGCATTTTTCCAAGAAAATAATAATGAGAATTAAAAAAAAAGCAATGGTGCCATTAGGAAAAACTCAGTTCGCTAAAAAAACAACTCAGTTGGTAACTACAAGGTCATTGACACGTTGAGGCATGCATTTGAACTTATAATTTCTCATTTTTTGACATTTAAGGTGTTTAAGTGTAGCCAATAAGTTACCTAACAAAAAATAAACAATTGCGCCGTTTTTTAGAATTTAGATCCAAAATGAGTAAAAAAAAAAAAATTGTTTCTTTTTCTACCCTACAAATTTCTCACGTGCCCTACAAATTTTGGATTTTATAATTTTAAAACTTTAAACGCCCTCAAAAGCACGTTAAAACACCCTCAAAAAACCTCTAATTTTTTGGATTTTATAATCTGAATAGGGTGTGTGGTATGAAGGAAGAGTGGGAAAAGAAATTCCAAACAATAAAAAAGAGTTTAGATCCAAATTTGAGGCTACTTTGATGGGCTTTATTATGCTAGCTTATCAATCTTTAGAGAAATTCTTTTCCCACCTCCTTCCATCTTGTGTGCCCTTCACATCTCCAAATTCACTCACATTCGGATTATACAATATGAAGCATAGTAAACACGGTAAAACAACTATAATCCAAACCATATCATTATATATGCACTGCTCAACAACTTCCCCTCACTTCACTTCCCATTTGCGAAATTTTACCTAAAAACTTCATGGGACTTCTCTATCATTTTATCCATGAATTATTTCTTTTAACTATTTCTCCTAGCTCAATAAAATTCAAAACATGAGTGGTGGAGAGAGTGGTTTAGGAGGGGAGAGAGTAAAGTTTTTATGTTGTGATGAAAGAGGTGTGTGTATGTGTGAGAGAGCCAGATAGAGAGGTACGCTACATAGTTGTGTGATTGTGAAAGTGTGTGTTTTTTACGTCTATACTAAATTCTGATCCGTTTATAACTCTCTTTTGTTTGCATTTATTTGTATCTATGTTCATACCATTTCATATCTGCTTTTTCATGAAAACAAATTCTATAAACTTTTTATCGTTATGCTTCAAAAAAAATAAACTTTTTATCGTTATAATTATTTTCGGACTTATTAATATATTACTCCAATTGTCTACAAAAACTGTCACATGAGATCATTTCAAGAAGTTATAAATGAAAAAAATATAACAACAATGTTACTAAATTATAACCTAATAAAAATATTTTCAATTTGGCTTAGACTTAGATATAACTCTCACGGATTGCGAATAAGGAGAAATTGATGAAAAAACATTTTTTTTTGAGGGAAATATTGATGAAAAACATGTTGGTTTGGTTCAATTTTATTTGGTTGTTATTTAAAAAAAAAAAAATTAAGAAACTTATTTAAAAAATCTTATAAATTTTCTTCTCAACACTACATGTCTTTTGTACTACTAAAACAAGGAAAATGCTAGTGAATGCCTATGCGGTACTGGTTAATGAAGTATTATAGAAATTTTATGTTGTAAAATGATGCATTCAATTTTTAAAAAGTTTCAAAATTAAAATTTTTAATACAAAATTACTATTTTTTGCTTTATGAACTAATATCCTTAAGGGTACTTACTAGCATGACTCTTAAAACAAAAGTGTATCCTATTATATATATATATATATATATATATATATATATATAGAGAGAGAGAGAGAGAGAGAGAGAGAGAGAGAGAGAGAGAGAGAGAGAGAGAGAGAGAGAGAGAGAGAGAGAGAGAGAGAGAGAGAGAGAGAGAGAGAGAGAGAGAGAGAGAGAGAGAGAGAGAGAGAGGTGTTTGACTGAAGATACCCTTGTAAAGTTTTTTTTTTTTTGACGAACATTGTAAATTTTCTCATCTCTAACTCTTTACCTTTACTATGTTTTAAAACTTTGTTTTTGAAGGTACTTGTTAGAGGAGAGAAAGATTTTAAAATGGTTTTGTACATTTTTATTTTTCAATTAATATACAATTCAAACCCTTTCTTTCTTGTGTTCTCCTTGCACCTTCAACAATAACTGCTTCCACTGATACAGACATGCAATAAAATATATTGTTTTCTTATTAATTCCCATTTTCCAACCAGTGAAAATCTATAATGGTGAACCAGCTTTAAGGTAGAGATGTAAGTAGTTCTACTATTTTATAAAGACCCTAAATCTCAGTCTCTGAGTTAAATACAATATCCTAAATTTGAGTTGTCATTCTCTTGGAATTCTTGTTCGGATTGTAGTGGATTAGGGCGATACCATATCATATAATTTATTCACCAAAAATTCATAAGACATATATAAAATGGCAAAAGAGATAATCCAAAACCACGTGGATGAGCAGGTGAAATAGCCACTGGTATCTGGAATTTGTGGAGCAAGCTACTTGCCAAATTCCAAATCCACCAAAATTTTATTTTGATTGAACCATTTCTCGGCATGCATTTGTTCTTTTCTTTGTCCCAGCTTGACCAATGCATCATTTCATCTAATTTGTCCTTTTGTGAAAAGGGATAAACCATATAGGTAAGACCTACATTACCTCTAATGATAAGTAAAGATTCGATTCTGAAACCAAGAAGATGAAGATCACACGTTGAATGAAACTGATGAAATAGTTTAATGTTCTTGAGATGAAAATGGTAAATGATTGTAAGAAAAAACCATATAATCTAAATGTAATTAATATTAAAAACTATCCTATACTTGATTCTTAAATATAATAAGTTTATGTAAATCAAGTGGTTAATGAACTTCAGAAAAAGACGAACATGTGAAAAAAACCTGAGTTCAAATCTTGAGTGAACTACATATTATCGGTGTCATTTTCCTGAAAATCGAGAGTTAAGAAAAAACACATTTTATTTAGATTAAAATATTATGGTCATTGTAGATGTCATTGTTAGTAATAACTAATAACCACTATAATTTATTTCAGTTAAAGAAATGTAATTATAGTTGGCAATAATAGCTATATAAGCCTAGGTTAAACTGCATTTGTATGGATTTTTCCTTGAATGGGTAGGGTGGAACTAGGATTTAATTTTGGGTAGGTGTTTTTTGCTTTTTTCATACTTGCATACACTTATCTGTATAGGTGAGTTTTACCAATTGAGGTAGGGACCAAAAACGACATATTGTTGACTGATGAGAAGTAAGTGAAAGACTAGCTAGCCATGCATTATTGGGTCAAGGTCTTTGTAATTTGCTATTGATTTGTTTTTTCTCCAAGCAATTAGATGATAGAGAGGAAATGTCCCACTTAATAGAGGTTGATTATTCCACATATTTGCCTATTCAATTTTGTAATGTTTACTTAGCTATATGTAGCAATCAATCGGTTTCTATTTGTTTTTGTCCAATAGCTCTAGCAATCAATTGAATAGGCATAGTTTAAACCAGCAAAAACTTGTTTAGTCAAAAGGAAAATTAAGCACTTGTCTAATTATTTTTTCATAATTGATCCTAGATCCATTTTATCAACATTTTCTTACATAAAAAGTAACCTTTCATTTATGGGAATTGAATGCTGCCTAGAAAGAGGTTTGCATTGCAAATTTGCACATAAAACTAGAATACTATAATTTGAGTCCAAAAAAATAAAACTAGAATACTATAATTCATTGCTTGTTGAATGAGCTAGGTAGAGGAGTGTTTGTCAAGAAAAACAGTGACAAATTAAATAAATACATTGCCAATTTCTTTTGGCTCTGTCATCAGAATAATTTCATTTCTAACACAGAAAAGGATTTTAGCCCATCCCTTGAAGGAAGCACTCTTCAACTTTTGCTATTTTGAGTAGTCAATTTGCAGTACATTGCAAAGACTATGGAAACAGCTCAAACCGAATTAAATATTATTTTTTGCAAACATCTAGGCATTCACAGAAATAGCTAAAATCGTTTAAATCCTTCTCAAGACTTCATATATGTCAACAATTGATGACTGCAAACTTAGTTTTGACCTGAGCTTAAAGTACTAGCTCCTTTTCTGTATTTCTATTTTGTGTCTAGAAACTCAAAATTTTTATCTACAAATGTTACAATGTTTAAAGAATTGATTAATGTACATAATGTGTAGTAAATTTTATATTAAAATCTAGCAGTATTTATTTATTTATATAGATAGTAAAGTGTAAATAAAAAAATCAAGGTCTCAAGTCTAATGTAAAGGATTAGACTTTTATACTCTAACGAACTAAAATTTAAATTTCGATTAAAAGAAGTAAGTACACTCAGTGTCTAACACGCATCAAATATAATATCGTGGAGACAATCAATAGGGAAATAGACACATAAGCAAGTGGCTTGTTGAGGTTGATGTTTACTACAATGCCCCCAAATCTTGTGATGGTGTTTGAAGCAGTTTCTGGAAGAGTTGGTAGAAGCACGAGGTGTTGTCAAAGTGTGGTTTGAGATTGAGGAATTTATTGCATGCTGATCTGAACAACTTTAACTTAGCATTACATCATATGCTCTTTTTGATCTCTCTCTAGCCATCTGAACACCAAATTAAAGAACCGGGACCCCATCACTTTCATTCACCATAAAAATAAAGAGAAATGATATTTGTACAACTATTTTTTGACAACTTTTAAACAATTTTCTCTCTCATACTCACATTATATTCTTAATTTCTCTTCTTTTTTCTCTCTCCATTGTTTTTAACTAATAAAAAGAGAGGAAAAAGAGGTTGTCACAAAAGTTGTTAGCAAATGGTTGTTCAAATATCATTGCTCAAAAATAAAATGTACATGATGATGATGAGTTCAGGATAATATGTAAACTTTTTTTTTTAGGAGAATATATGTATACTTTTTCCTTCTACCACCAATAGCCAAGTATATAATATATTCATTCATTGGATTAAACTGTAAGAAACAAAACTAAATTTTTGAACGCTTATTTTAAAATTTTGATTCTATTATGTTTAGAATCATTCATTAAAATAAGTTAAGCAATAAATTTGAGGATTGTAACAAAGTAATTAGACTTAAGAGATTGACGAGCTCGATTAAATTGACGAATTATTCGGGAGAAACCAAATTTGATTTTTGAGTTGAACAATTTTTGATAAGACTTTGTTTAACTTTCGGTCAAATTCTAGATTAGCAATGACTCTTTCTTCTGAAAATCAAAAGGTTAACACAAAAATAAAATAAAATTGAGAAGCGTTGAAACAAAAACTCCAAATTTTAACTTAAAATCAAAATTAATTTTGAAGAAAAAATCTCAAATACATCTTTAACATATCATAATTAATTCAAGGCCTCTAAAACCAATTTTACCTTTTACAAAAGTAAAAAACAGCATTCACCATTCCAACGTTCCCCTTAAAAAAGCATTCACCATTCTAATTTTCAGCAGAATTGCCACAATAAATTTCAAAATGAACAATCTAATATATGAAGGAACACTTGAAATGGAAAAACAAAACAAAAGTCTCATTAAGTGACATCACTATTGAATACGTAGTACAATTCACCTATCAGTTTTTAAATATCCAAGTTTATGATATGATGATGTTCAAGCAGTCAACTCCCATTGTACAATTTCCATTAAATTCTCTCATTCACCATACACATACACATACACACACATAAGTCATAACCATACTCACGTGCCGTTAACTCCTCCGTTATTAAACCACATAACACCGTTCCTTCCCACTTCACTATTCTAACACCAAACAGTCCCACTAACACAAACACAACCACAACAATACACCACCAACTCTGTCTCTTTTCACTGTCTTTTCCTTCTCTCAAGTATAATACTACATGAGATTGAGATTGTGCAACCAAGAAGAAGAAGAAGAACAAGAAAAAAAATGAAACCCTTTTGTAGGTTCTTGATTCTTCTAACACTTATTACTCTCACACAATCATCAACTTCATGCAACAATGAAAACAAGAACCTTATATCAAAGGCTTTTCAATCTGTCACAGGATTCAACACTTCCTTATTCCAAACAAGAGGCTTCTTCAACTGTTCAAAGGGTCAAATTAACATCATAGAACTTCCATCAAAAAACTTGAGTGGAAACATCTCATGGAGATATCTAAGAAACATGACAAACTTAGAGTTTCTTGATCTTTCAGGTAATTATCTACAAGGTCAAGTACCAAACTGGTTTTGGTCAAGCAGTTCAAAATTATCAACAGTGAATCTCTCAAATAACAGATTTGGTGGAACCATTGCATTCAAAACAAAACCCATTTCTCAAAATGGTTCAACTTTCAAGTTTTCTTCACTACAAAATCTCAATCTTTCACATAACAGGTTCACTAATCAACTTCATCTTTCATTGTTTCAAAACCTTGAAATCCTTGACCTTTCAGACAACAACCTTAACACTCTACCTTCAGGTTTTCAAAACCTTACCAAACTTAACTACCTTGATCTATCAAACTGTAACATCATAGGAAACATCAAACCCATTTCTTATCTTACTTCACTCTCTTTCTTAAACCTTTCAAACAACTCTTTGAATGGTAGTTTTCCGTCTGATTTTCCTTCTCTAAACAACCTTAAATTCCTCAACATCTCAAACAACAACTTCAAATCTTCAACTTCTCTAAACAACTTCATCAAGAAATTTGGAAAATCATCGTTCATTCATAATAACTTCAATCTCAACCACTACAATACAACCAAAAAACCAAATATTCATTCAAATTCAATATCAACTATACAACATCACCACCACCAACAACTTCATGTGACAAAGACAAAACCCATTCAAACAAAACCAAAACACAAACAAAAGTCAAAAACAAAAACCATGATTACTGTAGCAGTTACCTCGGCGTCAACGCTTATTTTTGTCGTATTATGTCTATGTGCATTTTTTGGTTACAGAAGAAAAAGAAAACTAGCTCAAAAAAACAAATGGGCAATTTCAATATCAAAACCAATGACAGGATTAACAACAACCGTTAAGATGGAGAAATCTGGACCGTTTGCATTTGAGACAGAATCTGGAACATCATGGGTAGCTGATCTAAAAGAACCAACTTCAGCATCAGTTGTCATGTTTGAGAAACCTTTGATGAACATTAGTTTCATGGATCTTATGAATGCCACGTCATATTTTGGGAAAGATTCTCAGCTAGCTGAAGGTAGATGTGGGCCCGTTTACCGTGCTGTTTTACCTGGGGAGTTACACGTGGCAATTAAGGTTCTTGAAAATGCTAGAGAGGTTGATCATGATGATGCTGTTGATACTTTTGTTGACTTGTCCAAGCTTAAACATCCTAATCTCTTGCCACTTTCTGGCTATTGCATTGCAGGTAATCATTTTCTCTACGTTTTTTAATCTATGTAGCATCGACACTTTTAATAAAAAATGTATCTTGCATTCGACACATATTTGATATCGACACGACACTGACACATATAATCATAAATTGATTTCAAAGTATTATCAGTGTCTAATGTGTTAGTGTTAGTATTGTCTCAAGTGTATGTAAGTGTCTATGCCTTTATTCATCATAGTTTCTAATGGTTCCAAAGTTCTGATTTAATTTTTTGTGGCAGTGTCCTTTCTTTTGGATTAAACTGATATCAATAAATGACTTTCACGGGTTTTATATTTAGTAATGTCACTCTCTTCATGTGGAACAATTTCCTTACCTAAAATCTAGCAATGGTTATAATTACATTTGGAAATTTATGCAAGTACTTTCCACTTTTCTGCTTTTTACAGTGTATTTGCAACAAATTTGAAAACATCAGTCTTTTAACTAGTGACGAATGACATTATTTTTAATTTTATTTCCTATAGTACATAGTATTATAGTGAAGTATATATACTAGCTGTAACAAAAAATAAAATAAATACTAGTGCTATACAAGTACTACTGGAGATTTTTTGGCAGCAGTACTAGTGGTTGTTTAAGAGCATTAATGTACATAATTTTTACTCACATGTATTATTTTTTTGGTAAAAGTTAATTATCAGTAACATTATGTTTCAACTTATATAGAAAGAAATGTAGTAACATACTAGTAACATGTTGTGTTTTTTCTAACTAAGGAAAAATAACAGTACTCTATTATTCATATTGAAATTGAATTTCTCTGACTTAATGAATTGAATTTATAAGATTAGATCCTTTCTTTACATTGTTACATTCATGTATGTTCTACTTATATTTCCAATCAGAAAATGTTCTATATATATTTGGCTGGGTTATTAACCGGTTTTGTTAATTTAATTGATATTTCAGGGAAGGAAAAGCTAGTGTTGTATGAGTTTATGTCAAACGGAGATTTAGGCAGATGGTTGCACGAGCTACCGACGGGTGAGACTAATGTGGAGGACTGGAGTAGCGACACATGGGAGATTCAAAACGGCACCGGTTCACGAGCATCATCACCAGAAAAAATGGGGTGGCCAACACGACACCGTATCGCTCTAGGAGTAGCACGTGGTCTAGCATTTCTCCACCATGCAGGATCAAGGCCCGTCATTCATGGACATCTAGTAACATCAAACGTCCTACTAGCCGATGACTTTGAGCCTCGAATTGCTGATTTTGGGTTTCGAAAATTCGGGCAACAATGTCCTCCAAACTGCAGCACCGAAACAGACGTTTACTGTTTCGGTGTAGTGCTTATGGAGCTTCTAACGGGGAAGCCCGGTACAGCGGAGACAGTTGTTTGGGTGAGGAAGCTTGTAAGAGAGAGTCATGGAGTGAGGGCGCTTGACGATAGACTCAAACTAAGTGGTGGTGACTCTCAGAGTCAAATGGTGGAGAGTCTCCGAGTTGCGTACCTTTGTACTGCTGAGTCACCCGGGAAGAGGCCCACTATGCAGCAAGTTTTGGGTCTTCTCAAAGATATTCATCCGAGAGCTGAACTCGAATGAGTTGACTCGATTACTGACTTGTTCTCTTTTATGGTCCACGATATTTTTAGTGCGTGTTTGGTATCACATTGATGTTGGTGTTGTGATATCACAATGTGATATCAAACATGCATTTAAGCGTTTGAGGTTTAACCTAGATGAAGTCTTGGGTCATGTTTTTTGTTTTGTTTTTGAAATATTTATTTTTTATGATTATGATTGCAATGTATATATAAGAAAAAGTTTAGGAGAAAAAGAAAAAGGGAAGAAAGGTGGACAAAATGAAGTGGGGTAGGAAACTAGGGAAGGGAAATGTTGGATAGGATAATCAAATCAAATATCAATGAATGCCTTATGGGAGTGTTGTGAAGTATATTTTTTTGTGAGCATGCAGAGAGTATAGATTCCCACTTACTATTACTTGTCTCTTCTAAGAGGGCTTCCATCATTTTATTTACTTTACTTTCCTTTTTTTTATAATTTTTGTTTCATTGTTTATCTTTTTTATCCTTTTGATTTTGTCTTACTAGGTCTTTCACTTTGTTTTCTATTACTTTTTGTTTGAGGAGAATGTTTTATAACACTTTATACTTTATTCATATGGGTTAATTTATTTTATCTTTAGTAAAGAATATTCTCTCAATAGAAACAAAGAGAGGTATGAATGAGATAGATACACCTTTTTTTTTACTCAAGAGATAGATGCACCTATGACCTATGTCTTTTTCAAGTCTCCCTTTGCTCTAGGATAACTTGCTTGATTTATTGAAATGAAACAAAAGAGGGTCACATTCACATATATGTGCCGTGTTCATGAGGTTGTGACTCTTCGAATGAGGGTAAGTCCAATATTATTGATTTGTCAATATTGTACGCTAAATAATTATGGTCATGTGGGGGATATGTACAAATAATTAGCTTTCAAAAGTTGAGTAGTTGTTTAGCATGATTAGAGGTCAATTTTTAAAATGGTGTTAATCAATGAAATATTTAACTAAGGGATCATACAGACATTATTATCTGTATGTATGAACATGAGAAAATAATAGTTTGTCCACCAAGCACCCATTAAGAAACTTCCATGAATGTGAAAACATTACGTTGCAATCATTTTCAGGTGTTAGCCTTTCAATATTCTAAAGAGATATTATTAATTTAGCAGTGGCGGTTGTTGAACTATCGTATCAACTGGTCAAGTAGCAAGTTTCCATGGTCACTAGGGGTGAGAATAAGCCGGGATTCGCAAGCCATAAGCATGATATATAATTTATTATATGTTTAATTTTTAGGTTTGAGTCTTATTTTTCAAAAGTCTAATATAATATGTTTTTTTTAAAGAAAAAAGTCTAATATAATATGTTAGCCAGTTTAAGAGTATATTTCATATAAACATATTTAAAGAATGATTCATGTGAAATAGTCATAAGTCTTGGGAATATTCAATAAAAGTAAAATGTAGAATTAATATTGTCTAGTGTCTTTAAGAATGATCTTGTGACCAAACAAAAATAATTTTTATATCAAATTTTTTTTGGAGTTAAGATTTAAGTAAAATCTGTTTTTCAATTTAATAAAAATCATTTTACTCCAACTTTTTTTTTTTTTTTTGAAAGGATCATTTTACTCCAACTTGTTTTCAAATTTAACTTTTAGAACTAAAAACTCAAAACTACCCCTAAACACCCCTTAGCTATTCACTCTATACCAAATATGTCGGTATATTTTCTTCAATGAGTAAATTATCAAATTCATCATCAGTTTTATATAGCGCATTTAAATAGACCCTTAAAATTATGAATATTTTAAAAAGGTTTTTACTCCATCAAAATTTATTCGTATTATTTTCTCTAAGTGTATGTCAATGACTAAATTGATAGTAGATTAGGGGAAAATATAAGGTCCATATTATTTTTTATTTTTTTAAAGGAAAGGGACTATATTGATTGTAAGTTGTTATAATGTAGAAATCTAATTGATATTTTTTTTGGTGAATATAGAAATCTAATTGATATGTGATTAAATATTGAAACCAACTTAATAGTTTAATATAAAGTCATATATAATTTTAAAATATTCATAATCTCCAACGTGGGAAACCATTGATTATTCTTTCTTCAAGCAATCTCCACAACCAGCTTGTAAATTTCTTACAGGACACCCATATCTGAATTTATATCAAAGTGGAATGTTCATGTTTGGAAACTCTTTTACTTTTTGCTTTATACATACTACTACTAGCAAGGACATATTGTTGCCAAATATGCTACAAATTAATCTGAGTCATTATTGTTACTTTACTATTTTTCTGAAAGATTTTCATGAAGCAAAGTTGCTTTTGACCTTTGCAATTTAGAATAAAATCAGTGACTTGTTTCGATTAAAGCCTGGTTCATGAATTTTGAGCTATGATTGTGAGATAAAAAGATCGATTCTGTCCTAGTCAGTACTGTGTGTTGTAACTATCTTTACGTTTGAGGCAGACACTACTAGGGTATGCTTCTCTTTTTTGGTTCTTTGATTAGGAAGCATAAAGCCTAAATTATGCATCTATTATGGACAAACAGTATGAGGTGATGAGCACATCAGCAATACTGATCTAGAAAATTGATCTGTGAAAAGTTGCAATGAATTTATCAAATAAACTTGTTTTTGAAATATCTCTTCAATTTATTTTTCAAAATGTATAAACGGGATATATAATATGTAAAGGGTATAAAATTTGTTATTTTAGTCTTTTTGTTGTTAAGATACTAGGATATCATGATACACATGATATAGATATCATATCTTGATTCAATTGGTGCACCAATAGAAAAGGACATATTAAACTCTTTTCTAATCCTATCTTATTAACCCTTTGTTATTTTTATCCTTATTTTTTTTTTATCGGTTAGCAACCAGATAACATAAATCTACCCGCTGAATTTAAGCATATCAATAAGCGGATGAAAAGAAAGTAACAAGGATTCCCTTAGCAAAGGCGAGAGAACCGAAATAAGCCCACCATGAGAATCGGCCGTCCTCGACGTTCGAATTGTAGTCTGGAGAAGCGTCTTCAGCGGCAGACCGGGCCCAAGTCCCCTAGAATGGGTGTCGGAGAGTGTGAGAGCCCTGTTGTGCTCGAACCCTGTCGCACCATAAGGCACTGTCGACGAGTCGGGTTGTTTAAGAATGCACTCCAATTGGGCAGTGAATTCAGTCCAAGGCTAAATATTGGCGAGAGACCAATAGCGAACAAATACCGCGAGGGAAAGATGAATAGGACTTTGAAAAGATAGTCAAAGAGTTCTTGAAATTGTTGGGAGGGAAGCGGATGGGGGTCGGCAATGTGTCTCGGTTGGATGATGAACAGTTTGTGTCGATCCTCCAATTGGCTCGGGATATCAATCGACACGGATTGTGATGGTGGCCCAAATGCACATCATCATCACAATTATGGACGGTAGCGCACGGCCTGTCTCCCGAGAAGTCACGTGGTTGAGAGAAACTTTCTTCAACCTCGAGGAACTCGGTTCGAGACCCGGCATCAAGAGAAAAATGGATGGTAGCGCGCACTGATTCGACATGCCTCGGCACTTGTGCACTCCTGGGATCGGCATGTGGGCTCCCCATTTGACCCGTCTTGAAACACAGACCAAGGACTGTGGCATGTGTGCGAGTCGACGGGAGAGTATCCCTGGGCATGAAAGTTGATTGGTTGGATCCTCTTATGAGTTGCACCGCTGACCGACATGTGTATCTTCAATTCCTCGAAAGATCTCCTTCGACTCTCACCCTCTCCACCAATTCTATTCCAAAATCATGTTTCAGATTCTTTTTTTCTCTTAATTTTTTACCGCTCCTACGTTCTTCAAGTTTTTCTTCTTCTTTTTTTATCATCTTTTTTCCGATTCTCTTGCCAATCAATTTCAATTTTTTTCCCCAATCAATTCCAACGATTCTTATGCTTCTTAACTTTTATCTTTTCTTGTTGTTGTTTATTATTCATTGCTGACTTTCTTGCCATGCATAGCTTCATGTTCCCAATCGATTCAATTTTGTTCATTAATTTTTGTCTTTTATTTTGGTTCATTATTGTCTGGATGATTTACATGTTAGAAAATTTATTTTGGTTCCTTATTATTTTTTTTATATTGTCAATTAATAATATGAAAATTATTTTTTTCTTAAAAACAATAATATGTTTTTGTTGAACAACGATAATTTTGTCATTTAAATATAATATTTTTTTTATCGATATCATGTTATTAACAAGTTTGTTGTACTAAACATATAATATTTTTTTACCGATATCATGTTATTAACAAGTTTGTACTAAACATATAATAAGATAAAGTAATGCTATTATATTTCTTATTGCCTGAATACAAAACGTATGAGAGGATAAATGTCTATCATCTGACTATCACATTTTATCCTTATTCATCTTCTAATCATATCATGTCTCTTAATATGATATTTTACCGACTAGAATTGCATGATATTTTATATACTTTACCGACTATAATTACATGATATTTTACATACTTTAAGAATTACTGATTCTCCTTGTAAAAAAAAAAAAGAATTACTGATTCTTTTTATATACTGTAGAAGCATGGTTGAGCCCAAGTAAGAAAAATAAATTGAATAAAGATGAATTATTTAGAAGTAATAAAGTAAAAATTTGATACAATTAGGATGGATATACTTTTATATTATTGATTCCAATGTAACTAACATTATAAACTTTCACCTATGCATAGCTAACTTCTAACTACTTTAAACCAATTCTAAAAAGTTTCTAACTATATCTAGCATATATTTTAAACACTAAGTTGGAGAGGGTAGCAATTAAAGACTAAATAGTTGCAGCACAAAAAAAAAAAACTAAATAGTTGATTTTTTTAAGTGGACTAAATAGTATTATTTTATAACGTGATTTATTATATTTTAGGTTTCGTATATAAACATTACATTGTAAACATCACCCTATAATTTCTCAAATAATTTTTTTTTTTTTTTGGTACAATAAAAAAAACATTTTATTTTACAGAATAAAAACATCATATTTTAAAAGCTATCAAAAAACAAAATTCCTTCAGAAAATGAGCCAATGGACCAATCTGTTTGGACTTTGGCCTCTGGCTGTGAAGAACTGGACTAGTAACAATTATGGGCCCAAACCAACTCTGAAAATATTTTCAGAATTTCTTTTTCCACCATCCTTATTTCTCATGCGCCTTCCAAATTTTTATTTTTCGACCTTCCTTGAATTGACACATATTGTTATTATTATTCTTAGAAAATTTTCCATCATCCCTACAATTTACATGAATTGTCCATTTTGTTTTCATATATAAACTAAAATCCTCACTTTTTCACCTTTTTCCCCAAATTTTTCAAAGTTTTCACGAAAGGAAAGAGAGAGAGTAAGTGTTCAAATACAAACCATAAAACTTTTTCAAAAGTTTACGGTACACACTTATTATCAGAAAACTTATTTGGCTTAATTGCACTTTTGCTCCCTATATTTTGTCAATTGTGCGATTTTGCACCCCATTGTTTCAAACGAGCGATTTTGCACCCTATATTTTGCCAATTGTGCGATTTTGCACCCCATTGTTTCAAACGAGCGATTTTGCACCCCCATAGTTTTCCCCCTTTCTGATTTTGCACCCCAAAAAATCATAAAAATATTCAGTTTTTTTCCAAAAAATTTAAAAAATTAGAAAAAAATCAGAAAATATAGTAATTGCTTTTAAAATCAGAAAAAAAATCATATATCCAGATTTTAAAAAAAGGTCAGATTTTTTTTAAAAAAATCTGGAAAAAAATTTAATCTTTAAAAATCTGGATACAAATTTTAAAAAAAAAAGACAGATTTTTTTAAAAATATTCTGGAAAAAAATTTTAATTTTTAAAAATCTGGATACAAATTTTAAAAAAAGGTCAGATTTTTTTAAAATTTAATTTTCAAAATACAAAAAAATCTGGATTTTTAAAAATTAAATTTAAAATTTGTAAATTTTCAAAAAGTAAATTTTGTAAATTTGGAAAAAAATCTGACCTTTTAAAAATCTGGATACAAAAAAGTAAATTTTAAAAAAATCTGACCTTTTTTAAAATTTGTATCCAGATTTTTAAAATTAAATTTTTTTCCAGAATTTTTTAAAAAAATCTGACCTTTTTTTAAAATTTTGAAAATTTACTTTTTTTGTAGTTTGAAAATTAAATTCCAGAATTTTAAAAAAAAAATCTGATTATATTTTCTGATTTTTTACATTTTTTCGATTTTTTAAATTTTTTGGAAAAAAACTGAATATTTTTATGAATTTTTGGGGTGCAAAATCAGAAAGGGGGACAACTATGGGGTGCAAAATCGCTCGTTTGAAACAATGGGGTGCAAAATCGCACAATTGGCAAAATATAGGGTGCAAAATCGCTCGTTTGAACAATGGGGTGCAAAATCTCACAATTGGCAAAATATAGGGGGCAAAAGTGCAATTAAGCCAACTTATTTTAACTTTTCCGATTTTCACAACTTATATAAATTTTTGGCTAAAATATGGTATTGGTCCCTGCAAAATAGGCCAGTTTTGGTTTTAGTCCCTGCAATTTTTTTTTTATAGTTTTTGGTCCCTGCAAAAATAGGCCAGTTTTGGATTTAGTCCCTGCAATTTTTTTTATAGTTTTTGGTCGCTGCAAAAATAGGTCAGTTTTGGTTTTAGTCCCTGCAATTTTTTTTTTTATATAGTTTTTGATCCCTTTAAAACTTTTTTTTTTTTTGAAATAGTCCCTGACCCCAATTATGTGATGATTTGTCACTTTTGTGCATATGTGGCATATGTGCTTACTTAATAAAAAGAATATTATTTTTTATAATTTATATAACAATAATTATTTTTTAATTAAAAAATAATAATAAAACAGATACAATAATTATTTTTTAATTTATAAAAGTGACAAATCATCACATAACTGGGGTCAGGGACTATTTCCAAAAACAAAAATTTTTGCAGGGACCAAAAACTATAAAAAAAATTTGCAGGGACTAAAACCAAAACTAGCCTATTTTTGCAGGGACCAAAAACTATAAAAAAAATTGCAGGGACTAAAACCAAAACTGACATATTTTGCAGGGACCAATACCATATTTTAGCCTAAATTTTTCAAGAGTATTTTTTTGGAACAGTCAAAAATTATAATAAGTTTTCCAAAAATTTTATTCAAACCGAAAATTTTATTCGAGCTGAATCAATGACAAACGAGTGGTTTTGCTTTGTGTTATTTGGTTAGCCTTTTTAGAATTTAATTACCTTTAATAATTGGGTTAATTATGTTTCTAGTCCCTATAAAATAGCGACCTTGTAAGTTTAGTCCCTACTTAATTTTAATAGCATTTTTAGTCCCTATAAAAAAAAAATTTACTTATAATTTTAGTCCCTGCTAAAACAAAGTTTGATTAATTATCCTTAAACTCTTAAATTTTTGAACGATTTTTTTGAGACAAGATTAAAACACTATGAAAGGTTCGTTTACTAAAATTTAGAATTTTCTGACATGAAATGAATTAAATATGAATTTTTTAAAACGACAAAAGTTAAAGATAAAAAGTAATAAAATCTGGATGTAGAAATCAAATTTTGCGATAATTTTTTGCAGACGAACTTTTAGTAATGTTCTAAACATGTTTGCAAAAAATTGTTCAAAAATTTAAGAGTTTAAGCATAAATTAAACAAATTTGAATTGAGTAGGGACTAATACTCAGTGCAGAAAAACAAAATTAGGGACTAAAAATGCTATTAAAATTAAGTAGGGACTAAACTTACAAGGTCGCTATTTTATAGGGACTAGAAACATAATTAACCATTAATAATTTGAAATGAATTAATTTTTTTTTTCAAACATCATAACTTTTTATATTATAAAAATAATTACATAAGCTACGATAAGAAAAAATTAATACATAATAATTATTAAAAAAAACATTAATATAATAAATTTTTTAAGATAACATTGTTAATATGTGAAATCAACTTCTTCAAAAAATATATGTAATGTGAAACAAAATAAATGATAATAAAATATAATAGTTTGGTTCAAATCTTCAGTTTTGAATGATGTGAAACATATATCTATATCAATAGAAGTAGAGTTTGATTCAGTTTAGATCTGATTGTAGAAAAATCAAACCAAATTATAGTTTGGATTAGATCTTTGAGTTATTTGGTTTTGTTCTTAAAAAAATCATTGAAGAAAGAGTTTGAAATGACGTACTTGAAAAAAAAAAATGAAGTTTTTCCTTGGGATTGAAGTTGTTCAAGGAGTTTAAGGTGTATACATTAGCCAACAGAAATATGATATGGAGTTGCTAGAGAAATTCAATATGTCCAACTGTAATCCAGTAAAAGTTTCAATAATTCCAAAATTTGAACTTGGTAAAGATGAACAAGGAGAAGAGTTCAATGAGACCTACTATAAACAATTGGTTGGATGCCTCATCTATATGATAACAAGCAGGTCATATATGATGTAATTCAACTCAGCTGCATCTATAAGCTTCCAAACACATTCTGAGATATTTTCAGGTGTTGTGTGGATGAAGAAAATCGTCAAGGAGCTTAGATTAATTAATGAAAACAACATTGAGATTCTACGTGATAACAATTATGACATTTAAACCACCTTGTGCTAGGAGGGCCTTTTTGTTGTGGTAATGATATTTCATTTTAGCATCTTCAAAAAAAAATTATGACATTAAACTGAAGAAAAAAATTCATTCTTCATCAATGACGTTGCCAGGATCCTGAATAAGGGGGTTCAAACTTTCACACATGCGTGCACGCACGCACGCTCCCTACTGCCTAATTTCTTAAATAACTAATTTACGTAACACATGACGTGTTGAAGAGGAAACCAACTAATCCATTCTAGTAAATAATTTGGTCCATATCCAGTTGCTAAAAAATAGATGGTACAATTTCTTTATGAGGTAAAACCCTTTTCTCTATTTTATGCCAGAAAAACCATTATTTCATCTTCTTGATTTCAAAAGAAAAAGTCACATAATGATCTCGTTTCATAAATATAAACTAAGATAGTTTGGTTTGTAAGTTGATGATCTTTGCTTCATGTTTAGGGCACCTCCCTGAATACATTTGACCTTAAGGGAAAATTGTATCCAATTGTCTATGGTTGAGATGCACAAAATAAGGAAGCATTCTTCGATGTAGATTCATCCAGGTAACTAAACTTCATGTCATTAAGGATATAAAAAAAACGATGTAAACATTAAAATTATGATAAAAAACAATAAAGGGAGAAAAAATGTCTCGAGTCTCGGTAAATCATCACCCTTTAACTTTAGTCTTGTAATTTATTTTTTTGACAAAATCTCGTAAGTTTTTTATTCAATTTATTTTCTTATTTACCTAAACATTGCAAAAAAGATACAAGGGTGCTCAATATATGATGTAACACTCAATTTATTTAACCCAATAATATTTTTATTCAATTTTTATCCAACAAAATGAGGTTAAAAGGTCATAATAAATTGGGACTCTCAATTTTGACCCAATAATATTTTAGAATAATCACATGTGCTAATAAAATGAACTTTATTACTTTACCAAAAAAAAATGAACTTTATTGAATCACAAAAAACTTCTAAAAATTTGTATTTTGCTAATGAAATTGTTCCAAAATTGCATAAATTGCTTACCCGGTTCATTGGATAATAAATTGGTAAAGGGAAAAATCGTTCTATGTGAAGGAAACATAGGAGCGGTAGAGGCATTTAGAGCAGGGGCTGTTGGTGCCTTGATTTAGGGTCATAAGTTTGTAGATATTGCATACTCTTATCCCTTACCCGTAAATTACCTTAAATCAAAGGATGTCGCTAATATACATAAATATATCCACTCTACAAGGTATCTACTGCAACTTTCATATAAACTAATAATAATTTAGAAAATCACATTGTTTTCAAAAAAAATTAGAAAATCAACTTGTCTAAAGTTGATTGAATTTAATCAATTTGCAGGTGGACTGCAACCATATTTATGACCAATGAATTCAAAGTTGATTTGATAACAATTATGCCATTAAACTGAAGAAAAAAAATTCATTCTTCATCAGTGACGTTGTCAGGATCCTGGATAAGGGGGGTTCAAACTTTCACACGTGCACGCACGCACGCTCCATACTGCCTAATTTCTTAATTAACTAACTAGTTTACACAACACATGACGTGTTGAAGAGGAAACCAACTAATCCATTCTAGTAAATAATTTGGTCCCTATTCAGTTCCTAAAAAATAGATGGTACAATTTCTTTATGAGGTAAAACCCTTTTCTCTATTTTATGCGAGAAAAACCGTTATTTCATCTTCTTGATTTCAAAAGAAAAAGTCACATAATGATCTCGTTTCATAAACATAAGCTAAGATAGTTTGGTTTGTAAGTTGATGATCTTTGCTTCATGTTTAGGGCACCTCCCTGAATACATTTGACCTTATGGGAAAATTGTATCCTATTGTCTATGGTGGAGATGCACAAAATAAGGAAGCATTCCTCGATGTAGATTCATCCAGATAACTAAACTTCATGTCACTAAGGATATAAAAAAAACGATGTAAACATTAAAATTATGATAAAAAACAATAAAGGGAGAAAAAAATGTCTCGAGTCTCGGTAAATCATCACCCTTTAACTTTAGTCTTGTAATTTATTTTGTTTTTTTTTTTGACAAAATCTCGTAAGTTTTTTATTCAATTTATTTTCTTATTTACCTAAACACTGCAATGACTAAAAAGATACAAGTGTGCTCAATATATAATGTAACACTGAATTTATTTAACCCAATAATATTTTTATTCAATTTTTATCCAACAAAATGAGGTTAAAAGGTCATAATAAATTGGGACTCTCGATTTTGACCCAATAATATTTTAGAATAATCACATGTGCTAATAAAATGAACTTTATTATTCTACCAAAAAAAAAGAACTTTATTGAATCACTGAAAACTTCTAAAAATTTGTAATTTGCTAATGAAATTGTTCCAAAATTGCATAAATTGCTTACCCGGTTCATTGGATAATAAATTGGTAAAGGGAAAAATCGTTCTATGTGAAGGAAACATAGGAGCGGTAGAGGCATTTAGAGCAGGGGTTGTTGGTGCCTTGATTCAGGGTCATAAGTTTGTAGATATTGCATACTCTTATCCCTTACCCGTAAGTTACCTTAAATCAAAGGATGCCGCTAATATACATAAATATATCCACTCTACAAGGTATCTACTGCAACTTTCATTTAAATTAATAATAATTTAGAAAATCACATTGTTTTCAATAAAATTTTTAGAAAATCACATTGTCTAAAGTTGATTGAATTTAATGAATTTGCAGGTCTCCAACTGCAACCATATTTAAGACCAATGAATTCAAAGATAATTTGGCACCAGTAGTTGCCTCTTTCTCATCAAGGGGTCCAAACAAAGCTACACCTGAGATTCTCAGGGTTCCATTTCTCTGATGTTTGTTTAATATTGTAGCCGGATTTAATTGCTTTTGTACCAATGTGACCAAAATTATTGGATTGTGAATAATAAATCCAAGAGCTAAGCAGATATAATGGTCGCAATGAGAGTCCACATCAAGTAGACTGCAAAATAAATAAAAATAAAAATGAAACTAACAAATGTTTGCTCTCTGGCATAAATATGATATGGACTAATTCATTGAACTTAGCATATTCATTTGTTTATTTATCTTATCAGGGTGTATTGTCAAATTTGATAGTGTGCCTCCTACTAAGCCCACTATAGAACCAATAGAGACACATGATAGCATGAATAAAGCAGACAATAAACTGATATGAAATGGTAATTTAAGAGCTCAAAATTGATCCTAAATTAGCGTAAAGCCTAGTTTACAATGCATGATGACTTAACATTTCTTCTTCTTATTATTATTAATATTATTTTTGTTGAGTTCTATTATTTGTTTATATTAATTGTTTATTAAAAGTAAAATGATCAATTGCTGCATAATTATAGGAACCAATTCATTTTTTTTTGAGGGAATATAGGAACCAATTCATTGACATCCAATTTGAAACAATACAATTGAATTCAAAAAGAAATTGTACCATCTATTTTTTAGGAACTAGACAAGGACCAAATTATTTATTAGAATGGATTAGTTGGTTTCCTCTTCAACACGTCATGTGTTATTTAAAATAGTTAATTAAGAAATTAGGCAGGGAGTGCACGTGCGTGCGCTCATGTGTGAAAGTTTGAACTTCCTTATCCAGGATTCTGTCAACGCCACCGGAAGCAAGCATATTGAAGTAAGATTTCATTACATTAGAGATTTGGTTAAAGTTGGGGCTATCAAACTGGCTCATTGTGAAACTAAAGATTAAGTGGTTAACTTGTTGACAAAGCATCTAAGTAGAGAAAGTTTCTTGAAGCAAAGAGATCGACTTGGAAAGCAGGAAGTGCCTAAAGTAAACTAGTTGATGTCCTTGTGTGCAAATAATTTAAGTGAGGGATACTTGAGATTATAACAAATCCAAACACGTGCCTTTACTCTTAATGGGGGAGAACTGTTCATCATAAATGGTATTTTCTCAGAATTTTGATTTATTTTGGATGGGAAAATAATTTTAATAGGGGATGGCCCAATGAAATTAATAGGAAAGGTAGCTGTTTATAGGTTAGTTTAAAATTAGTAAAGGTCTAATCGTAGCTGTTCATAGGTTCATCACCACAACCTCCAAAAATCAAATTCATATGTCCAGATTTCAAACAACACAGACACAGCAACATAAACCGCAACCAACTCGCTGCCAAACCACGAAAGCAGAACCAACTCGCTGCCAAACCGCAACACAAACACAGCCATCAAAGAAAAAACAAAAGGTAGTAATTCTTTTTTTAGATCTAGGTTGTTTGATTTTGTTTTTGTGAATTTTGAGTCTGAAAACATATAGAGGAGGGAGAGTAGAAGAGAAAGAACAAAAAAAATTAAAAAAAGGAACGATTTTTAATTCTGGTGCGGCGGCGCCGCCACGATGGCTCGCCGGCCACCGCACCGGATCCCTCCGGCCACCACTCTTCTCGTCGGAGAAGATAAAGAAGGAAGGAGAGAGAAGAGAGCTTCTCTCTCTAAAAGAAGGTAGAGAGAGAGGGAAAGAAAAAATGATGAAAAAAACCAGCACCACCTATATATATTACCAGGCCGAACCGGTTCAGCCCTTGAACCGGTCTGAACCGGCCTAAACCCAGCCACAAGGCCCAACGCGCCTCTCTTTTCTTTTTTAGCCCAATTCTGTCTTTTTTTAATTACTGCACCCCCCATTCACTGCCTGCACCCCCCAGCATCTAATTTTTATTTCTTCTACATGCATTTTATTTCTCTCTCGCAACTTTCATTTCCTCATGCATTTTTATTAGTTTAAATTTGTTATTCAACATTTGAAGGTGAGAAAAACACAAGAAGGGGGGTTGAATTGTGTTTTGAAAAATTCTTCGTTTCTCTAAACAACTGAATACACTGATCAGAAGCTAAGTGAGACAGCTTCTGAAGTGATGATCAGAATCTAAATGCAGCGGAATAAAACAGAGAGAGAGAAGAAGAACGACACAAAGCAATTATACTGGTTCCTTCCACAATCCGGAAGTAGTCCAGTCCCCCTTGCACTTCCAAGGAGATTTCACTATGAGTAATATCTGATTACAAATGCTCAAGCACACAAGCAAGAGACTTCCAATGCTCAAGCACACAAGCAAGAGACTTCCTTTGCTCAAGAACACAATCAAGAGACTTCCTGCTCAAGCACAACTGCAAGAGACTTCCTAACTAAACAAAATTACACAGAAAATTGTTTAAGGTTGAACACTTGATATACAATCAGAGGTGCTCACAATACAAATCAGATACAGACTCAATGGACTTAAGAATTTCTAAGATATGACTTTGAGACACAGAAATTCTAAGTGAATGCAGAACAATTTCAGCAGAGGTTTGGTACTTGTGAAAATCTTGTGAGTCTTTCGTTCAGCGTTCTTGCATTACCAATTCTCTAGGTCTTCACTCCTTTATATAGAGGTGTGAAAGAGACGTTGTGAAATTGCCAGCACACCAAAGAGTCGTTGTTGAAGCTTGATCTTTCACCAATGATCTTTTGCCTGATTTGGTTGTTGTCCTATGAAGAACAAATTTGAAATCCATTCCTTATCCAAAGGAACATCTATGCAGGCGAGACCGTATTCTGGAGCTGTTTTCTTGTCTTGAAGTGCAGACACAAAACAGAGTAGTGGAGAACGTGGTTGTACAATTCGTACAAAGTACAATGTCAACGCTTTCGTCCAAATTGCAAACACACACCTTCAAACACCTTTGAAATGACCGTTGCAAGCTCCACTAATCCTTTGTTTGTGTTTTCGAATCCAATAGACAGCTTTTGCATTGATGATTCTTCAATTCTTGATTCTTTGCAAATCCAGTTGATATTCAGCTTCTGGTGAAATGGCTTCTGATGAGGCAGCTTCTGATGATGCAGCTTCTGATGATGCAGCTTCTGATGAGATGACTTCTGCAGCTTCTGATGATGCAGCTTCTGATGATGTGACTTCTGGACCTCTTGTCTTCAGGAGCACTATTCTTCAGGAGCAGCTTACTTCAGGAGCGCTATTTCTTCAGGAGCAGCTTGACTTCAGGAGCGCTTTTTCTTCAGGAGCAAGTTGCCTTCAGGAGCGTCCAAGCTTCAAATTTTTGTTGTTTCCATAGCTCTTTATTTGCTCATTCAGAACCAATGATGATGTAACTTTTTAATTATGGTCCTGTACACTTGAACAAATATTAGCTAATCCAATTTACAATTTTTAATACCTTGTTATCATCAAAACTCTTTAAGGTTTATTGTTAAACACATTTTGTTCCAACAATCTCCCCCTTTTTGATGATGACAAACAAAAGTATTTAAAATTGATCAATTGTTGTTAATCTAATTAACAAGTTGACTTTGGGGTTCTGAGCTTTGTAAGCTCAGAATCTGAGGTTTGTAAGCTCAAACTCCCCCTGAGTCTGATAGTCTTTAAGGTGAGGTTTGTAAGCTCCCCCTAAGTTCTATCCAGGTTAATTAAATTCATTTTGCGCAATAATTATTATCAGAGCTTAAAAGCAAAATTGAATCATTGAAAGAATTTACTTATAGATAAGAAGAATAGTTCAATTAACTTTACTTGAATTTTGATACTCCTTCGTTCATTCATAGCTTATACCAATAAGGTAAAAAGATAGAAGTTTTTCAAAAATTTCAAATGCCATTAATGGGGCTCAGAGCCTTTAAATACTTGTCACATATACTCCCCCTTTTGTCATTATCAAAAAAAATTAAAATAAATCTAAGCACAAAAGACAAAAAGATATGAGAAAAAAAAACTCAAACGTGAGAGAGTATACTAAGCAATGAACTAAATAAATCAGAGCAAAAATCATGTATATTCAATTGTCAGAAGCAGCTAAACAGTCAGAATCAGTAAGCATTCAGAAGCAAAAGAAATAAGACAAGATGATTTCAGAAGCAAGGACTAAGAAAATAAAACAAACAACAAACAAAGAAAAACACAAGGGTGTGCAACTAAGGGTTGGTTTGTTGTTGTTTCTTCATCTCTTCCATTTCTTCAATCTTCTTCTTCAACAATTCTTCAAGTTGTTGTTGCCTCTGAAGAAGAGCTTGTTCCCTTTCTCTAGCTTCTTGCTGCTGCTGTGCCATCTGTTTCTTCAGAAGCTTACACAGCCTTGCTTCTCTGGTCAAGTAATCCGTTTCAAAGAAGAAAGGCTGGTTTGCCAAGAGCAGTGTAGAACTTCTTACTCTAAGACTCTGATTCAGATTTTCCATTAGCCTTCTGACTGAAGCTTGCTTGACTCTGATGCATTTAGCCTTGATTTCTTCAATAACCCCAGCTGCCCGGTTCTGAAGAGATACCCAGGAGTCTTCATATGCACCTGTGAGATCAATCGTCCTTCTTTGATCCACCAGATTGTGCATCTGACTCAAGATTGTCAGAAGCTCAGAATTGATATATCCAGATTCCAGGATGTTTGTGGGTGGATGTTCAAGGATTTCAAGATCAGAATCACTGATTTCTAAGTCTTGAATAGGGTTAGGAACTGGAATGGTAAGGTGTGTTTGTGTGTTAGAAGATGAGGGCTGGTCAGAATCAATGTGTGTGGTGGAGGTTGAGGCTTGAACATTGACTAGAGAGATGTCAACATCCATGGGAGTTGGTTCAGGAGAGTGTTCAGGTAAAGGTTGAAATTCAGTTTCAGATGGTGGTTGTTGTGGTGAAGTTGTTGTTTGAGTGTTGAGTTGGGGGTCAGTGATGGCTATTGGTGATTGTGGGGGTGTTGTGGGTTTTTGTGGTTCAGGTGTTTGTTGATGAGGGTTTTCTGAAACAACATTTTCAGAAGCAGCTGCTTCTGGAGTTGTTTCAGAGGCTTTTTCTGAGGTGGACTCAACATTTTCAGGAGGAATCATGTTGAGAGGTTGAATGCAAAGGGGTTGAGGGTTAAGGCGAAAGATAGAATCAATGACTCTTTCTCTCTGCTCAGCCAGTTCAGCTAACTTCTCATTAACTATGTGGCCAACTGGTTCATAAGAAGTTGACGAAGAGGGCTTATCGTTGGTTTTGGTTGATGTTGATTGGCTTTTTACTGGTTTTTGAAAAAGTTGAGCTAAGGGTACATCATCATCAGAATCATCAGAATCTGATAATGATGCGGATGCGGAATCTGAAGATATATTAATTACCTTTTCTGGTTCAGGATCAGAATCCTCTTTAGCAGATTCACTGGACACCTGCAACAGTTGCTTGGCTTCTGAAACTACAGACTCTCGTAGCTCAGCAGCAATTTCCAGAACTTTTTCAGCGGCTGCTTTCTTCTCTTGTATCTCTTTTAACTTCAAATCAGAAGCAGCTTGAGCTCTTAAGGTGATATGAGGAAAATCCTTGGTTCTCCTCAAGGCTGGCTTTCTCTTCCTCTTTGGTATAGCAGGTTGATCAAGAGAAATGTCAACACCCATGATCATCCTGGAGTCCATGTCTTCAATGGCTTCTTCAATAGAAGGTACTGATGAACTACCAATTTTGAGCTTGTCAGCAGCAACTTTTGCCTTTTTAGTAGTTTGTTCAACCTCTAGATATTGCTCTGCAGTCATCTTCCTTTTTGACTTTCTGCCTCTGGCTCGTGGCAGAGCACCACCATACATTTCCTCTGGAATATCTTCCAATCTGATTCTCTCATTGGTTGCCTCAAAATGTTCCTTGATATAGTACAATTGCACTTCAATGGGATCCTTCTTGCAGATGGGTGGAAAGTCCTTCATAAGATCAGACATAACAAGTGATTCACTTAAATCAGTTTGAAGTTTGGTGACTTCACTGATTAGCTTCATATTCAATAGAGTATGAGCATTAATGAATTTTCCAGTTTTTGTGTCAAGTAGCTGATCTGTGAAGCCTTGAGATTGACTGAGACTGTTCAAGATACCTCCTTGATAGAATATCTCTGAGAGGAGTCTTCCATAAGGAACCCAGGGTTTATCCAGTAGCTGACTCTGCTTCAAACACTCTACCAAGTACTTGAACACGTATTTGGGCACATTCACCTTTTCCTTCTTGATGAAGTGCTGGAGAAGGACCTTCTGAGCTAGATTTGGCTTAACACAGTCACCACTTGGAAACAGGGTCTCATTCTGAATCTTCAGAAGCATCTTGGTTTCCATGCTCAATTCAGCATATTTCTTCTCCTTCTCAGAATTGTAAATCACCAAGTTGGCTTGCTTTTTCCAAATGCGTTTTTCAGCAGCATCTGAAAGATCAATTCCAGAGTAGTATCCAGAGGCTGCAGCCTTGAGAACATACTCTATGTGCCATTGTGCAATTCTTATTGGAATACCACAGATGCTGGATCTGATTTCATCTTCAACAAATGGCGCAAGACCCATTTCTTCTCTTGTTTTCCCTTCTAATTCAGGATACATTAGCACCATTTGACTTTCCTCAGATAAGGATGCCGCTTTGTTGTAAAATTTTGCTCTTACCCAGAAGTGTCTAACCAGAGCTTCATATGTTGGTCCATTCAACATTCTGAAATAATCCATGAGTCCTTGCTCTTCATAGTAGCTTCTGATAGAACACCTATGAAAATTCAGAGAATCAAAGTCCACTGGATTCTCTATCTGAACTTGCAAATCCCATTCTTCCAATTTCATGCTTCTTCCTCTGTAGTCATATTCAGGGACCATTCTTGAAGTAGATACTGAATCTTTTCGTTGCGAGCTTGATGATGCCATTTGATGATTGACGAAGATTTGAAGAAGATGAAGATTTTTAGGGTTCTAAGGTTGAGAGAATGCGCTTACTTCGCAAGCAGTTTGAGAGCAAATGTGTTTGTTGTGAGTGAGTAGTGTGTGAATTGACAAAGTGTTAAAAGTAAAACGATTGCAATTCAAAAGAGACAAACAAACATAACATTAATGACAAAATTGGGGGCGCGTGAAAAGTACTTTCAAAGCTTTTAAATCATCATTGCCCTTTTTAGTTATACACCAACACATACAGGCCACGTAAGAAGTTCACAGAGTAACTACCAAGTTAGTGGGCCAGAAGTTACTTTAACAAGTAACTCCCAACGTTTCCACTAATTCAACTATTCAGAAGCAACAAATCCAGCTTCTGGACTTCAGATGCTGATGTCATCATCAGAAGCGAGTTTTCCTCAGAACCTCAATAAAGAGCTTCTGATGGACTACCGCTTCTGAACTAACTTCAGAACCTAAAATCCTATTCAGGAGCAAGCACACATTTAATCAGACACGAAGTGCATGTTCAAATTTTTCTTTATAAAATCAAATCTTTCAACAGTTAAAGGCTTAGTAAATATATCAGCCCATTGATTTTCAGTATCAATGAATTGTATATCTAAAATTCCTTTTTGAACATAATCTCTGATAAAGTGGTGTTTGATTTCAATGTGCTTAGCTCTTGAATGCAAAATTGGATTTTTAGACAAACAAATAGCAGCAGTATTATCACAATAAATGGGAATACTGTTAGCAGTTATCTGATAATCTTCCAACTGATGTTTCATCCAAAGTAGTTGTGTACAACAACTTGCAGCTGAAATGTATTCTGCTTCTGCTGTAGACATAGCAATAGTTGTTTGTCTTTTGCTAGCCCAGGATATAAGATTATCGTCCAGAAATTGACAATTGCCACTGGTTGACTTTCTTTCAATCCTATCACCAGCATAATCAGCATCACAGAATCCAATTAGCTTATAATCTAAGGATTTCCTATAAAGGAGTCCAAGATTGGTTGTTCCTTTCAAATACCTGAAGATTCTCTTGACAGCAGTCATATGAGATTCTCTAGGATCTGATTGGAATCTTGCACACAAGCATACACTGAATAAAATATCTGGCCTAGATGCAGTGAGGTATAACAAAGAACCAATCATACCTCTATACAGCTTCTGATCTACTTTAGCTCCTTCATCTTCTTTGCTCAGGTTGCACGTAGGATGCATTGGAGTGTTCATCACTTTACAATCTTCAAGTTTGAACTTCTTCAGAAGCTCCTTTGTGTACTTTGATTGATGAACATAGACTCCATCTTTGCATTGATTGATTTGAATGCCAAGGAAGAACTTCAGCTCTCCCATCATGCTCATTTCAAATTCATCCTGCATTAACTCAGAAAATTCCTTGCAAAGAGATGCATTAGTAGAACCAAATATTATATCATCAACATATATTTGCACAACAAGAATATCTTTCCCAAGGGTCCTTCTGAAGAGTGTAGTGTCAACCTGTCCTCTCTTAAAATCATTTTTGATTAAGAAATTACTTAGTCTATCATACCAAGCTCTGGGAGCTTGTTTCAAGCCATATAGTGATTTCTTCAATTTAAAAACATGGTCAGGATATTTAATATCCTCAAATCCAGGAGGTTGCTTAACATACACTTCTTCTTCTATGACACCATTGAGAAATGCACTCTTGACATCCATCTGATATAATATTATGCCATGATTAACTGCATAGGAAAGAAGTAACCTGATTGCTTCCAATCTTGCAACTGGAGCAAACGTTTCAGTGTAATCAATGCCTTCTTGTTGACTATACCCTTGTGCAACAAGTCTGGCTTTGTTTCTTGTTACTTCACCTTGCTCATTCAGCTTGTTTCTGAATACCCATTTTGTTCCAATAATGTTCTTGTGCTGAGGTTTGGGTACCAGATCCCACACATCATTTCTTTGAAATTGATTCAACTCTTCTTGCATAGCTAGGATCCATCCATCATCTGAAAGTGCTTCATCAACTGTTGTAGGTTCAATCATTGAGATTAGTCCAATCATTGACTCTTCTTGTCTGAAATGTGATCTTGTTCTTCTTGGACTATCTTTGTTTCCAATGATTAGCTCCTCAGGATGTGAAGACTTGTGTTTGAATGTGTTTCTGGGAGGATCTTCTTGATGTGAGCCATCTTGTGCTTCATCAGAAGCAGTTTCATCTTGCGCTTCTGATGTGGGTTCAGCTTCTGGACTATCTTCAGACTCAGCTATCTGATCAGGTTCTAGAGTAGCTTCAGGAACCTGTATCTCTGCAAAACTTTCACCCTGCTTTGAAGTTTTATCTTCAAGCTCCTTGTCATCAAATTTAACGTGCATAGATTCTTCAACACAGAGTGTTTCTGAATTATACACTCTGTATGCCTTTGACCTTTCAGAGTAACCTAAAAAGATTCCTCTTTGGGCCTTGGCATCAAATTTCTTTAGGTAGAGCTTGTTGTTCAGAATGTAACAAGTACATCCAAATTGATGAAAGTAAGAGATATTGGGTTTTCTTCCTTTAAAGAGTTCATATGCTGTTTTCTCCAAAATAGGTCTAATATAGATCCTGTTTTGAACATAGCATGCTGTATTCACTGCTTCTGCCCAAAAATGTTTTGGTAAATTGTTTTCATGAATCATGGTTCTGGCCATTTCTTGTAAAGTTCTATTCTTTCTCTCTACAACTCCATTTTGTTGTGGTGTTCTAGGAGAAGAGAATTCATGGAAAATTCCATGTTTTTCACAAAAAGCTTCAAATGGCTCATTTTCAAATTCTCCACCATGATCACTTCTGACTTTCAAAATTTTTGATTCTTTTTCAGATTGAATTTGAGTGCAGAAGCTACTGAATACATCACACGCAACATCTTTACTCTTTATGAATTTCACCCAAGTCCATCTGCTGTAATCATCAACAATGACTAATCCATATCTACTTCCATATAAGGATGCAGTACTCACTGGTCCAAATAAATCAATATGGAGTAATTCTAAAGGTCTTGAGGTTGAGACAATGTCTTTGGTTTTAAAAGATGATTTCACAATTTTCCCTCTCTGACATGCACCACAAAGTGCATCTGAATGATAGTCAATGTCTGGTAGCCCTTTCACAAGTTGTAACTTACTAAGCTTAGAGATTAACCTCCAGTTAGCATGTCCCAACCTTCTGTGCCACATCCATTTCTTATCATTCACTGATAGTAGGCAAATCACCTTCTGATCAGCCAGTTCAGAAAAATTGATTTTATAGACATTGTCAACTCTCTTTCCCTTGAACACAATGGATTTGTCTTCCTTGTTGATTACTGTACAGTTGGGTTTTTCAAAAAGCACATCATAACCATTATCACAAAATTGACTAATGCTCAAAAGGTTCTGTTCAAGACCATCTACCAACCATACATTATTAATTGAGGTAGAGGAATTACCAATAGTTCCTGTACCTATGATCCTGCCTGACTGGTTGCCTCCAAATTTCACATTTCCTCCCTCTTTCATTGTTAGGCTGAGGAACATGGACTTGTCTCCTGTCATGTGTCTTGAGCAACCGCTGTCTAGGTACCATGATCTTTGCTTTGGCACTGCTCTTAGACATACCTGCATCATTGACATTTTTAGATTTAGGTACCCATTGTTCTATGGGTCCTGGAAGGTTAGTACTTAAGGCTTTACTCTTCACTTCTTGTACCTTGTGCTGTGAGTTGGGTTGCTTCTGATTAACCATCACCTTAGGTTTTGGTACTTCAGAAGCAGTAACTGTCTTCTTCTGAAACTTAGACTTCAGAACCCCAGATTTTGGTTTCACCAGACTCTGAGGAATAGGTTCTGATCTTTTCAGGATCCTAACCTTTGAAGTTTTGGAATCAGATTTGATCATAGCCTTTGACTTAGAGTTCTTTGGCTTTGAAGTAATCTTAGCCTTAGAACTAGAAGCTTCAGCTTCTGATTGAACAACAGTTTCCAACTCAGCCCCTTCTGGTACAAAGAATGTTTTCAGACCTTCCTTGATGCATTCACAACAAGACTTTAGATTGGTTTTCTCCAGTTTCACTTCTGGAAAACCAATTCCTCTGCCATTGTTCTTGTAAATGCTATAAATCATAGAAGCCACTCTGCTTCTGTCAATGCCAGATATAATGAAGTCTTCAAGAGCAATTTCATGATTACTTAAAGGTTTTTCATTACACTTTTCTTGTAGCTTCTGACATAAGAACCTGAGCTGGTCTTCATATGTTTTACACATGAAGTCAAAGCCCCTAAGTCCCTGTTCAGAAGCTTTCAGATCCAATAGAGTTGATTTTTGCTGTTGTACCAAATCAGCATATTTTTCTTTTAAATCCTTCAACTCATTGGTTCTTACTTCAAAATGTGTAAGAAGTTCTTTAAGTGACTCAACAAGTTCATCTCTGGGAATTTTGGAATATACCTCATTTTCATCTTCTGAGTCTGAATCTGATCCAGCTTCTGAAGTTGCTGTTGCTACCAACCCAACAGCTACCTTTGCATCTTCATCAGCTTCCTCTTTATCAGATCCAGATTCACTACCCAAATCATCCCAGGTTGCCATTAAACTCTGCTTAATCTGCTTCTTGAATTTGCTTGGTTTGAATGTAGACCTCTTTGACTTGTCCTTTGACTTTTCTCTTTGAAGATCAGGGCATTCAGCAATGAAGTGACCTGGCTTCTTACAGTTGAAGCATCCCTTCTGATCTTCTTTCCTTGAGCTTCTGGAGTTACCCCTTCTGGAGAGAAACTTTCTGTTCTTCTTGGCCAGATATTGAAGTCTGTTTGAGAGCATGGCCATTTCTGCAGCATCTGGTTCAGAATCTGAACTTGACTGTTCTTCCTCTTCAGATTCAACCACTTTGAGAGCTTTTGATGACTTGCCTTTGGATGGAAGAGCTATTGATTTACTCTTCTTAGTAGACTCATGTTCATTAAGACTTAACTCATGAACTTTGAGAGAACTAACAAGATCTTCGACACTTAAAGTGTTTAAATCTTTAGCTTCCTCAATGGCAGTCACCTTCGGTCTCCATCTGGCAGGTAAGCTTCTGAGAATCTTGCTTACATGATCAGAAGCAACATAGCTCTTCTTTAGAATCTGTAGACCAGAAACTAAGGTTTGAAACCTTGAGTACATCTCCTCAATAGTTTCATCATCCTTCATTTTGAATAACTCATACTGATGTACAAGCAGGAGAGCCTTTGCTTCTTTGACCTTCTTGCTCCCTTCATAATTTGAACAGAGAGAAGCAAACATAGCTTTAGCAGTGGATTTGTCACTCATCTTCATGTATTCTGCTTTGGGTATGGCAGTGACAAGAGCTCCTCTGATAATATGATGCTTCTTGTAAAGTTTCCTCAGTTCTGGAGTATTTTCTTTCTATCCACAGCAGCTCCTTCTTCATCAAGGACTAAACCACCAACGCCGTCTTCCAGAATATCCCACAATTCTTCATCTAGGCTCATGATGTAACTGTAAAAATTGGTCTTCCACCAAGAGAACTCTTCAGCATCTCCATTGAACTTTGGAACTTTTCCAACACTGGTTTTCTTACTATCACTATAATCATGTGAGACATTTTTATAGCTAGTATCACCATCAGGAGGAGGAGTAGTCATGTTTTTCTCAGATCTTTGACTGTTGCACGGTTAAGTGATACACAACAGACCAAGGCTCTAGATACCAATTGAAGGTGAGAAAAACACAAGAAGGGGGGTTGAATTGTGTTTTGAAAAATTCTTCGTTTCTCTAAACAACTGAATACACTGATCAGAAGCTAAGTGAGACAGCTTCTGAAGTGATGATCAGAATCTAAATGCAGCGGAATAAAACAGAGAGAGAGAAGAAGAACGACACAAAGCAATTATACTGGTTCCTTCCACAATCCGGAAGTAGTCCAGTCCCCCTTGCACTTCCAAGGAGATTTCACTATGAGTAATATCTGATTACAAATGCTCAAGCACACAAGCAAGAGACTTCCAATGCTCAAGCACACAAGCAAGAGACTTCCTTTGCTCAAGAACACAATCAAGAGACTTCCTGCTCAAGCACAACTGCAAGAGACTTCCTAACTAAACAAAATTACACAGAAAATTGTTTAAGGTTGAACACTTGATATACAATCAGAGGTGCTCACAATACAAATCAGATACAGACTCAATGGACTTAAGAATTTCTAAGATATGACTTTGAGACACAGAAATTCTAAGTGAATGCAGAACAATTTCAGCAGAGGTTTGGTACTTGTGAAAATCTTGTGAGTCTTTCGTTCAGCGTTCTTGCATTACCAATTCTCTAGGTCTTCACTCCTTTATATAGAGGTGTGAAAGAGACGTTGTGAAATTGCCAGCACACCAAAGAGTCGTTGTTGAAGCTTGATCTTTCACCAATGATCTTTTGCCTGATTTGGTTGTTGTCCTATGAAGAACAAATTTGAAATCCATTCCTTATCCAAAGGAACATCTATGCAGGCGAGACCGTATTCTGGAGCTGTTTTCTTGTCTTGAAGTGCAGACACAAAACAGAGTAGTGGAGAACGTGGTTGTACAATTCGTACAAAGTACAATGTCAACGCTTTCGTCCAAATTGCAAACACACACCTTCAAACACCTTTGAAATGACCGTTGCAAGCTCCACTAATCCTTTGTTTGTGTTTTCGAATCCAATAGACAGCTTTTGCATTGATGATTCTTCAATTCTTGATTCTTTGCAAATCCAGTTGATATTCAGCTTCTGGTGAAATGGCTTCTGATGAGGCAGCTTCTGATGATGCAGCTTCTGATGATGCAGCTTCTGATGAGATGACTTCTGCAGCTTCTGATGATGCAGCTTCTGATGATGTGACTTCTGGACCTCTTGTCTTCAGGAGCACTATTCTTCAGGAGCAGCTTACTTCAGGAGCGCTATTTCTTCAGGAGCAGCTTGACTTCAGGAGCGCTTTTTCTTCAGGAGCAAGTTGCCTTCAGGAGCGTCCAAGCTTCAAATTTTTGTTGTTTCCATAGCTCTTTATTTGCTCATTCAGAACCAATGATGATGTAACTTTTTAATTATGGTCCTGTACACTTGAACAAATATTAGCTAATCCAATTTACAATTTTTAATACCTTGTTATCATCAAAACTCTTTAAGGTTTATTGTTAAACACATTTTGTTCCAACAACATTTGCATTATTTATTCATGCATATTTATTTTCTGTCGTTTTTTTTTTAACTTCGTTTTGTCTGCAACTCTAACTCAAACCAGAGTATCGTTCGTGTGGACTGGATTTTTGTTTGTTTCGCGCATTTATTCTGCTCTTTGTAATCAAACTAGAGTGGTGTATGCAAGGTGTTCCCAGCCGTGTGTTTCACACTTAGTTGTTGTCGGATTTAGTTTGCTTTTATCTTAAGTACTGATGATTTGTTCAAGATGTTTGATACTTTAATTCTGCAATTCATATATAGAGGTCTGATAATATTCTCCAGCTGTTGGGAAGAGTTTGTTGCGGTGTTCATTTTTCTATCGATAGCTTATTGAAGATATATGTCCCTTTTTTTAAGAAGTTCTTGTATCCATATTCTTATTTGTATTTTCAATTTTTTATTTTTGTTTGGAGTTCTTGCTTTTTTTTTAATCAATGGTTTTTTGTTTGTATAGGAATTTAGATTTCTGCGAACTAATCTCTCTATTTTTAGAGATACATTTTGACTTAGGGGTGTATTGGATTGAGATTTTAAAAGATTATTTTGGCAAACAAAATCCTGCAGATTTTAAAAGACTTTGTGTGATTCTATTGATTTTATGGGATTTTAAGAGACTTTTTTAAAATGACTTTGTGTAATCTCTCTATGTTTATTGGGGTTGACAGTGTGTTGCGTAAGCAATTTTTTTATTTTTTTTAATTCGTTTTATCTGCAACCCTGAGACTAAGGCAAAGCTTTCTTCTACTGTGCAGAATTCCAAGTTTGACTTTGAGTTTTTTCCAATCGGTGGTTGTGAATGTTATTCGAGGGGACAATGAACTTGATGAGCATCTAGATTTCTTTTTTGTTAGTCTGTGAAAGCATGTAGATTCATATGGTTTATACAATACATTGTGTAAACAGTTTGTCCGTTTTGTATTGTGTTTTCTACAATATGTTTAATATTTCTTTGTGTTTTGAAAGTGCATGGGTGAAAAAGGGAAACAAGGTGAACAGTTTCGAACAAAAAGGGGTATTTTTTACATTGTGAAGTTGAACAGTATGTGAAAGGATGTGCTCTTTATCAATGCATCTTTAGCACAACAGAGTACAGAAAGAGAGATTGTATTCTTCTTTGTGGATTTCCCCTTGATGGTTAATATTATGTATGTGTGCTTTGGTGGTTTTTGTATTATTGCTGCTGTTGCTGAGTGATAATATTTATTCTTAACCGAATATATTTGGTCTGCTCACGTTGTTTTCGAACTTAAATAAAAATTAACAGGATATTCCAGCCGTGCGTTGCACGGGTTCGTACACTAGTATAATCTAATAGTGTTAGTTAGAATAACAGATCCCTATTGTAAGAAAATTGTAAACAACATAACTTTATAAGAGCTTTTTAGCTCTCAATCAATAAAATAATCTATTCATTGTGGTCATTTCATTGTACCCTAATAAAAACTTATCGAGATCACAAGCTTATTTAATCCAAATAAAATATACGAACATCAAATTTTCATGAACATAAACGTTAATTGGATTATGTCGTTGTATACAACCAATAAAATAAATGCACATATGTTCTCATAAGTTTGGCTTAATTGGTAGAGAAATTACATAATATATGACATCTAGTATACCATCTCTGTTCGTTTCTTTTTCAAAGTGCGGAAAGGATATCGAATGTTTAAGAAATATTTTCCAAAAGTTTTTTGTCTTTAATAATATTATATCAAACCTTTTGCAAATATTGAAGAAACAATGTTCCTCGTGTCGTATCCTACCCTCAGATTCGTTTATTAGTTTCCAACATCTTGATTTAGGGTGGGGATAGGGACTGTCACTGTTTGACATGCATGATACATGGAACTAGTTCAAAGTCAAAATAATATTTTTCTTTAACACATCACATTAAAAAGTACTCCAACAGAATGATAAAAATAGAAGCCAAAGCAAAGACCCCATTAGGCATTAACCATCTTGACTCTTGAGTGCAAGATTCTCCCATCTATGCATCCATACATATATCAACATGCATCGTTCAATATTCTTTAACTTTTCAATCTCTAAAAATTCCTTAAGACGATGCAGTCTTAAGATAAATATCTCTTATATGCATGTTTAAACACTATAAGTTAGTGAGAACAACCTCTTTACCAAATACATCTAATTTGATCGAACAAACGTATAAGCTAGTTCAATAAGCTGTAAACTAACTTATTGGTATTATCAAACATAGCCGTAAGTTGCTAAATAGAGCCTTCTAGAAAAACCATTGTGGAAATATGGAAAAGTTAACAACACCTTAATGTGTTAGAGAGTTCGCATGAGCGTCGAAAGCAACAACGAGTTAATAATCCATGACCACTAAGAGATTGATAGTTTGTTTGAATCCATATCTGAAGTCGGATTTCACACGTTTAGGTGAAGCTTGAAATCCTATATTCTCCTCTCCGTTTCATAGAAAAAATAAACATTGAGACATGATTTTTGGGTAGTCTTGGTTTTGAAACTCACAAACAAATACATGTTCGCTCATCATATTTCCACCCAAAATCTTAGTACAATAAAAATGTTAATCACCTCTCGTATATATCAAATGTATATAGTATATTCAAGTCGATTTAAGGGTAGTTATCCAAGTTTGAACCAATACAATGAATATATAGAAAGTAAATAATATTTTTATCAATTTTTTTAATATATATTAAAGGCAAAGAAACATAAATTTAGATTGTGTGGAACAACTTTCTAGTACAAGTCTGCAAAGTGAAGAAGAAAGGCTTGAAGCAAGTGCAATTTTGTCTTACTCAATTGCTCTGTTCACACAGACACACACACACACACACCATTTCTCACTCTCTCTCTCTCTCTCTCTCTCTCTCTCTCGCTTCCATCATTTCATTGGTCTTTACCTTCTCCTTTTCAACATTGACTCACTCCAACCTTACTTTCCCTTTCCCTCCAAAGTTGTGTCTGTCTTTTCATCCACCTTTCTCTCAACCCTTTTTCTTTTCTTTATTTTTCATCCTTCATAGCCATTAATTTTTCAGCAGTGTTACACAAAGTGTTGCTTAAATCATGGAAGCTCCAAAGCAAGAAGAAATATTATACCACCCACCAATGGACCAACTTCATGGCATAGAGTACTGCATAGATGCAAACCCTTCCTGGGGTTAGTATCCACTTCCCTCATCTGCATTTTCATTCTTAAGCTAAAGTTTTCTGCTTATTTTTTTCATTATATAATGGTGCTTTGGTTCATGCTATATAGGAGTAGTTTTTACTGTTTATATATTTAGTTTATTATGAGCTATGACCATTTTGGTTTCACTGAGAGTGTTATCTATGTTTTGAACTATGAACAGTGGAGTCAATTATTCTGGGTTTTCAGCATTACATTTTGGCTTTAGGAACTGCAGTTATGATTCCTTCATTTCTTGTGCCTTTGATGGGTGGAACTGATGTAAGTTTTTCTAAATTTCAAGCCCTAGATTATCAAAAAATAAATAAAAATTCAAGCCCTTAATTTCTTTGATATTCAATTAATTTTATTTTGCATTGTCCTAGATAGAGAAGAGAGTTGGTATTTATTAATTATTGGTAATATATTTATGATTCAATGAATGATTCAGGGTGATAAAGTGAGAGTGGTACAGATTCTGCTTTTTGTACAAGGAATTAATACACTCTTTCAGACACTCTTTGGAACTCGGTTACCAACAGTGATGGGAGGGTCTTATGCATTTATGGTCCCAATTATATCCATTATTCATGACTCCAAATTGGCCTCCATAGAAGACCCACATTTGGTTAGTACATTTCTCTAATCTATGCTTAGTACATTTTTATAATCTATGCTTTCTATGTTTCAAATTTAAGCTCATGATTATAGTATAGTATTGTGATTGTGAACAATTATTGTTAGAACACCAAACCCTGCCCTAAAGTAAACAGATAAGTAGACACACAAGACTGCAATGATTGATTACTGAGTTCGGCCAATTGTGTCTTGGTCTTTAACAACTGAGTGTCTGCTAGTTTTTCTATTTTACGATGTTTAGGGTTATAACGTACAAGGTGTGTTTAAATTACGCTCTTTTCATCTCAATTTACTCGGTTATACTATGCTCGATCGTCTCCCTTTCTTAGTAGTACATTTCAATTTTAAGCTCATGATTTTGGTATAGTAATGTGAACAATTAGTGTTAGAACCGAGTTTGGCTAATTGTAGCTTTTCTATTATACAATGCTTAGGACTACAGAGTACAAGTTGTGTTTAAATTATACTCTTTTGTGAGTTTAGCATTTAAGTTTATTTTCAGAGAATGAACTAATGTTTTTCCATTTATATTCAGAGATTTGTTAAAACCATGAGAGCAGTTCAAGGTGCAACGATAGCAGCATCAAGCATACAGATTATTTTGGGCTTTAGTCAATTATGGGCCATTTGTTCTAGGTAATTTATTCTACGTGACAAAATGCATAGATAATTAGATATCAATATCAAATAATTTCTGTTTCCTCCTATTAATTTCCAGGTTTTTCAGTCCACTTGGAATGGTTCCAGTAATTGCATTATCTGGTTTTGGCCTATTTAACCGAGGGTTCCCTGTGGTACGACAATAGTTCACTTGTCAATACTTCATGTTCTTAAGTTCATCTCTTCCTCGGCTCATATTTTGGCATAATTTTTTTTCTCAGGTTGGACATTGTGTTGAAATTGGAATTCCCATGTTAATTCTGTTTGTAGCATTCTCTCAGGTACTACCAACTTCACTTTTACGATGTCATGTAAGCTAAATGTCTTTGAATTTGAAATATTATATGACAAGTATTTGCTCTAACAAAATATATTATAATCGTGTTTTGTATGCAGTATTTGAAAAACTTTAATGCAAGACAACTACCAATACTAGAGAGATTTGCTTTGCTTGTATCAACCACAATGATATGGGCCTATGCACATCTCTTAACAACAAGTGGAACATACAAACTCAGACCAGAATTAACACAATATAATTGCAGGACAGACAAATCCAACCTCATTTCTTCTGCTCCATGGTTAGTACCAAAATAATCTCTTAAGTAGTTGAATATTTTTCTGCATATTTTTAAATAGAAAACATATATATTCGAAGCACCAGTGAGTTTGTACCTTGTTGAGATATTGTTGTAAATGTCTCTTAAATATGTTGCCTTACAGGATGAAGATTCCATACCCTTTTGAGTGGGGTTTTCCTACATTTGATGTTGGTCATGCTTTTGGCATGATGGCTGCTGTTTTGGTCTCCTTAATTGAGGTACTATGAGCCTTTTTGGATTAACTTATTTCAGCTTATCTACTAGCATAAGCCCCTGTTAGACTGTTTGAAATAGCTTATGGCGACGGTTTATGACATGTCTATAAGTTTTTTTAAGCTAACTTTCATTAGCTCTCCATGATAGCTTATGAAAACAACTTCTAGCTTATATGAAAACAGTTTGACTTTATTTTATCTTTCTTATAGAAATAGCTCGAGTTTATGACAAGTGATTATGCTATAAGCGCTTAATTTAGTTGTTTATCTGACAGTCAACTGGAGCATACACAGCTGCGTCCCGGCTAGCAAGTGCAACACCGCCGCCTCCTCATGTTCTGAGCCGCGGTGTTGGCTGGCAGGGAATTGGAATCTTGTTGAATGGACTATTTGGAACACTGACTGGTTCATCGGTTTCTGTGTAAGTGCTGCTCTTCATTATTGTTCATAGTTTTCACTTTAAATGGAATACAAATTGATTCTTATAGAACCATGACAGAGAGAATGTAGGGCTTCTAGGAAGTACTCGTGTTGGTAGTCGAAGAGTCATTCAAATTTCAGCAGGCTTTATGATATTCTTCTCAATGCTAGGTGAGTGATAAGTTATGTATATCAATCCTATCAAAATTAATGTACTTTCTCAAGATCTTTATTTCATAATTTTCACTTTCAAGCAACAATAATTGATGCATAATTCATGTCTTTCTTCAGGAAAATTTGGTGCTTTTTTTGCATCAATACCCTTCCCTATTTTTGCTGCTATGTACTGTGTCCTGTTTGGCCTTGTTGGTGAGTATTAATAAAAATCCACCTTTGACTTTGTTTGAGCATTTTCTATCTCTTTGTTATGACTAATAATTGTGTTTTTCAGCTTCTGTGGGGCTATCATTTTTGCAGTTTACTAACATGAACTCAATGAGGAGCCTCTTTATTACTGGTGTTTCCCTTTTCTTGGGATTATCTATTCCTGAGTATTTCAGAGAATTCACTTCCAAGGCCCTTCATGGCCCTGCTCATACAAAGGCTAGATGGGTGAGTTTGTTGTTTTATTATGTTTCAATTATTTGAGAAGTCAACTTAATTGCATATGCATGCACATGCCTTAGGTGGAATTTCAGATTCATAAAGTATAGAGCTTGAATATTATATGTATAATATTAATGTATTACATGATATTTTATTGAAACCAAATGGCTACTACTCACTATCTCAAAATGCATGTACTGATTTATGTATTGTATAGTTGTGAATTCTTCATCTGGTCATTTATGTCATACTCATAATGTCATAATTATCATCAGAAAGTGACGGAACAGTTATGCACCATCGGTTTCTATTTGTGATGGTTTGCATTTGATGCAATTTGCATGAAAAGCATGTAATTCTCTTTAAGAAGATATTAATTTTCTTTCCTTTTGATTTGTTTTTCAGTTCAATGATTTTCTCAATACTATCTTCTTCTCATCCTCAACTGTTGCATTCATTGTTGCTGTGTTTTTGGACAACACTCTTGATTACAAGAATAGCTCCAAAGATAGGGGAATGCCATGGTGGACCAAGTTTAGAACATTTAATGGAGATACCAGAAATGAAGAGTTCTACACCCTTCCTTTCAACCTCCACCGGTTTTTCCCTCCATCTTAACGAAGAAAGTTATGTTTCGTCAAGAAAATATGTTGAGAGGAAAAGTATGATTTCTAGATAAGGATTATATTTTCTTAGTGTGATAGTTAGGAAGAGTGATGATTGTGTATCATATTGGTGAATTCTAAATGAAAAGATTTTTCGTAATTTAACATAGACTTCTTCGTGGCCTTTCTTTTTGGACTACAAGCCTGTTTGAATTGGCATATTTGAACTTATTTACTGACAAAAACACTTAAGAGACTGTGTTGGTGATTTCCAAAATAATGGAATCACTTTAAAACCAAAAGTTGTAACTCTTCATGGGAATCATTCATATACATTGGAACCTTTGGCAAAGAGATGCTTAATGAACATTTGCATTGATTCAAATGTATATGGTTATAACATTTGGCAAAAGGGTGCTTAATGAACCATAACATTGATTCAAGTGTATATGATCATAATCTTTGGCAAATGGGTGCTTAATGAATCATAGCATTGATTCAAGTCAAAGGGGTGTTTTCTCTCATGTGAAGAGTCATATAATGCACTATAAATGTTTGGCATTTGGGCATTAGTTGGACACACACAACAATAACAACAACACACAATTTTGGACAGAATTTTGTTACATTAACAACATAATTCTCCATCATTCTCTTACTCTAAATCATCCATCAATTCTCTAATGCATGAGTGAATTGCTGGAACCATAAATCTGTAAAATACTGTTAGGAGATACGCTTGGTGTGGTTGTGCAATACACGTCAAGGAACTCATAGTATCCTGAAGGGGATTCGCCGGTCATTCCTTATTGCATCCAATATACAGTTATTGGTGGGGGCGAATCGAACCTAAAGGTTAGTATGGCAACCCCATACGCTTTGAGTTTACATGCATAACCATTAAACTTTTCAGGTTTCAAGTGCAACAGCATCTTCCCAACAATCAAGATATACAACAATCTTTGGAATTTATGTGCACACTTCATCGTATTCATCTTCATCATCTTCTTGGTCAAGTTATTGCAGCAGACCCCCAACACAAGTTCCAACAATCTTTAGGTTCGATTTATGATTTACTTGTGACTAATGGCTGCAATTTTTAGGAGAGATGAAAGCTTACATTTTCTTCCATGACTACGGTGAACGGTAAACAAATTCCTTTTATGAATATATGTTATGGAAATTTATGGATAAATATTTCATATGTGATGTGTTTATGTTAAATTTACATGTGGTTGTAGATAATATATGCATGATAAATTTTGATATGTATGAAATTTATCGTTTGAAATTTGTTTGATGTTAATTTAAACATGAGATAATGTGCATTTAAGTGATTACCTATTATGAAATATTTGGTGTTCTAAATGCATGTGTATAGTATCTAAGTAAATATGAATATGTTAGATTTAACATGTGGTGACATATATATACATGATTTAGAAATTATTCAAGTATATGAATTTTGATGAGTATAGTAATATGTTAAGAATGTTTAAACACTATTTTATTTATGAAAGTAGTGTAGATAAATTGTCAAAATATCAAGTGGTTGCTTTAATGATATTATTTACTTTGTGTAAGAAATTATTATCATTAATATTGTGTTGATATTATATGTACATGATAATATGAAAAGTAATGGTTAATTTCTTGTTTATCATGATATTAAAATAATTTGGGTATGTTTTGAATTATTGTAAGTTGATATATGTTCATGGAAGAAAGTCATAGAAAATATTAATGATTTTGGTTCATTGTTTATTCTTCTATGTCATTGTTTATTGAAATTTAGTATTGAACATATTTAAACATAAACTTGAATTTAACACAATGAATTTATGATATATGTATTAGTTATATGATAACTAAAATCAAAATGATTGTGTTATATTTAATTTTATGTGGAGTATATGACTTACATGTTTAATCCCATCTTATGAAGTTTGGTTATGACATTCTTTTATGATCAATTTTTATTTTGCTATGTATGTTTAATGCATTCAATGTATGATATATCTTGGCTAGATATAAAAGAAAAGTTGAAGTTCAAATTGAAATGCATGTTAAATATTGTTATAGCAAAGGTGTAATGACATAAAAGTTTGTGCATTATTACAATATACTCAATTGACAAAAGTGTGTCATAGTTTGATGATAGTTGGTGAATACTATCAAGAGTATATAAGTTGATCCATAGACATAGCTATGAGAATTAAAAATCTATGTGAAGAATTGAATATTCAAAGTTTATAAAAGTTAAAAGAAAATCTTGCAATTATTTGACGAAATGATTGACAAGGAATGATGTCTTTGGAAATGATGTTGAATACATTGAAGACATTATTAGGGATGTGGCACAAACCCAAATCTAATTGATCACCAATGGTGGAAACTCAACCCACACTTGAGTAGCATCAAGTCTTGGGTTCAATGGTGAAAATACACTATTAGAGTGATTGAAGTACTTGACGATAGATAACATCCCAAAGGGTAAAAGTACTTGGACCATAAGAAGAAAAAGGGTAGGATGAGGTTTTCCTCTTAATGGACATATAGCATATATTTGCTGGAATGCATACTTATGGGGCATTTCCGATATAGTCTACCTATGTGAGAATGAAGTTTGGCCGCTTCACGGAGTTCAAGGGTTTGACTCTTAAATTCTCATGAAAAGGGATATATGACACAAGGCCTTCTTAATGTGTCATCTTACAAGTCTCTTTATCAATGGTACCGAGATTCTATGTGTAAGTTATGCACACTTGTTCTAATGAATAGTTGGTTCAAAGCTTGCCTACCATACTATTTGGGAATGAGCGAAAACTTAACTTACTAAGTAATGGTTCAAATCGCGAGATACCATTATCTGAAGGCATGGAATTTCCGGATTTATGTGATTTAGTATTTTGAAAATGGTGGGGGATTGTTGGTGATTTCCAAAATAATGGAATCACTTTATAACCAAAAGTTGTAACTCTTCATGGGAATCATTCATATACATTGGAACCATTGGCAAAGGGATGCTCAATGAACATTTGCATTGATTCAAATGTATATGATTATAACCTTTGGCAAAGGGGTGCTTAATGAACCTTTGCATTGATTCAAGTGTATATGATTATAACCTTTGAGAAAGGGATGTTTAATGAACCATAACATTGTTTCAAATCAAAGGGGTGTTTTCTCTCATATGAAGGGTTATATAATGCATTATAAATGCTTGGCATTTGGGCATTAGTTTGACAAGAGAAAGAACAAAAACACACAAAAAAGAACAACAACATAATTCTCCATCATTCACTTACTCTAAATCATCCATCAATTCTCTAATGCATGAGTGAATTGCTGGAACCATAAATCTGTAAAATACTGTTAGGAGATACGCTTGGTGTGGTTGTGCAATACACGTCAAGGAACTCATAGTATCCTGAAGGGGATTCGCCGGTTATTCCTTATTGCATCCAATATACAGTTATTGGTGGGGGCGAATCGAACCTAAAGGTTAGTATGGCAACCCCATACGCTTTGAGTTTGCATGCATAACCATTAATCTTTTCAGGTTTCAAGTACAGCAGCATCTTCCCAACAATCAAGATATACAACAAATCTTTGGAATTTATGTGCACACTTCATCATAGTCATCTTCATCATCTTCTTGGTCAAGTTATTGCAGCAGACCCCCAACACAAGTTCCAACAATCTTTAGGTTCGAATTATGATTTACTTGTGATTAAAGGCTGCAATTTTTGGGAGAGATGAAATCTTACATATTCATCCATGACTACGGTGAACGGTAAACAAATTCCATTTATGAATATATGTTATGGAAATTTATGGATAAATATTTCATATGTGATGTGCTTGTGTTAAGTTTACATGTGGTTGTAGATAATATATGCATGATAAATTTTGATATGTATGAAATTTATCGTTTGAAATCTGTTTGATGTTAATTTGAACATGAGATAATATGCATATAAATGATTACCTATTATGAAATATTTGGTGTTCTAAATGCATGTGTATAGTATCTAAGTAAATATGAATATGTTAGATTTAACATGTGGTGACATGTATATACATGATTTAGAAATTGTTCAAGTATATGAATTTTGATGAGTATAGTAATATGTTAAGAATGTTTAAACACTATTTTATTTATGAAAGTAGTGTAGATAAATTGTCAAAATATCAAGTGGTTGCTTTAATGATATTATTTACTTTGTGTAAGAAATTATTATCATTAATATTGTGTTGATATTATATGTACATGATAATATGAAAAGTAATGGTTAATTTCTTGTTTATCATGATGTTAAAATAATTTGGGTATGTTTTGAATTATTGTAAGTTGATATATGTTCATGGAAGAAAGTCATAGAAAATATTAATGATTTTGGTTCATTGTTTATTCTTCTATGTCATTGTTTATTGAAATTTAGTATTGAACATATTTAAACATAAACTTGAATTTAACACAATGAATTTATGATATATGTATTAGTTATATGATAACTAAAATCAAAATGATTGTGTTATATTTAATTTTATGTGGAGTATATGACTTACATGTTTAATCCCATCTTATGAAGTTTGGTTATGACATTCTTTTATGATCAATTTTTAGTTTGCTATGTATGTTTAATGCATTCAATGTATGATATATCTTGGCTAGATATAAAAGAAAAGTTGAAGTTCAAATTGAAATGCATGTTAAATATTGTTATAGCAAAGGTGTAATGACATAAAAGTTTGTGCATTATTACAATATACTCAATTGACAAAAGTGTGTCATGGTTTGATGATAGTTGGTAAATACTATCAAGAGTATATAAGTTGATCCATAGACATAGCTATGAGAATACAAAATCTATGTGAAGAATTGAATATTCAAAGTTTATAAAAGTTAAAAGAAAATCTTGCAATTATTTGACGAAATGATTGACAAGGAATGATGTCTTTGGAAATGATGTTGAATACATTGAAGACATTATTAGGGATGTGGTACAAACCCAAATCTAATTGATTACCAATGGTGGAAACTTGATGAGTCATAGATAGTATTAATTATTGCCTTATTTAGTTTAGTTTTATTTTAGATTTGATTTAGTTTTATTGCATTTTATTTTATATTAGAATATTTTACTTCAAATTATGTTTTATTTTATTTTAGGAATAAATATATGGTGGAAGGTGTCTTGGAGCAAAAGAAAGAGGACTGGAGCAAATACAGCACAAGAATACGAAGATACGGGACAAAAATATGTTCCCACCAAGTCAGAAGCTTGGCACGGCCAGTGCCAACATGTGGCACGGCCGTGCCACCTCCAGAAGCCACTTTTGCTGCTTTTTCTTCAAGGCCAAGTTACCCTGTTGCAGCTTTACTGTTTTACCCTTTTAGTTGCTTAGTTTCTAAGTCGATTGTAAAGCTATAAATAGAGTAGCTCTCCACCATAAACAATCATCTTTACCTTTGTTTATTTCAATTGCTATTTTAATAAAAGTCTTTATTTTCCTTTTACTTTCTTTGCAATTTATTTTACCGTATTTCTCTCTTCTTCCTCCATGTCTACGATGAACATGAGTGAGTAGACTTCTTAGTCTTAGGATTATTGGGGAGTCTAATGACTCAATCCTAAACAAAACATGTCTAAACCCTAATTTCCATGTAACCCTAATTTCTAATCTAGATTCACCGTCTTAACGTGGATTAACAATTATCAAACTGTGGAAGCGAAAGCGGAGGGTTTGATAATCGTTAATCCATCATCCCAAACATCAATTCATAAAGCGAGAGCGGAGCTTTGATGTTGGAACAAGTGAATCTAGACAATAGTTGCAAAACAGTGAAATAGTCTTTGCAACTATTGAGACAAAGAGTAGTTTCAATCCTCTATGCATCTTCTAGTAATCATGTCAGTGAAATAGGCTTGGTTGCTAGAAGTAAACTCTCACCGGACTTTCATCGGAAAGGTGAGGGGCTAAGGGAAACCGGTCTTTAGAAATTAGTGTGTAAACCATGAAATTAGAAGTTTAGGTTTTGTCAAGTGAAGGATTAGTTATTAAGATGAACCAATGATCCTAAGACCCTTTTATTATTATTGTTTTTACCTTCAGCAATCAAACCCTTTCTAACCAACTTTCTCTCCTCTAATCATTCATTGAAAGTTAATTAAATTGACCAACTCCCTAGCGGAACGATACTCTACTTACTACTATTACTTCGATAGGCCGTGCGCTTGCGGTTTGGCTCTATCAAGTTTTTGGCGCCGTTGCCGGGGAGTTAACTAATTTAATTAGCTTTTTCTTAGTGATTAGAATTCTCTCTTCTTTCTCTTTTCTTTTTTTTTTTATTTTTAACCTTTTTTATTTTTTTTTCTGTTATCGTTAACTTCTTGGGTTCTCAACCTTGTATGCGAAGAACTAGAAATCAAGCGGTATTCATACCCGAGATCGAAAGGTTCTTACATAGAAGGAGGAGAGCAGCACAAAATAACACCGCCATGGCCAATCGCACTCTCAAAGAGTATGCAACGCCGTCTACGGCTGAGCCACAAGCTGTTATAGTGTACCCAACGGTTGAGGATGACAACTTTGAAATCAAGCCTGCCCTACTTAACTTGGTGCAGCAAAACCAATTCTCGGGATCCCCCACTGAGGATCCCAATCTTCACATCTCTGTTTTCCTACGAATTAGTGGAACCATGAAGGAGAACCAAGAAGCCGTAAGACTTCATCTCTTTCCCTTTTCCTTAAGGGATAGAGCTAGCGCTTGGTTCCATTCCCTCGAAGTCGGTTCCATTACTTCATGGGATCAGATGAGGCAAGCATTCCTTGCCCGTTTCTTTCCACCATCTAAAACCGCTAAACTTAGAGACCAAATCACGCGGTTCAATCAAAAAGATGGGGAATCTCTCTATGAGGCGTGGGAGCGTTTCAAGGAAATGCTAAGACTTTGTCCCCACCATGGCCTAGAGAAGTGGCTTATAGTCCACACTTTTTATAATGGCTTGTCTTATACCACTAAGATGTCTGTTGATGCAGCTGCAGGTGGAGCACTCATGAACAAGAATTACACGGAGGCGTATGCCTTGATTGAAGACATGGCTCAGAATCATTACAAATGGACCGACGAGAGAGCCATCTCTAGTTCTTCACCCTCCAAAAAGGAGGCAGGTATACACGAAGTCTCTAACTATGATCACCTTGCTTCTAAAATTGATACACTAACTGAAAAACTTGAAAAATTCAATGTTAGTGCTATCAATTCTGCATCTACTCCTTCTTGTGAAATATGTGGTATAGCTGGTCATGCTGGTGTTGATTGCCAACTAGGTAGTGCTATTAATGGTGTTGAGCAAATGAATTATGCTCAATACAACCAAGGGATGCGACAAAATCAAAATTTTTATAAAAACCAAAATCCCTATGGACAAGTAGCACCACCCGGTTATGCAAACAACCAAAGATTCACTCAAAAATCCAATTTGGAAATTTTGTTGGAAAATTCTATTGCCAACCAAAACAAACAACTTCAAGAACTTAAAAACCAAACTGGATTTCTGAATGATTCTCTTTCCAAGCTCAATACCAAGGTTGATTCTATTGCTACTCACTCTAAAATGCTTGAAACTCAAATCGCTCAAATAGCCCAACAAGTGGCTACATCTTCCCGAACACCGGGAGTCTTTCCTGGTCAAACCGAAGCCAACCCCAAAGCCCAAGTTAATGTCATATCTTTTAGGGGTAGTAAGTTAGGCGAAACTTTTGCTAAGGTTAAAAACATTGGGAAAGAAAATGTCAAGCCCTTAGGTGATAAAGTTGTGATAGAAGAAGCTAAACCACTTGAAGAAAACAAAACTCCATCCCCCTTAAATCCCGAAAAGCTTAAATTAGAGGGTAAATTTGAAAAATTTGTTAACATACTTAGGAAAATTTGCATTAAACTTCCCTTTGCTGAAGCTTTGTCTAGGATGCCTCTTTATGCCAAGTTTTTAAAGAAAATTTTTTCAAAGAAAAGGGCTATAGAGCATAATGAGACAATAGCCTTGGCTAAGGAAACTAGTGCAATCATCCAAGAAGCACCCCCTAAGCTTAGAGATCCAGGTAGCTTTGCCATACCATGTGAAATTGGGAATGAAACCATAAACAAAGCCTTATGTGACTTAGGAGCTAGTGTTAGTTTGCTGCCTTTGTCTCTTCTTAAAAGGATAGGGATAGGAGAATTGAAACCTACCGAAATGGAACTAAAGATAGCTGATCGTTCTACCATGAAACTTGTAGGATTTGTCGAGGACATACCTATTAAGATAGAGGGGATATACATCCCCACTGATTTTGTAGTCGTTGACATTGAAGAGGACGACGACGTCCCTATAATCCTAGGTAGACCTTTCCTCGCAACTGCGGGAGCTCTCATTGATGTGAAACTTGGTAGGATAGTCTTTCAAGTGAGTGATAAAATGGTAGGATACGAGTTGGAAAATGTTATGAAGGGTCCCGCTCTTTACTCTTGTTGCATGCTTAACGATCATGTTGTGAAAGAACGTTTTATAGCGTCATCTACACAATATGATATCTTTGATCCATTCTAAGGACTCTTTCTAACCGTCAAGCTAATGACATTAAAAGAGCGCTTCGTGGGAGGCAACCCACGCATTTAATTGCTTTTCTTTTGTTTTTCTTTGTTTTAAGTTGTTTTGTAGGTAATTGTCCAAGTTTGATTCGAAGAAAACCAAGAAATTGAAAAATTCTGAAGCCCCCAGGACCAGAAAGGTGGCACGGCCCGTGCTAGGTATGGCACGGCCGTGCCAAGTTTTTAACAAAAAAAAATGGCCATTGAAGTCAGAATGATGGCACGGCCCGTGCCAATAGGTGGCACGGCCGTGCCCGACTTCTAGCACCCTATAACTTCAAATTTTTCTTCCTTCTTCCTCATTCACAAACCACAACCCTCTTTCATCTTTCAAACTTCTCTCTAAACCACCATAACCTTCAAACCTTCAAACCTTCATATCTCCCTCAATTCTTAACCAAATCACTCCATTCTTTCACCAATCAACCACAAACTTCACCCAAAATAAAAACCACCAATCAAAAACATCTTTCATCCATCCAAACCCACAATTCACCAAAACCCTAATCCTTCAAAACCTAACCCAAACACCACAAAACCTTAACCAATCTCCATATCCAAACCAACAAAACTTCCTTAAACATCAACCCCAACCCTAAACCAATCCTTTCCACCAAAAATTTTCCCAAACCCTAAACCTTCAAAACCAATTCTACCAAAGGTCAATGGCTTCAAGAAGAAGTGGTAAAGAACCAGCAAGCTCTCAAGGAGGACCTCCCCCAAAGAAGCAAGCCCAAGTGAAGAATCATGGGATCCAGTTCAAAAACAACAAGCAAAGGGACAGGTATAAAAATCTTATCTCTAAACATCTGCACCCTTCTCGTTATCCTGATTCCCATACTTTAGATATGCTAGAGCTGCTTGATGATGTTTCTAGGTTGATAGGAAAGTTAGGTTGGACTGAATTGCTGAAACCTATGAGGGGTTATGAAAATTTCACGTATGAATTCTTGAGCTCAATAGATTTTACTAAAGATAAGATGAATTTTGATAACCCTAACCATAGAGTTGTTTTCCGGTTAATGAATATTGATTATGACATGTCACTTCAGCACTTTTGTGATGCCTTAGGCTTTGCAAATGAGGGATATATTCATGATCATTGGGATCCCAGTCTTAAACCGGATAACTATGACCCAGCTGCCTTTTGGAAACAAATCACCGGTCTTAACAAATACGTCCCTAGGGCGAACAAAGCTAGCAATATTCACAACCCCGTACTTAGGTACCTTCAGAGGGTAATGGCTTGCACTATTTGGGGTAGAACCGAGCTAGGAAACACTAGAACCGATGAGTTGTTCATGCTATGGGCAATGCTCCACAACCACCCCGTCAATACCTGTTTTTATTTGATTGATCACCTAGACTTTGTCGGTACTAGACCGGCCGGTAGAGGAGACATAGTGGTGGGTGGCATCATTACATATATAGCTAGGTGTTTTGGAGTGGGTGAAGATGAGGGGATCAAACCAATTGAGGGAAATAATAGGCTTAACATAGAGACCCTTATTGCTATGAATTTCATCAAACATCGTCCACCCCTCCATTACCAACTTAAGCTAAACGTGCCAATCATGTTTTTATTGCCTAACCCATCTCGGACTACCACCGAGGTGGAAGAAAATTGGTTGTATGTTAATGATGTGCAGGTTCTTGGTGATGATGAGGGAGAAGGTGCTAACTTGCACCATGATGAAGGAGAAGGTGCTAACTTGCACCATGAAGAGGGGCACCATGGCCATGAAACCGGTGAGCTTCATGAAAATCAACAATGGACATGGATTCACAATGAAATCGAGAGGATGAGCACCGAGCAACAAAGGCAAGGTGTTGAGATCTCCGGCCTTCGCAATGAAGTTCAAAGGGGCAACCGTGTCAATGATGAAAATAATGAGATGCTCCGTCGGATGATGCAACACCTCCAACTTCAAGGTCCTCCTTACGGACCTCAATAAACAAATGTGAGCTTTCCTCTTCCTCTCTTCCCTTCTTCTTCTCCCTATCTCTATCATCTTCTTCTACTCCTTCTTCTTCTTCTTCTTCTTTTAATTTCTTTTTCTTTTGAATCATTGAGGACAATGCTTCCCCTAAGTGTGGGGGGGGGGGGGGGGCCTAATAAAGTGTCTAGAGTCGTAGTGTCCAAACTCCCTTGAACTTTATTCTTTCGTTTTGTTTTTATAGCAAGAGGCATGACTAAGTAGCTTGTTTTTTTTAATGTAAAAATGGCATGAAAATTTTTGTTTTATCTCTTCTTTAGGTCGCCTCTTGTACATGAAAATAGTTTCTTGTGTTTCTTGTGTTCTTGCTATACCCATATCATGTTTTATTGTGAAATTCTCCAATGAGAAAAGCACCCGGTTGCAATCCTTGAGTAAATGTATGAATAGGTATTTTAAGGAACACGTTCTATCTTTAGTGTTAACTTAGACCCTTTAAAGTCTTAAGAGTAAAAGTAGTATAAGTTTGTGTGGGAAAATTAATCAAATTGCTCTTAATTGTTATACTCTTATTAATTTGTTAATGTTAAATGGGGCGGGAGAATGGCACCAACATGTGGGGGAAAGGACAATCCCTAACTTCCTAATTGTGGTGGTGACTCCCTAATTTGAACCTAAAGTGAAACAAATTCATCAATGCTAGGGGGAAAGGACAATTACATCCAAAAAGACTTCCTACGCGGAGATGAAACAAACAATAATTTTGCAGCACTACTTAGGGTGATTTTGAATCTAGGGGGAAAGGACAATTACATCCGAGAAGACTCCCTACGAGGATAGATAGCCCCTAAGCATCTGCAGCCCCTTGTGCTTAATTGTTATATCTAATTTAATGTTTAACTCAAATTCCCATCACTCTTATATGAAATGAAGAAAGGACTTTTCTCGGTTACTTTAGCACTAAGGATAGAACCTATTCCTCATAATATCTGTCTTATACAGGAGCAAGAAAAGGGTTGGACTGCACACACACACTCACTTGAGACTTGATGTTGGGTAGAATAGGTTCATGAGAAGTATTTGAAATTGTAATTAGTGTACTTGAGGCAAGGCCCTTCTCTAGAGACATTTGTTCTTAATATTGCCATAATCAAATCTTTTGTTGCTACTATGTTTGCTGCCTTTTGCTTGAGGACAAGCAAAGATTCAAGTGTGGGGGAGTTTGATGAGTCATAGATAGTATTAATTATTGCCTTATTTAGTTTAGTTTTATTTTAGATTTGATTTAGTTTTATTGCATTTTATTTTATATTAGAATATTTTACTTCAAATTATGTTTTATTTTATTTTAGGAATAAATATATGGTGGAAGGTGTCTTGGAGCAAAAGAAAGAGGACTGGAGCAAATACAGCACAAGAATACGAAGATACGGGACAAAAATATGTTCCCACCAAGTCAGAAGCTTGGCACGGCCAGTGCCAACATGTGGCACGGCCGTGCCACCTCCAGAAGCCACTTTTGCTGCTTTTTCTTCAAGGCCAAGTTACCCTGTTGCAGCTTTACTGTTTTACCCTTTTAGTTGCTTAGTTTCTAAGTCGATTGTAAAGCTATAAATAGAGTAGCTCTCCACCATAAACAATCATCTTTACCTTTGTTTATTTCAATTGCTATTTTAATAAAAGTCTTTATTTTCCTTTTACTTTCTTTGCAATTTATTTTACCGTATTTCTCTCTTCTTCCTCCATGTCTACGATGAACATGAGTGAGTAGACTTCTTAGTCTTAGGATTATTGGGGAGTCTAATGACTCAATCCTAAACAAAACATGTCTAAACCCTAATTTCCATGTAACCCTAATTTCTAATCTAGATTCACCGTCTTAACGTGGATTAACAATTATCAAACTGTGGAAGCGAAAGCGGAGGGTTTGATAATCGTTAATCCATCATCCCAAACATCAATTCATAAAGCGAGAGCGGAGCTTTGATGTTGGAACAAGTGAATCTAGACAATAGTTGCAAAACAGTGAAATAGTCTTTGCAACTATTGAGACAAAGAGTAGTTTCAATCCTCTATGCATCTTCTAGTAATCATGTCAGTGAAATAGGCTTGGTTGCTAGAAGTAAACTCTCACCGGACTTTCATCGGAAAGGTGAGGGGCTAAGGGAAACCGGTCTTTAGAAATTAGTGTGTAAACCATGAAATTAGAAGTTTAGGTTTTGTCAAGTGAAGGATTAGTTATTAAGATGAACCAATGATCCTAAGACCCTTTTATTATTATTGTTTTTACCTTCAGCAATCAAACCCTTTCTAACCAACTTTCTCTCCTCTAATCATTCATTGAAAGTTAATTAAATTGACCAACTCCCTAGCGGAACGATACTCTACTTACTACTATTACTTCGATAGGCCGTGCGCTTGCGGTTTGGCTCTATCAAAACTCAACCCACACTTGAGTAGCATCAAGTCTTGGGTTCAATGGTGAAAGTACACTATTAGAGTAATTGAAGTACTTGACAATAGATAACATCCCAAGGGGCAAAAGTACTTGGACCATAAGAAGAAAAAGGGTAGGATGAGGTTTTCCTCTTAATGGACATATAGCATATATTTGCTGGAATGCATACTTATGGGGCATTTCCGATATAGTCTACCTATGTGAGAATGAAGTTTGGCCGCTTCACGGAGTTCAAGGGTTTGACTCTTAAATTCTCATGAAAAGGGATATATGACACAAGGCCTTCTTAATGTGTCATCTTACAAGTCTCTTTATCAATGGTACCGAGATTCTATGTGTAAGTTATGCACACTTGTTCTAATGAATAGTTGGTTCAAAGCTTGCCTACCATACTATTTGGGAATAAGCGAAAACTTAACTTACTAAGTAATGGTTCAAATCGCGAGATACCATTATCTGAAGGCATGGAATTTCCAGATTTATGTGATTTAGTATTTTGAAAATGGTGGGGGATTGTTGGTGATTTCCAAAATAATGGAATCACTTTAGAACCAAAAGTTGTAACTCTTCATGGGAATCATTCATATACATTGGAACCTTTGGCAAAGAGATGCTTAATGAACATTTGCATTGATTCAAATGTATATGGTTATAACATTTGGCAAAAGGGTGCTTAATGAACCATAACATTGATTCAAGTGTATATGATCATAATCTTTGGCAAATGGGTGCTTAATGAATCATAGCATTGATTCAAGTCAAAGGGGTGTTTTCTCTCATGTGAAGAGTCATATAATGCACTATAAATGTTTGGCATTTGGGCATTAGTTGGACACACACAACAATAACAACAACACACAATTTTGGACAGAATTTTGTTACATTAACAACATAATTCTCCATCATTCTCTTACTCTAAATCATCCATCAATTCTCTAATGCATGAGTGAATTGCTGGAACCATAAATCTGTAAAATACTGTTAGGAGATACGCTTGGTGTGGTTGTGCAATACACGTCAAGGAACTCATAGTATCCTGAAGGGGATTCGCCGGTCATTCCTTATTGCATCCAATATACAGTTATTGGTGGGGGCGAATCGAACCTAAAGGTTAGTATGGCAACCCCATACGCTTTGAGTTTACATGCATAACCATTAAACTTTTCAGGTTTCAAGTGCAACAGCATCTTCCCAACAATCAAGATATACAACAATCTTTGGAATTTATGTGCACACTTCATCGTATTCATCTTCATCATCTTCTTGGTCAAGTTATTGCAGCAGACCCCCAACACAAGTTCCAACAGACTGTTTGAGAGAGCTTATAGAAACAACTTATAGCATGTCCAAAAGCTATTTTCGGCTTATTTCTATAAGCTCTCTAGGATAGCTTATGTAAACAGCTTATAGGTTATATGACAACAAACAGTTTAACTTTATTTTATCTTTTGTTATAGAAATAGCTTATACATAAACACTTAAATGGTAAGACCTTATGCTATAGGCACTTAAATCAGTAGTTAACGAAATTCAATCTCAAAATGTGTGATTTATGAACAAAGTGGTCAAGTTTGTTAATGCAAGGACTAGCTAGCTAATGAACAAAATGTCATTAGTTATAGCCTAATGTTGTTTGCACATGCATTCTGGACACCTAGGATATCTATATATGCTTCTTCCATAACTCCTTATGCCAGCATTCTGACCTTCCAGAATCATCTTTTTTACTCTGACTTCAAAACCATTCCATCCTATGGTGTCATTCTCAGCAAAAATTGAGGCTAGCCTTGTCTTGTTCGGCCGCAAGGTAGGAGCATGACCGCCGCCATAGTAGGTTCTGAACCCAGATACCAATGATGAAAGTTGGCTACCAGAGTCAGTCATGGAAAATACATCAGCACTTGCACATGCAATAAAATCCAAAGCAGCCATCTGCATTCAAATCAATTCTATATTATTATTATTATTATTATTATTATTATTATTATTATTATTATTATTATTATTATTATTATTATTATTATTATTATTATTATTATTATTATTAAAAGTAATATGGAAATTAATCAAGGGTACTTGAGTGTAGTTTGTAGTCCTTCGATGAAATCTAGTAGGATATCGTCAAGAACATATTTGTATATGTTGCGGTCTCAAGTTCCACACATTCACACAGTCAGTACATCGGTGATTGTTAAATTAGGATCAAACGGTCCATAATTTAAGCTCAGTATTTTAGAGTTTAAAAAAAATAAAAAATCTGCTTGTTTTATGCACAGTGCAATATTACCGATATGCTAACTACGTGAATTTGTGACGGCATCAGATCCAAATCTGTCAAGAACATGACTGAATAGTGATCCCTTTTAAGATGCAAATGAGAATCCAAAGATGCAGTAAAACTAATTGCCATACCTGAGATGAAAAATTCCTGAATGGTGCAAGTTCAGTGGTGGTAAGAAGGTTTTCCTTTGTGACTACATTGGGATAGAGTCTATTGAAGGCCTCCATTCTTGAGTTTCCTCCATAAATACGAGAACCAGCCAAGTAAATGTAAGTTTCTTGTTTGAAACCAAGACCTGCTAGAACAAGTGCTGCTTCTTCTGGTGTCAATGGACATCTTCCCCTTTTTCTCAAATCCATTGGAGAAATAGAGCTATAAACAATCAATAGAACATACCACATAAATATCAACAACAAAATTAACGAGGATATTTATCAGTCAAAAACATTGTGCTGATAAGCAAATAGTAGAAATATGCATACGTTGAATTCTTCAAGCGCTCAAGAAAGAGAGGGAAATGCCTTTCTCGGTAGGCTTGAAGTTCCTTTCTCTCATTCTCACCTCCTCCAAACTCACACATGGAATAGGCCACCATATCTATTTCAAATCTTAAGTGCAAAGCAAGATATTTTGTATAGCCTTTCGCAGCTTCATGATCTTTCTTGTTGTGGATGAACTTCCCTAGCAACTGAGTGTCTAACATGCTTTGTGAAACCCTATATTTTCTAATCCTTTGGATCAATAGAGAGCCAGCTTGTTGAATTTTTGGGACAAACTTCAAAGCATGGAAATTGCATTTGCATCTTAACCTCTGCAATCATTTCAATACATATATAAATATAAATGTATCCTAATTGCAAGTGAGATCCCTAAAACCTTACAGTACACTAAAATACTATAGTATTAAAAAATTGAAAGTAAAAATGAGAACCAAGTACTTAACTATCCAAGTGTCTTTATTGACTAGGAAACTAGCTATAGTAAAGTAGCAGTCATATTGTACTATATAGCATCAAATCTTTAGATTGGAAGTTGCCAAGTGTCAGACACCGGCATATGTAGTTACATTCAGTCATTTCTATTTTATTAAATTCTCATTGACGTTCATGTGTCAGTATCGTGTTTGATGTCTAGAGTAGTGCTTCATAGATATTGACTATTGAATGTAAGGCAAACTTCTGACAAACTAGTAACATATTCAAAACTAGACAAATGAGGTAAACTTGTGACCTGAATATCAGAAGGCATAGGATCAAAACCAAGTCGATTTGCATATCCAAGGAAGTGAACAACTCTATTTTTCAAAAGAAGAGGAAGCACAATTTTGATATAGTCAGCAACGGTGGCCTCCTTTGCAAGAACTGCATCTGTAATCTAAAATGCAAGGTGTTTAATTACTGATATTGTTATAACAACTGCAATCATTGTTATCTAGTACATTGATTGGATGTATAAGATCATAAACCTGGCTACCAATTGCTTCTGCATCCAGAGATTTTATTTCAGACGGGAGTTCCTTCACAATACCGATATCGTCCTTCAGAATATTTATGAAATACTCTTCCTGATATATGTCACCAAACTGGCTGCAATTTTTTTTAATTAAGCATATAAATCAAATAGTGTGATACAAATGATATCACATACTTTTCAATGAAGTAAAACAAAACCATGTGATAATGAAAAATTAATTCTCATACATATTAAACATAGTATACCTTGGATCCTTCCATACATTGCTGTAAAGAAATTTTGGAATAACAAGAGTTGCATTCAGGACAGATGCCACAGCCACAGCATTGCAAATCTGTATTCACTACAATAGTCTTATCACTTCCATTATTGGAAATTTCATAAAGAAATTATACAGTCAAGATCATATAGGATGAGGAATCATACTTGAAAGAATTAACTAAATGCTCAAAAGTTGATACTTGATACCTTAATATGAGAAATGATGTAAATTAATTGCCAATACTTACAGCAACTCGTTGTTGATTAAGACCACCATTTGCACTGACTAAGATGTAGCCATTACTTTTCTTAGATTTCCCTGTCACAAATTGTAAAACAGGCAAAGAAGTAATGATAAAAAGTTACGCGTTAAACTTCACACAAGTAAAATAGTCGTGTACCAATGGTAGAAACTAACATGTACATGATGCAAGACTTATCTCACTAGTGAACCATAAAACTAGCCTATTTTCCATAATAGTATTATTTTACATTTTTTAAAGGAATAATATTATTTTACATTAGAAGAAATGAATACATATTTTAAATAACTTATGTGTTTTATAATACCAGCTAAAAGCATAAGAAAAGTTTATATACCTGGATTGGTTTGAACTTTTCTTTGTGCACAAGGTTTCCATAAAGTTGCCTGCTTATATGGTTCCGTCCATAATTTGGATGACTCTTGCTTGAACTCTTTCTATAGTAACAAAAGCTAAGTAATCAGATTAGAAAGAAATTAACATCAAATATAGTAAAAGTATCTAAAGATTATATAAAATCATGCATGCATCAATCTGAAAGTTGGTTCATACCTCTGCAAGAGCACTGGACGCCAAGTTTAGAAGCCGATCGTACATATGTACAGGCGATTGTTTCTCAGTGATGTAGGAATCTGTATCCTTCTCATTAAAAAGTATGTTATGATTATGTCATACCAATTTGCAAAAATCAATGAAAAATATGGCATGAATTTTATAAGTATTTGGTAACTTAAATTATACTCTGCTTGAAATATGCACCTATAGCTTACAATAATATGGAATACTGAATTATACCTGAAGCTCACTTGAATGATTTGAAGCTGCACTTGGTTTAATATTTTCAAACTCAAAAAAAGAGATGAAAATAGAATCAAGAAGGAAAAGACAACCCAACAATCCAAACATGAGAACAATAGTTCTTATATTCTTTTTTCCAACATAAAATCCCTTAATAGTATTGTACTTTGAAGAATCATTTTTCAGACCATGTAGCAACAAAGTTTTCGAATGCCAACGACAATCAACCGCTGTCATCCTCTTCCACGACGGTGGATCATTGCTTGTTATCTTGTAATCTTTATTCATTCCTAACATTCCTCTAGCAGCACCCTTAAATTCAGGAGTTGGTCTTCTTGGAGACCCTTGTTTTCCCATTATACTATCATCAATCATCCATATTTTTTTTTATTACATAAGATGAATGCAAATATATGAGCAAGGACCAATATGGACTTAGAAAAAGAGTAGAGTTTTGTTGTATGAATTGGAAGTGAAGCTAAGAAGTAGGTGATAGGGATATGTGACTAAGAAAGTTGATGAAATGAATGAGTGAAATCAAAGCGAAAAATGAAAACTCAACCTATGTATTAGGAACTTGTCTTATGAAACAAGAATCATCAAATTAGATATATTGAACAACAACAACTTCCCACCAAACAAGAGTGTGTAGTCAAGGACAAAACAAGGTTTTCAATTGTTAGAACAGCAACCTAGTACAAAAGACAAGAATTTTGACACAAATATATATCATTTCGCAAAAAATATTTTTATTACTAGTATAACTTTTTTTTTCAAGAATTATTACTAGTATAACTATATATCCTCTAAAAAAAACTACTAGTATAATATAACCTTTATACTAAAAGAAGGAAGAAAACAATTATGGGACTGAGAAAACAAAACAAAAGTAATAAAGATAAAAAGATATAATTTTCAAAAAAATAACATTTCAAAAAATATTGTAATTATGATTTACTATCCAGAAATTACATTTATTTTTAAAGTAGATAAATAAGAATATTTTCTTTTAAATTTACTAAAATACATTGCCATTTTTACTTATCAATCTCGAAGAATAAATATATTTTTACGTACTCAAACAAGTTTAGACGGTGTCTTTTTGTAAAGATTTTTTTTTACAAAATAGAAAGTAATTTGAAAAGAGTATGTTTTTATATAGTTAAAATGGTTTGAAAAGAAGAAGAAGAAAGTATACCGAAAAAAGAAAAAAGATAGACATTCCTTAAAAACTAAAAAATGATAGACATTCAAAAGGATAGTATAGAAATTGAGAACCCAAGTGTAACGTCTGTACTGTAGAGGGAATATGGGTGTGTGTTTTATCTTGGTTTTTGGGTGTCAAACATTGATTACGTTTGAACCTTTTTTAACCGGTGATATCTTATTTTTTCTTGGGAAGGGAAAAAGTAAGCAAAACCCTTGAGAATCGAGGTCCGGGAGTTGTTTTCGCTACGGGAAGGTGTTAGGCACCCATAACGACTATAGTAACCTATAGGAACCGTCTTTACTTTCTACGCGCGCGCTTTATTTTTAAATGCTATTTTGAAAAATGATATTAAGCCTAAGAGTTTTCTAAGTGAAGAAATGGAGGGAGAAGAATGTGTTTGAATTTTTATTTTATTTGAATTGAAGGAATTTTGATTCCTTGCCTACGTACCCGTTTAAGAGATCAAATCCACCGTAGTTCTCTTCCAAAAATGTTTTTGTTTTTGTTGGTTGATTTTAAGTTTGAAAATTGGAATTTTTAAGAATGAGGAAAAGAGGCCTCAAGGGCATAAGATTGGAAAAAAGTGAGGTGGAATTAGTTATTTTGCAAAATGAAGGTCAAAGTGTGATTAAAATTTATTAACATTTGATTAAGAAAATAAAAGAGAATACAATGGGATTTTGGATCCCAAGGTTTATTATGAAAAAGATTTGGGTGATGTTGTTCATATTTTTTGGAAAAGGATTTTTGTCTAAGTGTAAACCCTAGGCATTCATCTAAACATACAATCCTAAACATACATCTAAACATGCATATCCTAGCCATACATCTAAAGTGAGGTGTGTGCATGTGTCGGTGCTTGTGTTGGTGTACATCATTAGAGTCCATAGTCCGTTACATCATTGGCCTAGATACATTCTATGGTCTTGTAAGGAATTAAAAAGCATAAGAAAAATAGTACAAAATTCCTAAGTCTTTACATTCTAAGCCTTGGCAAAAATTAATATGCAAGAAATTGAAGTGCAAGAAATAAGGGATGAAAATATGATGTGAGATGCTTAGGAAACAATGAACAAAGGGTTAGTAATAATAGGCATTGGATAGTAGAAAAAAAGTGGCAAGAAAATAAAGCATAACAACATGGTAAAAAACAACAAAAAGTGGCAAAAATGCACTTAATGAAACACCAAAATTCCTAAGCAAGCAAGAGATCCATAACTCTCACATTTTGGCATTTTCAAAGGGCTTTTGGGTTCAGCCCCAATGTGAGAGTCACAAGAGAATTACAAGCCAATGAATCATGGTATGAAATTAAGCCTATTTTTGCACCAATTACACATTAAAAATAACAAGTAACTTGCTAACTAAGCAACCAATCATCACACATTCAAAACAGCACCAAACACTACACATTATGCAACAAACAATATTCCAAGATCATTCAACAAGCAACAATTATTATACACCAAAGCAAATAGAACCAAAACATGTAAAGAATTCCATAAAATTGGACAAGCCAATACAAAAATTCAAGCAACTCCACATGCATGTTTTCTCTAACAATTTTCAGCATGCAAAATTAGCAAGAAACAGTCCTAAATCATTTAACAAAAATGCAATAAGGACTCACCAAATTTTTACAAGTTTTTAACAAGGTTTTTCAACAAAAATTAAAAGAAAACAAGTAAGCAAGGCAGAATAATTTTTCTAACATTTCTCTGATCAAAATTTACATGCAATATGCCAAGATTGATCAAAAAATGCAAGAAAATTAATAGCAATTTTTTTTAGAATTTTTTGACAAAGCTTTGAAGCATGCAGAGGTGTAAAAAGTGAAAGCAGTGTGTAAAATAGCAATAAATTAGCAAGAAAACGAAATTCAGCAAACACAGACCCAAGCCCAAAGGTTTGAGTTGGATCTGGGTGATCCAATTGCCTTACAGCCCTCAGATCAACCCAACTCCACCTCAAACCCTAGATCCAAGGGTTGAGGGCGCGTGGCACACCATAATGGGACTAGAGCGCACAGAAACAGATGATCATATGCATACACGTCATGCAGGATCAGATCCAACGGTCAAGAACACCAGGAACACCATAAGCTCACAGTACGCGCGCACGTGGGGGAACAGAGGGTATAAAAGCAAGGCTACCACACACAGCATCACAATTCACACTTCTTTCTCTCTCTAAGTCGTTTCTAGAGAGAGAGGCTCTGAGAATAGACGGTCGGAGAAGACGAACGGAATTTGCTCCGGTGCGGTGGTTCGCCGGCGGCGCCACCGTGCCGGAGCATTTTTTTTGTGTTTCAAAAATCTTTTTATACCAAAACGTTCGTCTCATCCTGCTTATTCTACTTCTGGCCTTGATTTTTGCATATTAAGGCTTAATAATCCTAGATCTACAAAGACATAATCGGACCAAAATTTGTATTTGAACAAAGTAAGAAGGGGAACGAGCTTACCGGTGAGTTCGATTTGGAGATTTGAGATGAATTACGAAGAAGCTTTAGAGATTCTTCGAATCTTTGTGAAGTATGAATCAATATTTCCCTTCGTTCGTATCTTCTGACCTTCGTGTTCTTTCTTTTTATGCTACTGGTTTCTTTGTGTTCTTCAATCCATTTTCGGCTTGATGTGTGTGTTGTTGTGTGAATCTGTACTTGTGTTCATGCTGTGATGTTGTTACGAGCCTGGATCTTGAATGTTAGGGTTTGAGGAATTCGCTTCTTGGTGAATTTCGATTTTGGAAGAAACAATTTGTGATGATTTGAGGTGAATTTGTCTTGATTTGAAGCGAATTAGCTTCTGGAACTTGAAGAATTCGTATGAATGTTCATGGAGATTCATGCAACATTCATACTGTTCTTGAGTTTTTAGCTTCTTTGATCCGTTTTTTGGTGGAGAGAGAAGGAAAATTCTGTTTTGGTGATGTGTACTGTAATGATTGCTCCCCTTGACCCTTGACCCTTGACCATGACTGGGCTATTTATAGGCTGCCATGTGTAGCCCTGGACCAATAGGACACTGCCACGTGGCATACTAACTCTTGGACAAAAAATCTGCAAAATGAACAAACAAAAAGGACCCAAATGCAAATGACAAGACAAAAAAGGACTAAAATGCAATTTTAGGAATTTTATGACTTAAAATGAAAATTAAAATAAAATGAATTAAAATTGGTAAACGGAAAATAACGTAAAGTGAAACGATTAAAAATGACAAAACGGACTAAAAGGAACCAATTACTTAAATGAGGTACTTTAAAGTAATCTCTCTCTGTCGAAATTTCGTGTGAAAAGACCAAAATACCCCTGGGGACTAAAAGACTAAAAAAATGACTCAGATGCAATCTTAAACGGTTTTTGACAGGGAATTAAAGCAAGAGCTTTATACAAGCAAATTACAAGACTCAGAGACAATTTTTAGAAATTAAACAGAGTCTTGACATATGAAAAGACTAAAATGCCCCTAGGGGCTAAACTGACTCAAAGTGACTTCTCATGCAAATTTTTAAAATGGATTTGGCCATAGAATTGAAATGAAGACTTATTCAAACTATTTGAAAGGACTCAAACAATTTTCAAGGACTAAAATGAGCTTAGACATAGGGAATGACTAAAATACCCTTTTATATGAATTTTGCAAGTAATATTGAAATAAAATGCAGAGAAAGATGTAATTGATCAGAGACATATCAAATGACTTGAAATGCAAGAAAAGAAGAATTGAGTTAGTATTTTTAGGTCCAAAATTAGGGTATAACAGCTGCCCCTATTTAAGTTTCTTTGTCCGGAGAGTCAAGAGACGAAGTCTTTGAGTTGACAGGACAAAGATACTTAAATATTAACATTTGCACTGCTTTTGGACATAAAAATACGTTTCCAAATTTTCAAAGATTTGAATGCCATGCAATATTTTGATTATGAATGCAAGACAAACAAATGGAGTCTATGGAGCATGTCATGTCACTGGGGATCCAGGTGGACATTGACAGGGTAGACAAACCAGGGGATAGAAAATAGGGTACAAGCTGTTCTTTGGATCGAACTAGCCACTTGACCAAGGAATACAAAACAAGAGATAGGTGCAAGCTGTTCTTGGGATTGAACTTGGCACTTGACCGGAAACACAGACATATAGGCAGATACAAGCTGTTCTTTGGATCGAACTTGACACTTGATTGAAGATACCAACAGATAGACAGGTACAAACTGTTCTTTGGATCGAACTGGCTGTTTGGCTGGAGATATAGACAAAAGGGTAGATACAAGCTGTTCTTTGGATCGAACTCGCCGCTGGATCATCACCACGTCATGTGAGTAGGTGCAAACTGTTCTTTGGATCGAACTTGTCGTTTGACTGATAACAAGGCATAAGCTGGGTACAAACTGTTCTTTGGATCGAACTTGTTGTTTGTCCGGAAGTATAGGTGTATAAGCGGGTACAAGCTGTTCTTTGGATCGAACTAGCCACTTGACCGATAACAAGATATGAATTGGAAGAATACAAATTGAGAGTAAGTTGATATTGATTTGATTTGAAAATAGTCATGACCATTATTGTTGGCCCAAGAGCAAATTGAGAGTGAATTAACATTGACACAGACATTGAATTGAAAGTTTGAGATTGAAAGAGAGATTGAAAATGGAGATTGATCATAGACATAGACATTGAATTGAGAGTTGAAATTGGATTGAATTGGAGATTGAAATTGAATTGAGTTAGATTGGCATTGAAATTGGATTGAAGGTTGAAATTGAATTGAATTTGACAGTTGGAATTGAAATTGTGATTGGATTGAAGTTGGAGATTGAAATTGAGTTTGACAGTCGAATTTTGGATTTGAATTGGAACTGAGATTGGATTGAAATGAGTTGAATTTGGCAGTTGAAATTGGGTTAAATTGAAAGTGGAAATTGAAATTGTATTGAAAATTGAGATTGGGAATGCGACATGTATGTATGGTATAACAAGATTATTTAAATGTGTGGACACATAAAATGCATGACTACGCATGTATGAATGCTTGAAATGCATGATTGGTTTGTAGTTTGACAAGAAAGTTTCACAGGGGCAGACGAAACATTGGAAGATTGGGCACGTAGTGGCTCGTGCTGCAACATATTCATATGGAAATCCTCTTTGGAGAGATCGTCGTTGAGAGATGTATCAAAACCATGGCTGAGGGCAATAAAACTTGTAGAGGAGAGACCTTTGGAAGATTCTTGGATACAAGTCGCCGTTGTTAGGCGTGTCAGTGCTGGGTAAACATTTAGGTGTTCGCATCTGTGGTCAATGCTTTTCAATATTTCGTTCATTCATTTTTCATTTTTCAATCCCATTTTGTCTGAACCGCCCTTTCGGGTTTTCGATTCACCGGGGAATAACATTCTTTTCATTGCCCCATTTTTGCCTGAATTGCCTTCATAGGTTGTCAATCAGCGGGGTGCTCATTTTTGCCTAAGCCGTCCTTTCGGGTTTTCGACTTAGCGAGCCTTTCATTTTCATTTTTTCAATTTTTTCATTTTCATTCTGTTTTTTCATTCTTGCCATTGACCACAGATCATCCTAGGGAGTAACCTGCTTGTAACATGTATTGGAATAGACATTGACATTCATTTATTCATGCATGTTTCATTGAAATGTAACCTATTGCTCAGGTTTGCTTTCAAAATAGACAGGAAAAGAGTTTTCAATTTTCAAAAATGTTTGTTTCAAACATTGACATTATCAGATAGAAAGAAAATATTTTGTATATAGTATTGAAAAATAGAAAGAAAAATGGAGTTTCAAACAATAGCACAGGCTCGAATTGATGTAGAAGAGTGAGGGTCAGCCAAAGGCATGACTCCATGGATTTACAAAGCTTGGAAAATGGTAATTTTATTGGTTGGTGATACATTGAACACGATGACCGCTACATTTCATAGAAATTTTGAATTCACAAGTACAGAAGCTTCTGATGAAGACGATCATTGACAGTTGCAGATGCCCCAAGGAGTGATGGTAATTTGCCAGATATAGTTACTTGTCTTTTATTGTCAACCTCATTTTGGCATGAACCGCCCTTTCGGGTTTTCGGCTCATCGAGGCGCTCATTCTTGCCTGAGTTGCGTACAATCTCAGCGAGCTTTGTCATATTCATTTTTTGTCCCTAACTTTTGCCTGGATCGCCCTTTCGGGTTTTCGATCCACCGGGAAGCGCATTTTTGCCTAGGCCGCCCTTTCGGGTTTTCGACCTACCACGCTGTTCTTTTCTTTCTAGACAAAGTATTTCTTGACTACATCGGCATTAACAGGATTTGGGAGTTCAACACCATCCATGTATGTAAGGATTAAAGCACCACCAGAGAAAGCCTTCTTGACAACATAAGGACCTTCATAGTTAGGCGTCCACTTGCCCCTTGGGTCGGGTTGTTGGCTTATCCTTCTTTTCAATACAAGTTCGCCTTCCTTGAATTCCCGAGGTCGGACTTTCTTGTCAAAAGCATTCTTCATTCGTACTTGATACAACTGTCCATGAGCCATAGCATCCATACGTTTCTCTTCAATCAGATTCAATTGATCGTACCGACTTTGACACCATTCAGCCTCAATTAATTTTGCTTCCATGATCACCCGAAGAGATGGAATCTCCACTTCCAGAGGGAGAACTGCTTCCATGCCATACACAAGAGAGAAGGGAGTTGCCCCGGTTGAACTGCGCACTGTAGTACGGTAACCATGCAAGGCAAAAGGTAGCATCTCATGCCAGTCCTTGTGAGTAGTGACCATCTTCTGAACTATCTTCTTGATGTTCTTGTTAGCGGCCTCAACTGCACCATTCATCTGAGGTCTATAAGGAGAAGAGTTGTGATGTTCGATCTTGAATTCTTCACATAAAGCTTGCACCATGCTATTGTTCAGATTGGAACCATTGTCAGTGATAATTTTATTGGGAACACCATATCGACAGATGATGTTATTCTTGATAAACTTGACAACCACTTGCTTGGTCACATTTGCATAGGAAGCAGCTTCAACCCACTTGGTGAAATAGTCAATAGCCACTAGAATGAAACGATGTTCGTTGGAAGCTTTTGGTTCAATTCTTCCGATCATGTCAATGCCCCACATAGAGAAAGGCCATGGGAAAGATATAACATTGAGAGCGTGTGGAGGCACATGAATCTTGTCGGCATAAATTTGACATTTGTGGCATCTTTTGGCATGTTTGTTGCAGTCACGCTCCATAGTTATCCAGTAATAACCGGCTCTTAACAATTTCCTTGACATGGTGTGACCCGAAGCATGGGTCCCAAAAGTGTTGTCATGTACATCATGCATCAATTTCTCAGCTTCCTGTTTGTCAACACACCTCAACAAGACCATGTCATAGTTCCTCTTGTATAGGATTTCTCCGTCCAGAAGGAATTTGCTAGCCCATCGTCTCAAGGTCTTTTTATCCCTGTTGGAAGCACCAGGTGGATATTCATGATTCTGCAAGAATTGTTTGATGTTGTAATACCAAGGCTTTCTATCATCAGCCCGATCTGGTATATTTTCAATAGTAAACACATGAGCGGGTCTATCAAGACGTTGTACTTTGATTACGGGCACGTCATTCCAGTGGTTCACACGAAACATGGAAGACAAAGTAGCAAGAGCATCAGCCATCTGGTTTTCATCCCGAGGGATGTGGTGCAGCTCGACCTTTGTAAAGTATGTCAACAGACGTCTTGCATAGTCACGGTAAGGGATCAGTTTCTCATGATGAGTCTCCCATTCACCCTTTATCTGATTAATAACAAGTGCAGAATCTCCATAGATGTCAAGGTGCTTAATTCTCAAATCAATGGTTTCTTCAATGCCCAAAATGCATGCTTCATATTCAGCTATGTTGTTCGTACATTCAAAAGTTATTCGAGCAGTGAAAGGAATGTGGTGCCCCTGTGGAGTTACAATGATGGCCCCAATTCCTTTACCATAAGCGTTAACAGCACCATCAAACACCAGTCCCCACTTGCTATTGGGATCTGGCCCTTCATTGATCAGTGGCTTTTCACAGTCCTTCGCTTTCAGATACATAATCTCTTCATTAGGAAAATCAAACTTAATCGGCTGGTAATCATCAAGAGGTTGACAAGCAAGATGGTCAGCAAGGATACTTCCTTTGATTGCTTTCTGAGATTTGTACACAATATCATATTCAGACAACACCATTTGCCAACGTGCAATTTTTCCAGTAACAGCAGGCTTTTCAAAGATGTACTTGATTGGATCCATTCGGGATATCAACCAAGTTGTATGATTCACCATATAATGACGCAGGCGTTTGGCAGCCCAAGCTAAAGCACAACAAGTCTTTTCAAGCATTGTATACCGAGTCTCACAGTCAGTGAACTTTTTGCTCAGATAGTAGATAGCATGTTCTTTCTTTCCAGTCTCGTCTTGTTGACCGAGGACACAACCTACAAAATCATCTAATACTGACAGATACATAATCAAAGGCCTTCCTTCCACTGGTGGGACAAGGATAGGTGGTTCCAACAGGTATTCTTTAATGCTATCAAAAGCTTCCTGACATTCATCATTCCATACAACAGGCTGATTCTTTCTGAGCAATTTGAAAATTGGTCCACAGGTAGTAGTCATGTGAGATATAAATCTTGAAATATAATTCAGACGTTCGAGGAAACCTCTGACTTGCTTTTCAGTTTGAGGGGCCGGCATCTCTCTGATGGCTCGGACTTTATCAGGATCAACTTCAATGCCTCTTTGACTGACAATGAAGCCTAGTAGCTTTCCAGATCTTACACCAAATGTGCATTTGTTAGGATTCAAACGCAGCTTGTACTTTCTCAATCTTTCAAACATCTTCTTCAAATACACAACATGCTGCTCCTCATCACTTGACTTCACAATCATGTCATCAACATATACTTCAATCTCTTTGTGAATCATATCATGAAACAGAGTGGTCATACCTCTTTGATAGGTAGCACCAGCATTTATCAAGCCAAACGGCATCACTTTATAACAGAACGTTCCCCATGGGGTGATGAATGACGTCTTTTCTCTATCTTCAGGAGACATCCGTATCTGGTTATAGCCGGAGAAACCATCCATAAAAGAGAACACTTTAGACTGAGCAGTACTGTCAACAAGCACGTCAATATGAGGCAATGGGAAATTATCCTTTGGACTGGCTTTATTCAGATCTCTGTAATCAACACACATTCGAACTTTCCCATCTTTCTTTGGTACTGGTACAATGTTGGCAATCCACTCAGGATATTCAGCCGTCATGAGGAAACCCGCATCAATTTGCTTCTGTACCTCAGCCTTGATTTTAATAGCCATGTCTGGACGAGACCTTCTCAATTTCTGTTTGACAGGAGGACATTCAGGTCTTGTCGGTATCCGATGTTCCACAATCTTGGGATCTAGACCCGGCATATCTTCATAGGACCATGCAAAGACATCTGGATAATCATGGAGAAGCTGAGTAATCTTCTTTTTCACTTCTGGCTCAAGTGCAGCACCGATCTTGATCTCTCGCTTGTTCTCTTCAGTACCCAGGTTGATAAGCTCAATCTCTTCCTGGTGAGGCTGAATGGCTCTTCTTTCTTGCTCAAGCAGTCGAGTGATCTCATACGGTATCTCTTCATCATCCTCCTCACCTTCAGCTTCATACACAGGGAATTCAAAATTTGGAGTAACCATAGGGTCACTGTGTTCAACGGGTTTATTGTGGTTCAATCTGCATAATATGATTGGAATGATTTTTTTTATAAAAAGTTTTTTCATGCAGATTTTTGAAATTAATAAGAAAATAACAAACGTTTTGGTTTTTTCTGGCATTACCATTATTTCCAAGAAAAAAGGCACTAAAAAGTATAAAAACAAAGAGTCGTGAGAAAGACGACAACTTTTATTGATAACGGCAATGCCGAAACAAACATGCCCTTACAATGGTATCACTTTCGCCTTGGGCAGAGCGAAAGGATTGTTATTTTGAAAACAGAAAACATGAGCAAAAAGGCACATTACAGGGAAGCATACATGACTAAAGGAACATCAATGGCCTCCCAATTTCTCACAGTGCCTCCTGGTACAACAAATGTAGGCACATAACTACTTTCAGCAGTATCTTCAGCAATAGCATTGACAAACCCAGCACTGTAGAAAGTTCCAGTTGAAACGCCTGAGGTCGGGGAGAATTCAAGGCCCTCTTTACGCTTGTTTTCCAAAATCTGTATCACTTTGCCCCAGCCAGCAGCTTGCCCTTCTTGAACAGCTTTCTGGGCGTCTTTCAGTGAAGCCATGCTAGCACTAGACCTCCGGGGTTCTGCACCCTCAACAGTTAAACCTTGAAATGACGTCCCTTCAGCGGACCCTGCTTCAACACAAGAGAAAGATGACACTTGGCTAACCAGATATGCTTCTTCACCATGTACAGTGACAATCTTACCGTTCCTCACAAACTTGAGCTTTTGATGCAGAGTAGAAGTTACTGCCCCAGCGTCGTGAATCCACGGTCTTCCGAGGAGACAACTGTAAGAAGCATTGATGTCCATGACCTGAAAAGTAATTTGAAATGTCTCGGGACCAATGGTAATCGGTAGATCTACTTCCCCAAGAACATCTTTGCGAGATCCATCGAAAGCCTTAACCAGATAGCTACTTCCCCTCAGAGAAATTTCATGATGACTCAACTGTCTTAGTGTAGACTCAGGCATTACATTTAAGGATGATCCAGTGTCCACCAGCACATTGGATATCATGTCAGACTTGCAGTGTACTGAGATATGCAAAGCCAAGTTGTGGTGTTTTCCTGCTTCGGGGAGCTCATCATCACCAAACCCCAAGTTATTGCAAGCAGTAATATTACCCACTATTCCATCAAACTGATCCACAGAGACTTCATGATCAACATAGGCCTGTTCCAGTACTTTCATCAACGCTTTCCTGTGAGCCTCTGAGCTCAAGAGCAGAGACAAGATGGATATTTTTGATGGAGTTTGCAGCAGCTGGTCAATAATTTTATAGTCACTCTTTTTAATAAGCCTCAGAATTTCGTCCAGATTAGACTCTTCAATAGACTGGCCTGATGGGCCGGGGCTCTTGTCAATAGGAGGAGCAACTGGTGGAGTTATTGTGGCAATAGGTGTAACCACCTTCTTTTGGAACAAGGGTGGACGGACTTTCCCGCTTCTCAGAGCTGTAATTTCACTGGCAACATTATCAACTGTAGCTGGAGATACCATAGTCACTTCCACTCCATTCTCAATCATGGTTGCATTGTACTTGTAAGGGATTGCTTTTGTAGAGGCATAAGGCACAGGACCAGGTAATCTGATCACTAAGGGTTCAACATTCCTTGTCTGGGATGCACCTCCAGCAGGAGAATCATGGAATACTGGCACAATCACACATACATCACTGACAATCAAGTGTTTGTCATCCATTAGGCTCTGTATATCATCTTGCACCACACAACAACCCATAGGTTTTTGAAGACATTCTGAACAAGAAGCATTATCGTGATTGAAGAAAGAAGCCTGGCAGAGTTTGACATGTAGTGGAACCAAAGGAGTAGCAACATTACGGACATTCAATGTGGGATCTTCTTGAGGAGCGGGGATCCTTTCAAAAGCTTCAATCATGTTAACAGCAGCGTGGTTTGGAAGTGGGTTGTCAAGAACATGAGGAACGCTATTTTCAAAAGTCAACCGTCCCTTTTCCATCAGGTCTTTTACAATATACTTTAGAGCATAGCAACCTTCAACATCGTGGCCTTGAGCGCCCTGATGGAATTCACATGTGAGATCCTGTCGGAACCTGGGAGGCGAAGGATTAGGCGGAGGCTTGCCTGGTCTAGTGACACAGTGTCCCTTAGCAAGTAAAGTTGGGAGTAGCTCAGCATACCGCATAGGTATTGGTGGAAAATAAGTCTTGGGCCGAGAACCCTGTTGTTGCTGCTGTTGCTGTTGAGCAGGTGGCTGTTGTTGTATTTGTTGAGCAATGGCATTAACGGGCACTGGTGGTTGACCCGGTGGCAGAGGATATTGCTGATAGAATGGCGGGAAGAAAGGATGTTGAGAGTACTGCATGTATTGGTAGGGCAAGGGTAATTGAGTAGCATTAACAGGTGTAGACTGATTACCAGATACCATCCCTACTTCGGATTCTTTCCTCTTATGGTGGCCATTACCATACTTCTTCGGTGCACTGGCTGAAGATTCACCCTTTTCAAGAACAATGATACCCTCTCTGACAGCCTCTTCTAGACGAGTTCCCATAGTAACCATGTCAGAGAAATTGTTTGGAGCAGAGACTATCATTCTTTCCTTATATTATTTCTTCAGAGTCTTCAGGAATGTCTGTGTTAATTCTTCCTCATCGAGTCGAGGAGAAACACGGGCAGCTGCCCCTCTCCACCTCTGAGCATATTCACGGAAGGTTTCATCTGACTTCTAAGACAAGGACTTAAGAGAGTCCCTATTTGGCTTCAAGTGGGTATTGAACTCATAATGACTTTCAAAAGCAGCAGCGAGTTCCTCAAAAGTATGGATATTGTCTTTGCTCAAACCAGTGTACCAATCTGCCGCATCTTCTGCTAGGCTGTCTTGGAAGCAGTGTATCATCAGTGCATCATTATCTGCATAATTGGCCATCTTTCAGACGTACCGAATGACATGGCTATGTGGACAAGAAGATCCATTGTATTTGTCAAAATCTGGCACCTTGAACTTCTTAGGAATCTCAAATCGGGATACCAGGCATAGATCACGAGCCTTAGCAGAAACACCGTTCCCACGGTTGGCTTTAACCTCACGAAGTTCTCCAGCTAACTATCTTAACTGTCTTCTCATAGCTTCCATTATAGGATCTTGTCCACGCGGAGTGTCAACATCAATCACCTGTTGCACAGTGTGTACAACAGGGTCGGTAACAACAGTAGTCACTTGAGGCATAGAAGTACTTGCACCAGCAAAAGTTGTCGTAGGATTCTGTCCTTGACCAGCAAAACCAGAGACACCAGCAGCAGTATTAGGAGAGTAGAAAGCTGAGAGCCCATAAGGATGCCCGTTGGGCATAACAAACCGAGCATCAGACATCACAGTAGATAGTGGGATAGAGGGAATCCCTTCAGTAGAAACTGGAGCAGATGTGGCTGGTTGTTCTTGTGCAGCCATCATGGTGGACATAGCGTCATGAGCCTTAGCCAAGTCTTCTTTCATAGCAGCTAATTCGGCACAGAGCTGAGCATTTTCTTCTTCAAAGTTAGCCATGATTCTTCTCTTGTGAAATCTTGTTTGATGAATTCTATCTGGTTGGTAAACCTTGCGAACACGAGCCACTTTTCAGACTATGGCGGACAAAACCAGGAGGCAATGAGCACGAGAGAAGTTTTTTGTGACCAATGAATGCATATGATGCATGAGATGTGTTAATGCATATGCAAAAAGACTCTTTTTATGTTATCGAAGGGTTTTAGACAAATTAGGAACTTGTAAACATTACTAAACAACAATCAACATAAACGGGAAACAAACAACCAACATATAGTTTTACAAGACGATTCCCTTTGAAATGTTAAGCCAAGGGATGGACTTTGAAATGTAAATCAACATAAACAAATGGAAATAACGATAGGAAATGGAGATCCTCAAGCATAGGAAGTGGAAGCTTCATCCTCAGACTCAGACTCATAGCTGCAGTATTATGCATAGAAGTCACGGGCACCCCTAGCCCTCTTGGAGTCCCTCATAAGCAACCTATCTTTTTCCTCAATCTCCCTCCTAGCCTTAGTTAACTCTTTCTTCAGTGTCATCACCTCATGAGTCTTCTGCTCATCCTTTCCATCCAAAGTCATGATCAAGTTCTCAGCCTTATAGTATCTAGTCTTCCACTGATGCTTCTCCCGACTCTCCATAGCTAGATGCTCCTGATACATCTCCTGAGTAGGTGGGAGTAGAGGTAAAGGCATGGTAGGAATAGATGCAGACACATATCTCCTAGAGGGGTAAGGCATACCAATCTCCTCGGCTTGGTTTATCACCCACTGTGTATAGGCCTCATGAGCAATACCAGACCTTACACCCATATGTTTCACCTCTTTCTTCCGAAGTTTAGACCAAGCTTCCATGAAATCTTCTCTTATTCCTATGGGAGCATTGGAATAGTGGAAGAAGTAAGGAGATGTAGCAAGATTGATGGGTTTTTCTTTCATCGGGAAACCAAATTGTCGCAAGGTGAGCTCCGGGTTATAGTTGATGCCACCCCGGGTACCAAGAAGAGGTACATTAAGAAACTTCCCACCACCAAAGATAATTTCCTTGACTCTAGAAGCTGGAGTGAGCCAAACCACTTCATTAGGAGTGAGAGCCATAATTCTCTGTGAAATAGACCAATTCTCCAGATTATCGTGGAAAGACTCCGGAAGGTGCGAAATAAACCACCTATAGAGGAGAGGCACACAACTAAGAATGTATCCACGACCCTTGCCGGATCGATCGTGAATAGCATGGTATGTGTCAGCTAGCAAGGTAGGAACCGGATTCTTGGAGTGGAAGATCATAATAGCATTCATGTCCACGAAGTCATCAAGATTTGGAAAGAGAATAAGCCCATAGATGAGGAGTGCAAGAATAGCTTCAAGAGTGTCCTGACAAGTGGTCTTGAGGTTGGCTTTCTCAAGTAGATACTTCGAAGTGAACCCTCGGATACGAGCCTTAGTGACAAGATTCTTGGAGACATCGGTGGTCTTGAGATAAAGATCTTTAGCAATAACCAATGGAGTAGGAGGATGCTCAAGCCCTGAGAAAGGTACCCCCTTAGCAATAGATAGACCCATCAAGCAAGAATAAGCCTCTAAAGTGGGCACCAACTGAAAGTCGGGAAAAGTGAAGCACCGATAGTCCCGATCATAGAATTGCACTAGAGTGTGCACAAGCTTCTCATCCACATTAATCTGGAGAATAGTAAGTAAAGCCACGTAACAATGTCGGAAACCAGTCGGATCCTCGATCTTGAGTGCCAAATCTCTCAAACTAGCCAAATCCACTTCCTTGAACTTGTAGGACTTAGTCTTCCCCATTCCTACAATGTTTACAAATTCAATTTGTCTAAGCCCTTCGATAAAATGCATGGAAAAAGTTTATGCATGTATGCATGTATGCATGAATGCATGATTATGTTCAAGTTCGGAGAAAACATGGTGGGTTGAAGTTCAAAGTCGAGGAGTCATGGGTGGACACGGTGTCCGGTGAAACTAGGGCTTTAGGAAATAGTAACCGGGTTCTAAAAAAGGTTCCCAAGTTGCAACCTCTCCGACGTATATCACGGTGTCACGAGACAACACTCGCTCCATGATTATGCGTAAGAAGGTCTAACTTGAGTGTAGTATCGCGTGATGACTAAAACTCGAGACAACACCCGGTTTAGTCTCCGCACTACATCCTAGAAAATGGTCATGGATGGGTTCGGTTATCTACGGTTCATAGCGTCATAGAACAATTAGAAGTAAAGTGCCTAAACGCGACGACACGCGCCGACAACATCACCCCCAAAATGCCTCAGCTATGTGGGATTGATCGCATAATCCAAAACACGAGGCAACCCCCGGAATGAATTGTCGATTATATCCCCCCTAAATCCTAAGTTCACTCAGCCCGGGTGTAGGACTTTTGATATTCTCACCCCACACGTTTGCAAGAATTTAAACATTTATTCACATAAGAAAACAAAAAGAAGCAAGTAAAAACGAAAGCGCAAGCGTGGAAATAAAGACTAGGCGTAACTCTCGAAAATCCCCAGTGAAGTCGCCAGCTGTTTTATCTTGGTTTTCGGGTGTCAAACATTGATTACGTTTGAACCTTTTTTAACCGGTGATATCTCATTTTTTCTTGGGAAGGGAAAAAGTAAGCAAAACCCTTGAGAATCGAGGTCCGGGAGTTGTTTTCGCTACGGGAAGGTGTTAGGCACCCATAACGACTATAGTAACCTATAGGAACCGTCTTTACTTTCTACGCGCGCGCTTTATTTTTAAATGCTATTTCGAAAAATGATATTAAGCCTAAGAGTTTTCTAAGTGAAGAAATGGAGGGAGAAGAATGTGTTTGAATTTTTATTTTATTTGAATTGAAGGAATTTTGATTCCTTGCCTACGTACCCGTTTAAGAGATCAAATCCACCGTAGTTCTCTTCCAAAAATGTTTTTGTTTTTGTTGGTTGATTTTAAGTTTGAAAATTGGAATTTTTAAGAATGAGGAAAAGAGGCCTCAAGGGCATAAGATTGGAAAAAAGTGAGGTGGAATTAGTTATTTTGCAAAATGAAGGTCAAAGTGTGATTAAAATTTATTAACATTTGATTAAGAAAATAAAAGAGAATACAATGGGATTTTGGATCCCAAAGGTTTATTATGAAAAAGATTTGGGTGATGTTGTTCATATTTTTTGGAAAAGGATTTTTGTCTAAGTGTAAACCCTAGGCATTCATCTAAACATACAATCCTAAACATACTCTAAACATGCATATCCTAGCCATACATCTAAAGTGAGGTGTGTGCATGTGTCGGTGCTTGTGTCTGTGTACATCATTAGAGTCCATAGTCCGTTACATCATTGGCCTAGATACATTCTATGGTCTTGTAAGGAATTAAAAAGCATAAGAAAAATAGTACAAAATTCCTAAGTCTTTACATTCTAAGCCTTGGCAAAAATTAATATGCAAGAAATTGAAGTGCAAGAAATAAGGGATGAAAATATGATGTGAGATGCTTAGGAAACAATGAACAAGGGGTTAGTAATAATAGGCATTGGATAGTAGAAAAAAAGTGGCTAGAAAATAAAGCATATCAACATGGTAAAAAACAACAAAAAGTGGCAAAAATGCACTTAATGAAACACCAAAATTCCTAAGCAAGCAAGAGATCCATAATTCTCACATTTTGGCATTTTCAAAGGGCTTTTGGGTTCAGCCCCAATGTGAGAGTCACAAGAGAATTACAAGCCAATGAATCATGGTATGAAATTAAGCCTATTTTTGCACCAATTACACATTAAAAATAACAAGTAACTTGCTAACTAAGCAACCAATTATCACACATTCAAAACAGCACCAAACACTACACATTATGCAACAAACAATATTCCAAGATCATTCAACAAGCAACAATTATTATACACCAAAGCAAATAGAACCAAAAATCAATATTTTTTTTGTGTTTCGGTGCGGTGGTTCGCCGGCGGAGAAGACGAGAGAGAGAGGCTCTGAGAATAGACGGTCGGAGAAGACGAACGGAATTTGCTCCGGTGCGGTGGTTCGCCGGCGGCGCCACCGTGCCAGAGCATTTTTTTTGTGTTTCAAAAATCTTTTTATACCAAAACGTTCGTCTCATCCTCCTCATTCTACTTCTGGCCTTGATTTTTGCATATTAAGGCTTAATAATCCTAGATCTACAAAGATATAATCGGACCAAAATTTGTATTTGAACAAAGTAAGAAGGGGAACGAGCTTACCGGTGAGTTCGATTTGGAGATTTGAGATGAATTACGAAGAAGCTTCAGAGATTCTTCGAATCTTTGTGAAGTATGAATCAATATTTCCCTTCGTTCGTATCTTCTGACCTTCGTGTTCTTTCTTTTTATGCTACTGGTTTCTTTGTGTTCTTCAATCCATTTTCGGCTTGATGTGTGTGTTGTTGTGTGAATCTGCACTTGTGTTCATGCTGTGATGTTGTTACGAGCCTGGATCTTGAATGTTAGGGTTTGAGGAATTCGCTTCTTGGTGAACTTCGATTTTGGAAGAAACAATTTGTGATGATTTGAGGTGAATTTGTCTTGATTTGAAGCGAATTAGCTTCTGGAACTTGAAGAATTCGTATGAATGTTCATGGAGATTCATGCAACATTCATACTGTTCTTGAGTTTTTAGCTTCTTTGATCCGTTTTTTGGTGGAGAGAGAAGGAAAATTCTGTTTTGGTGACGTGTACTGTAATGATTGCTCCCCTTGACCCTTGACCCTTGACCATGACTGGGCTATTTATAGGCTGCCATGTGTAGCCCTGGACCAATAGGACACTGCCACGTGGCATAACTAACTCTTGGACAAAAAATCTGCAAAATGAACAAACAAAAAGGACCCAAATGCAAATGACAAGACAAAAAAGGACTAAAATGCAATTTTAGGAATTTTATGACTTAAAATGAAAATTAAAATTAAAATAAAATGAATTAAAATTGGTAAACGGAAAATAACGTAAAGTGAAACGATTAAAAATGACAAAACGGACTAAAAGGAACCAATTACTTAAATGAGGTACTTTAAAGTAACCTCTCTCTGTCGAAATTTCGTGTGAAAAGACTAAAATACCCCTGGGGGCTAAACTGACTCAAAGTGACTTCTCATGCAAATTTTTAAAATGGATTTGGACATAGAATTGAAATGAAGACTTATTCAAACTATTTGAAAGGACTCAAACAATTTTCAAGGACTAAAATGAGCTTAGACACAGGGAATGACTAAAATACCCTTTTATATGAATTTTGCAAGTAATATTGAAATAAAATGCAGAGAAAGATGTAATTGATCAGAGACATATCAACTGACTTGAAATGCAAGAAAAGAAGAATTGAGTTAGTATTTTTAGGTCCAAAATTAGGGTATAACATTGTGGACTGTGGAAAGACAAGACTAAAGACCCACCAAATTATACAACATGAAACTATATATTTTTTTTATCTCGATATCCGACTCAATAACCGACTAATTTGATGTGTCAAATTCCACCATTCACTTATGGGGGTTCCATCTAAAGAGCAAACTTCTATATAAACTAGCCCACCAAATTTGTCATCGGAGGAATATAAGACATTAAGAGAAGTATACTCAAAAGTCTCAAAGTAACACCACTAGGTCAACCTAAATGAGTTACGTAGAACTATATATCCACGAGAATATGGCTTTTCTTTTCTTAATCTCATGTCTTCTCAAGCGCCCTATTTTTTCAAAATATATTTTGTTCGGATTATATAAAACATTTTTATATAAGAAAAACCCTAACCAACAATAGGTGTCTCATTTGAGTTTTACACGTGTATTAAAGAAATGATTAATGATGTTAATTTTTATAGTAAAACATTTATCATTTAGTAAAACACTCTTATTAATTATAATCAGCGAAATAATTAAAAATTATTGAAATTTAATAAATAAATGTATGTTGGTGGAAAAGAGTAATAAATGTTGTATTTGTATTGTAAAAAAGACAAACACGAGACAAAAAAATAGGAAAGAGAACACTTAATAGAGACGAAGTAATAGATTTGTCACAAAAGCATGTTATGTTAACAATTGTCAGCATTTATTAAGGATTCAAAAAGGAAAATAATTGATTGATTTTATGTAGAAAGAGTTTTTTTTTTGACAAAAATAAAAGATATTCATTCATTCAAATCGATAGAGTACATCATTCGACACCGCTAAAAACGTAAATGATGAATCTGCGAACAAACACACAACATCCAAGTTAATAGTATATAACGACATAATGCCTACAAAAATATATGATAAAATTAAAGTGACCGGAATACCCTGTTTTATCTTGGTTTTTCGGGTGTCAAACATTGATTACGTTTGGACCTTTCAAACCGGTGATATCTTATTTTTTCTTGGGAAGGGAAAAAGTAAGCAAAACCCTTGAGAATCGAGGTCCGGGAGTTGTTTTCGCTACGGGAAGGTGTTAGGCACCCATAACGACTATAGTAACCTATAGGAACCGTCTTTAATTTCTACGCGCGCGCTTTATTTTTAAATGCTATTTTGAAAATGATGATTTATTAAACCTAAAAGTTTCTAAGTGAAGAATTGGAGGGAGAAGAATGTTTTTGGATTTTTATTTTAGTTGAATTGAAGGAATTTTGATTCCTTGCCTACGTACCCGTTTAAGGGATCAAATCCACCGTAGTTCTCTTCCAAAAATGTTTTTGTTTTTGTTGGTTGATTTTAAAGTTTGAAAATGGAATTTGAAGAATAAGAGAGGGGCCTCAAGGGCATGAGATTGCAAAAAGTGGGGTTGAATTAGTCATTTGCAAAAGAAGTCAAAGTTTGATTATTTTTCATTGAAGTTTGATTAAGAAAATAAAAGGAAAATTCAATGGGGTTTTGACCCCAAGGTTTATTATGAAATTAGTTTGAGTGAAGTTTGTTCAAGTTTTTGGAAAATTGATTTTTCTAAGTATAAAGCCTAAACATACATCTAAACATACAATCCTAAACATACATCTAAACATGCATATTCTAACTATATACTATAGTGATGTGTGTGCGTGTGTCGGTGCTTGTGTCGGTGTACATCATTAGAGTCCATTGTCCTTATTACATCATGCCCTAGTTTACATTCTATGGTCTTGCAAGAAATTTAAATTGCATAAAGGAAAATATTACAAAACTCCTAAGTGCTACATTCTAAGTCTTGGTACAAATTAAATTGCAAGAAAATAAAGAGGGAAAAAATATAAGAAGGAGATGAAATGCTCATGGATGAATGAAACATGAAATGAAAGGGTTAGTAGCACAAATGATATGGGATACTAGTATTAAAAAGCATAGTAAAGCTATTGTAACTTGCAAGAGAAGTAAACTAATCAAAACTTGATAAAAGGTGTTAAAAGAGCTTGGAATTCAATGTAAAGCTTAGGCAAAATCAACACTTAGGCTCTCATAATATTGGAGGAGTTTGAGATGGCCTATTTCAAGAGGGCCAACATGAGAATCTAGAGTTTTAACTATGCCAAAAATTTACAAGATTTTCAAGCCTTTTATGCAATTTTATTTTGCAAGAGATTTTTCATTTTTCACAATGTAAAGGATCCACAAGGTTCACTCAAACAAAACAACAAGTATATACCAAAAATAAAGGCCAAAATCATTCCAAAAAATTACATGTCCAAGACTACAATTATGTGCCACAATCCTAGCTCAAAGCTACATCGCAATTTCTCAAAGAATATTAACAAACAAATAAGCTACAAGTAAGAAAGGCTACATATGATCTTGAAGTGAACTTTGGCATGAAACCACATCTTAAATGATAGGTTTCAAGTGCCAAAGTTACTACAAGAAACGATGCACCAACACCTAAGATTTTTAACAAAAATTTTACCAAGAATTAAAGCATTTGGACTAACAAGTACAAAAATATTTTCCTTATACCTCTAATCAATATTCAACACAAAACAGTATCAAGATGCATCAAAAAGCACAAGAAAACTAACGGCTAATTATTTGGAAAATTTTTAAGGGTTTTGAACACGCAGGGGTGTGAATATAAAGCAAACAGTGGCGAAATAGTAAAAAAATGAGGAACAAACGAAAATTGTAGACAGCTTAGGCCCAAGCCCAAGAGGCAGCGGGTAGGGTCAAGATCCATGGGTCAATGGGTTCTTTCTTCTTCAAAGTTGTAAAACACGTAATCACCCATTCTTTCCTTCTTTCTCAACCGATCCAAACTCAAAACTTTGGAAACAAACCAAACAAAACCTAAATCTACACTTTAAATGATGAATTCAAACCACTTTTGCACCTTAATCATCTTCGTAACAAATAGATGCAGCATGAACGAATTCAGGAAATTGAACAATGATGAAGTTTTAACGAAGAAGAAGGTTACCTCTTCTTCTTTTCGATTTGGTTGGAACAGCGTGTTGACGAAGCTGGAGCCGTATTCCTTCCTGTTTGTTCCGATCCGATTGCAGCTTGCGTCGTTGTGTTACAAACCGGTTTGGTTCAGCTCCGTTTCCTCATCACAGTTACAATTCCGTCCTTGTTCTTTGAATCCTGAATTGAATCAGCTTTGATTCGTTCCTGTTATGAATTGAATCAGTGTTGACGCCATTTCTTGCGACCTCGAATCCCTTCTTCCTCTGTTTCGCAGATTGCAGCTTTGTTTACGGCGAATTGCAAACTCACGTTTGAATTCGTTGTTGGATTATGTTTCAAAGCTGTTGATTCCGTTCCAATTCAACCTCGAACTCGTCACCGTTTCTTTTGCGCGTCCCCTTCGTTTCGGACTTGAAGAAGCTTGTAATGGACCAATCTGTACCGTGAATTGCAACGTTGAAACTCGGATTCCGTTTGAATGTTTGTGTGAAAATGGATACGTTAGTGATGACGATGATCGTGATTGTGGTACGATCCAAACAGAATATGGCACAAAAGAAATTGTTGGTGTTAGGAATGGATTGTACCGAAAGTGAAAAGAAAGGGTTTATGGTTTTTGAGGTGTTAGTAATGGAGGTTTTTGGTGAAATTGTGGTGGTTTTGTGGTGGTTAGAGGTGGTTATGGAGGTTAGGGATGAAGATTGGAGGTTGTTAGGGTGGTGGAAGTGGTGGTTGAAGGTGGTTATGGAGGTTGTTATGGTGGAGAGAGAAGGTGGAGAAAGTTGGTTAGAGATGAGAAAATGGGAGGGAAAAATTGAGAGAAAAAGTTTGTGATTTTTGTGAAGAATGGTTGAAAAATAATTAGTTAATGTCCCTTTGACCATGACTTTGACTTATTTATAGATGATGTGGTAAAGCTTGGACCAATTGGAGTAGGACATGTGGCACTAGACTTGTAACAAACTCAAAAAGGGATTAAAATGTAAATAACAAAAATACGAGGACTAAAATGAAAATTAAACTAAAATTGAATTGAAAAAGTAAATTGAAAATTAACGCAAAGCGAGACAATTAGAAGCAACAAAGCAGATTAAAATGAATCAGCAATATTATATGAAATGACCAAAACGCCCCTAGGGACTAAATCGACTCAAAAATGACTCAGATGCAAATTTAAAAAACGATTTTTAACAGGAAATTAAAGCAAGAACTTATACAAGACTCAGAGATAATTTTTAGAATTTAAACAGAGCTTTAACACATGAAAAGACTAAAATGCCCCTAGGGGCAAAACTGACTCAAAATGACTTCAAATGCAATTTTAAAATGGATTTTGACATAGAATTGAAATGAAGACTTATTCACACCATTTGAAAGGACTCAAACAAAATTTTGAAAGACTGAAAGAAATTTTGACATAGGAAATGACTAAAATGCCCTTGCATGTAAATTTTGCAAATAACATTGAAATAAAATGCAGAGAAAGATGCAATTGATCAGAGACATATCAGATGACTTATAATGCAAGAAAAAGGGATTTGGCTAGTATTTTTAGGTCCAAAATTAGGGTATAACATACCCATACTTCCGGATCTGCAACGTTGACGTCCAAATCTTTGATCGAATATCGATCTTTCAATATGAATCAAATGAACACTGCACCAAGACGAGAAATCAAACAACGCCGCACAAGACGACGGACAACACTCCACCACACTCGGATGACGAAATCACGAAGAAAAAAACCTAGATCTATGTGAAAATCACTTATTTGGATTGAAATGGACTAGAAAATGATGAAGAGGGGGTGATTTCAGGTCAAAAATTGACCCAAAACCAAAACCTAGAGAGAGAAAATTAGGGCCGGCTTGTTGGAGAGGGAGTAATTATGTAGAAAGAGTTAGTTTTTATTATTTCAATGTGTTTAATGCTAAATTTTCAAGATAACATTTTCATTTTAAACCTTTTAACAAGGCAAAGTGTCTTTTAGGGCCCTTTTAACATTTCTCATGTTATGTTCCCGTGAGTTTTTTTTTTTTTGACAAAATGTTCCAGTGAGTTCGACTCACATGATAGAGACAAATGCATAATATATGCAAGGGTCTGCGTTCAAAGCTTATACACCCCACTGATTCATCTTTAACTTGAATCTCTCTAGCTGCTAGGCTACTTGACAAAAAAAAACATTTATCATGTTATTATTTCCAAATTATTACTATAAATAAAATATGTCTTTTTTAAAAATTATTATCGCTATCAAAGGTGTTAGTGTGTGTCATATTCGTGCTTTATAAGGTTATGTGTAACATCTATTAATATATGATGATACTCCCTCCATTCCACTTTATATGTCATTCTAGCAAAAATAATTATTTCAAATCATATGTGGTTTTGTGATATCAATAAAATTTTGTATACAGTAGAAACTCTTTAATTTAATACTCGGTAAATTAATAAACTCTCTAAAATAATAAATTTGTCCGGTCCCGACTTGGGTCAATGTAAAAAATTGAAAAACGCGATAAAATAATAAGATAATAATTTTTTTGGAGATCCCTTTATAATTTTCGGTCCCAAGAAAATCATAAATTAATAATTCATAGAAACTGAAAAAAATATATTAAGAATACATTGAACAAATTTGTTCCTCTTGTTTACATTTACGGTACTTCAAAAGTCATTATTGATTTCCAATGCATATGAACACATTAGTTATTAATTTACGTTGAGTCCCAAGGTTCGCTGCAACGTAATTCTAAGAGGCATGAACTAATTTGCCTTTTTGTTTGGTATGTATAGTATAATTACTTAAAAACTCTTTAAATTAATAATTATTAATTTATCGATAAATTAATAACTCTCTAAATTAATAAATTTCTCTGGTCCTGATATTATTAATTTATAGAGTTTTAACTGTACTATTTTTTCAATTTTATCCCTCCATAATTATTACTACATATTCTTTGTTTGACCAATGTTATCACCTGTTATACCCTAATTTTGGACCTAAAAATACCAGTCAATTTTTCTTTTCTTGCATTATAAGTCATTTGAACTGTCTCTGATCAATTACATCTCTCTCTGCATTTTATTTCAATGTTAGTTGCAGAATTCACTTGGAAGGGCATTTTAGTCATTTCCTTTGTCAAAATTTCTTTCAATCTTTTAAAAATTTGTTTAAGTCCTTTCAAGTAGTTTGAATAAGTCTCTGTTTCATTCTATGTCAAAATCCAGTTCAAAATTTGCATTCGAAGTCATTTTGAGTCAGTTTTGCCCCCAGGGGCATTTTAGTCATTTCAAATGTCAAATCACTGTTTTAATTCTAAGATTGTCTCTGAGTCTTTTAACTTTGTTTGTATAGGCTCTTGCTTCATTTTCCTGTTAAAAATTCATTTTAAATTCGCATCTGAGTCATTTTTAGCCCCAGGGGCATTTTGGTCATTTCACACGAAATTTCGGCAGAGAGGTACTTTAAAGTACCTCATTTAGGCCATTGGTTCATTTTAGTCCGTTTTGTCAAATTTTAGACGTTGCACTTTACGTTTAGTCAAATTATCATTTTTTATTTTCAATTTTATTTTTAGTTTTTTTTCTAAAGTCCAAAGTGTCCAAAATTGCATTCAAGTCCCTTTTAGTTTTCTTTTTAGGCCTTAATTTCGCATTTTTGCATAAATGGTCCTTTTTACCTCAATTTTCTTCTTTAAGTTTTTAAATTGCAATTAAGTCCTCTTTTCCATTTTGCAGTTTTGTCCCTTTAGTTTTTTTTAATTTGCAGAATAGTCCTCCAACTTTCAAAAATTGCAGAAAGGGTCCCAAGTCCAAATGCAATCATTTTGTTCGAACCATAGTCCAAGTCCAGATGGCAGTTTTCTATTGGACCAGAAGCCACATGGCTCCCTATAAAAGGAGCATTTACTGCAATGTGTCAGAATACACCACACAATCGAAGCCAACTCATCCAAAAAACACAGTCACCATTCTCTTTTCACGCGCCACCATACCAGAGTCCTAACAAACTCTCTCCGTCGCTAAAACCACCGTAACCGTTTCCAATTCATCAAAAACACACACAAATCCACAAATTCATCACTGATTCTTGCCAGATTCATCAACAATTACACAAATTCAGCATGAATATTACAAGAACATAATCAAAACCATTCAATTCGAAGATTCTTTCAAGTTTTTTTTCGTATCTAGTTCTCAGTGGTTTTTCTGCGAAAAACCTCATCATCGAACGCTTTCTTCTTCCTCTTGCAATTCAAGCCCGTAGGCGATCACAAGACGAAGGTCTGAGAAGAGAAGAGAGGGAATCAAAAAAAAAAACCAGTGAAATCACAGAGACGAAGGGTGAGAAGACAGAGAAGCTTCGATTTATTTTCGAAGTTTCGTTCAAAACATACCTCAGAGACGAAGAAGAAGCTTCAGTGCCTTTTCTCCTCTTTCTTTTGGTTCGTATCTCCAATTTTCAACAGGTATACTCAAGAACCCTCTCGTTTTCAAGTTTTAATCATCATCGAAGGTTCAAAGTAGAAAATAAACGGTGAATCTGAACAGATCGACAAGTTTTAAGACTTGTTTGTTCGAAAAAGTCCAAAAGATTTGAAAAATTTTCAAAGTCGAAATCCTAACGCATAGATCTAGGATGATTCACCGTTTATTTCGAAAGATTAAGTCCAGATTCGTGATCAGCATGAAAAATAACATAAGTTAGGGTTTAGATTCAAATAGATCGGAAAGATTTGAGTGTTGCCGGAATCTGGAATTCACGGCGGTGACTATGAAGATTCCGATGAATCTTCATCGTCTCCAGCCGTTTCATTCCAGAAGCCGGCGGAGGAAGACGAAGAAGAGAGAAGAGAGAGGAGAGAGTTTCTCTCACTAGGATTAGTTTAGAGAGAGAGAGGTGTGTTGGAAATGAGACTGGACCGGTCTCATACCTTATATAAAGGCGTTGAACCGGTCCGGTTTGTTTCTGGTTTGGTTCCTTTTCATTTTAACCGTTAGATCTAGGTTTTGGAAACCCTGGATCAATCCAACGCCTCTGAGGCTCTTGGATGATCCAGACACATCCATGGGTTTGGGCTTGGGCTTAGTATCCTTGCAGAGTTCGTTTTTTTCTTTTATCTTTGCTATTTCCTATACCTTTTTTCACTCCCTGCACCTCTGTATATGCTCAAATTACTTGAAAAATTCTACAAGTTTTTGTACATGTTTTTGTTAATTTTTGTGATGTTTTTATGCATTTTGTTTACTTAAAATCTTGATGAAAAATGTTAGTGTATATTCTTGCTTCATTTCTTGTTTTTTTATGCAAAATTCATGGAAAATTGTTTAGTTCTACTTCAAGTTCTTGATAATTGTTGGTGATACATGTCACTTGAATTTTTATGCATTTATTGCTACTGTTAGTATTTGGTTTTGACTGCATGTGTGGGAATTTTTCTTAATTGCTTGGTTTACAAGTCATGTTTGTAAATAAATAGTGTAAATATGCCTAAATTCACCTCAAAATGCAAAGCTTATCATATTGCTTTGATTCTCCTTCTAAAACCTGAATTTGTGCCTTTGGAAAATATGTTGAATTGTGAGAATTATAAGCCATATGATTCTTGTATTTTGTTTGTTTGAACTTTGGCTATATTTTGCATTGTTTTGGTTTTGTCTTGTGTTGATTTCTATTGCACTTGTTATGGTATCTTACTTGCTTTATCTTTACCATATTATATCTTGTGCTACTAACTCCTTTCATTTCATGTTTCATCATTTCATAAGCATCTTCATTTCATCCCATATTCATCTCTATTTCTTTCTTGCAACTTAATTTGTACCAAAGTTAGAATGTAAACATTTAGGAGTTTTTTGTAATATTTTCCTTTATGCACTTTTAATTTCTTGGCAAAGAGGCCATAGAATGTATCTAGGGTATGATGTAATGGACAATGGACTCTAATAATGTACACCGACACAAGCACCGACACACGCACACACATCACTATATAGCTAGAATATGCATGTTTAGATGTATGTTTAGGATTGTATGTTTAGATGAATGCCTAGGACTTCTACTTAGAAAAAACCAATTTTCCAAACAAATGTGAACAACTTCACTCAAAGCTTTTCCAAATAAACCTTGGGATCCAACATCCCATTGTCTTTTCTTTTCCATTTTCTTAATCAAATTTCAATGAACTCTAATCCTACTTTGACCATATTTTGCAATTCACTAATTCAACCTCACTATTTTCCAATCTCATGCCCTTGAGGCCTCTTTCTATTCTTCAAAATTTCATTTTCAAACTTAAAATCAACCAACAAAAACAAAAGCATTTTTTGAGAAAGAACTACGGTGGATTTGATCCCTTAAACGGGTACGTAGGCAAGGAACAAAATTCCTTCAATTCAACTAAAATAAAAATCCAAAAACATCCTTCTCCCTCCAATTCTTCACTTAGAACATTCTTAGGTTAAATAACATCTTTCAAAATAGCATTTAAAAATAAAGCGCGCGCGTAGAAATTAAAGACGGTTCCTATAGGTTACTATAGTCGTTACGGGTGCCTAACACCTTCCCATAGCGAAAACAACTCCCGGACCTCGATTCTCAAGGGTTTTGCTTACTTTTTCCCTTCCCAAGAAAAAATAAGATATCACCGGTTTAAAAGGTTCAAACGTAATCAATGTTTGACACCCAAAAACCAAGATAAAACAGCTGGCGACTTCACTGGGGAGATTCGAGAGTTACGCCTAGTCTTTTATTTCCACGCTTGCGCTTGTATTTTTACTTGCTTCTTTTACTTGCTTTCTTATGTGAATAAATGTTTAATTTCTTGCAAACGTGTGGGGTGAGAATATCAAAAGTCCTGCACCCGGGCTGAGTGAACTTAGGATTTAGGAGGGATATAATCGACAATTCATTCCGGGGGTTGCCTCGTGTTTTGGATTATACGATCAATCCCACATAGCTGAGGCATTTTGGGGGTGATGTTGTCGGCGCGTGTTGTCGCGTTTAGGCACTTTACTTCTAATTGTTCTATGACGCTATGAACCGTAGATAACCGAACCCATCCATGGCCATTTTCTAGGATGTAGTGCGGAGGCTAAACCGAGTGTTGTCTCGAGTTTTAGTCGTCACGCGATACTACACTCAAGTTAGACCTTCCACGTATAATCATGGAGCGAGTGTTGTCTCGTGACACCACGATATACGTCGGAGAGGTTGCAACTTGGGAACCTTTTTAGAACCCGGTTGCTATTATCCTAAAGCCTTAGTTTCACCGGACACCGTGTCCACCCATGACTCCTCAACTTCAAACCCACCATGTTTTCTCCGAACTTGAACATAATCATGCATTCATGCATACATGCATACATGCATAAACTTTTTCCATGCATTGTTACCGAAGGGCTTAGACAAATTGAATTTGTAAACATTGTAGGGATGAAGATGACTAAGTCCTACAAGTTCAAGGAAGTGGATTTGGCTAGTTTGAGAGATTTGGCACTCAAGATTGAGGATCCGACTGGTTTCCGACACCGTTACGGGGCTTTACTTCCTATTCTCCATACTAATGTGGACGAGAAGCTTGTGCACACTCTAGTGCAATTCTATGATCCGGGGTATCGGTGCTTCACTTTCCCAGACTTTCAGTTGGTGCCTACTCTAGAGGCTTATTCTTCCTTGATGGGTTTATCTATTGCTAAGGGGATACCCTTCTCAGGACCTGAAAACCCTCCTCTTCCATTGGTTATTGCTAAGGATCTCTATCTCAAGACCACCGATGTCTCCAAGAATCTTATCACTAAGGCACGCATCCGAGGGTTCACTTCAGAGTATCTTCTTGGGAAAGCCAACCTCAACACCACTTGTCAGGACACTCTCGAGGCTATTCTTGCACTTCTCATCTATGGGCTTATTCTCTTTCCGAATCTTGATGGCTTCGTGGACATAAATGCTATTATGATCTTCCACTCCAAGAATCCGGTTCCTACCTTGCTAGCTGACACATACCATGCTATTCACGATCGTTCCAACAAAGGTCGTGGATACATTCTTTGTTGCGTGCCTCTCCTCTATAGGTGGTTTATTTCGCACCTTCCGGAGTCTTTCCACGCCAATCCGGAGAATTGGTCTATTTCACAGAGGATTATGGCTCTCACTCCTAATGAAGTGGTTTGGCTCACTCCCGCTTCTAGGGTTAAGGAAATTATCTTTGGTGGTGGAAAGTTTCTTAATGTACCTCTTCTTGGTACTCGGGGTGGAATCAACTATAACCCGGAGCTTGCTTTGCGACAATTTGGTTTTCCGATGAAAGATAAGCCCATCAATCTCGCTACAGCTCCCTACTTCTTTCACTACTCCAATGCTCCCACCGGAATTAGAGAAGATTTCATGCAAGCTTGGACTAAGCTTCGGAAGAAAGAGGTGAAACATATGGGTGTAAGGTCTGGTATTGCTCATGAGGCCTATACACAGTGGGTGATAAACCAAGCTGAGGAGATTGGTATGCCTTACCCTTCTATGAGATATGTGTCTGCTTCTATTCCTACCATGCCTTTGCCTCTACTCCCACCTACCCAGGAGATGTATCAGGAGCATCTAGCTATGGAGAGTCGGGAGAAGCATCAGTGGAGAGCTAGATACTATGAGGCTGAGAACTTGATCATGACTTTGGATGGAAAAGATGAGCAGCAGACTCATGAGGTCTTGACACTGACGAAAGAGTTAGCTAAGGCTAAGAGAGAGATTGAGGAGAAAGATAGGCTGCTTATGAGGGACTCCAAGAGAGCTAGGGGTGCCCGTGACTTCTACGCACGATACTGCGACTATGAGTCCGACTCTGAGGACGACGCTTCCACTTCCTATGCTTGAGGATTTCCATTTCCTGTTGTTATTTCCTTTTGTTTATGTTAAGATTGTCTTGTAAAACTACATGTTGGTGTTTGTTTCCCGCTTATGTTAATTGTTGTTTAGTAATGTTTACGAGTTTATAATTTGTCTAAAACCCTTCGATAACCTAAAAAGAGTCTTTTTTGCATATACATTAACACATTTCATGCATCATATGCATTCATTGACCACAAAAAAACTTCTCTCGTGCTCATTGCCTCCTGGTTTTGTCCGCCGCAGTCTGAAAAGTGGCTCGTGTTCGCAAAGTCTACCAACCAGATAGAATTCATCAGACAAGATTTCACAAGAGAAGGATAATGGCTAACTTTGAAGAAGAAAATGCTCAGCTCCGTGCCGAATTGGCCGCTATGAAAGAAGACTTGGCCAAGGCTCATGACGCTATGTCCGCTATGATGGCTTCACAAGAACAGCCAGCCACTTCTATTCCAGTCGCTGCTGAGGTGATTCCCTCTATCCCACTATCTACTGTGGCTACTGATGCTCGTTTTGTTATGCCCAACGGCCGTCCTTATGGCCTCTCAGCTTACTACTCTCCTAATACTGCTGCTGGTGTCTCTGGTTTTGCTGGTCAAGGACAGATTCCTGTGTCTACTGCTATGCCTCAAGTAACTACTGTTGTTACCGATCCTATTGTACACACTGTGCAACAGGTGATTGATATTGACACTCCGCGTGGACAAGATCCCGCAATGGAAGCTATGAAGAGACAGTTGAGGGAGTTGGCTGGAGAACTCCGTGAGGTCAAGGCTAGCCGGGGAAACAATAGTGCTCCTGCTAAAGCTCGTGATCTATGCTTGGTATCCCGATTTGAGGTTCCAAAGAAATTCAAAGAGCCAGAATTCGACAAGTACAATGGGACTTCTTGCCGACATAACCATGTTATCTGGTATGTCCGAAAGATGGCTAACTATGCCGACAATGATGCACTGATGATCCACTGCTTTCAGAGTAGCTTGACAGATGATGCAGCAGATTGGTACACTAGTCTGAGCAAAGATAACATCCATACTTTTGAGGAACTCGCTGCTGCTTTCGAAGGTCAATATGAGTTCAATACCCGTCTAAGGCCAAATAGGGACTCTCTTAAAGCCCTATCTCAGAAATCAGATGAGACCTTCCGTGAATATGCTCAAAGGTGGAGAGGGGCAGCTGCCCGTGTTTCTCCTCGACTTGATGAGGAAGAGTTAACACAGACATTCCTGAAGACTCTGAAGAAGGAATATAAGGAGAGAATGATAGTCTCTGCTCCTAACAACTTCTCTGATATGGTTACAATGGGAACCCGTCTAGAATAGGCTGTCCGAGATGGTATTATTGTCCTTGAGAAGGGTGAATCTTCAAACAGTGCACCAAAGAAGTATGGTAATGGTCACCACAAGAGGAAAGAATCTGACGTAGGAATGGTGTCTGGTAACCCATCTGCAGCTGCTACACAATTACCTATGCCTTATCATTACATGCAGTACTCTCAGCATCCTTTCTTCCCGCCATTCTACCAGCAATATCCTCTGCCACCGGGCCAACCACCAGTGCCCGTCAATGCCATCGCTCAGCAAGTGCAACAACAGCCTCCTGCTCAACAGCAGCAACAACGGGGTCCCCGACCCAAACCTTCCTTTCCACCAATACCAATGCGGTATGGTGAGCTGCTCCCAACTCTACTGGCCAAGGGACACTGCGTCACCAGACCAGGCAAACCTCCGCCTAATCCATTGCCTCCCAGGTTCCGTCAGGACCTAACATGTGAATTCCATCAGGGTGCTCAAGGCCATGATGTCGAAGGTTGCTTTGCTCTGAAATATATTGTGAAAGATCTGATAGAAAAGGGACGGTTGACTTTTGAGAATAGCGTTCCTCACGTCCTTGACAACCCGCTTCCAAACCATGCTGCTGTCAATATGATTGAGGCCTTTGAAAGGGTTCCCGTTCCTCAAGAGGATCCCATGTTGGATGTCCGCAATGTCGTTACTCCCTTGGTGCCATTACATGTCAAGCTTTGCCAGGCTTCTCTGTTCAAACATGATCATGATTCTTGTTCAGAATGTCTGCAGAATCCTATGGGCTGTTGTGTTGTGCAAAATGATATCCAGAGCCTGATGGATGACAAGTACCTGATTGCCAGTGATGTATGTGTGATTGTGCCAGTGTTCCATGACTCTCCTGTTGAAAGTGTATCTCAGGTAAAGAATGTTGAGCCTTTGGTGATCAGGCTACCTGGTCCGGTATCATATACCTCTACCAAAGCAATTCCCTACAAATACAATGCAACCATGATTGAGAACGGAGTGGAGGTGCCTCTCGTATCCCCAGCTACAGTTGATAATGTTGCTAGTGAAGTTACAACTCTGAGAAGTGGAAAAGTCCGTCCACCCTTCTTTCAAAAGAAGTTGGTGACACCTATTGCCACGGTAACTCCACCAGTTGCTCCCCCTGTTGACAAGAACACCGGCCCAGCAGGCCAATCTATTGAAGAGTCCAATCTGGACGAAATCCTGAGACTTATCAAGAAAAGTGACTATAAGATTGTTGACCAGCTGCTACAGACTCCTTTAAAGATATCCATCCTGTCTCTGCTCATGAGCTCTGAGGCTCATAGGAAAGTGTTAATGAAGATACTCGAGCAAGCTTATGTTGACCACGAGGTCTCTGTGGATCAGTTTGATGGGATAGTGAGTAATATTACTGCCTGCAACAACTTGGGGTTCGGTGACGATGAGCTCCCCGAAGCAGGGAAACGCCACAACTTGGCTCTACATATCTCAGTACATTGTGGATCTGACCTGATATCCAACGTATTGGTAGACACTGGATCGTCTCTGAATGTAATGCCTGAATCCACACTAAGGCAATTGAGCCATCATGGAATTTCTCTCAGGGGTAGCAGCTATCTGGTTAAAGCTTTTGATGGATCCCGCAAGGATGTTCTCGGGGAAGTGGACCTGCCAATTACCGTTGGTCCTGAGACATTTCAAATAACTTTCCAAGTCATGGATATCAATGCCTCTTACAGCTGTCTCCTCGGAAGACCGTGGATCCACGACGCTGGAGCGGTAACTTCCACTTTGCATCAGAAGCTCAAGTTCATGAGGAATGGTAAGATTGTCACTGTGCATGGTGAGGAAGCATATCTGGTTAGCCAGGTATCATCGTTCTCTTGTGTTGAAGCAGGGTCCGCTGAAGGGACATCGTTTCAAGGCTTGACTGTCGAGGGCGCAGAGCCCCGGAGGGCTGGTACTAGCATGGCTTCACTGAAGGACGCCCAGAAGGCTGTTCAAGAAGGGCAAGCTGCTGGCTGGGGCAAAGTGATTCAGATCTTGGAAAACAAGCGTAAAGAGGGCCTTGGATTCTCTCCAACATCTGCTGTTTCAAAGGGAACTTTCTACAGTGCTGGGTTCATCAACGCTATTGCTGAAGATGCTGCTGAAAGAAGCCATGTGCCTACATTTGTTATACCAGGAGGCACCGTGAGAAATTGGGAAGCCATTGATATTCCTTTAGTCATGCATGCTTCCATGTAATGTGTTTTGTTGCTCATGTTTTTTGTTTTCAAAATAACAATCCTTTCGCTCTGCCCAAGGCGAAAGTGATATCATTGTAAGGGCGTGTTTGTTTCGGCATTGCCGTTATCAATAAAAGTTGTCGTCTTTTCCGCGACTCTTTGTTTTTTACTTTTTTAGTGCCTTTTTCTTGGAAATAATGGTAATGCTAGAAAAAACCAAAACATCTGTATTTTCTTATTAATTTCAAAAATCTGCATGAAAAAACTTTTTCTAAAAATCATCCCAATCATATTATGCAGATTGAACCATAATAAACCCGTTGAACACAGTGACCCTATGGTTCCTCCAAATTTTGAATTCCCTGTATATGAAGCTGAAGATGAGGATGATGATGAAGAGATACCGTATGAGATCACTCGACTGCTTGAGCAGGAAAGAAGAGCCATTCAGCCTCACCAGGAAGAGATTGAACTCATCAACCTGGGTACTGAAGAAAACAAGCGAGAGATCAAGGTTGGTGCTGCACTTGAGCCAGAAGTGAAAAGGAAGATTATTCAGCTTCTTCATGATTATCCAGATGTCTTTGCATGGTCTTATGAAGATATGCCGGGTCTAGATCCCCAGATCGTAGAACATCGGATACCGACAAGGCCTGAATGTCCTCCTGTCAAACAGAAATTGAGAAGGTCTCGTCCAGACATGGCTCTTAAGATCAAGGCTGAGGTGCAGAAGCAAATTGATGCAGGTTTCCTCATGACAGCTGAATATCCTGAGTGGATTGCCAACATTGTACCAGTACCAAAGAAAGATGGGAAAGTTCGAATGTGTGTTGATTACAGAGATCTGAATAAAGCCAGTCCAAAAGATAACTTCCCATTGCCTCATATTGATGTGCTTGTTGACAGTACTGCTCAATCCAAAGTGTTCTCTTTCATGGATGGTTTCTCTGGTTATAATCAGATATGAATGTCACCTGAAGATAGAGAAAAGACGTCCTTCATTACTCCGTGGGGAACATTCTGTTATAAAGTGATGCCATTCGGCTTGATAAATGCTGGCGCTACCTATCAAAGAGGCATGACCACTCTGTTTCATGATATGATTCACAAAGAGATTGAAGTATATGTTGATGATATGATTGTGAAGTCCAGTGATGAAGAGCAGCATGTTGTGTATTTGAAAAAGATGTTTGAAAGACTGAGAAAGTACAAGCTGCGGTTGAATCCTAACAAGTGCACATTCGGTGTACGATCCGGAAAGTTGCTAGGCTTCATTGTCAGCCAGAGAGGCATTGAAGTTGATCCTGACAAAGTCCGAGCCATCAGAGAAATGCCGGCCCCTCAAACTGAAAAGCAAGTCAGAGGTTTCCTCGGACGTCTGAATTATATTTCAAGATTCATATCTCACATGACTACTACTTGCGGTCCAATTTTCAAATTGCTCAGAAAGAATCAGCCTGTTGTATGGAATGATGAATGTCAGGAAGCTTTTGATAGCATTAAAGAATACCTGTTGGAACCACCTATCCTTGTCCCGCCAGTGGAAGGGAGGCCTTTGATTATGTATCTGTCAGTGTTAGACGATTCAGTGGGCTGTGTTCTCGGTCAACAAGATGAGACTGGTAAGAAAGAGCATGCTATCTACTATCTGAGCAAGAAGTTCACCGACTGTGAGACTCGGTATACAATGCTTGAAAAGACTTGTTGTGCTCTAGCATGGGCTGCCAAACGCCTGCGTCATTATATGGTGAATCATACAACTTGGTTGATATCCCGAATGGATCCAATCAAGTACATCTTTGAAAAGCCTGCTGTTACTGGAAAGATCGCACGTTGGCAGATGTTGTTGTCTGAATATGACATTGTATACAAAGCTCAGAAAGCAATCAAACGAAGTGTCCTTGCTGAGCATCTTGCTTGCCAACCTCTTGATGATTACCAGCCGATTAAGTTTGATTTCCCTGATGAAGAGATTATGTATCTGAAAGCAAAAGACTGTGAAGAGCCACTGATCAATGAAGGGCCAGATCCCAATAGCAAGTGGGGATTGGTGTTTGATGGTGCTGTTAATGCTTATGGTAAAGGAATTGGAGCCATCATTGTGACTCCGCAGGGGCACCACATTCCTTTCACTGCTCGAATAACTTTTGAATGCACGAACAACATAGCTGAATATGAAGCATGCATCTTGGGCATTGAAGAAGCCCTTGACCTGAGAATCAAACACCTTGACATCTATGGAGATTCTGCACTTGTTATTAATCAGATAAAGGGTGAATGGGAGACTCATCATGAGAAGCTGATCCCTTACCGTGACTATGCAAGACGTCTGTTGACATACTTTACAAAGGTTGAGCTGCACCACATCCCTCGGGATGAAAACCAGATGGCTGACGCTCTTGCTACTCTGTCTTCCATGTTTCGGGTGAACCATTGGAATGATGTGCCTGTAATCAAAGTGCAGCGTCTTGATAGACCCGCTCATGTGTTTACTATTGAAAATATGCCAGATCAAGCTAATGAAGATGTGAATGACAAAAAGCCTTGGTACTACAACATCAAGCAATTCTTGAAAAAGCGTGAATATCCATCCGGTGCTTCCAACAGGGATAAAAAGACTTTGAGACGATGGGCTAGTAGATTCCTTCTGGACGGAGAAATCCTATACAAGAGGAACTATGACATGGTCTTGTTGAGATGTGTTGACAAACAAGAAGCTGAGAGATTGATGCATGATGTACATGATGGTACTTTCGGGACCCATGCTTCGGGCCACACCATGTCAAGAAAACTGCTAAGAGCCGGCTATTACTGGATAACTATGGAACGTGACTGCAACAGACATGCCAAAAGATGCCACAAGTGTCAAATTTATGCTGACAAGATTCATGTGCCTCCACACGCTCTCAATGTTATATCTTCCCCATGGCCTTTCTCTATGTGGGGCATTGACATAATCGGAAGAATTGAACCAAAGGCTTCCAATGGACATCGTTTCATTCTAGTGGCAATTGACTACTTCACCAAGTGGGTTGAAGCTGCTTCCTATGCAAATGTGACCAAGCAAGTGGTTGTCAAGTTTATCAAGAATAACATCATCTGTCGATATGGTGTTCCCAACAAAATTATCACTGACAATGGTTCTAATCTGAACAATAGCATGATGCAAGATTTATGTGAAGAATTCAAGATTGAACATCACAACTCTTCTCCTTACAGACCTCAGATGAATGGTGCAGTTGAGGCCGCTAACAAGAACATCAAGAAGATTGTTCAGAAGATGGTCACTACTTACAAAGACTGGCATGAAATGCTACCGTTTGCCTTGCATGGTTACCGTACTACAGTGCGCAGTTCAACCGGGGCAACCCCCTTCTCTCTTGTGTATGGCATAGAAGCAGTTCTCCCTCTGGAAGTGGAGATTCCATCTCTTCGAGTAATCATGGAAGCAAAATTGACTGAGGCTGAATGGTGTCAAAGTCGTTATGATCAATTGAATCTGATTGAAGAGAAACGTATGGATGCCATCACTCATGGACAGTTGTATCAAGTGCGAATGAAGAATGCTTTTGACAAGAAAGTCCGACCTAGAGAATTCAAGGAAGGCGAACTTGTATTGAAAAGGAGGATAAGTCAGCAACCCGACCCAAGGGGCAAGTGGACACCTAACTATGAGGGTCCTTATGTTGTCAAGAAGGCTTTCTCTGGTGGTGCTTTGATTCTTACCCACATGGATGGTGTTGAACTTCCGAATCCTGTTAATGCCGATATAGTCAAGAAATACTTTGTCTAAAAAGAAAAGAACAGCGTGGTAGGTCGAAAACCCGAAAGGGCGGCCTAGGCAAAAATGCGCTTCCCGGTGGATCGAAAACCCGAAAGGGCGATCCAGGCAAAAGTTAGGGACAAAAAAAATGAATATGAAAAAGCTCGCTGAGATTGTACGCAACTCAGGCAAGAATGAGCGCCTCGATGAGCCGAAAACCCGAAAGGGCGGTTCATGCAAAAATGAGGTCAATAAAAGACAAGTAACTATATCTGGCAAATCACCATCACCCCTTGGGGCATCTGCAACTGTCAATGACCGTCTTCATCGGAGGCTTCTGTACTTGTGGATTCAAAATTTCTATGAAATGTAGCGGTCATCGTGTTCAATGTATCACCAACCAATAAAATTACCATTTTCCAAGCTTTGTAAATCCGTGAAGCCATGCCTTTGGCTGACTCTCACTCTTCTACATCAATTCGAGCCTTTCTATTGTTTGAAATTCTATTTTTCTTTCTACTTTCAAAGCTATATACAAAACATTTTTCTTTCTATTTGATAATGTCAATAACTGAAACAAACATTTTTTGAAAATTGAAAAATCTTTTCCTGTCTATTTTGAAAGCAAACCTGAGCAACAGGGTACATTTCAATGAAACATGCATGAATGAATGAATGTCAATGTCTATTTCAATACATGTTACAAGCAGGTTACTCCCCAGGATGATCTGTGGTCAATGGCAAGAATGAAAAAACAGAATGAAGATGAAAATTGAAAAAAATGAAAATGAAAAGCTCGCTAAGTTGAAAACCCGAAAGGGCGGCTTAGGCAAAAATGAGCACCCCGCTGATTGACAACCTATGAAGGCAATTCAGGCAAAAATGGGGCAATGAAAAGAATTTTATTCCCCGGTGAATCGAAAACCTGAAAAGGCGGTTCAGGCAAAAATGGGTTTGAAAATGAAAAATGAAAGAATGAAATATTGAAAAAGCATTGACCACAGATGCGAACATCCAATGTTTACCCAGCACTGACACGCCTAGCAGCGGCGACCTGTATCCAAGGACTTTCCCAGGGTCCCTCCTCTACAAGTTTTATTGCCCTCAGCCATGGTTTTGATACGTCTCTCAATGACGGTCTCTCCAAAGAGGTTTTCCCCTGTGAATATGTTGCAGCACGAGCCACTACGTGCCCAATCTTCCAATGTCTTGTCCATCTCTGTGAAACTTTCTCTGTCCAACTGCCAGCCAATCATGCATTTCAAGCATTCATACATGCATAATCATACATTCTATGTGCTCACACATCCAATAATCTTGCTATACCATACATACATGTTGCATATCCAACTTTCAACTGTCAACTGTCAAATTCAATCCAAATTCCAACTGTCAAATTCAATTTCAATTTCAATTTCAATTCCAATTCCAAATTCAATTCAATTTCAACCTGTCAAATTCGAAGCAATTTCCAATTTCAATGTCAAACTGTCAAATTCGAAGCAATTTCCAATCTCAATTCCAATTTCAACTGTCAAATTCGAAGCAATCTCATTTCCAATTCCAATGTCAGTATCCAATGACAATGCCAAATTTCCAATCTCCAATTTCAATTCCAATTTCAATGACAATCTCCAATGTCAATGTCAATGTCAATCTCCAATTTCAATTCCAATTTCAAGGTCAATCTCCAATGACAATCTCCAATGTCAATGTCAAATGTCAGTGTCAATGTCAATGTCAATTTTCAATTCAATTCCAATGTCAATTGCAACTTTCCAATCCAATGTCTATGTCTATGTCTCCGTTCAACCTCAACTTTCAATCCCTCTTCCAATGTCAATCTTCAATTCAAACCAATGTCAATTCACTCTCAATTTACTCTTGGGCCAACAAAAATGGTCATGTCTATTTGCAAATCAGGTCAATGACAATTTACCCTCAATTGGTATCTTGTTAAACCAGACTTTCAATTTGTATCTTGTTACTGGTCAAGTGCCAGGTTCGATCCAAAAAAGAACCACTTGTACCTGCTTATATACCTATACCTCCGGACAAACGGCAAGTTCGATCTAAAAGAACAGTTTGTACCCAGCTTATGCTTTGTTACCGGTCAAACGGCAAGTTCGATTTGAAGAACAGTTTGTACCCAGCTCATGCTTTGTTATCAGTCAGACGACAAGTTCAATCTGAAGAACAGTTTGTACCCAGCTTATGCTTTGTTATCGGTCAAACGACAAGTTCGTTCTAAGAGAACAGTCTGCACTCTCCCACATGATATGGTGATAATCCAACAAGCAAGTTCGAGCCAAAGAAACAGCTTGTATCAACCCTCTTGTCTATGTCTCCAGCCAAACAGCCAGTTCAATCCAAAAGAACAGTTTGTGTCTGCCTATCTGTTTGTGTCTTCAACCAAGTGTCAAGTTCGATCCAAAGAACAACTCGTATCTGCCTATGTGTCCATGTTTCCGGTCAAGTGACGAGTTCAATCCCAAGAACAGCTTGCACCTATCTCTTGTTTTATATTCCTTGGTCAAGTGGCTAGTTCGACCCAAAGAACAACTTGTACCCTATTTTCTACTCCCTGGTTTGTCTACCCTGTCAATGTCCACCTGAATCCCCAGTGACATGATAGGTTCCATAGACTCCAGTTGTTTGTCTTGCATTCATAATCAAAGTATTGCATAACATTCATATCTTTGAAACTCTGAAAGCGTATTTTTATGTCCAAAAGCAGTGCAAATGTTAATATTTAAGTATCTTCGTCCCGTCAACTCTAAGACTTCGTCTCTTGACTCTCCGGACAAAGAAACTTAAATAGGGGCAGCTGTTATACCCTAATTTTGGACCTAAAAATACCAGTCAATTTTTCTTTTCTTGCATTATAAGTCATTTGAACTGTCTCTGATCAATTACATCTCTCTCTGCATTTTATTTCAATGTTAGTTGCAGAATTCACTTGGAAGGGCATTTTAGTCATTTCCTTTGTCAAAATTTCTTTCAATCTTTTAAAAATTTGTTTAAGTCCTTTCAAGTAGTTTGAATAAGTCTCTGTTTCATTCTATGTCAAAATCCAGTTCAAAATTTGCATTCGAAGTCATTTTGAGTCAGTCTTGCCCCCAGGGGCATTTTAGTCATTTCAAATGTCAAATCACTGTTTTAATTCTAAGATTGTCTCTGAGTCTTTTAACTTTGTTTGTATAGGCTCTTGCTTCATTTTCCTGTTAAAAATTCATTTTAAATTCGCATCTGAGTCATTTTTAGCCCCAGGGGCATTTTGGTCATTTCACACGAAATTTCGGCAGAGAGGTACTTTAAAGTACCTCATTTAGGCCATTGGTTCATTTTAGTCCGTTTTGTCAAATTTTAGACGTTGCACTTTACGTTTAGTCAAATTATCATTTTTTATTTTCAATTTTATTTTTAGTTTTTTTTTCTAAAGTCCAAAGTGTCCAAAATTGCATTCAAGTCCCTTTTAGTTTTCTTTTTAGGCCTTAATTTCGCATTTTTGCATAAATGGTCCTTTTTACCTCAATTTTCTTCTTTAAGTTTTTAAATTGCAATTAAGTCCTCTTTTCCATTTTGCAGTTTTGTCCCTTTAGTTTTTTTTAATTTGCAGAATAGTCCTCCAACTTTCAAAAATTGCAGAAAGGGTCCCAAGTCCAAATGCAGTCATTTTGTTCGAACCATAGTCCAAGTCCAGATGGCAGTTTTCTATTGGACCAGAAGCCACATGGCTCCCTATAAAAGGAGCATTTACTGCAATGTGTCAGAATACACCACACAATCGAAGCCAACTCATCCAAAAAACACAGTCACCATTCTCTTTTCACGCGCCACCATACCAGAGTCCTAACAAACTCTCTCCGTCGCTAAAACCACCGTAACCGTTTCCAATTCATCAAAAACACACACAAATCCACAAATTCATCACTGATTCTTGCCAGATTCATCAACAATTACACAAATTCAGCATGAATATTACAAGAACATAATCAAAACCATTCAATTCGAAGATTCTTTCAAGTTTTTTTTCGTATCTAGTTCTCAGTGGTTTTTCTGCGAAAAACCTCATCATCGAACGTTTTCTTCTTCCTCTTGCAATTCAAGCCCGTAGGCGATCACAAGACGAAGGTCTGAGAAGAGAAGAGAGGGAATCAAAAAAAAACCAGTGAAATCACAGAGACGAAGGGTGAGAAGACAGAGAAGCTTCGATTTATTTTCGAAGTTTCGTTCAAAACATACCTCAGAGACGAAGAAGAAGCTTCAGTGCCTTTTCTCCTCTTTCTTTTGGTTCGTATCTCCAATTTTCAACAGGTATACTCAAGAACCCTCTCGTTTTCAAGTTTTAATCATCATCGAAGGTTCAAAGTAGAAAATAAACGGTGAATCTGAACAGATCGACAAGTTTTAAGACTTGTTTGTTCGAAAAAGTCCAAAAGATTTGAAAAATTTTCAAAGTCGAAATCCTAACGCATAGATCTAGGATGATTCACCGTTTATTTCGAAAGATTAAGTCCAGATTCGTGATCAGCATGAAAAATAACATAAGTTAGGGTTTAGATTCAAATAGATCGGAAAGATTTGAGTGTTGCCGGAATCTGGAATTCACGGCGGTGACTATGAAGATTCCGATGAATCTTCATCGTCTCCAGCCGTTTCATTCCAGAAGCCGGCGGAGGAAGACGAAGAAGAGAGAAGAGAGAGGAGAGAGTTTCTCTCACTAGGATTAGTTTAGAGAGAGAGAGGTGTGTTGGAAATGAGACTGGACCGGTCTCATACCTTATATAAAGGCGTTGAACCGGTCCGGTTTGTTTCTGGTTTGGTTCCTTTTCATTTTAACCGTTAGATCTAGGTTTTGGAAACCCTGGATCAATCCAACGCCTCTGAGGCTCTTGGATGATCCAGACACATCCATGGGTTTGGGCTTGGGCTTAGTATCCTTGCAGAGTTCGTTTTTTTCTTTTATCTTTGCTATTTCCTATACCTTTTTTCACTCCCTGCACCTCTGTATATGCTCAAATTACTTGAAAAATTCTACAAGTTTTTGTACATGTTTTTGTTAATTTTTGTGATGTTTTTATGCATTTTGTTTACTTAAAATCTTGATGAAAAATGTTAGTGTATATTCTTGCTTCATTTCTTGTTTTTTTATGCAAAATTCATGGAAAATTGTTTAGTTCTACTTCAAGTTCTTGATAATTGTTGGTGATACATGTCACTTGAATTTTTATGCATTTATTGCTACTGTTAGTATTTGGTTTTGACTGCATGTGTGGGAATTTTTCTTAATTGCTTGGTTTACAAGTCATGTTTGTAAATAAATAGTGTAAATATGCCTAAATTCACCTCAAAATGCAAAGCTTATCATATTGCTTCGATTCTCCTTCTAAAACCTGAATTTGTGCCTTTGGAAAATATGTTGAATTGTGAGAATTATAAGCCATATGATTCTTGTATTTTGTTTGTTTGAACTTTGGCTATATTTTGCATTGTTTTGGTTTTGTCTTGTGTTGATTTCTATTGCACTTGTTATGGTATCTTACTTGCTTTATCTTTACCATATTATATCTTGTGCTACTAACTCCTTTCATTTCATGTTTCATCATTTCATAAGCATCTTCATTTCATCCCATATTCATCTCTATTTCTTTCTTGCAACTTAATTTGTACCAAAGTTAGAATGTAAACATTTAGGAGTTTTTTGTAATATTTTCCTTTATGCACTTTTAATTTCTTGGCAAAGAGGCCATAGAATGTATCTAGGGTATGATGTAATGGACAATGGACTCTAATAATGTACACCGACACAAGCACCGACACACGCACACACATCACTATATAGCTAGAATATGCATGTTTAGATGTATGTTTAGGATTGTATGTTTAGATGAATGCCTAGGACTTCTACTTAGAAAAAACCAATTTTCCAAACAAATGTGAACAACTTCACTCAAAGCTTTTCCAAATAAACCTTGGGATCCAACATCCCATTGTCTTTTCTTTTCCATTTTTTTAATCAAATTTCAATGAACTCTAATCCTACTTTGACCATATTTTGCAATTCACTAATTCAACCTCACTATTTTCCAATCTCATGCCCTTGAGGCCTCTTTCTATTCTTCAAAATTTCATTTTCAAACTTAAAATCAACCAACAAAAACAAAAGCATTTTTTGAGAAAGAACTACGGTGGATTTGATCCCTTAAACGGGTACGTAGGCAAGGAACAAAATTCCTTCAATTCAACTAAAATAAAAATCCAAAAACATCCTTCTCCCTCCAATTCTTCACTTAGAACATTCTTAGGTTAAATAACATCTTTCAAAATAGCATTTAAAAATAAAGCGCGCGCGTAGAAATTAAAGACGGTTCCTATAGGTTACTATAGTCGTTACGGGTGCCTAACACCTTCCCATAGCGAAAACAACTCCCGGACCTCGATTCTCAAGGGTTTTGCTTACTTTTTCCCTTCCCAAGAAAAAATAAGATATCACCGGTTTAAAAGGTTCAAACGTAATCAATGTTTGACACCCAAAAACCAAGATAAAACATCACCCTATAATTATTACGGGTATATTGTATTTGTGATATCGTTTAAATTTTGGTGGCAATTATTTTCAGCCAAATCCTTTTAGAATGCATAGTGAAAAGAGCAATTCATTAAAATGAGAGAGTAATTGATTTGTGTTTTATTTTTAGAGAGTTATTCAATTGACTTTCGGTAAACCGAGAGAGAAAATGGTCAAGATCATTTTTGCCAAAAAAACTCCTTGAGGAGCAAAAAAGGTAGAAGCCTTAATAGTTTGAATTTTGCTCTCCACCCAGCACGTTTTGCTCGCACCCTGCAAGCCTACCAAAAATACCCTTGCGCAAGTGTTAATTGTTGCGCAAGTTAACTAACGCTGCGTGAGTTAACATGCGCAGCGTGAGTTAACTAACGCTGCGTGCTTTCTTAAACAAGGCAGAGCACCTCATTTCCTCATTTCTCATCTAAAATCTCAAAAAATCCCAAAAATCTATCTCAAACCACCCAACTCCAAAATTCCTTCAAGTTCAAATCAAACAACACTCCAATAACAAGTAAGTTCTCATGATCAAACACCATTGACCTTTTATGTTTGCATGTTAGATTTTTTCTCTTAAATTAGAAATTTTTTAGATTTAGAGTTTGTTTAAATTTTGGTATTTTTGGAAGGAAATCATACAATGTTAGGATGTAAATGACTTGTGTTGCTTAAAATGTTTAGATGTTTGCATGTTTATGTTGATTTTTTTAGAAATTTTTTTAGAATTAGGGTTTGTTTAAATTTTTATTTTTTTTGCAAAATATGATACAATGTTACATGCAAATGAGTAATATTGCTTAATTATTTAGATGTTTGCATGTTTATGTTGTAGTTATCATTTTTAGGGTTTATGTATAATATGCACACCAAGTGTTTGATTAAATGTTTGAATGAGTTTTTCATTGATTATTTTTAATTTCTATGTGTGTAGATTTGAAACAATGGCCGGGTGGATCGACGTTCATGCAACATTCAACGACGGAGAACCTCAGAGGTTGAAGGTTCGGTGCCTTGATGTATCGTTAAGAGATCTCAAGGATCAACTGAATGAATTCAACCAAGGAGTCAACCCAAGAGACACAAGGAGGGTGCAAAATGTTCGGTATAAACGTCCAAAGCTCGATGAGGGGAGCGTATCATTCACTTGGGTGGAGTTAAAGAACGATGAAAACGTGACGAGTATGTTTTGGGAGCACACCAAGTTCCAGTGGATCGATATGCGGGTGACGTTGCTGAGATCAACTGAAGATATCATCAACAGCTTGATTCCGCCAGAAGATTGTCATTAGTTAGGGTAATGTGCATTTCAACTACAACATTTGTCTTACCTCTGAAATGGGGTGATTCAAACTTGCCAAACGGCCAGGACTCAAGCATTTCGCCTCGCGTTGATGTTTTTCCTTTGAAAAGATTAAATTCTTGTTAGACTGATTTAGATGATGGTATTAGGTGTCAAAGAATGGACCTCATTTCATTGGCACTTGAATACCATCATCTAAAGCAAGCCTGACAAAAATTTATTCTTTTCAAAGGAAAGCATGAACGCGAGGCGAAATGCTTGAGTCCTGTTGTTTGGCAAGTTTGAATTTGCCCCATTTCAGAGGTAAGACATTTGTTGTAGTTGAAATGCACCTTCCAACTACAACAATTGTCTTCCACTGGATGGGGTAATTCAATCTAGTTAAATGGCAGGACACCGGCATTCGCCCGGGAGTGTTTTTGTTCCATTCTAAATGTTAATTTCTTGTTGGCTTCGTTTAAATGATGGTATCGAAGTGTCAAGGTCTGGACCTCATTCCGTTGGCACTTAGATACTATCATTTAAAACCAAGACCAACAAGAAATTAACATTTGGAATGGAACAGAAGCACTTCTGGACGAATGTCGGAGTCCTGCTTTTTAGCTAGTTTGAATTGACCTCATTCAGTGGTAAGATAATTGTTGTAGTTGGAAGGTACATTTCCGAATTAATGTAATGATAGTTGACGTACATGTCTTTTACGTAATGTAATGTAATGATATCACAAAGTAATGTAACGTAGATGAAATTATATCTAAATAAAATTGTCTAAGAATTAATGTTGTGTACTTATCGAATTTATTTATTCAAAACGCCAACGCAAATATTTATTCGAATTCACGCTATCGCAATATTTATTTGAATTCAAGCTGTCGCAATATTTGTTCGAATTTTATTCAAATTTATTTTATTGACTTTATTCTTCTAATTTATTTTATTGAATTCACGCTATTTGACTTTATTATAAAAAATAGGCTTAAATATGATTTTCGTCCCTGTAATATAGGCGCGTTTTGATTTTCGTCCCTGTAAAAAAAAAAGTTTGAATTACGTCCCTGTAAAATTTTTTTTGTTTGAAAATGGTCCCTGGGCCCACTGTTCAGCTGAGTTGGCAAGGGTTTGGCCACGTGGCAGTTGCTGACTGTGCAACTTTTGCCACGTGGCGCTGACGTGGCGTGCCACATAATTAAAAAATAAAAAATAAAAATAAAATTCTGAAAATAATTTATTTAAATTTAAAAAAATCCGAAAATAAATTTAAAAATCATAAAAAATCTAAAAATAATAAAAAAAAAATTCCGAAAAATCCCAAAATAAATTTAAAAATCATAAAAAAATTTGAAAAAAATCTGAAAATTATAAAAAATTTCCGAAAAATCTGAAAATAAATTTAAAAATCATAAAAAAATTTCGAAAAATAGATTTTTTAATTTGAAAATTATATTTAAATTTTTTTCGAAAAACATAATTTCTGAAAAATATAATATATATTCTGAAATTAATATATTATATTCAGTTTTTTCGAAAAATTTCAGAATATATATATTAATTACAGAAAAAAATCAGAAAATATATTTCATAATTTTAGAAAAAATTTATTTTAATATTTCAGAAAATAAAAATTTATGAAAAAATTTATTTTAATATGTTAGAAAAAATTTATTTTAATATTTAGGAAAAAAAATTATAATTTTTAATTTTTTTTTTGAAAATTTAAAAAAATTTCTAAAATTTATAATTTATTTTTTTCGGAATATTTAATTTTTAATAATTTTTCGGAAAAAAATTAATTCTTAGCTACAACATTCTTCGAAAATTTTCACATTTTTTTAAATTTTTCGGAATTTTTTTTTCACATTCTTCGAAAATTAATTTTCGAAATTTTCAAAAATTTAAAAATCTGAAAAATCCCGAAAATTTTCAATTTTTTTTTAAAAATTATAAATTTTCGAAATTTTTTTAATTTTTTTAAAATTTTTAAGTTTTCGAAATTAAAAATTATAAATTTTAAAATTTTTGAAATTTTTTATGATTTTTAAATTTATTTTCAGATTTTTTCGGAAATTTTTTATGATTTTTAAATTTATTTTCATATTTTTCGGAAATTTTTTATAATTTTCAGAATTTTTTCGGTAATTTTTTATGACTTTTAAAATTATTTTCATATTTTTTAATTTTAAAAACAATTTTCAGAATTTTTAAAATATTTTTTAAAATTTAATATTATGTGGCACGCCACGTCAGTGCCACGTGGCAAAAGTTGCACAGTCAGCAACTGCCACGTGGCGAATGCCATGCCACATCAGCGCTACAGTGGGCCCAGGGACCATTTTCAAACAAAAAAAATTTTACAGGGACGTAATTCAAACTTTTTTTTTTACAGGGACGAAAATCAAAACACGCCTATATTACAGGGACGAAATTCATATTTAAGCCTAAAAAATATATTGCGTTAATTAAGTCACACTGCGTGACTTAACTAACGCACCATATAATATGTGCGTGACTTAAGTCACGCACGTTATAATCTCTGCGCAAGTTAACTTGCGTAAGTTGGCTGGTTCTAAAAACTGAGACACAAATGTTTCTTGGACGGTAGTCAATAGTCTTCAATGGTTTTTGCACGTTTTCCTTCACATTTGACCACATTTTTGACTCATTAATTGCTATATACCTAATACCCCCTATAAAAACCCTCACATACTTCCTCTTTTCCTCACATTTTCTCATCCCACTCTTTCTCTTCTTCTTGCTCTTCTTCTTTGTTTCTTATTAGTTTCTAGGGTGGTTATACCGCTTTAGGTATATACCAGTGGCTTCTGGGGGAAGTAGTGGTCGGTCCGGTCGGAAAAAGGGCATCTTGACGTCGTTTTCCCCAGGGCTGATCACTATTTTCCCTAGGAGCTATTTGGCATATACCGAAGAGGGTATCAAATAAGTTTTGACCTCAAGAGGGCATTAAAAAAAAAGTAAAAAAATCAACCTTATTTGCGCGACTTAACTCGCGTAATGCGTGACTTAAGTCACGCATAAATACAACGTACGTTAGTTAAGTCACGCTACGTGACTTAACTTGCGCAAGGGCATTTTTGGTACGCTTGCAGGGTGCGAGCAAATAGTGCTGGGTGGAGAGCAGTAATCTAATAGTTTCTATTAGAAATTGTGGTTGGGCCTAACACAACCTCACAAAACCGGCTTGTGAGGTGAGGATTGCCCCCACTTATAAACAAATTGTTAGGTCAACTCCTAACCGATGTGGGACTGTTAACACACCCCCTCGCGCTCAGGATTAGACATCTGAAGCGTGAACATAAATGACGGGTGGCCCGATAACGGAAACCTGATAAATGACGGGTGGCCCGATAACGGAAACCTGATAACAGGTGGCCCAAAGAATCGTGAAGAGGCTCTGATACCATATTAGAAATCGTGGTTGGGCCTAACACAACCCCACAAAACCGGCTTGTGAGGTGAGGATTGCCCCCACTTATAAACAAGTTGTCAGGCCAACTCCTAACCGATGTGGGACTCTTAACAGTTTCTGTATTGAGGAAATGTATGAATATGTCATGTAAATTGAAATATTGTCGTGGAACAAACAAAGCGGTTTTCATATGTATGAAATAGGAAGAAAAAATCTTAGATGGCATCTAAAGAATAAGTACAATGCTACACTGCAAGATTTTAGAATGCAATGTATATTTCCTTAAAACCAGTTTTTTTATGTACTCCCTCCGTCCTTTTTATAGGAGTAGTTTACAAAAATCGCAGGTATTAAGAAAAGTTATTGGAGTAATAAAGTAGTCTCAAATATGTTTGATTGTTACTGGATTACCCTTAATTAAATATTTAATGTTAACTGTTCATATATCAAGATAAATTGTTAGTATTAATAAGGGGTATATTTAGAAAAAAGAGTAATAAATGCATATAAAATTTGTATATGATCTTATATTTAGATACAAAACTTTGTTATAAACTACTCCTATAAAAAGGGACAGAACATAGAGAAGTATCTTAAATAAGTTTGGAATGCATATGGTGGATGGAAAGAGAAAGTGGGTTAAGTCATAAGTGTTTTAATAAGTATTTTATGGACGTTTGTAATGGCAATTTGAAGTAAAAGATTAAATAAAGGTACTTTTGAAATGAAAAAAAAATAATATTGACACTTTAATTACATTTCTTAATCCATGTGTATTTGTTAGAACATAAATGATAACTTGACACATTTTTTGTGACACAATACAGACACCACAGTATAATTATACTGTATTTTCCTTTTTGACACTGTTACTTTATACTTCATTTTTTTCTATTTTTTTTGTTTTGTTTTCTTTTTCATTTCCCTGTGACTCCTCTGCTTATCTCTTTCGCACCACCATCACCGTCTCTGCAACTCGGTGGCCTCCCATTCTCACTCAGTCTCTCCCTCTCGTTTCTCAGTCTCCACCAAACTCACCGTCGTCAAAATCGAACACAACTCCGATTAAAAAAAAGGGAATCAAAGAAACACATATGAATAGTAGATCTAGAATGAATGAAAGAAAGCAGGAGGTGGTGGTGTTAATGTCGCCGGCGCTGGAGGTCCACGATGGGTCTCAGACGGCGGTGAACGGATCTCCGTTGACGAGTGGGAGATAAGGATGCGTTGGCTGTGTGAGTTCTAGATCCGAGAGGGAAGAGAGTAATGGTTGTTGGTGTTGGACGGAGGAGAGGAGGATGGTGGAAGAAAAGAGGTGAAAAAGAAGGGGTCGATGGTTGATGGTGGCTAGTGTTTAGGAGGATGGGACGGAAGAAAAGATGAGAAGGATGGTGGGTGCGGTGGGACGGCGGTGGTTGTGACTGACAAGGACGGTGTTGGTGGTGGTTGTGGTGGTGGTGAAATGTTGTTGCTGGGAGAGAAGAAGAGGTTAACGGGAAGAGAAGAAAGAGAAAGGCATGGAAAATGAGAATAAGGGAATGGAGTTACCAAACTACCCCTCTAGTTCACACCAAAATTATTGTTTTGCCCATGGTGTCTGTATTGTGTTTGTTTTTTTTTTTGTGTTTAGTTATCATTCCTGTTGTTAGAATGACATATAAAATAGAACGGAGGGAGTAGTTTATATCAAACGTGTTTGTAAATGTTGGATTTCCATCCGTCTTGGCCCAACCATGTACAAGTAACATTTGATCTATTGGTTGCCCTGTGCTAGAAACTTTTTGACCCCATAGTATAAAAAGCTTAGGAAATCCCTATAATTGATCAATAACCTAACATTTTCTACTTTTGGTCCCCGTGGTATTATATCGTTTACTGTTTTATTTTTGAAAGACTTGCAAAAACATGCTATGAGAAATCAACAGCAAAAAGAAATTTCTCCTTCCGGCCACATTTATAAGCAAAAAACAGTTTTTTAGGTATATTGAATAATTAATGTATCTGATCTTAAATATGACCGAATACATTAATTATTCAATGTATCTAAAAAGTTGATTTTTGCTTATAAATATGATCGGAGTATCTTAATACAATGTCTATCATGATGACACCATTTCGTAACATATTAAAATTCTTCTTAAGTGGTGATAGATTTGAGATAAAAAAACTTGGTCTAAAAAACAAAACTCAATCCACTTTTAATATAAGCTATATGTCAATTTTGTTCGATCTTTTTTATTACCACTTATAAGATTCTTTCAAAAAGGTCTATAAGAGGATAACTTATATTTTTGACTTAAATATGTGATTAGTCCCTGCACTTTCACCCTATTTTAGTATTGATCCCTGCACTTTTTTTTGTTTGACTTTAGTCCCTATACTTTGAAAATAAATTGCAATTGGTCCCTAGTGAGTCTGCCGTTAAAAAAAGAATGAGGGTTAACAGAGTGCCACATGGCATGTAATTATTGGCCCACGTGGAGCTTTACATTTTTTTTTTGACAAATGGAGTTTTACATAATTCATTTTTTTTGAAAGATAATTCATTAAAAATTAAATAAAAAAAGCTTTCTAAATTTGTTTTAATATTATTTTATTAATTAAGAAATTACTACTACCCAACTTATTCTCTTTCATAGCGTGAATCCACCATCACCATCCAACCTCATCTCCTTCATCATGTTTTGCTTCATCACCATCCAACCCATCTTCTTCATCTCTTTAGAAATTCAACAACCCAAAAACACAAACAAAAACAATAATAAACTCAGAAGTTCAACAACAATGAACCAATCATCATTTAAAATCCTCCAACAAACCAATAGCACAAAAACAACAACAAAAAACCCCAAAATTTTCATAAAAAAAGAAATCACGAAAGGGATTTGAATGTTCAGGGATGACAAAAAGAAAAAACGAATCAAAATCAAACAACAAATTTGGGTTGTGAGAATAAGGGAATCTGAAAAAGAATGTCAAAGAGCTGGACAAAAATTATAGAGGCAGCGCCGAGACAACGAAATTAATGAAGGCATCGTCGAATTCAAAGATCGGAGCAGAGATGTAAGGATGGTAAGTAATAGGGGTGTGTGTGAACTTGTTGTGGAGGAAGAGGGAGAGTGGACAGTGGAATGGAAGAAAAGGGAGCTACGATTCCAAGATGAATAATATGTTTTTTTTTTAAATTAATTAATTAATTTAACGGCTCTGTTACCTTCCTCTCTTTTTTTAACGGCTCATTCACGGTAGGGATCAATTGCAATTTATTTACAAAATGCAGGGACTAAAACCAAACAAAAAAACATGCAGGGACCAATACCAAAATATGGTGAAAGTGCAGGGACTAATCACATATTTAAGCCTATATTTTTTTATCACATTTTATATTTGAGCAATTGATTAAGGAAAACATAAAGTTATGAAACACAGAGTTGTGTGCATTAATTGATATAATTATGTATGAATTATATGTAATTTTAAATGAATCTAATCTATAATTATGTTCCAACTCTGTAACTATTTCACAAAGGCAACCATATTGTGTATATGTTCCAACTGTGTAACTATTTCACAACGGCAGGGGTGGGAACAGGTCAGGCCGTCCGACAGGGGCCTACGACCTAACCTATTTAAAGCTTAACTCGGCCCAGCTCGTTTATCAATAAGGTCAGGCTCAAGCTTTTTATAAGACCTATTTAATTAAACAGGTCAAGCTAAGGCTTGCAAAAAATCCTATTAAACCCATCAGACCGGCCTATTAAGCTTTTCATATATAATATATCTTCCATTATTGTTATTTTTGAAGTTTTTTTTTTCATAAACACAAGCCTTCATATGATTGGTTATTTAGTAGCTGATATATTGATGTGATTAGACCTTCGTAAGAATTCATTATTTAGTAGCAAACATATTTGTGTGCTTTAGGCCTTAATAAGTTTTGGCATATTTAGGAGTAGGCTTACATGTGTTGCCAGACCTTAGCATAAAATAGGCTTTCAGGCTTCATCAGGCCTTTAAAAAGGCCAGGTCAGGCCTCGAAAATGAGCCTATGACGAGTAATAGGTCAGACTCAGGCCTATAATTTTTGAAGTAGGCCAGACTTAGGCCTTACAAAGCCCGGCCCGACCTAGCCCATTTCCACCCCTACACAAAGGCAACCATATATTGCACACAATTTTTTTCCCTCTTCTTTGTACTACTATATTAACGGAGAAATAGGTAAGTTTTAACAATTACTACTATTCTGAGTTGTATGAAATGTCCCTTACATATGATTATCACTAATGAGTTTCTACTATTTCTTTAACTTACATTTGATGCATTCTTCTTTGCTTCTTCTGGGAATATTTTTCTCTATATTACTTCTATTCTAAACTTCTATTTTTTAAAGAGAAAATGTTGCATTAGATTATGAACAATGTTCTATAACAAATACTAACAACAGTTTTAACATAAGAAGGAGAAGGAAGCTATGTTACCAGAGTTGCACTTGCAAATATATGGTCATGATCAACTCCGGTTGACTATACCATTTCAACAATAAGATGCTCAGAGTTGTGTGGTTAAAATCATAGATAAAAAGTTCACATGTAGTTAGTAGTTAGACTTAGATATGGGATGAGATCTTATGGTGTCGTTTAGCTATGAGTTTGAATGGTTGAGTATCACTTTGTTGTTAGGAACCAAACACATTTTTAATTAAATCTATCATCTCCTCTCTTTTGAACCAAACATATATCTCTACTCCTTTTCCTTCATTAAAATCTCTCCTCCTCCCCGGTGAACCAAACAGACCCTTAGGCTTTGTTTGCGAGTTTGGAGGGGTAGGGAGGGGAAGGGAGGGGAAGGCTTGGAAAAGGAATGAGCAAGTGGAAGAAATAGAGGAAAATGGGAGGGGAGGACTTTGGGGGGTTAACTTTTCTTCATAATACTAAACCCTCCTCATTTGGGGGAACTAAAAAATTGCATTGGAGGAGGGTTTTGGGGGGTTTTGGAGGGTTTATATGAATTCTTCAAATTTAATCTATGTTGTTATCTTATTTTAAAAATTAAAAATATAGTAATCATATGCATTAATTTATCATTCTCTAAAAAACTACTCTTTTAAATTTTTTAAAAGATTTATCCATTTTCCCTCATATTTTCCACCCCTCAAAACCTTCTTTTCCCCTCCCCTCCGAACTCGCAAACAAAGCCTTAGAGTATTTTTAATAAATAGAAGAGATAAGTTTTGTATTATTAAATTGGTTGTGGTGATTGTTGTTATAGAAAATATACCAATACACATGTATTTATACCAGTTCTAAACCTCATTTTGGAAAGAGTGGTATTATTTGAAGAATTATTTCTATGACAACTTTTGAGACAATTATACATTTATAAAGAAAAAAAGGTATTGACAGAAAAACCAAAACAGTAGAGAGAGAAATTAAAAACATAATATAAATACGAGAGAGAAAATTATTACAAAAGTTGTCAAAAAATGATTGTACAAATAATATTTCTATTTTGAAAAGCATGAAGTTATACACAAATCTAACTAACTTCTATGTGTAACTACATCACCACTAATCTCCAACATAACTTACTTATAACTAAAATATATTTTACAAACTCAACTAATTCAAAATCACTTTATGTAATCGCAAAACCAAACATACGCTAGCTTTATTAAAAAAAAAATCAACAAAAGTTACATCCAATCCATACTTGTAGTATTATCGATTAAAACTCAACTAAGTACGAATACTACGAATACAATTTTTTTTTGATAAACGAAACAACAATAGTTTTAAAAACTCATGCATAAAAATAGAAAAATTGAAGTTCAAACTTCGATCACGCATTTAACTTGACAATTTTGACGTTATTATCTATCGAGAGATGATGACATATTCATATGAACTCAACTTTCAATCAAGTACTAGTAGTATAGTATTAAATAAAAAGAAAAGACATATTTTTTTGACCGACAGATTAAATTAAGCACGTCTAATGATTGTATTAACAGCAAATTGTTGATAATCAACAAAGCTGGTCAATGAAAATAGCAAAAGTCCAAAAAAGAAAATTAGGAAAAAAATAATAACAATAAAGAAAAAGAAAAGGTAGACAGAAAAGAAAGGGGAGAGAGAGAGAGAAGAAAAAGAAGAGCTGGAATCACATGGACTTGTCTTTCCCTTGCTGGGTCCTCCATTCTCTTCTTCTTACTTTCTCTTCCATTCTCTTCTTCTCTCTTTCTTAGATTCATTCTTCTCTTCTCTTCTTTCTTCTCCCCCTCCTCCTTCAACCATGTCTGAGGATAAGGTACTTTTTTTGTAGCATAAAAATCCCCTTTTTTTTTAGCTTTTTGGATTGGTTGGTGAAAAAGCTGTGATCCATGAATGCTAAAATTGAAAAAGCTGTGATTTTTATTGTTTTTGTTGGATTATGAAGGTGTAAATTCATCTGGGTTGTGTGATTTTTGTTTATTTTTTTTGTTAGTTTATGAAGGGATTGTTAGGGTTTGTTATTTTGGGGGAAATTTGATTTGTTGCTAAAAATTTGGTGTTTGAGGTTAATAGATAAAACTCATTTTGCTTATTTTGAAGTTGATCTATGGGTTTCTATGAAGTTTTAATTTTTTTTTCTTTATTGAACTGGGTTTTGCGTGTTTTTTTTTTTTTTTTTTTTAAGATTTGTTTGTTGCCGACAGTTATGTTATAATCAGATCATGGTTCTTATGTTGGTGTTGGACTCTCAAGGTTTTGTTTGTCTGTCATGAATCTGTGATTGGTTGTTAGTTTTGCTTTATGTGTAGTTTATTATTTTGATTTGCGATTCTGATGAACATGTTTTGGTTCTATTTGTTGTTATCTGTTGCTATCTGTTGTATTGTTTTAAAATTTTAAGATATTTTAGCAAAATATTCTGTTGTGTTGCTTTTTTGTTTCTTACATCAATTTTTTCAATAAAAGTTTGTCAAAAACTAAGTTTGTTTGTTCTCTGGATTGAGTGCTGCTATAGTTCTTGGTTGCTTGGTGTTTAGTTTTTAGCATCTTATTTCCTTCATCGTCTTTGTGTGGTATCATCATATGTTGCGTACCAGATTTGTTTCTTCATGTTATATCTTTTAGAAACTTACCTTTTGTGTTATTGAGTATGTTGTTGATATGTGATGGTTTAATTAATTGTGTATCTTGTTCTTCATGATAGTCTTTACTTACTATTTTTGATGTGTTTATCAATTAGTTAATCATATTTTTTCTATTTTTAACCTCACTTTGAAATCAAACCATTTATAAGTATTTTGTGAGCAATTCCAAATTCTTATGTTCCATCAATTTCAACAGGAGATGTCTACTTCTGTTATCAATGGGAATGATTCCCTCACTGGTCACATTATATCTACAACAATTGGAGGCAAAAATGGAGAACCAAAACAGGTATTGTATTCTGTAAATCCAGTTTTTGCTGATAATGTTTCAATTTTGAGATTGAGTGATTTGCTGAGTTGTTAACAGTTCCATTTGATAATTTTTCCTGGATTGTAAGTTTGACATCTTCTTCAATGGTTCTTGTAGACTATTAGTTACATGGCAGAGCGTGTCGTAGGAACTGGATCATTTGGAATTGTTTTCCAGGTATGCTAAAGCTAGATTCCTAATTGTTGTTGTCTCCACCATTTTTTTTTGTCGCATGCTGAGTTTTTTCTTCCTCTTAGGCAAAATGCTTGGAAACTGGAGAGGCAGTAGCCATCAAGAAGGTTTTGCAAGACCGAAGATATAAGAACCGTGAACTACAATTGATGCGTGTGATGGACCATCCAAATGTGGTCACTCTGAAGCATTGTTTCTTTTCAACTACAAGTACGGACGAACTTTTTCTGAATTTGGTGATGGAATATGTTCCAGAATCCATGTACCGAGTCTTAAAGCACTATAACAATGCTAATCAAAGAATACCGATCATCTATGTAAAACTTTATATGTACCAGGTATGCCTTTAACTTTCTGGTGAACAAAAACTTCTCTAATTCATTCATTCATTGGCTGATATAAACTTGTGGTGGGCGTGCAGATCTTCAGGGGGTTGGCTTATATCCACACTGTTCCCGGAGTTTGCCACAGGGATTTGAAACCTCAAAATATATTGGTATGTTAATATTCTGTTGCTGGATATACATTGGAAGTCAGAACTCTTTCATAAATGTAGTAGTTACTTCTGGCCCTGATTTTATTATGTTTGTTCTCCAGGTTGATCCTCTCTCACATCAAGTTAAGCTATGTGATTTTGGAAGTGCTAAAATGCTGGTATGTTGACCTGCTCATCATATTTTAATATGCATAGTTTTCTTTCTTCGGTGTGTACCTGTATTTTCTTTTCTCATTTTGAGTATTCAGTAACTTAGAATGTCAACCGATAATCAATAAATTTTCTTAAAGTTTTGACACTTGTAGATGAAGTGTGTATAATTATTACATTCTTTGGGTGACGTCTTTCGCTGCTCAACAACAAGCTTTGGAGCCTCCTTACACTCGATTTTATTTATTTATTTTTTTTATTTCAAAGAATTCATAGTACTTTCATATGGTTTTCACCTTTTGTGGAAACCAGCATATATTGTTTTTTAGGACGGTCTTTTCATGCTCTTTATGTATCCAACTTATCAAAGTCTTTTCATACTATATCCAAGATTGTATATTGGAATTCTTGTGGTACTGACTTTGGATTTATTTATTTTTTGGTCAGGTCAAGGGTGAAGCTAATATATCATACATATGTTCTCGTTTCTATCGAGCTCCAGAACTTATATTTGGCGCCACAGAGTATACTACTTCAATTGATATCTGGTCAGCTGGATGTGTCCTTGCTGAACTGCTTTTGGGCCAGGTTTGTGCCATTATTTTGTTTTCATACTCACAGTCGTCACCATCATCATCTACTGCAAAATGATGTATTTCTATTAGCATCTGCCACCTACGTGTCATCTAATACAATACTATCTTCTGTAGCCGTTATTCCCTGGTGAAAATGCAGTGGACCAGCTCGTACATATTATAAAGGTGCTTGGAACACCCACCCGGGAGGAAGTACGCTGCATGAATCCCAATTACAATGACTTCAGGTTTCCGCAAATAAAAGCACACCCATGGCACAAGGTCTGCATCTTTCTCTTCTGACTGCTGATTTTTTAGATGATCAAAATTTGAGTTGCTTTGAAAATATTCTTGCATATTCTAATATTTCTTCCTAAATTATGCAGATCTTCCACAAAAAGATGCCTCCAGAAGCTATTGATCTTGCTTCCCGGCTTTTGCAGTACTCCCCAAGTCTTCGTTGCACTGCGGTGAGTGGTTGACTGCCCTTTCTCTCTTCCTGTATTCAAGAACACATTGCTTACATTAGTTTATGTTTCTTCTGAATTCGATTAATCAGTGGATAATTTTTTATTAGAAAAATTAGCTTATCAAACTATTTTGTTATGCAGCTTGAAGCTTGTGCACATCCTTTCTTTGATGAACTTCGAGAACCCAATGCTCGCCTGCCAAATGGCCGTCCTTTTCCCCCTCTTTTCAACTTCAAACAGGAAGTAAGTCCTTAAAATACTTTCTTGGTCAGATTTTTTCTGTAGAAGTAAACTTTATGTGCACAGTTTCAAAACCAAGAATAAAATTGATAGTAACTATTTTACAAAGTTCTGAAATTTTCTCTGGACAATGTGTATACACAAGATTCATCTTGGTTTTTCTTACACAACTATGCATCGAGATAATAAAAGATACGCACTGTTAATCATTTTGTGATCGCAATAGCATCCCTACTTAAACAAAAATGATGGTAAACTATAATGTAACTCTTCTAATTTACAGTTATCAGGGGCATCTCCAGAGCTTGTTAATAAGTTGATACCTGATCACATAAAGCGGCAAATAGGGCTACAATTTGTCCAATCAGTCGGATCATGATGATAAGCAATAGGAGGGACAGTGTATACTAGTCGATAAGTTAAAACAAAAGTGGCACCATTATTTTTGTCTAAGTTATCATGTTCTGTGGCCTGGCCAGTGTAGTTTCACGCTGAACCCGGACCGAAACACAGGTTACTGGATGGCTGCAGTTGATCCCTCAATATATGTGTATACCTTTTGACTCTATCTTGCTTCAGGGGAATCTATATTTTTCCCCAAAAGAATAGCTTTTTCCCTTCAATGTTGTTGTAAAATGTCTACATGATGTCATGGTATAGTTGGCCTAAATTGGTCAGAAAATGCTTTTGTGAGGGGAAAACCAAACCCTTAGCTGGATGGTGGGTCCCATATAAACAAGATGGGTCTTTGGAGTTTTGATGATGGTATTGATGTTGGTTGTTGGGTTTGGTTTTCTTAACTCTTATCATGTTAATATGTGCTTGATTTCTTTGCAATGTTGCCAGACGAGCTACCTTCCTTATCAAATGTAATATGATATCTGTTCCTTTTAAATATGCTACCTTCTAGTGTTTCACATTTGTTTTTACTATTTGTTAAATGTTTGTTTTAATTGACTTGTTGGAACTTATTTACTAGCATAAGCACCTGTGATACTAATTGTGTGAACTTATTCACAAGTTGTTTTTGGCTTATTTCTAAGTTCTTCATAATAGTTTATGAAAACAACTTATAGATTATACAAAAACAGTTTGATGGTGTTTTATTCCATGTTTTAGAAATGACTCGTGCATAATCCCTTATGCTATAAGTTGCAAATAAAACTGTTCATCCAAATAGGTTCTAATTATTTAAATTCGAGCTGTTAGCTCAATATTATGTTTTTGTTCCATATTGATTGTATAAAACATCCGTTTTGGCCAGGTTTTATGGATGTTATTTTGGCCTTTCATTATCTATACATTGAAGATGTGCAAAACTTCATATCTTAAGATTTAAGCCTAACCAGTAGATATTGAACGTAACATTTTGATTTTTCTAAAATGGATAGACTTCTAAGTGAAGGGTGTGAATGATGTGGTCTTGACAATCTTAAAATTAGCTAATTTTGGGTAAGATTTTTAGATATTGTACGTGTAATTGGAATGAAAATGAGTTTTCACATGATAATTTGGAGTGGAAACCCTGGTCATAGCAATGGTCTGTATAGCCACATATGTCCATAAATTGTTATTTCCATAAGTCCTTCAGAATAATAGTTTACTCGTACCCCTTACCCCCCACAAAAAAATAGTTATACACAGAAGTATCCATTGTTAATGACCTTTTTTTTTTGTATGGCCGGGGTTTGAACTTTGGACCTTGCATATTTCATGCATTGTCTATATCAACCGAGCTAAGCTCACGAGAACATCCATTGGTAATGACTTGAATATAACAGAATGCTCTAGTATATACTCCCTTCGTCCCTATATGTAAGCATCTTTTTATTAGATGCAAAGGGTGCTTACATAGACGGTGGAAGTATTTAATTTAAAATGTTGCTCCCTCGGAGCTCTATCATAAACAAGAGTTTACTTTTTATTTGAGCCCTTAAAAAAAAGGGTTAAATATGTTATTGGTCCCTACATTTTGCGCGACTTTGAATAATAGTCCCTACATTTCAATAAATGTTTTTAAAATCCTTACATTTTTACTCCGTTATCATTAATAGTCCCTGCCGTCAATTTCTTCCCAATCACCAAACGGAATGCTGACGTGGCATAATGGTGGATATTTTTTTTTTAATCCTATAATAAATAATATATCAAAAGCTACGTTAATAAACTAGGCCAAAGTATTTTTTTTTCTCTTCCTGAAACTCACCAAACAAAATCCAGAATCAAAGGCAACTTGAACATTTGCAATTCATGAAACATAATCAAAATAGAGAAACAGAACCTAAGCCTCGGTAACGGGATACTAAAGACAACATCGTTGCTTGATAGTTTCATGATCTTTGATCCATCAACAACATTAATCTCAGTGGATTTCTTCATCTCTTGTATACCCCAACAACAAAAATATTGCAGTAACCCATCTGAGATCTCAGCGAATTTCTTCCCTCTGAGATCTGAGCATCGACAACAATGGTGGTGGTATGGGTATGGTAAGATCGTGATGGCTGCAATGGGGACAGCGTGGAGGCGTGGTGGTGAGACGGTGGAGCGCGAAGAGGATGGGAGTTTCGATTTGTGATAAGGCGACGCTTACGGCGGCGAGAGTGACGAAGATGGTTATAGTGCAGTGGCTAGATGGTGGAGGGACAAGGGTCGTGTGAGAGGATGGGTGGTTACAAGAGAGAGATATCAGTGAGAGAGCTGAAGAGAGCATCTGGAAAATGATTTTAGGGTTATGGGTTCTGGAATGGAACTTGCAGCAACAATGAGCATGGTGGAAAAATGATGAACATGGGTTAAATTCATATGAACTGGGTCAAATAGAACCGTTTTGTCCAAACCCAGTTTTAATTTTGATAAGAAAAATAAAATAAAATAAAAAAATTTGCCACGTCAGCATTCTGTTAGCTTATTATGCAAAAATAAACGGCAAGGACCAATTGTACTAACGGAAGTAAAATGTAGGGATTTTAAAAACATTTATTGAAATGCAAGGACTATTATTCAAAGTCGTGTAAAATATAGGGACCAAAAACATATTTAACCCTAAAAAAAACTAATGTGTTTGGTATGTAATTAGAGCAAATGCATTAATTATTGAATGAAATTAAACTTTTGCCAATAATTGAGACATGAGAGAGGATTGTTTTTCCTCCAAGTTCCAATTACACGTACAATAATACTATTACGAAAGGATAACGATTTAAAGTGAATCTTATTACCAAAAATATTGCTATCTAGTCTTCTGTAACTATTTACCAAGAAAAAATAGAAGAGATTGAAAATTAATGTCAATTCCCTTTCGGTGTTGCTCTTTTCTGTGCACCCTCCGGTCACTATTATAAGCAAAAATCAACATTCTAGGTTCATTCATTAAATGATGTATGTAGTCTTTATTAGACTACATACATCATTTAATGAATGAACCTAGAATGTTGATTTTTGCTTATAATAGTGACCGGAGGGTGTATGTCACTAGTACTGGTAGTGTAACAAATCATAATACTCCAGCACCACCTTGTGCAAACGTAGTAATAAAAAACATTATGCAAATTAATGGGAAAATTAGTCCTAGTAATAATGCTGGCATTCCACAGTCAAACAAACCAAGAGAACCTCGAGCTCCGAGACATGCAATTCCCAAAATGTCCAAACATCACAAAACTATAAAAATACTATATTTTTCGCGCCATGACTGTCCGTTACCATACGCAAACTCGCTCACACCTCGTTTTACTACAACAACCATATCAATCACGAATTTTTTTTTTTTCTGACCCTGTTCCCAAAAAAATTTCCAAATCTGACCCCCTTTGACATTTAAATACAGAAATGACCCCTTTCTGGTTTTTTTTTGTTTTTGTTTTGTCGTTTTCCTCATTACCGCAGTTTCAAATTGCGGTAATGAGCCGCTTTTCTGACACACGAACAGGTGAGAGCAGGTTTTGTCTTTTTTTTTTTAAATTTTTTTATTCATTACCGCAGTTTGGAATTGCGGTAATGAATTTTCATTTATTTTTCGTTTTTTCTATTTTTGGCACAATAAAAGCAATATAAAATTCATCCAAATTCACAATCATTTTTTCATACATTTCTACCTCTTTTGCATAGTAAAAATAGACATTAAAATCACAAAACTGCTTAATGTTTTTAAATGACGAAATTTAATTAAAGGTAAAAAAAAGGTCATAAATAATTATAAAAGATTGGTTGAACACTGTGAAGCCCGGATACGAGATACGATACGGATACGATACTGCACCGATACGCCGATACGGAAAAATTTCAAAAATCAAGATACGATACGGCTGGGATACGCTAATAAAAAAATTATATAATTAAATGTACAATATAATTATAACCATTTTTTTTAATATGCAAATATATTAACAAACAAAAGAAATCACTCCTAGGCTTGTAGCACATCAACATAAATATAAATAATATTGACAATTAAGAGAGTGATGATTAGTCAATTACATACATAATATATCCCAAAAAGAGCACCATCAGTGCTATACTATATATGATAGAGTATCCGATAATTATCATGCACCGATACCTGCCCCAATATTTCCCAATTAACGTTAACTAAAATAACTTAACTGTTGAGTACTGATGTGTTCTTTTTTGAATATGGTGCTTCTTTATTGGATCGATAAGGTATAAAACTAACAGATATAGTATAGCACTGATGGTGCTCTTTTTGGGATATATTATGTATGTAATTGACTAATCATCACTCTCTTAATTGTCAATATTATTTATATGGGTCTTGTTAACGAGTGCCCTCGGGGCACTCTTTAAGCATCCCAAATTTGAAAATTATTCTTTTAAAAAGTCAACTATTACAATTTTCAATGCATTCATTACATAACTTTTCATATAAAACTTACCATTTAAAGTGCTTAAAGAGTGTCCCAGGGGCACTCGTTAACATTTCCCTATTTATATTTATGTTGATGTGCTACAAGCCTATGAGTGATTTCTTTTGTTTTTTAATATATTTGCATATTAAAAAAGTGGTTATAATTATATTGTACATTTAATTATATAATTTTTTTTATTAACGTATCCCAGCCGTATCGTATCATGATTTTTGAAATTTTTCCGTATCGGCGTATCGGTGCAGTATCGTATCCGTATCGTATCTCGTATCCGGGCTTCACAGTGTTCAACCAATCTTTTATAATTATTTATGACCTTTTTTTTTACCTTTAATTAAATTTCGTCATTTAAAAACATTAGGCAGTTTTGTGATTTTAACGTCTATTTTCACTATGCAAAAGAGGTAGAAATGTATGAAAAAATGATTGTGAATTTGGATGAATTTTATATTGCTTTTATTGTGCCAAAAATAGAAAAAACGAAAAATAAATAAAAATTCATTACCGCAATTCCAAACTGCGGTAATGAATAAAAAAATTTAAAAAAAAAAGACAAAACCTGCTCTCACCTGGTCGTGTGTCAGAAAAGCGGCTCATTACCGCAATTTGAAACTGCGGTAATGAGGAAAACGACAAAACAAAAACAAAAAAAAACCAGAAAGGGGGTCATTTCTGTATTTAAATGTCAAAGGGGGTCAGATTTGGAAATTTTTTTGGGAACCGGGTCAGGAAAAAAAAAAAATCTCTCCACCGTCCATTTCCAATCACCACCTTAAATCCAACAGTTTTAACTCTCTCATACACGACACTTCCACAACATAACAATCACGTGATCATAACCATGAGACCAACACTGCCATGTTCCCATATCACGAGTCACCATCTTCTTATTAATACATTTTCTTTATCCCATTGTCCGTAGCATCTAACTCAATTGATAAATGTCGATATTGTTATATTTGACACTTCGTTGAAACTCGATAAAAAAAAAATGATTATTTTCCTTTTTTAATTTTTATAAATATTTTCTTTTATCTTTTTCAACCTCACTTCTTTCAAGGCAAGAAGCTAGATTTATCAAAAGGGTTTTCTTGATTGCATTTATTAGCTTTTCCAAAAGCTTAGAACTGAAGATCCCACTAAAAAAGTTTCAAACTTTTTTGTTTCCCACTACTTGAATCAGTTTTTTTGTTTCATGGAACGTGTTAAAGTGTTTGTTTGGCTTGTTACCTTTTTTGTTCTGTTACATTTGGTGTTAGTGGTTGTTGAGGGTAGTCAAAGTCTTCTCTCTCCAAAGGGTGTTAACTATGAAGGTTTTTACATTTTCATCTATGAGAGATTGTTTTGTTTTGTTTTGTTTTGTTGTTTTTTGTTTGTGCTAACTTGGTTTTGTTTTTGTACATGTTTTAGTGGCTGCTTTGATGTCAATGAAGAATAAGATGAATGATGGGTTGCATGCTATGAATGGTTGGGATATTAATTCGGTTGATCCTTGTACTTGGAACATGGTTGGTTGCTCTTCTGAGGGTTATGTCATTTCCTTGTAAGTGTGTTTTCTGGTTTCAATTTGTTAGTGTTTGTTTGGTTCAGTAAAGTCAACAAATGATTTTAAATTAATCAATTACGTAAAATAGATATAACTTATAAGCTATAAGTGAGTTGAATGTAAAGTGATTTATAAATGTAAAATAGATGTAAGAATGAGTTGAACAATAAATTCGAGAGTGAAAAATCAATTGTAGAGACTAAAACTCCAATTTCCAGCTTCATGTTAGAATCAATTCTTCTCAATAACATTCAAACAAGTCAATTAATACTTCACATTTTGAATCAATTTTGGATCCTCCAAAATTGAAACCAAACATACACTTAAGCTTAATTCCTTTTAAATTTTTTGGCTGTGAGGAATGCAACAGATTTTGCAGTTTAGCATTGTCATCTCTAGGAACGATTAGTGTTTTTCTGATACTATCAGTTCTTCTGATATTTGAGGTGTTAATGTTATTAATGGCATTACGTTTTTAATTTGTAAAGTTATTGATATGTGATGGTGATTGTCAGGGAAATGGCCAGTGCAGGTTTATCTGGAATAATTTCCTCCGGAATTGGAAACTTGAGTCACCTCCGAACATTGTGAGTTGCAATCTCAGGACTTTATTCGCATTATCCAGCTTTACTTTCACTGAGTTTTTTCATCGTATTATCTTAGGCTATTGCAGAACAATCAGTTATCTGGTCCTATCCCGGATGAGATAGGAAACCTGTTAGCGCTTCAAACCCTTGATCTTTCCGAGAACCAGCTTGTTGGGAACATTCCTAGTTCGTTGGGCTCTTTGACTCATCTTAGTTACTTGTGAGTGTTGCTTGACAACTAAATTCAGCGACGACGATTCTTTATTATATAACTTGTTAGCCTTGCTCTACTTGTTTCCTTCCTAATTTTTTCATGCCAAGTATTTCAGGCGGCTCAGCAAAAATAAACTATCTGGACAGATCCCTCAACTTGTTGCTAATCTCACAGGACTTTCATTCTTGTACGCACTGTCACAGTTTTTTGTTTCTGTTTGTTTGGCTCTTAAATACTTCAAATTTAGTATAATAACCCTTCCACATATTGTAGGGATTTGTCATTCAACAATCTTAGTGGCCCCACTCCAAAAATTTTAGCAAAAGGCTATAGGTGAGTTTTATTTAACGATATATGATTTGGCCTCACATTTACCATGTGAATTTTAATATTCTTTGGAAAAATAATTGTGATGCACTAGTTTGATGTTATATGGTTGCTTAAAACTAACATCACTGTAATGGTTTGTACTGTATTCAACTAATGTATTAAACATGACACTCTTTGTTGGTTTTAAATTTTAACTTTTTCTTGCATTGCTTGACATTTTTTTTTTTTTTTGTTCATAGTATTTCAGGAAACAACTTCCTTTGTACATCATCCTCAGAAGTTTGTATGGGTGGTTCGAAGCCAGTAAATGGTATACATTTAACTTGCATCTATCAAAATTCTAATAAATTAGTGAATTGAAGTAGGAGTGAAAGATGGTTCACTTGCAGATACAGGGTCATCAAAGCCAGTCAGCAGTCATCACCATGTGGTGCTTTCAGTTGTTATTGGCTTTAGTTGCGCATTTGTAATTTCAGTGATGCTACTCGTCTATTGGTTGCATTGGTACAAATCACGCATCCTCTATTCATCTTATGGTACTTCCTGAAATGAACTTCTTTTCTTTTTTCCTCCCTTCAAAACATGCACATATTCTGACAAGTACTGGTTTACATTTGAAGTGGAGCAAGATTGTGAATTTGGCATTGGTCATTTGAAGAGATTCTCCTTCCGTGAATTGCAAATTGCTACTGGAAATTTCACTTCAAAAAATATCGTTGGACAAGGTGGTTTTGGTGTTGTATACAAAGGATGCCTTGCAAACAAAATGTTGGTGGCAGTAAAGAGGCTTAAAGATCCTAATTATACTGGAGAAGTGCAGTTTCAAACCGAAGTTGAGATGATTGGCTTGGCTGTACATCGTAACCTCTTGCGTCTTTATGGATTTTGTATGACACCGGATGAAAGGTTACTCGTTTATCCGTTCATGCCTAATGGCAGTGTTGCTGATCGCTTAAGAGGTTTGTAATAATTGTTAAACTGTTTATCTAGTATTTATTTTATAGAAAAATATTTTGGTACCTCCAAATTAATGCAAATTCTTTATGAAATACATTTTTCCCTATGCTGTGATCTAGTGTCAATAGAGTTTAATTGATTAACTCTTATTCCTGAGCAGAGAGTTTCCGGGGAAAGCCATGTTTGGATTGGGACAGACGAATGCGCATTGCTGTTGGGGCTGCGCGCGGGCTTCTATATTTGCACGAACAGTGCAATCCAAAAATAATCCACAGGGATGTTAAGGCTGCAAACATTTTGTTAGATGAAAGTTTTGAAGCTGTGGTGGGAGATTTTGGTCTTGCTAAGCTCTTAGATCAACGGGATTCACATGTAACTACTGCAGTACGCGGGACTGTGGGACACATTGCCCCCGAGTATCTCTCAACTGGACAGTCTTCTGAAAAAACAGATGTTTTTGGATTTGGCATATTACTCTTGGAGCTCATAACAGGACAAAAAGCACTGGATGCTGGAAATGTTCAGGTCCAAAAGGGAATGATTCTTGATTGGGTAAGTAACTTTCAATTTTGTTTGAAAGCTCACCTTTCTATCACAAATGTCTCCGTTGTCTTCTTGATCTTTACACGATGGCTATAAATAAGCTTTGACTTGAGACCATATGATGCTTTTTAATTAAAGTTTTATAAAAACTAGCTTGTCGAAATTGTCCTGAAGGCGTAGCTAAAGTGGTTGAGCTGGAATAGTCGAAAGTGTTTGAGAAGAACGTTTACGGTTCAAACCCTGACCAATAACTTAACATATTACTACCTAACGACATTTGCCTATAAAAAATGAAGCTTGTTGTGTATGGTGTTCAAAATATAGTTTCATGAAATTCATGACTTTTACATTTTTATCTTGAACTTTGCATTGACCATAGATTTTGAGTAAGTCGCTTATATTGGTCAATCATGCAGGCCAGAACTTTATTTGAGGAGAAGCGGCTGGAAGTGTTAGTTGATAGGGATCTAAAGGGATGTTATGATCCGGTAGAGTTAGAGAAAGCTGTCGAGTTGTCTTTGCAGTGTACTCAATCTCTTCCTAGTTTGAGGCCAAAGATGTCAGAAGTTTTGAAGATTCTTGAAGGTCTTATAGGATTGTCAGTGAGGCCAGAGGAACCACAAGGAGGGAGTAACCTATATGATGAAAGGACTTGCAGTTTCTCTCAAAATTATAGTGATGTTCATGAAGAACCTTCTTTTATTATTGAAGCAATTGAACTTTCTGGACCTAGGTGACAATGGTTGTAGTCTTTTCCATTTTGTCAAGTCTACATGTACATGAATTTTGCATTTTATCCATATAATATAGATAACATATAGTTCTAAATTATATATTTAATGGAACATTTAGACACCTTTTCAGATTGAGCATTATTATATTTTCCCTCCTTCTTTTGCATGTTTATTTATCATTTCTGAATCTAGACTAAGTCTGAAATTGGGCATATAAATTCCTAAAGTTTCTTCCAGGATTATAGTTATACAAGTTTTGGACACTTGAAAAGGAATTCCTCTAGATTGATTTAAAAATCAAACTTGACTGTTTAGCTTGAATTGTGTACCGATAACGTTTGTGGTTCGATTATCGAGCGGTTCAATTTCGTCTTAGTTCAAGCTCTTTAAATCAATTGAATCATGATTCGGATGTCTTGTTGGTTCAATATCCTGTTTGATTGTTTAAAGGTATAATGCATGTAACAAACAACAATTATAGTATAAGATAAGGACACAACAATGGGTCAAGAACACTGAAAACTGAACCTTTATCAATCAATTATCAATATCATAGTAAATTTTTACTTTTTACCACATGAATATGACTATACTCTCTACCTCTCTTTTAAGTATAGTCCTATAATCTCACAATACGTTACATTGATAAACATTTGTTTTTTCTTCTTCAGTAAGTTTGACTCTCATTTCATTATTGAATGGTCAATTTTGGTTCCACAATTGCATATCAAAAGAAATCAATTTGATTCGTAAGATATATGAATCTAGATTTAGTGCATAATTAATGGACACATAGAATACTACACGGCAAAGAGGTTTGTGGCTGCAGGCATTAGAGTCAACTAGCACATGGCATTGCCTGTGCCAGCCTTTCTGTTTTAGACCTCACAAATAGCTGGAAATGTGCATGCCCTTCCAAACACTTATAATCATTATATAGGTACACCTCACTTTCTTCCATATGTGACAATTATTTTGATTCACTCACTCATTGATTTTTGTAGGGGAGATCATGTACCTTTTTTTTTTTTTTTTTTTTTTTTTTGTTTTTTTTACGAAAAAGTAAATGAAACTAAGGGTATGTTTGGAGGGATGATTTTGGAGGGAAGAGGAGGGAACAACTTGTCATTTTAAAATTACTTATACTATAAAATATTTTTAAAAATAAATTAAGTGGGGTTTAAGTATTATATGATAAATAAAGATGAATATTTATACTTGAAGTTATTGACCACTATTTTCTTCTGACTTAAAAAACTTGAAGACGTCATAAATCGTAACTCAATTGATAAAAATATCAAAATTGTTAGGTCAGATGTCGTGATCGGGATTCATACCATGGCTCCTCCACTCGTGTGTGTGAGTTTTCAATAACTATTTTCATTTTGTCTATCTACCTAAAAAAAATGAAGCCATTGAGATTTAAGTACATAATTGATTCATTTTCATAATTATGTTTTTTTTTCTTCATTTAATGAGACTTTTCCTATATTGGGCTATGTGTGATATATGAAGCCTTTTATGTGGGGCTTTGACTTGTACTTTGTGAGTACTACACGAAAATTGCTCTTCTCCTATACAAAATTGCTCATTTTCATACAAACGGATCAAAATACACTAACGTAAGTTAACTCACGTTCGATATATCCAACGTGAGTTAACTCATGATTACGTCGGATATCAGCGTGAGTTAACACACGCTGAACTCCAATGCTGGATATGAAAGATACTGCTCCCAAAACAAACACAACCCTTACCTTATAATCTTTAATGAAAGATGCTGGGAGAAGTGACACCATTGCACCAATTGAAAATGCTAAAGCTGAAGTTGCTGCTGCTTGCGAAGGATTTGGCAAACTTTCTTTCTCAATAACATCTTCCTCTTTAATAAATGGGGGAAAAGTTAATTTACTCTATTAAAACAACACTTGCACATATTCTCGTACGAATTTGGTGAATATAGAACTTGTCTTTTAATTAGTGGCCTTTGTCCCACCATTCCCTCAACACATACACCCTTTCTCATGCATAAATACCTTCTTAATTAGCGTGCTTGTAGGATGGCAATCGGTGAGTTTCATATATTTGAAAAATGAACCCAACGTGAGTTAACTTACGTTGAGGTTTGGTGTGCATTAACTCACACTGACATTCAACGTAAGCGTAAGTTAACCCACGTTAAATATACACGTTGAAGATATTTTATTCAATTTGTATGGATGAAGAGCAATTTTTGTACTTCACAATGTGAACACTAAATTTTGAGAGATTAGTTAATAACAAAACATGGAAGTACCAAACATTTCGTAAAGAAAGAGCACCAAACATTAATCCATACCATTATATAGAAAATAATAAAGTTAAGTACTTTCCTTAAAAAAATGATTATTTATTTTGGTCGGACATTTTTTTGGGTTAAATTACCCTTAACTAGAGTGGTCAAAATGGATTACATAGTCCACATCGAGGCTACACAGACATTTTTTTGGGTTAAATTACTCTGAAGTATGTTGGTCACACCCCAACCCAACCTCTTATTCACCTAAACAACAATTGGCATTGTGTCTTATACATTACACAATCTAAACAACAACCGGCATTGGGTCTTATACATTACACAATCGAGGACAAAACATTTTCAGTGTCAAGGAGTTGTCCGTCCAATAAGCGGTAAAGCGGCTGACCAACGGGGACATAAGGTAGACCTCGACATACAATGGTATGATTGTGGTGAATTTCAGACATTTAACTACTCATATTTATATGTCATAGCTCATAACTAGGCATGACAACAAAACCCATGCCCATAGGTACCCGCCCAAACCAACCCCGATTTGACGGGTTTTCCCCGATTTGACTGGGTTTGGTATGGGTTTGGGTTTTCCCCGATTTCATAATACGGGTATAGGACGGGTAACGAGGATATATGTACCCACCCCGAACCCATACCTCAAACCCTAACCGAATGTAGAAATGTCATGTTTTTGTTTTTGTTGAGGGAGTTGATAATGATATGTCATGTTATTTTGGTTTGAAAACTATCATGATATAAGAACTTTCATTGATGGTTAAAGGAGCAACCGAATTATTCGGTAAGGAAATGTTAAAATGAGCACAAATTATTGGATAATGCATTACAATATTACCATTGAAGCTTAAAAAAACTATTTTTTAATTAAAAAAATTGATTCACTGCGGGGACGGGGACTGGGATGGGGCTGCAATACCCGAACCCATTGGGGACGGGGATGAGATTCAATTTCTCATCCCCGTTAGGTACCGTTAGGTATGGGTAGGGTAACTCATCCCTGTTAGGTACCGTTAGGTATGGGTAGGGTAACGAGTAAGTTGATTCACTGCTGGGACGGGGACTGGGATGGGGCTGCAATACCCGAACCCATTGGGGACGGGGATGAGATTCAATTTCTCATCCCTGTTAGGTATGGGTAGGGTAACGAGTAAGTTGATTCACTGCTGGGACGGGGACTGGGATGGGGCTGCAATACCCGCACCCATTGGGGACGGGGATGAGATTCAATTTCTCATCCCCGTTAGGTATGGGTAGGGTAGGTAACGAGTAAGTATATGGAAGTAGGGGATGGGGATGGGGAAGGCAAAACTCTGTTGGGTCACTGAGGGAGCTAGGGGGACCGACGAGGCTAGAACAACCCACAAGCAAGAGAGACACCACACTCTTACCCAAAACCTTAAGGCATTAGGTTTATGGGTCCTTTTACTTATAAGGTGTTCAACCTTTTACTCTTTTATCCGATGTGGGACATATAGCTCACACTTGCACACAACACTCCCCCTCAAGTGTGAGTCCATCTATTCATCATGCTTCCCCTTCAAGCGGAAGCTCTTACTTTGCCTGTATCGCCGTTGCTGGTTTCTCCGCAAACGGACCGACACTGCTTGTACCACCGTTGCTGCTTTCTTCGCAAACGGACCGGTTGCCTCGATCGTACCTTCGTCGAACCGGGCTCTGATACCACTGTTGGGTCACTGAGGGAGCCAGGGGGACTGTCCACATCGAGGCTAGAACAACCGCACAAGCAAGAGAGACACCACAAACCCGTCCCCACCCCGCCCCATTGCCATGCCTACTCATAACCACTTGTTTGACTATTCACCACAATTCATGATGTATGTGTCTCCTCGTTACACATTACATTATGTTTTTAGCACTTATAGAGAGGAGTTTCATGCAGTTTCTCTTCAATCATACTTACCCAAGTATAATGGAATGAAATTGTGCCACAACCATGCAAAGAGATCTAAAAGGTCATCCACATTCTACTCGCATTCATACTTTTTTTTTGAATAGCAAATTTATTCTCGTTGAGGAAATGCAAGAAGCATTATAAACTCGCAGAAAAAAGGAAAAAAACAAACTAGATGCCGAAAAAATACGGAACAAGAATAAGGGCCATGACAAGAAAAAATGACCTTATAATACTAATGCTCATGGTAAATTATTTCATTGTTAAGTATCGACTAATTAGGTCCATTAAATTTCATATGATAGATAACCGTGTGAGACATGTTAAATACGAATTTCCACCTTGTAGGAAGCGTAATCAAGACAATAATACATTCTATATGCCTTGATTGAAAGAAGAGTTACATCTTAACATTTTACAGCAAGATACATTCATGTCCAACAATAAAAAACATCATACATTCATTTACTTCAATTGCACTTTTTAGAATGTTCCTTGTACCTTTTCGCTGTGGAGTACTAATCCTGATTTGGAATGCTAACTTTGCCCTTTATTTATTTGTAACAACTTCTTAATTAGGTACGTAGAGCTCACGTAAGCTTATTAATTTCCAATTAAAGGATCGATAGCTTGCCTAAAAAAACTTAATTACAAAACAAAAGTAAGATTGGATTGAGTAGAAAATTAGTTTCAAAAATAAAAGTCAATGTATGTATAAAAATAAAATAGGAATCTGCATAACTAACGTCTAAGTGTCTAACAACAAAAAGAGCAAATGCACACAAAGTGACAAAAGATAATAGTAAGAACAAACAAATAAATAGTAAACACAAGAAATTAACCACATACTTCTTATTAAATAAATTAACAACATACAACAAAATGAGAAGAAGAAACAAATTAATGGATAGTGTTGTGGCTAACATATCAGTGGCCTGTTGTAGGACACACTACCTACCTAGTAGTCACTATTAAAATCCAAAGATTTCATTGTTAGTTATCTTAAAATAAAAACAATTTTTAAGGTCCATGAAAATCTCTTAAACTTCACCACAGCCATTGGAGCTGATCTTATAGTTGGCGGTTATGGTTACAAGAAGACACGCATACACATTTGCAGGCGGCATTAGCATCACAAAATTTTGAAACTTCTGCAAATAAATTAATACTTCATCAATGTCTAATATAACTGTCGTTTAAGACCATACATTTGTTGACCATACATATACTTCATCCGTCTTATTACGTAGTCTCATTTGAATTATTCACGATCCTTAAAAAATACTAGTTGTATTTAATTTATTGATTATTGATAACACATGTGCTTTGTTGAAAAATATATGATAATACATATATATTATTTATTAAAAGGCATGTTAACAAATATTCTGAAGATATTACTTCAAAAAAAAAAATGTTCAAGAAACATTGTTTAAAAAAACCATAGAAAAAAAATTGTGCTTTGTAAATACAAATCAATCGTTTGTTATAGTCATAAATACACATTTTTAATAAAAAAATACTTCTTTTACCTCCTTAAACAATGTCATAAGGATATTTATTAATATTTTCTTTATTAAAATACTTTCAGTTATAATTATTTGTACTTGAATAGTCGGGTGTGTTGAGATAGAATAAATAATGATATATAAGTGCAAAAAATTAATTAATGTTTTTATTAATAATAATAATAATAATCTAGATATAAATAATATGAGATAAATAAACTAATATTGCATCATTAATGTAAGTTTTAATAATAAATGAGATAACAGTGAACAAATAATTTTTTTATAAATATTTTAAAATAGCAATAATATTAAACAAAATAATATTTTAACAATTTAATATGAGATGAAGAGAGTAATAAATAGTACTCCATCTGTTGATTAATAATTGTCACATTTAATTTATAAAAAAATGTTCTAAAAAAGTGTCACTTTCAATTTTCTATTTAGTTTTAACTGTTTTTTAAATTGTACACTCTATTTTTTTTCTGGTGGTGTACTGGGTTCGAACCTGGACCTTACATATATTATGTATTGTCCCTACAAACTGAACTAAGATCACGAGGACACTCTAAATTAATACTATGTGAACCATTCCCAAATTATTATTTTCTATTTAAGTTCATGATAATACAAGTACACAAATATTTAATAAGAATGATTTAGTAAAATAATCATTTTATTTCTTTCATTTCTTATTTTGTTCAATTTTCATGAAATTGTCAAATGAGGATTGTTCAATTTTCATGAAATTGTCAAATGAGGAAGTACTTTTGTCCTATGTTGTGTGTGTATAGTTTTTAGAGATAAATAAATTAGTGGTTATTTTAGTTTTCAAAATTTAAATCTTACCTTTTCAAGCATTAGTTGTTATCTTGTGTATTTATTTATTTTTTAAATCTTACCTTTTAAAAAATTAGTGGTTATCTTGTATTAAAAAAATTTAAATCTTACCTTTTTTTAAAAGATAAATCTTACCTTTTAAAAGAAATTAAATCTTATACCTTTTTTGAAGGATTTAAATCTTATCTTATACCTTAAAATTGAATAATCCCTCTAACACAAAATATGTGTATTTAGTCCAAATTTTAACTAAAATACATTTATCTTTTTACTTAGAGATGTGGGAGTATTTCTTTTCTTTCTTGCTCTCCACAAAAGTGTTTATATAACTGTCCAAAATAAAATGACCAATAACGACAATCCAATCCAAACCCTTTTAGTAATTCTTATATTAATTTTTATCCTATGTTTTTGTCACTAAATAATGTCATCAAATGATTCAATTGTAGTACTCATTACTCAGACACCTTTTCTAATTCTTTACTGTTTTTCTTAGTTCTTTTCTTCACCGAACCCCGCTCCTATATTACCCTTTTTAACCAATCATCATCATTCTCAATTTCTATTTTTTGCATAAACCAAACCACGCATGTTTTATCTTGCGTGGCTTGGATTCAAGTTCATTGAATTCAACTTGTTTGGAAAATTCAATATTTTCAGTCAAACCCTTTCTCTCTGCATATGTTTCAGGTTATTTTTTCCTTGTCATCATCAATATTATAGGTTACATACTAGGTTTCAGTTTTTTTTTCCTTAAAAAATGAAACTTTTTAATGTTATCTGAGATTTTGTCTCAAATCAGGAAGTGGGTCATTGAAAAATACTATCATTTTTTTCAATTTTATTTGATCACATTGTTTCTTCTATGTAATAAAAAAGAAATTTTTTTGCTTGATTTTTGGTGGGGTTTGTATTGTTTTATGTAATTTTTGTTGGGAGTTTGTTAAAGGTTTGAGAGTTGAAGGAATTTTCAATGGGTCTAGATGAGAGTGAAGTTAGAGTTGAAGTTTTGGATTCGGTTGATGAAGTGATTGATGAGAATTTGAGTAATTTGGTTGAAGGGGTTGGAGAAGTTGGAACTTCAAGAGAGGTTGATAATGATTCTGGATCAAATAAGGTGGAGGATGAGGAAGTTAAGGTTCAGGAAAAGTGTGATGAATTGGTTATGGTTGATCAAGGAACTAGTTGTAATTCAAGCAATTTGGTGAATCAAGAAGTGGTTGAGAGAGTGATTGTAATAGAGTCTGCTCATGTTCAGAGTGAGGGTGTTAATGGAGAGGCGAGGAAATTAGAAGCAAAAGCTGATGAATCAGGGCTTAGTTTGGTTTCGATGAAAGTGCCGAAAGGGGTGTCTGAAACTGAGAAAGATTCATGTGTGATTGATATGAAGTGTAGCAGCCACAAAGGGTTTTATGAGAGCTCACAAGGTGAAAGGGTTTGTAGGATTTGTCATCTGGCTTTTGGGCAGGCATCAGATGCAACAGCTGTTGAAAATGCTAGTGCTGCAAGTGGAGATCTAATTCAGCTCGGTTGTGCGTGTAAAGACGAGCTTGGCATTGCACATGTTCACTGTGCTGAGGTGTGGTTCAAGCTTAAGGGAAACAGGTATATGGTCTTGCTGAATTTCAGTTTGATTTCAATTTATTGTCAACAATGAGATTGACATGTTTTTTGAGGTTTTGCATTGACGGTTTCAATATTGGTCACATTCTTGATGCTGCCAACTTATTTTTGAAGTGCTAATGTTGTTGGGATTCATAAGTTATTGTTACTTGATTATGCAATTTTGAACATTTTCTGAAAGCAATAATCCTCTTGCCATTTGTCTATTATATCTTTATGTTATGTTACCTTGATAATTTGGAACATTCACAACTTCAACAATAATATTGGACTGTGTGTGTATGTTACCTTAATACTAAATGTTATTAGATTAGAACAAGAGTTAAGAAGTAGGATTTTTTATGACTATAATCACCTATCCTTCAGTTGAGAGCATTTCTAACACCTTCAAATGCTTTCTAGATTCATTGTTGGGCTTATGCTTGAATTTATCCTTAATTTGGAGTTCAGCTTCTGAAATTGAATTTGTTACCATTATCACTAATGAAATTGGTTAGTGTTGCTCAATCTTACTGGCTTTGGACTGGTAGGTTGTTAGTTGAAGAACTTCTATCGTCATTATTATGCTCCTAGACGTAGTTGTAACTTGCAATCAGTAGCGATGAGACTATTTATAGATACAATAGTGAATGTAGTTTTATGCAGGAATAGTCGGAGAATGTATCCAGACACCCAATATGGCCCCTTTTTATGGTTGTAGGATTAATGGATTATGGTCTTTTTTTTAAAAAAAAGTTGGGGATTGGGGGATATTATCATTAATTAAAGCGACACTAATAATCATTTTGCAACCGTCCTCAAGGTTACAAACTTACAATATCAAACTCTTATCAGTGTGAGCTGACACCCAACAAACATTATTAGAAAATGGCTTCTGGTGTGTGTGAGCTATTACGTTACATCAATATGATGCCATGAAAATTCCAGTTTGACATCTAGCAATTTTTTGCATTTAATTTTCATGTTCATGTTTGTCCATATTATTTGCAAACATTCTCTTGTGGTTGTCCTGAGGAAGATTCTTTTGGATTATGTGGCTGTCCATATTATCAAATAAGATCATTCATTAGCTATCATTTTTTAACAACAGGTTATGTGAAATATGCGGTGAGACTGCAAAAAATGTTTCGGGTGTTGCTAGTAATGGATTTATGGAAGAGTGGAATGATAGAAGATTCATGGATAACGACGATAACTCATCCCGCAGGTTTGGTGGATGCTGGCGAGGACAGCCATTTTGTAATTTCTTAATGGCGTGCCTGGTAATAGCGTTCATTCTGCCATGGTTTTTTCATGTAGATATGTTCTAGCTTGGGAATCAAACACTTATATATAATTCTTCCCTTTTCAATTCTTCATACCTACTAATATAAGAGTGAATGAGTGGTTCAAAGAGTGACACATTATCAAATTTTAGTGTCTGCCGAGAAGATTTGAAATTCGCTGCTTGAATATATAGAAGTTACGAGCTTGATAAGTGGATTGCCAAATTATTTCTTTCCATTATTTGGAGTATATGTATAAGTTGATGGTCTGATGTAAATATTGATATATATGTTTTTCATTTTTGTTTTGAAAAAACAAACAGATAACATATTTTAAATTTTGCGATAGATCTTACTCATGTAAGAATTAAGCAGAGAACTCTTGAGCTGTGATCATCAAAGTGTCTGTATATTTCCTTCTTTCTTATGTAGTCATTTGGCAAATTTCAAATTTACAAGCAGAGTTTATATGTGTGTATTTGGTTCTGACTTCTGCATATAGTAGTTAATTTAGTTTCAATTTTTCTCTAGTTTAGCCAAAGTTGATTGGCTAAATGTATGCTTGCATAAGCTTTAGTAACTGTGATGCGAGATTAATTTGGTTAAATCATGTTTGACGTGAAGAAAAGCATTTTTCACATTTTATTATGTCCATAAAGCTGCTAATACACCCCATATTAACCAAACTGCTAAAAAAGAATTGGAAGGTATCCCAATGGTACACAAAGTTTAATCTGGAAATACACAAAACAAGGTACACTAACATACTCTGTCACTAAACAACTTAGTCAATTAAATAAATTAAACATTAAAACAAACATGTTCTGCCAACGACATGCCTTATGTTATATATAAGATATTCATTACGAATTATTTGCTAATTATTAATTTATTTTTAAAAAATTGGGGAATAGGGAGGTTTTTTTTATTAATTCAAGTGGCACTAATGACCATTTACAAATGTTCCTGAGGGTATTTGAACTTAGTACCATGAGGTAACAATGCTAAGCTCTTACCATTGAGCTAGCACCTCAAGTGTAGAGAATTTTTTGCTAATTACTTCTTATTTATATTTTGAAATTATTTATGTTACAATCCAATTCAAAGACCATTGGGAAGTAAAAGTACAAAGGGATGTTCAAAATACAGGGTAATGTGCTAGTCACAAATTCACAAACCTAATTTCACATCTTCATATCCCTTCTCTAGGAGGAATAAGGTCTTGATTTTGATTAATGACGCAGCGACTTCTATCATGTTAATTCTTTCTTCAGGTGAATCCGCGCAACAACTCAAGCTTAAAGCCAAAATAGATGATATATGAGACACAATATCATTAATTATTTTTTCATGTTCCTGGACTAATTTGGAATCCACAACTTCCATAACTGAATTAGGCATAGATTTACTGATCCAAGTTTTCAAAGTTAATTCTGCTGCAAACATTTCATCTGTTGGCCTCTTTCTTGTGAATATCTCCATAAGCATAATCCCATAGCTGTACACATCTCCCTTAATAGAAACAATGCCCTTAGAACCATACTCTGCAAGTCAATACCAGTTTAATATCAAATCAACTGTTCTAAAACATAATGAAATTAGGAATTACAATACATATATATTGAAAAAGGTAAAAGAGAAGTAATGACCTGGTGCGACGTAGCCAAGAGTTGCTAAAGTTTCCGTATGAATTTTAGAATGTCCATCATCCAAGAGCTTGGCAATGCCAAAATCGCTAACATGTGCAACCATGTTTTTGTCTAGTAAAACATTACTAGGTTTCAGATCACAATGAACCACTGGTATTGAAGAGCCATGATGGAGATACTCCAATGCAGATGCCACGTCTATCATTATATTCAACCTTTGCAAGAAATCTAAACAATAGTTATATGAGTATAACCATTTTTCCACACTTCCATTTGACATGAACTTCATCACCAAAGATTTGAAATCAACATTTGAACAGCTACTAATAATTTCAACAAGATTTCGATGTCGTAGATTGCGCATTGCGTTGCATTCTACATCAAAACTCCGTGATGTTGCTTTGAAGTTTAAATCAATTACTTTCACTGCAACCATCTCCCCACTAGAGAGCAACCCTTGATACACAGATCCAAAGCCACCCTTTCCAAGTAAATTACTCTCACTGAAACCACTAGTTGCTTGCACAAGTTCATAATAGGAAATTCTTTTCGGAACTCCTATAGTTGATAAATCGCTTTTATGTGGACTTTCATCTTTTTTCCTTTTGTGTAGTACAAGTATAATGCATCCAGCAACTAAAATGGCTGACACAATTACAGGAAGCATGCATTTGATCAATAAAGTCTTTGCGATTGATCTTCTATGCTTATCACATGGAGGTACTTGTAGGAGAGGATTACCGCAGAGTGCTTTATTATGCATGAAAGATTGAGCTGTGAAATTTTTGAATTGTCCTCCATCCGGAATCTCTCCTTGTAACATATTGTATGAAACGTTGATACTTTCAAGACTGACAAGGTTCTCTAAGGATTTTGGAATGACACCAGTAAGAAGATTATGGGACAAGTCCAAGAAGCTCAAAGTTTTTGATAAACCTATGATTTCAGGAATGTTGCCTGAAATCTGATTTCCTGACAGATTTAATAGCGTAATTGCCCTAAGTTTACCAATCTCCATTGAAAGATTTCCAGTGATAGCATTGTTGGATAAGTTTACCTCTAAAATATCTTTGAGATTCCAAAATGAGGAAGGTATTTCAGAAGTCAACCTATTAGCTCCTATGTGAACTTTGCTAAGAGAAGTCATATTTCCTAAGCATGTCGGCAATGCTCCAGAAAATTTATTGTTTGATAGATACACATCACTCAAACTCTTAATTTCACAAAGCTCATCAATGGATCCTTGCAGTCCATTGTCATCAAGATACAAAGTTTGAAGGTTATGCAGCCCTTTAGTCGTACTAGGGATTGGTCCATTTATATCATTTCCACTCAGATATAATTGAACCAGGTTGCTCATGTTTCCGATTTCCAATGGCAAATTACCATTGATTCCGGAAGATTGTGCCCAAAAGTATCCTACAGTTAAGTTTCCAATTGATTTGGGAAGTTTGGATAAACGAGTTCCTGATACAGACAAATATTTCAATTGTCTACAACCTGTCAATGAAGTGAGGAAGTTGAATCCAAAGGAATCCTCCAGTTTCAAATTATTATTGAAATCTAAATGGAGACATTCAAGGTCTGTTAAACCACCAAAAACATCAGGTACTGTTCCACTGAATTGATTGTATTGTAAGTCTATTTGAGTGAGCATGGAAGCATTGGCTATACCATTTGGAATGTTTCCCACAAGCATGTTATTTCGTAATTGTAGTACTTCCAGATTAGGACAGCCACGCCCCATGTCTATTGGAAGAGTGCCTGAGAGAGAATTGTTTATGAGAGACAAGTAGCTTAATGTTGAAATGTTGAAGAGTTTTGAAGTAATATGGCCACTCAATCTATTGTTTGCCAATTGCAGGTTCACAAGTTGATCAAGTTTGCCAATCTCCTCAGGTATCGAACCTGACAACAAAGGAAGAAGAAATAAGCAAGAATTCTTGAAGCATGTATATGAAAATGCTTGGAAGTAGATAGAAAGAACATGAATATGCATGCATGTATGCATTTTTTTCAAAGTGTGCTCACATGCATGCGTGTATCAGTAATAATCTTATCATTTAGGTAGTTTTCATACGAGCTCATAGATTTGATTGCTCACCTTATGCGTGCCTATGAAAACTACCTAAAAAATATGATTATTATTTGTTTGATACACGCATGTACATATATGTACACATTCACAAAAAGTAGATTAAATGTAGAGATATAAAATTGAGCGCGTACCAGTGAAATGATTATCGTTCAAACTCAAGGATTTTAACAATGTACAGTTTCCAATTGATCGTGGAATTCTTCCTTCAAATTGATTACCGTCCAAAACAAATCTTTCAAGTTGAGGAAGAAGTGGATGACAAAGCTCACTTGGTAGAATTCCATTTAAATTGTTACCACTAATGTTAACAATCTTCAGAGTAGTAATGTTGTATAGGGAGAACGGAATTCCACCTGCATTTATATGTAAGATTAAAATAACATATATTATTCAATATGTCACATTGTTTTTAAGTAAAAATAGAAAGTGCAAAAACATCATTGTGATTAGTAAAGGGAAAAATATCTCAAAATGTAAGTGTTGTTTTAAAACTTCATAGAAACATGTAATAAACAATATTAATATATCTAATGTAAAATACTTACCCTCCAAGTTGTTGCCACTAAGATATAAATGTTGAAGCTTGTTCAAGTTTCCCATGTCTTCTGGAATTGGTCCTTTGTTGAAACCATTGTTGGATAATATTAACCTTTCCAAATTTTCACATTGATGCCAAACAGTAGGCATGTCACCAGAAAAATGATTATGAAAAAGATTAAGTATTCTAAGTTTTGGAAGTCCTTTGCAAATATTTGATGGAAGATTGCCTGATAGATCATTATAACCAATGTCCATTGTTCTCAGCTGAGTAAGATCACCCATCCCTTTTGGAATTTCTCCTATAGTACAATTACAACTCCATTAGAAAAAGAAAGGAAAGAAAAGTCAGAGATTATTATTAGGAATTTCTCCTATGTTAAAATGACAAAAGGGTTTATAATTAGGAACTCAAGTAGTATAATGCAAAATTGATTCAATTATTTGATTGAGAATTATTATTAAGGGTTAATTATGTTTTTGGTCCCTATAAATATAGAAACTTTTCGTTTTAGTCCCTCTAAAATTTTCCTTCAACTTTTAGTCCCTATAAAACTTTCAATCACTACTTTTGGTCCCTATTTTAAAGTTAATTTTTGTATTTTTTAATGAAATTGTGCAGAAATGTGGAGAATATTGTAAAAATATTTCCCAAAAAAAATTAGAATTTTTTAACAAAACATAAATTTAATATGAATTTTTAACCATAAAAAATATAAACATATTAAATTCATTTTTTGTTAAAAAATTCTAAATTTTTTTGGGAGAGATTCTTATAATATTATGAATTTTTTTGCAAAATTTTATTCAAAAATATGAATTCTACATATGAGTTTACTTTAAAATAGGGACCAAAAGTAGTGATTGAAAATTTTATAGGAACTAAAAGTTGAAGGAAAATTTTAGAGGGACTAAAATGAAAAGTTGGTATATTTATAGGGACCAAAAACATATTTAACCCTATTATTAACTAAATCAAATATTGAAGTTTTTAAAAATTCTAAATAATTTGCTCAATCTATTTTTTTGAAAATTAGTTATTTCAATAGTTTATATTTATGATTAAGATATATATTAATTAGTATATTTTATTTTTATTTAAAGATACTTATTTATCTGATAAATATTTTAGTCTTTTTTTAGTTTTAACCCTTTTAAGTATTTTTTGTTTGGATTCAATCCCTTATAAATTTAAAAATTATTATCATTAGTCTCTAACGTCAATTTATTGGATACGTCAATTTATTGGATCAGATTACGTGATTCTATTGAACCACATATGACGTTAGAGATTAAAAACAACTAATTTTAAATTTGCAAAGACCGAATCTAAAACATATACATATGAAAGTAAAATAAAAAGGGAAATGCTAACAAGTGTTCTTAGAGCACTTGTTAAGAAGCTCAAAGAATAAATTTTGTCTTGAGATTAATGCATTTAGAATCGTTAACAAATGCTCTAGCAAGACCCAAATAAAAAAAATGAAAATGTTAACGAGTGTCCACATTTGTTAACGAGTTTAAAATGAAACTTTATCTTAAAAATTGTATATTCAACACAATAAAACAACAAAAAATATATTTTTTTACCTAAATTTCATCAATCATTTCTAATTTTGAATTTTTAACAAGTGCCTTTACCCTTTCTTTTTGAAACTAAACAAACCTGTGAAGTTCACGGACCTATATAATTGCAATAAATGTAAGCAAAACGCAGCCACATACCTGACAAGGAGTTATTAGCCAAAGTAATTTCTTCAAGTGAAGACAAGTTGGAAATCCTTTGAGGTATGGTTCCAGAAAGCATGTTATTGCTCAAATTAAGCAACTTCAATCGATGCAACTGAAATAACGATTGTGGCAATTCACCATTGAAAGCATTGCCTTGAAGATCAAGGTCAACAAGGAAGGAGAGATTCCCAAGTTGTGGGGAAATAGTACCTTTAAGTCCCATGTTACTAAGATTCAAAGCATGGACTCTACCATGTTGTTCATCACATGTGACACCAACCCAATTGCATACAGAAGATGAGGTTGACCAGTTATGAACCATTAGATCATAAGGGTTTAGAGTAATGGAAGATTTGAATGCAAGAAGTGAAAATTCATCTGTGGTCATGTTTTTTCTGCTCATAGCTAAGCAAGTGAAGAAGTAGTAATTTAGTGAGAGTGAGAGAAAAATGAGATAAGAGCATAGTTTGGCCATTTTTTTTTTTATAACTTCTATGCATGGATGAAGTCATGTGTTTGGGGACCGATGAAGATATATATAGGCGTTTAAAAAGGATTTTTCTATATTTCTTATAAAATTTTCAATTTTTATTAAAAAAAAAGTCTAACATGCACAAGTAAAATGGTTTTTCTTAAAAAAAAGTAAAATAATCTTGCAACATGCATAAATATCTCTTTACCATTAGGTCAATAAGTCATATCATATCTTATTTAATGGTATAATTTATTGATTTAATAGTAAAAACTTGCTAGTGCATGACACGAACATTTACCTCATGCATCATGGAATTAGACATGTTAATTATAGGAGAGTATTATACAATAAATGTTTCTATATCTACACTATAAAAAGGAATAACACTCTAGAAATATAGAGTTTTATTGGGTACATACCCATAATTAAATTATTTAATGCCACATCAATTTTTATATTAATTATTTTAACTTAAATTGAAACTTTTGAACTAATTTTTTTAACACAGCATTGATACCGAACAAAACTCCAGGGTAATATCCTTAAAAAAAACCTCCAGGGTACTCAACAATTTCAGTAATTTTTACATTCTTCTCTCCACTGATCGGTGTTAATTTAGGTGAGTTAATTTAACTTATTAAAAAAAACATTCTTCTCTCCATAGAGGTGTTTAAATTTTACATTATCTTCTTATCTTTTGTTAAAATATATATTTTATGTCCCCTTTTATACAAAACTTATTATAAAATTACACTATCTATCATCTCCTAAGAAGAAGCATGAATTACATTCCTCTAATATCCTCTTAAGTTATGTGCGTTTGTTTCAAGTTATATTTGTAGATTCCTGGGAATAAAACGATAGGAGTACATATGCCTATGTTTGTTACAAGTTTACTAAATTTTATTCCCGGGTATAAAACGTTCCTGGAATAGAAAAATTTTCCCAAAGAAAAGGGTGGGAATAAAGTTCCCATGGAGATGGGAATAAATTCATGAGTAATTTCCTATTATAATTCCTATTTTTATGGTTCCCAAGAATATTATAGTGTTAAACAAACATCTTTTTTCTAAATACCTTGGAATAAAATTCCCATCTTTATGTTCCAAGGAATATTATTCCTAGGAATGAATTTGGTAAACTTGAAACAAACACAATCTTATTATGCATTTTTTTCTTTGTTTTTGATTCACATCACTAACATATAATTTTAAACATAAAAATACACTTATCCTCAAAAAAGAGTAGTGTATATTTTATCATAAAAAAAGAAGTGAGTAAAGAAAATGAGCGTAATTTACTCAAAGATTTTTCCAAAAAAATATTGTAAAAGTATTTGTTACCAGTGAAAAAATGTCGGTACCAATACTTATAAAGTAAAAACTAATATCAGATTAAATTCACTTATAAATAATTAAATATAATTAAATAAACTAATATCAGATTAAATTCACTTATAAATAATTAAATATAATTAAATAATGTTTTGTTAAATGATGTTATTTTTTCTTGTTACACCCAGAAAGCTTCTGATTATACCAATGTTAGACAATAATACCCCTATGTACTATCTTTTCAAATCTTCAATTCATTACCCTTTTCTAATGAGTGTAATATTTGTTTGTGGTAACTTGATCTGGACGTAAAATTAAACTCGTGGGATTATAAATAGATTTAGATTTTTTTTTTAGAGAAAATAGATTTAGATATAACTTGATAATTTTGACAATATTACAAAAAATTGATCAACATGAGAGTGTTGATCTTGTTGCAGAGTGTAAGACTCATGTTGACCGTTGAAAAGTCAGTCAGTCGAAGGAGGAGTCAAGTCTTGCGGATGTAAGTACGTACGTTGGAGCACTTGGATGCCACACATGTACAATAATCTTATCTTCTTTTCAACATGAGTCATTTCATTTTGTCTTCTCAAGAATAAGTCTTTCTCAAGAATAAGTCATACCTTTTTACGTATGTGTGGCAAGGTCATATTTGTAGATTACTCCCTCCGTCCCGGTTTAATTGACCTACTTTGGTTTTTCACACAGATTAAGAAAAGTGTATAAATAAAGGGGAAAGTGGAATATATTGTATTGGGAATGATAAAAGTAGTATTATTTAGTGTTATATTGTATTGGGAATGATGAAAGTTGTATTGAAAATTGAAATGAGTCAGTTATTTTGAGACACTTTTTTTTAGAAAATAGGTCAGTTATTCCGGGACGGAGGGAGTAATATTTTTTTTATGTTAATTTTTTTTTTGGGTAGTTTATATCAAGTAATACAATAATTAGAATTATATCATCTAAAAGTGAATATATGAGAATTTAGAGTACGAACCTCGATCTTAACATATATATAATCCAATGTTTTTGTCAATTGACTTATGCTCAAGAAGACGATTAATTATTTTTTCTTAAAGAAATCAAAATGATATATATAACGAACAACGACCTATCTTCCCAGCACAAAGTGTACCACATAAGACACCCGAAAATTACAGCAAAAGTTCAGTTAAAACAAAAGACTATTAATTATTCATTCTATTATAAGTTTTGTTCCCTGAAAATATATGATATTTTGTATTTAGTGTTTATAATATTTTTTTTGGTATTTTTACGTCTTTGTAAAAAAATTTAGTACACAATTTTAGTCAATATTAAACTCGAATTTGTTTAATTGTTCGTAAACCTTTAAATTTTTGAATGATTTTTTTCAAAAATGTTTAGAATATTAAAAAATGTTTCTTCACAAAAAATGAGCTCAAAATTTTATTTATAAATCCAAATTTTAACTATTTTTATCTTAAACTTATAGTGTTTAAAAATATTCATATTTAATTCATTTCATATTAAAAGATTTTTTTTTGTAAAAGAACATTTTAAACATGTCTAAAAAATTCATTCAAAAATTAAAATTTTAAAATTAATTGAAATTTTTTAAATTTAAGTCACAACTCTCAAACATTTCTACTTATATAGAAAGCAGATAAATAATTAAATAATTCAAATTAATAAATATTTAATTCAACTAAAACCCAGAATCATACAAAAAAAGATAAATACACCACTTTTAAGAGATATATATATATATATATATATATATATATATATATATATATATATATATATATATATATATTTATAATGAACTCTTTAATATGTTTCCTTAAGGACACATGTTAGCATTTGTCATTTTAAATTATAGCACTAACATTTAATAGATTTAGTTTCATTTCCCATCTATTGGAAATTGAGGCTTAGATATAGGACTTATGTTTAATGTTGTGAATTCGAGCTTAAAAAAAACACCAATAAAATTTAGATGCGTGGATCAAAAGGAAAGAGTAATACAAGTAACAACAAATCTAGATCTAAGTTTGAAGTAAATCACAAGCAAAACTAAAACAACAAAGATAAGAAAGTAAAGAAAAACAATACACCAAAAAATTTGTTTACCCAGTTCGACAAATTTATCCTACATCTAGGAAAGAGAGTAACTATCCAGTCCACTATGATAAGAGTGATACAAAGTGGTTACAAGAAATTATATCTCAAAGCTCACAAAGAACAAATCTCAATTTCTACTTATTTGTCAAGTCACTTAGACACAAAGAACAAACCCTGATTTTTACCCATTTATCAAATCACTCAGACCCACAATGAATTCTAAAAGACAAAGAAATAAAGAAAGCTTTTTGACCTTTCTCTAACGAGATCTCACTACTCAAGCTATTTGTGAAGTGTTTTCTCAACCCAAGAACCTCACCCAAAAACATCCAACCCTAAAGTTCTCTCGTTTGGTTTGGTTTGGAAAAGATTCTATCTCTTGAAGCCACCCAAAAAATTGAAGAATGAAGGTTTATATAGTACTCAAACTCAAACAAAATTGCGCCACGATTTTCCTATATCGCACCACGCTTTGGAGCTCTTATACGTTACAATATAGACCTTGATCCACTAATCGCGCCATGCTTTGACCTCCTCGAACCGCAAAAAAATGTGAACCAGAACCTCCAAATTGTTGAACCAATCGCGCCACAATTTTGACAAACCTTCAACATCAAATTTTAAGCCAATTTCAACAATGAACTAAATATATATTTTTTTAGCCTCAACTTAATCGTCTTAACCTCAACTATTTCTTAATTTGTAATATGTATTGCAGATATCATATTTTTTTATTTATTTCATATATGTTAGATATTCAAAATGGTTTAGCAGAAGGAATCAAACTATTTTTCATTAAAATTTTAAATTGAATCTTAGCAAACTTTTGAAGACCACATAATGGTTCATGTTTATTCTTCTTCTAAGTAGTTATAAACAAAATAATAATTCCTTCAAAAAAACAAAATAATAATTAATTTATAAAAAAATTAAAATGAGATTTTTTTGAGATGAATTTTTTTTAGCCATCAATTTAGTTATATAGACCTTGCAGTATCAATTTTTTTTTTTCAAGGTAGTTCCCACTATCATATGTTGTACAGTTGTGCATATTTTTTTTTGGGTGTAGTGTAGTGTTGTGCACCTAATTCCATATCTATCTCCCTCAATAAAACAAAATCCATATCCATCTGTTTTATAATTTTATTTTAGGGTTAATTAAGTTTTTAGTCCCTATAAATATTCATAGTTTTGTTTTTAGTCCCTACAAAATAAAATCACACTTTTTAGTCCCTGTGCAATTTTTCATAAGCATTTTAGGGACCAAAAATGCTGATGGAAAATTTTTATAGGGACTAAAAATGCTAATGAAAAATTTTATAGGGACTAAAAATGCTGTTGGAAAATTTTATAAGGACTAAAAAGTGTGATTTTATTTTGTAGGGACTAAAAACAAAACTGTGAATATTTATAGGGACTAAAAACTTAATTAACCCTTTATTTTATATGTCTAACAAAGTAATTATCACAAATCTCCACTTCTCTCAGTCACCTAGGTCTGCCCTTGCTTATGCTGCGCCTATTTTCATGTTGCAAACATAAGACCAGGTGGGATTTAGCATGGGAAAGGGGAGTTGTTTCCCACCATGGGAAAGTCAATTTTAACCATTAGATCTACAATCTTATCATACACTCCCAACACTATATTTTTGTTACTATCTTCCACTACCATCTCTCTCCTTCATCCCCACCAACCCACCACCAGCAACACCATGAAAACTATAGTTTTTACCAATCAGATTCAAATTAATGAAAATTCAAAGTAATCAATCCTTGCAGGACACTATATATATAGGAACAAATTCTTTGATTTGAGGAAAATATATTCTCAACATCTGGCTGACGGAACAGTTTGAATTAGGTTCAATAGTGTGGAGTAACAACTTTTGTTTACAAATTACAGAAAATAATACATAAATTCTAAATTTGATTGGATCTGAAAAAAATAAATTCAAATAAGCCAAAATGGATTGAATGCTTTTACAATGAATTATATGCATTTATTTCGTTGCCTTCCATTTTATCAGCATCATGAAAATTCTTTAAAAATTATAGATTTAGAGATACAATTTTCTAGATGCAATGGCCGCTCAGCTTGCAACTGTGGTTAAGTTTGGTTTTTTCGATGTTGGAACCTTGCTCCAATCTTAGAATGGTGAATTTTTGTTTTCAGTGTATGTTAGATCTGTTGATCAGGAAGAATAAATTAATTAAATTAACAATAAAGAGTTGGGACGGTGGTTTTGATGAGTTGCTGGTTATGGGTTTGTGGAGGATGAATGAAAGAGATGGTAGTGGCAGATAGTGACAAAAATATAGTGTTGAGAGTGTATGATAAGATTGTAGATCTAATGGTTAAAATTGATTTTTCCATGGTGGGAAACAACTCCCCTTTCCCATGCTAAATCCCACCGACTATAAGACTAAGTCATGTGACAATGACTTGTTTACTAGACAAGTCACATTTGTTTGTTTTAGAGGAAAAAAAAGAAGAAAAGGAAAGGAGACTAATGAAAAAGTGAAATTTTCCGTTGTTGGTTTCTAATGAAAACATATACAGGAAATAAATACTCGTGGGATCCACTCGATATAACATCTGCAACAATTTGTTTTTAGAGGAGCAACACGTCTAAGGTTTTAAATAGGCTTAATTGCACTTTTGGCCCCCCTATCTTTTCAAAACTTGCGGTTACAGTCCCCTAACTAATTTAAATACAAAACAGCCCCCTAAGTATTGAATCTTTGGCAGTTTTGGCCCCCAACGCTGACGTGACACCCTAAATGAGGTGCCACGTGTCATTTTTTTTAATTTTTTTTTGGCCTTGGGGGGCCAAAACTGCCAAAGATTCAATACTTAAGGGGCTGTTTTGTATTTAAATTAGTTAGGGGGCTGTAACCGCAAGTTTTGGAAAGATAGGGGGCCAAAAGTGCAATTAAGCCTTTTAAATAATGGTCAGAGTCGCATATAATATTTTACGATTTCAGCCGTTATAGGTGTACGAATTGCGGTGTCAATTAATAATGATCAAATATGTATTAAAAATATGATTTTCATTTATCTCAATTGAAAAAAAAATCCGGATTCTATGTCTATTATCATGAACGGCATTTTTTGCGGTGTAACGATGTTTCGTCGTTGCTGTAGGTGTTTCTTCGTGAATTTTGTTCACTCTATAAAAACGATGAAAACAGTAACGTCAGCTACCTATACTTTTTTGTCGCGACCTTTTTCTCGGTAACGGCCGTTTCCCGTCATTCATTATCTTAAAATTTGTACCAAAAAAATGGTGGTACCTATTTGGTACCAAGGTTTATGCCTTTATGGAGCTCCCTTACTCTACATACTTAGTAAAGCTCCCTTACTACACAAACACCCCCTACTTTTTCTCCATAAATGGAGCTAAGCTCTCCTCCTGTAGACGGTCTCAATATGTGATTGAATTTGAAGTAGCAACCCTCCAATTATTTTTTGATAAGAGTCATAATCCAATTGTTGCGTAGCAAATCTGTAAAGGGAAGCCGTAAACACTAAAAAAGAAGAAGAAGAGAAGCCGTAAAAATTGAAAAAATAAAGTGAAATATAATGATAAAATCAGTGTTAATTTTATGTCTTGTATATATCTCTTAGAACCTCAAGTTCTTTTTAAAAAATCTTGCGTATGAGGAAAATACTTAATTTTTTATGGGAAAAACTAAACTGTTACTTATATTCAAGTGAACTTATGTGGGGGAATTACCCCATGTCATCATTAACAATACTGGATCATCATCATCAACTCGTGCCATATGAGCTTCATTGTAGCATTCATGAGCATATATGTTGCGTTGCAATTGTAACCCTGCACCTTTTTTGTATAATGGTTGAATCTCTTCTTCCATCAAGCATAGGTGTAATTAAATAGGAAGTCAAACAACTAAGATAAATGCACATATTCTAAATGCTATTCTACATTTATTTTAAACAAATGAAGTTGATCTCAACTCCTATTCCTACTGTCTTTAATACGATGCACAAAAGTGGATTTAAAATTAGTAATAAATAAAGGGCTTGTCTAACATGTGCAATATTGCACATGTTAAGGTAATAAAGAGTAGTAACTTTTCATTGAAAACCAGCAAATATTTATTCAAAAGCTACATATTTATTGTAAAAAACACAAGTTCCAAGTCAAAGTTGCTACTTTAAACTTCTTATCATGTGCAAATTTGCACATGATAGAAAAACCCATAAATAAAATACACAAACTAGTTTCATAATTCTTCCCTCGCTTATACAAGAGTTTATTTTCATGTTGCAAACACAAGACATGTGACAATGACTTGTGTTTACATGTCATATTTCTTTGTTTTAGAAGAAAAAAGAAGAAAAGGAAAGGGGTACAAGTCCGAAGAGTAAAAGTGTATTTTTTTCCATTGTTTTGTTTGTAATGGAAACTTGTCGGGAAAAAATTTTTTGTGAGACCCACTCCGTAGAACATCCTCAAATATTATGTGATAAAAAGCACAGGACTTTTGTGTGAAAATATCTTAAAAAATCATGTTAACAAGTGTCATCGTTGCATTTGTTAAAAAAAATCAAATATAATAATATTGTCGTTACCAAAAAATATAATAGGGTTAATTAAGTAAATGATCCCTATAAATATTTAGAATTTTGTTTTTAATCCCTACAAAATAAAATAACACTTTTTAGTTCCTATAAAATTTTCCATCAACATTTTTAGTCCCTATAAAATTTTCCATCAGCATTTTTAGTCCCTATAAAAATTTTCCATCAGCATTTTTAATCCCTAAAATGCTTAAGGAAAATGTCATAGGGACTAAAAAGTGTGATTTTATTTTGTAGGGACTAAAAACAAAACTGTGAATATTTATAGGGACTAAAAACTTAATTAACCCAATATAATAACACTGCATTTAAAGTTGTACAGTCAATTATTAAAAAAACTTAAAGGGTCATTTTATCATAAATCTTCCTTTTTTGTTGTTTAAGAAGTGGCCTAGAAAGTAGTCATTTTTAACTTAAAGTGTTATTTTCCCAACTATATTTTGACATGTCTAAGAAGTGGCTTAAGTTTTTTAAAAAGTCTATTTAAGTAAATAGGCCAGACTTGTGTTATAAAAAAAGTCTACAAAGCTTTTTTTTTTTTTGAAGGAAAGTCTACAAAGCTGATAGGTCGAATAATGTGCTACCTAAAATAAATGTAAGAGGCAAAACTAACGGTTAGAATAACACATTTTTCTCTAATGTGCAAACGAGTGAGAAGAAGGATATCCCACATTTATTGCTTACACTAATGATTATTTATGAAGTGTTTCGTTTCATTTCTACTCCCTCCGTTTCAAAATGAGTGTCGTTTTAGATGTTTACACACATATTAAGAAATGCAATGATTAAGAGAAAGAGAATGGTTATTTTACCAAATTATCCTTATTAACTATTGGTTAGTTTTAAAAGTAATACTTTGGAAGTAGTGTGCAGAATATTAATTGAAGGGTACAATTGAAAAGAAAAAGTTATTATTGCATTGGAAACTGAAAGCGACACTCATTTTGAAACAAATTTTTTTGGCTAAAGCGACACTCATTTTGAAACGGAGGGAGTAGATGTTTTCAAGTGGTCAAACCAATTCTAACTCTATAATTTTTATTTTTCTTTGAGAAATCAATTGTGGAAACTAAAAGCAATTTTTTTTTTTGACAAAAGAAAACTAAAAGCAATTCTAAGCTACTATTTGTAGCTTTTGATTTTAAAATTAATTATAATATATAAATTTATAATTCTAATCACTTTTACATAAATGTATCCAAAGACAAACCACTTTATCTACAACTCATTTTTATTCAGAATCAATTTTATGAATCAATTCACTAAAAATCAATTATTGTGAAAGTATAATAAAAAATACACTTAGTTTGTACTTCAAGGAGTTCTTCTATTATACAGCACACGCATCATGCTTACACTCCTGCGCTAGATGATGCGGGCTTTGTTCACATAACTTAGAACATCAAAACCCCTTAACTTTTCTCCTTTGTGTTTGTACCTCCCCAATTCACTAATGCACCCATTATGACTTCATATTTATTCATTCTTTCATTCATTTCTAATAATACGATTGATTTTCACAAAGTAATGAACTATATTAATACAAGTGAAAAATAACTTAGCAGAAGACTACATAGTTCAAAACTTGAAATCTTGCACATAATTAGCTGTGTCAATTCTGCATAACCTGTCTTACTATGACTCTTTCCCATTTTCTAACATTTCATGATAAGAAATATAGTTAACATCAACCACATTGATGTCAACACTAGCATACACTACTATGAAAATTGCAACACAACAATAAGCTGTGATGTTAAATATAAATTCTATCACAAATCATTGGATAGTTGTTAAGAAAAGAGAAAAAGTGAAATGAATGAAGTAGAGAATAACAGTTCCATACAATATGGGATTGAAAAATATTTTGTATTACATATAGATTCAAAAATCATTGGGAATATACAGAAACAAAGAGAGTCTTCAAAGTACAAGGTAATGTGAGATTTATAAATCACTATATACTTTTATTTCTTGATTTTTTTCCTCATTGAGTGAATAAAGTCTTGATTTTGATTAATGATGCAGTTACTTCTTTCATACTAAGTCTTGCCTCAGGTAAATCTTCACAACACCTCAATGCTAAAACAAAAATAGATGATACATGAGTTAAAAGTTCATGAATTTCTTTCCCATGCTGTGAGACTAAATTGGAATCCACAACTTCCAAAACTACTGAATTGTGCATTGATTCACTAATCCAAGTTTTCAAGGTTAATTCTTCTGTAAACATTTCACTTGTTGGCTTCTTTCCAGTGAAAATTTCCATTAGCATTATTCCAAAGCTGTACACATCTCCTTTAACAGAAATGACTCCCTTAGATCCATACTCTATATGTCAACATTAATAACTAATTAGTAAATATTCTCAAACATAATTAACCTAAGATTGATTAAATCTAATATAACTTAGAAGAGAAGAAATTATACCTGGTGCAACATAACCAATAGTAGCTAAAGTCTGAGTATGAGCTTTAGATTGTCCATCATCCAAAAGCTTAGAAATCCCAAAATCACTAACATGTGCAACCATATTTTCATCCAGTAGTACATTACTAGGCTTCAAATCACAATGAACTACCGGTATCGAAGAACCATGATGGAGATACTCCAATGCAGATGCCACATCTATCATTATGTTCAACCTTTGCAAGAAACCTAAAAAATAGTTATCAGTGTATAACCATTTTTCCAAGCTTCCATTTGACATTAACTCCATTACCAACGATCTGAAATTAACATTTGAACAACTAGTGATGATCTCAACAAGATTTCGATGCCGAAGATTGCGCATAGCATTGCATTCTGCATTAAAGCTTTTTGTTGTTGCTTCCAATTTCAAGTCAAGTACTTTAATTGCTACCATCTTCCCACTAGAAAGCATTCCTTGATACACAGATCCAAAGCCACCCTTTCCAAGTAAATTAGTCTCACTAAATCCATTAGTTGCTTGCACAAGTTCAGAATAGGAAATCCTTTTTAAAAGCCCTAAATTTGTTGATAAATCCCTTTTAAGTGGATTTTCAACTTCTTTCTTTTTGTGCATTTGAAGTATTATGCATGCAATAGCCAAAATGCCTAACACAACAATTATGGATGATATGCATACAATTAACAACATCTTTGTCTTTGATTTTTTCCTAATTTGCTTATCACAAGGAGGAACTTGTAACTGAGGACTACCACAAAGTGCTTCATTATTCATGAAAGATTCAGATGTGAATTTTTTGAATGGCCCTTCATTAGGAATCTCTCCTTGCAATCTGTTGTATGAAAAGTTAATGTATTTAAGATAAGAAAGTGACTCTAAGGATTTTGGGATCACACCAGTAAGAAGATTGTGAGACAAGTCCAAGAAACTCAAGCTTACCATTTCACCAAGTGATTCTGGAATAAGCCCTTTCAATTTGTTATCTGCCAAGGACAGAGTTTCTAAAGTTCTCAAGAAACTTATGGTTGCTGGAATGTTGCTTGAAATTTGATTTCTTGACAAATCTAATAGTACAAGAGCTCTCAAATTCTTAATCTCAGGTGGAATAATTCCAGTTAAAGCATTGGAGGACAAGTTTACCTCTAAGATATCATTGAGGTTCCAAAATGAGGAAGGTATCTCAGAGGTTAACCTATTAGATCCTATGTGAAACTTTCTAAGAGAAGTCATATTTCCCAAACATGTTGGTAACACTCCTATAAGCTTATTGCTTGTTAAATTCAACTCACTCAAACTCCTAATTTCACAAAGCTCATCAACGATGGATCCTTGCAGGTCATTGTAGTCAAGATCCAAAGACTGAAGTTTTTGTAACCCTTTAACAGTCTTTGGGATCGATCCATTTATATTGTTCCTACTCAGAGATAATCGAATCAGGTTGCTCATGTTTCCTATTTCTAGTGGAATATTTCCATTAATTCCACAAGAATTTGCCCAGAAGTGTTCTAAAGTTAAGTTTCCAATGGACTTGGGAAGTTTTAATTGTAATTTGATCATCTCTGATACTTCAAGATGTTTCAAATATCTGCAACTTGTCAGTGAAGTTAGGAAGTTGAATTCAAGAGAATCATCTGTTGTCAAATTATTGCCACCTAGGACGAGTGATTCGAGGAATGTTAAATCTCCAAATGAGTTGGGTATGATTCCGCTAAATTGATTTGAACTCAAGTCAATTATGACGAGATTTGAAGCATTGGATATACTATTTGGAATTTTTCCAACAAACTTGTTTCCATACATGTGTAGTTGTTGTAGGTTAGGAAGGCCAAATCCCAAATTTGATGGAAGCATGCCTGAGAAAGAATTTAGTTCAAGATGCAAATATTCCAATGTTGAAATGTTGAAGATTTTTGAAGGAATAGGTCCACTCAAGCTGTTATTCCCCATTTGTAGAAGCTGAAGTTGATTGAGACTGCCAATCTCCATCGGTATCGAACCTAAAATCACATATCATCGAGAAACAACAAATAAACAAAGCCATATGTATAAGATGATGCATGGCAGTAATGATGCATGAAATGCTTAAGCATATTTGGCTTAAAGCAAAAAGTATATTCCAAACACAACCATAGTCATAAACAAATATCATGAGATGTTTCACTAAGTAGGAATCCCAAAATACACCCTCTAACACATGTTTTTAAACACAATTTTTTTATTTGTTGAAGTATTCACATAAATGAAATCCTAAGTTATGTTATGTGGGTTCAACATGACTTGAGAAGTATTCACATAAATTTCAACCAATAAGAGAGTGCGTCGAGAAATATGTTTTAGAGATCACGTTGCTACTTGCTAGTTGCGTTTTTCTTTGATTGCAGATATCAGTACTATAAAAGTCCGTTTGATGGTGATATTGTAATTTTTTTTACTCACAATATACCATAGAAAGAATAAAATAAACTATCATATACCGCCTTTTCTATATTGCTGAACCAACAAGACACAATAATTCAACTCTGTTTATGATAATAAATTTGTTTCTGCATTCACATTTATAGAAAAATATTTAAATAGAAAGTTGAGTTGAGGGTATACCTGAAAAAAAGTTATCCTGTAAAGTTAACGTTTGTAACAATGTGCAGTTGCCAATCGATCGTGGAATGGCTCCTTCAAAATGATTACCGAGTAGAGTAAATATTTCAAGTTGAGGAAGTTGACGACACATCTCGTCTGGAAGAGTTCCATTTAAATTGTTACCATCAAGGCTGATCTCTCTCAAAGAAGAGATGTTCAAGAGGGACAAAGGAATTTCACCTGTTTGTAACATTAAATATGAAATTATTATTTAGGACATGCTGCCATAATGTTTAACTTAATCTGAAGTTTGAGACTATTCCTTTTTAGTTTCGTTTTAAATTAGTCTTTTATCTTTAGAAAAGTTTTGGTAAAAATGAAGTTTGGTCCAACATTGTTGACATTTTTAAACATAAAGCACTAATGTGAGACTTATATTTAAGAACAATGATTTATCAAAAAGAATTTATATTATTGATAGAGGTGGTAACTCTTTATAGGCAATGTAATGGTTTTGAAGAAACAATAAATAAGCTCTTAAATAACATGTCGGCAAAGATATCTTACCCTCCAAGTTGTTGCTAATAAGATACAAAGATTGAAGCTTTGGCAAGTTTCCAATGTCAGCTGGCATATGTCCTTTGTCAAAATTATTGAAAGATAGTATCAATTCTTCCAACTTTTTACAATAATGCCAAACATTTGGCATCTCACCAGAAAGATCATTAACATAAAGATAGAGCAATCTAAGGTTTGGAAGTCCTTGACAAACATTTGATGGAAGAATGCCAGTCAGATTATTAAAACCAAGTGCCAAATTTTGCAACGATGAGCTGTTGAACATTAATGTCGATAATATGTTGCCTGAGAGAAAATTGCGTTGAAGGTTCACCGTTCTCAGTTGTGTAAGATCACCGATTCCTTTGGGAATTTCACCTTTAGTTCAACATAGACAAAGAAAAGACATTAAGAATGATATAAATAATGAATGTCTTTTAATAAGGTGGCTCTAAAGAATGGCTAGATTAGTGGCCATCCTTCTTCATGATATAAATGAATAGTTCACACAGTGTCTAAATTTGAATTTAGATGTTTTACGGCAGCTGCACCGTGCATTAAGATATAGAGTCGTTCGATCGAAAAGAGAGAAAATTAGAATTGTTCTTTATTAGATCCAATGACTTTATACTTTGCTACACGGTGCAGCCGCGACAATGTATTGACATAAGTATAAAACGTAAACTAACTAATGGTGTGAGTATATCATACCAGATAAGGAGTTATTTGATAAATGAATTTCTTCAAGTAAAGACATGTTGGAAATTGTTAATGGTATCATTCCAGAGAGCTTGTTATTTCTAATATCCAAAACCCTTAACATAGGAAGTTGACCAATAACATGTGGAATGGTTCCTTTGATGAAATTTGATTTCCAATCTAGATACTCTAACATTGACAAGTTGGATATAGATTGAGGAATAGCTCCAACAATGTTATTATAGCCAAGATCCAAGTGTTGAAGTTTTGATAAGTCCCCTATCCTTGAAGGAATTTCTCCAACAAAATCATTGTTGCTCAAATCCAACAATTTCAATCTCTTCAACTCAAGTAACTCATGTGGTAACTCACCATGGAAACTATTGCCTTGTAGATCAAGAAATACAAGGAAAGAGAGATTTCCCAATTGAGGAGAAATTGTACCTTCAAGGTTCATGTTACTAAGATTCAATGCATTTACTCTTCCATGGTGTTCATCACAAGTAACACCAACCCAATTGCATGAAGAGAAAGAAGAAGTAGAAGAGGAAATTGACCAATTACTAAGAATATGATAAGGGTCTAAGGTAATTGAGGATTTGAATGCAAGAAGTGCAAACTCATCAGTGGTAATGTTTTTAGTACTCCTAGCTAAGCAAGTGAAGAAGTAATAGTAGAGTGAGAGAGAGAGAATGCAGAGACATGAGTCACAAGTGTACAGTTTGGCCATTTTCAATACGAGATGCATGAGTCTAAGCACCGATGATATATAATATTAATATACACAGGCTTATGTTTTTTTTTTCTTCCACAATTAAAACTATATATTTTTTATTCTTTTTCTATTTACAAGAATCAAGAGTATTTGACATTTTAACTATGCGTGACTAAGTGTCTTCCCACCTTGTTGTACAAGAAAACATAGTCAACTAAAGTTGCTATATAATGTAATGATGTTGGATTTTAATTATGAGCAATGCTATATCTCTAGAAAAATAACATCAAGAATTCTTCAAGAATAAAGAATAGCCAATCACAATGCACTATTTGCCACAATTCAAGGAGGTGTGGCTGAAAAATAGGAAGTGGACAAATAAATCATCCAATTAAAATTTGCCAATTATTTCTTGAAAAATTCTTGAAGCTATTTTTCTTGAGAAGTAGCATTTTCCTTTAATTATTCCTAAATGTTTCGAACACACAAAGTCGAAAATCAACACCATACTATATAATTTCTGATATCTACTGTTTTCTATCTCATCTGTTCCAACATCACCACACATTTGAGTTGTATTTTATACGATGTCAGATTAAATATCCGATTTTTTTTTTTGTCTACGCAACATGTGCCCTATTGTGCCTTATCGTACATACAAGTATTTAAAAAATTTAATTAATTTATTTTTCAATATAAAAATTTAACTTTTGGATTTAGTAACAAGTATTCTTAGTACACTGAAAACTCATTCTCAATTTGAGAGAGAATATATGAATTAGTTATGACAAAATTTGCATCCGTCTGCACCTAATGAATTAGTAATATTCATTACTAGGGAAGTAGCTACGAGATTCGCCAGCCATAATATAAGGTGTTAATTAGGCCAGTTGGTCAAATTTATCCCAAAATAATGAGACAATTTTAATCTCTCACTCTATACTAGACTAGGAGTTGGTACCCTTTCAAGTAAGATAAGCTTGGCTTGTATATTTTCGATCTAACCTAACACACTTTCCTCTTCACACTGTCTCGTTAGTTGTAGGAAAAGATTCATTCACATGCTAAGAGAGGAAAATCAACTATACGATAAAGTGGAGTACAACCAATTATTCAAGTCGAAGACCACACATTTGAATACAAGTCAATTACGTACTTCATGCATTCACATCAAGATTCAAAATTGGATTTTCAAAGTTTTCATGCATTCACATTTGGTGTGATGACATTTCTTCCTAGTTTTCGCTATAACTTTTTTTTACCACAGCCTATCATGATAATATTAAGTGGTAAGTGATTGTGCTTTGTATATTCAAAACACACTATAAAGTTTTCACTGCAGTCACAAATTTACCGCATTCAGTACATTCTCGACCGTTTGATTTATGTCGAACGATTCAATTTTTTTTGGTGGTGGTCGGGTTCGAACCCCCGACCTTGCATATTTATATGCATCATCCATAACAACTGAGCTAAGCTCACGAGGACAAATGATTCAAATTTAGTCTTCGTATTTTTATTTTATTTTAAAACAAATTAAAAACTGCAATGAAATATGGATGGTCTGATCTTGATGAATTCTTACTAGAGTTATCAATTATCATTCTCTAGAGGATTTGTTCAAAAAAAAATTATCATTCTCTAGAGAGTTGACGTCCTCCTTTTAATTTTTGTCATTTGCACTATCTCTACTTTATTTTCTTCTTTGACTCATACATATACTTGTGATGTACATATGATTTCTTGCGAGTATAACAACTGGCTTGACTAATCTTTTCCTATGCTTGCGTCATTCGTATTAAAAAAAGTAGCATATATATATTTTCTTATCTCTTTCACCTTAGTATCGAAGGTTTTTAACTCTCGAGTTATTAACTCTTACGAGTTTACGATTCTAGGTCCGACATGTAAAAGAGTTTACGATTATAACTCTTAAATTAATTCTTTAACGAGTTAACTCTTAAAATGAAAATTAATTCTTTAACTAGTTAACTCTTAAAATGAATTTGTACCGTTGCAATTCACCTTAAGGTCCGTTTGGTTCGAGAGATTTAGAGGGGAGGGGAAAAAATATTTTAAATTTGATGTGCTTGGTTCAATTTGTAGGAGGGGAGGGGAGGGGAGCAAATCTCTTTAAAATTTTATTACATTGCCATAATTATCCATAAATTAATTTAAAATCTCAATATTAACCTTGTAGCAACTTTTTATTATTATTACGTTATTTTTTTGAAGAGATAAAAATGAAATATATTACGACGAACAGGCTAACTTCCCAACACAAGATGTGCCAGGGAAGAGAGCTGAATAAATACAACAAAAGTTCAACAAACCATAAATCAATTACCAATGTCCAAACAAAGAAAAGGGTTTTGGCACCAAGTGTAAAATTGATACGGGAAAACTACATAATTAGCTTTAAACCACCAAAAGAAAAGAAGCTTAATCTTCTCCAAAAGATGAATAGGAGTATTTTCTTTTCCATGGAAAATCCTATCATTTCTTTCCTTCCAGATCACCCAAGAAGTCACAAACCAAATCAATAACATGAACGAACACTTAGATTTAGTATAACCTGGTAAGTTGTCTAACCGTAAAAAATGGTCCATAATCCGTGATGGATCCGCTGAATAGGCACCAAGCCAATGTCGAACAAGATGCCAAATAAAACCAAAAAAGATGCAACCCAGAAATAAATGATTCACTGTTTCCACCACGCTGGAGCCTCCAACACACAATTGGGACTCTTGAGGAAGAATACCTCTTCAAAATAAATTCCCCTTAGTTGGCAATCTATTTTGAAAAAGCCGCCAAACAAACACTGACACCTTCAACAGAACATCTTTCCGTCACAATAGATCCGAGGGAACGAAATCATGAGGAGGTATCCGATTAGAGAGAAGGCGGCAAGCACCGCTGACCGAATACCCCACAGTTAGGTCCGGAACCCAAGACCAAGCATCAAGAGTATCACCTGCAAGGAAATAGTCAGAAGTAAAACCATACACTCCTCTAACATCTCCTCTTCCCACACATACGATCGTCTCCTTCACTTCCAAGCCTCACCGTCCTCGCCCCAACCTAAAGCAAACATTTGAGCTTCCGACGACATATTGGTATCAGAGAGCTCAAATAACCGACGAAACCTATCCCGAAGAAGGACCTCACACACCCACCTATCCAACCAGAACAAAGTAGTAGCATCGTTACCAACATTACGACGCAAATTGTCAGCAAACCAGCCACCCGCCACCACTCCAACACCATCGTGGATATCCGCTATGTCCCTCCACCAGATTGAACCATCCCTACCACCCTCCTGCAACCGACCCCCAACAGCCCCATATCTAGCAACCAAGACTCTAAACCATAAGCCCTCTCTCTCCACCGCCAACCTCCAACACCACTTACCTAACAACTCAATATTAAACTCTCTGATTCTCCTAATTATTATTATTAAGTTATATTATCCTTGGAACAATATTATTAAAAAAAAAAAAACTATCCTTGTAAAACTTTTATTATTATTAGATACATCATCCTTATAACAACTTTTTTTTAAAGATTGTAACAACTTTTATTATTATCTTATCTATCACACTTATTTGTTACATGTAAAAACCACTTTTTCAACCCTGCTACTACTTTGTTGCCGCCGACCGCTGCTTCAGACCTCCTCAAAGTGAACTGTGAGTAATCCATTATCTCATCGTCTACATCATGTTGTTATCGACTACATCGTTGTTGTTTCGCCCGTCTATGAAATCGTAAAAACAAGCATTTCAGTATATTTAATTATGTTTAAGGATAAAATAGTAAATTAATTTTAAAATTCATCATATGCCCTTGTGAACCAAACACATTTTTAATTAAAATATCTCCCCTCCCCTCCGTTGAACCAAACGGACCTTTAGCTAATCGTGCCAATATTATATATGGTAACGTTGGTTACATTGTAGAGATAATAGACTGACCCCTCTTTTAACAATGGCAGTCTCATAGGTGCACTTTCCTTAAGGAAAATTCTACTGTAAACCAATGCTATCATTGAGAAGACTGAAGCAACCTACCCATGACAAATTTAGACAAATATGAATAAGAGTATTATATGACTACGGTTTTGAATCAAGGTACCCGGCCGCGATCTATACCATGACATAATGGTTTTTTTATGGCAAATGAGGCAAACGTGGGGGAAGTGACAATGTGACATGCTTACAGAAGCAGTTGATGGTTTAGAATAATTTAGGCCTCAAGTCAACAATATGAAACTTTGAGAAGTAACTGTTTGTATTGAAATGTTTTGCAGTTAGTTTAAACAAGAGAAGTAGGTACTTGAGGAAAAAGAAATATGTAAAATAAAGTTTCTAAATCGATTGGTTACAAACACCCTTTCATTGCTAAATCAATACACTACAAGTACCGAGTTAAGCACTTATTGTTGTTTCTGAGTTACTCCCTCCGGTCTTAAATATAAGCAAATTTCACTTTTTAGGTTCATTCAATTAATGATGTATGTGGTTCATATTATGGACCACATACATCATTAATTGAATGAATGTAAAAAGTCAAATTTGCTTATATTTAGGACCGGAGGGAGTATTCACTTTCATAAATAGTGATACCCTTATATTGAAGTACCAATCAAAATATGCATAATAATCAACATTAATCAATAAGACATGCAAAGAAACAAGAGGCTAGCTGCATATAAAAGATGCGGTCCCTTATAGACCCCACCGAAGAAGACAGAATTTTGTGGACTAGGAAAGTTTTAATATGTCGACGGTCGACCACAATTCAATTGTTCATATGTTTAGCTTCATGTAGTTTATCCTATTCAAAAGAGAGATTGCACATTTTGTCGACCAGGGAAGTTTGAATATCTAATTAACGTGGTTTGATTACGATATGTTTACAAGAGACATGCAAATTAACAAGAGGCTAGCTGCATATGTTTACAATAAAAAATTGTAATCCATTATTTTTTTTTTTGAAAGAAAAAAATTGTAATCCATTATTATTTTTCATTAAAATACATTTTACAATCTTAATAAAAAAATATGTAAAATCGTAAGTACACTGTATTATGTAAAATGAGTATAATATACTTTTTTGAAGGGAATATATAATATACTTGTTTAAAATGAATGATACAATGTAACCAAAAAAAAAAAATGATTGATACAAAATCGCTTCCCAATCTTCGGTTAGTTTCTATATGACTCTACGCATTCCCACTCTTTAATCACATACCACCAATTTCATTGTCACTGTTTTTTGTTTGTTCTCGCCGACTTGTTATATGTGGCCACCAGCGCCCAAAAAACTTTGGTTTAGCCACCCATTTGACAGGCTTATCAACACCAAGTCAACTGTATCACATTATACACCCTTCGGTCATTATTTTTTAGATTAATTGAATAAGTGATATATCTCGTCAATAAATCAAACATATTACTTATTTAATAAATCTAAAATTTTTTTTTTGCTTATAACAGTGATGACGGGAAGTACATCTATGACAATTGCTAACAACCAATATTAATGGTAAGAATTTGTTAAAATTATTACACTTGTTAATTCATTTATTGTTTTTCTTAATCTATTTGATGGAACATTAAACGACACTCTTTGTTTTTGCTTCAAAGAGTCTTCCGTTGAAACTCACGCAAATTAAATGCGGAGAAATGAAACATTGTGAGATCAAACTCACATCCCAAGATATTAAATGTGTACACCCTCCGGTCACTATTATAAGCAAAATTTCATTTTTTAGGTTCATTCATTAAATGATGTATGTGGTCTATTTAATGGGCCACATACATCATTTATTGAATGAACCTAAAAAGTATATTTTTGCTTATAACAGTGACCGGAGGGTGTATATAGTCGTACCGTCTAAACTACTCCCTCCGTTTCACAATACTTGTCCATTTTGAAGAAATTACACATACCAAGGAATCAAATAAATGTTGTCATTTTTGATGAAATTATTTGTGTTTTTTCTATAATACCCTTACTCATTTATTATTTCATTCTATTATTTCTCTCTCTACAATAAATAAGTAAGGGTATTATTGATAAACCAATAATTAATGTTGCATTGAAACTTGAAAGGGACAAGTAAAATGAAACAAAATAATTCTCCAAAATGGACAAGTATTGTGAAACGGAGGGAGTATATACTTAAGAGACAAACGACTCTCGCTAATTATTAAGGAAAAAAAATAAAATATGCATGTATATATTGGTATAAATATTCTCCTTGGTGCTTAGACTCTCATGCATCCTATTGAAAATGGCCAAGTTATACTCTTTTCACTCTTGGCTCTGTATTCTCTCTACCTTACTCTATTATTATTTCTTCACTTGCTTAGTTGTGAGTAGTGAAAAAAACATAACTATCGAAGAATTATCACTTCTTGGATTCAAATCCTCAATTACCTTAGACCCTTATGATGTAGTTTTTCTGCATGTCATATAACTATGTACACGTGAGTATATATAGGATCGTTTTCTACAGGGAGTTGCGTTATATCATAAGCGTTTTCACAATCTTTCACATTAAGGTATCATTTATAAATATGTTTGTTTGTAACACTATATCCATAGATGACAATAAAGTAAAAACGAGAGGAGATCGAACTATTTCGCTTGCGGTATAAGATAACGAGCAAGCATAACAGCAGCAATCTCTCGATCGATTAACAGATTCTAGCTTTATAACCAATATTATTACAATCATTTCTACAACATCCTTCGTGTCCAAAGCGACATCGTTATTTCTAAGTTAGCGTTTAAACATTCGTGTCCAAATCCCTTAAACGATAACAGAGTCGATCAGATAACTTAATCGACCGTGTCCAGCCTGATTAAGTATCCGAAAGCATTAAAATCTTGATTAAAAGTAATTATCAAAGGTTTACAAACTTGTCAAGAGTGATATAACATAAGATAGATTGTGAACCGTCATAAATATTCCTAAATGCTTAGAAGCCCTCCAGAAAGGCTCTAAGACCTCCAGAAGGGCTCATGCGCCCTCCAAAAGGGCTCCTGAGACTCCGGCGTGCTCGCCTTAAGGCATCGCCCATCTAAGCTTCTAGAAACCTCTAGAAACCGCCTAAAATACACAAATACCCCTGTTGCTTGGGAACCAAGCAACCGAAACCCAAGCCCATAGCAGGCTATAAATACTACTCTTGAGAGCATTCTCGAGGCATCCAATAATGAGTCTAAACCCTAATATACGATACTTAACCCTAGTATCCCTGACCGTACTTTTCGCAAGTACAGTTGGCGCCGTCTGTGGGAAGAGGTAAAACTAACCTTGACCACGTTTTTAATCGCAAATCGTGATTTGGAAACCCTAAACCTAAAATTCTTGATCACACCTCTCATCGTGATTTGAATCCAATTTTCTCATCGCCATGGCTACACCCTGTAAGGCGAGACCCTCATCATCACGGCGTTGCCTCACGGCCGTATCAAGATCTTCAGCGGTCATCACTCATGCCATCATCACTATGAACAAACCAAGATAAGCGGATCGTATTTATCTTAAAGACCATAACGCTCTTAAATTCTTGACTTGTAGTATGTTATATGAAATCGATTAACTAAAAGGTAAATAAATAATTGGTTCCTATGTCATACTCTCTTTAGGGACAGTAGAATTGTTTTTCTTAAAATTAGTGAGTATTGATGAGCTTTTCAATCGCGAGTTTTCTTAAATCGGTGGAATTGTTTTTCATAATTAATCGCAAGGTGTGATGAGTCTGTTCCATTCTAAACGGATGTCCTCTATGTGTTAAACTTTGTGTACATACAAACACATGATGGATTAACAGGTGTGAGTATTGCCGTTTGAAAAATCTAAATTGTAATATTTTAAGTGAAAGAATCAGTTTGTGTTAAAATGCATAATTTTAGTGGATATCATGATAATCTGGTATGTGAGTGTTCTCATCAATTTTAATCCAATCCATAGGCGCTTTAGATTCCAATTGACTATCTCCTATACCTTATAAGTAAGTGTTTTTGGTTCTTTTGAATTTAAATCCTAATGTGCTTGTTTTTGGTTCTTTTTAATCTCACAATGTGTTAGTTGTGTAATTTCGACTTCTTTATCAATCCTGGTGGCGGTTTCTTTTATTCGGATAAATCCACGTTCGCCCATCACTCTTTCATTAGTCATGTGCTTCCTTTATTCCATTATTTAACAGAATTTTGATATTTTGTGTTTTGAAAATTGCATTATCGAAATTCAGATGAGGACTTATATGTCCTTTTGATCGCCCATGAGGTTATTATGCTCTTTTTAGCTTTTGATTACGTCGGTTTATATCTTATCGGATTGTTTTAAACCACATATTTTCCTTGAAGCGTTTTATTGTTCCAGATAGTCAATCTAATCAGCGAAACAAAAACCGAGAAAGATGACGTTATTTATACAGAACAAGGTCCGACGAGGACTTCAACGAAAGCGGCGGGAGGTTTGATAAGCAATTGACTTGGCGAGGAATACTCACCCCATCCATATCAGATAAGAATATTATTTCTCAACACATTTACACTTTTGATTTGGAATAAATTTTTGCTCAACATATTTTGAGACGATCTGTTTACGCTTTCTGATTTGAAGAGAATTTATTGCCGAATATATTTTGAGAAAATATATATTTGAGAAGATATGTTAACGTAATATTAATGTTTTGTTTAGAGAAAATTAGCTGGTTACATATACAACTTGATTGAACCACATGAGGAATTATTTTATAGTCATACTATATAGTGCTATGTGCTTGACTTCGTAGATATATACAAGTCGTTAACGGCTAATCCACAAGAGTAATTATAATGCATGAAAGCTTTGCTTTTTTAACCAAGTCCATCAAAGATAATGATTTTTGATAGATCTTTTACACTCATGAAGTAGCTTTTCAATCTTTGCTTAAGTACTTCTCAATCTTTGTTGGCATGAAGTAGCTTGACAATATAGTGTACTACAGCAAGTAGGCCCGTGATTGAAGATTTAAAAAATAATTAGGAAATTGTGCGTCATGTTTGACAGCATTTGAATCCGGCGAGAAGTGTTCAGCAAAACAAAGACTGAGAATGACAAGGTAAAGAACAACCAAAGGAAAGAGGAAAAGAGCGCCATATTGAAATGATATATCCATAGCAACCGACAAGCTCGACTCTTCAGCACCATCGTCGCCGTTACGATCATGCAAAGAAGAATCCATTAATGTTTCCTTTGATACCAACAACGCCAATGAAGAACGGTTTTATTTTAAATATCCCTCTCATTTTGATATACTTTGGCGTGCTTTGTTTCAATTTTTATTGGTGACATATAACTTTGGCAAACTCTGTGAATCTTTTTTCTGTGATCTCCTTCAATATCATTTGATAGTCACTTGTTGAAAGACATGCATGGCCTTGTTTCCTTCATAGTTCCATTCGAAATCGGGTGAGCAGAGAAATTCTTAGAGACAATTATACCTACGGGATGGAAGAGATATAGTAAAGGACGAGTGGAGCATAACATAACTTAGCGGAAAAATTAGTTTCAATCTAACAGGAAATATAGCTGTAATTATATTTATTAAGTTGGATTTGTAAAACAAATTCTATTATTAGGAAAATTATTTAACTACTTTAGGTACCTCATGACAGAAGTGAAGTGTAGTATTGTTAAAATGTCACATATGAGGGATTCTGGCTAGGAAAGTCTTGGTATTTAAGGGGTCCAAGTGACCCACCTCTCTTTCCTAGGAACCCCTTTCATGTACCATTTACTTCACGAACTGAGCTAACTGTTTAGAAAAAACATAAATAAATAGTTTAATTAGCACCAGACCCACATAGAAGAACAAAATTAGGCAGAAGACTTAGTCCTAACTTCATAGGAGGAAATATATACATAGAGAGTAATAGAGTGAGCGAGTTAGTTTGGATTTAATAAGAGAATGATATGTTAATGGGCGAGATAGTCCCGAATTAGTAAGAGAACCAAAAAGAGTAAAATTGAATAAGATATTTATTCCCAATTTAAGTAGAAGGACGAAGAAGAGAGGAAGAAGAGTAGAAAGTACAGGCAAGCTAAATAGGAGGTAGATAGAGATTAAATAGTTCCCTTTGAATATGATTGAGGATGATTAAAACTCTTTTATTTATTTTGGAAGTTCGGAAGTAACGTTATATTTCAGATGAAAAGTTTGGAAGGCAAACAAGCCCGCCATGGGCGAGATTAAACAAACAAGAAGAAATCGCCAAATAAACACGCCAAAATGAAAAAAGCAATGATCCCACCATTTAGAGCTTGAAGATGAAACACGGAGTTATTCTAACCTTTCTCGACCTTTGAGATTTGTTTTGCAGGTTTCTAACAAGGCACCCTACTTTCTAAAAAATACTTTGCTATTTTCTGTTTGTTTTGTCCAGGTGCTGCTACTACGACATCAACGGAATCTACAAATTATGCGACCACCCTGTAGAGGGTTCGACTAAATAAGTTGCCAGCAACAAATAGGTGGCCACCCTAAAAGGGTTCGACTAAATAAGCCGCCAAAAGAAATAAAGATTATGCGACCACCCTGTAGAGGGTTCCACTAAATAAGTCGCCAGCAACAAATAGGCGGCCACCCTAAAAGGGTTCGACTAAATAAGCCGCCGAAAGAAATAAAGATTATGCGACCACCCTGTAGAGGGTTCGACTAAATAAGTCGCCAGCAACAAATAGGCGGCCACCCTAAAAGGGTTCGACTAAATAAGCTGCCGAAAGAAATAAAGATTATGCGACCACCCTGTAGAGGGTTCGACTAAATAAGTCGCCAACAACAAATAGGCGGCCACCCTAAAAGGGTTCGACTAAATAAGCCGCCGAAAGAAATAAAGATGATGCGACCACCCTGTAGAGGGTTCGACTAAATAAGTCGCCAACAACAAATAGGCGGCCACCCTAAAAGGGTTCGACTAAATAAGCCGCCGAAAGAAATAAAGATTATGCGACCACCCTGTAGAGGGTTCGACTAAATAAGTCGCCAGCAACAAATAGGTGGCCACCCTAAAAGGGTTCGACTAAATAAGCCGCCGAAAGAAATAAAGATTATGCGACCACCCTGTAGAGGGTTCGACTAAATAAGTCGCCAGCAACAAATAGGCGGCCACCCTAAAAGGGTTCGACTAAATAAGCCGCCGAAAGAAATAAAGTTATGCGACCTCCCTAAACGAGTTCGACTAAATAAGTCGCTGATTGTCCGGCAAAATAAATGTTAAAGGCGCCACAACCTCAAAAGTCGCTGGAATATCAACGCTAAATGCTGAGAATCTGAGCTGACACAGTCACCGGAGCATATAAGAAAATAAGCTCAACAATTCAAATCGTCAAAAATCGCCAAAGCATCAAAAGTAATAAAATTGTTTATGTAAATCTCCAAAACGAACTCAGCAAACAAAACCGGCGCAAATTTAATGAGGAATCACCATAAAGAATTCAACTCGTCACGACGATACAAACCACTTCGCCTTGTCCCAAGACTCGTGCTTGGGGGGCTGTGAGTGGTCGACCTATAAAGCAATTTGAATACATACAATTTGAATACATACTCCATGGGGGTCTTCGAAGAAAACGTAAAATCACCCTAGGGGGTTTCTCCAAGTTCGGACGACAGCGCCCAAAGGCACATACATACTATAAACAGAGCATTGAGCAATTCAAACACTTCGCCTTGTCCCAAGACTCGTGCTTGGGGGGCTGTGAACCACCAAAACCTTCCTAAAGACTTAATGACTTCCAGAAAAGTCCAATCCCATGTTGTCATCACTTCGCCTTGTCCCAAGACTCGTGCTTGGGGGGCTGTGAACCGTCATAAATATTCCTAAATGCTTAGAAGCCCTCCAGAAAGGCTCTAAGACCTCCAGAAGGGCTCATGCGCCCTCCAAAAGGGCTCCTGAGACTCCGGCGTGCTCGCCTTAAGGCATCGCCCATCTAAGCTTCTAGAAACCTCTAGAAACCGCCTAAAATACACAAATACCCCTGTTGCTTGGGAACCAAGCAACCGAAACCCAAGCCCATAGCAGGCTATAAATACTACTTTTGAGAGCATTCTCGAGGCATCCAATAATGAGTCTAAACCCTAATATACGATACTTAACCCTAGTATCCCTGACCGTACTTTTCGCAAGTACAGATTGTTATTCTATTTCTAGATTCAAGAGTTTGTGTCCAAATCATCTTGAATCTCTTTGAAAGCATTAAAAGCAAGAATAACAACAATATTGAATCATTAAGCTAGAACCTTATATATTAAAAGATCAAAAGATTACATAATAGCTTGGTTGTTACCTCAATACTACAAAGAAGGTGATAGCTATACATAGACATGTAAACTAATGCAAGGAATGAAGGAAAGATGAAGATTCCATGCCAAGATCCTTGATGTCTCAATGAATCTAGGTTGAATCTACTCCTTAATCACTTGCTTTGTGTTTCTCTCTTGGAAATAGCTCTGACCTCTCTCTTAGAATGTATGAAAATATCAATGGAATAGTGAATGACCTAAAAGAGAGGTAAAAATGCTATTTAAAGGGCCTGTGTTTTTGTACCTACGCTAATAGCGCAGATTACGCTAATAGCGTGGTATGTCGGCCTATAATCTAGCCAATGGGCTTGTGCCACGTTGGCCTTGCCCTGCTTCTACGCTCCAGCTACGCTAATGGCGTGGCTCCCTGGAGCATTTACGCTAACAGCGTATATTACGCTAATAGCGTAGTTCTTCATAACTGGCTTCTGCTTCTACGCTCCAGGTACGCTATTAGCGTACCTCTCTGGACAAAATACGCTAATAGCGTGTATCTTTCCATCTGCCCAGAATCACGCCACAGGTAAGCTATTGGCGTATCTCTCTGACCTTGAGCATTTCTTCATCACGCTAATAGCGTAGGACACGCTAATGGCGTAGGAACTTGAACTTTGACGCTTCTTGCTCCTTGCTTGTATTTTCCTGCACCAAAAAGGGTAGAATAAGGCTCAAAAGCATATATGACATATTTGCATAATATTTGGAGTTTTCCATGGAGAATCTTGCAAAACAAGTCACTAAAATGCCTAAACTCCTATATGAAATATATCACTTTTAAACACTTATCAAACTCTCCCCAACTTGGCTTTTTGTTTGTCCTCAAACAAATCAATTGAACAGGAAACTAACAAGGCTTTGGACAAGGTTTTTAACATGGTGTCAAACAATTCAAAACAAAAATTTAAACAAATGGTGATTCAAATATGATCGCGCTGGCAAGCATGAAGACCTCCGCTACTCTAGGTACAAACTAAGAATGCGAAATATGTCCTAAGCACAAACTATACATCATAAACTTCAAAACATAAACATAACTATCTATGAACCACACCTAACACACTTCTTTAAAAGTAAATGAAATACTATGATAATAATAAGTAAGGTAATGAACACACATCCAACAATCATGCTAACATCCTATTTAAGTTAGGTGTCCATCCAAATATCGTCTTAAAAAGCATAAAAGCATGGATCAAAAGGTCTTGAAAAGGTTATAACTTGGCCGGGCTACACAAGAAATGTCATATGTGGGGCAATTGATCAGAAAGCCTATCAAAGAGGAACATTTTTTTGTATCACAACTTGAAATCCAATATCTTCCCTACCAATAATTACAACCTTTGGTGATTATCAAACAAACCAATAACCTTGACAACTTATTCTATTTTTTTTCTTTTCCTTCTTTTTCTTTTCTTTTTCTTTTTCAAATGTACAATTTTTTTCTTTGATTCAATGTTGTCAGGTTATTTTAACAATTTCACCATAAACTTGACATATAATGTCTCTTTTTCTCCCCAACTTGAATACAACAAAACTCTAATTGAATGTTCCCCTATCCTAAGGCAAGGGACAAAGTACAAAGAGGTTAAGGGTTCAACAAATTAAAATTATCAAAGTCCTATAAGATTCAACCATGAACTGGATTTTTGAAAAATTTCAGGCAAATTCAACAAGCATTGTGCTTATGAATATTGACAGTTCATGTTTGAGGACTTGATTCATTTGGCTCAGATTGGGGTATCAGATATTCGCTCTTCTCACAGGTAGGCTTTATGTGGTCAAGTAGGTTACTCTCAATTCAAAAAGTGCCTTGATCCTTTCCATGCTTTCAAACAATTCAAAATGATTATCAGATTTAACATAACTAAAACAAGTTAGACGGTGATTATCGGTCTCCAGCATATATATACAACAGTTTGAAGTTACCTCACATTTAGGTTAAGTACTAAGTGGTTCATAAATATTTATGTTTATGACAAGAATTAAATGAGATACATTTTGTGCAAAGTACAAGTTTCAAATTCTTAGTAAAAACCTAGAATAACAGGAAACCAATACCTTGGCCTTACGCTTTCTCACAAGTAATATCATTATCACTCACCTGCTTTTGCTCAAACATGGCTCCATGGAGCACTTTAAAATTTATTGTTCATGAGCAATTTTCTTTTGAGAGACACAAGCAAGATGTAAACAAAAAATTCATCCAAAGCATAAGTTAAAAACCAAAAAGCTAAGTTATTAAGCCACAATAATATAAAGTACTAAAGTATCAGGTCGAGCACTAAAAACCACAATGCTCGAAGAGTACAAAAACAACCAAATTAAATAAGTTCCAACATGAAATAAAGAAACATAAGTTCGAAAGCAAAAATAAAAACATCACTAAAAATCCATGATATCACTGATCATCATCAGCATCATCCATCTCAAGATCCTCCTCCACGTCATCATCTTCACCTCCAGCATTTTCAGGCTCAGGTGTAGCCTCATCATCAACAGCATCTGCCACCCCCACATAAGGACCTGGCCTGCCCTCAGGCCAGTGAACATAGCTCTGGTACTGGTCAGGTGTCATGACCGGGTAATCAGCATTTCTCGGATACATGTGAGCATTGTAGAGGTCTTGATGAATACCCAAGTTGCTCCTATAAATTGCCTCGTTCTGATCCATCAAGAAGCTGTTCTGGTCCCTCACATATTGGTTATGCATTTGTTGCTCCAGCATGAAGGTCTGCAAACCTGAAAAATCAAAAGAACCAGCTCCCTCAGATGGGCCACCCTCATCATCAGAAAAGTGATACTGGGCTGCCCTTTGCTCTCGCTTCTCCCAGGTATGAATGGAAGAGTCATTGATGGAGCTCTCAATGTCTTCATCAAAGGGCCCAGAAATGGTCACACCATTGGCCCTTAGCAAACCCATGATCAGTCCGGGATAGAACAAAGCAACCTTCTTGGCACCTGTAGCACACTTCACAGCCACCTGCTTCAACTCATTAGCTATTATCCGAGCAATGTCGACCTGCACTCCTTTGATGATACACCAAATAAGTGGGATGACAGCCTTTGGGGCATCAGAAGTGTGGGCTCTAGGTAAGGCATTATGGACAAGAAACTGAAAAGCTAAACATGCTTCTGCGGTCATCTCTTTTGTTAGTGCATGCCTAACCTCATTGTTGTCTTTCCTCACAAAATACCTACCCTTCAGCATGATGTCCTAGCATAAGTACACAGGGGAGGTATGGTTGGATCAGGAGATGGCTCAAGGACACAAGCATTCCCTGGAGCATTTACGCTAACAGCGTATATTACGCTAATAGCGTAGTTCTTCATAACTGGCTTCTGCTTCTACGCTCCAGGTACACTATTAGCGTACCTCTCTGGACAAAATACGCTAATAGCGTAGCTCACGCTAATAGCGTGTATCTTTCCATCTGCCCAGAATCACGCCACAGGCAAGCTATTGGCGTATCTCTCTGACCTTGAGCATTTCTTCATCACGCTAATAGCGTAGGACACGCTAATGGCATAGGAACTTGAACTTTGACGCTTCTTGCTCCTTGCTTGTATTTTCCTGCACCAAAAAGGGTAGAATAAGGCTCAAAAGCATATATGACATATTTGCATAATATTTGGAGTTTTCCATGGAGAATCTTGCAAAACAAGTCACTAAAATGCCTAAACTCCTATATGAAATATATCACTTTTAAACACTTATCACCTTATCATATGCTTAGTAATTGGTCAATATCCTCTTCTACTTCTTCTTTCTCTTCATGCAATTGGGTTGGTGTTACTTGTGATGAACATCATGGAAGAGTAAATGCATTGGATCTTAATAACATGGACCTTGAAGGTACAATTTCTCCTCAATTGGGAAATCTTTCTTTCCTTGCAGTTCTTGATTTACAAGGCAATAGTTTCTATGGTGAGTTACCACATGAGTTACTTGAGTTGAAGAGATTGAAATGGTTGGATTTGAGCGACAATTATTTTGTTGGAGAAATTCCTTCAAGGATAGGGGACTTAGCAAAACTTCATCATTTGGATCTTTCCTATAATAATATTGTTGGAGCTATTCCTCAATCTATATCCGACTTGTCAATGTTACGGTATCTAGATTTGAGTTCAAATCTCATCAAAGAAACTATTCCACATGCTATTGGTCAACTTGATCGGTTGAGGATTTTGGATATTAGTAACAACATGCTGTCTGGAATCATACCAACAACAATTTCCAACATGTCTTTACTTGAAGAAATTTATTTATTAAATAACTCCTTATCAGGTAAGATATACTCACACCATTGGATAATAACATGCATGATTGAGTTTATTTAATTTTATTTGTTAGTTTAGGTTTTGCACGTGTGGTTACTTTCCTGTGTACTGTACAGCAAACCATAAAGTCGTTAATCAAAGTGAGACAAATTCCAAATTTTTTTCCTCAGTTCGATCTAACGGCTCTGTATTGCATGAAGTGTAGGTGTGTGTCATAGAGAATTTAAATTCAATTTTACACACCATTTGAACCATTCATTTATGACTATTACTTTTGGGTTAATTATGTTTCTAGTCCCTATAAAATAGTGACCTTGTAAGTTTAGTCCCTACTTAATTTTAATAGCATTTTTAGTCCCTAATTTTGTTTTTCTGTACTGAGTATTAGTCCCTACTCAATTCAAATTTGTTTAATTTATGCTTAAACTCTTAAATTTTTGAGCAATTTTTTGCAGACATGTTTAGAACATTACTAAAAGTTCGTCCGCAAAAAATTATTGCAAAATTTGATTTCTACATCCAGATTTTATTACTTTTTATCTTTAACTTTTTTCGTTTTAAAAAATTCATATTTAATTCATTTCATGTCAGAAAATTCTAAATTTTAGTAAACGAACCTTTCATAGTGTTCTAATCTTGTCTCAAAAAAATCGTTCAAAAATTTAAGAGTTTAAGGATAATTAATCAAACTTTGTTTTAGCAGGGACTAAAATTATAAGTAATTTTTTTTTATAGGGACTAAAAATGCTATTAAAATTAAGTAGGGACTAAACTTACAAGGTCGCTATTTTATAGGGACTAGAAACATAATTAACCCATTACTTTTTGAACCTATGTTTTTCTCACGTGCCTTATGTTGGAACAAAATGTGTTTAACAATGAACCTTAAAGAGTTTTGATGATAACAAGGTATTAAAAATTGTAAATTGGACTAGCTAATATTTGTTCAAGTGTACAGGACCACAGTTAAAAAGTTACATCATTGGTTGGTTCTGAATGAGCAAATAAAGAGCAAAAGGAAATGAAGCTTAGATGATTCTGAAGGCAAAGCGCTCCTGAAGTCAAGCTGCTCCTGAAGAAATACTGCTCCTGAAGAATAGTGTTTCTGAAGACAAGAGGTCCAGAAGCCACATCATCAGAAGCTGAAGAAGCTGCACCATCAGAAGCTGCAGAAGCTGCTTCATCAGAAGCTGCCTCATCAGAAGTCATTTCACCAGAAGCTGAAGATCAACTGGATTTGCAAAACATTCAAAGATTGAAGGATCTACATTGCAAAAGCTGTCTATTGGATTCGAAAACAGAGCAGAAAATTAGTGGAACATTGCAACGGTCATTTCAAAGGTGTTTGAAGGCATGTGCTTGCAATTTGGACGAAAGCGTTGACATTGTACTATTGTACGAATTGTACAGCCACGTTCTCCACTACTCTGTTTTGTGTCCACGCTTCAAGACAAGAAAACAGCTCCAGAATACGGTCTCGCCTGCATATATGTTCCTTTGGATAAGGAATGGATTTCAAATTGGTTCTTCATAGGACAACAACCAAATCAGGCAAAAGATCATTGGTGAAAGATCAAGCTTCAACAACGACTCTTTGGTGTGCTGGCAATTTCACAACGTCTCTTTCACACCTCTATATAAAGGAGTGAAGACCTAGAAATTTGGTAATGCAAGAACGCTAAACGAAAGACTCATAACATTTTTACAAGTGCCAAATCTCTGCTGAAATTGTTCTGCATTCACTTAGAATTTCTGTGTCTAAAAGTCATATCTTAGAAATTCTTAAGTCCATTGAGTCTGTATCTGATTTGTATTGAGAGCACCTCTGATTGTATATCAAGTGTTCAACCTTAAACAATTTTCTGTGTAATTTTGTTTAGTTAGGAAGTCTCTTGCAGTTGTGCTTGAGCAGGAAGTCTCTTGATTGTGTTCTTGAGCAAAGGAAGTCTCTAGCTTGTGTGCTTGAGCAAAGGAAGTCTCTTGCTTGTGTGCTTGAGCATTTGTAATCAGATATTACTCATAGTGAAATCTCCTTGGAAGTGCAAGGGGGACTGGACTACTTCCGGATTGTGGAAGGAACCAGTATAATTGCTTTGTGTCGTTCTTCTTCTTCTCTCTCTCTCTGTTTTATTCCGCTGCATTTAGATTCTGATTATCACTTCAGAAGCTGTCTCACTTAGCTTCTGATCAGTGTGTTCAGTTTTTAGGAGAATTGAAGAATTTTTCAAAACACAATTCAACCCCCCTTCTTGTGTTTTTCTCACCTTCACCTTATTTTTTTATTTTTTTTGCGAAAATACCATTTATTTGGATTATACAATCCGAACACAGTTTGAACCATAGATTTTGAAACCTTGGTATTACCTAGATTTATAAAACAACATGGACATATAATATTAAGAAGACATAATTGAAAATGACAAAAAATGAAGACATAGTTGAAAATACCATTTTTCTGATTTTATGGACAAGTTTTGGAGCAATCCGATCAAGAAGTCTTAAAGCATGATTTTCGACTGAGAGCGACGATGGGAACAACTAATGATGACCAAAAACACTAGGATGTGAGTTAGGATAGTTAATATGGTTCTTAAACTGAATATTCCTTCTCAATCTTTGTCTTGATACACTTTGAATTATATAACTCAAACCAGTTTCTCCTGAATTCTTGGCACAAGAGTGGTGTATATAGAGTGCTAACTAGTGCATATGTAACACTTGTTAAGGACACAATAAATAAATAAATAAATTTTGTATTAAAAATGTAGATTTTTACATTTTTAAGAGGTTGACTACACAAGTTGCAAAATATTTTTACCATCAGATTATTTAACAAGTCTACAAGAATCACTAGTTAGCATTTTCCATATACTCAAGCGGGTTTTCTATATTACTCCCTCCGTATTTTTCCATGTACCCAAGCCGCCAAGCGGGTGTATGTTTGCTATATTGCATCATTATAAGTCACTTTAGAAGTCCACGTGAGCTTAGCTCAGTTGGTAAGGACAACGCATAATATGCAAGGTCCGGGGTTCGAACCCCGGACACCACAAAGACACCACAAAAAAAATAAGTGTGTTACTTTCACTTTAGAAAAAAAAAATATGTGTTTTATTATAAGTCATTTTACAATATCACTTTCATTCACTTTAGAAAAAAAAATATGTGTTTTATTATAAGTCATTTTACAATATCACTTTCACTTTAGAAAAAAAAAATATGTGTTTTATTATAAGTCATTTTACAATATCAATGATTATAAGTCATTTTACAATATCAATACATCATTAATGATTTTTTTCAAATATGTGTTTTATTATAAGTCATTTTACAATATCAATGCATCATTAATGATTTTTTTCCTATCATATACTTTACCATTTATGGAAAAATAGGTGGGTAATTTTTTAAAGAAACATCAACTTGACAAAACTGATTTTTAAGAACATTAAATTAATTTGCTTTTAAGAACATATAGAAAAAAAATATGTGTTTTATTATAACTCATTTTACAATATCAATGCATCATTAATGATTTTTTTCCTATCATATACTTTACCATTTATGGAAAAATAGGTGGGTAATTTTTTAAAGAAACATCAGCTTGACAAAACTGATTTTTAAGAACATTAAATTAATTTGCTTTTAAGAACATATTAAAATTATATGGTCTTGATAAGCATGACTTAACCTTGGAGAATCACATCAAGATTTTTATCCATCTTTTATTTTTAATGCCTTATTGGCAAATGTTTTTGAGGTTGTTTTTCTTAGAGGTTTTTAGTTTCTTTGATAGGTTATGCCTTTTTATTCAAAAAAAAAATATATGAAGAAGATTCTACTTCGGTCTTAAATATAAGCAAAAAACTCAAACATAGTTGATGTATCTGGTTATATACGAGATCGGAGGAAGTACTTCCTTTGATTTGTTGTCCATTAGGTTTTATGGGAAATGCAAATGGATTTTATGTCGTCATTGTCTCGTGCAGTCATGCAATCAGATGACTTGCGATCGTTCGGTCCCAATAAAAAAAATTATTTTGATTTTTTAGGGAGAACTAAAATTACTGACTTTGATCTACAAATCATTCAATCTTAATCAGACAGTAGTTGATCTATGTCTGCATGTTGGCAATGACTGCATAAAACACATGGATGGGGTCATTCAATCTCAATCAGGCTCTATTACTTTTTAAATTAACTATTTCTTAATTTTTATGTCTAATCTAAGTATGAAAAGACCAAAGTTTAGACACACTGGGAGTATATATGTGTGTAGGGATGATTATGGTAGTGTGTAAGAAGACCAACAACACGGGGTCTCGAAATTTTGAAAATCCCGATTTTAAGTTTTTAGCGATTCGTTTGGTAAAACAATATAAGACTATTACTTTTTTTCCACCTAATGATCTTTTTGCGCGCTCTTTTTTTATTTTATTTTATAAAAACACTCATGTGATTTTCGGATTCTTTAATTTGAAATGAGTTTTCCTCCTATTCTTGGGTGGAAAAATGAGTTTTTCAAGAATTCATATTTTATAATCCAAATAACCCAAAAAAAAAGCGCGTTCTTTGTTTTTACGGATCATAAAATTCATACACCCCTTAAACACCCTTCTTGTGACAAGAACTCGAAGGAAAACAATTCAGATTATATAATTTGAACCGTATCAGCACATAGATGGAGTTTGTTTGTAACATGAAAACAAGTTTAAGGACCGTACTAATCATCCTAACCCCCATCCATGTGTTTTATGTTATTGCCAGTTGTTTTCGTTGTGTCCTAGTCGAAAATCAAGTTTTCATGCTATTTGATCAAATTGCTCCGAAAATTTGCCAAAAAATCAGAGGAAAAAAAAAATCAAGGATCAAGACTCTCGTAAAAGGGGCTTTTTACGGGACTCCACCTCTCAAAATTCAAAATTTCATTGTTTAGACCCATTTTTCATTTTTTATATTCTCAAAAAAATCCCAAAGAATTTGTATTAGCTTTATTTTATTTTTAGAATTTTTTGGTGCTATTTTTGTATTTTTGCCGATTTTATTCAACATGTTTTATCTTCTTTTTTTTTTACTTTATTTTTTGGCTATTTTTAAAAAGCAAAGTTCAAAACTGCTGAAATTGGGGAGATCATGATTGTTGGATATATATAAGCATAATTTCGATTATATATAATACGAACATATCCAAACTATTTTCGGATTATAGAATTCGAAACCCCATGGATATTTTTGTAAAAAAAAAGGACACGCATGAGAAATAAATAGAGTGAAAAAAGTAATAGTCAAAGTACAATGTTTTAAATAATTTTTTGGGCCAAATCCAAACAACACACTTTCTTTTTATTAAGAACCAAAATTTTAAAATTAGAACAAAACTTCTAAAAGTATTTAATATGGTCAAGTGTCTCAGATATACTTTTTAAGAACGTTTAATAAAAAAATATGTATTTAAAAAAGGATTTTGTTAATGAGTGTTTCCGAAGCATCTTTAATTATTCGAAATTAAGATATTATACATCTAAATAGTCAGATAGTTCAATTTCAATACTTTAAATGCATAAATTTTTAATAAAAATTTGTTGTTTATGGTTCTTGATAAGTGCTCCGAGGACATTTATTAACATTTCCTTTAAATATTTTACTATTTGATTATGTATCTTTAAAAAAAGGGTCATGTTAACTTGTGCCCTTAGGGCACATGTTAAGCAACCTAAATAGAGCAATTTTGCATTGAAAAACACAATATGACAACTTTTAAGAAGTTGAATGCACGTCTTTTGATATTTGTATTTCTATAATGAGTATCTTAACATGTGCCTTGAGGGCACAAGTTAACATTATCCTTAAAAAAAAAAAGTATGTAGCATGTAGATATTTTTCTAACCTAAATTTAATCAATCAATATGTTATTTAGATATATAAATTAGCGGGTGTTTTAATAAAATTGCATAAGAAGTGATCATTCTAATCAATGTATATATGAATGTGCATTCCATGCCAACTAATATATGAATCATTCTAATCAATGTCTTTCCTCTGTCTTATGTGTTGAACTAAAGGAGAAATTCCAAACGGAATAGGTGATCTTACACAATTGATATTTGTGAACCTTCAATCTAATATGCTCACAGGCAACATATTAATGTTCAACAACTCATCCTTGCAATACTTACATCTTGGTCATAATAATATGACTGGCATTCTTCCATCAAATGTTTGTCGAGGGCTTCCAAAACTTCGATTACTCAATCTTGTTGGTAATGATTTTTCTGGTGCGATGCCAAATGTTTGGTGTGATTGCAAAGAGTTGGAAGATTTGGAATTATCCGTAAATAATTTTGACAAAGGGCGTATGCCAGCTGACATTGGAAAATTGACCAAGCTTAAATTTTTGTATCTCACAGACAACAACTTGGAGGGTAAGATATATTTGCAGATATAGTAAGATTTTATTTATTGTTTCTTTAAACTTACAAAATTATATACAGCAATAGCATGAAGGTAGGGCTGACAATGAACCGAACCAACTCGAAAATAGTTCGAAACTCGATTCGGTAATTAACTCGTCGAACTTGGTTCATGAACCAAATGAGCTGAACTTGAGTTCAAAATGAAGTTCGTTAACTAAACGAGCTGAACTTGAACTACATATAGTTCGACTCGTTTGGTTCACAAGCTGGCTTGATAATGTATATCCTCTTAAATGTACATATATATTGGTAGTAGAAAAGTATTTTGAGAATATTCTCAATTATAGTTGCTTATTTATGTTGATTTTTGTTTATTTTATTTGTGCTAGTTCTCGTGTAGTTTTAAGTTTCTCCAATATCCTTCTTTTCTATACTCATAATGTCCTTAATTAAAACCAATTTTGCATGAGAATTGATATGAACTTGGCAATAGGATGAGACATATTAGTTTGACGATGGATGAATAATTTTATATTAACATCAGACTTATGTTTTCTTTTTACTATTCCAATAACTTTGATATAAAAAATCATATTCCGGCAAAACCATTAAAAAATATAGACTGAAAGTAAAAGGAACTGAAGATAGTGTAGCCTTCACTATGAGGTTTGCAAATGTAATATACATAATTGATGTCCCACATCGAAAGTTTAATAAGTAAAGGAATGAAAATTTGCTATAAATAAAATCAAAAGAAGAGAGTGCAACGCGTTAGTGGAGTGTTTGGTCTGATAATGACCAACTTTCCACAACCAAATGCATTTAATATTTTTTTTGGTACTTGTAGTGAATTATGTTAGGCCTTAAAATTTTGAGGCTCTATGTTAAAAGGCCTTTAAATTTAAACGAGTTGAACCTAACGAGCCGAACTGAGTTGTTCATGAACTACAAACGAGTCGAACTCGAGCTAATAAAAGGTTCGTATCGAATTCGAGTCGAACTCAAGCGAGTTCGGTTCGTTTCGACTCATTTCCAGTCCTACTTAAAGGTATTTAAGGAATTTGCATAAATGAAATAGACATGTTAATTATACTACAAATTACTTTTTGCAATACTTTGAAAATTTCAAAAAGAGCCTATAATAAAAGACACATGTAGTATACATATTATCTTGCCTTTTTTTTTTCTTTTCGTTCACAAAAAAAAAAAAAAAAACTTGCCTTTTTTTTGGACTGGATATTGTCTTGTCTCTAATTATAAAGAATATTTGAAAATTTAACATGTATTAAGAAAATTATAATTTCTTCACTTATAAGTCACATTATATCTTATCTAAATGTCTAAATAGCAATAATATTGACTTTTTTAGGCCTAATTGTCTACAACACATTTATATGATTTTCTTGTGTTTTGTTATTGGCAACAACAAAAATGTATGTTTCAGATTTTTTTATAACTAGTGATAATACATGTATACATACAGAGTATGGATCTAAGGGAGTGATTTCAGTTAAAGGAGATGTGTACAGCTTTGGGATAATGCTAATGGAAATGTTCACTGCAAAGACGCCAACAGATGAAATGTTTTCAGAAGAATTAACCTTGAAAACTTGGATTAGTGAATCAATGGCCAATTCCAGTATGGAAGTTGTGGATTACAATTTAGACTCAAAACATGGGAAAGAAATTAATGTTATCTTAGCTTTAGCATTAAGATGTTGTGTAGATTCACCTGAGGCACGCATTAATATGACAAATGTAACTGCGTCGTTAATCAAGATCAAGACCTCATTCATCGGGTGAAAAAGGAAATCAAGAAATAAAGTTGTGAATTATAAAGCACACATTATTATATACTTTGGAAACATCCCCTTGTCCCTTTATTCCAAATGATATTTGAATCTAAATGTAATATAAAACATTCTTTAATCGCAAATTATATCTATTTGTTGCAATCTGACGCTCTTGTCATGGTCTCATCAATTAAAAGTTGTATTTGAGTCTCATGTTGTGAAGGTTCCTAGATCGTGCAATGTATATTTGTATTTGAATATCGTAATTATTTGAACTAGTTCTTTTGGAACAAAATTGAAGTTCATTTAACACAATATCAAAGTTTGATTTTTTAGGCATGCTATGAGAATTGAATCCAGATCCACACTAGAGATGAGGGTAGGTAATGAAGTTGAATATGAGTCTCACATTGTTGAAGTTTATGAGTTTCGAGTTTAGACTTATCTCTCTCCTTTACATTTAAACTCAGGTGGTATTATGAGGTTAAGTTAGAAAATGACTCTCTGATTGTATAACTAAGGGACCTGAATAGCAAGAAAATGAATCATTTGTTTTCCTCAAACTTCTCTATCGGAAAAATAAGGTTGGTAGGAAAGAGAAGGCATTGAAGAGAAATAAAAATTAAGAAAAAGGCTGGGATGATGGAGAGACACACAGAGATCGAGAATTAAATTGAGAGAATCCGAGTACATCACATTTAAGTTGGTTGTAATTCGCAAAACATGAACAAATTGACAGGTAGATGACTACCACTCTTCTTTCTCAACACACATTCTTTAATCAGTTGAAATTCAAATGAGTCGCGGGAAATTTTTGCTGCTAGCATACTTCTTGATGAGTATAAAACACAGAAAGATGTATTGTAAGAGGATCAGGTAAGTAAATGGTGAACATAGGACAGATAGCACATATCCAATGACCAAACAATATTATACTCCACTCAACATATCATCATCATCCACCTTGTTACGAATTAGAGAATCCCAAGGATAATAGTCATAATGATCGGCTAGAAAGAGTGCATATTTGTATTCATGAGGAAGATAACCATAGAGACTCATAGGAGAATCAAAAGATTGATAAAAGATATGAATGAAATGTTACATGAATGTTCCTATATATAGAGTTTAGTTGTGTAACTAACTCTAACTAACTTGCTTGCTCTCCAAGCTATCTAGATAACTTGCTCTCCAAGTTATCTTCTCACTATACTCTAATAGTCCCCCTCAAACTCAAAGTGGAAAAAGTCACCAATTTGAGTTTGAAATGCAATGAAAAATTACAATTTATTCTTACTGAAGTAACTAAGTAAAATGGGGGTAAAACTAACAAATGACTTAAAAAAATGAAAACATAGGAAGCCAATGTTGAAGCCCAACAAGCTGATGAAGGCCAGGCCCAATGTAAAAATCTGATCCTCTCATAGCCAAAGCTCTAAAACAGAAGAATGAAGGAGAAAGACAAGACTACTATCAGAACCTTCTGTACCAAAACAGCTTGTACCAAACGTGCTTTTTCTTGATAATCGCTTTTCCATAAACTGATCATGCAAAATAACTGATTCAAAGACGTGCTTCAGTAAGGCTTCTGTAACATGAAACGAGAAAGTGCAATTATCCCCTTGATATTCTGCAGAAGTGCTTTTAAACCAAGAGCGACTTAAGCAAAACGCACTTCTTCCAAAAAACAGCTTTTCCAAAAAAAAAAAAAACTGAATCAAAAGAACTTCTCCATAATACGCTTCAAGCTTCTATGAATGCTCTGTCCAATGCGTAGCTTGCACTTCCTTCTTTGTAATCTATGGAAAACACGGAAGTGAAATTTCAAAACAATATATCCTCCTGCTCGAGAACTTCTGCAATGGCGTCTTAGGATGTGAATCAAACGAAAGCGAACATTTCTTGCCTCTATCCCACGGTATCCACCACAAACGGAATTGGATTCGTCGGAGAGCTTTGAAAACGAAGAACTGCAAGCATGAACCAAATCTTCCGCCGGGATCGAAATCGACGATTGATTCGTCATGTAATTCGAAAACGCGAAGTTGATTGTTGATGGCGAAAACAAGTTGTTCAGCCTGTTTTCCGACGAACAACCACGAGACGAAAGGCCTCACAGCGGCGACGCCGTAAACAGAGCTCCTCAATCTCTCTGGAGTTGCGTCGATGACAAAATCTTCCGATTTCGCGAACGCTTCAGGAACGACGAACGAATTCTGTATTTTCTTGATTGCTTCAGAAATCACAAACGCTGTTTCATGATGATTTGTTGTCTTGTCACCTTTCGAAGCTGCAAAGGCAAATTCGTCGTCATCGACGATGTTGCTGCAAGGTTCAGAGAGAGCGCAAGAAATTTCACCGATCTTGATGGAGATTCCATCAAATTCTGGTGTGATCGAAGGATTAGAAACTGGTTTGATTGGATTGCTGAAACTACCGAAATTAAACGCAGAATGTGAATCTTTCAGAACTGCAGAACCAGAGGATGTGAGGACTGCATCATCAGATTCTTCCTCTTCATCAATTTCTGAATCGAAAGCGGAAGCAACATCATCATCTTCATCCCTAGGGTATCGCTCTGATACCATGTTACGAATCAGAGAATCCCAAGGATAATAGTCATAATGATCGGCTAGAAAGAGTGCATATTTGTATTCATGAGGAAGATAACCATAGAGACTCATAGGAGAATCAATAGATTGATAAAAGATATGAATGAAATGATACATGAATGTTCCTATATATAGAGTTTAGTTGTGTAACTAACTCTAACTAACTTGCTTGCTCTCCAAGCTATCTAGATAACTTGGAACTTGCTCTCCAAGTTATCTTCTCACTATACTCTAATACACCTGAGCTGCTTTCAATATCCTACTCAAGCTAAACAAATTTTTTTCTCCAAAAGTTGTGCCCACAAATAATAAAATAGAATCACAAACTTAGCCATTTGTAGCCCAACATGAAATAAGTGTCATCATATCATCCAACTATTTTCCCTCCAACATGAACACAAATATCATCATGTCAAACAAACTTCCTGAAAACAGTTTCAAAAATTGAAAGTATAAACTGAGTTTTTGGGGAATTTAGAATGAGAAATAAGTATTCCTATATCTAATGCTCTCATTAATATGTATGAAAATATGGAATCAATTGAATTATGAAGCTCTTTTGCAATGTATATGTGCGTCTGAATACCCCCATTTTTTGAACTACCTTCCTAGAGCGAAATGCAAGCACATTTAAAATCGTCGTGTGTGGCAGCATAGAAACTATTACTTTGGAGATTGTGCTCTTGTACATGATAAAAAGCTTGTTGACATCCGTATTCCGTTCTAAATTTATAACTAGCCTACAAGCCATTATGCCATAAACTAGTTGAAATAATGAATGAGAAAAAATTTGTTTAGCTTGAGTCAGAGATGGAAAGCAGCTAGGATGATAGCAAAGAGGTCCAATTTGATGGCATGTGCTTCTCTTAGGTGATTGGATATGTGCTGTCTGTCCTACCTTCATCATATGTCAACTCTGTTTTTTTTCCTTCACCATGTACTTACTTCATCCTCTTACAGTACATCTATGTGTGTTTTATACTTATCAAAAATTATTCTAGCAACAAAATTTCCAATAGTAGTCACCTACTTATCAATTTGTTCATGTTTTGAGAATTACAACCAACTTAAATGTGATGCACTTGGATTCTATTAGTCTTAATCTATTGGGAGATGTAAATGGATTTAAGTACTTCAGAGGGATTAGTGTAAGTTCTCAAACTCATAATACCACTTGAGTTTAAATAATGAAGGTGAGAAACTTATATCAATCATCACATGAACTGGGTTGTCAATATCCAAAAATATATGTCCTAACATGCTATGCAAAGAGAAAACACTTGTCTTGGATTGAGTACAGGCCTGCCCCATCCTTTCATACATAGAACATTGTAGGTTATGTTATTTCTTTGAGATCAAATCAAAGCGTGGTCCCTTTTCATAAAACATTGTCACCCTAGCTGCTTTTTATCTCTGACTCAAGCTAAACAAATTTTCATAAGACATTGTCCCACAAATAATAGAATCGCATTTTTAGCCATTTGCAGCCCAACATGAAATAAGTGTCATCATGTCGAACAAACTTCCAGAAGACAAGACAGTTTTAAGAATTTAAAAGTATAAACTGAGTTTTTGGGAAATTTAGAATGAAAAATAACTATTCCTATGTCTAATGCTCTCATTAATGTATGGAAATTGCTCTCACGATTATCCGTATTATCAAAGATTGTGACTCCACTGTAGTCATTACCGCGACCACTATTTAAAATTCTGATTTTGACAGTTACCACAAAGTCACAAACATCTAGCAACACACTAACAAATCCAAGTATTCATTTTTTTTAACATTGTTCAAGTATATATAAATAGAAAATTTAATTTAACGCTTAACCTGAAATTTCAAAACTGGATAAGAATCTAGATGTTCCACTAACAAACGATGCCAATCCAACACCAGCAAGTGTTTTGAATGTTGATGTTTTTTTCCCAACTGGAACCTTATCTGCCTAATTAATTTAATCAGTATGTTAATGCAAACGTTATCATCTATGAAACATGAACATTACAAATATAAAGGCTCCGGTTCATGTTGCAATGTTTTCCCTTTCCACCAATAGTTTACTGAAGAGTGCATTTGAGGTTGTTGCAAATTAAATCTCTTAAGAGAGAACATTTTGTAAATTCTAAGGAGGTTCCTCTGAGCCTTACAATTCAAATATCCCACATACATCATTTGGTGCTCTATTTGAGACACATTAGAATCCTCTAAACATTCTCTGATAAAGTACGTATGTTGCTTCAACATTGCAACTTTGTCAAATCTGCATACCCTATTTGCATGACACTATCAGTCGAGGCATCATCATCAGCTCATAATGATCCTAAATTGAGCTTGATTCCGCTAAGAGATCGCTCCCATCATTACCTTCAAACACGTGCTCGGCTTATCCAAAGGGGAATTCCTTGTGACGACTCATGTGATTTGCGATGAATTGATGGAACCGCAGATGCACACTTTCTTTGTGTGTCCAAAAGCCACAAGATCATGGGCGGATCCAGTGTGAAACATGGTGTGGCAGCTGCCACACCAGATTATTTCCTACTAAGTATATATATAGTATAAGTCATCTATATATCAAAGGTTCTTCGGTAGCCTAGCGGTTATGTTTGATGGTGGCTTGCAGGTCCTCTGTTCAACTCTTGGCGAGTTGCTGTTTTTGATTTTTTTTTTAAGTTATTAATATTAAAAATGGTGTTGCAGGGAGTCGAACCTGTAACACTATGGTATAATGCCCTCGCCCAAACCACTTGGCTGCAGCTATTAAGCTGTCACAACTTTTCTCTGTTAATATATATAGTTTCTTTGCAAATTTTGCCACACCAATATCAACGGTCTAGATCCGCCCCTGCACAAGATGTTGGGAACTCGTGAAGTTGGAATTATCTGTGACCTGCTCCGCAATGCTAATGATCTTACATCAGGAAGTGTCGCAATTGTAAGCTATGGGGAAGGCCCTTAAATAGGCAGACAAAAATTTAGTACAAGGTGGGCCCTTAATTCTTCACTCTTGCATTGCTCTTCAGTAATGCGCCTAAGTGCTGCAGAATTTTTCCAGGCTCAATCAATAAATTACTTCTTGCATAAATTCAACACAACATAATTAACTAAGACATTCTAATATACTAAAAAGGACTTCTAAACCTAGTTAAGTAAATTAATCTAAAACTACTCAAGTAAAAGACTTTATCAACTCATGGACTTGCATAAATAGGATACAATAAGGTGAAGTAACTCAAATTTGTAAGAGTTTAAAATAGTCGATAGCAAATCAGCTCAACCGAAAGACTTTATCAACTCATGGACTTGCATAAATAGGATACAATAAGGTGAAGTAACTCAAATTTGTAAGAGTTTAAAATAGTCGATAGCAAATCAGCTCAACCGACAACCGAGAATCGACAACAAAATACTGCTAGTAAAATTTACAAGCCGACACTAGCAGATGTTCGCCAACCTCTAGTGTCAGCGCTGAAAATCACCAACTTAGGAATAGTAATCGCCATGAACGTAGCTTCGCACGCTAGTTTTTTTGAGAGAAAAAAAAACTAGTGCGCGAAGCCACATTTATGGCAATCATTGTTGTAAATTTAGGCATAAATTATAAATATAAATAATAATCAATATATAAATATAAGAATCAATTAAATAAATATAAAAATTAGAGAGATCGATAAACTTATCTCTTTGATATTGTTGTTGAATTATATCACCGACCACAACTTTATCAGCATCTTTGACAACCAAATTAAACCTGATACCGAATCAACATCTGTAGAACGAACAAGTAGTGAAGTAGTCTGAGACGTGCTGATCGCACTGTCCTTAAGGATTTTCCGCGTAATTATACGCTAATCCCCAGGATTTAACAGACCCTTCTCAGTAAGAACCGAGGATACAGAACTGACAAGAAAGAATGTATGATCAGGAAGATGAAACCCAGAAACTCAACAACTAGGAGGAGAGAAAGATGATTTTCAAGAGGGTTGAAAAATAGGTGTGTGAAATATGAATACGTGTTCTAGAATGAACACTAATTTCACATATGTCTATAGGCACAAGCTAGTGACCATTATATTTCAGAAAAATAATTCATGACCAAATAAAAGAATTTGTTTTTTCTAGGTGTGAGTAACGGCTTGTTCCTCATAATGAGCAAGTACTCCCTCCGTCTCGTAATAATTGTCTCTTTACCCATTTTTCTTTTTCTCAAAATAATTGTCACTTTAGAATACCAATGCAACATTTATTATTTTTTTCCATTATTATACCCTTATTTATTGAATTTCATCCAACTTAACTACTCCACCACTAACTACAATTAATAAGGGTGTTTTAGTAAATGATACTAATTTTACCATCAAAATCAACAAAACTAATCATTTCCTTAATAAGCGTGCATAAACCTTAAACGACTATTATTTAGAGACGGAGGGAGTAATACAGAAAACATGGTTACGAAAATTGAAGATATATTTTCTTTGAGCAAGCAATATTATTGCTACATTTAAGAGATATAAAGGAAAGACCGTTACAGAAATTTTGGAGTTAAAACTAGTCTAGAAAACCAGGTCAAACATTATAATTAATAATATGATAATAATTTTTTATTAAAATATTTTTCTATATTTCTCAATTAAAAATATGGGACAAAATATTTGAGACTTTTGAAATATAATCAAAAATTACAACAATCATAAGATCGTATACTTGCATTTTGAAGCTTACTCATAAATTTAAAACGGATTCAAATTCTCAGGATCTGCCATCCAATATCTTTAACTTTCTTTAAGTTCCCTGCAATTTACATTTGTGATAAAACTTTTATATTTCTTTAAAATTTATTTTCAAGCAATTTAATTCCAAGTCCTTAAAACTTTCAAGCATTTCTATTTTAAATCATTTACTTTTCAGAAAACTATGGATTCTGTTCAATTTATGTTATATCATTTTAAGGTTTTCTCTAAATTCAAGTCAATATACTTATCTTGTCATTTTATCTCCAGTAAATTGTATGATTGTCTTTAATTTCTTCGCAATTTTATTTTCGTCTGCAGTATCTATGTTTGTTCTTTAGAAATACGTAAACTTTCACAAACTATTATTCGAGTCAAGAACTTTATAAAAATAAAAATCCACACAGTCACACACATGTCTCACAAGTTACCAACTAACTTGACTAAGATCCAATGATTACACTCATTAAACTTTCATTTATGGTCAACTTGACATGCTTCGCCGTTAACCAAAACCATCCTAAAGAATGATATTAATCTATTTTTGATATATATAGTAAACAAAATAAATAAACACAGGGTTAAACATGTTTAAGAGTTAATCATCATGTATATAATTTTAAGGGGAAATTACACTCACCTCCCTGAGTTCTATCAAAATAACACCGACACCTCGTGTAGTTTTAAAACTTACACAAACTTCCTTTAATTTTTCATTGAAAGACACCACCCTTCCTTATTAACACGTTAAATTACCCTTAACTTTAATTTTGTGACTCCATAATTGCAGGCCGCCAACTAACCCATGAAGATGGTCTTTTAATCATTTGCTCACATTTGAAGATACACTCAATTTCAATTAAAACCAATTTAACTATTCATCTTAGACATTCTCATCACTCATGTGTATATTTAACTATTCATTATTTAACACCAATTTGATTGATTTTATTCAATCTCCCTCTCTCTATCATCTATCTATAAATAAATAAAATATACATCACATTGTTCCATCGTGACTCTCTCTGGAACTAGCAAAGTCTCAACCAAGGTACACATTTTTTGTATAAAATCGAAAATACACTGTATTATTAGAATGTTTAATATATACTTTGTAACCAAAAAAAGAATGTTTAATACTTCTTTAAAATGAATACTACAAAATCATTTCCCAAGTTATACGTTTTCCCAATCTTTAATTATGTGGTTCGTTTCAAGGGAAGACAAAATATATTGTGCATTATTCCAGCTTCATCGCCTTTGTTATTTGTCTGTTTTTGGCAACTTGTTATCATCTTCATCAAAAAATAATCTCACTTATTTATGTGGCCTCCAACGCCTGAAAGACTTGTTAGTCTCAAGCATGAAGCCATATTCACGATAAGTGTGATTGTTACATATTCTGAATTTCCACCAAGTCCAGAATTAAAGTGAATGAGACTGTTTAGGATTCCAAATTCTCCAGACTCATACTAAGTTTTCTAGTGCAACAAGGCTGAGACACTCATAACTAAATTACTCAACACTCCAAAATTATAAGCACCTATTAAGATAAAAACAATTGTCCAGAATTATATATAAGCGCCTTTTAAATTGTTAATTGTGTTCACTTATTATTTTTAAGTTTATTGAATAAGTGATGTATCTGGTGCATAATATAGATAAAGTACATTACTTATTCAATAAATATAAAAAATGGGAATTGCTAACAACCAATAGTTAATGGGAACAATTTTATAAATTTATTACAATTGTTCATTCATTTATTGTTTTCTTGATCTATCTAAAGGAACATTAAACACACTCTTTGTTTTTGTTTCAAGGAGTCTTTTGTTGAAACTCATGCGGAGATATAGAACATTCCAAGTTCAAATCCACACTCCATGATAGTATTAAATGTGTATGTTGTCTTTTACTATCTGAAATATACTTCCAGAACAAACGACACTTGGTAATTGTGAAGGAATTAATAATTATATTTTGAAAAATTAAGTTTTTTTTTTTTAAAAAAATAATTAGTAAAATTAACAATTGTATTTTATATATTGGATGAATTTTCAAAATAATCACTTGTTTCTAAAGTAATTATTATCCAAGGTACACATTTTTGTATAAAATCGAAAGTACACTGTATTATGTAAAATTAGACCTTTAATATATAATACTTTTTTAAAATGAATGATACAAAATCACTTCCCAATCTATGCATTCCCCAACTCGTACGTTTTCCCAATCTTTATTTTGTTGTTCCTTTCAAATTAAGACAAAACATAGTATTATGTATTATCCCAATTTCATATCCTCTGTTATTTGTTTGTTCTCGCCAATTTGTTATCATCTGCATCAAAAAATCTCACTTATTTATGTGGCCTCCAACGCCCGAAAGACTTTGGTTTAGCCCCCCATTGACCCGCTTATCAACACCAAGTCATTATATCACATTATAATTCATTCCGTCAATGGTCACTACTTTTTTGGTTCATTGCATAAGTAATGTATCTGTTTTATAATATAGATTTTTTTTGCTCATAATAGTGATAAAAAGAAGCTAAATGCGGAGTAATGAAACATTACTTATTCAATGAAACCAACAACTCAATATTGTATGTTGTCATTTAATATCTAAACTATACTTATTGGACAAAGGAAAAGTTATACTCATGCAGTATATAGTATAAATATCCTCCTCAGTGCTTAGACTCTCATGCATCCTATTGAAAATGGCCAATTTATACTCTTTTCACTCTTTGCTCTATATTCTCTCTACTTCACTCTATTATTACTTCTTCTTCACTTGCTTAGCTGTGAGTAGTAAAAACAACATAACCAAAGATGAATTTGCACTTCTTGCATTCAAATCCTCAATTACCTTAGACCCTTATCATATGCTTCGTAATTGGTCAATTTCCTCTTCATCTTCTTCTTTCTCTTCATGCAATTGGGTTGGTGTCACTTGTGATGAACATCATGGAAGAGTAAATGCATTGAATCTTAGTAACATGGGCCTTGAAGGTACCATTTCTATTCAATTGGGAAATCTCTCTTTCCTTGTTGTTCTTGATCTACAAGGCAATAGTTTCCATGGTGAGTTACCACATGAGTTACTTCAATTGCATAGATTGAAATTGTTGGATTTGAGTAACAACGATTTTGTTGGAGAAATTCCTTCAAGGATAGGGGAGTTATCAAAACTTCAGCAATTGGATATTAGCTATAATAATATTGATGGAGCTATTCCTCAATCTATATCCAACTTGTCAATGTTAGAGTATCTAAGTTTGAAATCAAATCAAATCAAAGGAACCATTCCATATGATATTGGTCAACTTCGTCAGTTGAGGTTTTTGAGTCTTAGTAATAACATGCTCTCTGGAATCATACCAACAACAATTTCCAACATGTCTTTACTTGAAGAAATTTATTTATTAAATAACTCCTTATCAGGTAAGATATACTCACACCATTGCATAATAACATGCATGATTGAGTTTATTTAACTTTATTTGTTAGTTTAGGTTTTACACATGTGTACGTGTGGCACTTTGGTGCCATTAATGGCACCATGCCATTAGATCAGGGTCACACATTGCCCCAAGTGTGTGTGTGTTGGGTGCCATTAATGGCCAGGATTTAATGGCACGGTGCCATTAATGACACCCAAGTATTGTCCTGTGTGCATGCATACTTTGCATTGCACTGTGCAGCAAACCACAAAGTCGATCTAACGGTTGTGTAAGTGCGTGCAGTGTAGGTGTCATAGGGAAATTAAATTCAATTTTACACATCATACAAAATTTTCATTTATATCACAAAGGACGGAGAGACAGCTAATTTTACTATAATTTTATTTATTTTGACAATATTCATTAATTAAATAATCTTGTATAAATGAATGTGCATTACATGCCAACTAATATATGAATCATTCTAATTAATGTCTTTCCTCTCTCTATATGTATTGAACTAAAGGAGAAATTCCGAAAGAAATTGGTGATCTTACACAACTGAAAACGGTCAACCTTCAAAATAATTTTCTCACAGGCAACATATTAATGTTCAACAACTCATTGTTGCAATACTTATATCTTGGATATAATAACATGACCGGCCTTCTTCCATCAAATGTTTGTCAAGGGCTTCCAAACCTTAGATCACTTCATCTTTGTTATAATGATTTTTCTGGTGGGATGCCAAATGTTTGGCGTTATTGTAAAGAGTTGGAAGATTTGGAACTATCCATAAATAATTTTGACAAAGGACGTATGCCATCTGATATTGGAAAATTGACCAAACTTCAATTTTTGTATCTCAGACACAACAACTTGGAGGGTAAGATATATTTACAGATATAGTAAGTTTTTATTTATTGTTTCTTTAAACTTACTAAATTGCCAAAAAAGTAAATACTCATATACAACATGAAGGAAGGTATTTAAGGAATTTGCATAAATGAAATAGACATGTTCACTATACTATTTACTTTTTGCAATACTTGAAAATTTCAAAAAGAGCTTTTAATAAAAGACATATGTAGTATTATATTATCTTGCCTTTTTTTTTTCCGTTCACAAAAAAAAAAAGTTGCCCTTTTCTTGGACTGGATATTGTCTTGTCTCTTATTATAAAGAATATTTGAAAATTTAACATGTATTCATATAATTAGGCTGTGTTTAATTTATTTATTTTGTATATAGATATTCCAAAATTATACTTTTTTTTTTGGTAATAAAAGAGAGCTAACACCAAAAATATAAAAGAACTATAGAACTACATGAATGTTTTCAGGTATGTAAGTCCCAGAAATGTCATCAAAAAGGTGACTAGAGACCTTAGTCGGAGGTGTCCCCATAACATTAATGTTAAAAAAATCCATAGATAAACTAAGATTAGCTAGCTAATCAGTACTCATGTTTCCTTCTCATTTGATTGATTGAAATGTACCTGTCAATTTAAATTTAAGAGCTCTAATTGAATATGTCGCGTATCAAGGTGGGCGGATTGCTATTGATTTAGATTTTCCTATGATCATGCCAACCATAGTTTTTTAGTCGTTATCCACTCAATGATAGTGGAAAATCATGTCTCCAAGCAAGTTGTATTCCCAAATACATTCCCCACATTTCAACGTAAAGTGCGTCGCATGTTCCAATTTTGCGACACTACCCTTTATATCGTATGCCATATGTGTTTCGAAATAGACCACCATAGCCAGCTAGACTCAAAAAATCTTTGTAAGATATGTCACAATTATACTTTATTTAATATGTTAAAAACTTGAAGAATTTCATTCAAAAATGTGTTCCACACAAAAATAATTAAGTGTATTTTTTTTTTGACGCAGTTAAGTTTATTACAGGGAAAACACTAGTAATTTAAGTTTATTACAGGGAAAACACTAGTAATTTCACTCCTTGAAAAAACAAACTAATATTTTCTTCAATAGTGTTCTGGACCGGTCAAATACCTGGGCTTAACTACTATGGCCCAACAACAAACCAAGCTCAAATGCTGCATTTGGCAACTTACTCGCAACACACCCCTTCTCCGCAAGGGGGGTGCTCGGAGCAATTGAGACATAACGAACAGTAACGTCTCTTTCCCATGTTCCCGCGAATATCTCACCGGTGGTTACACTTCTTACGATTTCGTAACCGCCAGACACACATGTGCCGTTACAACGGTTCTGCATTCACCCACCACTATAACTAGAAGGCTCCTCACAGCCTCCAAGGTAGAATCTCTGCCACTCTCAAACCCCCATTCTGAACCTTTACTTACTTGAGCGTCGAAGTGTCTTCAGGTACACACCTCCATTCGGTCCAACGCTCACCGGAATCCTTTAATCACCGTGAACCACTGCATTAAACAAAGCATTGGTGCCGTCTATGGGGAATAACAAGCTCTCCCCGTTTTTTACATACAAAAAACCAAAGCTTTTTCATACAAAACCATGGCTGTCAACGGTGATGCAACCCGTCCAGACCAGGATAGACAAACAACCTTTCCCTCTCCTGCTCATAGCCCCCGAAGAGGAACTACTCCAACGAGTGTCCACTTAGTGGTCCCGACACATAATCAACCACTATTTGGCCCTAAACGGCCCGAAGAGATGGCCGACAATTCCACAGAGTCGCAAATCAGTCTCCTGCTCCGTACGTTTAAACGACAAATATCGTTAGCCGAGGAGCAAAGTTGACGCATCGCCGAGCTTGAGCAGTCAAAGAGGAAACTGATCCACATCCGTGATACTCCTTCCCCACAACGTAACAGAAGGGGGAAGAGTCCCTGCCGGTCCAGGTCCCGATCCAGATCTCCCAGACGCTCTCTAAGCGTGAGATCTCCCAGTCGCAGCCGACGGTCATCAAGAAAGAGGTCACCAAGACGCTCCCCTCCCAGGAGATCTTCTCCAAGAAGATCTCCTCCAAGGCGAAGCAGGCGTTCTTGGTCTTCATCCTCCTCAAGTTCTGAAGACGAGTGTGATGCCCGAGGGGGTCGTTATACATACGGACCCTTAACTCGGGCATCCGAGAGACCCCAATCCCTCGCAGATTGGAAAAACCGCCCTAGATAGACTCATACAACAGGACTTCAGACTCTGATGAGCACATCGAGAACATAGAAATTGTCCTCACCTACCGATCGGTACGAGGAGCAGTCAAATGCAAGCTCTTCATCACCATAGATTCATGGGGTGACCTCTACCACGAGTTATTACGTGGTTCAAGAACATAAGGAGAAACTCCATAGATTCATGGGGTAACCTCTGCCACGAGTTCACCACTCACTTCACCGCTTTGAGGACCCATCCCAAAACAGTGGTGTCCCTCGAAGCCATTGTTCAAGGAAAGAGTGAGCCTCTCTGAGACTACATCGAGAGGTTCAACAAAGAAGCTGTTCAGATACGAGGTGCCGTTGAAAACATGAAACGGTACCTCATCACCAAAGGTCTGCGCGAAGGCACAGACGTGAAAAAGGTTGTCCGCCTCGATCGCCTGGAGACTTACAACCAACTCCTCGCGATCGTAAAGACCTACATAACGTATGAAGAGGAAGTCTACGTTGACAGCCTCAACAATGCCATGATGGAGGAACCTGCTACTGAATCCTCTAAAAAGGCCTTCCATGACAAGAAAAAGGAATGCAAAACTGCCCGCGAAGGCAAAGGACCCGGCGGTCGCTTCACGGAATACACTCCTTTGGCGATGTACAGGAAAAAGATTCTTGCTGAAATCTCTGTGGCTGAGCTGAAGGAGGCTGGGGTCAAACCCCAAAAAGCTCCTTCGCATGAAAAGAAATGAGTCAACAAAACCAAATGGTGTATGTTCCACAAGTGCCACGGACACGTGACTGACGATTGCATCCACCTGAAGGATGCCATCGAAATGCTCATACAATGAGGTCGGCTCAAGCAGTTCACCAAGAACTCCAAGTCGAAAAGACAAACCGTCGAACTCATTATCGACAAGAAAGAGAAGAATCCGGCCGTCGCCATGACAGTCGAGCAGCTCGACGAGTTCCCAGAGCACATGGAAATAACTCCATATGGGTGCACTTGGGAACGCACCCCCACCGTGAACGTCATCCTCGGGGGAACCTCTACTATCTCTGTGGGAAGCATGAAGAGGAAATTCGAGGAACTGCTGAGCGTCAACCATCTGGTCCACCCCGGACAAAAAACTGGGGGGCGACCACCGTTGGCCTTTTACGACCACGAGCTTCCCAGAGGATCTCCAAACTCATCCATCCCATTACTTGGCTCTCAAACGTTGTACTTGTCAAAAAATCTAATGGAAAATGGCGTATGCGAGTTGATTATACCGATATCAATAGGGCTTGCCCTAAAGATGCATATCCTCTTCCTAACATAGATGAACTAGTTGATAACTCATCTGGCTATAAATTTTTGTCATTCATGGACGCCTATTCTGGGTACAATCAGATACCCATGGCTAAGGATGATAAAGAAAAAACTGCATTCATGACCGAATCAGGGAACTATTACTATCGTGTAATGCCTTTCGAAATAAGAAACACAGGGGCCACTTATCAACGTATGATGAACAAAGTATACAACAAAGAGCTTTTGTGCGATATTCTTGAGGTATACATGGACGACGTGATCGTCAAATCGAAAGAGGATATCGATCATGCCGCTCATCTCAAAAGAGTATTCGAACAAACTAGAAAATACAACATGATGTTAAATCTTGAGAAATGCATGTTTGGGGTTCAGGCGGGCAAATTCCTCAGTTTTTATTTAATAGGACGAGGAATCGAGGCCAATCCCGACAAATGTCCAGCATTTACGGAATTCCCCACACCCAAAACAAAAAAGTGCATCCAAACTCTCAACGGAATGTTAACTTCACTCTCTCGACACACTTTACCTTTCTTCAAACTCTTAAGAAAGGAAACGAAGTTCGAATGGACAGATGAATGCGAAGAGGCCCTAACACACCTTAAAAGCACGCTCTCTCAACCACTAGTGTTGTCTAGACTAGATGAGGGTGAAACATTGTATATCTATCTCTATGTCTCCTCTGAAGTAGTCAACACCGTCCTTATTAGAGTGACACATGAGGGGCAGAGACCTACATATTTCACCAGCAAAGCGTTACTAGGACTCAAAATGAGGTACCAAAAAATCAAAAAGGTAGCTCTCGCCTTAGTAAATGCGACTCGAAGGTTAAGAAAATATTTCTTGGCACATAAGACAAATTTTGGGCCGCCCCGACGTTGCCAGAAGAATGATGAAATGGTCGCTCGAATTATCAGAATTTGACATACACTATGAATCACGGAATGCACTTAAGGCACAGGTTTTCGCGGACTTCATAGCCGACATGACTTTCCCAATCGAGGAAAAGGAAGAGGGAGTATGGACCATCTTCGTCGATGGGTCATCCAATTTCAAAGGAAGCGGCGCAGGCATAATCATCGAAAACGACGACGGGATCATAATCGAACTATCCCTAGGACTGTCTTTCGGATTGACTAGCAACACTGCAGAATACGAGGCCTTCCTAGAAGGATTACGGATCGCCAAAGACATGGGAGCCAAAAGGGTCAAAATCTGTACGGAGTCCCAACTCGTAACCTCCCAAGTCACCGGTGAATACCAAGTCTGGGAGGAACATCTGCAAGAATAAGTTCAACTAGTGCAAATCAAAATGAAGGAGTTCGATTCCGTAGACGTGGTACATGTTCCCCGCAAACAGAACACTAGAGCAGACATCCTCTCTAAATTGGCTTGCACGCGAATAGCTAACGGAAATAAAACCGTAATTCAAGAAATCCTTACAGAACCAAGCGTTCAAAGGCAGAAAGCTCGCCTCCACGAGATCAATGCGATCTCTGAAATCCAAGACTGGCGAGGACCGTTGATCCGCTATATCACTAGCGGAGAACTTCCTTCAGATCCCTACAAAAGGACAAAATTAAAACGAAGAGCATTCTCATTCACTTTAGTGGAAGGAACCTTGTACAAAAGAGGTTTTAACATTCCACTGATCAAGTGTCTCGAACCAAATGAGGCCCAAGAAGCCCTAGCTGAAACTCATGACGGCATTTGCGGGCAACATCTTGGCACTAAAGCCCACGCCAAAAAGGTTCTACGAACAGGATACTTCTGGCCCACCATGCTCAAAGACGCAAAAGACTACGTTACTATATGTGATAAGTGCCAAAGGCATGCGGACATGCATATTGCCCCACCGGCCAAACTCACTTCGCTAACCTCTCCTTGGTCGTTTGCGTGGTGGGGAATAGATCTTATGGGACCACTCCCTAAAGCCACCGGACAACAGAAATACTTAGTTGTGGGAGTAGACTACTCTACAAAGTGGATCAAAGCTGAGCCCCTAGCGAAGATCAAAGCCAAAAACGTGCTCCGTTTCTTCAAAAGAAATATTTTAGCAAGATTCGGAATACCATCGCTCGTGATCTCCGACAACGGAACCCATTTGTAGTCGATGATTTTCAGGTGTCAATCCATTAATTGGTTTTGAACCTTCAATCGTTGGACTTTTCAATCTTTATTCATGGGAAGGGAAAAGATGAATTAAAACCCTTTTTCAAAGACTTTGGATCCGGGGGTTGGTTTCGATAGAGGAAGGTGTTAAGCACCCTAACGACCACGGTACTCCGTGGGAGCCTCTTTCCTAACTTTATCTTTATGCTAAATCATTTTTACTTATTTGAAAACTTTATTGCTTAAAATCTAAGTGAAAGAATGGAGGGAGAAGAAGTATGATTTTGTTGTTTTTATTTGATTTGGAAGGATAAATCCTTTGCCTACATACCCTTAAAGAAAAGGGATCAAAACCTAATGTAGTTCATTCTTAAAAAATATTTTTGGTGGGTTAGGTTGATTTTAATTTGATTTTGAAAATGGTTTTAAGAAGGGGATTAGAGGCCTCAAGGCTTTAGAAGTAAAATAGAAGTGAGGTTGTTTCATTTTATTTATGAAATTTAGTCTAAGTTCAATTAAGATTCATTAGAAATTTGATTAAGAAAATAAAGGAAAAAACATCTTGGATTTGGATCCAAGGTTTATTAAGAAAATATTTTTGACTTTTTGCTTATTTGATTTTTTTTGAGATAAAAAGATTTTTCTAATCTAACGGTAAACTAGCGTAACGATGTGAAGAATAAAGCGAGCGTAAAGCGATAAATAAAGTGGTGTAGTGTCGGTGCTTGTGTCGGTGTCTGCAATTACTACATTATTACATACCCTCCTAGATCTATAAAAATGCGCAAAAATAAATTACATCAATACCTAAGATACACACTAATATCAAGGAATTTAAATAAATTGCAAGCATAAAGAATTAAAGCAATCATAACAAGATAATAAACACTTTCAAAGCATCACATACTAGAACAACTTATCAAGTAAAATGCATGATGTTAAATTTTTTAAAGCAATGCATGAAATAAAGCAAAATTAACGAGAAGAATTATGGGATAAAACATTTAAAGTGCATGAGATAATATTATAAAAATATTAAAGCAAAAAACAAAATAATAAAAAAACATGGAAATTAAAGCATCAAAATGCATGAGTTGTTTGTAAGAGTTATAAAAAATAAAGCAAGTATGCAGAGAGAGGTACAAGATTAAAATGGGGAGTAAAGTAGTAAAACTGTAGTGAAAATAAGTATGCAGTGGGCTTAGCAAGCAGGCCGGTTCAGGTTACTGGGTCCTGGACGGGTCGAACCAGCCAAAATGGAGCAAGTCATGGGTTTGGCTCAGGCAGGAATGATCTGGACCGTCTGATAAATCAGAAGGTCCAGATGTAATCACAGAAAACTCATCATAGCCATTCAAATTAAGATCAGGGATCAAAGAAAAGAGGGTGCATGGCAAGAAAATAAGAAGCGCATACTGGATCCAAAGGGAGTATAAAATTATTTCTCAAGATTTTCTTTCATTTTAAGCTTCACGTTCTTTTTCTGTAAAAACAAAGAAGAGTTGTCTCTTCTCTCTCCCAGTTCCAGCGCGGCACAGACTTCTTCTTCTCCGGCGAGATGAAGATTCCGGCACGGTGGCCTGTGGTGGCACCACCGTGCCGGAGTTCCACAACTCCGCCAAACTTAAAAACTTTCACGGATTTAAAATCCTCTTCTCAGTTCCAATTCGTTTTCAACAATAGATTTTTAAACCAAACAAACAAAATCTCTAGATCTACTCTACAAGCTTCGAAAATTTGATGTTTCACAGAAGAAGGAAAAAAAGAGTGATAGAAACATTACCTCTGTTTGGATCGGAGATAAACAAAATGCGACGGAAAACTTCAACTCTTCGGAATACTTCAGTACCTTTCTTCACGCGTCTGGAAGATGTTCCTTATGCTTTCAGCTTCACGTCTTCAGTTTCACCTTCTTCTTCTCATCCTCTCGTTCTGTTTTTGCTCCATTACCGTTGACGTTTCTGTTCCGTTTCACATTTCAAAATCCGCTCCATTTGAAGGATATGATGATAGATATGAGTTCATATGCAGTAAGGATGAAGACCGAAAGTTGATGCCGTTGTTGTTAAGATCGGCTTTGATGTTGTGTTTGAGCAGGTTCGGAATTGTTGATTATTTGTTGTATGGAAGAATTCGAAAGAAGAAACCAGTGTTGTGATGATTTGTGTTAGTATGAGAATCAAAGGAAATTGTTGTTGGAAGAGAGTTTTGAGGTTGATGATTGTGATGAACTAGAAATTAAAGCTGCTGGAAAATGTTTGTATGAAGGTTTGATGAGGATGATTTTCTAGAAATTTGTGGTATTGTTCTTAAGAGAAAGAAAAATTTGATCTATTCTCTTGCCTCTGCCGAATTGGATATCTGTTTGTGTGGGTTTCAGTGTCTAGCCCCCCTGCAGCCAATGATTGGGGGTCCTTAAATAGGGGCCAAATTTAGGGTTGAGGGATAAATGGAAAAAAGACAAGACTACCCTTAAAGAAACTTGGAGAAAAAGAAAAGAGTTAGATGCTTCTTGGACCAATTAACAAAGGACACATGGACCTGGCTTAAAAGAAAAAAGAAAATATACATATATGAAAATAACTTTGTCACAACTTTGTCACGTGAGTGACAAGGGAAATGAAAAGAAATGCCAACATAAATAAACATGAATTAACAAAGAAATTAATAAAATAAAATAACAATAATAATAAAAATAAAGATAAAAATTAAAACTACGACGACAAAATTAAACGGCCTTAAAATACGAAGAAAATTTTTCGAATGGTCAAAAATTGGGGTATGACACCAGTTCACCGACCACAAGTTTCAAGACTACCTAAGAAACTTGAACATAAAACAAAGCTTCACTTCGGTCGAACACCCTCAAGCTAATGGGCCCGCTGAAGCAGCTAACCAAGTAATCTTACGCGGAATATGAAGAAGGCTCGACGAAGTCAAGACCAGTTGGGCCAAGGAATTTCAAAAGGTTCTTTGGGCTTATCGAAGGACTCTTCACTCCACAACTGGTGAGTCACCTTTCTGGATTACTTACGGCACAGAAGCGGTCATCCCCATTGAGACAAACGAGCTCAGTTGGCGGACAAGCGCCGACGTAGACTTCGAAACCAATGCGGCCAACCTACGCGAGGAACTCGAGTTCATCGATGAGATAAGAAGTGAAGCATCCCTAAGGGAAATAGCGCTAAAACAGAATATAGCCGCCCGACACATCAAAAGGGTAATCAAACGAGAATTCGAGGTGGGCGGTCTCGTCCTACGGAGAAATCAAAAAGACTCTGGAAGGGCCCCTACAGAATTCTGATGAAAACCAGGACAGGAGCTTACAGCCTCGAAGATCTCACAAAAGGACTCGTTCCTAGAACTTGGAATGCGGAAAAATTCAAGAGGTACTACACCTAAAGAAACAACACAGCGAACAGCTCGCACGCATCTAGTTCAAACCAACGAACTAAACGCTCTCACAAACGAACAATTACAACGGAAGAAGAAATTCGTGCCACTCTGATTCCAAAATTAATATAAAGGGTTGATAAAGTCTAAACGAACAAATTCATTAATTCCTCAGTATGCTCGCTCACAACTGCGGCTTCACTGCTCGACATTGTTAGGTAGAACCCCAGCTTGCGATGGGTGATTCACGCCTCGGAGCTTTGAACTTAAAAAATTATGTCGATTCATTCACCGTTATACGTTCGAAACACAACTCCGGACACACGTTCAGATAAACAACTCTTGAATGTGAAAATCTTCTAACATGAAATACCCCGCATAAGAGTTAGAACTATCACGCTCGGATCCCCTTGCAAAACTGCGCACAAATGTTTGAATTTAAACAAACAAAACAACACTTGGGGGAGGAAGGGCGCACCTTTAAGTCACAAACAACAATTTCAAGGTCTTAAATGTGAGGGCACGGTCATCGGCAAGTACCCTAGTCATCCCTTCATTTCAACCAATGAAGCAACGATTTTCGGGGGGTAGACCTCACCGCCGCCATATCAAACGTACTTTTAATTCATTGCTTGGGTTAATCATAAGTAAAAATCCTACAAAGCATACATCAAATTCAAGGAAAAATGCGAGCATCCTGATCGATTATCTTAAACATACAAGGATAAAGGTCACTCCAAAACACTTAGAATTTAAGAAACAAACTCTGTTCGCACATCATACTTGAAAATAAAACAAACATTTTCGAGCAAAGCATGATAAAAGAACGAGAAAATTGAACGACGTAAAACCAAAATATATATTACATAATTTGGTGCTAACCATAAAGGGCGCACAATGTCTCTGGCACGCAGGCCGGTCATTACAGAAAAAGAAATTATTCAAACGGGACAATTAAATTACATGGGTGTATAGACCAGAACGTCATCTTCATCACGAGGAGTCACAATCACCCCTCTCTCAACGAAATTCAGGAAATGCATTGTCAATAGCATTGTCAAAACTTTGACGGCAGACCTACCAGGCCTTTCTCCAGTTCCACAATCTTATCCACAAGACCATAACGACTCAAGTCATGGAGATCTTTAGGCTCGTGGGTCCAGGACCAGTAGCATCACGAAGCATGGCCTCGAGCTGCAGCTTCTCTTCAGCCAGCTTCCTCCGAGCTTCCTTAACCTGACCCAAGATCCAACGGTCTTCTGCTGATTTCTTCTCAACGGTGGCCAGTTTACTTTTAACATCTGCCAGCTCCTTATCAAGCTTCTCCTTCTTAGCCAGGCTGTCATCTCTCTCCTTGGCTACGACATCCGAACGAACCATCCCTTCGATCGAGGAATTGTTCAACACCACAGCAATCTCTAGGGCTTTCATCGCTCCAATGATCCCTTCAGTCATCGCCTAACTCCTACCAGCAACCCCTAAGTCTTGGATCAATTTCAGCTCATGGTCGCTTAGAAGGATGGATGATTGAGGATCGAATCTGTCAGGTTTCGACCAAACGTTGGGCAGTGATGTGTGAAATCCGCAAGTGCACGGTTTTATCAAAGTAGTAAAAATATCGTTCCACAGGGAATTGTTGTAATTATTGATTCTCTTTTCAACTGTGATTAGTTGAAGAGTTCAGTTTTAGAAGTTTAACGAATTTGGTGTTTATAAAATAATAAAAAGCGCATCGGGATTATTGGTTCATCATAATGACAAAACATTTACAATCCAAACATATATCCAAGTCTTATGTTAAATCTGTTTCTAAAGGTCCTCATGAGCTTAGCTCAGTTGGTTGGGACAATGCATAAAATATGCAAGGTCCGGGGTTCAAACCCCGGCCACTACCAAAAAAAAATGTTTCTAAAGACAAGTTTCTCTAATGTATTTCAAGGTTCCTCTCAAAATCCATGAGTGTGTTTCAATAACAATCACGCCTATTCTCATGGTTGATTATTATTGAAACCCATTAAGAACGAAACTTTTAAGATCTCAAGATTTACTAGACTATTATCATGTTTCGTAAACCTTTTCTAATCTCACTTGTTCCAATACTAACCTTCTTCTTTTGATTCTTCAATTAGTATTTGAAATATGGATTAAGAACGGTGAGACTAGATTAGAAAATAGATTTTGCATAAATTTGCAAAAAATCAGGACATATAATTGTACTAAATATGCACATTAATATGCACCAAATCATCACATAAATATGCACCAAATCAGCACATAAATATGGCAGAATTTCCCTCTTTTTAGCTTTCTTCTCAAACAAGCTTTAATCATGCATCTTAATTCATTCTTTTGCTCAAAGACTCGATCTTTCATCATATTTGATCCTGAAATAAAAACAAACAAATTTGAAGTACCAAAGTTCTAAAAAGAAACTAAAAACACATAAAATTCTACTAAAATAAACACTTAAAACCATATAAAATACGACTTATCAAACTCCCCCATACTTGAATATTTGATTGTCCTCAAGCAAAAGGCATAAACATTAGCAGCAATAACAACATTAACAACACATAAATTAAAAACTTTTGCTTCCTACAAGGCTTTGTTTTCAGCGAACACTAATCACAACCTCAAGTGTTTCTCGTGAACATGTTCAACCCAACAACAAGTTTCAAGTGAGTGTGTGTGTGTGTGTGTGTGTGTGTGTGTGTGTGTGTGTGTGTGTGTGTGTGTAGTCCAGCTTTTTCTAGCTCTTGTGTAAGAGATATTATAAGGAAATAGGTTCTAACCTCAACACTAAACCAACCGAGAAAAGTTCCTTCTTCATTTCATATAAGAGAGGTGGGAATTATTTTTGATCATTTGACATTTTTAAGAAAGAAGGAATTACAGAAGCTATATGAGTTTTTAGGTTAACCAAATCTTCCCTGGGAGGCCAGTGAAGGCAGCTCCTACCAACCCAAGTCAATGATGTCCCCTTATATATATATTTGCTTCCGACCCTCTTAATAATCAACCAGTTTTTGGCACTTGATCATTTAATGTCTTGGTGACCAACCATTACCCGTTTCTTTACGGTCACTCTTATTTTTTTTGACGTTTTTCTTCCCCACACAAACTTATACTACTTTTACTCTTAAAATTTTTTAGGGTCAATATACCATTGAAGTTAGAACGTGCTCCTTAAAACACCTACCTACACACTTACTCAAAGACTGCAACTTTGTGCTTTTCTCAAAGAGAATTTCATATTAAAATTGATGTGGGTATAGCAAGAACAATCAAAACACAAGATTTTATTTTCATGTACATAATCATCCTTAAACAACCATTTTGGAAGAAACTTATTTTTTTTTCACATAAACTAACAAAAACAAGCTTCTTACACATGGCTTTCGCATCAAACAAAAACAAAAATTTAAAATGCAAGGGAGTTCAAAACACTACGACACTTAAACAAAAACTAAAGTAATTTATTCGACTCCCCCATACTTAAGACAAGCATTGTCCTCAATGATTCAAAAGATAAAACAAAGTAAAGGAGGGAGAGAGGAAAAAGGAAAGCTCGCATGATTTAATGTTGCTTAGGTGAGAGCACCTATTGTATGTGGAATTTGTTGATTCCTTTATGTGGCCTTCTTTTATTATTCTACAAAACATAAACCAAAGAAACAAAAATAACATTAACCCGTGGGTTGCCTCCCATGCAGCGCTCTTTTAACGTCATTAGCTTGACGATCAAAAGGTTTCTCTACCCTATACCCAACCTTTCACAAAGGGACAATGGCATCAAACTGACACTCACTCCCAAGTCACACATGGCTTTTTCTATAGTCTCGGATCCTATGACACATGGTATGGAAAAACTCTCCGGATCCTTAAGTTTAGGTGGCAATTTGTTTTGGATAATTGCACTACATTCTTCCGTAAGGTTCACCGTCTCATCCTCCTCAATTTTTCTTTTGTTAGAAAGAATTTCTTTTAAATTTTTTGCATAGGAGGGCATTTGTGACAGTGCCTCCGCAAACGGAATGTTAACGTAGAGTATCTTTAACGTCTCAACGAATTTCCTAAACTGTTCATCTAACTTAAACTTAGCAAACCTTTGTGGGAATGAAATTTTTTGCTTATATGGTGGTGGGACATCTGGCTTTTCACTCTTTACTACAGCTTTCTCACTTTGTGGCTTTTCACTCTCTACCTCAACCTCAGTTGTCTTGGTTTTCACAACGGGGTCGTCTAATTGCCTACCATTTCTAAGTGTAATAGCATTCATTCGGCCTTTTGGGTTAGCTTCAGGTTGGCCCGGAAAGATTCCGGAGGTTTGTAGGGAAGAGGCTACTTATTGGGCTACTTGAGGGATTTGAGTCTCTAGCATTTTGTTTTGAGTACAAATAGAATCCACTTTTGATCAAAGCTTAGCGAGAGAGTCATTCAAAAATATAGCTTGGCTTTTAAATTCTTGGTTTTGCTTAGTTTGACCCAATACAAAATTTTCTAGCAAAAGTTCCAAGTTGGATTTTTGAGGACTTCTTTGATTGTTTGCGAAACCGGGTGGTGCTGTTTGTTTTCCAAAAAGATTTTGAGGGGTTTTATTATAAAATTTTTGATTCTTCCTCATTCCTTGATTATATTGAGCATAGTTTACTTTCTCAGGACTTTCAACAGCACTACCTAGTTGGCATGACCAAATATTCCACAAACTTCACAAGGTGGTAAAACAGGGGCAGGTGTGACAGCACTAACAGTTAACTAATCAAATTTTTGAAAAAGTGCGTCCACCTTAGCATTCAAGTGATCAAGGGCAGAAACTTCATACATACCTGCCTCTTTTTTAGAGGGCGAAGGAGCAACAACATTGATGGCTCTTTCACTTGTCCATTGATAGTGGTTTTGAGTTATGTCCTTGATGAAGTATTTTTGCATCAAACAAGATAAGTATTGTGTATCGTCTCCTCAGGGACTAGCGCGATATCACAGACAATCCAACAACAAATATCATTCTAAGTATTAAGAGTACTTGTTTGTTTCATTCAAAACTACATGAACTAATTTGCAAATAATAAAATGGAGATTAAAAAGGCTTGAAACTTGTTAGGATCAAAGTTCCTTAACCAAGTGTCACACATAACCAAATGATCAAATGCGGATTCTAGCTTCTCAAACAATATTATCACAATCATTTCTACAATATCCTTCGTGTCCAAAGTGATATCATTATTTCTAAGGTATCTTTTAAACATTCGTGTCCAAACATTTAAAAGATAACAAAGTCGATCGGATAACTTAATCGACCGTGTCCAACCGACTAAATGTCCAAAAGCATTAAGTTCTTGATTAACGGTGATTATCAAAGATTACCAAAAGTGTCAAGAATGATAACTTAAGATAGATTGTTACTCTAGATCTAGATTCAAGAGTTCGTGTCCAAATCATCTTGAATCTCTTTGAAAACATTAAGAGCAAGAATAACAACAATATTGAATAAAAGTGCTAGAACCATATATTTATAGATCAAAGATTACATGTTAGCAAAGATCAAGTACCTCTTATCCCAACAAAGGGGATTTAGCTACTCATCGTCATGGAAGCCTTGCAAGAATGGATTGAAGAGAAATGAAATTCCGGTAGACTAGCTTTCATGTGTTTTATACGATGTTATGATCAGAATGTCGAGTAAAATGTTTTAACATCGAGCTAGCAGAAAACAGACAGATCAAGGCAAATATAACAGATATAGAATTTTAGCGCATTAGTTATCAGCTGTTTTTATGTGATGTTTCAGATCCAGATCTGCAGAAAGCAGATGTTCCGTTTAATGTTTCAACATCATTCTGGCAGTAAGCATAAACAAACAGCAAAATAAACGACAGGGAAGTAAAAGGCACAGAGAGTTTGTTGACCCTGTTCAGCACAACACGCTTACATCTGGGGGCTACCAAGCCAGAAAGGAAATCCACTAGTGTAGTCCATATTCAATAGCTCTCAGCAAACTCCTCGTTTACACTATATGACCTAGGACCTACCCGTCTAGACTTCAACCTAGGAACTCCTAGATTCTGAGATCCCATCTCACTATCCTAATGGTCAGTCACTGCCCCAGTGACCTATCAGACCTCAAACACAATAAAAGTAGAAGTTACCTTCCAACACAAACAACCAAACCTTGTTTCACAACTTCGGTTTGATGGACAAGAGTATCAATACTCACAAAACCAGTCCTAAACAAGTATCTAACACGACACAAGAAAGAACACAGTAAAGATTCTAAACCTGCATCAACATGATACAAGAGTAGAATACATGGAAGACAACTCAAAACCCTAAAAATCTATTCTTTTACAAATCGATGGTTTTGATAAATTACAACTCAACTAAAGGTCCATCTCGATGCATCAAAGAGATACAAAGAGAGGCTCACAATTACGGCACGAGTTGAAACCCTAATGACTCAATCCAATATTCTTGAATTGGTAAATAAAACTAAGGTACAAGTCTTCCTTATATAGCCTTTCAAAGCATGGGCATTTTCGTAATATGCTAAACATATATTTGTATCAAATATTCTCTTCAGAAATATGTTGAAACAAATATTCTCCAGAAAATATATTTTCTAAAATCTGTTTTGAAAATATATTTTACAAATATGGAAAGTCCTAAAAAGTAGGAACATGTTTAGGAACTTCCATAACCACCACCAAGAAATCCTAAAATATTGTTTATATTTTAGAAACAAATCTTCCAGTTTATTCTGGACAATAACGTGATGCTTGGTGAACAAGAAATAGGGTGTGGTTTCCTTACTGAGATAAACATTGCATAAACCAAGCCCATGAACCGGGCACACTGAACCGCGCCAAGATGTTGGAACATCGTATCCAACATACACTAGTATTTGTTTTATCAACAATGAAGCAAATACCCAAATACTCAACAATCTCCCCCTTTGGATTTATTTGTTGTTAAAACAACCTGAGGCCATTCAGAACAAGGTAGAGAGATACCACACATACATTTCTTCATCCGCAACCATGAAGAAAAGTATCACATCTGCAAATGGACATGTTGTATCATCATCCAGCACATTATCAGCATCTTGCAGGGATGCCTATCTACATGTTAGAACATTGGTTCCAACTTACAGAATATGGATATTTGTTTTAGCAATAATGCAGCCAACACAAATACCCATCAAGAAAGGATTCATTACAACTTGTGATGTCTCAACAAAGGAAGAAGAATCCAACTCCTAATCACTCTCACTCCCTATGATCTAACCCTATTTCTCTCTCTAAAATATATTACAAATGAAAAACTAGGAAGAAAACTAATTAATTCCAAGCTGTAATGAACAAGAGCTATTTATAGAATTCTGTTCTGCATGAACTCGCCACTGCGAGTTACTTCACTCGTAATTGCGAGTTGAGGTTCTAGACCAATAAGCTGCTGCCACGTCACCTCTGATGGGCTAGACCGCCCTAACTCGCAACTGCGAGTAAATGAACTCGCCATTGCGAGTTGCTCGCAATTGCTGCTCGCCATTGCGAGTTGAATGTGAGTAGCTACTGCCACCTGCTCCAGCTTCTGCCATTTTGCACTTTTTCATGATTTTTCTTCTTTGCTCACTGCCTTGGGGTAAATTCCTGCATAAAAGGATAGAGTAAGATATATAAAACGTAATAAGGCATTTAACGCTTATCTCTCGGCTTTTCCTTCAATAACTTGCAAAGCAAGCAACAAAAAGTGCTTAAAATATACATGAATTTAACACTTATTTGACACTTATCAAACTCTCCCCAACTTAACTCTTTGTTTGTCCTCAAACAAAAGATTGAAAATCAAACAAGTTAAAAGGACAAGACACAAGTACAAAAGGCTTTGAAACTTTTTCAGATGAATTATTCAAAATGAATGCGCGGGCAAGTCTAAGTTTCCAACTAAACTAAAATTCTACTACAAATATGAAATGAGTCCTATGTACAAAGTTCATGTCAAAAAGTTCAAGTCAATAATATATTTACTTACGAACCACACCTAACACACTTCTTTGCAAGTAGATAAACAATTGAAAACATATGAATGAGGGTTATGAACACACATCCGGCATCAAGTTAACATTCCAATCAAGTTATGTGTCCATCCAACTATCATTTCAAAAGGCACAAAAACATGGATCAAAAGGTCTTTGAGGGTTATAACTTGGCTTGGCTACAAAAGAAAGGACATTTGTGGGAAAATTGAATTCAAAAGGCCAAGCATAAGGGAACATTCCTTCTATTCACATTCAAAAGACAAGATTACAAGAATCCCCTTAATTCTACACAAACCCTTGGTGTTCACACATGATACACTTTGATCTTGACAACTTATTCTATTTTTGGATTTTTCTTTCTTTTTCTCTTTTTCTCTTTTTCTTTTTCATATCATGTACACATTGTTTTCTTTTCTTTTTCTTTTTGTATTTACAACACCAAGTTGTCTTGATCAAGAATAAAATTACACCATTGTACTTGACAAAAGATTTACATCTACCTTCTCTCCCCAACTTGAATCAAAATATACCCTATTTGAATGTTCCCCTACTCTAAGGCAAAAGGGACAAATAAACAATGAAAGATTAGGGTTCAACAATTAAAAACATCTCAGAGTCCTAAAGTGCGTCAAAAATGAACTGGATTTTGAAAAATTTAAGGGCAAATTCATCAAGCATTGTGCTTATGAATTGACAGTTCATAATTGATGACTCCGATTCATTTGGCTCAAGTGGGTTAGCAAGTACGCGCTCTTCTCACAAGGTAGGTTATTTGTGGTCAAGTATGTTTCACTCAATTAACAAAAAATGTGCCTTGATCATTTCCATGCCTTCACACAATTCAAAACAATTATTGGATTTAACATAAAGCGATTGAGTTAAACAATGAATGCCGGTCTCCTTGCACATAGTACAAACAATTGAGGTTTCCTCACTTTTAGGCTAGAACTAAGTGGTTCACAAATAAATACATTATCGCGGAGAACTAAATGCAATGAAATTTGTACCAAGTACTCGTTTCATATTCGAGCAAAAACCTAGAAAAACTAGAAACTTGTACCTTGGCTTTGCGCTTTACAACAATCATGTACCAATATCAATCATCTGAGATTTGAAAATTAAGCAAGAGTGATACAAAAGAAACTTCCAAAATTTTCAAATTAACACAAAATGAAGTACTTATTCAACCAAAAGTGCTAACACATTATTTTAATTAACATAATACGACATTAAACAATACTAATATAAATACAAACATCACGATACTACATAAAAACGATTGTCACCATACACCAATATCCAAAATGATTAAACAAAGTACTAATTAAAATAAAATACGAGTCAATGTGCTAAAATGAAATAACCAACAGAAGCAAAATATTGTTCAAAAAGGAAAGCAAATAAAAGATAACTGAGAAGGTAAGAATTGACTGAAAGCTTGCTAAGATATCAAACAATTAAGGATGAGCTTTCAAGTTTTTTCTTCCTTCTCAACCCTGCATGTCATCATCTGATCCATGGTGAGTGGAGGTAGCACTGTGCACATGTACTGGAGCAAATTTTGATGAAGTATTTTTGCATCAAACAAGATAAGTATTGTGTATCGTCTCCTCAGGGACTAGCGCGATATCACAGACAATTCAACAACAAATATCATTCTAAGTATTAAGAGTACTTGTTTGTTTCATTCAAAACTACGTGAACTAATTTGCAAATAATAAAATGGACATTAAAAAGGCTTGAAACTTGTTAGGATCAAAGTTCCTTAACCAAGTGTCACACATAACCAAATGATCAAATGCGGATTCTAGCTTCTCAAACAATATTATCACAATCATTTCTACAATATCCTTCGTGTCCAAAGTGATATCATTATTTCTAAGGTATCTTTTAAACATTCGTGTCCAAACATTTAAAAGATAACAAAGTCGATCGGATAACTTAATCGACCGTGTTCAACCGACTAAATGTCCAAAAGCATTAAGTTCTTGATTAACGGTGATTATCAAAGATTACCAAAAGTGTCAAGAATGATAACTTAAGATAGATTGTTACTCTAGATCTACATTCAAGAGTTCGTGTCTAAATCATCTTGAATCTCTTTGAAAGTATTAAGAGCAAGAATAACAACAATATTGAATAAAAGTGCTAGAACCATATATTTATAGATCAAAGATTACATGTTAGCAAATATCAAGTACCTCATATCCCAACAAAGGGGATTTAGCTACTCATCGTCATGGAAGCCTTGCAAGAATGGATTGAATAGAAAGGATTCATTACAACTTGTGATGTCTCAACAAAGGAAGAAGAATCCAACTCCTAATCACTCTCACTCCCTATGATCTAACCCTATTTCTCTCTCTAAAAGATATTACAAATGAAAAACTAGGAAGAAAACTAATTAATTCCAAGCTGTAATGAACAAGAGCTATTTATAGAATTCTGTTCTGCATGAACTCGCCACTGCGAGTTACTTCACTCGCAATTGCGAGTTGAGGTTCTGGACCAATAAGCTGCTGCCACGTCACCTCTGATGGGCTAGACCGCCCTAACTCGCAACTGCGAGTAAATGAACTCGCCATTGCGAGTTGCTCGCAATTGCTGCTCGCCATTGCGAGTTAAATGCGAGTAGTTACTGCCTCCTGCTCCAGCTTCTGCCATTTTGCACTTTTTTATGATTTTTCTTCTTTGCTCACTGCCTTGGGGTAAATTCCTGCATAAAAGGATAGAGTAAGATATATAAAACGTAATAAGGCATTTAACGCTTATCTCTTGGCTTTTCCTTCAATAACTTGCAAAGCAAGCAACAAAAAGTGCTTAAAATATACATGAATTTAACACTTCTTTGACACTTATCAGTCCTCAATCAAAGCAGTTGAAGGTAGAAAAATAAAGAAAAAGAGAAAGAAAATTTTCAGTCAAACCGGTACTAAAAAGTTAATCAGTATTACTAACTCCCCGGCAACGGCGCCAAAAACTTGATGTGTGAAATCCGCAAGTGCACAATTTTATCAAAGTAGTAAAAATATCGTTCCACAGGGAGTTGTTGTAATTATTGATTCTCTTTTCAATTGTGATTAGCTGAAGAGTTCAGTTTTAGAAGTTTAGCAAATTTGGTGTTTATAAAATAATAAAAAGCGCCTCGGGATTATTGGTTCATCATAATGACAAATCATTTACAATTCAAACCTATATCCAAGTCTTATGTTAAATCCGTTTCCAAAGACAAGTTTCTCTAATGTATTTCAAGGTTCCTTTCAGAATCCATGAGTGTGTTTCAATAACTATCACGCCTATTCTCATGGTCGATTTATCTCAAGATTTACTAGACTATTCTCATGTTTCGTAAACCTTGTCTAATCTCACTTGTTCCAATACTAACCATCTTCTTTCGATTCTTCAATTGTATTTGAAATGTGGATTAAGAACGGTGAGACTAGATTAGAAAATAAATTTACATAAAATTAGGGTTCTAGGCTTGGTTTGATAGGGATTAGGTCATTAGACTCATCCAACAATCCCAACGCAAAGAAATCAACTCACTCATGTTCATCATAGACAAAGAGATTAAAGAGATGGAGTAGACATACATAAAAGTAAACGGCTGAAAGTAAAAGAACAAGAATTGTAAAGAACAAGAAAATAAAGAACTTTGATTCAAAAGAAATAATTGTCACAAAGAATTCCCAAGATTCAAAGATGAATAATACAAGTCTGATGGCTCCTCTATTTATAGCTAAAGGAACAACATAAAATTGCACTAAATCAGAGCATAAATTTGTATTAAATCGGGGCATAAATTTGCACCAAATCAGGACATATAATTGTACTAAATCTGCACATAAATATGCACCAAATCAGCACATAAGTATGCACCAAATCAGCACATAAATATGGCAGAATTTCCCTCTTTTTAGCTTTCTTCTCAAACAAGTTTTAATCATGCATCTTAATCCATTCTTTTGCTCAAAGACTCGATCTTTCATCATATTTAATCCTGAAATAAAAACAAACAAATTTGAAGTACCAAAGTTCTAAAAATAAACTAAAAACACATAAAATTCTACTAAAATAAACACTTAAAACCATATAAAATACAACTTATCAGGCAGCTCGAACAATTCCCCATCTCCAGTTGGTATACCACCTGTAGCGGCCCGGACCTCTTTACCTTTGCTTGATTGGGCCAACTTCTTCTTCTCCAAAGGAACCTCATCTTCCTCGACGGGTTCATCGTCCACTCTAACCGGGAACCACGCATCCGCGGCACACTCCCTCCGAGCGTCCCTCATCCTGTCGACACTAATCCGACCGGTCACTCTCTAGTTCGCCCTCTGGAGAAGAGAACGCATTTTCGGATGCATGCTAGAAATCTTTCCTGCAAAAGCAAAACAACGCGTCAGCAGGAAGTTAAAATAATAAAACAAAAGCAAAGGAACAAAGTAAACAAGAAAGTTATCAAGTAAGTCTGACGGACTGAGAGAAAACACTAAACTCCAAGTGTCGATCGCTCGAGGAACAGTAACCAAATTCCATAACGAATCCAATTGATGGTTAGCTTCCTCGTCGACCACCATGGTAGGGTGGAAAGATTTCACAAATTTCCAAATCTTGTTGTACCCTAGTTTCTCTCGGCTCGATAAGCGTGCATATTTACACTTGTAGAATTTGGGCTTATATTCAAAGTGGTCCGGATACCGGAAGAAGTTAAAGCAAAGAATCCGGGTGGAAGCCACACCTCATTTCCCGTGAGGCTTCACCACCGTCGTTAGCACGTTTCTCAAAGCAACTTCAGTTCGCGACCACACTAGGAAAAACCACTCCTTAAAATCAGTCAACCCTCCTTCGAAGGGTTCGAACAACCTCTTATCTTGGCAAAAAGTTATCCACTTTCGCCCGCCTTTCCTCCCTGTCTCTCATCGAACCGAGAAGATGCTAAAGAACAAATCTTTAGAGGGAGAGACATGCAGATACTGGCATAACAAGTCAAAAGCTTTGACGAAGGTATAAGAGTGTGGGTTCAACTGCGAGGGGCATAACTCTAACCACTGACGAACAACGGCGAGAATGGTAGTCTGAACCCCCATCTCTTTGAAAGCCACCACATACATGGGAATACGGTTAGCAGTGTACTTTGAGCATATCCGGTCCGAGGTGTTCGAGAAATTCACTTCCCAATCTTCTTTCCACCCCACGGAAAGATGAGGGATTACTGCCGCACCATCAGAGGAAAACAAGGATATCACATCCAAAGGCACCTTCCCAACCCAAGAAATGTCATGCAAGATTACCTCGTTTCTATTAGGGTTCCCTGCCATGAAGCACACTTGAAAGGAAAGCACAGAAATGGTGAATCCAAAACGATCAAACCCATTCTTCCTTTGCACATCAGGTTTGTCATGACAACAGGAAACCCTAGACCTTAAAACCAGGAGAATAAAGGAGGACCATTACAAACCACCACTTAACGGTGACGAGTCAAAACCCTAAAGTCCTAGTACTCCTCATCACCAGTGGTTTCCTCATCCAAAAACTTAAAACTCAAATAGGCTTAAAGTCCTAGTACTCCTCGTATGCAGCGGAAACCACCAAACAACGGTGGCAACCACCGCGACGGAGTAACCCTAAAAACATGTAAGATTACAGTTTTAAACAAAACCATACAACAGAGGAAGAAAGATACAGAGAAGGACGAACCTGTTTTAGAGATGAAAAGCTGGAGTTATTGGTGATGAGTTGAAGGATCAAAACGACACTGAAAATCATAAAGGGATTCTGGAAATTGAGTTGCTAAGAAACAGAGAAATGTAAAGTGTTCCAAACATGTGTTTAAAACATATTTATACTCCCTTCGCAACCTTTCAGAAAACAGGCGAGTGCGATCCAGTGCAGCCATTCACATACGACTTTTCACTAAAAAAAACGAGGCAACGACCTAGATCATCTCGGTTAACACATCCAACAGTCCTGATTGAATTATGTTGGTTCTCAAACGTCAGGATTAGATCAATGGTTCTATTAATGTCTTGGAAACATAACCCGAGACGCCATCAAGGTGCTAGGTACTCAAGTACTTTCATAGCCTTTACATGTGGCAGTCAGAAACCAAAGATCATGTCCCCTTAATCTCACCCTTGAGACACGGACATTAATTACGGAATGACAAACGACCAAATCTCTGACGAGGGAATATTTCCTACTTTTGAATGTCATAGGCGAACATGGTAGTGCCGAGCACGTACTCCCGACAAGATGGCTTTGACATTGAATGGCAAACACACACGAAGGGTCAGCGAGCATATGCTCACACGCACATCGCTCTTTACTCTAATGCCAATTTAATCACAAGTATTAAACCTCGAGATACGCTCGTCTATGCCGGACAAGAAGTTCACTCATGACAGGGTGCAAACACGTTTCATCAACTGGACCGTCCGGTTCCACCACGGATACTTCCCAAACTCGACTAGACCTCCGCGATCAGTTCCCCCGCCGCGACTTAAGTCATCACTCTTCATCTAGAGCAACGACTTGGGGGCTACTGTCCTGGACATGTCAAATACTTGGGCTTAACTACTTAGGCCCAACAACAAACCAAGCCCAAATGCTGCATTTGGCAACTTACTCACAACACACCCCTTCTCCGCGAGGGGGTGCTCGGAGCAATTGAGACCTGTTCAAACGAACAGTAACGTCTCTTTCCCACGTTCCCGCGAATATCTCACCGGCGGTTACACTTCTTACGATTTCGTAACCGCCGGACACACGTGTGCCATTACAACGGCTCTGCATTCACCCACCTCTATAAATAGGAAGCTCCTTGCAGCCTCCAAGGTAGAATCTATCTCACTCTCAAACCCCCCCATTTTGAACCTCTACTTACTTGAGCGTCGGAGTGTCCGCAGGTACACACCCCCCATTCGGTCCAACGCTCACCAGAATCCTTTCATCACCGTGAACCACCGCATTAAACAAAGCACTGACAACCACCTTCTGATCAGGTATAATCAAATAGTAACAATACTTATTGGTTTTATTGGTGTGTACATGAATAACTTAAATAAAATAATTAAACGAGAATGAATATAATAAAAGACGGAACTATATATCCTTAAAAATAAAAAAAAGACAGAACTATATTAAGTTTCAAACATATCATTTATATTTTTTTATGTCAAGTTAGTCCTTTATATTTGGAAATGTTCAAATGTTGGACCAAACTTTATTTTTACCAAAAAGCTTACTTGAATATTCAAAGAATATAAATTTCATTTTAAATTTGTAAGATAATATCTAAATCATATCACTTTATAAAAAATAAAAAAAAAATCTAAATCATATCATCACTTCAAGAATTAGGTGTGCTGTTGCACGCCCTCGACATTTGCAACTTACACTCATAATATTTTAGCTTGGATTGACCTTTCAAATCAATTTTACAGTTACTTTTCTTAATTGTTTTTGTCTTGTCCTCTTTGTTGGCTCGTATTTTTTTTTTTTTTTTCTGTATTTACTCAAATTTTTTGATCAACAATTTTTTTTTATTGGTCAAAATTAATAGAGAGGAAAAAAAGAGAAAGAGATCTAAAACACAATGTGAGCATGAGAGAGGAGTTGTCACAAATTGTTGTACAAATATACTTTATCATTATTTTCCTTCACTTGTTTATTGTTACATTATATACATTCATGATGTGTTTATTTGCTAATAAGACTTAAAATGAGTCGAGTCAAGTCAAATTCATATGAGCTTGATTCGACTCAATAAAAAATGGTTCAGTTCGTAGCTCAACTCAAATTCGAAACGAACATTTCTTTCACTTGAGTTTGACTTTTAAAATTCGCGAGTAACTTGGTTCGGTTCATTAGATTCAACTCATCTATTTGAATCACATAATTCAAAAATCATTTTTTTTTATCAAAAAAAGTCAAAATAACTTTATGGTCCTGTAAATATCTACAATTTCATTTTTTATATCTTTAAAATATTTAAGCAAGTTTTTTGGTTCCACAAATATTTTTCGACTTTTAGTTTCTGCTTTTAAGTAAACTAATGGGTACCATTTAAATTTTAAATTATTTTTCACATTCATTATTTGCATCCCTAATCAAGGGTTCTAGATCCTCCACTATATGTTATAATATCAAATCCAACAAAATTAATATGATCTAATTTAGTTTTTGTCTAATATTACAACCTTCTAGTTGTTAACAATTGTGGTATTGGGTGATGAAATATTGTTTCCAGTGTATAATGCGATGTACATAAATTCGTAAGAAAAGTAAACTATTGATGAAAATTGGTTCAAATGGTGTGAACATTTAAAACGAAAAAAGAAGGATCCCTCAAACTTAATATTTAGTTAAATATCATCAAAGTCTTTCGTAAATCATAATTTAAACTTTTATGTTAAATACAGGTGAAATTCCATTCTCCCTCTTCAACATCTCTTCTTTGAGAGTGATCAACCTTGGCCGTAACAATTTAAATGGAACTCTTTCAGATGAGACGTGTAATCAACTTCCTAAACTTGAAATGTTTTCGCTATACAATAATCATTTTGAAGGAACCATTCCACAATCAATTGGCAACTGCACATCGTTACAAGATTTATATTTACAAAATAACTTTTTTAGAGGTATACCCTAAACTTTTTTACACCACACTTCATCAACATCATATACATGTGGCTTTGTTTATTTGTTGTTTCTCCATGATATATGATTTTAGGTTCGATTCCAATGGAGATTGGCCATCTTAGTCAACTTCAGCTTCTAGAAATGAGAAATAACAGCTTGAGTGGGCACATTCCTTCCAAAGTCTTCAACATTTCAACATTGGAAATTTTGTTTCTTGTACAAAATTCTTTCTCAGGCATGCTTCCATCAAATTTTGGATTTGGACTTCCTAACCTACAATATCTGGAGATGCATGGAAACAAATTTGTTGGAAAAATTCCAAATAGTATATCCAATGCTTCAAATCTCGTTGCAGCTGACTTTAGTGATAATAAATTTAGTGGAATCATACCTAATTCTTTTGGAGATTTAAGATTCCTCAAGTTTCTCCGCATAAGTGGTAATAACTTGACATTAATTGATGATTCTCTTGAATTCAACTTCCTTACTTCACTTACAAGTTGCAGATATTTGAAATATCTTGAAGTATCAGGGAATAGTTTACTATCAAAACTTCCAAAGTCCATTGGAAACTTATCCGTAGAACACTTTTGGGCAAATTCTTGTGGAATTAATGGAAATATTCCACTAGAAATTGGAAACATGAGCAACCTGATTCGATTATCTTTGAATGATAATGATTTAAATGGATCAATCCCTGGTGTAATTAATGGGTTACATAAACTTCAAGCTTTAGATCTTGGTTTCAATAGACTGCAAGGGTCGACGATTGATGAGCTTTGTGAAATTAAGAGTTTGAGTGAGTTGTATTTAACAAGCAATAATCTTTTCGGAGTGTTACCAACATGTTTGGGAAATATGACTTCTCTTAGAAAGTTTTATATGGAATCTAATAGGTTAACCTCTGAAATACCTTCCTCCTTTTGGAATCTCAAAGATATTTTAGAGGTAAACTTATCCTCCAATGCTTTAATTGGAAATCTTCCACCTGAGATTAAGAATTTGAGAGCTGTTATACTGTTGGACTTGTCAATAAATCAAATTTCAAGCATCATTCCAACAGCAATAAGTGTCTTGACAACTTTAGAAACTTTTTCCTTAGCATATAACAAATTGAATGGGTCTATTCCAACTTCACTTGGTGAAATGTTAAGCTTAAGTTTCTTGGACTTGTCTCAAAATCTTCTTACTGGTGTGATCCCAAAATCCTTAGAATCACTTTCTTATCTTAAATACATAAATTTGTCATACAATAGATTGCAAGGAGAGATTCCTGATGGAGGACCTTTCAAAAGATTCGCAGCTCAATCTTTCATGCATAATGAAGCCTTGTGTGGCAATCCTCGCTTAAAAGTACCTCCATGTGATCAACATAGGAAAAAGTCAAAGACAAAGATGCTTGTAATCATATCCATATCACTCATAATTGTTGTATTGGGCATTTTGATTGTTGCATGTATAATGCTTCAAATGCATAAAAGGAAGAAGGTTGAAAGTCCACTTGATATGGGTTTATCCACTATAGGAGTTCCAAGAAGGATTTCCTATTATGAACTCGTCCAAGCAACTAATGGATTCAGTGAGAGTAATTTACTTGGAACGGGTGGTTTTGGATCTGTGTATCAAGGAATGCTTTCTAGTGGGAAGATGATAGCAATTAAAGTACTTGACTTAACAATGGAAGCTACTTCAAGAAGCTTTGATGCAGAATGCAATGCAATGCGCAACCTCCGGCATAGAAATCTCGTTCAAATTATCAGTAGTTGTTCAAATCCTGATTTCAAATCTCTAGTGATGGAGTTTATGTCTAATGGAAGTGTGGAAAAATGGTTATACTCTGATAACTTTTATTTGGATTTCTTGCAAAGGTTGAATATAATGATAGATGTGGCATCTGCATTGGAGTATCTCCATCATGGCTCTTCAATACCAGCTGTTCATTGTGATTTGAAGCCTAGTAATGTTTTACTAGATGAAGATATGATTGCACATGTGAGTGATTTTGGGATTTCCAAGCTCTTAGATGAAGGACATTCTAAAACTCATACTGAAACTTTAGCTACTCTTGGCTATGTTGCTCCAGGTTTTTTCTTGACTTCTAAGTCATATTATATCTTATCACTTTGAGTTTAGTCAGGTCCAACTCACTTGAGAAAATAATAAAAAATTTTAATACATATCTTTATTTATAAAAAAAAAAAATAAAGATTTGGATTAAGGACCAAATCGGTTGATATGGTATACTGTATTATTATGAATGAAACAGTACTTTTGTTTTAAAGAACAAAAACAAAAACAATTATTTAGTAAGAATAAAAACAATAACAAATTTTGATTATTTGCCAGGTGAGTTGAGTTTTTTTTTTTTTTAATCTAGTATTTATACGTTTTTTAGGCCAATTGGTCAAACCATGAAGACATTATATTTTTTCTGTTTTGTTATTGATTGGCAATCATAACACAAGTATGTTTGAGATTTTTTTTATAACTAGTGATTAATGTTCATATACAGAGTATGGATCTAGGGGGACCATTTCAGTAAAAGGAGATGTGTACAGCTATGGGATAATGCTAATGGAAATGTTCACTGGAAAGAAGCCAACAAATGAAATGTTTTCAGAAGAATTAACCTTGAAAACTTGGATTAGTGAATCAATGGCTAATTCCAGTATGGAAGGTATGGATTACAATTTGGGCTCACAACACTGGAAAGAAATTCATGATATCTTAGCTTTAGCATTGAGATGTTGTGAAGATTCACCTGAGGCTCGGATTAATATGACAGATGTAGCCACCTCGTTAATCAAGATCAAGACCTCATTCATCCGATGAAAAAGGGGATCAAGAAATAAAATTGGGTTAAATATGTTTTTGGTCCCTATAAATATGTCAACTTTTCGTTTTAGTCCCTCTAAAATTTTCCTTCAACTTTTGGTCCCTATAAAATTTTCAATCACTACTTTCGGTCCCTATTTTCAACTTAATTTATGTATTTTTTAATGAAATTGTGTAGAAATGTGTAAAATATTCAAAAACAATTTTCTGAAAAAAAATTATAATTTTTTAACAAAACACAAATTAAATATGAATTTTTAACCGTAAAAAATATAAAAATTCATATTAAATTTATGTTTTGTTAAAAAATTCTAATTTTTTTTTGGAGTGATTCTTATAATATTTTGAATTTTTCTGGAAAATTTTATTAAAAAATATGAATTCTACATATGAGTTTACTTTAAAAGAGGGACAAAAAGTGAAGATTGAAAATTTTATAGGGACTAAAGGTTGAAGGAAAATTTTAGAGGGACTAAAACGAAAAGTTGACATATTTATAGGGACCAAAAACATATTTAACCCAATAAAATTTGGTCAATTTCAAGTGCACATTATTATATGCTTTGGAAATATCACTCATGTTCCTTTATTCCAGATGATATTTGAATCTAGATTTAATATAAAACATTGTTTAATAAGAAATTGTGTAATTGTTGCGTCCTGACACTCTTGTTATGGTATCATCTATTGAAGTTGTATTTAAGTTTCATGTTGTCAAGATCCGTAGATTGTACAATGAATATTTGTGTTTGAGCACCGTCATTATTTGAACTATGAGTCTCACATTGTTGAGATTCATGAGTTGAGAGTTCAGACTAATATCTCAATAGATACTATTTCACAAGTACTAGGAAAGAGAAGGTAACGAAGAGAAATAAAAATTAAGAAAAAAGTTGGGAGGATGTTGAGACACACATAGAGATTGAAATTGAGAGAATCCAATTACATCACATTTAAGTTGGTTGTAATCCTCAAAACTTGAACAAATTGATAGGTAGATGACTACTATCTACAGTACACACTCTAGCTCATTTACATAAAACTTCAGTTTATCAGTCTTCACTTAGACAACAAGGTAATCAAAGTCAGAATGGATATAGAAATGCTATTGCAATTGCATCTTAATAATACGGAGATTTACATAAAACATCAGGAATCTCAATTAAATCAGTCAATAAGAACTATGATTAGTTCCTTCTCAATCACATCTGTGTTGAACATCCGGCATAAACCACACATATCTTCTAACTGTGAATTTGTTTGCGTAAGTTGTTGGGGAGTTCAACATGCACCGAAAGCAACAATAAGCTAAATCATCAGAACTCTTAGGAGAACTTGACTTTATTAACTACTCACTTCAAAAAAGCCAAATTTCAAAATCAAAAAACATTTACTTGGAATTCACTTATTAGCCAATTTCATATATTGATATTTGAATCTTGATTTTGAAATGATATCCAATTGACTTTTGTAATAAAATAACCTACAAAGTCCTCTGTATAAAACGATGGGGCAGTCCTGTACTCAAGCCAGGACATGTTTTTAGGTGACAATGTTGTTGAATAAATGACAACACATTTCATCACACAGGTAACCATATTTTTAACAACAAAATACGAAAAAACAGCAGAAGTGTGAAACAATTTGCACAAACCCTGAACAAATTGATCCTTATAAAACACACAAAGATGTATTGTAAGAGGCTGAATCAAGCATATGGTGAAGAAAAAAAAAACACAAAGCTGGCATATGATGAAGGTAGGACATACAGCACATATCCAATCAACTAACAGTGGCACATGCCATAAAATTGGACTAGAGCTAAAAATCTAAAATCATTAACCATACATTATTATTATACTCCACTCAAATCATCATCATTCACTTGGGCTACTATCATTCTTCTACTAAAACTAAACAAATAGTAAAATCACAATTTTAGCCATTTGCAGCCCAACATGAAATAAGTGTCATCATATCCACAAGATATTTTCCCCCCAAAATGAATATGAATGTCATGTCAAAAAACATAAATGGATTAACAAACTAACAGAAAAGAAAAGCTGCAGATGAAAATGGAAGTATAAGCTGAATTTTTGGGATATTTTGAAGGAAAAAGAAATATTCCTAAGTTTATAACTTGACTTAAATTTTTGATAGTAAGTATTGATTAACAACTCACATAAAAAGAAAGCTATAACTAAAAATGGATGGTAGTAGACAAATGTCATGTCAAACAACTTAAATGGATTAACAACTAACACAAAAGGACGTATAAACTGAGTTTTTGGAAAATTTAGAAGGACAAAGAAATATTCCTAAGTTTATAACTTTACTTAAATTTTTGACATTGATTAACAACTCACATAAAAGGAAAGCTACAACTGAAAATGGACGGTCATAGACTAGACACTGCAGTTGTAACAAAGTGAGTCTTTTTTTTTTTTGTTTCTAAAAAGACTATCAGAGAAACTCACACACACAACACACTAAGTGTTGAAAATCACAGGTTCAAACTCGTGTCTGAGCATATCAAATATCCCTACAACCTTTTAACATATGAGTTGTACTTACAAGACAACGTGAGGCTTCTTTATTTGTACAAATTTTTTTAATGCTAATATAATTTAGTTAACAAGATTTCAGAATAGCATAAAATTTGAGAATTAAGACAAAAACTCTAGTGAAAGTTGCTGGCAAAAGACTAAGCATGAGCTACTGTGGAAACTAGAAAGCAGGTAAATACAAACAAGGTTGACAATAATGCAACAAAATAAACTTTAATGTAATGCACAAACAAATGATTCAATGACTTGTTTCTTCATTTTTTTTTTTTCTCTGCTCCTTTTAGTGGACACATTTTACATAAATAAATTCCTATCAAAATGTAACAATCCCTTTTTTTTGTGTGTTTTCCATATTTGTTCTCACTAATCATTGTATAATAATAAAATAAATATTAGTAAATATATTAAAAAATCACTGAACTCAACAAGTAATCAATTTTCCTAATCTAAAAACCAAAATCATCTTCCACGGCAACATTTTGAGCAAACAATTAAAAAAACAATAAGAAAAACAATGGAAGAAAGTGCAATAGCCACACCAAGAACAAACTTGTTTGGTCCATGATGTTGATCCTTCTTATGCTTGCTGCTACCATCATCATCACTATCATCATAATCATCATCACTACTATCATCTTCAGAAGAATCCTTTGCAGCCGGAGGAGACACCGGCTTCCCATACTTATCACAATGAGAAATCCCAAGCTTCAATTTCGAAGACAAAACCGAATGATTATAACACAAGTTACTATTCCCACCAACCTTAAACACTTCCAATCCCTTAATAAAGCTTTGATTAAAAGGAACAACACCATGAAGATTATTGTTAGCTAGATTCAAGTACTTGATATTCTTCAATTGAGAAATGAACTTTGGAATAGTTCCATTAAGCTGGTTTGAACTCAGATCCAAATGAACCAAATCAGGAACAGAAGAAAATGAATCAGGTATAGACCCAGAAAATGAATTTGAAGCTAAAGATAGATTTTTTAGAGAAATCAAGTCACCAATGGAAGAGGGTATTTCACCAACAAGCTTATTAGAAGAAAGATTCAAACTTTCTAAACTTTCAAGCATTGTAATTGAAAAGGGTATATTTCCTTTGAGTTGATTACCTGAAAAATCAACATGGGTCAGATTAGAATGAATGTGACCAGGTAAAAAGCCAGTGAGATTTGCATTAGAAATGGTCAAAGAGTTGAGGTAGTTCATGTGACCAAGAATGACATAAGGACCAGAAGCTTTGACTTGAACATTTGAGATAGTAAGATCAGTGAGATTATGAAGCTGAGAGAGCCAAACACCAGAGATTTTGTTGAAGCTGTTGATGAAGGTGAAGGTTTTGAGAGAGGTGATGAGTTCTTGAGGGAAGTGGAAAGGGGAAATGGGACAGTTGATGAGGTTAAGGGAGGTGAGAGTAGAGAGAGATTTGAGGGCAGTGAAGGAGAGAGAAAGATGGGAGGTGCAGTTAGAAAGAGTTAGAGAAATGAGGTGGCGGAAGGGTTTGGAGGAATCACAGAGGGTTGCATTGTGGTAAGAGGGTTGTGTACAAGGGTCTTTTGAGGTTGGGATGTTGAGAGATTGTAAGGCTGTGATTTGTTTTGGGTCAAGAGTGGTTTTTGAGGTGGTTGGGGAGGAGGGAGGTGAAGTGGGAGATGGGGTTGGTGGGAGAGGGAGAGAGGGAGAAAATGCTGAAGTTGTAATGGTGGGGAAGATGAAGATGAAGATGAAGAGGGAGAGAATGAACAAGAGTTGAAAATTTTGATGTGGCTTCATGGTTCAGAAAAACATGTGTTGTTGTTTTGTTCATATGTAGAACAAATGAATTTAGGATTGTGTTTGTGTTTGTGTGTGTTAATGTTGTACGTGTAGCTTTTCATAGTGACCTGGTCACAGTTGGAGCTTCATCAAGTTGGAACAGAACTTGTTTGGTCCCTTTGATTTGGAGATATTTACAGAATTGCACTTGTCATTTTATTAGTATTCTTAAAGAATTATAAATTTATAACGGTTCAAAATTGAGAAGAATAAAGACAAATAAACAACACTCTTCTTCCTTCAAAAAAAATAAAATAATAAACAACACTCTTCCCAATTTACAAAGGATGGGAAGGAAATAAAGTGGTTTTAAATACTAGTGATTTAAGTTAGTACATGGGGGTGCACATGCAAATGCAATGGCATCATATTATCAGCAATAAATTACATTGTGTTTTAGAATCTTAATAAATTGTTTTTCTTACCATTACTTGTTTAAATTGGATATTATCTATCCAAAATTGCAAAAACTAATTTTTTGGAGTGGATAAAAATACAACGAACAGTAAAGTTCTCTCAAAAGTTTTAACGTCAATGGATTCTCTTGGATTTGACTTACAAAGTTATGTACTCAAATTTTTAATTAATTTTTTTGGTATCACGTGAAACATAAATGTTTCTCTAACACAAAATCCGACATCAACATTGTATGTATATATGGATTCCGACTTTTATATAGTATTTTTCTCTCTCCTCACATTAATATGACTTACATTTGAACCATATTTTATAGTGTGTTTGGCTTTTGTGCATCTAAATAACACATCTCAACATAAATGTGCATCTAAATAACACATCTCAACATAAAAAGTGAAATATTTAAGTAAACTAATTAGTCGGAGTTACATGATTATAATTGAAAAATCATATAACAAGGTAGATAACATGAGTATGGCAAATATTCGTTTTCTCTCAATAATTTCAATTTCTAGATCAAAATGAAGAAGAAAAAACCACTATTTTTACATTGATATCTATAACCAGTCAATTATTGGTCTCTTTACACAGAAAAATTGTCCAAAGCATGGAATAAAAGTACACAACCTTATAATTCAAAATGCTTACACATTTCAACAAAGAACTATTGCTAATGATTTGCACACCTTGCAATTGAATCATCATCAACATCTTCACATATAATCCATATCATAACATATGATCAAAACTTTGGCAAGCACAATTGTTGGTGTTATGAGACTTAACAATCAATAGAAATACAAGTCTGAGAAATAGCTGAACTATCAACTTTGCTCACAAATGGATTAATCTTAACCCAAACAAGTGAGAAGACAGAAGCCAAAAGCACTGACCAAAGAATAACAATGGTTGGAGTACGGTTTTGGCGACCCATAAGACCCTTAAGGAATGGATAAAGATGAAAAATCACCCAAAATGCGAAGAAAACTTTTCCAATGAGTGGTCCCCAAGATTCATATCCACCATTAAGTGCATCAGAAAATCCAGCTACAACACCAACAAGGTTAATAATGATAAGACTTGTTGGAGGAATTAAGAGTGTTGTCCATTTGATCATATATAGTTCACCAAATTCTGCATCATCAGCAGCTTTTGCTGTCACAGTGAAGTTTGTGTCAACACCTGCTAACATCTTTAGGAATCCTTGGAAGACAGCAAAAAGATGAGCCGAAACACCTCCAATTACCCAGAACTGCTCGTTACGCCATAAATCTTCTATGGTAACACCGCTCCACCTCAGCTCAAGAACACTGGTCAATATAATAGAGATGAAAAGTCCAAGAAAAAGTGCACTTGCAATGTTTGATAGCTGCATCGAATTAGCCACAACAATTTGATGTAAGAACTTAGAATCATTAATAATGACTTTATATTATATAATGTTACATTTTCTTCTTAGTTTTTTATTAGTTATTGGAAGATAAAATACTATATGAAACTATATTTCTAACACGCTTTCTAACACTATTTCTATTGCATTCTTTCATTGATTAAAATTCATATGAATCACAGCAAAATTCGTAGATCTTTTATGTTAGACCAAAATAAAGATGAGAAAATTACCGTTGGTATGATGAATTTTCCTGTGAGTAGGCAAATTGCAGGCAAAGTACAATAAGCAACGAGGGGAAGGGATGTGAAAGGGTAAACGATGGTGTTTATATAAGCCAGTCTCTGCAGCAGTTTCAGACGACCACCAGCAAATCCATACCAAAGAGGACAATGTCTACTAAGGAAAATTTCAACTGATCCAAGAGCCCATCGAAGAACTTGGTGCAAACGATCGGAAAGATTGATTGGCGCTGACCCTTTGAATGCAGGCCTTAAGGGCATGCAATAAATTGACCTCCATCCACGACATTGCATCTTGAACCCCGTTAAGATATCCTCAGTCACTGAACCATATATCCAACCAATCTGAATACACAATACAGCAAGGTATTTGATTACTTAAACTACAAGTTATCTTACAAGACACTGAAAGGAACTGAAAAAGTATATACAAGAACATGAATTCCTAACCTCTTTTCCCCATGCTGTCTTTTCTTCGTAGCCACAACCGATTACATGAATGGCCTCCTTGATCAGCATTGAGGGATCCGCAGATTCAGACACACCACCATTCTCCATTAGTGTAGATTCAATGAAAACAGTGGACAAACCAAATGTTTTTTCAAAGCTAAGTTGTGAAATAAGCATTGACCTCTCATACTCATCATAGTCTGCAACAAAGAAAAGAAACCGAAAGATATGCCTTATTAATGAGTCTATAAAGTAAAACTGTTTAACAAAATAAAAAACTATTTTGCTTACTCTCAATCTCCCTGAGATTAAAAATAGCAGCATCAAGCTCTTCCCTCTTTGCATCTTTATAAAGCTCTGAGACATCTTTGGCAGGCTTCTTTGAGCGGAAGCAACAACAAGATGAAGATTTTGGTAATGGGGGCATAGAAGGTGGACTGTATCCATAAAGCGCTTGTCGATTGAAAACACATCCAGTCCCCACATATACTGGTCCTTGAATGCCGTCAAGTCCTTTCATATTAACCTGAAATGTGTCAAGGTTAGAAAACACATCAAGAATTATGTCCATGATTTTCGCCTCATAATTGTTAAAGTCAATGCATACACTAAGTATAGATTGTAAAACTCTTCATTTTCATTTAAACTTACATCGAAGAAAACTGTGTTCCGGTTGGCATATCGATCACTACGATCAATACCATCAAATCTTTGGGGGAACTGCACATAACAAACATCTCTACCAACTACTGGATCCATCAGAAAACACATCGCTTCTCGAACAGCCTTGCTATTGTTAACATAATGATCACAGTCAAGATTGAGAATGTAGGGAGCGTTTGTGAGAACTGCAGACACTCTCACCTATAATAATCGAAATAAGCGTCAAGCCCTACAAAATCTTGACGAGCTTATATAAATTGTTAATCTTAAGTATCTATTGATCTTACCAGTGCATTTTCAGCACCAGCCTTTTTGTGGTGTTGGTAACCTGGCCTTTTCTCTCTGGAAACATAGACCAACCTTGGAAGTTCGTTTCCTTCTATGTCGTGAGCACCACTGTGTCCAAGGAAAACCTGACGATGATAACAGATATTAAAATGAAAGCTGAATCGGTGAAGAACTGTGTCTGCGCGAAGTATACAATTAGCTCTATAAAGCCAATTAATTATAATGATGTCACATACATCAACAATATTTGGTCCTTTCAATAATTCTATAGCCAAGTTGCACAAACTAGGTATCTGACTAATCGACTGTGCCTCTCATCATTGAGATTTGATTTCAAACAAAATGAACAGATATACCTGAATCATGCCAGGATGGTCGCGTGAATTATTTCCTGGCCAAGAGGTTCCATCTTGCATAGTCCACCCTTCATCTGGTGTTTTCTGAGCCTTAGCTACCAAAGCATTAACTCTGACTTTATACTCTTCATATTCTCTCTGATAAAAACGAAAGATACTCATGAATAGATTTCTCTAAATACTGAATGTCAGAAACAAGGTGGTGAGTCTAGCGTATCAGAGACAAATATATAATTTCATTTTTGCGATCATACAATTTCAACATAATTTCATTCATAGAATTTCTATATATTTAACAAATATATGACCGTACAATTCATTTTATATGAATTGATTAAACAATTCAGTACTACAGAAAAGACATTTTAAGTTCAGTTGCTTACTTTCATTGCTCTACGTTCCTTCACAAAAGAAGGTTGAACTTTGTCCTTCAAATAGTCAATCTTCTGAGAGAAGTAAAACTCAGGTGCACGTGGTTCAATCTCAAACTTTTTGCAAAATGGAACCCACTTTCTTGCAAAGTCAGCTGTCTCCACAAGGGATTCAAATGTCAGCATTGCAGCACCATCATCTGAAACATAACATGATACTTTTTCCACAGGATAGTCCACGGCAAGGATAGAAAGAACTGTGTTAGCTGTGATCAACGGCGGTTCTTTCAACGGATCAACTGTACTGACAAAGAAATCCACAGGAGCAAGCTGACAAGGTTCACCCTCTCTTTCAAACCTGACATGGCAATATAAAGTTTAGCACTCAGCATTCAAAGTAAATACTAGTATACTACATATTAAATATCAGTTTTTACATTCCATTTAGATATTACTTTACTGTATATTTTCCATTGATTCATTTTCTTGAAGTATAAGGAACAAATTTCCAAATAGCTTCCAATTACCTTGCCGAGAGCCTGTCCGTAAAAGCAACCCTATTGATAGGAGACCATTTAGGGAACTGATCTAACACCCAGGAAAAAGCAAACCAGATCTCACAGATGATAGATGTCAACCACAGACCAAAAGCACTATCAACTGGATGTGTAACTCTATAATGGAAAAACAGACCCAATATTACGAGCCGCATGATTATAACAGTTCTGTATGGTCCAAGTTTCGATTTTGAGACTGGAATTATCACTGAAAGTGGCTCAGCAGCTGCAGCCTCAGAGGAGGGCCTGCAAAATAGATCAGAATAAATATTGAGCAAGGCCAACAAAAATAATAAACAAGTGAAAATGTTCATTAGCAAATTTATTCGTGCAATTACAACGACGTGGTCCATAATACATTGATGCAAAATCAACAATTGATATTTAATATTATGGATTCAATCCATATTTACTTTTAGTGTAAAGATTTGCTACATTGTCAATCAATCGTAATCGTCATATCATAAAAAATGTTTGACCTTAATCATAAATACTTCTAAAGTCACACAATGAAAACATTCAAAAAAGATCACTTCACAGTATGCATTTTATATAATTTTGTTCAGGAAAAGTGTTTCCTTTCTCATTGAACTTACTGCATTTCATCCATCTGCTGTTCATGTGGAACTGGAGTCTCATTTCCAGCCTTAGGTGCTTCCTTTTTCTTCTTGTTCTTTTTGCCCTTCTCCTTCCAACTTTCCACTCTATTTTTCCAGATAGGATTCCCAGACTCATCATTTAATTCTACAAAACAAACAAACTTATGACTATCAGTTTGTACTTCTAAAGATATTGTTACAACTTACAAGAAATGTAAGCTAAAGTCTCTCTTCTTTACCACTGTCCACTGTGGACACTGTACTGATATGCCTAGCATGGAGTCCAATATCCTACATAATGCAAGTAGAGGTTGTTAAGTGAAAATTTGAACAACTAGACAATATTTTTGAATAAAGTTTAAAGTATATACAGACAAAAAATTCCTATTGTCCTTAAAAATTTATATTTTCCCAAAAGCTGGACCTAGATTCTCTGCAGTGCTGTAGACTATGAATCTTAACTGTTAGATGAAAAGATCGGATGACTCATACTAGGACTTCACCAAACTTTGATATCTGGGATCGTCGAAATTGTGATCGCAGAGAGTCCAAATCTCAAAAACTAAGGTTAATTACTATGCACACCTATTGTAATGTACTAATGTTAATGTAAATTCGTTACCTGAGAAGTGCTGATCTGTGCAGCCGTTGTTGTGGATTGATTTGCAGGAACTTTGGTGTCATCCTTACCTCTTGTTCTATCTACAAAATATGCAAAATGAAACAAACTTTAGGATATTTATTTCACACAAAAATTTATGTGATGAACCTAAGTGAATGAAACAAATAATTCACAATAGATGAGAATGCTTCAAATCGTTGAATGGATAAATAAAAAATGACAAATGATTTATTTCTGCCTCTTTTTAATTAGATTGTACAATTAGAATAAAATAACTATCGCTACGTTGAAAAGATAAAATCAAATTTATTTTGAAACATTTTTTGTGTGTAAATATGACACTTAATATAAAACATAGAGCATGTTTTGATCATGATTCTTGAAAGATTCCAAGTCAAATACAACCATGCCACGAAAACTAGAAGGAAAAGTACAAAAGAAGTTACAGATCCATATATTGGAAATATAAATGTGTAGAATTAGAGTGTACAGTTAGGACTAGTGTTACCATACCAGCATAGGGATTGCCACATCTCAAGCAAACACTACGTCCCTCACTGGTCTCATAATCAACACAAGCCTTACAAATTGGGAAATAACACTCATGACAAGCCACAAACACCTCTCCATTAGCATCAACTCCAACTTGTTCACCACAAGAGTTACAAAAGCTAACTCCTGATTCCATCATTTTTGTTTATGTCCAACTTCAAGGACCATAAACTCTATGACCCTTAACTTCTCAAACTATACTCTTTTATGGCTTTATATGAATGTGCATATAGAGTCAATGAAGCAATCCTTAAGGGAAGAATTAGTTGGAAAAAAAATTGAAATATTATTGGTGAAGGTGATTGTAGTATGGTGGGTTCATTTTCAGAAGTTAAGTGGTTGGTGTCATTCATTCATTGTTTAGCTCACACACAAAGTCACTACTATTTAGTATTTACAAAGACACATACATAGATCAGAAGCAACGTGTGTTTTCATTTCTTTTGTTTTGTTTTATGTTTCTTTTTCATGTGAAAAGGATAAAGATTTGAATTTATTGCGGGAAGTATAAGGAAGGATTTGGTTGGAACATGTACGTCTTTTAACTAACAACAACGCTTCAACTACAAGTTCATAACCACTGACCAATACTCTTCAACCAAACTAATATTCAAAATATTAATAGGGATGCTTTTTAATGAAGAAAATTGGATGGAGAAATATCATTCTAATCTCATAATAATCATTTTGATAAAAAGTTTCTGATTTTTATTTCTCAAGGTGATGAAATAGTAGACGTAAAATTGAATAAATACTTTAGCATAAGAGGGTCTATTTTCATATTTTAGGACATTGATTTTTTATTTTTTTGGTAGAATTTAGGACATTGATTTAAAAGTATAAAATAACACCCCCCCCCCCCAAAAAAAAAAAAAGTATAAAATAGTGATAAATAAAATATAAATAACTTGGTCGATAAAAGAACAATACATTTTTTATTAGACCAGTGACGTTAAAAACCCCAAGTATATAGCATATAATATTTTGAAGATGTGATTGTACATTAGATGTTATTAGAATTTAGAAGCAGGGGCACAATTCAAAATTTCATAATGCTTTTAACAAATTGTAAAATTTATTAAAATTGGTTTAAAAGCTAATATGTCGGTAACTCGTTTTAAAGATTCAGGGATTAATTAAGGCAGCTAATATGTACGTAATATATATGAAAGAATTTGACTTTCAATGGAGGAGTAGGACTCAAGGCCCTCAACTGATGATGAATGATGATACTTGACAGTTTACTTACAAGGTTTCGTGCATCCCATTCTCCTTACCATATTCAGCTTAAATCTTAGCATTTATTATTTATTTATAACAGTTGGTTTAGTAATTACTCCCAATTAGTACAGTGTGATGCTTAACTAGCAAAGGACAATTTATTTTCCTAAATGTTCTAACTTCACTTCCATGTTCACAGTTTTTTTTTTTTTTTAAATACAACCATACTAAATTTTCAAGATTTGGTCCTTAAAAACAGTTATATGAATAATCTACAGTTGAGTGTTTAAGTTGTAGCTTAAAGCTTTTCACCCCACCCCAAAAGCATGTTATGTGAAAATTGAACTGCCATAAACTTAACCAATTGCTTACTCAAAACAAGTGTCAACCACTGCATTTATTGAATCATGGTATCAAGTGTCAACCATTGCTTACTCAAAACAGAACTCTTTATATCAATCTGTGCAAGTATATATGACAATATTGAGAGATCCTGACGCTGACTTATGTAATCTATATAATTCAAATTTCTGAGTTCAACCGTAAGTAAGTTGGCACCAGCGACAATGCATGGATAAAAGTAACAGAAAAGGGAAAAGAATGCATGTGTAGTATCAATTTCTCGATATTTTACACGAAAGTGGTTAACATAGTAGCTTCTAAGTTAGGATATAGAACAAGTGAGGATGATATAAATCATCATATCATGTGAATGAGCTAGCATAGACCATCATTTACCCATCATCAGCAGGGACCCTAAAGCACGAAGTTACGTGTCTATTCACAAATGTTCTTTTAAGGATTTGACATCTCTTGCAGACGTCCTTTTGTATGTGCATCATAATCAAACTCATGACCACATGTTTAAAAGATCAGGTTATCTGCCAATTGTATCATAACATGTAGATTATTGGCATTGGAATGAATCGTCTTTTTATATCACCTTGTGATATTAAAAGTATAGTAAATCTCAGAGATTGAATAGGTAACACTCATGAAAAGGAAACACAACTTTCACATGATTAAATCAAGTGAAATTTAACATGAGAAATGTATTTTCCTATTTAGCTTTTGTCTCACATTATTGTGTTTGAAATAGGCAATTTCCACCACAATAATGAGGATAACAACCATAAGTTCAAACAAAAGAAGTTAATAAACCTAATTATCCAGATATGAATAGAAGATCAACATATACACAGAAGTTTTTCTCATTCAAAATAGTTAGACTTACTAGCTTGTGCATATTTCTGTCAAATTTAAGACAAGACGAACCAGAAGAAGAAAATTAGTTAAGTGGGACCATAGTAGAATGTTGTCTTCCTCTTGATAACAGTCCAGATCCATAGGATTCATGAATCAGTTACTTTTGTACAAGTAGATATTTATCCAATAATTAGTTGATAATATGTATGATGTCTCTGATCTACAAACTACTAAGCACTGGTAAGTGTCACCTCCACAACTCCTGAAAATAGAAATACACAATCCATTCATCACCCATGTTAGCATGCATAATATAGCAGCAGTTGTTAAGAGATTTTAAGAGCAGCAATGCTAATTATATTCAATAAATAGACGCTTATATGCATATGCATGCATGTATCTATCACCTATAGACCTTGTTTGGATATACAGCTTAATTAAGTGTTTATTATAGCATAAGCACTTATCATATTTGCTTATGTATAAGCTATTTCTATAACAAAAGATACAATAAAGATAAACTGTTTTTATATAAGATATAAGCTGTTTTCAAAAGTTATCCAAAAGAGCTTATGGAAATAATCTGAAAATAGTTTATGACCATGTCATAAGTTGTTTCCATAATCCCTGTCAAACAGTCTCACAAGTGCTTATGTAAGTAGGTAAGTTCAAATGTGTTCATCCAACCAGTCCTAGAGAAGGAAATGTAAGCTTGCTACTTGCTATAGTATTTTTAGGCAGAGAGAAATACCGCAACATTTTTGCAATTTACATCCACACCAGCTTCCATAAGCCAACGATAAGTTTTAAATTTCCTATAACAACGTTCTGCTTCAGAATCAAGCCATAAATTCCAAAACAACAATTCCTCTGGGTGCATTTGTTTGTCAAAATCAAGATTTTTCCCTAGACTTCTCCGAATGACCTGAAGCTACAAGAATTCGGAAATTTATTTCAGATTTAAAAAAACAAACAGATTTGATTCTGGTTACTAGCACGCAGCCATATGGGTACCTGACCAACTTCATTGCCGTTCTTGGTGCCACCTCCACTGCTAGATGCAAAAGAACTCAGTCCACTCTGACCAATCACATTAGAAACTATAGCTTTTCCAGTATTACCATTTTGCAGATAGAGCTGGTTTGGATTTGGAACAGTAAGGGTCTCTACATTTTCCATTTCGAGCCCCTTGAATGTCGACATATATGCATCTCAGTTTTCAGAACAGTAAATATTGAGCAGAGAATGAAATAAAAGGGCACTGTTAGGCTGCTGCTGTGCATAAATTGGTTAGAAAAATATAGATCATACATACCTTGGTAACCTTTAATGATCTATCAAGATAAAAAGAACTATTTGCAGGAGTTGAGTCAAGGATTGAAGTTGAAGTCCTTTCACCGCCTACTTTTGCATTAAAATCATTCAGATTATTGATTATTTGCAGGATCATAGTCCTACTAAGATCATGTTCACAATATGAATCAACTCCGTCCACACAGGTTTTTGCAAGCAATTCTGAAAGAACATGCATTGCGCCAACCATTACCTTAACGTCAGGTTTTGGAGATTCAATTAAAGACTTGGAGAAACCTTCAAATCTTTTTAGAAGATCAGTAAAAACCTTAGCTTGAGATGATGATGTCGGTGATGTTGGAGAACGACCCTTTGCAGGGAAAACCTCATTCGCTGACCTACTAGCGCTGGGATTTTCAGTTCCCTTTACAAAGTCATCAACATCGCCTATAGTTACAAGTTTTTCTTTTGAAGTTGCTTCTATTGATGAAGACTGAGTCATCATAGAATGTGAATTTAGCAGAGGATCCACAGAGATGCTTCTTGGATCATTAATCATATTAAATGCCATTTCTATTCCGTTGATGTTGGTTGAATACTGAAACTCTCCCATATTAAAATCTACTAGAGATTCTTCCATGACAGTTTTCATGAGTATGTCCTCTCCCAACAACAAATTAGTAGTTACAGGCGCGCTAGAGTTCGAAGAGACAAAACCGTCCTTAACATATCCAATACCAGGAAAGAACTGTGGAGCTCGAGGATTTAAAGTATTATGTTTTTCTGTTGGTTTCTCAACATGATGAAATTGTACAGATTGTGAAATTTCCGATGGAATTAAACTTAGAGCCGGTGTTCCCTTCCAACAAGGAGAATCCACATCAGTGTCACTATCACCCAAATTATTAGAGAACGGATTTTGAGGAGTGCTTTTAGCAGAAGACATATCAGTTGATATCTTCAGTGGGGCAACCTTGTTTTGTGCCTTAAGAAAGGAGCTAGACTCATCAACAGCATGTTTTGTGCCTTCAGAATTCGATAGAATGTCTTTTCCCACAATTGTACAGGTGTTGTTTTCAAAAATGCCATCAGACACTTTTAGAAAGGGATTCAACACATCAACGGCAGGCTTATCTGCACAAATCATTCCACAGTTTCTCATTTATTTGTCTTATTTTTTATTCTAAATAAAATTTTAAAGGTAGCATGAAGTCAAAACTCGTCATTAAACATCAAATTCAAAATTTAACTAAAAAAACACTAGTGGTCAATGCCAAATTGGCGCAAGATTTTGATGCCCTAACTCAGAAGCATAACTGAGTCAGTTCAAAGTACGACAAAACAATACTAGACATAAGAGCATAATTTGAGCAACCAAGACAATGATTTAGCCGTAGCAAAAACATTTCCATCACTTCAAATATCAATATTGTAAATTTCTTTATGTGAGACCAATTTACCACTGTATACAGTGACACGCATGGATAAAGTTAATCTTAAAAATAGTTTCAAGAATAGGAATCAATAAAAGAGTCATTTTATTTCTATCTTGGACATTCACAACAACATTGAGTGAAATAAAATGATAGCTTTCTTATCTTTCAACTAACCAATTTGAAGATGGAGAGAAGCACAGGGGCTTAGGGAGAAAACATCACCAACTTCTCTAGACCTCCAAATTTTATATTTGCAGATAAGTGAATATAGTTGACTTTGATTTCTAAAGGAAACTGAGCCTAAACAATTTCTGTAGAGCATTTATGTGCAGAGCCTTTGTAATTCTTCACTCTTAGAGAGGAAAGAATTGAAATCTCAACTCTTTAAGCATGAATTTTATTGCTGAAAGGTTTCTACACGTCATGGCTGAATGATCACATTAGTGAGATTCCAATGTAATAGGGAAACTAAGATAATAAAACAAAAAAATATATATAATGTTGTCCAGCTTATGATGATATATAATAACTGCATTTCATGAAGCATATGTCTAATATAAAAGTTGTATACTTTTTCTAATTGATAGTTTACTTGAACGTATCGTGCAGAAGTAGAGGTAAAGGTCGACATGAAAAATAAAAAGAACAAATTTTTTAACAATGAATTAAAATTTACTTTTAAGAGTCCCATGTTGGATGAGATGTGGTGTGACAATGTGTTTATAAGTGGTGTAGTCTTCACCTTACAGGCCAGTTTTGTAAGTTTGAGTTTAGGGACAACCTTGAATTCTAAGATGGTATTAGAGCTTATCCAAGATCTATTGGGACACTACACCTACTATCAGGTTTCCGATATAGGTCCTCGTGAGCTTAACTCAGTTGGTATGGACAATGCATAAAATATGCAAGGTTTGGGGTTCGAACCCTAGCCACCACAAAAAAAAAAAAGGTTTCCGCTATCAGCTCACCAAGTTATGCTCCAGATAAGTTTTTTTATGAAAACAGTAAATTTCATTTTAGCTATTCTTTCATTGTTAGAGGAACGATTAAGGAAAGCAAATAACATTAATTAATACCAAAAAAATATATAAACTTCTCTAATTTTAGATTGAAACATGAAATGCTTCATATTTCTCAAGAATATTCAAAATCCCTTTAAAAAATGTCTAAAGCAAGGACTTGAAAATCAATAAAAACAAGCATATCTAATCAAAATTGCATAAAAAAAAAAAAAAAAAAAAAAAGCTACCTTTTTGAAACATGCTCACATCACTAGCTGTATTAGCAACTTCAAAGTGTGACCAATTAAGCACATCAACTTCAAAGTCACCATTTTTATGCAATTCCAGAAAAGGGTGTTCTTCAAAACGCAAACTTTCATCACCTTGAGCTGGCAAAGTTGAAATTTTGACAGTGTCATTCAACGATACAGAACGACCCTTTGAACTGAAACTAGTTTGTCGAAAAGAATCAAGCAAAGAACTAAAAGGGTCATCATGATTGTCAGAATTGGAAGAGGGCTTTGGTGTAGAAGAGCGATTGAGAGTGAAGGGTTTTGCAAGTGGTGACAAACGAGAAGTGTTTTGATTCATCATATCTTTGTTTTTTGTTTGGTTTTTGTGTCTCTTCTGTTTCCTTTTACAATTGTTGAAGATGTTTTGATGAAAGGAAAATTGGTTTTATGATCATCAACCAAACATCTTCCAAGTCAATACCTTGAAGTTTCTTGCTTCCTTCCTTCTTCCCCCTGGTTTATCTACCAAATAATTGTACTTTACTACTAGACTTTTGAATTTCTTTTAAATATTTTATTTAAAAAAATGTTTTTTAATTAAACAAAGGGTAAAAAAACTACACAATTTGTGTCTTAACTTAATTTCGAATAACATTATAGTTAGGTAGTATTTTCGTCTTTTATCTTTTTCTTTTTAGATTTAAACCGTTATCTTATAAAATGTCAACATTGTTATATTTTTTATTACAACAAAATAAAAAAATTCAGAAAAAACTGTTATAAAAAAATTCATCAAACTTATAAACAAACACAAATATTTGTCATCCTCGATTTTTTACCAATCAATCGATTTTTTCTTTGAATTAATTGAAATAGCAAAGGTCTCCCTTGATATTATAATGTTCAAACAATTTAGTCTCTCAATCGTTAACGGTGACATTGACATGGAGTTTCAAGTCAACTTTCATGTATGCAAAGATGAATTTGATAAAAAAAATTAATAAGTGTTTTTTTTTTTACAAGGACTATTTTGATAAAAAAAAAAAAAAAAACATCCTTAAATCATAATATACCTCATTATCAGATCGATCTTTGTAGAATTTAGACTAATAAAAAATCAATCATTTGGGATGGTCTTAAATAAGGCATCATTGATATACACTAATTATACCAATTTAGGAGCATATTGGTTGCATGATAGGAATGGGATGACCAAACCTATTAGATCCTTTTTCGAACATACTAACGATTTGAAATTTGTTGTTCCATTATAGCCATAGGAAAGCTTGGAACATTGAATTGGTGGTACATAAGCTGCTGTGAAAATTATGCAGACTCCTCTATTTGAATCGATTCATAAAGATAAATTTATTTGGAAATGTGAGAAGGATGTGATTTACTCTTTCAAGGTGGTATCTCAGTTGTCATGCTAAGATTATGGCAGAAGTTAAGAATTTACTCTAGCATGTTTGTCAAAATTGTTTGACTGCTAGAGTTTAACTTCATGATCACCATGTCAAAATGATCTGAATAAGTGTGTGCTTAGTGATGCAGGTGTTGAAAATAACATTTTTTTTTTTTTATGTTAGAATAACATGCAATAATGTTGGCAAAGACTTGGTTTGTGGAATGTCATGCATTATGTGTTGAACATTAATGATTCGGTGGTTGACAGAATATTTTCTATGCAGACTTTTAAGTGCAGACCAAAAAGAATTATTTTCTTGCACTATATATGATCTATATGCAAATAAAGGAGTACTCATATTAGGGGAAATGTAGTCGGTATGATCAAGCATAATTTGTGCTTGCTAAAACTAAATGGATCAAACCTGGGAGGACATAGGTATAGGCTACCAGGGTTTTGTTCAATGACTTTTAATGGATCTATGGGTTTGAGTTTGTGGATTTATAATCAGTGTCTGTCGATGATGACTCATTTAAGGCCATTCCAAAGGATTGGTTTGATATTAGATTAGATTCTACAAGGATCGATATGATAGTAAGTAATATAATTCAAGGATGAATCATACACATATATCTTAGTATAGTGAATGCTCAAAAACATTTCCCTAAATTTCATAGATGTGATCACTTCTACATTTTTTTTTTAAGGACGATCACTTCTACATTAATACAGGTGAATCTATCAAGAGTATTTTTGTAGCTATATACCCAACTCTGCATAGAGTGTAGAAATTAAGAAATAGATTCAACATATCAAAACTAGAGCATACCCCCTTGTTTCAATTTAACGCGCGTTATATCAACACCATAGCATACCATCCTCATAACAGCCGGAAATTGAATGGTTCTGCAAGTTGTTTGAAAACAATAATCATAAATTTGTTATGGCCCTTGTAATTGAACGTAACAACATGATCTCCAGTTAAGTCGCAAAATGTCCGCAGTTTATCCCACCTAGTAGTCAGCGAGGGTTTTCCATAAGATTTGTTGAATTTGACTTAGTGTATGTTACAATCCACCAAAAACCATCTTTAATTTGAATTTGATGTAAAACTTACGGTCGACCTCCCCAAATACATGTGGAAAACAACAACAAAATGACACCGGATGATGTAGCGTCTAGGCGTCTATAACACACATAAACTAAAATCACCATAATTAAAGTAACACCTCAGACATAATCACATAAACTATACACAAAATGCATCAAATAATGAGCGTACAACATCTGGTAAACCAACCTATCAAATCAACTGTCCTTTATACAGACCAACGGCAAGTGAAGAATAACATATAAAAACAAGTTTTAAATTCATTTATCAAACCACTAAATCAGATATCCATATTATGATTGATGAGGTTTGTTCCAACAATGATCTATCTAACCAAAACCACCATACAATCAACAAATGAATGAATTTATATGTAGAAAACTTGAAGAACCTAATCAGGAAATGGTGCAACATTTAGACCAACTAATCTAATCTAATATTTTAAAAAACGATAATGTTAAATTTTAAATCTTGGTTTCCCATAGACCTAAAAAATCCACAATTTTTAACATACTAAAACATGCATTAAAAGCTTAGTTCCTATGGGTATCACGAGTTTAATGTCACTGCATGTCTATCTCTATAATCTACTAAAACATGCATCCAAATGGCTTACACTATGCATAGCAAACGAATGTTTATATTCGTGAAATTAACAATAAATAAGTTATCCATACACATGGATCGTTGAGAATTCACCTATCTCCAGACTGTAGATTTTGACTCTGCCCATCGACGTTTCCAATGGTGGAGGTGGTTTCTCAGGTGAATGGTAATTTTGAGAAAATATTAAATAAGAGGGGGTAAATATAGGAAAAGGAATAACCCAACTTAAATATCAAGCCATCTTCATCTACCAATATCAATTAATGGAACCTCAATTAATTATTTTGATCAGAGAAAATCCGATGGTCGTATTGGTTGAAGTTTGTTTGGGATAAAAATTGAATGTACGAAACAATGACATTACTGAATTTTAAATTACCAATAGATTCGTGTCATTTACGGTATTTGGTTAAAACTTAGAAGAGCACTGCAGCATTATGCTACAGGTTAACGATTGTGTCTATCCATTAATTTAATATTATTCTACCTCACGACAAAAACTCACTCACTCACGGTGAAAAGAGACATGATAAACTCGTCCACACGAGCCAAGATTTACAATCAATCCGACAATAATTTGAAGTGATTCAAATTTATACACATCCATCATATCATATTATTTACTACTATTAATTTGTGATCAGAGACCTCATTAAAAAATGATATCATATTGCAAATTATATCATATGAAAAGGTCCTACATAACATAAACCTTATTTTGAAGAAAGGTCCTACATAAACCTTGTATAGCCCAGAGAGTGGAGTATATCTCAATGAAAATTCAGTTAAGTCAAGAAACATTGCATTGGACCACGTAAATTATAAGTTGTTGTTGTTATTATTATTTATTATTACTCATAATGCTCATCATTATTTAACCATGAAATGATTAATAATTAAAAAAATCATCATAATTACATCAACAAATTAATTTAGGTCATTAATTAAATTGAAGAACTGTGTTGGTAAATGAATGTTAAAATTGTTAGGTTGAACATTTTTCATCCGAATTGAAACCGGGACCTTGATATGTGAGTTTAATGGTATTTACCATTTCTACTAACAGAACCAAATAAATGTCCAAGAGAAGTTTCTACACACTTGTTTGCGCCCCTCCATACATTAGAGTGCAATCACCATCAAGATTCAGAACACAACTCATCGTTCTTTACACGCAACTGGGAAATCTCGAACAATATATACAGTACAGTACTAATATTTAGAATGCAAAAAAACTCAAATTCACTAAATAAAAGTTTACAAAGGTAGGATACGGAACAAAACAAAACAAAACAAAACAAAGAAGAAGAAGAAAAAAAAAAGACAAAAATGGAAAAAAGAACTAATGAGATTGAAAGTGAATCCTCCTAGGTTGAGAAGAAATAAAAGGAAGACTGCGTAGTATGAGAAAACGAACCCTTCGAGGTACAGGTGCAGAATTGAAAACCTGTTCCACCATCCTTGCCAGCAACGCCGTGTATTCCTCCATCACCTCCGCCACAATCGCCACCAGTATCATCTTTCTAGTTGAATTTGAATCCAAATGAAATATAAGATAACCTCGTCAATGCGTTGTCGTATATATAAGAGAAAGTTGAGTCAACAACGAAATTGTGTGATATATAAAGAGAGTGATGAAGAGAGTGGGTGACTTGGGTAGCTGGTAATATTTGGCAGTTTTGTTAAAAGCGGCGCCACTGTTATTGGAGAGTGATGAGCCGGTTTCCGGTATTTTAGGTTTTCAGTGTGCTCTCTTTTTGTTGGTGTGGTTTCTGTCTTGATCTTATCCTCTTCCCTAACTTTATTTATTCATTCATTGTTTCTGGGAATTGTTTTTTAATGTCATTTTCAACTCATACTACAATAGAAAGAGACATGTGTATGTGTGGCATGGCATCATACCATTGGGAGTTTTTTTTTTTTTTTCTTTCTGATGAAGTAGTATGCCGTTGACACTTGTGCCACATTAACGGCTAATTAATTATCCAATTAGTTTCAATGTCGGACTAATAATGAGTAGTAGCTTTGAGACATTCCGTAAGGATTAGTAGAAAGAAAAAAATTACTAATTCAATCATTATTATTACAATAAGAGCATCAACAATGGAGACATTCATTTTTAGGTTCTTAAATAGGTTTCACGTATACACAGTATTCATTTATAATTTTTTAATAGTGGTACCTAATAAACACTCGATCACTCCAACTCAGATCTCACACAAAGTTCTTGAATGGGACCCACTAATCAATTATCAATAACTTTATATCATTATATTTCAATTTTTTAATATTAAAAGAGTGTGGGTCCCGCTTAAAAGTGGGGGTCTTAAGTAAGATCTCAGATCTTATAAGACCCTGAAAAAGGTTCTCCCCATTGGGGGTACCTAATAGGTACCTGGTCTTAAATAGTTAAAACCCTCTCAATGGAGATGATCTAAAAGTTTACTTTGTCCTCGTGAACTTAGCTCATCTGGTAACGACAATGCATAAAATATGCAAAGTCCGGGGTTCGAACTCCGACCACCACCAAAAAAAAAAAGTTTACTTTTTTGGATTTGAATATCTGAAAATTAACATTAGTTATTCAATTTTAAATAATAAAATTTTGTTTATAATAATAGTCAGATGAATTATTTTAAAAAAGTTAAATACTTAATTTTCAATGCAAGAGATCGAATCACATCAATGATTATGAGAATGGCTTGATGGTCATTTCTGTCTCTGAATGTGTAACGAGTAACTATAATAATCTCGCAATGTATTTAAAATTTTAAAATAATCTCTAATTATGCATTGTGTTAGTTAAAATAGTCATTGACGTTTAAATGTTTTGTTAATACTTTTGTATCTGTTGTTCAACATATTTACTGTCATATAAGCCATTACAAAAAGAAAAAAGTTACTATCAGCATTGAAAAATCATTTTAATGTTGGAGACTATTTTGACTAATATAATACATATCCCTGATCTATTTTAGAGTTTTGATATTGAAAGACTATTCTGTCTACCAGATACATTGAGGGACAATTTAAATTAAAAAAAAAAAAAGTGTTTTTACAATGTATAAAAAAAAAGTGCTTCTACATTGTATAACAAAAAAATTACTTTTATTACGGTTAAGGTAATGTTTTAGATTTAAAGTATGCTACTAAGTTTCCTCCTAATGTTTCAAAGATTTTTATTTTAATTTACATTTTTGAAATTTCAAATTAATTAGGAACTAATAAACGGATTCATAAAAGAAATGAACTATTGTCATATGTAAATTTACATATGTTAAAAAGTTTAAAAAAGTAAGTTTGCATGAAAATTTCTACATTTGGTATTAAATATGTATCATTTTAAGAAATAATGGTTGTTTTTCAATAAAATGTTTTCACTTTTAGTTACTTTAACATGTGCGATATTGCACATGTTAGACAGACCTTTTAAAAAATGAGGATAATTGTTAAAAAAGAAAAAAACTAATTTATTTGTATAAGTAGTAGTGGTATAAAACAAATTTACCCAAAAAAGAAGGGGTGTGAAAATAAATTGATGGTGACAAAATATCCACCAATTGTCTATGTTTGGAGAATAAAAATATAGATAACTTATAAGTTAACCACAACGCATAAGCCAACAAATTAAACTTGAAGTGTTCGGTAAAATTTCCAATTTATTACTAGTGTTTTTTTTATAACATTATATGGTTTCTTAATCAAGAGAGTGCTTAATTAGTTGATGAATATAAAATGATATAAAAAAATTAATATTTTTCAATAAGATATCAAGGATAAAATTGATCGAAAAATGATATGTTACAAGCTCAAACATACTTAAAGTAGTTTATAAACAAATCATCATATGCTCGTGAAAAATAATTGTTACAATAGAATATGTTTTTGTTAACTTATAAGTTATCTATATTAAGGTATCGTTTGGCCCGGCTTTTTTTAGCTTCTCTACATTTTTAAGGAGAAGCTAGGCCAAACATAATATCAATAAAGTACCTTCGAAAAAAAGTACTTTTTCTAGAATGCATAATATTGAATGAAATGAGCTTTAATCAAAAGTTGTTGAATGTTACTTCAAAAAACTACTTCTTCGCAATTTATTTCACAAGCACTCTCTTCAACTCACGCAGACAATCTTTTCTTTTATTTTTTAATATTATATTTCAATTTGTTTTTTTTCTTCCATTTAATTTTATTTTATTTTTTTGGACCGGTCCATATAATTTTTTTTTGAAGGAGGGTCCATTTAATTTTATTATCTTTTTATTACTTATATATTTAATTTTAATATCGTTCAATTATCACAACCTCGCAAATTTTTTTATTCATGTTGTCATTGAATGAATCTAAATATATTTATTCCCTTTCTTCAACCTCACAAATATACACACACACATTAGCGTTTAGAGTAATATTTTATGTTCGTATGTCTGTTTTTTTGTTACGCTAATGCGTATAATTTTTTTAGTGTTATAAAATGCGTATAATTATTTTCATAAAATTTTGATTTTAATTAAAAGTACAAGTATAGATGCCTAAAAAAATTATACTTATATATATTTTATACATTTATATTATAACAAACTATGCATATCTTTTTCTTATTTAAAAAACTAAACTTATCTTTTTCAAAAAAAACTAAACATATCTTTTTCAATGACACCAACACTGTAACAAATATTTTTTTTGGTTCAATGACACCAACACTGTAACAAATATGATATCATATAATATAAATTCTTATCTTTTTAAATGACACCAAAAATATGGTATTCTTATAACAAAATTTGTTATACAGTATAATTGAAAAAGAAAAAACAAACTATTCAAAGTTTTGTACAATATTTTGCCAAACAACTTTTAACTTAAAAATAACTTTAGAACTAAACAAAAATAAAGAAACCAAACAGCTTTAACTTTTTTTAAAAGGGCTTTATTTTAACTTTATTTTAAAGTAGCTTTTAGACTGAAAAAAAGTCTGGCCAAACGGTACCTAAAAATAAGGCTTAATTACTATTTTGGTCCCTTAAGTTATTTGTTGGTTACATTTTGGTCTCATAAGTTATTAACGTTACAATTTGGTCCCATAAGTTATTAACGTTACAATTTGGTCCCTTAACTTAATTTTTGATTTCGTTTTGGTCCCTTAACTTATTTTTTGGTTTCGTTTTTGTACCTTAACTCTAATAACATAAAGGACCAGAGTGGTTGACGGAGGAAGAGTTAAGGTACCAAAACGAAACCAAAAAATAAGTTAAGGGACCAAATTGTAACGTTAATAACTTATGGGACCAAGATGTAACCAACAAATAACTTAAGGGACCAAATTGTAACGTTAATAACTTATGGGACCAAAATGTAACCAACAAATAACTTAAGGGACCAAATCATTAATTAAGCCTAAAAATAAAACTTTGCCAAACAAAACCATAGTTTTATTGAATACTCAACATCAATTATTTGTCAAAAGAAAAAGGGTTAATAGTGTTTTATCACCCTGTAATATAGGCTATTTCCGGTTTTCTACCCTGTAAAATTTTTTGTTTGGTTTTCGTCCTTGTAATTTGAAGATTTCTGGTTTTGGACCTATTTGACAGTACAAAATTGACGATATGGTAGGGGGCTATATCGAAATTTGCTCAAATCAACAGGGGGTGAAATTATAGGGGGTTAAACCGAAATTTTCTCAAATTACAGGGGGTGAAATTTCCCATGAAGGTCTAAAACCAAAAAATCTTCAAATTACAAGGACGAAAACCAAACAAAAAATTTTACGGGGTGGAAAACCGGAAATGACCTATATTACAGGGGGTAAAGCACTATTAACCCAAAGAAAAAACATCCATCCAATTATTTGACACGAAATAACTCCCCTAAAAAAAATGGAGTTAATTTTGCCTTATCTAAACTCAATTTGGATAACAAAGAAATCTACAAAATTGTATAGATGCATGTAAATTGTATAATTATATCTTGAAGCATTGAACCTTAACATGTGATACTTGTTGCTAGTGTTTTTTTAAATATGTTTATCTAACATGCGTAATATTGCACATGTTAAATGAATTAAAATTAATAATTTTTTATTGAAAAACAACAATTACTCCCTCCGTTCCTTTATAATTGTCACTTTTGCATAAAATTTTTGTTTCTAATTAATTGTCGTTTTCAAAGTTCAAAGTATCATTAAATGTGCCTTTACCTATATTACCCCTATATATTTATTGCAGAGAGAAAAATGTATGAAATGAAGTATTAAATGATTAAGGTTATTATAGGAAAAAGATAAATTGTTGTATCAAAAGTAGTAAAAGTATTTGTTGTCTTGGTTTGTGTAAAAAGTCAAAATGTGACAATTAAAAAGGAACTGAGGGAGTATTTATTAAAAAGTTACATACTCCCTCCGTCTCACAATATTAGTCGTTTAAGGTTTGTGCACGATTATTAAGGAAATGATTAATTGTGTTGATTTCAATGGTAAAATTAGTTACATTTACTAAAACACACTTATTAATTGTAGTTAATGGAGTAGTTAAGTTGGATGAAATTCAATAAATAAAGGTATAATAGTAAAAAAATAAATAAATGCTGCATTAGTACTCCCTCCATTCCTTTTTATTTGATGTTTTAGCTGATTACACACATATTAATGAATCATTAAAGAATGAAAATAGTTGTAGATTTGGACTACAATACCCTTATTTTATTTTTTGGCTGTCATGATTACTCCTTGCTTTTTTCTTCTCAAAATTCCAAATCTTCTTAAATGAACGGTGGGAGTATACAATTCTAATTTCAATACATTTATTACTTACACTTCCAAAAAATGAACGTGGGAGTATACAATTTTTTCATCCAAAAAATAATGGTGGGAGTATACAATTGAAAAAGTATAAGGTGACACTTTTAAAAAGTGAACGGTTTGTTTTTTCCCACTTTTTTTTTTCCCAGCAAAACATTTAGTACTCCAATTTTTGACAATTGTGATAAATTAAAAGTCATAACGTAATTAATTGTGACAAGAGTAAAATTGGACAAATAATACCAACAATTCTAAAACATCAAATATTTTGAAATAAAACTTAAGAGCTAAAACATCAAATAAAAAGGAATGGAGGGAGTATTGTAAAGTGATAATTATTTTGAAAAAAAAAATGCTAAAGCGACCATAATTATGAGACGGAGGAAGTATTTAATATAAGACATACAAATTTACTATTTTAAACTTCTTAGCATCATATAAAAACCTGGGTATTTCTCTTAGTTATGAATTTTCTCGTCCGGACACTATGTCTATCTATGATTGCATTTTCCACAAGAAGGAAAACACAGTATTTTTGTCTACTAGTCCACTTTATTAGGCAATATTTGGCTATAATTGTTCATTTCACATCATGTACAGGATAGAAAACGAGTTTTTTTCTCCCCAACATTGATGCTGTAATACGTGACACAATTATTCACATTTGATTTAAAATTGTTGGGTGAAATGATTTGTATTGGATTTTTAAATTTGAACAGTTTGATATCAAATCAATGATTGAGATTAAGTGATTACTACGTTGGACCGTGTGCTTTTATAGATTCAGGCAATCTAAATTCACATCTATTTTGGATTAGGATTCAAGACTCATGGACCATCTCCAATGAGGGTGTCTCAAATTTTAAGACTTCGTATCTATGAGGTACTCCGTTAAGGAGAAATAATTTTGGGTATCTATAAGTCATAAGGTCTCCATGAAGACCTCAAATCTTAAATGAGACATATATTTTTAAATATTAGAATATTGAATTGTAAGGATATAAAGTTATTAATCCATTCAGGGTTGACTTAGTGGTTGGTTTGAGATCTTGGAGTTTGCTCCTCTCAAGGTCTCAGGTTCGATTCCCCCTGGTGTCAATTTCGGTGGGCAAATCCATACAGAGCCTTGCTCTAGCTTTAAATGTTTAAATGGGCCCCCGCAAGTGAGCGGTGGGATTGGTCCCCGCAGAATAATCGATTCTTGGATCGAATTTCAAGTTTAAAAAAAAGATATAAAATTAGTTGAAAGGATTGAATACTTATTAGACACTACTATTAAAAAATGGATTATTCTTAGATAGTCACAACCCCAAATACAAATCTTTTAGGCACACTTACAAATTATAAATTCCACATCATATTCTTTTAATTATTTTAGAAGTAATGATAAAGTTAACTTTATATTTTGCTTTTACGTGAGTGTGTACTAGGAGATTTGCTCTTAAAAAATTATTAATGAGTGATATGTGTCTTAAGTACCTAAAACTGGATGACTCTATTGTGAATGCCGTTATTAAACTTGAAGCAATTAGTTTTGCCTCTGATCAGATCAATGTGGGCAATCTGCTGCACATAAAGAAGTAGTGGAAGTTGAAGATGTACTGTGCACAACACAATGTGCAAGAGTAGTTGCTCTTTCATCCTGTTTATCTATATTGTGGTCCTGCCACTTGTTTGATGCACTTAATTAACTTGTCTATTATTTGATTGGGATAACTAGTTTTAAAATGCATTTAGGTTTTGGTTTGAAATATGTAGGGAAGAAAATGAATTGCATCAAGGTAGGATTACACATAAGGAAGGCCGTAAATGTTCTACTTGAATCATTGGTGAACTATTTGAGATGGGTTTGTTCAATGTTGGATTTAGCTTGTTTGTTTAAGTAAACAGACAAAATTCAAGCTTAAATTAACTTTTTTTTGGGTCATATAGTCTAGTGGTAAGAATCAGACACCTTAGGTATGGAGAAGTAGAGAATAGTTTATTCAAAGAACTCTCGGCCCAAATTATTATTAAATATTACACAAAATTATTTAACTAATTAACAAATAATATTAGAAACACAGAATATTAAGTTTATTTTGCAATAACGAGCAAACATTAACATAAATTTTCTGATAAAATTATTAACAGTTTGATGTACAAGTCTCCAAGCACACCAAAGGCAGTTATTCTTTTCCTTAGAAATGATAAAATCACAAAAGCTTAAGATGTTAACCCATTATGAAGCAATCCTCAATTCCTCCTTTAGCTTTTTCTGCTAATATATGAAATATATTGAAGATACTCTTATTGCCTTCCAAGTTATTCCATCCACTTTATTCACACAGAAGACAACATTTAACTACATGTCATTCAGCTCTTGTAATATAAATATACTCACATAGTCACAATACACCCAAAATCCATACACATTAAAAGAGAAAGTTTCATTCAAGTACCACACAAACATGCATTCAGAGTCAGTGAAGTCAAGTCAATCTCCCCCTGCTGAAGGTGAGAAGCACAAGAACCTGGATAGAGAAATCAGGGAGATGGTATCTGCCATCACTCATCGTGTCACTGATTTTCATAAACCAGGCTCCACCCACCATTTGGACAATGACGATGAACATGGCACTAGGATCATCACCCTAGCAGGAAACAACGAAGGAGCTACTCTGCGGAGCGAATTGGATGCAAAATCAGGTAAATATTCTTCCCATGATGAGCCTGAAGCATTGAGCACTTATGTAAACAGCAACTTTCAGGCCATCAACAATTCCATCATGCTGGGTGGTAGTTACCATGCCAATGATCCTGGTGTGCACATGGATATTTCAGATTTCACCGAGCCTCCTCAAAATCACCATAAGGCTGAGAAGCATGGCAAGAAGGAAAAAAAGGACAAGAAGAAAGGGAAAGAAGGTTCCAAAAGCGAACATTCTGATTAATAAAAGCTCTATAAAGATTATGATCAAACCCATATATGATGGGGTGTATAAGAATAAATGCAATCTACACCGTTTTGGGACTAGAACTTGTGTCCACTGTTAACCACTGGTTAATGTATGCTTGAAATAACCATGTTTTCCTAATGATTATTTTTTATTTTATTTTTGAGCTTGCTCTTCACTTGTTTGTGGGTTTTTAATCATCAATAGAGGATAAGAAAGTTATCATTTCCATGCTAAGAAAGATTATATAAACACCGGTTGTTGAATTGAGTCAAGCCTCCTAGCAACGCAGAAAATTAGTCGTTGTACACGTTCATGCATAATGTAATGAACATGTGTTGCATTTCAAAACTGGACACAGTCTTTGAAAAATGATATGCATCATCATTGTATCATGAAATACTAATCCATGTGTTTCGATCCATTATTTGAAAAGATTACTCTAATTGAAAAACTACCAACAAATAACATTAGATGCGCACGCAAAAATAACTGCAATAAACTTCATAGACCAACGAAGGATATTAATATTTACACAACAAGATGTATCAGACGTAGATAAATGTCCACTATGTCAAGAGCTTCCAGGTTCAGCCCCATCATGTAGGGCACAACAAATTGTAGATTTATGATGCCCTTGGTAAACCTTAATATCTTCACCAGTTGTCGTAGACCAAAGCCTAGCAGTTGAATCAGAGGAAGCTGCAATGACAAAGTGTATTGGTGTGAATATTGGATTAAGCAATAATTGATTACCAATAACAATAATTGTACTCCACCGAAATTCACAACTGATAATGCAAAGACCATTTTGCAACATATGAGGAATAAAGGAGGAAAATGATAAAATTGGACTAAACTAATTTACGTTCAGCTACAGCTCATTATGCAACTATAAAATCAGTAGTTATAAAAACAGTTGTAGTTTGAGCAGTCGCTCAAAGTCCCCACTCACCACCAGTGTTTCAGCTTTCACAATTTCCGCTAAACGTTTTTTCTTCATCTTTTATTCTCTTTTAACTAAAAATTTGGTCTGATAGAGTATCATTAAAACACAATTTAGATAGAGTATATTATTTGTATAACAAGTATACGCAGAGTGAATTGCATCAATTACATATTAATAGCCAATTCAAGTTTGTCTCTACACTCTGTCGAGCATTTTCTAAATCTGGATTATGGAAGACTGAATGATTATGTTTTGTTTTTTACAGAGCCCATGAGACACTTAATTTTCTTTAAAGACAAACAATCAAGGTTAGCAATTGGTAAATAAAATGAAAGACCAGACAGCCATCTAAAACTACACAAATTTGTAATATGTTGAATCAACCTTATCTATACTTTATATTTCCTTTGAACTGAAGGATCCAATTCTGGACAATGCATAAGATAAGAGCCTGTTTCTAAGTAACAACTACATGATAAAAGCCTTTTGAAACTTTTTTACACTGGTATCATCAAATTATTGCAGAAGTTAGAAAATCATAACTATTGTCACCCAAAAAGTCTAAGTATACTGATGTGACTACGAAAGGGTAAAAAAAATTATACAACAGTGTTCAAAAGGAAACCCACTTATATGTCCAGTTCCTGGACTATAAGAACAAATACCCCAAAAAAATTATCTAGTACCTGTAATAAGGTAGGCACCATCCACTGAGAAGACACAGTCCCACACCCAACGTTGATGACCTGGGATGTACAGCCAACCTCGTTTAAGGAGAACGAAATTTTGGGGAAAGTTGTATGGAATGAAAAAACACTAGATTATCACGTAATTTCATGAATTACCTATCAAAGTCTTCTCTAGTGTAAAACCATCAACATTCCATATCTTAACAGTATGATCAGAAGATGCAGTTGCCAAGTACCTAGAAATAACATCAAGAAATATTAACATCTTAAATGAGCTAGAGGTACATTAGTGAGTTAGAGATAGCGACAGTGAGATTCAGTCCTGGAATGATAAAAGTGGTCTCGAACCAGCCAGTATACCATCATTAATAACAATAGGAAATGTTGATCCCTAGAGACGCAGTCCAGTCAAACAGTTTTAACTAAATTTAAAGACCAGGACAGGTGCTCTATTAGATGTTTGATGCTTCCAGTTCAAACTCTTTTACAACTTGCATATTGCTAACTCATACAAGAATAGGAATTAAGACAATATAATAAGCAAATAAAGTGCAACTCCATCTTCATGGCAAGAGGTGAATATGACCATAGAAGCACACAGGAAATATTTCTATTTATATAAAAGGCGGCATAGTCTCCCACAGATTATATTCATAACAGTAACATAGCATGTGTGTGCACATCTGAGAGCATATGTGCACATGTATGTTGAAAGTTGGAAGTGCGCATGCCCAAATTTTCGAATAAAAACAATTAAGTAAAAACTGTATCTGAAGTTTTTGTGTTGTTTGCATGAACCCATATATCTAGGCCATTGTTATTTACTATAATCAAAACATGTTTTGGTGAAAGAAAAATATTACATCTAATTTTTGTACTTTTTAACAAAGGAATCATTATGGAAACACTTCTACTTTTTGTAGTTGTTTACATTCATTTAAGAATCTCTGCAGTTCCTAAGAAAAAATTAAAATGTTTTAGTATAATAGAATTAGAATGCATAATAATTGCCCCATACACTAGTAAAGTTACATAACTTACTGCGGGTTTGTTTGGAAATTCAGTTATGTGCTGAAGTGATAAAGGCTAATCACGGAAATTTGTTTAGTGCTTAATGCATGGTGAAAATTGAACCAGGTAAAATGTTTTGGAAACATTGGAGCATATGAGAAACCCTTGCATGTATTCAAACCAAATCCAATGTAAATAGCTACCGCTCGCTTTTACTTAAATGAAATTTCAACTGTTAAATAATATATCTTTAAACAATATAAATTAAATACTTCAATTTAAATCACATTTTTTTTTCATTTCTGACTTCTGAGATTTCAATTGTGGCCATTATTTGTAAAAAATTTACAATTCCTTTGTTTTAATCAACACACCGGATTACCTAAATGCTTAGTTTAACCACTAGCTGTTCACTTGACCACAACCTTTTCCATTTCCGAACTTAATTAAAAAAGGAATAATAAATAGACAAAAGACGAACACATTCTTTCTGACCTGTGGGGGTCACAAAACTCAGGGGATAAAACACATTTGAGAATGTAGCCATTGTGTGCTTGCAGCTTATGAAGTGGCTCAAAGTTTGTCATTGTCTGCACAAAATCACATTCCATTTGTAAAAATAAGTAAAAATTGACAATTTGACATGAGAATGACATTATTGTGATATTTTAATAAGGAACAACCTGAGTCCCTCGCAACAGGCGCCACACATAACAAGTCCCATTATTATTTGCTGCTACTACCAAACTGCCATCCCACATCACTGTTAGAGAGCGTACAGCTGTATCAACCTCTGGCACCTACATTAGAACCACAAATTTAAAATAATGTTCCATCTATAATTTTTTGTCAACTGGTGAGAGAGAAACAGGGAGGATATAGTGAGAAGCACTGGTCAACCTTAGCCAAAGGAAATTGTGTACAGTAATCCAAACGATATAGAAAGAAAAAGCATCTACGTTTTGGAGAAGCATGGCTATTGAGTGTATATTTGAAATAGATAGAGTACATGTAGGAGGTAAGTGAGAAAGAAACATGAGTTTGCACCATGAGCAACAAGAGCTTACAACTTACAACTACAAAGCTTATAATTCAAATATTTCATGCTTTCTAAATATTATTTCGGTTTTTTTTTATAAGAACCATATTTGGATTCATTTATTTATTCTTTGCACAGAGAATATTGAAAAATCTATTCTAAACTGACATGCATGTGCAATAAGAGTTCATAACTCATACCAACTCACAACTGCATGAATTTGCTGTCAAATCCCACACTCGGATATTGCCATTTTGATCACCAGATATTAGCTCAGTCTGTTGAATCACATACAAAATCAGTGAGAACGATGAAGCAAGAACTTATATGAAAAGCAATCCGCAATCCCATTACTCAATATTGAGCCATGTCAGAATCCAGATTTAAGTACCAAACAATCAACCAATAATTAAATAAATCTCATAAAAGTGAAGAGTAATTAAATGAAATAAAATAATAATACAAGCGAACAGTCATCGTGCTGTAAGGCCAATTCAGTCCTAGTTATCTCTTCAGAATTTTTAATTAGAAAAAGAATCTACATTTTAGAGTATCGTTTTAATTAATGTAACCATAAGTCAGGGATAGACAGTATAGCGACCAACAAATAGTGAAACTTAACCTGATTTGGGTGCAACACAACAGTGTTAACTGCTGCACGGCTTTCATATTCCCTCTGACAACCTGGTGCCCTGCATTTTTGTCATCAAATAAGTAAAATCTATTTGCCCAAAAATTTGAGGTCTAAAGTTATGGTATAAAATGTTTGGCAACATGAGATCTACTTCACCTCAAATCCCAGATTTTAACCGTGCCGTCCTCTGAACCAGAATACATCCAGTTCCCATCACACTGGAACCCAACTGCCATTACATTACTGGTATGTCCGTCATAGCTCATTACCTGCCACATAATCAGGAACATAAATTATTTGGAACCAAAAAATGAACAATATTTTGAGGTAGGTGTATCAGTTGAAAAGACATACCGGTTGAGGGCTATTTGAGTTAACATCAAACAACCGTATGTGAGGATTGCCAGCTGCAGCTAGGTAGCGTTTATCCGGGGTTATCTCCAGCCGATTCACTTGCTACACAAAGTGGAAACAGCAAAATTAGTGCCACTATATGGAACTTAAAATCACCAAAAACCATTCTCCATGATAAATTAGTAGCAACCAATCACCATCTAACAAAAGGCATGTGTGGCACATACATAATCATAACTTCAAAACAAACATATAGGTATATAACGCACGCATTCAACAGAATAAAAAATCAGCTAAAATATAATTGAAACTTAAAAAATAGGATATCAGAAAGTTTATGCAAGCAAACTGTTCTGGACCAAGCCAAGCCCAATCCACTAGTGAAACGGAACACTACGGGACCATGCTGTGAGGATGCCCTAGAGATCTACCCAAGCAAGTCGAGAGATGTAATCACGGTTGTATGATGACAATAAAATCATGATCTGTCAATAGCCATCTCCTAAGAGTGTTGTCGAATTAGGGTTTCCACCTTAGAAACCCTAGAGTTCAGCTTATAAAAGCTAATTCATTCTTTGTAGCATCAAAACTTCTAATGGAAGGTGTGTCTGGTGTCTGACACAACACAACACCGACATGTGTGATTACATTGAATTAAATCCTTTTTTGAATTTTTTTCTGGTCTCCGTATCAGTGTTAGTTTCAACTTTCAATGTCTGCTTCATAGAACTCTCAACTCGTGACTCAGGTTAAGGTACACATTCTCTAAACCCTAAAACCTCACATTCTAGATTCTAGACCAATTACTGACTTGATCGTCAGAGTGTTTTCAGGGTACATCACCTCAGGCAGACAATCTAGTTCCACTCCAAATCACAAACTTCGATCCTAAAATTTCACATAAGGTACATGTTTCATTATCTAGTGTTTCAAAATTACTACTTGTAAACCTATATCAATTTTTTTCAATTATTGCAAAAATCAAATAAAATAAAAAAAGAATGAGAAAAAGGGAATCAAACCGAATCAGGATATTGAATAGTCCGGTAACAGCGACCACTCTTAGCTTCCCAAAATCGAATGGTGTGATCATAGCTAGCAGTGGCGAGTAACACTGATGGTTGACTCATCCTAAACCACGAATCTTCCTCTTCTTTTTTTCTTTTGACTATCATCAATATACATTTACCTCTAACAACACAAAACCTAATTTCATTGAATTCATCAGAATCTATTTAAATTAACGTTAATGGAGTAAAATTACATTGAAAAAAATAAGGTGTGATGCGAAATAAGAGAATTGAAATAACCTGAGTGGTGGCAGTAACCGCCGCCGGGAGATCGCGGTGTCCGGAGGTTTCTACCGCCGGTGGCGACGGTGTCTGGAGAAAGGTGTGCTAGTCAGTCGTCAATTCACCGAAATCATTATGACTCGCGTTCTTTCCTTTACCAAAACTAAAACACGCCGTTTTCACTTTGGAGTCATTAATTTTAGTGTCAACAGTTTTTTAAGACTAAATTGATAGATTTATTTATTTTTACATGAGAGACGGTGAAAATGTAAATGTTTAAGAACATAAAAAATTGAAAAGAAAGTGAAGACTAGGCATGGCAACAATACCCGTCCCCGTGGGTACCCGCCCATACCCACCCAAAGTTGACGGGTTTTCCCCGCTTTGACTGGGTTTGGGTATGGGTATGGGTTTTACCCGATTCCAAAACACGGGTATGGGACGGGTAACGGGTATATAGGTACCCACCCCGAACCCATACCCATACCATACCCGAATGTATAAAATTACTTTTTTACCCCTTTTTTTTTAATATAAATAGAAACACAAGAGCAAAACCCTAGATCTATTTCATTCCTCCAGTGTCCAGAGCGGCCGACGGCGCTTTCTGTTCTGCATTCTCTCTCAACGCTCAAGCAGGTAGGGCGCTTTCTGTTCTGTATTTCCCACCCTGGTATTTTAATTATGTTTTTCTGTGTTCATTTCATTCATTCCCTTTTCATTTCATTCACAACTTTGCTTACTTTTCTGGGTTCATTTCTGGATTCATTTCATTACAATTGGTGATTTGTTTTTCAAATTCTCTTATGCAGGTTCAACCGATAATGTTAGTCTTACTGGTGAAGTTGCTGCCATGATTTTGCGTGTTCTTACTAGTGAAGTTGCTGCCATGATTTTTTCAAATTCTGAGTTTGTGTGTTCTTACTTAATTGTTGCATTCAGATTTATGCTTTGTCTTGGTGATTTACACCTGACGATTACTTCTCTTGTTGCAGACACAGGACTTAAATTTAAAAGCTCTGGTACTAGCCAATAAAATTAACTGGCAACTTTATGAGATAATTGCTGAAGAGACGGAAAGTAACTACATGGGATTCGGTTTCTAATATTTTTGCAGTATGATGTATACTTATATATTGAAAAAACTGAAGTATGTTGTTTGAAAAGCAAAGTTTGTCATATATTGATTAGTTTGTATTGAAAAAACCAAAGTCTGTTGTTCGAAAAGTTAAGTCTGTCAAATTCATGAGATAGTATCGGCCAAGATGAATATATATATAATCAGTCAGGAAGTCTAGTAGGCTTTGAACAAATCATTAGTGTTTTAAACAAAAAAAAAAATTATTAAAAAATGATTCACTATGGGTATGGGGATGGGGATGGGATCCCCGAACCCGTCGGGGACGGGGATGGGATTCAATTTCTCATCCCCGTTGGGTATGGGTAGGGTAACGGGTAAGTTTTTGAGAATAGGGTATGGGGATGGGGAAGGTGATACCCGTCCCCACCCGTACCCATTGCCATGCCTAGTGAAGACCCTCTTGCAAAATATGTAGAGTCAAATTAGTCCTCCATAAATAAAAAGATTATATTTAATCCTTTACAAAATTAAATTGAGACAATTTAATCCATGAGTTTGTTTCGATTATTGTATCTATCTATAAAGTGTTACATATTTAGTGTAATGTTAAATATTTAGTCTTATCCTAACATGATTATCATATCTCAAACCAAAAAGTGATCAAGTGACCAAAACACAATGTTTTTAGACAAATGGTATTTGTATAATCACTTTATTATAACTTTTTGACAATTTTATCTTTCATATTTGTTAGATTATGTGGCTTTAATTCTTCACTTTTACCTATTATGTTTGACTTATTTATGAGGTAGGTTACTTTTGGATTTAATGTGCCTACAATCTTTGATTAAGAGAAATCAGAATTTCCTTCTAATATGTGCCTACAATCTTTGACCAAGAGAAATCATGATTTTCTTCCAAGCTCCTGCTCTAGGTGGATGTTCCAACTTTGATTCCTTCACTCTTAAGTATGAGATTAAGGCATATATATATATATATATGGAAGCAACGTGAAAGGCTTGAGACAATGAGTTATCACAAAACAATTGGAACACACTTTGTATACACTTGAGTGTATTTTTGGTGAGAATTCTTGTTCCATTTTAGAGAGTATTTTAGGAGATATTGAGAGAAAATATTGTCTTTTGTCCTCATCACTATAAGAGGATTTGTTGTACTCTTTTCTTTTACATAGTGGAACTTTGTTCGTGATCGCCCGTGGTTTTTTACTTCTCATATTGAGGAGTTTTCCACGTAAATCTTGTGTGTTATTTATTTCTCTTGTTATTTTACTTAATTCTCTTTAATTCCCAATTGCATCGATCCTGTGCTTCCGCATTGCGCTGATATCCCTAACAAGTGGTATCAGAGTACAATCACTAACCAATGCGTATGAAAATATAAATTTGTTGAGAGATGTCAATCTCTTAAATAAATCTCAGCTATCTTGAGATGGTTATTCTCAGTAGTTGCGCACAGAAGATAACTTGGTTAACAACAAAAATAAAAAATTGAAGAAGGGGTGATATTTATCGCACTATGACTAAATTGAAGGAACTTCACTTTGGTCCTGTGGGAATCTTCTTGATGATGACCCTTTCTTACTACTTTAAATTGGAAAATAGTATCTTTAGCAAACGACATTGGGCTTGATACTGACCTAATAAGATCAGGATTATGAAATCTACTTTATATCATGATTCATGAACTCAGTATTATTTTTTTAAAATCATTATGAAAGTCTGGAGATATATTTAAGAATGATATCATGCTTTTTCTACGTATCATTCTTATAATTAACATCCCACACTTTTTTATTTTCGTCCTTTTCTCTTCTTTTTTCCCCTCATTCCTAACCACTCTGATGGGAATGGAATGTGGGAGAATTATTTATTCATCTTTATCTTAATTTAACTACATAAAAGTAGGGTGTACGAGTGATAATGATGGTTTGCCAATTATTTTAAAATTATTTCTCATTCAAAAAAAAATTATTTTAAAATTCAATAAAAAAAAAATTATAATGAATCAATTCATTGTTTCACTTTTACGTATGCCACCATCTTCTGGCTTCATAATTCTTCCATTTTTTTCCATTACATTTAACATAGAAAATACAACATTTTATTTGGACAATACTTATAGTACTAACTTATTTCACTTATTCTCTTTGATTTGTTTAAAAATACAAAAAAGTATACCAGCTTTTTTCTGGTGTATCCTTAAGTAAACACAAACTCAATTGAGATTTTCACGAGAATAAAGTTACGTTGTTTAGCAACTCCTTAATTAACAGTTAACATAAACAAATACATATGCTACTTGATGTCAATGTTATGAAACCGTGATTCACAAGACACTGTTAAGTGTTGTATTTGAGGTTCTTGTTCCTTTGTTTCTTCAGCTTTCTCCGCTAACTTAATCAAACGATTCTTCATCTCCTTGCTCTTACCCCATAGAAGAATGTATAATCCAAGCATCACCAATATTGACCCCAACACACTAAACATTGAGAAATACTTACATTAACATATGTATAATACATCACAACATGGTTTTTTTTAGGCAATATCATAACATTGTTAAAACTTAGCTATATTTTCTTGTACATAATTATAACTATATCATTCTTCAATTTTCCTTTATATTGACACATATTTTCTAATACAACTCAAATGGCTAGATCAAACTTCAAAATTTAGAGAGAAACTTAGAACTAAAAGAGATAAAATTGGTTATATTTTTCCATTGATTCTAATGAGACACTACAATGCTTGTATAAGTTGGTGCATACTCGTAGTAAAATAACAACAATTACATAATGACACATAACTAACTAATATATTATGTCTAAGATTCTAGAATAAACTAGTTTGAGTCATTATTCTTTTATCTTTGAGATCTTATCACTTTCCATTATTTTTCTCCTCTTACATTACTCCCCAAAAATTATTGCAATAATATTTTCAATACACTTTTCTTTATCATATATTTATTTTTATTTTTTAAATTAAGACACTTGATTTGAAAATCTATAAAAAATGTGTGGAAGAGTTTAAAAGAGTGATTAGCATCATTCCAATAACTCTGTCTCTAACACACTTTATATAGAATCCTAGAATTATATAATTTATATTAAATATCATATCTAAAAGGGTGGAAGAGTAACAAGAAAATAAATGGAACTCACCTTCCAAGATATAACTGCTCATGTAGGACAGGGATATCAATCAAGGCTGCCATTATTTGAACAAAGGGGCTAAATGCTGCTGTAAAGACTGGACCCCTCTTCTTAACACACCATGACATTCCCACAAAACACAAACCTGATCCAATTATTCCCTGTAAATACAATGTTTCAATTATTGTTCTAATTATATTCACCCTTCCATGATCAATTTTCATTATTATATGCTTTTCTCTTCCATGATCAATTTTCATTATTAGATACTCATGTCGTCAATTTTCATTATTCCTTGCAAATACAATAACTCAAATCATAAAAAAATTATTATTAGACACATATGTCTATCGAGTTCGGTCGAACACATATCGAGGCCTAACAGAAACCCTGGCTTGAAACCTTTTCTTAACCTAATAATAATATTTTAATAAAATTATTATATTTTTATTTTAATGAGTGAAATAAAAAGTGAACTTACAGCATACAAAATAGCGATTATTTGTATCTTTCCTCTGAGAACCCATATAGACAAGTTATGGTCAATGCACAAGCAAATGACAGCTGATTGAATAGCTCCAAAGAAGCTCATGATTGCTGTGCTAGAATACTGGCATGGATATCTTTTGCTTATTTTAGATTGTAAAATGAACCAAGAAGACCAAAAGAGAGTTCCCAAAATCAATGCTATCACACCAATAGTCCATTTCTCTGGTGTCCTTGTAGCTGCTAGCTTCACTGATGACTCATGATGAGAAAAATTAAATAGACCCTTTCCTTTGTAAAGTGTCAACATCAATGCACCAACTATACACACCAATGTACCAAAAATCTTGGCTCTACCACTGTTGCATTTGATGTTCACAGTCTCTATTCTGTAGTAGAAACAAGAGCATACATCAATCCATGGTGACTTGGTACATGTGAATCACTGATACAGACACAAACACTGGACACGATACTGACACTGGTAATAATAGTAATGATAATATATAGGAGTACATGAATAGCACAGCTTTGATGATTCTTACCCAAATGGCAATGCCAATAGGAAAGTGACCACAGGCACCATGTTGACAAAAGCACAAGCAAATGTAGCAGAAGTGTATTGAATCCCCAGGAGGAAGAAGTATTGTGTGACTGAAGCTCTATAAAGAAAGTATTCAATAAGTCTTGACTACAAATAAGACAAATAATTGGGAAGTAAATAGGATGAAAAAGTGGCTAGGGAGAAAGATGGAACATAATGAAATGTGTTTTTCTGACTAACCCAACAATTGCACTGAAGAAGAGGTAGCATAAAATTCGGAATGTTAACGGCGGTCTGCTATTTCTGCAATAAAAATATGATCAAAAAGAAAATATCTATGATTTTCTTCAAGTATATAGTATACAAACAGGATCATAAGTGCTATTTGAGTAAAAATATTTGTTAAGTTTCATGTGAAGTTGATATTGTTTTCAAACTTCAGTTTGACTATAAGTGGAAAAAAGTAGCATTTTATTTGAGTTGAACATTTTTACACTAAATTCAACATCAAATTTGCTTTTCTATTTTCATAATAAGAACATCCTAACATAAATCACTAACATCAAACGTTTACTTATTCTAGCATACATCTTCAAGATCAAAAGTAGCTGATTATTATCTGCATGCTAACAAGATCATGATTTGTAAAATAAAAAAGGAAGAAGAAGAAGAAGAATACTATTCAATGATGGACTGAAGGTACATACCTTTCCCTAAAGTATCCAATTGAGCCTACAAAAATGGTAGCAATAGAGAGACGGTATGTGATAAAAACCAAATGGTTCATTCCTTCATCAAGGACTTTCTTGAGAAGAATATTCACAACAGCAAAAGAAATATCAATTGCTATCATTATCATAAAAGGTTTCCATTCTTCACAACTCTTCATTTCACCAATGCAATTGTATTCAACAAGGCAACAACAATGCAAATTCAATTCTACTTGCATATGTATGCAATTTAGATTAGACCTTACTGTTGATTTATATAAAATAATATTCCAGAATAAGTGGTAACAAAGCAAGATTAAATTCTGAAGTCACATCAAATACTTTACTCTACTATTTATGCTCTAAGCTCTTCCTTTTGCTTTATTTTGACTGATCCTCTTCTATAAAAATATATTTATTCCAGAATCATTTTAATGGCTAGTACAAAATATTATAGGTTGATTCAAAATCTATGGCTATGGTATTGTTAGCCTAATATAGGCCATGAGTTTTTCATTTACATATTTCATTTAGGCCATGTTTGGATACCAAGCTTAATTTGCAGCATATAGTATAAGCGCTTATACTATATGTACTTATTATAAGCAACTTTCATAGCAAAAGATAAAATGAAGTTGTTTTCACAAGTTGAACATGGCTTATATAGATGTCACAAGTTGTTTTCTTAAGTTCTTCCAAACAGTCTCACAAGTGCTTACGTCAGTTGATAAACTCAAATAAGTCAATCAAAACATGCCCTTAAGTAAGAAGTAGCTTATGTTCTTTATGTTTTATCCTTCTTTTATTTCTCTTGGTGGACAATTGAACCTTCAATTCTATGAACATTGAAAGGCATCTTTTTGGTGGGAATGTAGTAGAAGAAATGGTGCCTCTCCCTCTCATATGTACATGGCATCTAATACTTTTTATCTTTTTGAAATTGAATTAGCAACAAAGCCACCTTAAAAAATGGAAAGTAAGAACAAGTTGTCAAATCTTAAAGCAATTAAATCACTTTAAAAAAACAAAGGAAAATAGTGGTGCACAAAGCAGGGGAAATTTGTAAGACATGGACATTATGGATCAATGAAAATGAAGTTTCAAGTGGTTGTGGCATACCTTAGGATTAAGAATTAGATAATTTGATTTATATTTTATAGATGAAATCTCAAATATTGAATTATTTTGAAAATAGTTTCAGTTTAAACTTTTCTATAAGAAATAACGGCTTTCAAAATTTGTTGTGAGGTCTTTAGTATATAAAAAAACAAAATGATTTTCGGATCATGGCATCATGCTAGTGTTCTAAGAGCATAGTTTAAGGAATTTAAAAGAAAATTTTGTCTTAAAAATACAAACACTAATTAAAATAATGAATACATCATTTTTTATGCAAAAATTCAGTCTATTAATTCAAGAATGAAGAGAAAAGTTACTTCACTATGTAACACCCCTATCATCTATGAATACCAAAACTTCGTATCATAATATAGTTTCATAATCTATTCAAAATTAGTTGGGACACATGTTATAGCTATCAGATCAGGTCATTTTACTGACTCTCTAAATGTTCGATTCTAAGCATGAAGCATTTAATGAGATGTGACTTAAAAATATGTTTATAAATATTCTTCATCATACAAACATTTTTTATAATGATTGAGTTAGACTCTACTCAAATTCTAAGAAAATTCTTGTATAAGAAAATTTAAATAATTTAAAAAACTGAATCAAAATACATTGAACTATTTTTTGAACTGAACCAGATTTTAAAAACAATTTAAAAAACAAACCAAATGGTGAGAGAGGGAATGGGAGATGGGGTAAGGAGAGGGAGAAAGAAAGAGGCAGCGAGAGAGAGATAGAGAGAAGAAGGGGAGAGAGGGAGATAATATTAAACCAATTTCAAAATAGATCGATTAAAAATTGGATCATAGCATAAACCAGTTTACAAAATTGAATTGGTTCTAAATTAAGTATAAAGTGAATTAAAAGCAGTTAAAGAGTTGACTGATTTTTACTAAAGTGACTTTTAGGAATCGAAACAATTCATTAATGTCGTCCAATTCAACTTAGTTTAAGATCCATGAAGACAACCAATTATACATTATGATATATGGTATGATATGAATTAGGCAAAACTTAATCCATTTTTACCAAATTAATATTAAGGTTAAATATGTTTTTGTTTCTTTTTTTTTTTAACAAACTAAAATGATATGTATTACGAACTGAATTGATTCACCTTGCACAAGGCATGCAAAGAGAGAACCAACCACAAATATGTACAATCTTTACAGAGATTTGGTGGAATAAAAGACACCCACCAGAGTTCAATACCACTTACATGTGGACACCCATACAATGAAGAGGATGTCGCCACCAATCATGATAGCTAAAGCAAAAATTAGCCTTATTAGATTTCATCCATAGGAAAGATGTCAATTTAACCTTTTCAGCTAAAACAGAAGGATCAGACACCGTATGTTGAAATGCACGATTATTCCTTTCCTTCCAGATAGCCCAAACAGTAGCGAACCAAATAATTCTGAAATATAAATAAGTCCCTCTAGGCAAACCCGACATGCTTATAAACTGATTAAAATGATGTCGAAGATCACCTGAGCACACTGTAGAAATTCCTAGCCATTGCCAAATGTGGTACCAAAGAGAACCAAGAATGTGACATCCTAAGAACAGATGAGAAGCTGTTTCTGTTACCCCACACCCGGACACACAAGCCGATTCAGAAATTTGAAGAACTCGCCGACGAACTAAGTTATCTTTTGTAGGAAGTCTGCTTCTAAGTAAGCGCCACACAAAAAGAGATACCTTTGATGGAATGAGCTTATGCCATACATCATCTACCGTACTCCTATCGACGTGAACACCATTACTTGTAATGTAGCGGTAAGCCTCTCGCACCGTGTATCCATGGACTGGATCCAGCAACCACCTCCAAGTATCAGAAACATTTTCCTGCAAAACAACATTGTGAACCAGCAAAGAACACTCCATCACAGTATCCTCCTCCCATGCCAACAGACGACGACGCCACACCCAACCTCTCCCATTCTCCATCCATCCTAACCTAGACATTTCCGCTACTGAACAATCCTTATTCACTGCCAAATCAAAAAGGCGGGGAAATTTTAACCTCAACGGTATTCCCCCAACCCAATTATCATACCAAAATAAAGTATTCGTTCCATCTCCCAGCACCCTACGACTGTTCTCATCAAACCACCTCCCAACACCCTCACCCACCCCTTCACGCAACCTCCCTACCACACGCCACCAAGAAGAACAATGGCTACCCCCTTCCTGTAACCGCCCCCCCACCTCACCGTAGCGAGCTTTCAAAACTCGGTACTACAACCCCTCCTTGTCAATCAACAACCTCCAACACCATTTTCCTAACAACGAAAGATTAAAAGCTCCCACCTTCCTAACCCCCAGCCCTCCATCCACCTTTGGAGTACAAATCGGCTCCCAATCTATCCATGAAATTTTCCTAAACTCCTCACCCCCGCCCCAAATTTTTTTTTTTAAAAATAGATTCGATAGAAGAAATTATACCTGCAGGGGCTTTGAAAAAGGAAAGAAAGTAAACTGGAATGGAGGACAGAACGGACTTCAGAAGAACCAAACGGCCGCCGAAAGATAGAAACTTATTGTTCCACAACGACAGACGAGAGACAATGCGATCCGCCACAGGTTTCCAAAAACAAAGTTTCCGAGGATCACCCCCAATAGGCAGCCCCAAATAGACAAAAGGGATTGTTCCCCTACGACAGTTCATCACCAGAGCAGCTTCCGATAACCAAGATTCTGATATATTTACACCAGTCAACATACTTTTATTAAAATTAACCTTTAGGCCTGAAATTTCCTCAAACAAAAGCAGGACCGCTCGCATAGTACGGACATTCAACCAACTCTTTTCGCCCAAAATTAGAGTGTCGTCCGCAAACTGAAGATGAGTCAACCTAACCTCACTCATGCGTCCTACTCCATACCCATGATACAAGTTTGCATCTACAACTGCATTCATTAAAACATTTAGCCCTTCTGCTGCCAACAAGAATAAAAAAGGTGACAAAGGATCTCCTTGACGAAGACCTCTCTCAATGGGAAACTCTTCAGTTGGACACCCGTTCATTAACACTGATGCCGTTGCCGTTCCAACACATTCAAAGATCCACTTCCGCCATAATCTGGGAAAATTCATAGCTGCCATCACCGAATCCAAATACTTTAAATCAATGGAATCATATGCCTTTTCGAAGTCTACTTTGAACATAAGTAACTCCATCTTTAACCGTTTTGCTTCATCAACTGCTTCTTTTGCTATCAAGATACCATCTAATATCTGCTTGCCTTTAACAAATGTCGTTTGGGACTCTGACACCACACTCCCCACCACCTCCCGAAGCCGATTAGCAAGAACTTTGGCAAGGACCTTATACAAACACCCAACCAAAGATATTGGCCTGAAATCATTAAGGCCTTGCGGACTATCCAGCTTTGGAATTAAAGCTATAAAAGTTGAATTTAAACCTTTTGTGAGTTTCCCATTTCGATGAAATTCCACAAAGAATCTCATAAAATCTTCATGAACTGAATCCCAAAAATCTTTAATGAAGCCTAAATTGATTCCATCAGGTCCGGGGCTTTTAAAACTATCGCAATCCCAGACTGCCTGCTTCACCTCCGCAAGAGAAAACGGTTTTGATAAGTTACCTGCCTGAACACTGGATAATTTGCGAAACTGAAGGTTTTCCACTCCCGGTCGATCAGCCCCCAAGGCTTTAAAATGATTAGCAAAATGATTAAAGACAGCAGCCTGAATGTTATGCACCCCAGTCACACTAACTCCATTGACAGAAAGCGAATGTTATGCACCCCAGTCACTTAGAGTTTGCATCGCCTTCCTGGAGCCAATTCATGCGAGATTTTTGCCAATTAACACTATTCTGAACACGAGCCATGGAATGTAATTTAACTGATAACTCATGCAGCTCGTGCACTTCTTCTTCTGAAAATGCAGTCAACTCCGCTTTTGAGTCTAAAATAGAAATATTATTTTTAACCTCCAACATTTTACCATCAAGATTTTGGCAATGTTGAAAATGCCACTCTTTAAGACTTGATTTCATCATTTTCAACTTTTGTTGTAAAACAAAACCACCCCAGCCATGGCACACAAAAGACCCCCATTTTTCACGAACAAAATCTTTGTAACCAGTATAATCCGACCAACATTTGAGCATTCTCAAAGGACGAGGTCCCCAATTAGCATCATCGACATGTAACATGACAGGAACGTGATCTGATAGACCCCGCTGATAAGCTACCTGAATACTGTTTGGCCACTTTTCACACCATTTGTTTGACAACAAAAATCTATCCAACCTACTCATTGATACACCATCACCTTTAAACCAAGTAAACAAACGTCCGCAAATAGGCAGATAAATTAGAAAACTATCATGAATAAATTTATTGAACGAATCCGCGTCACCTTGCCTAAACAAAGCGCCCCTGCCTTTCCTCTCTACAGCGCTACGGACCGAATTAAAGTCCCCACACACACACACAGACAAGTAGCAAGATTATTAAGAACAAGTAAGTTCAATTGATCCCATAAATCCTTCTTAGCCGCCAAATCACAGGGTGCATAAACATTAACGATAATAAATTCTTCGGCAGAATGAATGACCGTACCTTTAATAACCAAAACATTACCAAAGCCCATTGATGACCAAACATTGACTTGAGAAGCATCCCAAACTGATAATAAACCACCAGAAGCCCCCTCAGACTTTTGAAATGAATAACCGCACGGAGTGTCACCCCACACTGATTTAATCACCATATCATTCACCACCTGTAACTTTGACTCCTGAATACATAACACCATTGGATTCTTCTCGCGAACTAACCTTCGAACCTCCACCCTCTTCTCACCACCACCTAACCCCCTCACATTATAAGATAACACCTTCATATCTACCACCCTCCCGCCCTACACCCACCCGCACAACCACCCTCAACGCTCCCCACCCTCACCATCACACCCCTTAACTCCGCTCCCCACCAACTCACTACCCACCGCCACCCTCAATTCTCTCCTCCCCTCCCTCGTTAACAAATCAAAACTATTCATTGTTTCACATTGATACTTCACTCCTACCACCTTACCTATATTCCTAACATCCGCTGCTAACCCATCCTTATTACCATGTAGCACCACCCAACTCTCACAGTCCTTATTAACGGAAAATGATGAATTTTTTGACGAATCCGATGATGTAGTAACTGCTGCCTGCACCTTATGTTTCGCCCCACCAATCGTACGTTTCTGTTTTTGTTTCTTCAATATGTGTAAAATTTGTTTTCTGTCTTTAGCCGGCATACGTGCAATTCTTTTCATGAAACCCATTGTATGTTTTTGAGTACCACTTTTCATGCATTTGGGCTGCACAATATGTTGAGATGAATTACTGTGTGCTGTGTCTAACTTGCCATCCTTATTTGTCTCTACTTCGCAAGTAGCAGAAAAAACATCTCCACCTTCTTGAATAGTCCGCCGCTTTGAAAGATAATCAAAACTCCACGGTCCATGTGAATTATTTTCCTTCGGTGCAACTGAAGATGATAAAATATTAAGCTTAGGCAGCCCATTAACTTCATCCCTTGGTGACTTCAGCAAAGGCTTAACTACCGGTGATAAATTGACCTCAAAGAAATTAGTTTTCTGCTCATTTACATCAATAATGGGTGAACCAAGAATAGGGGATGAACATCTACCACTCTTGTTCTCATCATGCTGACTTCATTCCTTTTGCAAATCATCAACCAAGGCATCCAATTCCCACTCCCCTTGCACTTCATCTAAACCATCAACGTCATTTGAATGCATTAACTCTTCCGCTCTCGTATCAGAGTCAACCTCCGTCAAAAAAGCATCCTCCCCCAAATTACAACCCCATTCCTCCACCAACTTAATATCAATCTTGGTCCCATCAATAATGAAATCCTCCAATTTATTCACAATTTCAATATGCGGTGTCGAAACTAGAATACGTGCAAAATCCAACCTGGCTTTATCGACTGTGCATTCATCAGCATGAATGAATTTCCCAACTCCCGATACACACAGTCTGAAAAAAGACTCATTCCATGCGTGAGCCGGAATACCGTACACACGTAACCAAGCACCACGTTCGTATCGAACCTCCTTCGACGACCACTTCTGAAAGTTAGAAAAAAGCATTCGAAAAAAATCACTTGCCCCGTTGAGCACTTGCCAAATATCATCGCCTCCGTTACAATTAATGAAAGCTCTATCACCCCCCATAGGAGTAACAACCACATTTTGAAAACCGGCATCCTCGACCTTTTGTTGAATAGACAACACCGAATCCCCCCCAATCACAGAAGCTACCATACCGGAGTTAGCCCACTTTCTATCCGCAGCCTTTGATAGATACACAGGAGCACAATGAAAAATATCATTTTCTTTTGTAACAGATGCCTTGACCACCGCTGTTATCTTCTTTCCTCCCTCCTCACTCACGTTGCAATTACCTCCTTCAACTCCCTCAGACCTCCTCTTCTCCTCATCCTTCCCTCCTCCCTCCACCATCGTGACTTTCTCCTTCCCACTCACACCCTGCGTCACCGTCCGTACCTTCTTATTCTTCATGAAGCCCCCCACCGAACCACCATTAACCTTCCTGAAACCCACTCTCCGTTCCTGAATAGCTCCCTCACCCATATTCAACTCCACCTTATCCATGACCCTCTTCTCTCTCTCACAAACCTTCAACTTCCCCAACTTAACATCCCCACCATCCTTCCTCACACCAGACACCACAACAGCAGGTGCAATGTCATTGTGCGCAAACCGGTCATATCTAGCCTCTCGAGCTAAAACACGACAATTCCCAATCCAAACATTGTTTAAAGCCTGTAATAGTTTATCAGAATTTTTCACGTTCGCATACCTGACAAAGCCGTATTCCAGACCTCGAGCATTCTTGTTACGTGCAATATAGACATCTGTTAGAATACCACACACCTCAAAAGCTTGACGCAATTTGAACAGAGGCATGTTGTCGGGAAAGTTGGAGACATAAAATGACACCTTATAGCCAGAGAAACCTGACGCAGCTACACCAGACCCATGCCACTCAGCTGAAGCCACTTTGCCTCCCATCTTGTTGGAACTGTAAACCCTAGTCTCATGCAACTGCCTGTCTCGAATGTGATCCATGGAAACCCTATTGAAAACCTGAAGCCGATTCTGTCTAAACCCTGCCGCCGCTCCTCTTTGTCCGTCTGATCCTCTTGAAAAGTCATGTCCTCGTTGATCCGATTCCGTCGCTTTCCTCTTTCTCGACCTCACCACAGACCAATTCCCCCTATCCCCCCCAATTTCTGCCACCCAGGCTGGACCCCGATCCCCCCTTGATATCTCTCTGCCGGAGAAAGATTCCGACGCGGTTGCCCTCGGAGTGGCCTTGGGTCACCGCCGCTCATTCTACCTCTCGCGCTCATCTCACTTTGATCCAATTAACTTTTATTTTTTTAATCCCTTTTTTGTTTCTTATGAATATCTCAATTTTTCTTTTAGTCTCTTTAAAAAAATTCATCAAGTTTCGGACCCTAAAATAATTTCCGACGCGACTTTTAGTCTTTGCTTAAGTAAACTACAGTTCAAATTTTTTAAATTATTTTCTACAGTCTTGTTTAGTACATTATTGAAATATCTTTTGCAAAAGTTTTAAAAAATTTATGATGGATGAATTAAATATGAATTTTTAAGTTTTTAACGTTTAAAAAATTACATTTAATTCATATTTTGTTAAAATATTCTAAATTTATGTGGCGAGGTTGTTATTATATTCCTAAGCATCTTTGTTAAAATTCAATTAAAAATATGAATGGCACACATAAATTGACATAAGAACATGAACCAAAATTCATGACAGAAAATATTTTGGGAACAAAAAATTGCTGAAATTTTTTATAGAGATTAAAAATAAAATTGGTGATACTTATTAGGTTCAATAACTTATTTAACCTTTAATATTATCTCTTCTACATATTGTATGGATAATATGAAGGAAGTCCATGATTCAACTCATGGTACCAACAAATCTTTGTTCGTTGCTAACAAACTAACGACTAACATTTGCTTTAAAAAAAATAGAATCATGCATGTATGCGACAATCTCTTAAAATTTCTAGAAGGTTTTTCACCCTTTAACTAAAAGTGGTTTATCTATATTAAAGAAAAGAAATCTCAATATTTATTTAAAGGGTATTTCGCATCCACAAACTTCTAAAGAACCAATTCGAAAATGCCTTATGAATTACTTCATGTAATATTTTAGTTGAATTATCTGTAAAAAGTAGTTCCAACTAGATTGTCTTCAAGACAATATCTTTAAAGTTTTCATTAACAAATATAAAACATTCAATTTATAGAACATCACATTGTCCCAATTAATTCTTTGCCTATGATTTAAGTCTTCAGATGGAATTTTTAAATTTGAAGGATAAAAGATGTTGGAGATGTAACCTTTTTGCCTAACATGTTTACAATAAGTGATGATATATTCTTTGACTCTGCAAATATTTTTAAATGTAATGTTGTGAACTTGCCATTGCCATGAATATTGTGCCTTTGGTTGCTTGGATGCAACATATTATGGATTGACAGGTAACTAATTAATGGCACAAATTCTATTATGTAGCATATTATATTTTAGAACTGAAGCATAGGATAACATGAATAATATGTCAACTCTCTAGGTCCTTGGCTTTTTTTAGTAAAGTTCCTTCCTCAAGCTTTTTTGCAGCTCTATATTAATGTATATACATTTGATAACGAGGACCGTTCTTTTTCAAGATCAAAGCATTTACACTTGCTCTTCTTTTATGATAGGGTCAGGGTGCATGGAATTTGGACTCTCGTGACAAAAAAGATTAATAAAAACAGGAATGTTCGCACGTGAAAACCCTCTTGTTTCATTTGCCATAGGTTGTGCCTGTAATAGAGAATTTGTTTTCTTAATGTTAAATAATAGTAGTAGAATAGAATTTCCAAAAGAGGAGCTGGTGGAATCAAATAATTGTTGGACTAGAAAAATTTACTATATTTGGGATGTACTACTGCATTGGAATTTTGATATCATACTTATTATAAAAGCCAGTTAGGTCAAGCAAATGCTTAACCCTAATTGCTTTTGTGTTTTCCCTCCCAAACACATCTCCTAGGTGTGTTATGCAAGCTTTGGTACCATCATTTAATGATGCATTTAATGTTGATTTCAAGTTTTCAAATTTGAATTTCCCTCCCAAGTGTGGACATGTCATCATTAATGTCTCCTTGGTGTGTTATGCAAGCGTTGGTACCATCATTTAATGTTGATTTCAAGTAAATATTTTTTCGTAAAAAAGTTTCGGTAAAATATTTTTTTACTTTAAAAAAAAATATTCCCGGTAAAAAAAAATTTCATATTTTTTTCAAAAAAATCCCGGTAATTTTTTCCCATATTTTTTTCCAATAATTTTTTTTTAAAAAATAGTTTTTTTTCGGTAAAAAAATTTATTTATAGAAATTTTCGGGCTTAGGGCCTTTTAGATTGATTCACATATGAAGGTCATATGCTAATGCTCTCCATTAGTTTCTGTGGTGTTTTTTTTTATTGATGCACTTCCTTTACATTGCTCTTTTTTGCCGTTGTTTAGAAAAGTTTAATTGACGTGTTTTTTTTAAGTAATAAATTTATTTAGATCGATTCACAAACTAAGGTCATAAGATATTGTTGTTAGTTTCTGTGCTTTTATTGTTTATTGATGCACTTTGTTTACAATGCTCTTTTTGCCGCTATTTAGAGAAGTTTAATTGACATTGCATTTTTTTGTTATGCAATATGTGTCGCATGATTATATGTTTTTGGGTACACACCATACAAAAGACATTGGTTATGAGTTGTACCGTTATGTAACTTTGGTGGATCCAAAATGAAATCATGCATAAAACGAAGAGTTGTTATTGTATTCAGATACACAAAGCACGTATATATCAGCAAGCATGAACTGGTTTTTTCCATATTTTTTTCCAATATTTTTTTTTAAAAAAAATAGTTTTTTTTTGGTAAAAAAATTTATTTGTAGAAATTTTGGGGCTTAGGGCCTTTTAGATTGATTCACATATGAAGGTCATATGCTAATGCTCTCCATTAGTTTATGTGGTGTTTTTGTTTATTGATGCACTTCCTTTACATTGCTCTTTTTTGCCGTTGTTTAGAAAAGTTTAATTGACGTGTTTTTTTTAAGTAATAAATTTATTTAGATCGATTCACAAACTAAGGTCATAAGATATTGTTGTTAGTTTCTGTGCTTTTATTGTTTATTGATGCACTTTGTTTACAATGCTCTTTTTGCCGCTATTTAGAGAAGTTTAATTGACATTGATTTTTTTGTTATGCAATATGTGTCGCATGATTATATGTTTTTGGGTACACACCATACAAAAGACATTGGTTATGAGTTGTACCGTTATGTAACTTTGGTGGATCCAAAATGCAATCATGCATAAAACGAAGAGTTGTTATTGTATTAAGATACACAAAGCACGTATATATCAGCAAGCATGAACTGGTTTTTTCCATATTTTTTTCCAATATTTTTTTTTAAAAAAATAGTTTTTTTTCGGTAAAAAAAATTATTTGTAGAAATTTTGGGGCTTAGGGCCTTTTAGATTGATTCACATATGAAGGTCATATGCTAATGCTCTCCATTAGTTTCTGTGGTGTTTTTGTTTATTGATGCACTTCCTTTACATTGCTCTTTTTTGCCGTTGTTTAGAAAAGTTTAATTGACGTGTTTTTTTTAAGTAATAAATTTATTTAGATCGATTCACAAACTAAGGTCATAAGATATTGTTGTTAGTTTCTGTGCTTTTATTGTTTATTGATGCACTTTGTTTACAATGCTCTTTTTGCCGCTATTTAGAGAAGTTTAATTGACATTGCATTTTTTTTGTTATGCAATATGTGTCGCATGATTATATGTTTTTGGGTACACACCATACAAAAGACATTGGTTATGAGTTGTACCGTTATGTAACTTTGGTGGATCCAAAATGCAATCATGCATAAAACGAAGAGTTGTTATTGTATTGAGATACACAAAGCACGTATATATCAGCAAGCATGCACTGGTTTTACATCTATAATTGTGCAGTACTTATGATATGAGCCGCATGTGTATGGGAGGACTCCACACGTGTGTGTGTGTGTGTATACCTAACTGATGGACAACTAATCGGCATTGCAAAAAATGAACCATTGACTTTGTTATCTAAAGCATAGAAGGAAAAAAAAAAAACCAAACTGAGCATGAAATGGGCAACAAGTTTCACAAGAATCCTCTAAAGAGAATCATTGTATTCATATGAGGTAAAAAAGTCGTAATATAAGTTCGCGCACTCCTTTTGCCGATATCACTAATGGAAAGCAATAATAATACTATAAGTTATAATGAACACAAAGAATTCTATTGCGACTATTGTCAAGATCACCTATCCAAATATATTAGATAGCATGACTGATATAGCTTATTTTCAAGACAAGTCCATATTAACTCCAAAGCATTCAATTGTCAAACAAATAAACGATTATATATTGGATTTGATTCCAGGCGAAGCACAAATGTATCTGAGTTAAGATTCGCCGTTAGCAACAAACCCGAATGGCGATGCAATTGATGTTGTCCACACTCCTGAATTTCTCAACACAATTAATACACCTGGTCTTCCAAATCACAAACTCAAGTTAAAGGTTGGTGTTCCAGTGATGTTGTTAAGGAATACAGATCAAAGATCAGGATTATGCAATGGCACAAGACTAATCATAACTAGAATGGGTAAATTTGTGCCTGAAGGAAAGGTCATATTTCGAAGCAATATATGCAAGAAAATTTTTTATACCAAGATTATCTCTTACTCCTTCTGATGTCATGATACCTTTCAAATTTCAACGGAGACAGTTTCCGATAGTTGTTTCTTTCGCAATGACTATTAACAAAAGTCAAGAACAATCTCTGAAGAAAGTTGAGATATATTTGCCAAGTCATGTGTTTTCACATGGTCAGTTATATGTTGCAATATCAAGAGTTACCTCCAGAGATGGATTGAAGATGCTTACAATGGATGAAAATGTTCAAGATGCCAATGTGACTTCAAATGTAGTATATCCAAAAGTATTTCGTAATGTAAGATAAGTTGTGCTAAAAATCAATGATTTTTGTACGATATTTTGATTTATTGCATTCCAATGGTAGCAACAAATTATATTACTAAAGTCACCATTATGCGACTAATATTTATCGTAATTGGAATTTTATAAAATATTAATTACATATTGATTCAGTTATAACCAATTAATATAGGAAGAGACTAATAATCGTAACTTCAAACGCGCATGTGTAAGCTGGTAGGACCCGTGCGGAGCACGGGTCGATGGTCTAGTAAATAGTAATGCATGGCATCATGGCATCTGCTGCAGGACACACAATGTGACCTCCATTAATTTAAATGATATGATTTGAAACCTAACATTAAAATTCTAAAAGCATGAGAATTTTATGATAATTAGGACAGTTGATTCCCTGTGTGGTAGTATTGTTTCTAAAAAAAACTATACATTATGATGTATAATCACGCACTTAATATTGTTATAAACATTTTGTCAAAAAAAAAATATTGTTATGAACATTAACTTTGTTCTTAACAATTTTTTGGAGAAGTACATACATAAGAAGTTTAGCTTCACCACAAGAGAATAATTCAACGTTTGATCAAATTCTTTTTAGCTTCATCCAAAATAAATAAATAATACTCCACAAGAGTATGTTTTATTCATTTTTAGGATACTAAAAATATTACTACCATTTAACGAGTAAATAGGCAATTTCCCCCCCCCCCCCCCCCCCCCCCCCCCCCCCCCCCCCCGAAATTGCAAGGTTTGTCAAATACCCCCTGTAGTTAACGAAACATCAATTACCCCCCTGAAATTGCATAACGTTAATCAATTTACCCCCTCCGTCAATTTTTCTGTTAACTGTTTACGGTTACGATCAATTACCCCCCTGAAATTTTACACTTATGTGCAAAATGCCCCATGAACTTGAAAAATTAAAAAAAATTCTGGAAACATATTAAAAAAAAATTAAAAAATTCTGGAAAAATGAAAAATCAATAAAAAAAATTGGAAAAAAATATTAAAAAATTCTGGAAAATTGAAAAATTAATAAAAATCTGGAAAAATTAATAAAAATAAAAAAATCTGAAAAAATTTAAAAATTTTAGAAAAATTAAAAAAAAAATCTGAAAAAATTTAAAAATTCTGAAAAAATTAATAAAAATAAAAAATGATTAAAAAAATAAAATAATCTAATAAAATGAAAAATAATGAAAAAATTCTGGAAAATAAAAAATATTCTGATTAGTATATATGTCGAAATTTCGAAATTCTGGAAAAAATGTATTTTTCGAAATTCCAAAATTTTGATTAGTATATATGTCGAGCTTAGGTTTTTTCAGTGTATTTTTTCCCTTATTCTCGGTTTATAAATACACAAAAATTCCCGGAAAAAATACTAATGAAAATTTCGAAATTTCGAAAAATACATAAAAAACCTAAGCTCGGTTTATAAATACACATATTTTTTCCCTTATTCTCGGTTTATAAATACACAAAAATTCCCGGAAATTTTTTGAGAAATACTAATGAAAATTTCAAAAAATTTCAAAAATTTCGAAAATTTTTCATTAAAATTTATTTTCCAGAATTTTTATTTTCGAGAATTTTCAGAATTTCATTAAAATTTCGAAAATTTCATTTTTCCAGAATTCTAATTTTTTTAGAAATTTAGAAATTTTATTTTTTTCCAGAATTTTTTAATCTTTTTTATTTTTTTCAGAATTTTTTCATTATTTTTCATTTTATTAGATTATTTTATTTTTATTAATTTTTTCAGATTTTTTTATTTTTATTAATTTTTCCAGATTTTTTTCATTTTTATTAATTTTTCAATTTTCCAGAATTTTTTAATTTTTTTTTCAATTTTTTTTATTGATTTTCATTTTCCCAGAATTTTTTAATTTTTTTTTAATATTTTTCAATTTTTTTTAATTTTTCAAGTTCAGGGGGCATTTTGCACATAAGTGTAAAATTTCAGGGGGGTAATTGATCATAACTGTAAACAGTTAACAGAAAAATTGACGGAGGGGGTAAATTGATTAACGTTATGCAATTTCAGGGGGGTAATTGATGTTTCGTTAACTACAGGGGGGTATTTGACAAACCTTGCAATTTCGGGGGGGAAATTGCCTATTTACTCACTATTTAACCAAGCTCAAGTCGGAAAACATCACGCAGGTGGTAATCAATTTTGTGTGGGGGGCCTAAGGACACATCCTTAAAGTCTCAATTATACTACTAATTGGTAATAATTTTTTAATGGAAAATGCTAACTTGTGCCCTTATGACACATGTTAAGAATTTCACTAATAGAAATTATGTATTGAAAATTGTGTTAATTTATTGCTCAAAATGTTTGATATTAACGTTTTTTCAATAAATTCTTACCATTAATATAATGACCTTAATGCTTAACATGTATCCTAAAGACACAAGTTAACATGACCATTTTTTAATACAGAACTTCCACTATTTTTCAATTTACAGACGCCAAAGTCTTAAAACTTGGTGTATACCCTTAAATTTCCCACCAAATCCAGCTAAGGTTCCAACATAAACAGCATGAAGTTTGAAACCTATCATTAAAATTGTAAAATCATGATAACTTTATAATAATTAGGACAATTGAGGGTCTTGTGTGGTAGTATTGTTTATAAAAAAATATATATATAATCACTCACTTAATCTTGTTATGAACATTAGCTTTGTTCTTAACATGTGAAAAGGACCCTATTGTCTCTCTTTGTCACCATTTTTATTCTTATTCTTATATCTACCGAAAATTGGTGATTTATGGTTAACTTTCATATGAAATCATTCATTGTTTTTTTTCTCTCTCTCTCTCTTTGTCAAGGGTCATGTTAACTAAGGTCAATGAGGCACTTGTTAAGAAAAAAAAAAGTAAATTTTATATTGAAAATAACATTTTTTATGCATTTAAGATGTTGACTTCATATGTTCCAAAATAATTTTACTATGTATGGTTTCTTAATATTTTTAGTCATTGTGGTTGTTAGCAATTTTAGTTTTCTTTCATATGTTTTTGTGATTTCGTCATCTTAACACGACATTGTTTGTTTTGATTACCCGTCTTTGTGGGGTGTGTTTTTTATTTTTCGTTTTATTATGGTGTTTATTTTATCAAGGTTCAAAATTAGCTTTGATCAAATGCAAATTCATTCAGACTTTGGCGTCATCAATGTTACAAATCCGGATGCATGAAAATTATGGACACTTGAATATTGTCATAAATATAGACTTATGTACATTGTTTTTTTTTATGTCATTAACATGGATGTTTTGAGATTGCTCGTAAACTCATCCTTTTTATTTTAGTGACTTTGAATTTGTATTGTATCGATATACCTTATCAACTTGAATAAATTAATATCATTTTTTTCAAAAGAAAAAAAAAACATTAACTTTGTTCTTGACAATTTTTTGGAGAAGTACCTTAACAAGCTTAGCTTCACCCCAAAAGAATAATTCAAACTTTGATCAAATTCTTTTCCCCAGTAAACTGATGAATGAAATTATTAGAGACTCAAAGATGAGCATTGTTCTCTAGCATACTTGCAATTCATTATAGATAAATAAAATAATACTTTACATGTTATAAACCGATGAAAATTATTGTTACATGTTATAAGGTAAAGAACAAACACAACATTCTTCTAGTTTAATACCCTCATAGAAGAAATTCAGTCAATCTTTATGCATGCTAAGATTTCTTTGAAGATTAAAATTGACAAGGTAAAAGAATGATTTGTAGATAGATCTAGATTAAAATTGACAAATTAAGATTTCTTTCGTTGACATTACATATTATTAACCTAATCAAGCTAGCCTAGCTCAGATGGCACATAAAGAAGAGGATCCCATGATCCACCACCAGAACCAAACCAACTATTATTATTCTCACATTGCACAAACTGTTGCTGCTGATCCAATGTCCAAAACCCATCACTACTTCCTCCACCAATTAGAGGTGGTAACTGCATGTTCATCATATTCATTTGATCACTTCTGTTACTATTTAGTATCCCTTGGTCCATACATGTCATGTCAATATTGGACTCTATTAGTGGCCATGCAAAATTTGATGTACTTCCAGATGCAAGCATACTAGTACTATTTTCATGATTCTCATGAACATCATGACTCATCTGAATAGGCCAAGGAAATTCATTTTCCATTTCATTGGACCATAACATGTTTGTCATAGATGGTGTTTGACCAATTTCATGATCATGATTTGGGATAGCCACACTCTTAGCAAAAGTGTTTGACGAAATACTCAAAGAACTAGGTAAAATATTTGCATGAGCTTCATTCATTTGAGAGAGGCAATAAGTAGCTGATAATGATGAGTCTTTCTTTCCAGAACAATTTTGAGTTGATTTTGAAACCATGCTACCAGAAGGAAATGAAAATGAAAATTTCCCTTCTTTTCCGTCGAAGAGTTTGGCCTTGAGTGCACCAAGAAGACCTTGTTCTGAACCTGAACCTGAGTCACTGACATCTTCAAAAGAAAAAGGTTCTGTATTCTCTGGCATGAATTTGGAACCAGCACCGCGCTTCGAACCTCCACCACCATTTGTTTCAGATTCTGGAAATTCAAAGTTGGTTCTAGCATTAGCACCTCTCAAAGCTCTAGCAGCAGTGTCATAAGCACGAGCTGCCTCTTCGGCTGTGTCGAATGTTCCAAGCCAAAGCCTAACTTTCTGTAGTGAGTCTTTGATCTCTGCTACCCATCTTCCGGATGGCCTTTGACGAACTCCTACAAACCTGTGGTGACCTCTTGATGATTTCTTTCGGCTACGGATTCCATTATCAGTTGCATGTGCTACCATATTTGTAAATTTCGGGTTTTTTAGCTCGATTTCTAATGATAAAAATAGATTTGATGTCTCAAGTTGTGTCACTAAATTTGGATGACGAACCTTTTGAACTTCAATTGTAGATCATTTATAAACTTAAATTTGAAAGCGGCATTTTTAGCTATAGGATAATGACAAGTAACAACATGTCAAAAGCCTATGCACATAATTATTTTTTGTTGTTAATCGGATATCCTTCATGTGAACCTATATAGACTAATCCCTTGAGTTAGATAGAGTCACGAGGGTGGCACAACTCTCCCTTAAGAGTTTTAACGTTGTTACATTCTCAGGACTGGATTGAACCCTAGGACCACTGTTATGTTGTAAGAGACCTGAGTCATTTCATTCACGCATTTTTGGAGTGTATGCACATAATTTATTTTTGTGTGTATGTATATATATATATATATATGTTGTGAATTCGGACTCAAAATCACACCAATACAAACTATGATGTGTGGAGCAAGTATCAATGGCAACCAATAACCAAAATTAACCACAAGCAACAACAACAATATAAACCTAGTCTATAAACCAAGTGCATAGCAAAATCACAATCCAACCAAGGAATAAACAAGATAAAGAGAGTAAAGAAAAATAACAACACCAAGAAATGTTCACCCAGTTCGGTCCAACTTGACCTACTCTGGGGGAGAGATTGATCTCTCCAATCCACTATCAATGAGTTCTTACAAAGAGATACAAATGGGTTACAAGAAATTAGCTTCAACAAGCTCACAAAGAACAACCCTAATTTCTACCCATTTTCCCAATCTCACCAATGAACAAGACACTCATGAATTTTCACTCTCCCAAGGTGTTTACAATTGTTTCCCAACACTAAAATCTAACCCCCAAAAGAGAACCAACCCTTAGCCTTTGATTTCACTAAGGATCTTCTCTTTTGGTTTCACAAGACTCACCCATGTTGCTTACAAAAGACTCTTCACTCATGTGTTTCCCAACCCCATGAATCTTCCCCAAAAGGCACCAACCCTTTTCCCAAGAGCCCCCTCTTTTGGTTCTCCAAGATTCACATCTTGAAGCTTTGAACCTCACCCAAAGACCCTCAACCTTTAGTATCTAAAACCCTAAAAGTTCCATCCTTTGGTTTCCATGAGATTCACCAAGCTTACCCAACAAAATGGGTCAAAGAATGCTTATAACGTGTTTCAGATCTGTCAAAATCGTGTCACGTTTGTCCAAATCGTGCCACGATTGATACGTACGACCCAAGGTACGACCAACCTTATCCTGAAAACGTGCCCAGCAAGCCGAAAATCGTGTCACGTTTTCCCAAAATCGTGTCACGTTTTTCCTCCAAGACAAACATGCATTCGGCCCTCAGAAATCGTGACACGGTTGCCAAATCGTGTCACGTTTTTTCACTTTTCCAAATCTTCAATTTTTGAGTCATAACACAACAATATATATATATATATATATATATATATATATAGATATATATATATATATATATGTCACTATTGCAGGCCGTATAGTTGATATCGACACAAAGTTAAAGGTTTTACAAAGGAGACAAGCTGTATCGTTATGAAATTAATTCATGTTGTGTAGTGTTTTGGACAACTAATTATGTTATATTATCATCGCATAGCAGTTATGAAAAGGTGACAAACTGATAATCTTATGCAAAAGTTGTCCTGTTTTGATTGTTTGTTACATTAAAATATGGTTATAGTCCCCAATTTAGAACTTTAATTATAAAATAAATGAATGCAAATAATGACATATGAATAAGTCTACAATAATTCTTGGCTCTCACGTTACCACCTTTAAGAACGAGGATGCAGATCCTAGGATAATTTATGTTTTAATGTAACCATGAGACAACTACGTAGGTATTAGTAACAGTTGTAGTTTTTGTCATATTTGATACTTGTCATTTTCAACCCCTTTCCCTTCCTATATACTATATAGGTCTTTTTAGTTTGGAAGGGATGGAAAAGACAAAAGAATCTTTACACATGTATATGTAAATACATCAAAATGCAATAAAAAAAATAAGAATTATGCATAAGTGTACAATAATATTAAGATATGTTGCTGTTAATAATTGGAGCAAGTTATGTAATACCATAGGGCTACCCACCGGGAAAAATATCTGGAGCAAGTAGACAATAATACACTCTTAAACAAAATGATGAAATCTCAAATTTCTTCCACATATAACAAGTAGTACATTGGTATTTTTGTAATGGCCAAATATATATATGTAAAATGAACATTTATCTAACTCATGTTGCGTATGAGAAAAAACACTTGTATCATTAGTACAGTCTCAATTCCAATATTCTCTGGTTTCTCAGAATCTTTGTTTCTTATGTTAAAAAACACAATCATAATCTGCATGAATCCGGCAGAGCAGGCCAACTCCACCACTTTTACTTAAAGATTTTTAGGAGTGATAGTGTGTTTTGATGGTAGGATAAACATAGGAGTTGAAAATATCTACTTAAATCCCTCCCCTTGTCTAATTGTTTTATTCATTTTAACTAAACATTACCTTAGCAACACAGTAATCATCACTATTATTGACAATAAAAATGGCAATAATAATGAGTTAAAAACAAAAGGATAATTGATGTAGTCACTAGCAATTAGTAAATTACAAGTCCAAGCAAAATAATGACCTTAGACAGATTAAAATTTCCATTTGGGTTAGATCCAAAACAAATAGATTATAAATCCAAGGCTAATCATCAACATTATCAACATGGTAATCCAAAAACACGCTGATATCATATCATATCATATCATCTTCATTTTGCTGATCCATCCAATTTTAATACTCTCTCCGTTTCAAAATGAGTGTCGCTTTAGGCTTTGGCACACATATTAAGAAATGAAATGAAATAATCATTGGATATAACGCTTTTACTAAACTGCCCTTACTTTATAAGAAAAAAACAAAATTAAAGTTGCATTGAAAATTGTGTGAGAGAAAAGTTGGAGAGGGTAAAGTTGGAAGAAAAAAATTAAAGTTGTATTGGAAATGTAAAGTGACATTCATTTTGAAACAAATTTTTTTGCCTAAAGTGACACTCATTTTGAAACGGATAGATTACTAGTTTTTATCTTTTTCAACATGGTTCTTTAAATTTGGCTGTTTGTGATGTAACTACTACTACACTTTTAACATAGATCTCACTTACAATCCATGTCAATAATAATCTAATTTATGTGCTTACCTGTTGCGTTGCTGACAAGTAACAAGAGATCAATAGCTTCAGCTGATGCAATCAACAATAAATTTTGTGAAACTCATTTTGATACAATCAAATTTCTTTGGGTTTAGATTGCGTAAGAAATCTGTAATTTTTCTGTGAAATGCGAACCAACCCAAACTAGCAATGCGTTGATTGGTTCGGATCAGGTCATAATGCAACTTCTGAAACATACTCCTATATGCAACTTCTGAAACACCTTTTTCATCATCATTCATCTTATAATTTCAACCGAGGCATGTGTGTGAACCATGTGTATTCGGATTATATAATTTGAAATATAAGAGGAATGTATTCGAATTATATAATTTACATCATCTTAGGATGTGGATTGTGGTGTTACATTTAGGTTTAGACGGTTTTTGATGTGTGAATTGAGTTTTAAACATTAAACTTGTTTTATGGATTTAAATAGTCTTGCGTTATTCAAAAATTTATTCATTCTTCACTTTTCTTTCTTAGTTTTTAGCCGATAGTGGTTCAAGGTATCATGGTCACCATTAACCATTAATACCATCATTTTTTTTGAAACAGCAATTATTATTTTTTTGTCAATGAAACATCAAATTTTATTACGCATAACTTGCACAAGATACGCAAAGGTCAGAAAAACAACAATACAAAAATAAACTGGGTGTCGTACATAGGCGGAACACCCCAACCACAAAACCACCAAAAACCAGAAAAATAGGGGGGGACAAACAAAAGACCATAAAAAACTAACAGGCCTCACAAAAACAGCAAAGAATTATGCTCTTTACCCAAAAGTTTTTGCTCATTCCCAAATGAAATGACCAAAATGCCCCTGCGTGAGTTAACTCCCGCAACATGAGTTAACTCACGCTAGTGCAAATCTCAGCATGAGTTAACTCACGTTAGTGTAAATCTCAGCGTGAGTTAACATGCGTAGGGGTATTTTGGCCAATTCAGTTGAGAATGAGCAAAAACTTTTGGGTAAAGAGCAGAATTCAACAGCAAAGACTACCCCTCCCAGGCCAGATAGCAGAAAAGGCCCAGGCAGAAAAATACTCTCAGCACCCCTTAAGACAGCAGCACCACTAAGAAGTAGAACAGCCGCCTATAGGACAAAATAGCACAACTGCTGTGAAACCAGAGAGCACAACACAGTTCAAAACAGTCCCTCCCCCCTTTAAACTACGTCCTTAAGCAAATCTCCAAGATCCCACTTCCACTCGTAAAATAGGCAAAGGCGAAACATTCAATCTTGTCAACACTCATCTCCAAGACAACACCTTAATCTCTTCGACCATCTCCTCCACATCTTTTATATGGTTTTCAAAAATCCTCGCATTTCTAGCTTTCCATATTACCCGGATAATTCCGTGCCAAACTAACCAAAACCCTTTCCGCATCTTTTTTCCCATCGCTTCCCCACTCCAACATTCTAGGTGAACAAACAAATTATAAGGGATTAAAAAGTTAAGCCGAAGCCAGTCCATGATTTTCCTCCAAATCCTAGAAATTACACTACAATGCAAGAAAATGCGCGTTGAAGATTCTACCGAAGCATTACAAAAGACACAATTGGTCGAACTTTCCAGATCCAATAAATTCCGAATGGCAAGATTCCTCCTAGTAGGAATCCGATCACGAAGAAGTTTCCAAGAAAAAGCAAGCAACAACCTTTGACGGGGCCGGACATTTCCAAAGGTAGCCAAACACTTTTTCCTCCATCGGATTCAAACCATCTTCTAAAATAAGCAACCCCTCCAACACCTTGTACATTGAGCTTACCGAAAAAACTCTATCATCATCCAATCTCCACTTCCACCCATCCTTCTCATGAGACACTCTTCAATCCCCAATCATAACCATAAGGTTGGTAACTAACTCCTCCTCCCAAAACGAAAAGGTTTCAACAAGTAAGGTTCCAATTCCAATTCAAACACACACTCACCCCATTCCCATTAATACGATCCATGAAATTATTTTATAGTTTTTGTTCGTATCAATATGAATTATGAAGTGTAAAATATTTTAGATTGTATAATCCAAAATTCTCTATAAAATAATTTGGATTATATAATTTAGACAAATAATATCATTTTAGAGAGAAAAAAATAGTATGCGAGAAACATATCGTGTGAAAAAAATTAAAAGACTAAAAAAACTTATTTAACTCTCTTCTTTTTCTTCTGTCAAAAAAAAAAAACTCTCTTCTTTTTCAAGAAGAGAAATGATATTTTGACAACCACTTTTGACAACTTTTGGACAATTTTCTCTCTCATACTCACATGATGTTGTTATCCTCTCTCTTCCTTTTTCTCTCTCCATTGTTTTTGACCAATCTCTTATAATATAAGAAAGGAGTGCACGCTGCACCACAGGCCGACATTTGGCAGCTGCTTTGTGTGACAAGTGGTGTAATTCGTGTGCTGACAAGTGGCAAAACTTTTTTCTTTTCAAAAGCTTTTCCCACACTTTCTTCCCTCTTCTAAATTTGAATTTCAAACCTACAATCAAAGTTTTGTTTAATATTATTGTTTCACTCTTCCCAACTATGTTAAATCAGTAGAAACATCTTTCTCTCATTTCATTTTCCCATTGCAAGCTTCTATCTCTTCTATACTCAAATAAGCTTCATTATTCTTTCATTCTTCCATTTTTTTTATTTATTCCTCTACATTTTTGCTGATTCTTATCCAATTAATCTTTGGTTTTGTTTGATTTTTTTTTTCTGTTGCAGGTTACTATTATCAACTCATCTTCGTGGTATGTTTTTAGAGCTTTTTTTCGGTTTTTGTTAAATGGGTTGGTGCTGGCTTTGTTTTCCAGTTTTGTTTTTTATCTTCTTTGCTTGCATAAATAGATTTTACATCAAAGATCATATTTTATAACATGGGTTAGTGCTGATTTTGTTTTTCAGTTTTGATTTTAATCATCTATACTTTAATGAATAGATTTATCTTCAAAGTTCATGTTTTTATAATGTGTTTTAGTGTTGGGTTCTTTTTGATTTTTCCTTCTCATTGGTTATGCTTCCATGAATATATTTATCATCAAAGTTCATATTTTTATAACGTGAAAAAAAAATAATGTGTTTTAGTGTTGGGTTATGTTGATTTTTCGTTTTCATTATTTTTGCTTCCATAAATATATTTATCATCAAAGTTCATAATTTTATAATGTGTCTTAGTGTTGGGTTATGTTTGATTTTTCATTTTTATTATTTTTGCTTCAATGAATATATTTATCATCAAAGTTCATAATTTTATAATGGAGTTTATTGTTTGGGTTCTTTAGCATCAATAATCATGTTTAAAGTGTTGGGTTGTTTTATGAATCACTTTCTTAATAATGGAAAAATTCAAATTTGTAATTGGTTATTTTTTGTATTTTGTTTGTCTTCAATATCATCTTCATAATATGTTTCTGATTAGTTATTTGAAGCAGAGAAAAATGAGATGACCATCAAAGCCACTGATCATAAGTTTAGGTTAGTGTTTATTGGTGGAACAATCATCATAATGTTAACAAACATGAAATACCAAAACCATCCTTCAATTTCAAAGACTTTGATGAGATCAAACAGAGAGGTGTAAGGCCAGATATGCTTATAGGTTAGTTTAAATAATTTATGTGATATGTTTTTGTTGATGTGTTAATCAATTAATTTATTGTTATGTCATTAACAATTTTCATGTGTTGCATAGATGTCATTGGAGCTTTTCATGAGTTAGGTTACACTGAAACTGTGCCTGGGAGTAGGAAAATTCAGATTAACTTCTGGATGAAAGATCTGAAGTACAATTTCATACTCTATTTCAATTTAATGCTAAAATGTCAGTATTTACAAAATCTTATTCATTTTATATTCATTCACTATTTTTTTATATATTTAATCTGCTTTATTATAAATGCATTTTATAGATAAGCATGAACTTGGTGTCTCTAATGCATGGAATGCTACAAAACTCTTCATAAATCCTGAAATTCCAGAAGTGCTTGAATTCTCAAAAGGGTACTTACTACTTACTATGTCAAAACCAATATAGCAATTCTATATGTCATTAACTCCAGATGAGTTATGGTAGTTATTGCGTTGAATGTGTTCAGGTTACCTTTAGACAATGCAACTTTGTCACAGAGTCAACAGTTGAGTTTTCAATCACAACTCTTAACTCAATCTTCATCATCTCTGTCTCAATCAACCTCTACTGAAAGATTCATTGGCATTGCTGTTGTTCAACCACTAAGTGACATTTTGCAACTTCGGGAGGTATGATTAAGAAATATTGCTCTATACTATATCCATTGAAATGATTAATCTCAACTTTATATATTCATCGACACTATATGTGATACGATGTTTAGCATTATATTATATGGTAGTAACTGGTAGTAGTGGATGATATTATATTACTTTAAATCCATGGAATGTATTGACTATTTGTATTTATCATAGACAACTTTGTGTGTAACTGTTGTGAAAATCAATCAAGTGAAACCCTCCAAGAATGGTTGGCATTATATTATACGGTAGTAACTGATAGTAGTGGATGATATTATATTACTTTAAATCCATGGAATGTATTGACTATTTTTATTTATCATAGACAAATGTGTGTGTAACTGTTGTGAAAATCAATCAAGTGAAACCCTCCAAGAATGGTTGGTACTACAAAGCATGCAGTAAATGTTCAAGGGCTGCCAAGGGTGATACTTTACCTCTTTTGTGTTCTAAAAGGTATGAGACAAATGCTATCAATCTGAGGTATGCCTTTAAAAATACAAAATATAGATTGACGTATTCCTTTTAAACAAGATTTTGTTTATCCATATAGTATTAAATTTTTTCAGGTTTAAGTTGGAGGTGGAATTTGAATATAATGATGTCGCAAGTAAGCTTTTTTTTCTTCTTGGCTCGTGAGTGCAATGAATTGCTTGAAACTATGGTTGCTGACCTCAGAGGGTCATGACTGATGTATTTCTATATTCCTTAGTATTCATCATCATCTTCTTAATTTTGAAATCACCTAATTAATACAATATTGACAGCTATCAAAACACTTAATATGAAACATATTTTATCAGTTTATTCTTATATATTATCTGTTATAACTTCATTATTTCATTTAGGCTGGCGTCACGAATCCTTTGGAATATCCAATACTGCTGGACCAACTTGAAAAGAGAGTAGTTGTTTGTAAAGTTAAGTGGCAGCCAACATGGGATAATTGTTCGGTTCAAGCAGTCAAGGAGGATGATGGGGTGATTGAAAAGATCAAAAATTTATTTCCAAAAGATCATGTACGATGTTAATATGAATATAAATCATGAGCTTTTAAATAAACGTACATATCAATTAGTATTCTAATAAGAACATACTTATATCATATTATGTAGGTGGAAGAACTTTTGCAGATTTAAGGTGTTGGAACTGAAGAGCTATTGTTTCCGCCCACTTAATATTTCTGTCACTTGCTATTTTATAATACATAATACATAGCGTGTTCTTTCCATGCCAGATTAATCACATACCCAATGACTCTGAAAGTATTGATGGTCTTGAAACTCTCCCAACTGTGAGTTTATTCACTTTCATTCCTAATATATTAGATACATCTCATAATCATCATATTGTCATATATAATAATATCATAACTTATTGTTGTTGCAGCCAACACTATTTGGATTCTGTGAGAACGAGCTTGATGGCCAGTCTTCCCGTACACCAGGGAAAAGAAGTGCATATTCTCATCTTGGTAAAGACGTCGAAAGCCAAGATACATGCTCAACCAAACAATCTTCAACAAAGTTTAGGAGAAACATCAAGAGTGAAAAGAAAGATTAATATCTGCTCAGTAGTTGATCTTTTGATATATAACATATTTTTAAACACTCAATTGCCATATGTGGCGTTACCTCATATGCTAATTTTGGTTCAGTTAATATCATATGTAGCAATACCAAAACCATCCTTCAATTTCAAAGACTTTGATGAGATCAAACAGAGAGGTGTAAGGCCAGATATGCTTATAGGTTAGTTTAAATAATTTATGTGATATCCTTTTGTTGATGTGTTCATCAATTAATTTATAGTTATGTCATTAACAATTTTCATGTGTTGCATAGATGTCATTGGAGCTTTTCATGAGTTAGGTTACACTGAAACTGTGCCTGGGAGTAGGAAAATTTAGATTAACTTCTGGATGAAAGATCTGAAGTACAATTTCATATTCTATTTCAATTTAATGCTAAAATGTCAGTATTTACAAAATCTTATTCATTTTATATTCATGCACTATTTCTTTATATATTTAATCTGCTTTATTATAAATGCATTTTATAGATAAGCATGAACTTGGTGTCTCTAATGCATGGAATGCTACAAAACTCTTCATAAATACTGAAATTACAGAAGTGCTTGAATTCTCAAAAGGGTACTTACTACTTACTATGTCAAAACCAATATAACAATTCTATATGTCATTAACTCCAGATGAGTTATGGTAGTTATTGCGTTGAATGTGTTCAGGTTACCTTTAGACGATGCAACTTTGTCACAGAGTCAACAGTTGAGTTTTCAATCACAACTCTTAACTCAATCTTCATCATCTCTGTCTCAATCATCCTTTATTGAAAGATTCATTGGCATTGGTGTTGTTCTGCCACTAAGTGACATTTTGCAACTTCGGGAGGTATGATTAAGAAATATTGCTCTATACTATATCCATTGAAATGATTAATCTCAACTTTATATATTCATCGACACTATATGTGATACGATGTTTAGCATTATATTATATGGTAGTAACTGGTAGTAGTGGATGATATTATATTACTTTAAATCCATGGAATGTATTGACTATTTTTATTTATCATAGACAACTTTGTGTGTAACTGTTGTGAAAATCAATCAAGTGAAACCCTCCAAGAATGGTTGGCATTATATTATATGGTAGTAACTGATAGTAGTGGATGATATTATATTACTTTAAATCCATGGAATGTATTGACTATTTTTATTTATCATAGACAAATGTGTGTGTAACTGTTGTGAAAATCAATCAAGTGAAACCCTCCAAGAATGGTTGGTAGTACAAAGCATCCAGTAAATGTTCGAGGGCTGCCAAGGGTGATACTTTACCTCTTTTGTGTTCTAAAAGGTATGAGACAAATGTTATCAATCTGAGGTATGCCTTTAAAAATACAAAATATAGATTGACGTATTCCTTTTAAACAAGATTTTGTTTATCCATATAGTATTAAATTTTTCCAGGTTTAAGTTGGAGGTGGAAGTTGAATATAATGATGTCGCAAGTAACCTGATTAGAGATTAATATCTGCTTAGTAGTTGATCTTTTGCTATGTAACATATGTTTAAACACTCAATTGCCATATGTGGCGTTACCTCATATGCTAATTTTGGTTCAGTTAATATCATATGTAGCAATTCTAAACAATGTTGCTATTTTTGTTAAAATTACTCCCAGCAACTTATATATAACTTCTATGTTAATATTTTTATATCTACCTTTTATATCATTTATTGCTTCTTCTATTAACGATTTTACAACATTGATACTTATCAGGATATATATATGATTTATCATGAATTACTTCCATATATTCAAGTTCAAATAATAAATTATTACAAATGTCTTACTTCCAACTTGCCACACATTTGTATACATATATTTCAGAAAATTCTCTATATATATGTACATTATCACAAAACAATAACTGATGGTTTTTAAAGCATTGATTTATATGTTGATCACATAAATCATATCAAATAAAAAGTTATACTATAACTATGAAATTTATTTTCAGATTGATTAATTCAAATTGTTCTTTTAATTGTTTTTGTATAATATCGAAATACAGTCGATAAACATAAATATTCTTAATATCATATCCATAGTTCACATAATCATAGACCATTAACATATATATATATATATATATATATATATATATATATATATTTCAATTTCCATTTCGAATTAACCAACTGTGTATATATTTTCGATTTCAATAACGGGAGAATAATACATAACTTAATCTTTGTCCCAACCAATCCAATTATGTCAATTGTTAATTAACAATACTTAACAGAGGTCACCATCTCTTTTAGATGTGCAATGACATTGGAAAGAGTAATGAGACACACTTCCAACATATCAAATCAGCCTATAATGTTTATTTTTATATACAAGAAATAGCTCATAGGCTGATCACACTACAAACTTTAATAGTTGTGTCTAATCCAATTTTCTCCTATACGACCTAATCTTATTATAGCAATGAGTACTTTTCCTAATAGTATATTTTAATCAATAATTATAGTACAATTTTATGGGGGAAATATCAAACTATATACTGTCAATTTTGAAATTTCAAAATTGGAAAAGTCAATTTTATGTGGGAAAGATTCATATGTGCAAGTAGCCAAGTACAACACACCTATTGGTTAGAAAATACAAACACTCCACTTTATTTCATTATCTCTTCAACACACATATGGATTAACAAATTCCACATTAGCGATGATCTTAAATTAAGTCAAGACCAAAATGGTACAACATCAAGGGAAATAAGGAAACAAGTGTTAGAAGGGAAAAAATATGCTCATCATTTAATATTACTAGAGATACTTCAACCAAGAATAGAAGATCCAAAATACGTTGTAGAAGGTGTCACATATAGAATCTTTGAAATAACTCAAATGCACGGGATAAGTTCTCACAAATTATATTAACTCCAATAAAAAAGACAAGCTGTCATTGATAAAATAATTTTTGTTAAGTGGTCATTCATAAAATAATATTTTTCATCGATACGTTATATAATATTCAATGAAGAGTATCTTATTTTATATATATGTAAAAAACATAATATAACTATAACGAATTCCTATTATTTATATCATGACTTTTATTATATAAGGATATTAAACTTTCTTTGACTAAAATGCATTAAAAAAAGTGATAAGTTGTCATTAAAAAAGTTAAATGTCATACATAAGACAAGTTTTTTCAGGTGCAAATATGCTAAACAAGTTGTCACTTATAAAATCTTAAAAATAAATCAAATGCACGAGATAAATTCTCACAAATGAAATTAACTCTGATAAAAGAGACAAGCTGTCACGGATAAAATAATTTTGAAAACCAATTTCAAAATAAAAGTTAATATTTACATATACTCCAAAGCAGAGAAATTTCTAGCATTATATATTTAAATAAAAGAGACAAGCTGTCACAAATGAAAAATAATTTTTATTGAGTGGTCATTGATATATTAATATTTTTCATCGATACATTAAATAGGATTCAACGTAGAGTATTTTTTTCACTAATATATAAAAAACATGATATCACTATCACCATGTTCTTATTATTTAGACCATAACTTTTATATACAATGATGTAAAACTCTCTTTATAATTTATGCATGAAAAAAGTGTTATATATGTTGTCACTAATACAAGTTATCACTTATAAAATCTTAGAAATAACTCAAATGCACGGGATAAGTTGTCACAAATAGAATTAATTCCGATAAAAGACACAAGATGTCGCGGATAAAATCTTTTTGTTGAGTGGTCATTGATATAATAATATTTTTCATCGATATATTATATAATATTCAATGGAAAGTATCTTCTTTTATTGATATATAAAAAAATATGATATCACTATAATGAAGTTCCAATTATTTATACCATAACTTTTATTATACAACGATAATAAACTGTCATTAACTAAAATTCATTAAAAAAGTGATAAATTGTCACTAACAAAGTTAAATTTCATACATAAGACAAGTTTTTTTTATGAGCAAATACGCTCGCGAATCTTTGAAATAACTCAAATACACGGGATAAGTTCTCACGAATTAAGTCAACTCCAATAAAAGAGACAAGCTGGCATTGATAAAATAATTTAAGTGGTCATTCATAAAATAATATTTTTCATCGATACTTTATATAATATTCAATGTAGAGTGTCTTATTTTAAATAAATGTAAAAAAATGATATCACTATAATAAAGTTCCTATTATTTATACCATAACTTTTATTATATAACGATATTAAACTATCTTTAACTAAAATTCATTAAAAAAAGTGATAAGTTGTCACTAATAAAATTAAATGTCATACATAAGACAAGTTTTTTTCCAAGAGCAAATACGCTATAGAAGTTGTCACTAATAAAATCTAAGAAAGAACTCAAATGCACGTGATAAGTTGTCACAAATGAAACTAAGTATGACAAAAGAGAAAAGTTGTCATGGATAAAATAATATTTGTTGAATGGTCATTGATAAATTAATATTTTTCATCGATATATTATATATATTCAATATTGAGTATCTTCTTTTATATATATAAAAAAATACGATATCACTATAATGAATTTCCTATTATTTATACCACTTTTATTATACAACGATATTAAACTCTCTTTAATTAAAATTCATTAAAAAGGTTATAAGTTGTCACTAATAATGTTACATTTCATACAATAGACAAGTTTTTTTAGGAGCAAATACGCTCGATAAGTTGTCACTTATAAAATTTTAGAAATAACTCAAATGCACATGACAAGTTGTCATAAATAAAATTAACTATTATAAAAGAGACATGTTGTCACTTGAAAAATAATTTTTATTGAGTGGTCATTGATATATTAATATTTTTCATCGATACATTAAATAGGATTCAATGTAGATTATTTTTTTCACTGATATATAAAGAAACATGATATCACTATAACAATGTTCTTATTATTTAGACCATAACTTTATATACAATGATATAAAACTTTCTTTATAATTTCTGCATGAAAAAAGTGTTATGTTGTCACTAATACAAGTTATCACTTATAAAATTTTAGAAATAACTCAAATGCACGGGATAAGTTGTCACAAATAGAATTAATTCCGATAAAAGACACAAGATGTCGCGGATAAAATCTTTTTTGTTGAGTGGTCATTGATATAATAATATTTTTCATCGATATATTATATAATATTCAATGGAAAGTATCTTCTTTTATTGATATATAAAAAAATATGATATCACTAGAATGAAGTTCCAATTATTTATACCATAACTTTTATTATATAACGATAATAAACTGTCATTAACTAAAATTCATTAAAAAAGTGATAAATTGTCACTAACAAAGTTAAATTTCATACATAAGACAAGTTTTTTTTATGAGCAAATACGCTCGCGAATCTTTGAATTAACTCAAATGCACGGGATAAGTTCTCACAAATTAAGTCAACTCCAATAAAAGAGACAAGCTGACATTGATAAAATAATTTAAGTGGTCATTCAGAAAATAATATTTTTCATCGATGCGTTATATAATATTCAATGTAGAGTGTCTTATTTTAAATATATGTAAAAAAATGATATCACTGTAATAAAGTTCCTATTATTTATTCCATAACTTTTATTATTTAACGATATTAAACTATCTTTAACTAAAATGCATTAAAAAAAGTGATAAGTTGTCACTAATAAAATTAAATGTCATACATAAGACAAGTTTTTTTCAAGAGCAAATACGCTATAGAAGTTGTCACTAATAAAATCTAAGAAATAACTCAAATGCACGGGATAAGTTGTCACAAATGAAACTAAGTATGATAAAAGAGAAAAGCTGTCATGGATAAAATAATATTTGTTGAGTGGTTATTGATAAATTAATATTTTTCATCGATATATTATATAATATTCAATATTAAGTATGTTCTTTTATTGATATATAAAAAAAAATATGATATCAATATAACAAATTTCCTATTATTTATACCACTTTTAATATATAAGTTGTCATTGATAAAATAATTTTTGTTGAGAAGTCATTAATAAAGTATAATTTGTCATCAATATATTAAATAATAATGATATTACTATAACCATGTTTAATATTAGACAAATATTAAATCCACTTTAACTAAAATGCATTTAGAGTATCTTCTTTCGTTATATATATAAAAAATACGATATTCACTTTAAAATTTTCAACAATGGATATTGCTATGATCCATGCTTTTAAGAGGTTCCATGTCCTAAATCAATTTCCAAAAAGTTCATCTTCTATATTCTTAATCTATAATAAAAATTAAACAGATAGTCCAAAGTCCCTCTTTTTTAAGGTGATAGTCCAAAGCCCTTATACATTCTTAGAAATAACTCAAATCCATGGGATAAGTTGTCACAAATGAAACTAAGTATGATAAAAGAGACAAGCTGTCATGGATAAAATAATATTTGTTGAGTGGTCATTGATAAATTAATATTTTTAATCGATATATTATATAATATTCAATATTGAGTATCTTCTTTTATTGATATATAAAAAAAAATATGATATCAATATAACGAATTTTCTATTCTATATACCACTTTTATTATACAACTATATTAAACTCTCTTTAACTAAAATGCATAAAAAAAGAGATAAGTTGTCACTAATAAAGTTAAATTTCATATATAAGACAAGTTTATTTGATGAGCAAACACACTAGACAAGTTGTCACTTATAAGATCATAGAAATAACTCAAATGCGAGGGATAAGTTTTCACAAATGAAATTAACTCTGTTAAAAGAGAAGCTGTCACTGATAAAATAATTTTTGTTGAGTGGTCATTGTTAAAATAATATTTCTCATCGATATATTATATAATATTTAATGTAGAGTATATTCTTTCATTGATATATAAAAAAAACATGATATCACTATAACGAAGTTCTTATCATTTATCCAATTACTTTTATTATACAACGATATTAAACTCTCTTTAATTAAAATTCATTAAAACGGTGATAAGTTGTCACTAATAATGTTACATTTCATACAGTAGACAAGTTTTTTTAGGAGCAAATACGCTCGATAAGTTATCACTTATAAAATTTTAGAAATAACTTAAATGCACATGATAAGTTGTCACAAATAAAATTAACTATTATAAAAGAGACATGTTGTCACTCGAAAAATAATTTTTATTGAGTGGTCATTGATAAAATAATATTTTTCATCGATACATTAATTAAGATTCAATGTAGAGTATTTTTTCACTGATATATAAAAAACATGATATCACTATCACGATGTTCTTATTATTTAGACCATAACTTTTATATACAATGATGTAAAACTCTCTTTATAATTTATGCATGAAAAAAGTGTTATATATGTTGTCACTAATACAAGTTATCACTTATAAAATCTTAGAAATAACTCAAATGCACGGGATAAGTTGTCACAAATAGAATTAATTCCGATAAAAGAGACAAGATGTCGCGGATAAAATATTTTTTGTTGAGTGGTTATTGATATAATAATATTTTTCATCGATATATAATATAATATTCAATGTAAAGTATCTTCTTTTATTGATATATAAAAAATATGATATCACTATAATGAAATTCCTATTATTTATACCATAACTTTTATTATACAACGATAATAAACTGTCATTAACTAAAATTCATTAAAAAAAGTGATAAGTTGTCACTAATAAAGTTAAATTCCATACATAAGACAAGTTTTTTTTATGAGGAAATACGCTCGAGAATCCTTGAAATAACTAAAATGCACGGGATAAGTTCTCACAAATTAAGTTAACTCTAATAAAAGAGACAAGCTGACATTGATAAAATAATTTAAGTGGTCATTCAGAAAATAATATTTTTCATCGATGCGTTATATAATATTCCACGTAGAGTGTCTTATTTTAAAAATATGTAAAAAAAATGACATCAATGTAATGAAGTTCCAATTATTTATACCATATCTTTTATTATACAACGATAATAAACTATCTTTAACTAAAATGCATTAAAAAAAGTGATAAGTTGTCAATAATAAAGTTAAATGTCATACATAAGACAAGTTTTTTTAAGAGAAAATACGCTAGACAAGTTGTCACATATAAAATTTTAGAAATAACTCAAATGAAAGGGATAAGTTGTCACAAATAAAATTAATTCTGTTAAAAGAGACAAGCTGTCATAGATAAAATAATTTTTGTTGAGTGGTCATTGATAAAATAATATTTTTCATTGATATATTATTTAATATTCAATGCAAAGTATCTTCTATTATTGATATATCAAAAAATATGATATCACAATAACGAAATTCTCATTATTTATACCATAACTTTTATTATAGAACAATATAAAACTCTTTTTTTTTATCTAAAATGCATGAATTTATTATACAACGATATAAAACTCTTCTTTATCTAAAATGCATTAAAAAAGTGATAAGTTGTCACTAATAAAGTTAAATTTCATACGGTAGACAAGTTTTTATTTAGGAGTAAACACACTAAATGAGTTGTCATTTATAAAATCTTATAAATAACTCAAATGTATAATATAAGTTGTCACAAATGAAAAAAACTTTGATAAAAAATACAAGTTGTCACTTATAAAATCTTAGAAATAGCTCAAATGTACGGAATAAGTTGTCACAAATGAAATTTGCTCTGATAAACTTTTACTATACAAACGATATTAAACTCCCTTTAACTAAAAAGCATGAAAAATGTGATAAGTTATCAGTACTAAAATTAAATTTCATAAGATTAGAACTTTTTTTTAAGAGCGATTACGCTAAACAAGTTGTCACTTATAAAATCTTAGAAATAACTCAAATGTATATGATAAGTTGTCACAAATGGAATTAACTCTAATAAAAGAGACAAGTTGTCACTGATAAAATAATTTTTGTTGAGTGGTCATTAATAAAATACTCTTTGTTATCGATATATTAAATAAGATTCAATGTAGAGTATCTTCTTTCACTAATTATTTATACCATAACTTTTATTATACAACGATATTAAACTCTCTTTAACTAAAATGCATGAAAAAAGTGATAAGTTTTTTTTTTGACAAAGAAAAAAGTGATAAGTTGTCACTAATAAAGTTAAATTTCATACATAAGACAAGTTTATTTTAGGAATACGCTAAACAAGTTGTCACCTATAAAATCTTAGAAATAACTCAAGTATACGCGATAAGTTGTCACAAATGGAGTTAAATTTGATAAAAGAGACAAGTTGTCGCTGATAAAATAATTTTTGTTGAGTGGTCATTGATAAAATAATTTTCCACAAAAGAGTCATTGCTCTTAAGCCCTCTTTTGCTACAAAGCACAAAAGAAGTTGACATTGACTACAATTTGAAAAAAAATTAAAATACCCGGGAGAAGTTGTTACTGATTTTAAATTAAATCTATTACAAAAATAAGATATTCACTTTAAAATTTTCAACAATGGATATTGCTAGGATCCATGCTTTTTAGAGAATCCATGTCCTAAATTTATATACTCAATTTACAAAAAGTTAATCTTCTATATTCTTAATCTATAATAAAATCTAAACAGATAGTCCAAAGTCCTTATACATTCTTATTATTCCATTAATCTAATTTATACAATGATGAAAAAAAATTCGCCAACCGTACAACCCGTGCGTCCGCAAGTGGTGTAATCCACATTCGAATATGTTCATTAATGAAGTTGCATTTTGCTTTGTGTTACCATAAATCTACCTATTTAAAATCATCTATCCAATACTACTAATCTTGCTTAATGCTAAGTACCATGTTGACTCGGGAATATATTTTATAATACCTTCCATTTACTTTGTCAAAACTTACGATGGGAACATTGCTTCCTATTACTTCCTCACCAAGCTACCATTTATATGAATTTATGATAATTATAAGTTAGCCAAATCTTACTTATTCCAAAACAAAATAGAATTACTGCCAAAGAAAATTATTTTTAAAAAAATTAGCATTTTTAAAAAACTCTAGAATTAAAATATAAACATTGGCAAAAAAAAATGCGCCAACGGCGCAACCCGTGCGTATGCACGGGTACAGCACTAGTAAGAAATGAGAAAAATAAGGTTGTCAACAAAGTTGTCATCAAATGGATGTCAAAATATCATTACTCTTTCAAGAAAAACAACTATTTATTTTGTGTTTAGAGGTTGAGGAGAAAAACCGATAACTCACTCCAACTTCACCGTCTCACACATCGCAGGTTTTGTCTGATCCATTTTCACACATATGTTCGTTCGGTAGTCTGCACGACGTGATTTTGGATTGGATAGTCGACGGACGGTATTGCGCACACTGCAGCAAGGAGGAGCGGTAACTTTCCAGAGAGACAAAGACTTAAAATTTGTAACATTAGATGTATCCAATGGCTGAAAATGAATTGACTTTGTGAATGTGTAATTTTAATGACTGCAGGGAATCATCCATTCTAAACCCAACTTCACTTTCACTTCCTCTGTTCTGTTCCTTCCCGTAAACAAATGATTCTCTCTTTAGTACACAGAACCAAAACCAAAACCAAAACCAAAACCTCAATCTCCAACATTCTATCAACAACGTTGTTGTTAGATTCAACACATCAACATGGCCCCAACACCACCCAGTTTCACTCTCTCCATCACAGAAGAAGAACAAGAACAAAAGCAGGACAGCAAATGTGGCGGTTACCTAGTGGTAGCTCTCTGTCCTTGTCTCGTATGTTTCATTCTTCTCTTAATTATTCTTTCCATCGTTCTTATTGTCAAATTCCACTTTTTTTGTCACACCCCTCTTCATTCCTTGTTCTACAAAAAAAACTGCTGAATCCCCATTTGGGTTGTTGTTTTTATGGATTGCCCTTTTCTAGTTTTCAACGAAAGTTTATGTTTTTAGATAATATTAAGTCATTTAGTACTGTTAGTGATGTTGAATCTGATTCTGATGGTGTTGGGTCATGTTCAGATCCAAATGAGGTTGATAGGGTATGTAAGTTGATTCATGAATTGTTTGATTTGGATAGGAATATGGAAGCTGTTCTTGATGAATGCGGTGTTGTGTTATCACATGATTTGGTTGTTGATGTGTTGCATAGGTTTAAACATGCTAGGAAACCGGCGTTTAGGTTCTTTTGTTGGGCGGGGAAAAGACTTGATTTTGAACATGATTCTAGGACTTATAATACTATGATGGATATTTTAGGGAAGACTAGACAATTTGAGACTATGGTAGCATTGCTTGAGGAAATGGGTGACAAGGGTTTTTTGACAATGGACACTTTTTCTATTGCTATTAAGGCTTTTGCTTCGGCCAAGGAAAGGAAAAAAGCTGTTGGGGTGTTTGATTTGATGAAGAAGTATAAGTTTAAAGTTGGTGTTGATTCTGTTAATTTCTTGCTTGATAGTCTTGGTGCGGCGAAGCTTGTTAAGGAAGCAGAAGTTGTTTATGAGAAACTTAGAGATAGATTTGTTCCTAATTTACAAACTTACACCATACTTCTTAATGGTTGGTGTAGGGTTAGAAATTTGTTGGAGGCAGGGAGGGTGTGGAATGAGATGATTGATAAGGGATTTAATCCGGATATTGTTGCACATAACATTATGCTTGAAGGGTTGTTGAGGTGTCAGAAGAAGTCCGACGGGATTAAGTTATTTGAAGTCATGAAAGCAAAAGGTCCATTGCCTAATGTTCGAAGTTATACGATTCTGATTCAGGACTTGTGCAAACAAAAGATGATGAGAGAAGCTGTGGAGTATTTTAACGAAATGGTGGATCGCGGCTGTCAATCTGATGTTGCACTTTACACTTGTTTGATCACTGGGTTTGGGAGGCAGAAGAAAATGGATGTGGTATATGATCTGCTGAAGGAAATGCGTGAAAGAGGTTGTCCACCTGACGGAAGGACATACAATGCTTTGATAAAACTGATGACTAGTCAACATATGCCAGATGATGCGGTGAGAGTATACAAGAAAATGATTCAAAGTGGCGTCGAACCAACAATTCACACATACACCATGATAATGAAATCCTATTTTGTCACAAAAAATTACGAAATGGGCCGAGCTGTTTGGGACGAGATGCGTCACAAGGGTTGCTGTCCTGATGATAACTCCTACACTGTATTCATTGGTGGGCTTATACGACAAGGCAGGCCAGACGAGGCATGTAAATATATAGATGAAATGATGCAGAAGGGGATGAAAGCTCCTCAGCTTGATTATAACAAGTTTGGTGCTGATTTTTCAAAGTATGGGAATCCTGCCATACTTGAAGAGTTAGCTCGAAAGATGAATATTGCTGGTAAGTTTGAAGTCTCTAATGTATTAGCCAGTTGGGTTGATATGATGAAGAAAAATTCCAAGAGAAGAGAGGCTACAGAATCCTGTAGGTAGTTTTCATGATTACTTAATTCATTTGACTTGAAGGTTGTATGCGAGAAAAACACTTCCTTTGATCTACCAATGATCATTTTTGGATTCTAGTTTTTAAGTTAAACTGTTTTATGTAACGCCCTGAAAAAAAAAAATTAAGCTCTTTATTTTTGTACATAGTTCTTGGTTGAAATTTTATAAACCAGTGTTGTATAATGGCTTGTAACAGTTTGAATGAAGAACTTGGCTGATTTGAAGTTTTTTTCTGGCTATTCGTTGTAGTTTACGTTGCAACAATGTAAAATCTATACTTCTTACAAAGCATTTAGTCACTTTTTGCTGTTCGACAACTGTTTCCATAAGCAGTCACATTCATTTGATAACCAGAAGGACCATCACTAGCCAGTGTCAGCAAAGGGTTGCTAAGTGAATCAAAATTTGAGCTTGAGACGTAAACAGGAAGAACATGAAACTGTATGAGTTCTTTCTGTTGGCGTTCGCCAAGGGAGTTGAAGTATCCGGCTTTGAGTTGGGAAAAGGCACCATCATCTGGTGCAAGGATGATTAAACCACCGTTTTTTGTTGTTACTAGTTGAGCGTTGATTTGGTTGATGATTTGTGTGGTTTTGAGCAAGCGGATTAGAGTGTTGTATGATTTAGCTTTTCTTAGGATTTTGATGATGTCTTGACCGGACGAAGAATCCGATGAGGGTGATTGAGGTAATGAAGGGACTAATGGTTTTATTGGTGCTGTTTCAGGAGCTGGTGTGGCAGGGGCAGGTTTTTCTGGGGCTTTAGGTGCTGCAGCAGGTGATTGAGCTGAAGTAGTGGTAAAAAAAACATGTCTTCCATTATGTTTTGACTAAGAGAGAACACTAAGAGGGAAATACTTTTCTAGAAAGACTGAAAAACAATGTTTTGACATTTTGCAAAGTTTTTAGAAATATTGAATCAATTTTTAAAATGCATTATCAAAATCATCCATTATGTCTTCTCTAATGTTTATTCTCATAGTCAAGCGCTTCGAGTTAGTGAAGCGTTGAAGCTCTATGTGCAACAATGTTGAGCCAAGGATGCTCAGCCTTATCTATATAAGCAGACTGACTTATGAACAAATTAGCTCCTTGGTAATGGATCAATTGATAGATAGAAAGCTCTATGATGGGAAACTATCACGTTAGGTTTGGAGAGAGATCAAACCTATTAGATTAACCAACATGGAGAGCAGATGCAAGCAGTCTACTGAATGCACACTTCCATAAACATTGATAATTTATTGGCAGTGAAAGCGAGTGAAAGTATGTCCCAAAATTAAATAGAGTTTACCGTTGATTGCGTAATTTGACTCTATGGAACAATGTGACCTTTAGAGCATCTCCAATGCATGAATAACTAAATACTACCATATTTATGTGCTAAAGTTACTTTTTGAGGACTCACAATTGCCTCATAAGATTTAAGAACATTCACATATTTTACAAGGTACCGCAATCGAAGTATTTCTTTGGCCTAAGAATCGATCCGCAAAGGAAACTCTTCCGACATACTGTTGTAATTTCACTCAACTCCAATGCAGAAAAAAATTTAGAATCCTTCATGGGAGTTGCTCTTATACAATATAGATTTAATATTTGACATTTCTTGCTTCTCTTCAATACTACTTTCTTTAGTCTTTAGTACTTACAGCTCAGGTTTAATGAACATAGAGTCTGTAATTAACATCTAATCTTAGAATATGCTATTGGTAAGTCTAATGTTTGCTTCATAGTTCCTCAGTCTTGATTACCAAATCTTTGTCAGACAATGTCACTTAGGGATATAAATTATAATTTGATTATTTCCTTTTCTTTCTGGTCGATGGAAAATCTCAACCTCTATACAGATCAATAGCCCCTTTTCCAATCATATTTTCATATCACACACATCAAATAATTGATTGTCTAACTCTTAAGATGTGATGAAAGCAAAATTAATAGTTCATGCATACACATTTTAATAATATATACCTGCATAATCTTTTAATAATTATATAACAAAACCACTGTCAAATATCCACTCTCACAACTAATTAATCAAACATATGATATGTTATGTTATGTGAAAAAGTTGTAACTTCCCCTTTTCTTTCTAACTAAACTAAACCTTGCATCAAACACTCATAGCAGTAAAATCTTACTTATCTTTTGTATCTTTCCAAATACAGATAAACTATCTAGTAAGATGAAGCAAATTATCTTCTTCACACACCTAGTATTACCTGTTCATATTTTTTTTACCACTACTTCAGCTCAATCACCTGCTGCAGCACCTAAAGCCCAGGAAAAACCTGCCCCTGCCACACCAGCTCCTGCAACAGCACCAGCAAAACCCTTAGTCCCTTCATTACCTCAATCACCCTCATCGGATTCTTCGTCCGGTCAAGACATCATCAAAATTCTACGTAAAGCGAAATAATTCAACACGCTAATCCGTTTGCTCAAAACCACACAAATCATCAACCAAATTAACTCACAGCTGGTGACAACAAAAAACGGTGGTTTAACCATCCTTGCACCTGATGACGGTGCCTTTTCCCAACTCAAAGCCGGATACCTCAACTCCCTTGGCGAACGCCAACAGAAAGAACTGATACAGTTTCATGTTCTTACTGTTTACGTCTCGAGCTCAAATTTTGATTCGCTTAGCAACCCTGTGCTGACACTGGCTAGTGATAGCCCTTCTGGTTATCAAATAAATGTGACTGCTTATGGTAACAGTGTGAATATTTCAACTGTTTCGGTTAATGCTACACTCACAGGGATTGTGTATTCTGATAAGACACTTGCTATATATCATGTTGATAAGGTGCTTATTCCTTTGGACTTCTCTAAGCCTAAGGCTCTAGCTCCTGCTCCTGCTACGGCGAAGGCACCTAAAGCTGATAAGGATAGTTCATCTGAAGATGGTGATCAAGGAGAGTCAACTAAAGCTACTTCTGGTGCAAACAATTTGATTAGCCTTCAAGGAACAATATTTGTGTCCATTTTTGTTGCTGCATTAACCATGTTCAGTTGATGAAGACCAACACATTTGAAGGCTGTTATGTTTTTTGAAGTTCTATTGTGTTCTTTACTCGGTTTTATTTTGTATTGTCATGGGATGGGATGGGAAGAGTGTAGTTTGAGAGCTTGTGAAGTGTGAACACTTTCCTGATTTTGTTCATGTACAAACAAAAAAACATATTGTTTTGGTGAAAGAAAGTTTACTTTACAAACTATAATCTTCTTAATGAACTTCTATAATGATTATAATCAATTTAAAAAAGACATTATAGTGAAACACTCTCTCTTTGGAGGTAAAGTTCACAATCAATAGTTGATCCTCAAGCTGGCAGGAATTTTCTGAAATGCAACACTTTCTCGTCCTTCTCTATAACTATTTTGTGCTTAAATGCGACATACTTGATGAAACTAAGGGCCTGTTTACTTTCTAACAAGATTTTCAATTTTCATTTCAGATTTCACTTTGTATATGAATGGCTAGAATGACATTTGGTTATGATTTTTTCCTTTTTATTGTCTTAGGGAGAAGACGTAACATGAGAGAATACTTTTCTCGAAACACTGAAAAACAGTGTTGACATTTTTAAAAGTTTTTAGAAATATTGGATCTGTTTTGAAATGCATTTTCAAAATCATCCATTATGTCTTCTCTAATGTTTATTCTCATAGTCAAGCGCTTCGACTTAGTGATGTGTTGTAGCAGCGTTGAAGCTCTATGTGCTATAATGCTGAGCCAAGATGCTCCGCCTTATCTATGTATGCAGTCTACTGAACTGAGTTATGAACGAATTAGTTCCTTGGTATTGGATCAATCTATAGATAGAAAGCTCTATGATTGGAAACTAGGTTAGGTTCGGAGAGAGATTAAACCTATTATATTAACCAACATGGAGAGTAGATGCAATTTTTCGGCAAAATGACTACAGGATCATCAATCTACTCTACCTCAACTCATCATTTTATCAGTGAAAATGAAAACAGGAAACTCCAAAAGTGAGCAAATGCTAAATTTTAACAAACTCTTTCTTATATTTTCAGTGTTAAGTTAATTTGTGCAAATTTTTGATGTTTTATTACTTATTTTTGTTCTAAAGTTTTCTGATAAATGTAAAATGGTTGGCTTTAAATATTTCCAATCTACATTCTCATTTTTTCACAATGGGCTTGAGACCTTATAGCAGAGGAATGAAGTCCTGATTGTTGTTTGGATGTATTATTCTGAACAATTTATGCAGTCTGAAATCTGAATGCACACTTCCATAAACACTGAGAACTTTTTAGCGGTGACAGCAGGTGAAAGTATGTCCCAAAATTAAATGGAGTTTAATTTGGCCGAAGGATCGATCCGCAAAGGAAACTCTTCCAACATATTGTTGTAAAGTCACTCAACTCCAATGCTTTTCTGATTGCATTGGATAGTCCCTCCCTCTTATAACGTTCAATCTGATTGCAATTGTAACCTGAAATGTTTTTCTGCTTTTATTTTTCAATTTCCATCTCTTTGCAGAAACCCTTTTGTCTTCCATCATCACATGTTCTTTGACACCCTTCCCACGTACTATGATTCTTTGACAGTGAGACGTAATTGCAGCTGCAATGTTTCCAATTTGATAGTGTCCTTCCTGTTGATTGTAGAAGTTAGGTCAATAACCGCCACCGTGCATTCAAGAGCAATGTAGCGTGAAAATACACAACATGCAAAACGTAGCTTCTGCATAAACGCACATCCACTTTTCATACACCGCCAAAACAAACAGCTACTACATCTTTAGCTCGTACAACCTTTCCTACATATACAATTTGTTTGTCAAGGACTTCGATATATAGCGATTAGCGATCTTCAATTTTGCTCGGATGTCAAGTCCATGACGTGATACATCACCTCGAAGGCCAAGTAGAGTTGTAAGGTTACAGCAGCCCTCTCCCTGAACGATTTGTAATCCAATTTGTTCATGTTTTCTGGTTTGCTATTTCTCATACAAAAGTTGTCTGACACCTACAAACTGAACTAACAGATCCAATAACCGGAGCGACATTCCCATACTTTTAGTCTAAGATTACAATATACAAATTTATGTAATGTGATTACCAACAAATTTCAGAAAATAATGGAACAACTAAAACAAAGTACGTAATGAAAAGAGGGAGCCAAAATTCAAATACAACCTCAATGATACAAGCAAACCAGAAAACCTTGAATCATGAACTTCATCATCTAACAGTAGAAGCAACAGTTTGAGCCCAACATTTGAGACTATATTTCATGTCAACTTCATTAGTAGGAGCAGGAATTTTCCATTTCATTAAAGGTTTATCTTTCTTTCTTCTTTTCTGATCCTCCCATGCTTCAGAAAGGTAAGGTCTTTGAATTGCAGACACATCAGAAGCATTCTCTTCTTCACCATTTTTCCCTAACCTTTGCAAACCAGGAATGATTGAAACCAAGCTTGTATCTTTATCTTCCTCTGAGAAAACAAAACCAAGATCCATGAACCCTTTTACCTCCTCAAACTCAAGGTCTGATAAACTCTTGCTTCCACTTTTCCTTCTTCCATTTCTTGTGATATTCTTGTTAGGCACGTCTTGAAGTTGCAACTGTGTTTGCTTTTCAGCTTCTGTGTTGAAGTCTGTGACATCTTTTCCTGAGAGGATTGTTTGAAGCTGTGGTTGGAAAAGGACAGAGTTTGGAGACATAGAATCATGTTTCAAATTTGTCATGGTGTTTAACTGGTCACTCACGGACCTTGCATGTTTGGTTTTGATACGAGAAAGCATTGGTTTTTCTTGAATTTGATGATGTTGGTTTTCATGAGAAATTATTGATATTGAAGAACTTGGATGTTCCTTCAAATTTTGAAAGCCAAACCAACAAGTATCAAAGAGCTTCAAGATTTCATCTGCCTCCATGAATGGATTTTTGCTTTGGAAAAATCAGCTAATCTTTTTGAATTGTATATAACACACATTAATTGACAAGTCATGGTAGATAAACATATGATGATATTTATACCAATGTTTTGAATATTGGACCGGTTCAGTGAACCGAGAACTGACCAGTTCGATGGTTGATTTGATCGTGATTGTATTTTAGTTTGATTGAACTTAAATTCTGTTTCTTGTTTTTTTGAATTTTCATTTGATCATTTGTCATGTTTTAATCGATTGAACCAATCAAACAACGACAAGTGGTATCTCTAGTTTGACCTTTAATTTGGTTTTAAAATCATTGATTAATATACTTTTTGCATGACTATATTGCCCTCTATGAAAGTGAAATTACAAGAATAATTCAACCAATCATTTACATGTTTTGGATTTTAGGTCATTTCTTTTTTAGTATTCCATTTTGTTGTGTGGTGTTTGTATTTTTCAATTAATTTAGAAACATGACTTTTCCAAGGTGGCTTTAAGAAGAAGCAAAAGTAAAAAGATTATGTGTGGTAAAACAAAGAATTAGGATGTTACTAGAAAAAGCTAGATATGAGGTTGGAGAGTAGTTGATGTCAACAATCTTTATATGTTCTCTTAGATGTTGACCTTTCTTTGTTACATCTCTTTCTTTGTTGGTTTGGTGATTAAACCAAAGCTTTCATATTGAAACTAATTTCCCTAATAGTAACAAAAGCAATTATTGATAGTTGCTTCCAAACTACACAAAATTGAAAGTCTATAAACTACTGTGGTCGGCAATAGCTGCAATTTTCATGCTTATAATTTCTTTAGGTGTTTGAGATTTTAAAGTTAATATAGACACAACTTTTTTGTCAAATGGATCATCTACCGTTTCTTTTACGGCTTGTTTGGAACAAGAGAAACAAGCAAGAGAGAAAAAGAGATGAGAGAAATAAGAGAGAGAGAGAGAGAGAGAGAGAGAGAGAGACAATTTCTCTCGTTTGGCACATCAGAGAAACTGTGAAGAAAGACCAAATTCGTGTGGGTCCCACGTATTTTGCAGTTCTCTCCAAAGTGGGAAGAAATGAGCTAGACAATGCATGTTTCCACATTTGCCCTTGAAATTGACCGTGAGTTAACAAAAAAGCACATCACTCCAGTTGAATACAAAGATCCATGGAGATTTTACAAGCCACAAAACATGCAATTAAGGTAGAACATAATAATATTAACGAGAGAAATAAGTAATTTCTGAAATTTTGTTGGGGTGAAACTTGTGGGTATGAATCAATTTATTGTTAGATGGATGAAATGCAAGGTTTTTTTGGAAATAATATTCAAGGTTTTTTTATTGTATGGAGTGATGTTGCAGGTTGAACGAGATCTAAGAGAAGGCAAAGGTATTGAGTGGACGGTGAATGATGATAATAATGGATGAAGGTAGGTTTATTTTTGTATAATGAAAAAAGAGAAGGGTTATTTTTTGTATACAAAAAAACCACGTTTTTTATATTAAAATAAATTCAGTAATATGAACAAGTTAGTATTTTAATAATTAAAATTATTATTTGAAATCATTTAAATTAGTACAAGTGAAATTAATCCACTGAGTTAAATTAAGTAATTTAATAAATTAATTATTTGATTTAAGCTAAAAGATAAAATTAATTTTATGTTTTTTTCAATAAATGAAATTGAGGGTATTTTCGTACTTTTAAAAATAATCAACACTTCTCTCTCTTCTATTTCTCTTGTATCTCTCTTCATTCAAACAATACTAAAAATCTACTATATTTCTCATCTTTTTCTCTCTTCCCATACTCTCTCTCACCTTTTTCTCTCTTCTCATTCTCTCTTCACTACCAAACAGACCCTTATATATTTATAAAGTTTTGACATTATATTTAGAATTCAATAACTACTATTGCACATACAGTGACATCCAACCAGTTATATTTTATTGGGAGTGCAAGGTTCTAATGTCATTTTTTTAAGGCTTAAATATGTGTCCAGTCCCTGCAAATAGACCGCAGTTGAATTTTAGTCCATGTACTTGCTAATCCTTCCAATTTGTCACTGCAAATATTAATCACTTAAAATTTAGTCATAATTACGTTTTTTTGGTGAGGTGGAAGATGATTAGCAATGTGACGCTTATGTGGCATGTGGTGACTGGGTAGGACTCAGGACACGTCAGCAAAACACAGGTCAAATGACTTTTTTGCCCTTAATGACCCAAGACACATGTGAAATGTCCAAAATACCCTTGGATTTCTTCTTCCCTCTCTTCTTCCCTCGTGAGAACTCAGAACCCTCTTCTTCTTTCTTCAAAACAATCCTCTTCTTTTTCACTTTCACCTTCTTCTTTTTCTCCTCATTGTTCAACAACACACCACTATTACAGTACTTTCCCGTAACATAACAGCAACAACAACAATTTTCACCAGAAAATCTCAAACTCAAATTCAATATACACGTAAAAAGCACTAAAATCCCAGAAAAACAACAACAACGATTTTAATCTGTGTACAGAAAATCGATTCTCACACCCAAAACGAAATCGATGTGGCCAAGGCAATCTATGAGATTAACAGATCTGCACCTCAAAAATGCAACCTCCATAAACGAAGCTCAAGAAGAAATTGCTCTCAGATCTGCACCTTTACATCCTGATTCACCGCTAAAGCCTCCATAAACGGCCTAAAAAACGCAACGATAAACACCAATCGAGTAATCCAAAACGACATATCTGCCAATACGTCAACACAAGCAGATTTTATAACCATATCCAAGTTCGTCGGTGGTTTCGAGTTCGACGGTGGCGCCGGCGAGTGTGTCGCGTCGGAGAGCAATTTCCTCTTACTGTTGTAGTTTACTTTTGGATGGAAATGGGTTTGGGTTATTTCTCCTCTTACTGTTGCCATTGTTGCAATTTACTTTCTTCCAAAAATTTTAAATTTTTTTTAGATGCAGTGATGAAGGTTTATTCATGGCATCAAACTCAAGCATCATAGCATGTGGACCAAAGATGACAATGGTGGCAATGGGACTTAATTTTCTTGTTGGGCCTGCGCTAATGGTTGTTGCCTCCATTGTGATTGGATTAACAAAGTGGAGTTTTTTCGATGCATGTATCCTCCGAACGCGCAACTATGGAAAATGATCTCTCAAGCCTTGTGAAGCTCAAATAGCACGGCAAACTTTTAACGTTACCGCATGTCTAAGATTAGATTCGAACCCAAATACCTTGGTTAAATTAAAAATAGACTTATTATGAGTAAAATAAATATAAACTCTATAATTGATAAATGCATATCTCATGGCATGACTTGAATTAATTAACATCGCTAATCTTTTTTAGCGAGGGAAATACAATTTCTTTCATAGAAGTGCCATTGATTTCGAAGCTTTGAACTTAAACAAATCTCCTCACTCTGAATTTATATGTTGTCTCATGTTCTCTTTTATTCTTTTTATTTTGATATGTGAGTCTTTTGTTACTGAAAAAAAGAGACATACATAACTGCATGGTGGTTAGGATAGTTCTGTTGTTCTGTTAGTCTAGAACACAATTGACTCAATTTTAAAAAAAAAAAAATTGTGAATTTCTTTAAAGAAATAGCTCCACGTGATTAATGAAAGCACATGGTTATAATATTCTCATGTGCACCAACCAAATTTATTTATAATAATCCCATATGCTGCTACTTTACTTTCTTTTTTTGTTTGGCTATTGAGGAGGGGCCAAAAGCCCTGTACAGCTAAGCTACTTTTGAAATTATATTATCGCTTTTAGTTACATAAAGTGCGCTGCTAAGTGCTACCTAATTTTCTCTCTCAAAAAAAATGCTACCTAATTTTTTAAGTTTTTTTTTTTTACATGAGAGAAAAAGAACAAAAACAAAAACGAAGTCCTAATAAAGGACACTCTTCGAATGTTCGCTATAAGCGCCGAAGACGGGTTAGGAAAAGATTCGTTAACTAGGATCAAAGAATCTACACAATTAGCTTTCATTTTTGCAAGGATATATGAACAAGCATTCTCTTCACTCAGTGTATGTTTCAAAATAACATTTCTATCTTTCTTCATGTAATCTCTTATAATCTCCACCACATTAACATAATGGTGATATTGATGTGTTCTCATAGTCACCAACTTGACCACATGAAGGGAATCAAAATAACAAATGACTTTTCTTAAACCCGCTTGCCAACACAACTTGATGACAATTAAGAGAGCTTGAATTTCTGTATGTAACACGTTCGACCAACCAACACTCTCATAAAAACGAAAATGGAAATTTCACTCATGATTTCTCACTAAGCCCATCCACATTTAAAACCATGGCATCTTGGTCACCATTTTGCCAACAAACTTTACAAATAAGTCGAGAAGTATGAAGGGAATTGTTCAGGTCTACGAATATTATTGTTTATGTTCAATCTTAATCTTATGTTGAATTACCTTACTGTTCGACGAAAAAATAATAATAAAATTTAGTTACGGATTGTTGATGATTTTATTAAAATAACAATATAATAAAAATGCATTTTCTTTTGTTTATTCTAATCTTTGGATTCCAACTAGGGACATGACCTAGCCTATGACAGATCAGGTATGGCCAAACTTTTTTCTTAAATAGAGTAAGCTTAGACTTTTTTAGAAGTCTATTTAGCTAAAGAGGTCAGGCCACAAGCCATAAAAAAAATCTCTTAGGCCTATCTGACCAATCTACTTAAGTAAATATGAATAATATTATTTTATTTTGCTGACAAATGAATAATATTATTTATTACTAATATTATTCAATTAAATATAAATTTGTTAATCTTTCAGTAATTTAAGTTTATTAGTATACATTAACTTTTTCACATATTTAAACATAAGTTTATTAGTATACCATGTTAAATATCAAAACAAAGTTTAACCACGTTGACTTATTAGTTTGTTACTCTATTTAAAATTAGATCACATTACTTATTTAAATATGTTTATATGAAATAAGCCTTTAAACATTCTAGCAGGTCACATCAGGCTTTCAAAAGGCCAGACTTAGGCCTTCAATTTTTTGACAGGCCAGACTCAAGTCTTGCAAAGCGTAACTCGACATATCTTATTCCCACCCCTAAATTCACGCCCATGACTGGATATCTGTAGCGTGACCCAAGTGACCTGATAACAATAATTATACAGTAGATGACCTAAATAATATAGGATAGATTCTAGTATCATCATAGAATTTATGGTTGAGCATAACACAACGCCACAAAACCAGTTTGTAAAATGATGACCGCCCCGACTTACAAATACTTATTCAAGCCATATCGAATGTGGGACGATGAAAATGTTCTCCCTCACTAATTTTTTTTTTTTATATAATTAAATTATAAGTAACAATGATTAAAAGGTATATAGTTTTTGTTTTGGTGAGAGAAGGAAATTATAAAAGCCTGGGATGATAGGAAAAAGGTCAAATGGAAAGCTCCCCCATTGGGTAAATTTAAACTCAATGTGGACGGAAGTTCTGATCAAAGTGGTGTCATCGGTTCAGGAGGATTGATTCGAGACGCTGCAGGAAATTGGGTGGCAGGATTCTCATCTAATGATGGTTGCGGTGATGCACTTATTGCTGAGTTGTTTGGAATTTATAACGGTTTGGTTTTGTTGATAAACAATTCGGTGTTGCATGTTGAGTGTGAGACAGACTCCACTGAGATCATAAACCTACTTATGGACAGACAATCTCACTCCTTCCATGCTTATGCTTCTTTACTAGCTAAAATCACAAGTTTATTGGATCAACTCCCAGGTTTGGTGTTCAAACATGTGCTCCGTGAAGGCAATGTATGTGCAGATTTTTTGGCTAAGTTGGGAAGGAACTCTACTCTTGGAGTAACAACTTGGGTGACACCTCCTGATGAGCTGCTCTCGTTGCTCAACTTTGATGCTTTCGATTTCTAGTTAGCTTTTGTGTTTTTTTTTGTTTTTTTGTATGACCTTCACCAAAAAAAAAAAGAACTAATCCAGGGATTAGCAGCTATATCTCATTATATCACAAGGAGATAGTAGAATCGTCAAGAAACCGTGTGATCCAAGTTGACAAAAAAAATCAACAGTAGAGATAAATTAATAGAATATTGAGTTCTTACTATGTTCTAGCAATACGACAATGTTGTTTCAAAAATTATGTTTAGAGCAAATAACATTAGTACTATATATATATATATATATTTAAGAAAGTACTATATTAACATTATTACTATATAAATAAATCAATAATCACTATTATTAGAGCTTGTTTGCCAAAACCAACTTTCGAGCTTATAACAAATAATTTATAACTTATAAGTTATATGACCAAAGTAGATCATTTAGTAACTTTTTTTTTTCTCACGAGCTTTTAGCGTTTTTTTTTTATATATAAATCACTTCAATTTTCCCCTTATCATCATAATTACAAAAATTTACTTAAAAATATCTTTTTATGTCATTTCATATTTATCAGTTAGTTCAACGACTAATTTTTACCAAACGCTACAAATTCAATAAGTTAATCCCCTTATCAACTAATTAGCTCTTGTGCTTTATTCGTTTTAAACTCATTACTATCACCTAACTTCTCAATTATTCATTAGTTTGTATCAAGCAAAGTCTATGTTTATATTTTGGATTGTGATCGATGTTATAAGTAAATATAATAAATTAAGGATATGTTCGTATAATATCTTTTGATTATCTTATTTTACATTACGTCCAGTTTAGAGCAGCCAAATCTGAAGCATGGTGTAGTAGATAAAACCAATGGTTACGTTTGATGGAATGCAATTGATAATATTTGTTATTGATAAATTCAACTATGTTAATAATAGTTAGTTAGATCGGTGACTTATAGTGAAAGTTACCATACATAGCCTATAAATATTTAGTTTTGTAACTAGTTGAATGAATATCTTTCTTCAACCTCTATTCAATCTCAATTCATAATTTTATAGTTCATCAATTTAAACTTTTTTCATTGTCATCACAAAAGAAAACATTATGATCTATACGAGAACTTTATGAACTCTCTTTTTTCTCTCAAGATTGAGTGTAAGTATCAAGTTTGCACCAACAATATTCATTAGAAAAATGCTCTTCTTATAAACATTTTTCTCCAAAAATAAGGAAAATAGAAAAATACCTCCAACGACAATTAATTGACGTTGGAGGTATTTTGTATTTTCCTAGTGTTTTGGAGCAAAAATGATGGTGATAAGAGTAATTTTCTATTCATAAATCAAATATTATATCTACCATGTCTAAGATTCTTAGTGGGCTGCATACAAATAATTCTCAGTGGGCCGGGCTTTTTGAAATCCAAGAAGTAGCTTCTATCTAAATTACTCTTCTCGCTTATGAAATTGCTCATTCACTTACCTCAGCGGCAGTTAACTGCAACTTGGCATTTTTCAGCGACAGTTAACTGCCGCTGACACTTTTAAGATCGGTTCACCGATTTAAAAGTAATTGTCGTTGAGGTAAGTGAATGAGCAATTTCATACGTGAAAAGAGTAATTTTCAGCTTATATTGTAACGAGAACAATGTCTACTCTTCCTGGCTTTCGAACAAAAACAAAAAAACAACAACACTCTTCCTGAATTTACTTTCCTTTTGATCTAAATAAATCGTCATTTTCTTTGTGTAATGTTTTGGTTATCTTCCTTTTTAGCCTAAGCACAAGAAAACATGTTTTCTCTTTTTAGTTTTACAATGTTAATTTATAACTAGTAGCTCAAAATCATTTACTTAAAAGTGATCAAGTGGATCAACATAGTTTGACACAGCTAATTAGAGCTGTCAAAACGGGCGGCCCGGCCCGTTTAGGCCCGGCCTGGTCGGGCAACGGGCTTTTTAGGGCCGGGCTAAAAAGCCCGGTTAGAATATGGGCTAGAAAATTGGGGCCCGAGCCCGGCCCTGCACGGGCTCCCGGGCTAACGGGCCGGCCCTGGCCCGTATCTTTTTTTTTTTCCTTTCAAAAATCAAAAAATAATTTTATTAAAATAAGTTGAAAATGAAATATCGAGGCAATCACTTTGATGTAATTAACATGGGTGTGATGTTGAACAGTTGAAGTTTATAAGTGTTGCACTTTTGCACATCTAATGTCACCAAAAAAAAAAAAACTAACATTAATACGAAAAAAAAAGGTTCTCAATTGACTGGATATTATTTTATATTAATTCTGAGACGTGAGTGAGCTTGCGAAGATGGTATTGTCTGGCGCCTGTGTGAGAACTAAGAACTGAATTTCATATACACACAAAGACAAAAAAAAAATTGTATTTTTTGGCGGGCTTGCGGGCCGCCCGCGGCCCGACCGGGCTCCGAGCTTTTTCGGGCCGGGCCAAAAAGCCCTGAATCGATTCGGGCTCCAAATTTTCGGCCCAGGCCCTGCATTTAATTCGGGCTTTCAGGCCGGCCCGTAAGGCCCGGCCCGTTTTGACAGCTCTACAGCTAATAGATGTTTGAACCTCATAACTACACGTTATGCATGTGAAAAAACATATATTGCAAGAGATCAATCATTTAAATAAATCTTAGTTATTTCGAAGAATTAGTTTACATACTCGTGCTCAAAGGATACTTTGGTATTCCCACACAAAAATGATCAACCGTAAAGGTAGGGCACGTGAGTAAGAAAGGTGAGATTTATACTCCAAACGAAAAGAAAGAATCTCTTCATGATGATGCACGATATGTTATTTATATAGTTGTATCACTCACTCTTCTAGATGGCCGTTTGATTATTATAAAGTGCCCAAGAAAAATCAAATGCAAGAAACATAAAATAAAGAGACAATCAAACGAAGGAAAAAACTAAACTAATAGTAATTGATTGGAAGAATGCCCAAGAAATGACAAAAAGAGAGTAGACTTTAATAAGTGGCCTTATCCTTACAGATATTTTCATATAAAATAATCACTTATTAAACCTTAAGGTTGCTTTCAAATGACATGTACTTTAAATTAAATAATTAGTCATAAGCTTCCATAAGATGCGGTACTCAACGGGACGTTCCCCTAATAAACAAATGATAATGATGCAGTGATAATTGCTCCACCAATAAGTCTCCACAAAGCTCCTAGTTTTAGAGGGCACTCTCCAATCTTTATAATCTTCTTCAATTCACTTTCTTATTTATTTTGAGCATACCTCTTTCTATGCTTAATTAGGTAGCCACTTTATAAATATCATATCACCGACACCTTTTAAGAGTGATTAAGGGTCAAGATTAACTATAGCTCGAAATTGACAGTGGATTTACAAGCTTATGTGAGTGTGAGAGTGAATAAAACATTGTTGATTCAATTCCCTCTAACATGGAAAGATCATCACTCTCTTCTTCTGCTAAAAGGTAAATATAATTTTCCATCAATATTAATATAGTTTGAGACAAATTAAGTTTGTTACTTGATGCAAAATTCATAGTAAGCTTTTGTAGAAATTCCTTTTAAGCAAAATTTGAGTGTACTACATGCATCATTATGAATTATATCAACATCTCAACTATTGATCTATAGATAATAGTTTTGCATGTTAATTAACTATTAAAATGTAAATATGTATAATAGGCGAGGTATAAAGAAAAGGGTAGTAGAAATTCCAATGAAGAATGTGGAAGGGACTAACACTCCACCGTCTGATTCATGGGCTTGGAGAAAGTATGGTCAAAAACCCATCAAAGGTTCCCCTTATCCAAGGTATTCATTCTCATCCCCTTACATTCATGTCACAAAAAAATTAGAATTTAGAAACATAAAAATCAATTTTTGAAAAATAAAAAGCCTTTGAATTTTGCATAAAAGCCAAATTATTGAAACATTGTCCTTTCAATTTAAAGCCCTAATATATTAGAGATCGAGGTTGCATGCGATGAAATATGTATGCTGCGGTTGAAACTGCATGCAGTTCTGCTATCAAAGTTGATTTTTGACGGCAGAACTGCACGTAGTTTTGACCGTATGCAATTCTTATAAGATTTACTCATATGGGGAAATTTTGGAACAGAGGATACTATAGATGTAGCAGTTCAAAGAATTGTCCAGCAAGAAAACAAGTAGAAAGAAACCACATGGACCCCACCGTTCTCCTTGTAACATACACCTCCGATCACAACCACGCCGTGCCACCACCAAGAAACTACCGCAACACCAGCAACAACACCGCATCAAACAAAGACTCAGAATCAGAACCTGAACCAGAACAAGAACAAGAACCCGATGAAACGTTTACGAATATCGAAGAAAATTCAATGATTGCCGGTGATGAGTTAGGCGGATGGTTTGGAGATGTGGAGGCGATCGGATCGCCGGCAGTGTTGGAGTGTCCGATGTTTTCGGAGAAGGAAGTGTCTATGTTGGGAGAAGAGGAGATGTCGTTGTTTGCCGATCTCGGAGAGTTGCCGGAGTGTTCGACGGTGTTTTGGAGAGGTAGGAGGAGTGGTGCCGGCGCCGGTGGTGATGTTAGTGTGGGACCACTAGTTGAAGCTAATTGCTCGTTGTGACACGTGTATTTTTTATTTTTTAATTTTCCGGGTTTGTTGGGTTTAGTTTGGAAGAAAACAAAAATGAAATACTACAACAAGTGGATATATGCAGTTGGGAGATTCTGTCTCCACGTGCTTGTAATTATTATCAACAACTACATGATCATGATTATCCTATTAAGTATCGTCAAAAAAAAAAAAAAAGATTATCCTATTAAGTTCTTAATTTCATGCTTGATTCATAGCTGGCATGCCATAGTTATCCTTTTTTTTTTGCAGATAACATTTTCCTAAAATGATAAATGAAAGACTTCCTAAATTGTAACCGTAGTGTTTTTTTTTTAACAAATTGTGAATACTTTTAACATGGTCCATTGGTTAAAGATTATGACATAGCACAATATCCAAATATGTCAAATTGTATGTTGGATTGCATATTAATGTGAACTTGTTAAAGAATTATTTACCTATGAATTTAAAATTGGAGTTGAGATCTTCTATATTTTTCAAAAGAAATGGAAGTGTTCATTGCTATAGTTTTAGAATAAATGATTCTCTGACAAGTTCACATTAATATGTAATCAACCTGCAATTTGACTAAGTATCAAAGGTAATTTGGTCTCTTACTTATGACATTGGTGGTGGAATCTAAATGAGTGAGGGAATTTGGCTCAATTGTGGTGATGAGAAAGTGAGATGTTGTCCGTGGTGATGAAAAGGTGAGGTGATGTTAGGGGTTTTCTGGAGGTGTGATGGTTTTTTGGAGTGGCATTGGTGTGAGTAGTGGGTGATAGGTGTTTGAGTGAGGTGATGTCTGCAACTCCCGCAATGATGTTATCTTTGATGAAGGGACTCCGATTGTCGAGTCGATTGTGGATCGGGTGAAGTTCTCCTCTTGAAAATGGTTCCCGGCTAAGAGTTTTTGTGTGCCTCTAGTCCTTTTACGAGTGGGAGGTGCAACCTATCATGTGCTGGTATCGGTAGTTTATGTGGTATTGTGGGTGCAGTGCGGTGGTTGTGTGGGGGGTTTGGTTGGTCGCCCTTGCTCGGTTTTGCCTGGAAGCTTGCTGTTTTTCCTAGGGTGTTTGGTGTTTGTTTTTGGGGGCAGGTTTTGGGTGACTTTTTTGGTGTTATCGGTGTAGTTTTTTTTTAGTTTTTTATCGCACGGTGTTTTCTTTTGCCTTTTTCTTGTTTCCATTGAATTGCTGGTGCAGAAGTTTGTTTGCTTTGCTGCTTGTGTACTTTTGGGTTATTCTATTGTTTTATCTATATAATATATTTTGCCATTAAAAAAAAAGGTGTTTGGATTTTGTTTTTTTGGTCATTCACGGCGGACGTGTGAGATTTTGACTTAACTTTTGGTTTATGTTGGTTTGTGTGAGTTTAACTTGGTTTTTGCGTTGATTTGATGTTGGAGGTTTTTTTTTTTGTGGTGGTAGGTTTGTTTTTTATTGGTGTTTAAGATGTTCGGTATATGCATTTTTTTTAGTGTTCTATCTATATACGACGTCCTTTACATTGTAGTTTTTATCTTATCGATCCATGTTTATCTTGTGCAGGGACTTGATATTTCTATGTGGTGTAATAAGTCTACTCAGTAAAAATTGTCATATTTGTGAGAAAAAAAATTGTCCTAATGATTGTCAATTTTAATTTATTTCCATAAATAAAAGAGTTTAATAAAGATGAACTAGCAGTATAAAATAGTTTTAAATAGGTGAAAACTTATAACATTACTTTGTAAAAATAATTGCAAAATAGTGGATTCTTATTAGACTTTAGTAGAAGAAATTTATGTTGGTGATGCATGTCCCTTTTTCTATTAATATAATGTGCATCATTCTTAAGTTAATATTTTCCATTTATATTTAGGGTTAATATAATGTGCATCATTCTTAAGTTAATATTTTCCATTTATATTTAGGGTTAAATATGTTTTTGGTCCCTATAAATATGTCCATTTTTCGTTTTAGTTCCTCTAAAATTTTCTTCAACTTTTAGTCCCTTAAATATTTTCCATCTTCACTTTTGGTCCCTCCTTTAAAGTAAACTCATATGTTGAATTCATATTTTTGAATGAAATTTTGCAGAAAAATTCATAATTTTATAAGAATCTCTCCCAAAAAAAAATTAGAATTTTTTAACAAAACATGAATTTTAATATGAATTTTTATATATTTGAAGGTTAAAAATTCATATTTAATTTGTGATTTGTGTTTTGTTAAAAAATTCTAATTTTTTTTTACAATATTCTACACATTTATGCATAATTTCATTTAAAAATACAAAAATTAGCTTAAAAATAGGGATCAAAAGTAGCGATTGAAAATTTTATAGGGACTAAAAGTTGAAGAAAAAATTTAGAGGGACTAAAATGAAAAATTGGTATATTTATAGGGTCCAAAAACATATTTAACCCTTATATTTATGATGGTGAGAATTAATCAATGATTAATAAAGATGATTTGATAAAGTTGTTGTTATCTTATGTTGGGAAATACAAACATATTTTTAATGTAAATTATCACTTTAGTTCTTGACTATGCACCTTAGTGTTATAATGGTTCCTGACTTTAAAAAAATACAAAACAATCACCGAATAAAAAATTTATTAGTCACCTTAGACTCTGACGTTAAATTTGACCGTTCAAAAGAGTTGGGTGGCATTTTTTTTGTGAAGGTTCATGAAAGGAGTTCGGGTATGCTCCATTTAGGCTAAGATCCATTTACTCCATTTAGGGTTTGGATGCAAGACATGTGGCAAAAAAATATCTAACGGTTGAGATTTTAAATTAAAAAACAATAAAAGGTTGTTGTGATATGAGAGAAGAAGGGAACATGATTTTGTTTGTTATTATTTTGTATTTTTATTAAACAAATATTTGTTTTTTAATTTAAAATCTCAACCGTTAGATTTTTTTTGCCACATGTCTTGCATCCAAACCCTAAATGGAGTAAATGGAGCTTAGCCTAAATGGAGCATACCCGAACTCGAAAGGAAAAATGTTGTTGAAGATGATGACGAAGATGAAAATGTTTAAAATATGTTCTTTCAATATTGACTAACAAATTTTTGAGTCAAGGATTGTTTTGTATTTTTTTTCTTGAGTCAAGGATCATTATAATAGCAAGGTGTGGAGTCAGCGATCAAAATGACCATTTATCCTAATTTTTATCCTCTGTGAACTTAAAATTAACACTTAGTGGAAATGAGAAAAAAGATAGTAGAGAAAACACATCAAGAATTTTTAAGTTGAAAATTCTCTTGATATGAAAATTAGAATTACAATAGATATATTGATACAAGATGATATCTTTCAACCTCATCCAACTCACTTGGTATCTAATATTTTTCAATTGGCACCACCAATAAAATATTTTTCACTACCACTTTTGGATTGCTTCTCTTAGATGAGACAATGAATCTCTTCAAAGATCCTCATTTATATGAGAAGAATGTGATTTAGAACATTAAGTTTCTATTTGGGAGTTTAGGAGGGAAGTAGAAGACTTTGAAAAAGAAAAAAAAAATGAGGTAAGAGAAGAGAGGGCTTTTGAGGAGTTTATTTGTTTCATAATCCAAAATCCTCCCCATAATAGGGGAACTCAAAAATTGTATTAGATGATGATCTTTTAGGGCTTAAATAAAATTTTCAAATCCAAATCATGTTGTTATAAAATTCTTAAATTTAAAGTATATTAATCATAAACATTCATTTATCATTCTCTACAAAAACATTTTTAAAAAATGTGAAAGACTTGTCTAAAATATAAAAAAAAAAAAATGCTACATAATTTACCAATATTAAAATTATTTCAAATCAATAATGTATCCAGCAAGTGTCAAATATGTCATTATATATACACAATCTCTGGATCTTTGCTTTCCTTTTCTTTTTTTTGACACAAGGATCGTTGCTCTCTTGATAAGCACGTTATAGTTCCAAATTGTCCAAATAGGAGAATTTCGGAAAACAGTGTATATAAAGAGAATGAGTAAATACTGTAAAGAGAGCTTTCTTTCTGCAAAATTTAAAAATTGTGACATAAAAATTCTAATGCAAACATCAATGGTGGAAATCAAAACATAATTGCATTGCAGACTTGCTAGATTTTGAGACATTTGGGCTGTGGTCTATGGATAAACAACTTCACAGGTAATATTGCACATAAACTTGTCTCACTGGGATGCTTCAAATACTTGATATGTCCTCCAATAAGCTCACTGGTGAGACAAAGAAGAGAGCAAAGGACCTAAATTTTTTAGCAGTCAAAATCCTTCTGCAGCTCGGAATTGCGGAAAACATCCTGAGTGATAGGAATATTTGTACATCTGAAAGCTTCTATGACGAGAATGAGCTTCCTTACAGTGTCGACACATTCTACACCGAAAGACTCTCCTCATTAGATCAAAGATCAGGATAATCATCTCATTAACCAGAGCTGCTATTCATTAGAGTCTAATCCAATCTCTATTCCTTTCATTTGGTAAAAGATTCAGCCCCACCTACAAAATCCATTACTCAGTAACTGCAGAATAAATTCAAGAGCCCTTTACAAAAATTTAATTAATAAATGAAGTTCCCTTACAAGATAGAATGAAAAACAAACCAAATCTTCACCTTGCAGATTACTCAAATATTTGGAAAAAAAAATTTACTCAAAGGATCACAATGAGTTCAAACTGAACAACATCATCAAGAATCACACTAATAAAATGCAAAAAAATAAAATAAATTATCATAAAATTGCAAGAAAATGAAGAGAAAAAAAAGTCAAAACTTTATCAGAACCCGTAAAAGTAAACTTTAAAAAATAGTCTTTACCCTCCCACGCTTAATTTGAGAGAGTTAAAGAACAACGACTTGTCAGTTGCTTTGTCAGCGAATGCTGATAGTTCCTCGTAGCCTGTTACTAGTGGAAACCAATTTTTTGGGTCCACTCCCAGGTTCTTTTGGAGGACTAAATCAAGTGCTTAAGCTTGACCTTGCCAGAAACTCATTATACAGAAAAATTCTACCTGAAATTGGATACTGTGTGTGTCCATCTTACCTACTTTGACATGAGCCAGAACAATCTCTCTGGCTCCATCCCACCATTGATTTCTAACATAAAAAAATCCTATTGTGACATCTAGAAGCTGACCATTGCAAATCCAATCCAAGTTAAGCTTCCAAAATCTAAGGGGTAATCCAAGTTAAAAGCTGTTCAGGAAGAAACAGGGTAAAGAGAAAGAAAAGAAACCATCAAATTAAATTCAACTTAGTATTTGACACATCTAACAAACATCAAAGAACAATGAATCTTCACAATTGTGGCATGAAAACATATTCTTTAGAAGGCTAGTGGTAAAATTACTGATAACTTGTCATCAACTAAGAATATTTTATCACTACTTTAGATTTTAACCTTGCTAAGAATATACAAAAATAATGACACTTGCTTGAATCCCATTTGGTATGTTAACAAATTATACTTAACCAGACCAAAATAGAATCATTAATCCAAGGCAAAACATGAAAGAAGCAATTATAAGATATAACATCAGGTATATAACTTTCTATTGAAACTATTACAAATTTGAAAGCTGCCACATAATATAAATTTATCCCAAAGTCAATTGTGCAGCAAATTATTCATATCTTCAACCACTTAACCCATCAATTTCTACAAACACAACTTTATGTCTATCATTTAAGCAAGAGCTTTTTCCAGCATCATGGAAGCAAAAGTATTATATATATATATATATATATATATATATATATATATATATATATATATCAGTCAACAACTACTGCAATGCTGTGGTAGAATTTCCCTTCTAATGACATCTATTGATCAAAGCAAAAGTTGTATATCATCTTATATGTCGGTGCCTCTTTTTCCCATTCCCTTGTCAAAATGAAAAGAGTGTCCTATTTAGATCCAGAACAGGCTTACATATTTAAGACAACAAAGATAGCAAACAGAAGTTAAGATTAGTCGCTGATATATACATAAATTAAATTCTTGGAGAACATATTCAATAGATGAACCAAGAAGTTAATCCAATCAAAACCGGTAAAATACAAAAGTTAGTTACTCCAGTATCCAGAAATTAGTCAAGAATTAGTAGTTGAACAAAACTGAGTTCAGCAGATTTTGCTATAGAAATACATAAACTCGAAACTACCATCAGACTTAAATGATATATTTGCAGCTAGATGTTGAAGAATAAAACACACTCACATTATATAGTGTCAAGTGTCATATATCCAAGCCAACAGCCACCTCTTTCTCTTCCTTCCCTTCAAGAATCTCACATGGCTTTTCAAGCCAACTAGAACCAGGCAACTTATTGACATTTCTCTCCTTCATCACCTTCCTTACATTCCCAACCTCTTCCCAATCACCTTCAGCTGCATAAATATTTGATAATGTAACAAAGCCGCCAGATCCTTTTGACTGCATTTTCATTATTTCTTTTTCCATCAGTTTAGCCATATCTCTTCTGCCATGGATTTTGCACCCATTTAGAAAAGCTCCAGCAATTGACTCTGTGACTTGTATTGGCATGGCCTTTATAAACTCATACGCTTCTACTATCTTTCCTGACCGACATAAGAGATCAACGATACAAGCATAATGCTCCTTACGTATCTCAACCCCATAACATTCTTTCATTAATGTGAAGATCTCTAAACCTTTTTCCACTGAACCGCTATGGCTGCATGCTGAAAGAATACATGTAAAAGTAACTTCATTTGGCTGCAGTCCTTTTACCTGCATTTTTTTAAACAACTCGATGGAGGAATCAATCATACCACACTTCCCATAGCAATCAATCATTGCATTCCATGAAGCAACGTTCTTACGTTGAATCTTGTTGAATACATTTCGAGCATCTTTTAAACTCCCACACTTGGAATACATGTCAATAAGAGCACTTGCAATGAAAACATTCGCATCAAACCCCTTCCGGCAAATAAATCCATGGACTTCTCTTCCCCGTTGAATAGAACCTATTGATCCACATGCAGGTAGCAGTGCTGCAATAGTTACTTGATTAGGACAAATCCCCAAAACTAGCATCTCCCGAAACACCGTAAATGTTTCGCTGATTTGATGATTTTGTGCAAATCCAGAAATCAACGCATTCCATGCAACCACGTCAGGAATAAAACCCTCTTTTTTCGTTCTCTCCATAAAACCAAAAGCTTTCCTGCTATCTCCCAAACGAGCATATGTAGCCATGATAACATTCCACGTAAAATCGTTCGGCTCATATCCTTCCATTTTCATCCTCTCAAACAACACCAACGCTTCCTCAATCCTCCCCACATTACAAAACCCACAAATCATCGACGTCCACGACGCAACATCTCTCACAGACATTCCATCAAACACCCTACAAGCATAATCAACACTTCCACATTTCCCATACATATCTATCAAACCATTCCCAGTCAAAACATCATTCATCAAACCCATTTCACAAATCATCCCATGAACCTGTCTCCCTTTCTTCACATCCATTAAACCAACACATGTCTTAATCACAATCCCAAATGTAAACTTATTACCAACAAGACCTTTATTGCGCATTAATCGAAAATAAAACAATGCATTATCAAAGTAACCATTATACACCAAACCTAAAATCATCCAATTAAATGCAAAAACATTTGGTTTGTGAATGTTATGAAACAAAAGGGTTGCTGATTTTAGGTCTGTGCAACTAGAATACATTCCAACAAGTTTGGAACTTAAGGATAAGATGTTTGTGTTTGTTCCAGTTGTGAGTAACATTGCATGGATTTGTTTGCCTGGTTTTAAGGCTTTTGATTTTAAACATTTTTGTAGGTATAATGCAAAGTCATTAGGGGTCCATTTTAATTGAGATGAAAATGTTGGAATTTTCATCTTGTTATAACATAGTATTGTAGATGAAACAAGTTGTGTTTGTTGTTAAGAGGTTGTTACATTCATCATATCATTTATGTAACATGTTTTTTGACAGAGTTTTGTAATCATATAGTATATATGAACTCAAAACGACATCGTTTCGTTGTGTTGGTTCCTTTGTTTTGTGTGAAAAAACAGAAAGGAAAAGATTTGCGTTTGCCGGGAGTCGAACCCGGGTCTATTGCTTGGAAGGCAATTATCCTAACCGTTGGACTACAAACGCTTGTGGGTTTATTTCGAAACATAAAATTTAATACTATATGTGGATCATATAAGAAAAATATGCTATATAATTCTATTTTGCAAAAGATTATGAAATAGATGAATATAATTTGAAGAAGAACCTAATTTTGGAGAAGGAGATTTAGTTTTCAGCTAATCAAAATTTCATCTGTGCATAAGTCAACGTTTTTTTCTTTCTTCGGAAAACTAATGGAAAAGACCAACTTAAAATTATGTAAAGCTAAGGGACTAAAATGGAACAAAAATAGTTATGAGACTTAAATGAAATCATATAAGAAATTAAGGAACCAAATGTGTAATTAAGTCTATTTTTTTAATATTTTATCATCTTTTCTTTTCTAAATTTTGAAAAACACCAATTTTTAAATAAAGCTATATAATGTTTTTGTTTGTATAGTTAAAAGCATATAATGCACATCCCGTAGATGCAGTTCAAATGGTAAAAAGTTCTTAGATAATTGATATCTTAAAGTGAGGATTCAAAAACACAATTTTTTGGAGATAGGATGAATCTGTCTTAATACCGATGGCGTGTCTAAATGGGGATATATAGCTGGTTGTGGAGGAATGTGCGGGTGAAAATGGGGAGTAAATTTGTGATTTCTGAAAAAGGATTAGGGAGTTGTGATGCGTATGCAGCTGAGCTTTCATGTGTGTGTGAAGGTTTGAAGTTGGCTAGAGCCCGTGGTTTTAATAGAGTGGAGCTTCATGTTGATTCTTGCGTAGTGGCCACTACTCTCTTCCTCGAAAATGGGAACGGCAATAGGTTGGAGTTTATTGCAACAAATTAGATGATTGTTGAATATGAATTGGGAGGTCCAGATTTGTCATTCGTACAAAGAAGTTAATGCTTGTGCTAATGTTCTTGCAAATATAGCTTGTGGCGGAGGTTTCACTTTGATGTTATATGAGCATTGCCCCGCTCAGATTAGTATGTTATTTGTAACTGATTTAGTTGGTGATTGTACTTTGCGTCTTGTTAGAAGGTAATTTTTCTTTCTTTGTTGGGTTTAGGCCCTCTTTTTATTTAAAAAAAAAAAAAAACATAATTTTTCGATTCTCAATACTTAATGTGTGTGAATCTCACTACTCCCTCCGTCCCGGAATAACTGACCTATTTTCTAAAAAAAAATGTCCCAAAATAACTGACTCATTTCAATTTTCAATACAACTTTCATCATTTCCAATACAATATAACACTAAATAATACTACTTTTATCATTCCCAATACAATATATTCTACTTTCCCCTTTATTTATACACTTTTCTTAATCTGTGTGAAAAACCAAAGCAGGTCAATTAAACCGGGACGGAGGGAGTAGTATTTAAATGATGATTGTAGTTATTTTTTTTCTTTTATTTGAAGAATTTGCTATAACATGGAAAATTAATTTTGACATAAGTGGAACAAATGCACTATTGCAAAATGGGCCTAATAGAAGATTTTGCGCGTTTCAGAACCGACCCCCTGAAAAGGATAATCTTTTGTGAATTATTGAAATCTTAAAATGGTGATCTAACTAAAAGAATGTTTTAATATTTGTAACTTATGGTCATAAGACTCATAACTCATAATGTGGACATAATAGTATGTGGTAGTGTGGGGCAAGTGTCTCTATAGTTTGAAATTTTGGCCAAGATTATGAGATGATTACGTAGATGTCTGGTGAAATACACCTGCAGTGTAGACATGGATCAATGTTGTATGGCCCTTCTGTATACATTTTTCCATGCAGATCTGTCTACTTTTTGACATTTTCTACTTTTTATTTTAATATTCTGGCCTCCGCTGTAATCCTTTTTAAGAACACACTGCGTGGTTTTTCTACCTTTTTGTTCCTATTCAACATATCTTGTTTCCATTCTGAAAGTCAATATATGAATCCAACTTCGTGCTACCTATTTCTTTCGTTGAAATTGTGTCGAAGATATAGGACATATGCATGTAACAATGGCAGTAGATATCAGATCCATCTTGTACTCGCAAAACATACATACCTTCAAATAGATTTGATCTACAAATATTGTGGATGAGCTCTTAGGTGGACTATCATCATAAGTGGCACACTGTGGATTGATGCTTCAAATTATCAGAAATTTTAACAACTATCGACAATAATTTTCAAGAAAAAAATTTCCAACCTTTCTCGTGTTTATGGTTAAGACAAATTTATTTAATGTCAGTTCAATACGGGTTACATATTTATTTTATGTTGTTTTAATCAAACCAATATCAACTATATATTTATATCATTATTTCATTCTTCAAAATGAGAATGACCATTTAACTCTACTACCAAGAGATGACGTCTATCATCGCCGAAGTTTTAAACATTTTTAAGTACTAATCCACGATAGACCACTTATAAAGGTGGTCTATATTATAATTTATCTATTATGGATAAGTATAAGCAGAATTATTATCTATGTTGACCCAGATAAGCCGCCCCTAAAACAAGGATTTTATGTCCGTAAATTTTTAGACCTCATATTAGACCCCGAATCTTTTTAACTTTGAATATATTTTCGTGAGTCATGCTTTGCATGTTCACATTTGTTGCGAGTTTGATCCCAATGGTAACTAATTTATTGGTTATATTTACCTTAAATTTAAGACATGTAGTGTGTGATTAAAGTGTGCAAAAATAAACAGTAATTTATATTTGTGTCATAATTCAATATTCTTTTGCTATTTTAAGTATTTTTTTGCCAAAACTATTTTAAGGCTAATAATTAATAAATAATTTATATATTAAATATTATTTTCTTTTTTTTGAAAGAATATTAATTATTATTTTCAACATGTAGTAGTTCCCAAAAAACATATATTAGTAATTGATTTTTTTTAAATGTTCTTGCATAATGGAGCCGAGTCTAGTGAAAAAGAATATACTTTCACATCGTAACGAACCAATTTTTGAATTCCAAACAAAAATATCAATATTTTATATTTAACACGCATCAAATATAATTACTTTGATCGATAGAACCTACAAAGAAAAGTTCTTAATTTTTGTTTTGTTCTCTCTCAACACACTTAAAAACACTTGTTTATAATTTGATTTAGGCCTTCAAATACTTTATTTATTTTTGCTAATAATAGGCCTTCAAATACTTAGGGTTATGGACAACATTGTTATACATACATTTTTTTTAAAGAAGAAAATCAGTGCTTCTCATTATCAATCAAAGAAGAAATACATGACGGTACATTATCAAAAACATGGGAGCTAGCATGGAATGGGGTTACTCTAGCTAATTCATGAGCGACCCCATTGGCTTGCCTCCTATTGAACTCGACATGAGAGTTCTGAAAACTATTCTCAAACAATTGTTTACAAGCATGCATAATACATCCAAATTCATTGTCATCATCTAAAGAAGACCAAAAATGATCAACCACTATCTTAGAGTCTAAAGCAAAGTCGATATTATCATAGTGTAGATCCGCCATCCACTTCAACGCCGTGTGAAAACCTACGGCCTCACCCACATCAACATCACAAGGGGGGGGGGGGGGGGGGGGGGGGGGGGGGGGAAACAATATGCTTTAGCACTAACAATCTGTTATACATACATGTGTGGATGCAAGAGAATTGGATCATCTCCTGCCTTTTTTGTCCAACCATCCCTCCTTTTCTTAATTTAATGGTTGATTGACGGAAAATACTTTGGTGACATTAAATTTTAGTGACCTTGACAACATTACTGTATTTTGATAAAAGACAATGATTGATAAATGATTAAAATAAATTAATTTTGATGAAAAAGAATGATTAATTAGGAGAAATATAGTGACAAAATCACCAATATCATCAAAATCCAATATCACCCAGATAAAATCCGCACCAATAATATTAAAGAAATGGTAGGAGATAATCCAAATCCTAGTGCAAGACATTAATTTCCAACCGCTCTGCACTTAGGTATGACATAAGGTAAATGGGAGAGGGGTTTGCCTCCGACACCGCCTCTCCAACTTCCCACAAAAACACCCAGCATATCAATATATCATGTCCCACCATATATATTAAATAAAAAAATATTTAAGTTTAATTTGGAAAAAATAATTAAATATGATAATAAAATAAAATAAAAAGAGTGGAGGATAAAATAAATTTTGAATTTTTATTTTTTTTTAAATTACATTATTATGATATCACATGGTGTGCGTTAAATTATAATTTGTTCATCTACTATTCAATAACATCACATTAAATGGAATTGGAATATGATGTCATATAACGTCTCATTTATAAAAAAAAAATATTATGTTTTTTGAAGGCTGAAATGTTAAATATCATAAAAGAATTTAATATACCAATTAATCATATAGTAAAATTTTAAAGATGGCAGACTCGTATATAAAGAATAAACTTACAACTTGAGCCTTCATATTTTTATATATAGGCTTTGCAAAGCTCAATTCATCTATTCTCATGCCTGCCTACCAACTAAGAAAATTTCGAGTGCTAATAAAACTTGAAATGTTTGTACGTGCCTTGATAACAAGTTCTGATAATGTAATAGAAATGTTGCATGTGCCCGTTCAGCGTGCGGTAGTCCACCATTTCAAAGTATAATTTGAATTCAAATGCAAAAATTAATGAAAATCTGAATGCAAAATTCAATGTGGAAATTGAAAAGTGTGTTTTTCAAAAGTGTTTTCAATGCACACCCAAAAATGCACAAGACGACGAAGGAAGAATTAATACCAGATTCCATATAAATCATGTGGAAATTTTGCACACAGAAGAAGAAAAACATACTATAAAAATAAAAAGAATTAAAATAGGGCAAATGATAACTTGTGCCCTCAAGGACACATGTTAAGGAACTAATTATAGAAATGTATGTATCAAAAGTCGTGCATTCAACTTGTTAAAAACTAAAATATAATGTTTTCCAATGCAAAATTGCTCTTTTTGGATTCCTTAACATGTGTCTTTAGGGCACAAGTTAACATGACCCTTAAAATAGAAAGAAAGAAATGCGGGCAGAAGACTTATGTGGTTCAACCAATGTGACCTACATTTATTCCGGAGAAATAAGTTCACTATGAATAAAAAATGAATCAGTCACAAATAAGTTCTCCTTTGGACGTTTGATCCAAGTAGAATGACAACAAGACCCAAGAAATTTCACTTTCTATTCTCACAATAATAATGCTAATAACACTTATTTTAGTAATTTTTTCCTAACTCTTAATCTTTTATTTGGTGAAATACACTTGAGTCATACCACTTTATATGAGATTTATTCTCAAAACGATGCAAGTTATGCATTTTATCTAATAAGAGAGCGATTATTAAAAAAATGTGTTAAAATTGTTAATGTTATTCACTCTTACCAACTTTTATCCCCAAAATCTAGTTTTTTTTTTTTAAAAAAAAATATAGTTTAGTCCATACAATTATAAAGTTTTTTTGTTTTAATTTCCATAGGCTTGATTGAATTCAATCCTTGCAAATTCAAAAACATATGCTTTAGTCTTTGTCGTTAGTTAATTGGACCACAAGACGTGATTTTATTGGATAATGTATGTTGTTGTGGACTAATAGCAACAACTTTTAAATCAGTTATTATTGAATTAAACAACAACAAAAAATTTACTCTTAAAGAATCTCACATCAGATAAAATATAGCATGGACATATATGTTTATAAATGGAGGTAATCTTCACTCACAAACCACTTTTGTAGGGTGTGTAAGACACAACCACGATTTCTAAGATGCTACCAAAGCCTCCTTCAAGATTTATTGGGTCATTCATCATTCATATTCACACTTTAGATGTGATGTTAAGTCATGTTGTGAGGGAGTGTGTTAAAGAGTCTCAAATCGGATGAAAGATAGCATGAATACATTTATAAGTTGGGACAATTCTCATATCGGCGACCAGTTTTGTGGGGTTATATAAAAAGAGCTAACCATGATTTCTAAGACATTCAAGAATAAAACTAGAAATCGGTATAATTTCAAGAAATAAAATCATATTTAAACTTTTTTTCTTTTTTTTTATATACTTTTTTTGGTAATAAAAAACTTTATTTTTTTGGTTTCTTTTTTGGTGATCATAAACTTTTTTTCTTTCTATATTCGCTCAACAGAGAGATACAATGTGAAATGACGAGACTATATTTATGATTCGGTCTCTCATTTCCACAAAACCCAAATACATATATGTGAAACATGAGAAAAACCAAAATACACAAATCACAATTTATTTATTTTTTGCCCACGAGTTTTTTTCCTCTCAGATAAGTATTGTATAGTCTTAGTTAATTCGTTAGGGAGAGAGAGAACTTGTTAGTTAGAAGCAACGATTGAACTCTGCACATGATCGGTTCGTTCGACTAATGAATCTTTTCACACAAAACACTACATTTCCTCTAAATCAAGAGTGCATGAATCTATTGTAAAAATTAAATCATCAATATCGAGTTATTATATGAAATTAGAACACACTTACTTGGAAACCATGGTGACCGGATTAACCGAGATTGAAGACAAAGTCTTCCTTTGCCTTTCACATGCTCCAAACTTAGGGTTTTCAATGGGGCAAACCACTAATGAGCAGAATAGTCAGAGTGATGGCAAAGGGGACCTAGCCTCTCTATTTATAACCGTGCAACCCTAGGCATCACCCATCATGGGCCTAGTGTTTGGGCCTACACTATGTTTCTACACAAATCAGATTAAGTGTCCAAAAACCCATTATTTATTGATCACTTTTATTAGGGCTTAAGCATCATCAAATGGATCACAACATCAGTCCGTTTTTATTAAAACCAAAATCAACAATTGATTGTAGCCCACTAAATATTAGAAGAAATTCTAACATCTATTGATAATTGAAAAATAAAATTAAATGTGTTGCTATGAAGTTTTCTGCATACTTTGATTTTGAGCAAAATGTCAACACCAAATATCTTTTATTAAGTAGTACATTTTATGAATAGAAGCTGACTATGCATCTTGTTAATTGTCTAACATTATCTGTTTATATATATAAGAGACTAATAGTCTAATAATTGACAAGTGCTATCATAAAAAATTGATAAATATGCTACTTAACTATTACGGTTCACATTATTATAATTATTTGGTTGAAAAGCCAAACAATATATTGATAACGTATTAATTCTAAGGATAAGATGTAGCTAAAATAAAACAAAATGCATAAACTAGTCATGCTAACAAGCAACAATTTTGTATTGAAAACAACGATTTTTAAATTTTAAAAAAATTTATACACATTTTTCTAATACTAACAGTTCTATACTTGAGTAAAAAAAAAAAACAGTTCTATACTTTTTTTCTTCAATCAATACCTTAAGAGCAATCATTATCATTTTCCTACACAAAAGGGTAACATTAAATTACAAGACTCGCAACTAATACAAACACAATAAAGCTTGTCTAAACAAACCACAACCACATGTCTCCTTACGACTCAACAACAACGATATTAGATCTGATTGTTACATGATAATGGTGATCACACGATATATGTTGATGTGCACCAACAATTGTGTAAATATATGTTGATAAAAAAAAAGTATCTGCTTGTGGGGGGAGCATACCCATATGAATGGATGAACTCACCTTTGAGGGATAAATTGTTGATATGTCAAGTTTTAGTATAAGAGTCTCACATTGGATGGAAAAATAGATGGTGAGTAACATATAATTAGTGAGATTACTCATGTATAAATAATGTTTTAAGATTTTTTGGTTAAAATATGTTGTCTAATTTCACTTGTGTCATTAGTTAAAATCCATTATTATGATCTCATCATATCACCATTTATGTGGTTATGAGTTCAATACGTTACCTATAATATGGCTATAAAATATAAATATTAGAATTTGGATTGAGTTTAACTCAACCTTACAAAATTGGATTGTAAAATATTGATACCCAATTTATAATTTAAATTTTAGGTCTTATCTCATCCAATGTGCACTCTTAACATACTTTCCTCACGCTCAAGATTGCATATTTGAAGTGTGGCTTGAGTAGTCTAATAGCTAGTGGTCTAATGAATTTTAGATAAAATTTGATATTCTCTTGGGGAGATAGGTAGTTTTGTTTGAGTTAAGGGATTTATAATGAGTTAACAAATTAAATGTTCATGATTTGAATCATGAAGAAAAAGTAACATAACAATTAGGCCCCGTTTGGATTGGCTTATTTTGAGCTTATGTGGGCTTATCTACTCCCATAAGCCTTTTTAAAGGTGTTTGGGTAAATAAATAAAAATAGCTTTTCGTAGTTTCATAAGCTGCTTATGCCATATTTTAATAAGCCTAAATTTTCAGCTTACCCTCCGGCTTAACAAGGAGCTTATGAATTTATGTAACCTCCTTCGATTCTCTCTGGAACCACTTTTTCAAAACATATATTTTAATTATAATGTTATTATCTTTGGCAGTGCATGGGTAACAAAATTGCTATATACTTATCTTACTAAAGTAACACACGTAACTTTTGGTCAAAAAAAAAAAGTAACACACGTAACTAAGTTTTTTTTTAAGGAAGATTTTTATTATTTTTTTGTTACGTAACAAAATGAAACTGAATAAAAAAAAAACAAACTTAACTTATCTTTTTTGGTAACAAACTGTATTTTAATATCTATATATTTTTTTAAGGAGGAATATTGATTATACTATATATATATATATATATATATATATATATATATATAATATATTATATTAATTCACTACAAAAAACTTGACATTTAGTGACAGCCAAAAACCGTAGGTAAATATCCTTTCGCCGTAGGTATATGTCAAAATACCTATACCTACGGCCATTTTTTTCGTGGTGGATACTGGTGTTATACCTACGGATTTGAGCCGTCACTACATCCTATAGTTACGGAATCAATAGCCGTTGGACTAGACAATAATGCTTTACCTACGGATTTTGGGCGTAGGTATAGAACCTAATCTGAATTAGGAATGCTTTTTACCTATAGATTTGGACGTAGGTATAGAACTGCAAATTGTTTTTACCTACGACCATTTCCGTCACTAAAAACTTGCCGAGCCGAGACCTATCATTTGTTTGTATAAATTCGTTATCGTACGCATTTCATTGCAATTAATGTACACACCACGTTCTTGATGCTATATTATTTGAAAATTTTATTTTATGAAATTAATCAAATTACAAACTAGGCAATTAAATGGATATATTTAGAAACCAAAACAAGATTCCATACCATATATATTGAAGATTAACACCAATTCTTCCAAACATAGAAATTAACAAAAGCTAAATCATGTCAATCCTATTGTACTTTAGAGCATTAACCAAAACAAGACATAACCATATTCGGCATACAAAGCCTTATAACTATGCCAATAAAGAAAAGAACCAAAACAAAGTCTAGCCTAGTTTCCAATTTCAAATTTCCATCTTCAAGTCTCCATATTAGCCTCATCTTCACCTACACGAAATAAAAAGAAAAGATGAATAATAACACAATTCATCATTGAGAATATCACTCCTAAAAAACAAATAAAATATTAACAACTTCAGTGATATTTAATTGAATACCATTTTCATTATCTTCATTATTGCTTGGACTAGGGGAATTCAAAGGGTTAGGAACACTAGAAGCATCAGTAACCTATATCACAAAAAGTCAAAAATTGCAGATAAAGATTAGTAATAAATCAAGAGTATTGCTAAATGGTGTGAACCACCACGTGCAAAATTCAGCGAATTGTGTGACTCAAACACAAAACTAGCATTGTTTTCATAAACATGTAATTATATAAATTCCATGTTCTCTTAAATCAATGAAGCAACTTGTATTTTTATACGAAGATTAGTAAATTCAGAAGTACCTGTCTAGCAGCTTGTATTATCTCATTCACATCTTCTGCAGAAAATCGACTTTGAATCAAAGTCATGACATCTGCTAACAAGCCCTCCATAGTCTTAACTCTATCACGCAACTCTTCATTTTCAGACAAATCAACCTTTGATTTTTTAGATTTAGGTAACTTTCCCATACATCGCACGCGCCCCTTCTTTGCATCTCCTTGTACTTTAGAAAATATGTCATCCTTCCAAGACATAGAACCCTGCTTGTTTTGAGTTGATTGAGATGTTCCAGCCTCATTACTATGTTTTTTTAGTTCTTCCTAAAACCCAAAACAGAATTAAAAACAGTTGGCAATCAGGCATGAAAAGGCATTAGAGTTTCTTGGCGCTGCTGTTAATACAAAAGCAGTTGGCAAAACATAGTGACAAAAATATTTACTCAAGCATTTACTACAAGAAATCAAACAGCAGCAAGAAATCAAACAGTAGCAAACAGCAACAAGATATCATACTTTCAAATGGTATAACAGGCATTCCATTCAAAAATCAGGAAAACAGAGAATCATTCTGCGTTCCAAAAATGTTAGATGCTTACAATCATTCTTGCAGCTTTTTCATTGACAATTGTTAGATATTTTGACGTCCAGGCATCACTCCTTTTCCCTTTTTCATTCTTGCAGCTTACAGTCAAGATATTTACATTGAAACTCGCACATAATGATAGATATTTACATTCTGCGTTCCATAATTATACACATTTTAGTGTATTACGTTAATATGTATGACTTGGACTTACTTTTGCTTCATCGGAGAACCAATATTCAACCAACCCACGATATTGAGCTTCGTCAATCCTAGCATCACGTAACTCAATTCCAGATACAATTTCATCTACTGTTTTACTTGAGTCAAATCCAGCTGCCTTTAAATCACCCTTCCATTGTCTCCATTTTTCATTCAAATTAGATTTTATAATTTCTCGCAATTCATCAGTTATTGGAGGAACAAACTCAAATCGTTTCTACACATTGAGAGATGTTAAATAAAAAATGTAAGTTATATTACAAATTCTGATACACAAATAATTAAAAAACTTGCAAACTTAATACCTCTATTTGTTCCAGCATCGCTTTTTTATTATCTGATGTCTTTTATTTTCTGAAAATTATTGAAGTGCACATTTTGATTGAGCATGGCATATTCTACAACACAATTTTTTTTTTTTGAAATAGCATTATATTGAAAAAGCCCCTTGCACCAGAAGTGCATAAAAAGGGCGAAGAAACAGAACAGAAGGAACAACAGGCCAAGCACCAAAACAACAAGCTAGGACTAAGAAGCCAAGCATAAACCGCCAAAGCTTATAGCCTAGAACATGAATAAAGCAAAAAAACCAGAACCCAGGCCACTAGAGCTAAACTCCACCGAGATTAATAAAAAATGAATATGATCAATAATTCATATTCTACAACACAAACTAATATGTTAAAATCGAATATGTACTAAGCTAGCTAGCTAAAAACTCTCCCCTGTCCTGTAAAATAAAAAAAACGTCTCCATACATATACTATACCAGTATAATGGTATATTCTTGTTCACATGTATCCACCTTAAATAGCCATTCCCTACAGTCCCAAACTAAAGAGCTTAACATTAAAAATTCAAACTAACACAACACAACTCATATGATCAATAATTCAAATTAACACAACACAACTCATAGATTTAAATTAACACAACAATTAAAATGAAACAATAACAAAAATCTGAATCAAAATCAAATAAAACAAGAATGAGAAAGCAAAATATACCAGCAATTCGTAGATGAAGAGCAGAGCGAGGAGACAACTGGAACACGAGTCACAAACAGGAACAAACAAGTCACGAATTGGAACTGAAATGAACAAATCATTAACAAGCTCACTTAGCAAAATAGATATATGACATTTACGGAAAATGCTAAATATACCAAATAAAAATTCATGAAAATATGTGAATGAGTTACAACCGTTGATTTGGCCATAATTGCTTCAGTCTCGCTACTTCGCTACTTATCTTTTTAACCTTTTTTTTTTTACATATGTCTTTAGTTCATCATTCACAGAAGCTCTCTTTATATTTTCTTAAATGAGAAAACCAAGTTAAATCAATATCTTCAATGACTTATGAGGATAAGATAAAAACAGCTTATGAACATGTCATAAGTTGTTTTCATAAGTTTTTGCCAAACAACAGTCTTACAAAACTATTAGTTCTTGCCAAAATCAAGTTATGTTGCTTTTTCATAAACTATTAGCTATTTTAATAGCCTATCTTCGATGACTTATGAGAATAAGCTGAAAACAGCTTATGAACATGTCATAAGCTGTTTTGATAAGTTCTTGCCAAATAACAGTCTCACAACACTTATGCCAGTATATAAGAGCAAATACATCAACCCAAACACTCCCCAAACCTACTAAATCTCCTTGACAGATACCCTAAAACTAAAATAATTTTTCATTAAAATAATTGTTACTACTTATTATCACAGTGTGCCCAATTATCACAGTGTGCCCAGTAAGTAAAAATACTATCATACTAAAAAATGTAATCAAAACAAATCAAAAATCAACAAATATTATAGTAAAAATAAATCAAAAAATAAGTGAATCTAGTGAAAACCTAATAACAAAATTTTGTCCTTTCATGACTTACAGCAAGTAAAAACAGAAGAAACGTGAAAATTGATGGCTTACAGGATCTCGTGTTCTTTGAGACAGAGGGATTTGACTTCAGATTCTTTCAGTTGATCTTCAAGGATTTCGATTTGGGTGTGAATATTTTTGCAATTTGGGAATGGGGAAGAACAAGAAAGGCTGAGGTTTCAATCAGGGAAGAAAAGGTGAGGTTTTGATTTAGCCATTTCAGGATTAGGAAGAGTGAGATTTGGATTTGGATTCTGGAACCGGTGAAGAATGAAACCGTGTTCTGGAAAGTGAAATGTTTTTCTGGAACGTGTAGAATGGAATTGGGGTTTTTTTTTTATTAGTTTTTTATATATATTTTAAATTTAGATGTGGGAAAAATTGGAAAAAGCGGGATCTTTCCCGGTCTATAGTTTCATTGGGCGCACTCTCTTGTATTATTATTTTTTTAGATATCTATACCTACGGCCACATTTGTAGGTAAAACTTACCAATACCTACGGATTTTCGTCCGTCACTATAAACCTCCGTAGGTATATGGCAATTTTCTTGTAGTGATTATATTATATATATATAATTAATATATTATATTAATTATATTATTCCCTCAAAAAAAATTAATATATTATAGTAATGTTTTTTACAACTTGATTAATTTTACCAAATTTTTTTTTATAATTGTCGTTCGATTCTTTGATTTTTTTGTTAAATTAAAAATATTTAAAATTTCAATAATTGCTTATGTAATGTCACATCCAAACACTTCAATTTATGTAAGTACTTTTTAGTGTACATATCCAAACGTAAATAGCTTATTGAGTATAAGAGCTTATGATGTAAGCTCTAGTGCCATAAGCTCTAATGCTATAAGCATCAATATAAGTTGTTTATCCAAATGGGGCCTTAATATATTATGTTTCTTATTAAAAAAAAAAAAGTAGTGATATATGTACAACCATTTGTGACAATTTTTATGACAACTTTCTTTTTCCCTCTTTTTATTGGTCTAAAATTAGAGAGAGAGAGAGAGAGAGAGAGAGAGAGAGAGGAAAAAACATGAAGAGAAAATAAGAATATAATACGAATATGAGAGAGAAAATTATTAAAAAGTTGTAATAAAGTAGTTGTATAAATATTATTTCTCCAAAAGAAAATGTAAGATGACGACACTTAACTAATTTTCATGTCTTATCTCATGTTGGACTTTTGATATTAAAAAATGTCAATTAACATTAGGGTTTGAAATAAATGAATCGTGTAGAGCACATATTCCCTTCCTTCCTAGTAAATCATATATAGAAAACATGCCGACAATATTGAATGTTTCCCCAAGTAGAAAGCCAAAGCTTAATTTTTGTTGAATGAGTACTAGAGGAGCCAACCAAAGCCAAGCCAAGCAGCTAGGTTACAATAACTTTAGGACACATTAATTAGTGTGACATATTGATTGACGGTAGCTATGTAGTAGTAGAGAAAATAAAAGTGAAAACAAAATTACCAAAATAAAATGGGCGGCGTCTTAGCTTAGGTCAGCATCACCTAACTCGGAAATTCCACGCGGCATATATGGAAAATATGACATTATTTAACTTTACAACACATTTGACTAATTAGACTCTTTCTGTTGAATATGGAGTACAAATCAAATGCACCTTTCCCACTCATCTATTTTCTCTAAATCCTTTGATTATTATTTTCCAAATCTATAAAAAATCTTAATCTTGACTTAGCCACTGCCCACACTTCAAACCCGAAACTTGGTCTCCAAGTTCTCTCTCTCTTCACCTATAAATAAACATATCTTTCCCTTCAAGAAACTCAACTCCTCTCATAACCTCTCCTATATTATTCCCAAACACAAACACACACAAAACTACTACTTCAAACACTCCAATTCTCTTTCAATGGGTCGTATTGGAAATATGCAACTAGTTATATTCTTTATTCTCTTTGTTTCCCTTTGTTCATGTCTAGAAGGAAGAAAGCTTCATATTGGTTCAAGCCAAGAAACCAAGAAAATTGACCCATCTTCAAGGGACAATTTGTTCTTGACTTCACTCCCTAAAGGCAAAGTTCCATATTCTGCACCAAGCAAGAGAGGTAACTCTGTTGAAGTTGATGAGAAGCTTGTTGCACGTCACCTCATAAGCACCGAACCTGCTGAAGTACGGATTCTTCTTCGATCTGTTCCTAGTCCTGGTGCTGGACATTGAATGATTAATATTATAGCTTCAAGCTACATAATTTATTTGTTAGTTCATACCATGACACACATTATTTGATTTGTTCAGTTTTGTGATATTTTTCTAGCTAGATTATTTATATTGGAGAAGGAATTGGTGATTTTAATGTATGGTTATATACAGGGATAGTTGAATTGTATAAAGATAGTGAAATGTCTCTATTTCTCATTATTGAGAGATAATTTAATTTATGTAGTGATGACAAAGTTTGTATTTCCGCGTAACGTGACCAACTTCTGTTTTGGTCTGTATAATGTTACAAGGATTTGGATCCAATGTTACGAAAATGTCTTAATTGAAAAACTGTCTTTGCGAACATGTATGGTTTTTTCCCATTAGGAGAAATTGTTGGTTCGGAAATTCAGAGGCTTCATCACTAGTTGATCCGAATTCAGATTAAACTATATACATACAAGATAAAAATATACGACATGGCCTTAAGAAGAGAAATATTGTCCATAAATTATTTGTGGGCATCTCCTTTACCTTGTTTATCATTAAATGATGTAGTACTAGTGTGTGTGTGTCTATATATATATATATATATATATATATATATATATATATATATATATATATATATATATATATATATATATAGGGGTTTGCTAGAACACACCCACTAGTTTTTATGTGGGAGTGTTTTAGCAAAGCTACACCTTAGGGTGTAATTAACCATTTTTTAGTTATTTACTTGCTAAAACACTCCCACATAAAAACTAGTGGGTGCGTTCTAGCAAATGCCTATAGGATTTGCTAGAACACACCCACTTGTTTTTGTTAGAAGGTGTGTTATAGCAACATACACCTTAGGGTGTATTTAACCACTTTTTAGTTATTTACTTGCTAAAAACACTCCCACATGAAAACTAGTGGGTGTGTTCTAGCAAACCTCATATATATATATATATATATATATATATATATATATATATATATATATATATATACACACACATACATACACTCTTCCATGAGTTTCCTTTTATGGAAGATAATCTTTATCTTGAGGTGAGTGAGACACTAAATATAGATCTTCTCTTAAGTCGAGATTCAAACTTTAGGCTTAAATGCAATTTTGCCCCCCGTATTTTGGCTGAATCGGAATTTTAACCCCCCCCCCCCCCCCCCCCCCCCCCCCCCCCCCCCCCCCCTATTTTAAAACTCGGAATTTTACCCCCTCAATTTAATGTTTTTCGGAATTTTACCCCCCCTATTTTGAAACTCAGAATTTTAACCCCCCAATTTAATGTTTTTCAGAATTTTACCCCCCACCACATTTGATGTTATTATCCACCTAATTAATTATTTAAATTAAATAATTTTTAGTTACAAAAAATAAATAACTTTTTTAAAAAAATAGAAAAAACTTTATAAAATACCTTAAAATGCAATAAAATTCTAAAAAAAAAATTCTAGAAAATAAAGATAAAATGTAGGAATTACAATAAATGAATAATTTATAAAAAACATCAAAAAAACTTTAAAAAACACCTTAAAATGCATAAAAATACTAGAAATAAAGATAAAATGTAGGAAATAAACCAGAATAAAGAAAAAAATTCCATTAAAAATACATGGAAAATTCCATTAAAAAAATGTAGAAAAAATTCTAAAAAAAATGTAGGAAAATTCCATGTATTTTTTTTCTGTTTATACTGTTTTTCCATGTATTTTTAATGGAATTTTTTTCGTTTATTCTGGTTTATTTCCTACATTTTATCTTTATTTTCTAGTATTTTTTTTCTGCATTTTAAGGTATTTTTTAAAGTTTTTTCCATTTTTTTAAAAAATTATTTATTTATTGTAATTCCTACATTTTATCTTTATTTTCTAGTATTTTTTTTAGAATTTTTTCTACATTTTAAGGTATTTTTTAAAGTTTTTTCTATTTTTTTAAAAAGTTATTTATTTTTTGTAATTAAAAATTATTTAATTTAAATAATTAATTAGGTGGATAATAACATCAAATGTGGTGGGGGTAAAATTCCGAAAAACATTAAATTGCGGGGGTAAAATTCCGAGTTTCAAAATAGGGGGGGGGGGGGGGGGGGGGGGGGGGTAAAATTCCGAAAAACATTAAAGTGGGGAGTGAAATTCCGAGTTTTAAAATAGGGAGGTAAAATTCCGATTCAGCCAAAATAGGGGGGCAAAATTGCACTTAAGCCCAAACTTTAATTTATGGTGTGGATCTAACATTTTTCATTAAACCAACTCATTTGTCTACTCGTATACCGTCAGGCCACAAAATATGAGATTAAAAATTATTTAGTACATCTGTTGGAGTTAAAAAGAATATTGGTACATGAGTGGAGTTATTATCTACTACTCAAAGAGAATGTTTAACTATAATTAAGCTTCTCCCGTCTCAAATCAAGTTTAACATATAAAAATTATATCAAAATAAGTATCATTTGCTTTTCCACGTAAGAATAACTTCTTCTTTTTTAAATTCGGCTTCTATATCAATATTATCTACACCACTTATAATTCAAAAATAATACAAATTCGTGGACAATAACACAAATTCCATTAATTAAAAACCAAAGAGATCAACTCTAATTAAGGTCTAAAGCCTACTTTTCAACTACTCCCTCTGTCTCACAATAATTGTCTCTTTACCATTTTTTTCTTTTTCTCAAAATAATTGTCACTTTAGAATACCAATGCAACATTTATTATTTTTTTCCATTATAATACCCTTATTTATTGAATTTCATCCAACTTAACTACTCCACTAACTACAATTAATAAGGGTGTTTTAGTAAATGATACTAATTTTACCATCAAAATCAACACAATTAATCATTTCCTTAATAATCGTGCATAAACCTTAAATGACTATTATTTATAGACGGAGGCGGAGGCAGTAAACAAAGTTTCTCACCCAAAGTCAGACATAAGAGGTGGTGTACGTTTTCACTGATTTTGTCACTAGCATGAATGGATCCTCCTCATTTTTTTTTATAACATTGTTTTGACTAATACAACATTGACATATTCATTCATTTTAAGACACTAATTATCGAACAAGTGGGGTTAAGTTATGGAATCAAAATTAAACAATTCCATATTTCACAATACTCCATATTAGTATATAGTTAGTTTGGTAGTGTGGGGTTTCAAGAATAATTTGTTCCATAAGGAATATTTTCCATTGTATAATAACTTTTTTGAACAAAAAGTCCAAAATCTATATCCTTTACACATATTTAGAAGTGAGGTAGGTAAGATCTTAAATTATAAAGTATGAAGGAGGAAAAAATGGCGTTGGATATGGTTCTTGTAAGCTGTAGTATAAACTTAGTGAGTTGGCATTTTGGTGAAACAAAAAATGCCAGTAAGATGGAAAACGCGTCAACACATAAAAATTACACAAATTCTATTTTGTTACTTTTCATGAAGATTCATTCATGGCTTTCTTGGAAGATAACCACCGTCTCATTCCATTGCCCATTGGGTCTCTAAATATTTGTAACTTGTGACATTATTATTAGAAATTAGAATAAACAACATAAGTATATATGTAAATATGTAATGTGAACTTGGTGTTACGATTTCAATGATCCACGTGAGGTGGTATTAATTGACTTGTTGAGTTTTCTATTTTACTATTCTTTTTCCATTTCTACAAAGTGTCTTTTTTTTTCCATTTGAGGTTACGTGTTTGAATAAAATATTTGAGCTCACTAAAAAGTCATCAAGGACGTACTCCTTATATTTCTTCAAGTACACACAATGTGCATGCTTTGTAATCAAGAATTTTAATTCGAATGTGTAAACTCATCAGTCATCATGGATAATTGTCAACTCATCATGTTTCAAATGTGTTAACTAAAATTTGCACAAGTCTAGGCTTAATTAGATACTAAGTTGCTTGTATGATTTTTCATTCCATTATTAGATAAATTTAAGCTCTATTTTGTAATCTTAAAACACTTGTTATGACAATTTTTTTACATATAGTGTTAGTGCATTTTGTTTGCTGCAGGATTGTGTTATGTTCTAGTCATTTATTACATTCATTGTTTTCATTTTCAATTATGATTTAGAGTTTTGGTCGTTTATCTCTTTTGCAGAGATTGTGCTTTTTTGTATCTTCATTTTTTTCAATATAAAAGTATTTTTGCTTATCGAATAAAAAGGCATACATATAATAGGTGAGTAACATATATTTTTTTGACAGATGGTGAGTAACATATACCACAAATGAAAAACAAATACCATAGAAACATTTTAAATTTTAGTAATGGGACCTCCATGTGTTAACCCAATTTTATCCAATCAATTAAAAAATCTAAAATAGTAAAAGCATAGCAAAAAAACTTTTGCCATATTTTTTAATGAGGATATGGATCTAACCACCATTTGGGACGACAATGTTCAAGGAAGTACTTGTTGGAATGATTCAAACATTTGCTAAAAAAAAAAAATTAAATGATTAAAACATAGATAGCCAAATGCGGAAAAAAATAACCTGTTGAGGAGAGCATAAACATCCATCAAGTTAACCTATTTATGACTAAATAGAGCACAAGAAGCTGGAAAACATCGTCACTTGCCTCGCATGTGAGTAGAGGAGTCCTAGTGGATCATGTAAACTTTACATCTTATTTTGATTGGTGAATTAATCCTTAAGTAAGATTTCAAAGTTTTTAAATATTACTTCTCCGTTTCATTTTAATCGTCGTTTTAGATTTGTGTGCATTTTTTTTTTTTGAAAATTGCTGTTGACACATTGCATAAGGCTGGGACACACATGATAGGCCCCACAAAGCTTAAAAATTAATTCTCAATCATATCACTTGTGAATTCCATTTCAACACAAACAAGAATTTAGATATATATATAATAATAAGCTTACACCACAACAAAATCGTTACTTCTACGGTTGAATTTGTTTTAATTTTTTTTTTTTACTTTTATAAAAAAACATGATATGAAGATTCATTTTCTTAATGGCAGTTGTTAATCGAAGCAAGCATGGTGAAATTAACACAACAAACGTGAACGTGGATCTAAAATTGATAAACTTCATCATCATCCATTTGCGTCGAAGACATTAATAACTTGAAGATAGCAGAAACAACACAATACTTGACCAAGGCTAAGATGAGTTAGTCTCCTACAAAAGCAAGCTTATAATATAAACCAGTTTTTGTGGTTGTGAAAGAAAAAAAACAAAAAAAGGGATTGAAGTGGAAGACGAAGAAGAAGAAGAAGAAAGAGAAGGGTCTGTTTTCCTCGGTAGTTAACTACCGAGGTTTTTATAATATTGTTTTCCTCGGCAGTTAACTACCGAGGAATTCCTCGGCAGTTAACTGCAGCCGGATTTTTAAATCCTCGGTACTTAACTGTCGAGGGGGCAAAACCGTTTTTTACATGTGTGTCCCAGCCTTCTCAAATGTGTGAACAACAAATTTTTTTTTTTTTTGCGTTAACCCTTCGGTTCTCAAGAGAAAGGGGTCTTAGTAATCCGGAGTTCGGTTGTAATATAACGATAACCTGACCAAAAATTATTCTACTTAGGAATCGAACTCGGGTTCTCCCGAATGATTCATCATTGATGAAGTTCATTAATCACTAGAGCGCGATTGCTTGTTGAATTCCACAGTTACTTGTTGACGGTTCTAACTACCAAAATGGCTAAGGAGAAATTTATTTCTTCATAGATGCATAACCTCTTATTATACCTCCTTTTCATTCTTCATCAACACATTTGTATTCCTACAACTCTTTTTCTCTATCCAGTTCCAATTACATGTCGATACTACTGCTGAATTGTATAAATCTTGTTGAAGCGGGTATTATGTTAGATGTTTTGGATAAAAAATTTGAGGTTTGATGAGCTTTCTTGATACCTGATAAGAAAAATTTATACAAATACATTATAAAATGTTATGTGTCTCTAATCTAAGTCATTGGCACTAACAAATGGAGTAACGTCGTCAAGTGGTTTTTGCCCATATGTTTGATTACTGATAGATATCTGGCAAGTGTACCAAAAACTATCGAAGTAGTAAAAATATCGATCCACAAGGACTGTGTTAATTTCAATTGTAGCAAGCGCGTTATATGTTAGGATGTGTAAAGTTTGTATTTGGTTGCCCTCGGCAGTAAAGTTTGGTTTTAATCAGAGTTGATTAAAGTAGAAAGAGTTTGAAAGAAAATTATATTGAGATGAATGGTTAAGCCGGTGAATCCACTATTGCTTTATATGAAAAAGTCTCCCTCTCTCTACTCTCAATTACTACTCAGTTTTTACGATAAATTAACTAAGTGACTTTGATCAATCTCTCGCATCAAAGCCCTTTCCTAAGTCATAACCGTATTAATCTCTTAACGTGATTGAATAACCGCGGAAGCAATATTGGAACGTTAATTCATGTATCATAACCCTCAATTTCCTATCTCTAGGCTCCTAGTGTTGAGTTAAACAAAATTACTATTTCAGGATTAAAAGCTAGGGCTAGTAGTCATTCAATTCCTAAGATCGATTCATGTGATTGCAAGAAGCTAGGGCTAGTAGTCATACAAAACAATAATCATGAAAAGCAATAAACACAAGTAATTCTGAATAAAAACTGAATAGCATTGATTATAGAGAGAGTTCAACTACAAAATCATATATTACAAAAGTTTCATCATGGCTTAACCAAACTAAAGGTTTAGCTACTCATAGCTAAACAATCATAAGGAATAACAAGAGAAAACATACATAAATCTAACCAACGGGGTGTTGGTATGAGATTCAGGGCTCGTTCCTTGGTCTCCTGTCGTCCTTAGTGCTCAAAATCGCAATAATAATCAGTACCAAAACCCTTGCTAGCAGCTGGATATTTATAGAAAGAAATTAGGGTTTCAGAAAAGCCCATCATCGTGCCACGTTACGGGTTGGTCGTGGCACGATGCTTCATTAATCCTACGTGGCAGCAGACAAAATCAACCATCGTGGCACGTTGCATGTTGCTTCGTGCCATGAAATTTCCAGAGATGAATCTTTGTCCCACGCTTCCTTCAACGTGCCACGAACATAACCAAACGTGGCACGATGCTTTGAGTTTTAGGCAATTTTCCTTGGTTTCTTGAAGTTTCTTCTCTTGAGCTCTTGTTCCTGTTTTGGCTTGATTTCACCATGAATTCATTGCAGTTGACTCTATAAATGCTATAATAAAGACCTAAATATGACTAAATAACTAGTGTTGATGCACTGTCATCACAACCCCAAACTTAAATCATTCCTTGTCCTCAAGGAATCAATTTGCAAATGGAAAAATCGCAGTGAGATAACAACTTACCAACCAATGATATGCTTAAAAAGTTCACTCCCTTCCGGTGTAATGATGTACCGGATGCCAAGCTCTTTCCTCCAAATCCACAACTCCACGCAATTGTTTGAATAGGGTCACACAATCATCATGCAGGTCTGCTGTATTACCATAAGCTTGAAAAATTTCTAAACTGTCAATCAAAGTCAGAGTCAAGTACACACTTTAAGGTCTTTCAGGGTTATAACTGGGCTTAGGTGAAAGGTGGATATAATTTGGGAAGTAGTGTTATAAAACAATGAAGTTAAGCTCATACTACTTGGGTATCCTTGATAACACACAGAAAACCAATCCTTCCTTTCAAATTTAACACAAAGAGTACTAGAGAACTTATTATTTTTTCTGAGACATATAAACATTGTTGGTCTCATACACAAGATTCTTTTCTTTTCATTCATAATTTTTTTTCTGCACCATTTCAAGTGCTTTTTATTTTCAAGAGATAACATATAAAATTGAATCATTTCTCTTTTCTTAGTTCTCTAGTACCCCCACCCCAAACTTAGTAAGTTGCTAATTCCAAAAGCAACCCCAAACTTGAACATTTCACAACCTAAAGAGCTTTAAACAAATAATTGGGACATTCATTCCTAAGGTCTTCTAGGTTTGTAATGTGGCTAGTCACCGAACAAAAGTGATCTATACCTAATGGCTCAAATTGGCTTTACAAAGGATAAATAATTCATAAATCAAGGTAGGCTCAAAAAGGCTCAAGGTACCAAGCACTTTGCCTTAGTGTGTACAAAACAAGACCAATTAACAAATAGAGAAATATCGCAAGTTCTAGAAACAGCAGTTGCATGGAACACTCATATATGTAAAATTGGAAAAATAAAATTTTGGTTATGGACCTTACAAGTTTAGATATCTGGGAGTTGTGGCTACCTATTTCCTTTGCCGAACACTTCCCTCTGAAACAATTAGGCATCATCCTCCTTGAACTCTTTGGCATATCATTGGTATAGCACTGTTATGAGACTGATAAATTTCCACAAACATACAGATTCGTTAATAATAAACAAAGGAAAGCATTACAAACGGGGGGAAATTAAAGTTAAACAAAGTGCAAACCAACAAAATGTTCCAACGGAATGAAAATTACATCAAAATAAACGAAACAAAGATAGAAAGCTGGAAAAAAAAAAAAAATTGGACTCAAGTCCATCACTGCTCATCGTCATCAGTGGCCTCTGGATCACCCTGCAAGCCAGCATAAAATTCATTCACGCTCTGATCACTAGCTGCCTTCCCACGAGCAAAGTCGGATCGAAGGCGACCCTCTCTCTCTCCAGCACGTCTCCTCTGCTCCATGATGTAGTCCTCCATGTTGGCTTCAGTGCCAAACCTATCAAAAGCATTGCTCTGAAGGGACCTCTGACGGTGCTGATCAGCAGCAAGAGAAAGCTCCGCCCCAAAGTAAGGACCGTCCACATACATCTGTGATGATGTATCCTGGGCCCAGCAAGCCATACCTCCCAAGTAATCAAGCATCATCGGGTGTAGTGGTGGGTATTGAGGCGCATCCTCCTGCATAGGCTGTGCCTGAGATGGTCCTCCATGCTCTCGCTGAACCGGTGGTCCTTCACGACCTTTCTTCTTCTCAAACTTCACCATAGCAGTATCATCAATAGCTCCCTTTGACTTAAGCATGATGTCTCCAAGCTCCTCCGGGACACCTTCCTTCTTACACAAAGCATTAATCAAGCAAACGTGCCCCAAATGCACCGAAGTCCCGCAATTTGCCATTTCCTTAAGACTTAAATTGATCACTCGCCCAACATTTATCCCATAGCCAAAGATGATGGCCTCTAGAATATACAACCTCTCCATAGGCAACTCAGATGTAGCAGAAACACTTTCCAAGGTAGAATGAATGAATGAAGCCCAAGCTTTGTATTGTGGCTTGAGGTCCACCACATCCATCCTAGTAGGAAACCCAGTAGCTCTGGACCTAACATAATCAACACCCTCTTCGCCAATTTCCTGCAAAATCTGTTGAAGCACATCATCGGAAGGAAAATTATTCGAGCTCCTGGACCTCCTCATTTCTACATGACATTGTCTTGGAGGCTTTAGCCCTAGAAATGCATTGATGGCTCTAGGGCTATAATCTATCTGCTTTCCACGGACATAAACCACATTATCCTCATCTCCAAAGGCATTAGCAAAGAACTCAAGAGCAATGGTGCGATTGCTTTCTTTTTCAACCATGTCGTTCAATCTCTTCCACCCAAGCGTTCTTATAGTTGTTTCAAATTGAGGATACCTCTGAAGGTTGATGAAATCAAACCTCCTTTCACCAGAAAACTTAAACCCCTTGATCTTTTCAAACCTCTCGGCATGTTCGTCATCCTGAAATTTCTCATAGTCGGGTTGTTGTGGTGGTTGGGTTGATTGGGTGCTGCGGGTTGTTCTGGAGCGTTTGTTGGATGTTGAGGCCATTTGTGGAGTTAGGTTAGATTGTTTGGATGTTTTGGGATTGAGGAAGATGGAGATTGAGTGGTTAGGGTTTGTGAAATAAGGGTTATGTCGAATTTGTGGGAAAAAAATTGATGTGTTTGATGAAGTAACGGGTTGGAATGTTTGTGAGAATGATGAAGATGTATGAATGGTGGTTAGGTGTGAATTTGAGAGGTAGAGAATGGGTGAGACGAAATTTGGGCAGAGTTTTGGTAAGGGAGAATGTGAATGGTGAGAAATTTGTGAAGTATGTATATATAGAATAAGGACCATCGTGCCACGTTACAAGGAGATCGTGCCACGAAGCTATTTGTAACGGTCTAAAAAATTTAAAACTTCCCACTCACGTGCCACGATGCAGAAAAGCGTGGCACGATCATCGTTCTGGGTAGCTTCGTGCCACGATCATAGAGCCTTCGTGCCACGTTCTTAGTTCTTCCAGCAAACGTGCCACGTTCTGAGAGTGTTCGTGCCACGAAATTTCCAGTGGCGAACAATGTTGGAGCAACTCTCAAAACGTGCCACGATGAAGAACCATCGTGCCACGATTATCTAGGTTTTCACAAAAAAACTTCTTTTCAACTTTCTAAAAATATTTTTGCTGTTTTTGTTTTATGAAAATGCAATAAATAAATAAATAAAGACAATACCTGAGTGGATTTAAATCCGATGGGTTGCCTCCCATCCAGCGCTTCTTTACCGTCACTAGCTTGACTTATGATGACCCTTAAGGATCATTCAACACCACTCCCGCTCTATTCTTTGGGAGTTCACCTCCAAGGTATGGTTTCAGCCTTTGTGCGTTTACCTTGAAAGTTTCTTGCTCACCAGGCTTACTAAGCTCCACTGCTCCATAAGGAGACATATCTACAATCACGAATGGTCCGGACCACTTGGATTTTAACTTCCCGGGAAATAACTTCAACCTGGAATTAAACAGCAAAACAAGTTGTCCAATATAAAATTCTCTCCTCACCAACCCCTTGTCATGATACCTCTTAGTTCTCTCTTTGTAAATTACGGCGTTCTCATACGCACGCAATCTCATCTCCTCTAGCTCATTAAGTTTTAATAACTTTTTCTTTCCAGCTAAAGTTTGATCAAAATTTAGGGCTTTGATAGCCCAGTAAGCTTTATGTTCCAATTCAACCGGGAGATGACAAGCCTTTCCGTAAACCAACTGATAAGGGGACATCCCAAGGTGCGTTTTAAACGCAATTCTATATGCCCAAAGAGCGTCATCTAACTTCCTAGACCAATCTTTCCTAGAAGACGCTACAGTTTTCTCCAAAATTTGTTTCAACTGACGGTTTGAAACCTCCGCTTGACCACTAGTTTGAGGATGATAGGGAGTTGCAACTTTATGTTTGATATTAAACTTTTTAAGCACAGTTTCAAGAAGATTGTTGCAAAACTGCTTCCCCCCATCACTGATCATAACTCTAGGGGTTCCAAACCTAGTGAAAATATTTTTCTTCAAGAAATTAACCACAGTTTTAGCATCATTAGCAACACATGGTATCGCTTCAACCCACTTGGTAACATAGTCAACACACACAAGTATGTGGAGATAAGAGTAAGAGGAGGGAAATGGTCCCATAAAATCTATGCCCCAACAATCAAAAGGTTCAACTTCAATGATTCCAGTTAGGGGCATTTCATTCCTCTTTGAGATACTACCTGTTCTTTGGCATTCATCACACCTCTTTACGAACTCTTGGCAATCCTTGAAGAGAGTGGGCCACCAGAAGCCACTTTGCAAGATTTTCGCAGCGGTTCTTTCTCCACTATGGTGGCCCCCATAAGCTGAGCTATGGCAGTGCCACATGATACTATTAGCTTCCGTACCTGCAACACAACGTCTAATCAAACCGTCAGCACTTACCTTAAATAAATAAGGATCATCCCACAGATAGTGGTTTGCATCCTTGAAAAACTTTTTCCTCTGGTGCTGTTCCATGTCATCCGAAATTATATTACCGGCCTTAAAATTCGCCATGTCGGCAAACCAAGGCCTTTCTTCAATCGCCATCAGCTTTTCATCCGGGAATTCTGCTGTGATAGCCTTCTCTTTCTTCGTAACCTCCTCATTTTCCAACCTTGAAAGGTGATCAGCTACTACATTCTCCACTCCTTTCTTGTCACGAATCTCTAGATCAAATTCTTGTAATAATAGGATCCACCTCAACAGCCGAGGCTTTGAATCACCTTTTGTCAAGAGATATTTAAGAGCTGCATGATCTGAAAAAATAATGACTTTGGAGCCTATTAGATAAGAACGAAATTTCTCCAATGCAAATATTACTGCAAGCAACTCCTTTTCAGTAGTGGAATAGTTAACTTGATTTTCATTTAAAACCTTGCTTGCATAGTAAATTGCATGGAAAAATCTGTTCTTTCGTTGGCCTAAGACTGCACCAACAGCATAATCACTTGCATCGCACATAAGTTCAAAAGGTAAATCCCAATCGGGTGCAATGATTATTGGTGCAGTCACCAACTTGGTTTTAATCAAAGAAAAAGCATTTAAACACTCAGAATCAAAATCAAAATCATTTTCTTTGACCAAGAGGTTACAAAGGGGCTTAGAAATTTTTGAAAAATCTTTTATAAAACGCCGATAGAAACCGGCATGCCCCAAGAAACTCCTAACTCCCTTAACATTAACAGGTGGTGGAAGTTTCTCTATAACCTCTATCTTTGCTTGATCCACTTCTATGCCTTTAGCACTTATTTTATGTCCCAAAACTATACCTTCGGTAACCATAAAATGACATTTTTCCCAATTTAAAACAAGGTTAGTTTCGGTGCATCTTTTTAGTACTTCATTTAAGTGGAACAAGTATTGGTCGAAAGACTTACCAAACACAGAAAAGTCGTCCATGAATACCTCAATGTTCTTCTCTATCATGTCAGAGAAGATGGAGAGCATACACCTTTGGAAGGTCGCCGGCGCATTACACAGCCCAAAGGGCATTCTCCTATAAGCAAATATACCAAACGGACAGGTGAAAGCAGTCTTTTCTTGATCTTTCGGAGCCACTGCAATCTGATTATACCCTGAATACCCATCCAAGAAGCAGTAAAAGGCTTGACCAGCCAATCTCTCTAGCATTTGATCCATGAATGGTAATGGAAAGTGATCTTTCCTTGTTGCAGAATTCAGCCTCCGGTAGTCTATGCACATTCTCCAACCGGTGACGGTACGTGTGGGTATCAATTCATTCTTTTCATTAGCCACTACCGTCATTCCTCCCTTCTTAGGCACCACATGAACAGGACTTACCCAAGAGCTATCAGAAATAGGGTAAATCATACCTGCATCGAGCAATTTTAACATTTCTTTCTTGACAACTTCCTTCATTGTTGGGTTTAGTCTTCTTTGAGGTTGAACCACAGGTTTGTATTCAGCCTCCATATGTATTTTGTGCATGCAATAGGCTGGACTAATACCCTTTAGATCAGAAATGCTCCATCCCAATGCGCCTTGATTACTTTTCAACACCCTCATTAGTTTCTCTTCCTCTAAAGGTGTCAATGTATTACTGATGATTGCTGGTTTGGAAAAATCCTCACTAAGAAAGACATACTTCAAGTGTGGAGGGAGTTCTTTCAACTCTGGATTTTTTTCTTTTTCATTGTTCAATGTTTCCGATCCCCCATATTTTTCACCAAGTAGGTTTTCAAGTGGCAGGTGATGCATTTGTTGCTTGCTTGCCTCAAGTTGCTTGACACAATCCTTTACCTCAATATCTTCAGTATCTTCATCATTCTCTATAGAATTAACTAATGTTCTCTCTAAAGGTTGTGTTGGTTGAGGCTTACGAGAATCATCTTCAATTATCTCCTCCACAACATCAATTCGGTAGCACTTAGGATTTTCAGCTTGATGTTTCATGGCTTCAAAAATATTAAACACAACTTGCTCGTTGTGGAATCTCAACATAAGCTGGCCCATTTCAACATCAATCAAAGCTCGACCGGTTGCAAGGAAAGGTCTTCCAAGAATGAGTGGCATGTCTTCATCTTCAGCCATGTCTAGGATTACAAAATCAGCAGGAAATACTAGCTCATTTACCTTAACTAGTACATCTTCAAGTATACCAAAAGGGTAAGAGATTGACCGATCAGCTAGAGTAATGGTCATTCTTGTTGGCTTTGGCTCCCCACATCCAAGCTTCTTCATCATTGAAAGAGGCATCAAGTTGATACTTGCCCCTAAATCACACAACTCTCTACCAATGTCTACCGGTCCAATAGAACAAGGAATAGTGAAAGCACCTGGATCTTTTAATTTGGGTGGAAGTTTCTTTTGAAGAATTGCACTACAATTTTCTGAAAGTGCAATGTTTGCATCATCTTTTGGTTTCCTTCTTTGAGTCAGCAAGTCTTTCATGAACTTAGCATACATGGGCATTTGATCAAGAGCTTCACCAAAGGGAATGTTCACCTGAAGTTGTGAGAAAAGCTCCATGAACTTCTTGAATTGACCTTCCTCCTTCTTCTTCTTTTTGGCTAAGTGAGGGTATGGAAGCTTCACATATGATGGAACAACTTGTGGCTGATCTCCATCCTTCAATATTTGACTCTTAGACTTCCTCAAGATTGATTCTTCATCAATCAATTTCTCACTTTTTTCTCCCTCTATTTTTTTCTTCCTTTCATTTTCAACTACTCCTTGATCATTAACTTTTTCAACTACAACCTCATTATTCTTTTCAACTTCACCTTCTTCTTCTTCCCCCACTACTACTTCATCAGCTTTTTTTGGAACTTTTGGAACTGGAGGTGTCAAGACCTTCTTGCTCCTCAACTCAATAGCATTGCAAGACTCATTTTTAGGGTTGTCTTGTGTGTTACCTGAGAATCCGCCTTTGTTTTGTTCAGCCAATTGTTTAGCTAATTGCCCAAGTTGAGATTCAAGCATCTTCCTGGAGGCTTCATTGTTCTTTCTCTCAGCCTCTTGACTCTTCTTCATCTCTTCAAAGTTGCCTTGAGTCATCTTCATAAAGTTCATCATAGTTTCTTTAAGAGCTGAAGGCTTCCTTTGTTGTGGAGGATTAAGCATCTGAGAGTTCAAAGCGTTGTTATTTGAGTAACTGAGATTTGGATGCTTGTTGATACCTGAGTTGTAGTATTGATTTTGCCTTTGATAACCTCCCATGAAATTAGCTTCCTCACTTGATCCTTCTGGAACACATTCACCATTGGGATGTTCTTCACCGCATAAGTCACATTTGATTGCAGCCATCTGTTGTTGCTTATGAGCCAAAGTAAACCCTTGAAACTCCTTAGTAAGAGCCTCTATTTGTTTGTTCATGGCTGCTTGGTTAGCTAGGATTGCTGTTTGTTCACTTACCCCAAACACTCCTCTTTCTTTCTTCTTAGCTTCAGCACGATATTCATTACCCGCCATATTTTCAATTAAGGCTTGAACTTCATGATCAGTCTTGCTCTTAAGACTTCCTCCCGCGGAAGCATCTAAGAACATTCTTGTGTTTGGTGTCACCCCCTCAGTGAAGATTTGGAGGTATTGTTTCTCGGTGAACTCATGATTAGGGCATCTCTTCAGAAGCAAATTGAATCGCTCCCAAGCATCATATAATGACTCACCTTCTCCTTGCTTGAAGTTAGAGATCTCCATCTTCTTTTCCCAATATTTAGACATAGGGAAATATTTCTCCAAGAACTTCAGCTCTAACTCTTCCCATGTTTGGACAGTCCCATTTGGAATTGTTTGCAACCAATCTTTTGCTCTTCCCGTCAAGGTGAAAGGGAACAGCCTTAGTTTCTTCTGTGCTTCAGTCACGGTGGCTGGTTGCACACAAAACTCGCAAGTTTCAGCGAAGCGGCTCAAGTGTTCATGAGGACTCATGGCTTCAGTCCCATCAAATTGTTTATCCCTCAAACCGTTGAGGACAGTTGTCTTGATGTCGAAAGCAACGGGGTTAGCTGGTTGAAAAGTGTGGGTCAATTGACCGCGATGAGTGGCTAACCCATAGTCTCCCAGCTTAGGTCTCGGTGGTACAACTCCTTCTCCTTCCATAGTTGCAGATTTAGGAGAAGAGATCGTTTCAGATTCAGTTGAGAGTGGTTCCGGTATTTGTTCTCGAACACCCGGTGGAACGGACTGAGCTAACCTTTGCGACCGGACAGCTTTCCGAAGTGCTCTAGCAGTCCTTTCAATTTCCGGATCGTACTCTAAGTCGTCTGAGCTCTGTTTACCTCGCATAAACAGCAAAATACCTTAGTAGCACTGCACAACGCAAAGTAATCAAGTGAATATGAGAACAGAAAAATAAAAATTAAAAACAGAAAATTAAATTGCAAAAACCCTAAATTATAACGTAATTGCCTTGTTGAAATAATTCAACAGTCCCCGGCAACGGCGCCAAAAACTTGATAGATATCTGGCAAGTGTACCAAAAACTATCAAAGTAGTAAAAATATCGATCCACAAGGACTGTGTTAATTTCAATTGTAGCAAGCGCGTTATATGTTAGGATGTGTAAAGTTTGTATTTGGTTGCCCTCGGCAGTAAAGTTTGGTTTTAATCAGAGTTGATTAAAGTAGAAAGAGTTTGAAAGAAAATTATATTGAGATGAATGGTTAAGCCGGTGAATCCACTATTGCTTTATATGAAAAAGTCTCCCTCTCTCTACTCTCAATTACTACTCAGTTTTTACGATAAATTAACTAAGTGACTTTGATCAATCTCTCGCATCAAAGCCCTTTCCTAAGTCATAACCCTATTAATCTCTTAACGTGATTGAATAACCGCGGAAGCAATATTGGAACGTTAATTCATGTATCATGACCCTCAATTTCCTATCTCTAGGCTCCTAGTGTTGAGTTAAACAAAATTACTATTTCAGGATTAAAAGCTAGGGCTAGTAGTCATTCAATTCCTAAGATCGATTCATGTGATTGCAAGAAGCTAGGGCTAGTAGTCATACAAAACAATAATCATGAAAAGCAATAAACACAAGTAATTCTGAATAAAAACTGAATAGCATTGATTATAGAGAGAGTTCAACTACAAAATCATATATTACAAAAGTTTCATCATGGCTTAACCAAACTAAAGGTTTAGCTACTCATAGCTAAACAATCATAAGGAATAACAAGAGAAAACATACATAAATCTAACCAACGGGTGTTGGTATGAGATTCAGGGCTCGTTCCTTGGTCTCCTGTCGTCCTTAGTGCTCAAAATCGCAATAATAATTAGTACCAAAACCCTTGCTAGCAGCTGGATATTTATAGAAAGAAATTAGGGTTTCAGAAAAGCCCATCATCGTGCCACGTTACGGGTTGGTCGTGGCACGATGCTTCATTAATCCTACGTGGCAGCAGACAAAATCAACCATCGTGGCACGTTGCATGTTGCTTCGTGCCACGAAATTTCCAGAGATGAATCTTTGTCCCACGCTTCCTTCAACGTGCCACGAACATAACCAAACGTGGCACGATGCTTTGAGTTTTAGGCAATTTTCCTTGGTTTCTTGAAGTTTCTTCTCTTGAGCTCTTGTTCCTGTTTTGGCTTGATTTCACCATGAATTCATTACAGTTGACTCTCTAAATGCTATAATAAAGACCTAAATATGACTAAATAACTAGTGTTGATGCACTGTCATCAATTACTAGTGTGACCCGTGCTGATGCACGGATGACCATTAATTGCGATGAATACGCTATTAAAAAATGCGCAAACCATGTCGAAAACAAAGTAAAAAATTAGTTTTTTTTACGATTACACTATTCGATTTCCTTTTGCTTATGTAATCACAACAATTCAACTTCTGCCATCCCACAACGTCTCTAACGTATTCGATTTTGTCCATTACTAACACATACAACAATACAACCAAATATTGGGAGCGATGATGAGATATGCATGTGTTTTGCCCTTAATACTTGTCACAAACAAAATAAACGTAGTCCAATTTGTTGGCCTGAAACAAACAAATTTTGGATACATTGAAATACACCAATTAAATTTTATTTTCACCATAATATGATGAAACACTCGTTCACACTCGGGGAGTGACATCCAACAATCTCATTGATAAAACTCAAGAACCAAATATTAATTGATATAAGCATGACTAGTTATTTGAGAAACATTACAGATCGTTAATTTATTGTTTGGAATGAATGAGAACTCATCATCACAGGGTGCCAAATATGCAATGAGAGCCAAATTTGCTAAAGTTCTTGTCAGTCTTTAAATAGAAGCCAAATTCAAATTCAAGACAATAAAATAAACAAGATGAAAATTGTCCTGTGTTTGTCATCAAGTGGTTTTTGCCCCTATGTTTTATTATATTCTTTTGCTGAACTAGTTTATCACATGTTCATAAGTTGTTTTTTTGTTTTAATGTATTGATATACTAGTAATGAATAAATAATAATTAACTAGTTTATATGCTTTCTAATATTCCCTCAAAAAAAATTGCTTTCTAATATATATGTATGTCATATTATGTGTTATTGATTTCATCGTATACAAATGAGGAACCATTTTATGTTAGTTAAATAAACATATATGCAATTATTAATTGTATTGCAATATCACTAATATAATATATCTATTCTGAAATTTAACATTGAATCAAACTATTGTATACATCTAAATTTCAAATTTTATTGTCAATATGCTAGTTTCACAATGGACATTAATTCAAAAAAAAATATCACATCCTTCGTCAAAATCTAAGATCTCAAATTTTGAGGATTGTGATGGTTTATTAATGGAGTTATGGTGTTGATGCTAAATATTCGTGCACCAAGAAATTTATTAATGTAAACATATATTTTTGTTTCAATTACACTTTCATTAATGAAAAATCATACACTTCTGTATGAGCGTGCTCGTGTTCCCAATACACATTTTTCTCCTTTAAATTCATAAATTTTAAAGTAATGTTTTTTCTTATATGGGTAAATATTTTGATACATACTTAGTATTAAGTACTAGATTGGTTGATTTCATTGTTATGGAGTGTAAAAATATTTTAAGTGTTATGTGATTAGAGAATCCATTTTCAAATGACTATGGTATTATGGAAGATGTTTTAAATGAAGAATTTAAAGTTGAGCAGAGTGGTGTGAAAGTAGATATATATGATGTTAGCATGTAATATGGTAAGATGCGTGATTACATTACTTTATAAATATGTGATGTTAGCATGTAATTTAAAGTTGAATTGTATGAGTTCTTTTCAATAATGTTTTACAAGATTGTATGTGTTTGTCTCTAATTTATGTACAACTTAACCTTATTCAAAATTAAAGAAATGTGTCAATTCTTCTTCTTCTTCTTCTTCTTCTTCTTCTTCTTCTTCTTTAATATAAGAAAATTAGATTGGAGACTCGTGCGTCGCACGGGTCTTATTAGCCGAAATCTAGATGCTGATCTAAATATGAAATGAATACCGAAGCAAAATAGACTAGAAATTTAATATCAATGTATTGTCAATTGATAGTAATGTATCGTTAATGAAAATGCAACACCAGCAGATAATGAAGTTCTACAATCTCCTAAATTTGGGTTTTTTTACTAAACATTACGAAATACTTCCTCATAGACGACATTGGATGTCATTTCAGTGTCTTTACCGTCTTCGTCTGTGATTAATATCTTCAACTCTTCTCTAAAAGTAACTCTCGAAACAACAACATACAACTTGATAAAGTCACGTTGATGAGGCAACTGCTAAAAAAGCACATGGAAACGGTTCAAATACACATTTAACTTGAGCACTGTGGAAGAAAATTTACTCCACCATTCGATATAATGTTTTTTTCTCTAATAGTTGCCAGACCATACGGTGTTTTCGAAACAGCGGTGCCATTTGACTTATCTGCATCATCCTTGTTTCTTCCTGGTAATTGAAAAATGCATTATTACATTGGAATATAATGTAAATAACACATGCATCTCATGCAGATGCAAAGAGTGGAGTTTAACTCTTAATTACGGTAACATTCATAAGCACTATAGACTGATGTGTATCAAATTCTAAGTTGCGACATTAGCTCTAAATTGTGGTAACATTCTTCCTGATAATTGAAAAATGCATTAATATTGTTACAAACCTGATACGGTTACCTGATGAGTTTTCATTATTTGATTAAGAAATGTCAAAAAGAGTCGCACATGAATGCTTTGTAGGAATAAAGAGTTACTCACAGTTTGTAATATTTGTGGCCCACTTGACTTATAACTTGAATTCCCTTGCTTTAGATTTTCCATCGTTTCTCTTGGTCACCTATTGAGTCTTATATGCTTCCATCATTAAAAGCAGATGCCAAAGAAATGAAAGGCCAAAATTTTATCTGATGAAAAATTACTATCACATATCTGAACGGAAAAAAAAATTCCTTAAACTATAACAACTATTTTTTGACCTGAAAATGGATCTTACAACTTCCTTTGACCGATGAAAAATTTGAAAAACACAATAACAACGTATATTGGCTTCTGTTATTGTTTAGAATACATTACTCAAAGCTGATACTCCCTCCGTCCCATAATAGATGACCTAGTTGACAATGTACAATATTGACTTAACATACTTTGACCGTATTTTTCTACTAATATACAAAGATAAACAGTGTCATGTAAGATGTTGTTGGATTCGTCTCGATGAGTATTTTTAAAATATTAAATTTTTATAATTTTGTCTAATGGATAATTGAAGATATTAAAGATAAAAAATATGCATTGATACGTGTGTCAGAGTCAACTGGGTCAAGTAATATGGGACGGAGGGAGTATAAAGCAATTCATGCAGAATGTAAATATAATTACATTGGAATATAATCTTTTTTTAGAAAACAATGACAACATAACAATCTCACGTAGATGCCAAGAGTGAAGTTTAACTCTTAATTACGGTAACATTCATAAGCACTATAGACTGATGTCTGATATCAAATTCTAAGCTGCGACGTTAGCTCTTAATTAATATTAGACAGATGCCAACATTGGACAGCATTGCACAATTCAAAATTGTTCCATACATACTAAATAATAATCAAACTGATGAATTGTATAATACACTGCAAAAATGTTATTTTTACTTGATAATACACAAGTTTAAATAAGCCAAAACATTCACCAATGACATTCAAAATCCATTAGTAAAATTTATTTTTAAACCAAAATCACAGTAGATGTCATAGTTTAGATTTATATTTACATTTACATCGAATGGTAAGAGAGTTTAAAGAACTCAGTCACAAATGAATTGGCTGATTAGTTGGTTAATAGAATCATAATATACGGTAATTATAGATTATAACAGAAGGTTGAGGTGTTATGCATAAAACATGGTTTCTTCGATGAATATAATTAGCCAGATTCAAATACAACCACACCTATATAGATGCATAACAACCAAATAGCAAATTACTTCATTTGTCCTCAAAGGAAAGACATTAGAGCAACTAAACCGATATCAAAATTGACTGTGATCAGTCATAATCTCAGATACAAAACAGTACAGAACAACAATAATAAACATGGCATCATTGGCTAAACAAAAAGAAACATCAATAATATCCTACCAAATTCACTTGTCAACTGACTCCCTCTTCACACAGACGATCTTCTTTTGCTTTGTGGACGAAGCTGCATTACGTCCTGCCATGACAGGGAGTGAAAAGGGAGTGAAAAACAACCAGGATAATATGACATAATGGGGAGAAGAACAAATTATCAGGAAAGAGAATGATTTAGTACACTGATATGCATGGGTTATGTTTCAACAAATTCTGGCTTACACGTATGTATAGCATGAAGGGAGGGTGAAGATACAGATAAATGCATGCATTGGAAATAGCTAAGGTTTTAAAACTGATTGGTATGCATTGGAAATAGCTAAGCCTACCACTTTTTTCTTTGCATTTCACTTTCCAACTAACATTGCTATAACTAAGGCACAGTAAATGCTCACCAATAATAGGGAAAATAACAGATTTCAAAGCAAAATTTGAAATTCGAATTCTAACTTAAGGAGGGAAATATTTTTAGGGTTGATTAGCAATTAATGAGATGTGATTAGAGGGAAAAAAATTAGGGTTAGTGATTAGCTAGACCTAATAAGCTTTAAGAGTAAGTGATATGGTTATGATAAGTTTACGCATTTCAATACACATGTCACTTAAATCTTTTAATGAAACTGATATAAAATTCATGTTTTGGAATTAAACACCCAACCAAACTATTGTGGACATTCAAATTTTAAGTTTGATTGTCAATATGGTAGCTTGACTATGAACATGAATTCAAAAGAAAAAAATATCACATCCCTCATCAAAATCCAACTTAAATTTTGAGGATTGTGTTGGATTATTAATGGAGTTATGGTTTTGATGTTAAACATTCACATCCCAAGATATATGTGATGTTTCCTGAAATTTGGTAAGAGATGCAGTTACAATACATTTATAAAATGGTATTATGTGTCTCTCGTCTAAGACATTAGAAATAAGAGCTATAGTTTTATGTCTTGTTCATTGTTCAAAATGTATTGGTAAAATAGGAAAATGTGATTTGTTTGTCATTTCAATTCATGCTTAGAATCATTTCATTAACCACTTTTTTTGTTCCTTGTTTGTTGTTTGAAGTTCAAATATGAAGTGACTGTTCTCTTTCATGATCATGAATAGTCAATATTAACTTGAACACCTATAATCATCACCAGTGGGCTCTATGATGATTTTCATTTTTGAGGCGTCACACTTTGTCTCAATCAGATGCGTTACCTCCAAAACAATATCACTCCATTCGTCACTGATCTCTTTTTCAAGTTCAAACCTTCCTCCATCATTTTCAATTTTTTTTCGTTTCAGCACCTTTATCTCTTTTTTCCATAGCTTTCATTTTTTCTTCTCTCAAATTTTTCATTTCAAGTTGCAGAGTCTTCAAAGCTTTCGCGCGTTCATGCTCAATCATTTTCCCCTGATCAGTTTCTGTAAACTTCCCCTGTTTCATTTTCCTCTCATTCCACAAATCAACAAAATTGATTACATGTATGTTCGTGAATTGTTTATTGTCATCAGTCGCAATCTGCAGTGGTATTTCACGAGCTTTGCAACCACATGTTGAAGAAGTGGTTGAATCATGATTCCTCTTCCGCCCAGCTTGCGTTGTATTGCCACCATCTCCACCATCCCCCCGCAGGAGCAAGCTCCAAGGTGTCCATCTGAAACCGAAACAAAAAACGAACACAAGTGAAACTACATTCGCAACCTATCTGAAACTGAAACAAAAAACAAACACAATTAAAACTACATTCGCAACCTTTAGGATTCAAAACCTTAAATAGAAACTTACGTCAGTCTGTGGTTTGATTACGACGTCGGTCTGTGTTCACCACCGCCGTGTGAAGAAGAATAAGCAACAACATTATGACTCTTACTCGAAGTTGTTATTCCAATGATGTAAACTTCAAGAAAATCGCGATGAACAGAAATCGATTGAACAAAAATCCTAGGGATTGTCTATCTAGATAGGTATGTTTTTAGAAGTTGGTTATCCAGGAGTTTTTGTGTTGGTGTACAACTGTTTAGACGGTACAAACAACCGAAATGTGCGGCATGTAGTTCCCTTAGTTGGTTGGGTTTGTTGTTGGCTTTTTAGTCTGTTTGCTGTTGTGTTCCTGGTGTCTTTTTATGTCGTGCTTTTATGCTGGTTATGTGGCTAGGGAGTTTTTGTTTTTTTTTCTTTTTTCTGTTTTGCTTGCTCCCTGTATTGCTATTCGTTGGGGTTGTTTGTTATTTTCCTTTGGAGTTCTTTTTCCCCATCTTCTCTTCCTTAGAGATTGGGTGCCTAATAATATTTGGCCATAAAAAAAAGTATAAAATGAAATCGATTAAATTAATAGTTTAACAATCGCGATTAAAAATTGAAGTTTTATTGTTCCTTGTTTATTGTTTGATGTTCAAATATGAAGTGATTGTTCTCTTTTATGATCATGAATAGTCAATATTAACTTAAAGTAGCGTTCTTGATCAAAATTCATTAATCATCTTGTGTTCCTCATTCCTTGTGAGTCTTTGTGGGATGATAGAACTTTCATATTAGGGTGAAAAACGTCTAAGCTAAAGGTGTTTCCCCATGCAAATTTTGATTAGGCATTTGGTTAATGTCATAAGATATTTAGTATGATGTCTTAAAGCAGATGAAAAAGAACAATTTTATATAATCGTTTGAAATAAAACGTGAGGCTTTGATCGAAGAGGTAAAGTTTGGATTTTTATGAAGTTTTATATATGAGAAGAAAATTTTGATCCTTATCATGTTGTATATGGATTTCCTCTTGTGGTTGCCTAAGTGGATAATGATGTGCATTTCATAATTTTTTTCTTTATGGTTGCCTAAGTGGTGAATTGAACATCATGACATGACATGACATATGCATCTTTATGGATGCATTTGTGGCTCGGTTATTTTTTCTGACTCTTACTTGGAATTCACATTCCAATGCTGCAAAGTTTAAGAAAATTGAGATCAACAGAAATCGATTAAGCAAAGTATAAAATGAAATCGATCAAAGCAACAGTTTAATGATCGCGATTAAAAATTGAAGTTTTATTGTTCCTTGTTTATTGTTTGATGTTCAAATATGAATCGAGTGTTCTCTTTCATGATCATGAATAGTCAATATTAACTTGAAGACCTATAATCGATGTAGGATTAATCGATCTGAAAAGTAGCGTTCTTAATTAAAATTCATTAATCATCTTGTGTTCCTCATTCCTTGTGAGTCTTTGTGGGAAGATATAGCTTTCATATTATGGTGAAAAACGTCTAAGCTAAAGGTGTTTCCCATGCAAATTTTGATTAGGCATTTGGTTAATGTCATAAGATATTTAGTATGATGTCTTGGAGCAGATGAAAAAGAACAATTTTATATAATCATTTAAAACAAAACGTGAGACTTTGATCTAAGAGGTAAAGTTTGGATTTTTATGAAGTTTTATATATGAAAAGAAAGTTTTGGTCATTATCATGTTGTATATGGATTTCCTCTTGTGGTAGCCTAAGTGGATGAATGCATTTCATAATTTTTTTTCTTTATGGTTGCCTAAGTGGTGAATTGAACATCATAACATGACATGACATGACATATGCATCTTTATGGATGCATTTGTGGCTCGATTATTTTTTCACATTGGTATGACTAACTTATCTTTGTAAACGTCTTTGTGGTTGGTTATATCCGGATCATGTAGTACTTATGAGTATGCATAATTGCATATAATTTATCTAAATGTATTAAGTATATTCTTGTGATCTAACATTTGTTCAATTCTTTAACTGCAAAAAATATTTGTTAACTATTTATTACATTTAGATAAATGTACATAAAAAAGAGTGAATAAATTAAAAAAAAAAACTAAAATAGGTTTGGTCGGGCTGGCTCATAACCCACACAGGATGAACTCTAGAATCTATGGCCCAATTATAAATGAAAATTGCTTTTCTGACATTCAAAACGTCATATTGACACATGAAAATAACGTTTTTACCACCGGCGGTAGTTAACTACTGCTGGATTGATCCGACGGTAGTTAACTACTGCTGTACACCAACGCAGCTTAAAAAAAGACATTAAAAAAAACTCCAACTGTAGTTAACTACCGTGGAGTGGCTACAATGGTGCCCTCGTCTTCCACCTACCTCCTATTCATAAATCATGAGTTGTTTTTCTTTTTAGTTTCCTTTGTTTGATTTCTATAGACAAGTGAGTTTGTGATTTCTTTTTTATTTTTTTTGTCTATGTGTTTGTGTTTCAGAAATTACAAACTATTTTAAGAAATCTGTGATGGTTCAAAACTTGATTTCTATATAATAAATTGGAAGGAGGTAGTTTGAAGTTGAAGTAAGCATAGCCAAATTCATTTTCAGTCAAAGTCATGTATGGTTCAAAACTTGTTTCAAAGTTCTTGCTTTGAGTTGTTACCAATTATGGTGTTCAATTCATATCCTCTCTTTTTTTTTTCTCTCTCTCTCTTGGATACATAGTGTAAAGTCAGCAAATAACAGAACCAAATCAACTATCATGTGCTTCTATATGTAATAAGGAAAAGTTTGTTTTGTTTTCCTCATGTGTCACAAATGCGCAGTGTACTAGGAAGAGGATGTGAAATAATGAGAAGTGGATAAGCTTCAATTGGAACTGTGCAGGTGGCCCAAAAAAAATCATATACATGCTCCACGGTAGTTAACTACCATTGAAGCTTTTTTTTTTGTGTTGTATACTTGGAACGGTAGTTAACTACCGCCGGATCAATCCAGCGGTAGTTAACTACCGCCGGGGGTAAAAACATCATTTTCATGTGTCAATATGACGTTTTGAATGTCAGAAAAGCAATTTTCATTATAAATAGGTTGGGCCAAACTAGCCCATTTATATACTCGGGCCTCTCAGGTCGGGCCGGACCAACCCATTTACACCTCTATAAACATCCGTCAAGTTAACCTATTTATGACTAGAACACAAGAAGCTGGAAAACATAGTCCCTTGCCTCACAAGTGAATAGAGGAGTCCTAGTCGATCATATAAACTTTATATCTTAGTTTTGGTTTATTGATAGAATTTGTCGTCTTTCTTTTATGTTTATTTTGATTGGTAAATTAATCCTTTAGTAAGATTTCAAAGTTTTTAAATATTGTGCTGTAAGGATTAGAGCACTCCTTCTTAAAAATAATGTTGGAACACTCATTTCAAATTATATTATTATTAATCTTCCTAACTTGTGTCATAAGGGCAAATGTTAAGCAACCTAAAAGTAGTAATTTTACATTGATAAAAGTAATAATTTATGTTTTAAAAAAATTAAATGCACAATTTTTTTACACGAATATTTTTTTATTGATTTCATTAGCATGTGTCCTTATAACACATTAGCATTTGCTAAAATATTATTCCCTTCAGTCAGATTTATAAAAGATATTTGGGTCAATAAAAGTTAAAATATTTGATTCAAATTTTTAACTACATAGATCACCTTTTGTTCTTTTGTTGATTCAAATATTTCCGGTAAATATAACATGAGAAAATATCTAACTCAAAAATTTCCAATGCACTTTTCTTTCCGATAGAAACACGTGTTCAACACCATACATAAAATTATTATTTTAATCATCATTACTTTTCAAATCCTAAATTTAAAGACATTAAACAAAAACATTACAGAACCAAAAAGAAAAGCAAACATATGTAGACTATAGAGAAATAAATGTAATGAGGAAAAAGTTTACTCAATTTATATTCAAGAAAAAGAATTATAGCTTCAAAGTTCATGGAAATAACTCGAAAAAAAAAAAAACCTGCAAGACTAAACTATAAGTTAATCAAATTACAAGGGGTTGCATCAATTACTATCAGAATATGAAATATTTTTAGTCAACTTTTGTATTGAATAGCATTTAGTAATATAATAATTGTCTTGCCTCTTTCATATATGAAATGTGTATATATTTAGAAGTGTTGAATCAGATTGATTATACAAAATTAAAGCCTATTTAATTTACATTAACATATACTAAAGGCTATTCAATACAAAAGTTTAGTAAGAATATTTCCTATTCTAATAATTACAATCCAAATAGTCAAGGGCCTATGGCACATGCTGATCCTTTACTTAACATATTCGCAAAGCTAAAAGCCTAAAACCAATAAAAAATTAAAGGGTCATGTTAACTAGTGTCCTCGGGGCACTGGTTAAGGAAACTAAAAAAAGAAGTTTTAAAATGAAAGTAACATTTTTCATGCTTTTGAATAGTTGACAGCACAAGTTTCAATGTAAATCTTACTACAGTTGACTCCGTAACCGGTGCTCCTGGGGCACTGATTAACATTACCCAAAGTTAAATTGCTGTGGATTGAACTAATTTCCTCCCCTAATTAAGGTCTTTTAACTACAACATCGTGCTTCAAAATTTGTCAAGTTGTAACTTCTTCACTCAAACATACTAGTTTTTTTTTTTTTTTTGGGAGATGCCAAAGTTATTTCTCAAATCTCAATGTCAATCTAACCGAAAGTATACAAACATTTACATAGTCTTCCTTATATATAGCACATATCCTCATGATACTAATGATATTCATAAACCAAAACAATCTCATTTTTCCATCTTTACATTATGGGGTCCAAAATTCCATCTCTTAGTTGTGTCATAATCTTACTAATGTTACTGGCTCTTGGAATTTCTGCAACTAGATCGAATTTTCAGGCTATGGAGAAAGGAAATAATAGAAAAGAAGCTTCTACCATGCTAATGGTGGATAATATGTCTAAATTGGATTTAGGTAAAACTTCCCTTTTTCTTCTTGCAAAGAGCCAAGTACCACCTTCGGGACCAAGCCATAGAGGCAACAACGCACCACATTAGAGTTAAGCCATTGAAATCTATTGGGGAATATATTGTGTATCTAAGTTAATGTACTCATTCGACCAAAAAAAAAACGGGTTAATGTACTCTATGAATCAATATATTTAAGAATAAATGGAAGGAGAGGTCCTATATAATTTTTCATCATTATGTGATTTTATGAGAAATAGGAGTTGGAACTCAACATATATATGTCTTCCCTTTATGTAATTTTTTACTTTGTGTGTACCGATCAATCCACATATATAATTATGTGAACTATATGAACATTTTTTCTTTTTTATAAAATTATATTTTGCCGGCTTCATTAGTGGCACTTTTATTTTTACACGTTCATGAGTTTAGTCAGATTATTTAATCAAAACATTCTCAGAACAAAAGTTTATCGCTATAAATAACTTAAAACCTCGCAATATAACAAATGGCCCATTAGCTCAGTTGGTTAGAGCGTCGTGCTAATAACGCGAAGGTCGCAGGTTCGAAACCTGCATGGGCCACTTGTTTTGTTTCCATTTTTGTATCATAATGTAAAATAATTAATTATAGTTATACTATTTATATTTCTTAGTGCAAACTCTACCAACAAGCCCGTCTAGCTCAGTTGGTAGAGCGCAAGGCTCTTAATCTAGCTCAGTTGGTAGAGCGCAAGGCTCTTAACCTTGTGGTCGTGGGTTCGAGCCCCACGGTGGGCGTTCATTTTTATTGTTCATTTTATTTTATTTTATTTTAAATGTTCTGTTTTTGTTTTATTCTGCAATTAAAATGAAATCATTTTTTTACATGGGGTTTATTAGCAATAACATAGAAACACGAAACTACTTGGTGGCCCAATACTAAGGGGTTTATAATCATACCCCATATTTTCATAAAGAATGTTCTTTTGTGGTCGTGGGTTCGAGCCCCACGGTGGGCGTTCATTTTTATTTCATTTTATTTTATTTTATTTTAAATGTTCTGTTTTTGTTTTATTCTGCAATTAAAATGAAATCATTTTTTTACATGGGGTTTATTAGCAATAACATAGAAACACGAAACTACTTGGTGGCCCAATACTAAGGGGTTTATAATCATACCCCATATTTTCATAAAGAATGTTCTTTTTGAACAATAAAAATGTATCATATTTTGTCCTTGGGTGGTAATGTCGAGAGACAGAGTTTAGGCATTCCCAATCTTATCCTTGAGATACATGGTGTGGTGTGGGTGATAATTTGATGTTTAAACTTGGCTATTATCATTCTTTGTAACTCTTGTAATCAAGAGTACTGGATGGTGATACATGATTTGGAGTTGAGTCGCTTGTAATATCATTTGAGTTCATTGATAAACTAGGTTGAGGGGTTTATGTAAAGATGAGGTGTAACATCGTGTAAATCTTTGTGTGCCATTTACTTTATTTTCAGTGTGTTTTTTTGTATGTCAGAGTTTTCTCGAACAATAAGTGTCGGTTTGACAAAAACATGAGAGAAAGCAAAATACATATATTTTTTCTTTATATTTTGTAAAATTAACAGTGATATAATCACTCTCGCTGACATTATAATAAAAGGAACTCCGAACTTGTACATTTGTATACTTATGTTAGTCATTGTTAATTTTTTTAATATTTTCAAGTACTAATGTATTATTTGTCAATTTCTTATATGTGACTTTTTTATAACAATGAGAACATTTATTTATAAAGCACAAAGAAAAAGTGGTTTTAGTGTATTTTGTGGTAGCATGTACTACTAGTAGTCTCCGTAGTAGGTTTAGATTCCAATTCAATTAACCCTTCCCAACTCTCCGCCGCAAAGGTGGAAGAAGCGGTGCATGACATGAGTGCGAGCAACTCCCTTAATCTTAATCCTAAGTATGCAATTTAAACCAAGTTCGATGAGTTGCTTTTCTCAAGTACTAGAATTTTGAGAATGCATCAATCAAAAAAACCTTTTTAAATGTTGGTAATGTTTCTCCGGAACTAGACACGAAGGGAATTCCCCAATGAGTCAAAATGATTCTCTCCACCATCCTTTTAAATAATAATTAGGCTCCCTCGTATTCCCTTGAAAGAAAAAGGTTACTAGTAGTTAATCATCAATTAGACTAGTGAATTAGCTGCATTGAGAATTACTTTTCTTTTTTCATGTTGTTAATTACTATGTATGTGTAGCATACGACAATGTTAATTAACTGAAGAAGCTGGTTTAGACCTCATGTGTTTGTTTCTATAGGCCTTAATCATACCACACGTGGTACACCAATGTCATCTGGACCTTTTATGTTTGTTTCTATAAAATCTAATATGCAAGATGATGAATTATGGTCAGTGGTCACACATGGATTTGATTTTGATTTTTTTTTTTGAGGAAAATGGATTTGATTTGATTTTGATGGGGCCTCAATTTTATCAACTTATTGTCTACTACTTTTACAGCATCTTTATATGATTAGTCCCCTTCTTATAAAGTTTTCATTTAGCGTGCTAATTATCTTTTGTCGTTTCTACAACAGGAAAAGTGTAGTAATTTTTTATTTTGATATAAAGGAAAAATTTGCATTATATTATATGATGTGGGTTTAATTGTTGGGTTAATTATGTTTTTGGTCCCTACAAAATTGTGACCTTGTAAGTTTAGTCCTTACTTAATTTTAATAGCATTATTAATCCCTACAAAAAAAAATTTACTTATAATTTTAGTCCCTACTAAAATAAATTTTGTTTAATTATCCTTAAACTCTTAAATTTTTTAACGATTCTTTTTATACAAGTTTAGAACACTATGAAAGGTTCATTTACTAAAATCTATAATTTTTTAACATGAAAGATATTAAATATGAATTTTTTAAAACGACAAAAGTTTAAGATATAAGTAACAAAAATATGGACGTAGAAATCAAATTTTTGCGATATTTTTTTCGGAGGACCTTTTAATAACGTTCTTAACACGCCTGTAAAAAATTGTTGAAAAACTTAAGAGTTTAAGCATAAATTAAACAAATTTAGATTGAGTAAGGACTAATATTGAGTGCAGAAATTTTTTGTAGGGATTAAAAATGCTATTAAAATTAAGTAAGGACTAAACTTACAATGTCGCAATTTTGTAGGGACCAAAAACATAATTAACCCTTAATTGTTTAATCAAACAGTTCACTTCATAAAATTGTTTAGTAATCCATTGAAGTTTTCTTTGTAAAAGGAAATCCTTTCAATCATTCAATGGGTTAGTAAGAAGATTTGGTGACATAGACGTTTTTATAAAGTTAAAACAGTTAGTCAAATTGAGATTTGTTGCGATAAGTGGGTATACCAATGATTTCATCTTGTTGCATGAGAATTAATATTTGGGTGATGCTAATGGGCTACACGTACATGTTAAAAAACAATTTTTATACTTTAGAAAAAATTGAATGCATGATTTTTAAAATATAATTTCTATTTGCAGGTTTTTTAACATGTGTATTAATGTCACATGTTTATTGGTTAACCCTAAAAAGTCACAAGTTTACATTTCACTTAAATTAATTTTGTGTAATATTGAATGTATTTGGAGTAGGATGTTACACAAAATTAATTAAGAGAAATTTAAACATTGTGTAATATTGAATGTATTTGGAGTAGGATGTTACACAAAATTAATTAAGAGAAATTTAAACATGTGACTTTTTGGTGTTAACCATGTAAATTTGGATACGAGGACATGGACCATGATAATCAAATTGGGATACTCCAAATACATTCAATATATCATATAATTCGATAATGTTTCACAATTCATATAATTCGATAATGTTTCACAATTCAATGCATAACTCAGTGGTATATAGTCCTTTTACTTCATATAATTCGATAATGTTTCACAATTCAATGCATAACTCAGTGGTATATAGTCCTTTTACTAAAGGTGTGTCTAAAGTTAAAAACGGAGGCACTAAGAGTTTTTACTAAAGGTGTGTCTATGGTTCAACTCTTAGTGCCTCCGTTTTTAACTTTAGGATGAGATTCGAACCTGAGACATAGAGGTGAAATAAACATGTCTTAGCCATTTTGCTGTAGTGTTTTTTCTGTTTCATTTTCTCATTACTTATATATCATATTATAAATCAAATGTACGCTAAATAATTTTTTTTATAATTTTATCACACCAAACCATCATGTCTAAGTCCGCCCCTAGTAACATCGAATGTATTTGGATTATCCAAATTTGATTATCATGGTTCATGTTCTCTTAAAAATGAATCAAATTGAACTATAAGACAACTGAATTGTAACGATGCCCTCATTTGATTATGATGGTCCATGTTCTCATATACACATGTCACCATATGCATGTTTGGTTACAACTTCCACACAAACTTACTAGTGTAATTCCACTGGTAACGGTAACTTGTCCTTTTTCTTAAATTTCCACTATCTCATGTCATTATTTTTCCTTGTAGAGTGATTTTACTAACTGCAATGCCACTTTCCATTGGACCACCGATAATTATCAGTCTAATATAATACAGCATTCACCTTTTTTAGCAAAAGATTAATTAGAAAGGAACAGTACTTGAAGACAATATTCTGAACTCTTAGTAAACCTTTATTGTCTCTAAACATTGTATGGTAATACAGCTAACAGTATTTATTGAAAGTCATGTGGATTTTATAAGAAAAAACTTCAGGAATATGTGGTCCATGTAACAGAACATATATCAGTTGCAACAATTTGATTGTCCAGAGAGAACCATGTTTAGATCAAAACTCAGTCAAGTCCATTTCTTCATGCATAGAAAATTGGAGCATTTAAAATTTCTCATAAATCATATCGTACTACCTTCCATTTAAAATTAATCCATAAATGAAAAAGTCCTATGTGATTTTGATTTGTCCTTTTTTGTTCGGAAAATTGTAAATAATTATCTAACAAAAATCGGTTTGACTATTGCTATAAATATGTAATACACAATTTTTTCTTTTATATCATTAGTTCAAAGATTTTGACAAAATTTTAAAGAGAGTTTCAATAATATTGTAGTGACAAGATATTCGGGGCAGATTAAGACACTCACTTTAACATTCATTTTTCAATATGTCCGGATTAGATTTTTAAAATGGTAGGACTCATGAAGTTCATTAGAGTGAGTGCTACCAACACTATTTGCATTTAATTAACAATGAGTATCAACCAATTGTACACCAATTTTTTTTAAAAAGCCATAAATTTAAAGTGTGTCAATGTGTAATTAAATCACTAAAACTAAGAGCAACCATATAAGTGTGAGTATTTCGCTTATTTAACACGAACGTAAATAGATTGCACCCCTGTTTTGTAGTGCAAAATTTGTTATAGAGAACTGCTGTCATGAAAACATTATCTCTCTGTTTTTGTTGTAGATAATTTGTTGAAGTGTATTGATATATATTTACTGGCGGAACCTATTTAATAATTTTTTGAGGTATCGAGTTGAAAAGATTCGGTGTCTAAAATGAGAGTTGCATTGTTGATGCAAAGATGATATATGCAACTGTTCGTTATCATTATATTTATTTGTTAATTTAAGTATTTCATTTGCTTCAAACTATAAGTCGTTTTGAGAAAAATTATAAGTCGTTTTACACTATTAGAAAAACATTAAAGTTATTTTTTCTATGATACTCTTAATTATTTATTAGTACTCTTTTTTTCTTTTCGTACATTTAATGAAAGATAATTTTGTAAAATAACTAATAATTTATCTTTTCAGTACAAAATTAATTAGATCTCTTAATCTATGTAAAATGAACAAAACAACTTATAATCCGAGACAAAATAGATAAATCACAAACTACAAATCATAAAGAGAGAAAAACAATAGTGAAAAAGTTGTACTACCGGTTTATTGATTTTCTGTCGGGGAGTGTTTTGCTTATCTTTAAGAAGTGTGATTCTTGCAAGTTGTAGGGCACAAACAATTAGTACTGTGATTGTACATCAAAGGCATGTATGTCTGTGTAATCGACATGAAACTTTTGGAATAAAGACGAGTAATCCAAATGTATTTCTTGAAAATTGACTAATGAGCATTTGAGTGCATGAAAATGTTGGTTTTAATATCTTTTCCTAACAAATAAGTTAATTGAGTTGAATAGACTCATTCGTAGCGAATCAAAGTTTGAATTCTCAGTAATATTTACGTTAGGTGTCAAACAATGTCTTCAATAAAAAGTCTAATTATATAGTACAATACATGTACCCCTTTATACAACAATAATAATTGATTCACTAACTCTCTTTGTTTGTTAGCATAATGACAACCAGAATCATTCATGCTGATTCTTAAAAATCAGCAACAACCGTGAACAGTCCCTTGAATGACAAGAAATGGATGTGTGTTTCTCTTGGCCATTGAGATACTCTTTAATGGACCATTAGCTACCAAAAACTTCAGAACCTATCCTAGATCTCAAGAAGAATGATCAACTTTTTAAAAATCACTTAATTTTGTCATTTATATGTTTCATTGGTCGATCACTTGGTCTAATATTTTGGGAGAATGAAAGTATTACCACATTTTTCTAAAAATGTTTTTTAATGTTTGACTGAGGACTCATTTTAATTTGAAGATTCAATTAGGTCTCTGGATAAATAAAAGCAATTTTTAGTCATGATAAAAAATGAATTGGAACAATTTAGTTCTTGCCTAATCAACTATTAGAAAACTGATTAGGTCCCCTAACAATAATTTTAAAGAGACAATATGTTTTTGACAATAATTAAAAATGGAGAAATTGATCCCAACAAAAGAAAATATTCGTAAATAATTCTTTTTTAATGTTCATTTTCGAACCAACAAAAAATTGATCTTTTGAATGTAAAAGAACGAAAAGAACATAAATGAGCTATTGAATGAAGAAAAAATTGTTTATTTTTAATTATTTTGAGAGATTAAATTGTCCTTTTTAATTATTTATTGAGACTTCATTATCCGCAAGACTTCTTCGGTTTTATCATTCTTATAAAATCCTAGCACTTCAACTTCATCAATTCATACAAAAATTGCAATTGTCTTCATTGTCTGCAAATAATATCAACAAAAGGAAAAAAAGGTAATCACTCCGCCTACAAATATGAACACAGGTCACATATTCGTTTCACACGCCTTTGGTAAATGACAACTATTGAAAGTTCTAACTGAGTTTTTCATATATCGCATCATTTCTAACATCAACACTCTAGCATGCTACAATTGTTCCTAATGTCGTCCCAATTAACCATGGACTTTAGTGTTTTCTCTGAACTTCGTAAACTAAGAACCACCACTCATCGTCGTCCTAATACGTTATTCATTTTAGATGTTCATAAATCATTTCCCTTATTTTTTTCTATTTGGAAAACTCAAGGACAAGTTGACGGATTGGTACAAAGTGAAAGTCAATACAAAATTAATACTATACTGTGTATTTCACTTTAATATATTAACTGATCTAATTGTGAAAACTTGTGGGGTACGGTAAACTGCAAAATAAAAAATGTATATCCATGATTGATTCCATGTATATATTACTAGTGCATTATTTATAGAGAGTTGAAATGGGACAAAATGGCATGTGCAGAAAAAGCATCCGATGCATATAACGGTACAACAAGGAAATACTATCGAAAATGAACGGAATTCAAAACATTGATATTACAAACAAGAATGCAGCTACCTTTGTAATTTCGTCACAGGTAGAGATCAGAGTGTGACATTAATGCAAACCCGCAAAGTTGAGTAGCCAGTGCCACCTACCAATAATACCATGGAAATTAGCCAAGTAGATAAAAACAACTGTCTTTAGGGTATGCCATATTTTGTTATGTTGGATCTCTCTTTCCACATTATTTTGGTAGGCGGTAGTTCTAGGTAGTGTAGACATCAACTAGGGCCATTGAAAATGAATACTAAACTTTTAATACATTACTTACTTTCGGTCCAGATGCATAATCACCCTTTATGGTCACATTATAGAGAAGGAAATTCATGGTGGATGATTTATTATACGATGGAGAAGAAAGGTAGAATTTGTTAAAAAAAGAACGCAATTTTAAGCTTATAGTTTATAAACATCTACGAATAAAAATGACTCTTTTGATAATCATCATTTTCTTACGAGTTCATAACATTTTTTTATCAGCTTATAAAACTAATTCAAATAGCTTATAAGTTATCATTTTTCTTTCAATTTTTTCATGTTATTTGATTAAAAAATAAATATTAATTAAACATATATTTTTTAATCAAACAATTAGACTCAAATGATTGATGAGCTTTGCTAAATGATGAATCATTTAAAAGAACTTGAGTTTGATTTTTGTTGCAACAATTCTTAATCAGACTATATTTATCTCATGACTGAACTTCAAGTTATCATGACTCCCTTTCCATGAGAATCGAAAGATTAACAGTTTTTTTTACATCATTTCATATATAAGCTATTTCTATCACGAATTTTAACAAATACTATGAATCTAGTCCACTAATTTATCTATTGTCAACTATTAACTAACTTATCAATTATATCCTATTAACCAACCTATTAGATAACTACTACACCCTCCGTCCCTATATCTAAACACCCATTTGATTTTATTTTTGTCCCTAAATGTAAACCCCTTTTCAAATTACTAGATGCATTTATTTATTTTTCTAAACATACCCCTAATTAATACTACTATCTTGTCTTGGAATATGAAAAGTCAAATTTAATATGTATACAAACAAATGACAATTTCGTAATATTAACACACAAAACAGACACATTAATTACACTGACAACTTTTCTTAAGAAATGTGAAAAAGACAATGGGTAGCTACATTAAAGGACGGAGGGAGTATAAGTTTATCCGCTTTAACTAAGGTGACCACTAGTATATAACTAACTTCCACATATTTAGTGATATTCTTATGTGTATTGGCACTATCGTTTGTTTCAAATGAAATGATTTTCTTTTTTACAAAGGACATATTCTAATGAAATAACTTTTTTTGGTTACATATGATTTTAAATTTGACTTTTCATATTCCAAGACAAGATAGTAGTATTAATTAGGGGTATGTTTAGAAAAATAAATAAATGCATCTAGTAATTTTTGGTTACATATGATTTTCTTTTTTACAAAGGACATATTCTAATGAAATAACTTTTTTTGGTTACATTTTAATGAAATGACTTGATATCGCTTTTTTTTTTTTGTCCGTGGTTCGAACCCCGAACCTTGCATATATTATGTATTGTTCTTATTAACTGAGCTAACTCACGAGACTGACTTGATATCGCTTATTTAGAAAAATAGGACTAAGTATTTTTTTTTTCCTTATGTAAGAGTAAATATATTTTTTTTTTGTTTTTACTTTTTTTTACTTGATATCACTTTTTTTTATGGTGGCCGGGGTTTGAACCCTGGACTTTGCATATTACCATGCGTTGTCCCTATAAACTGAGCTAAACTTACAATGACTTGATATCGCTTACCATACCGTAAGTATGTACTTAGTTTTCTTTAATTTTTGTGCAAACTTTTAAATTAGAAAAATCACGTAAAAAAATTGTTTCCTTTTTCTACAAGAAACTTTTTCCTATCCTCTTTTTACTGAAACTTTTTTTTTGCTAAAACTTTGTTCTCCCATAACTTCATAATTAAAATGAGTATGATGCACACATAATGCGTATATACGTGGAAAGACCGTGACATAAGATTTCCTTTTTCCAATTCTAATCTATATCATTCATAGGGCAATATGGAAGGTATGTATATATCATGGGAAAATTTTGATGTGATGTCATGATTTTAATTGATCAAATATATGTTAGTCAATTAAAAACTTGATCAAATATTTGAACTTTTTCAAGCGGCATCAAGGCTTAGTTGTACTATAAAATACTCAAGCAATTCCAAATTGAAATAAAGTCTAGTCTAACTTAAAAAAGCATGAGAAAAAAAGTACAACTACAAAACAAACAACAACATAGAATTTCAACGGGACTGGTTTATTGGCCCCCCCTCCCAATTCAGAATCTACAAACACCCAATTATTAATGTTTCTTTCAAATGAATAATAAAATGAATCTGTCCAAAATAAAATATTATTTTCATATTTTAATTTATGTATTACACTTATGTCAACATCATTTACTTTATATTTATGTTAATCCAATTCTAAAAAATTTCAAATACTAAATATAGTATGCTCTTCAAATAGAAATTTAAACATTAGTTTATGATGTCATATGAGATTAAGATGTTACACTAAATTCAATCTCATTGATATTTTTGATATTTTTTTAAGGGTCCTGCTAACCGGTGCCCCCGGGCACTGGTTAAGCATACCATAAAAGAGAACTATTACCATAAAAGGAAAGTGTTTTTGACTTTATTATAAATTAATTACACAATTTCAATGCATTAACTACTATATAATTTCATTTTTCATGACACCGGTTAGCATTTCCCTTTTTTTAATGTATGTTTTAGACTGACCCAAGGTTTAGTCTCCACGACCCATTCTTGAAGTATATGCAACCTAAAAATTGATCACTCGACGTGGGATTCTTGCAAATCTGTAACGCCTCGACGGAGTCGATGTCCTTCAACAGTTTTTGAACCTGATCAACGAAGGGCATCGTCCGTAACAATCATTCCTTTACTTTGAAACGACTCCTCATTGACGTTGAGTAAATACCCTGCCACAACAATGCAGTGACTTGAACATCAAAATGTTTGCATATCTAACAAAACTCTACATACGGTTCGGTCTGCCTTCTTATCTCCTGGGATCAATATATATGTGAAATAATTTTTTTTTACCACTCTGTTAAACAATACTAGGTAAATAATAGATATGATTGATGAGGTATATTCAGTCAATTCAAAGATTTATATTTGAAAGGGAATAAAATATTAATTCAAAATATATAATATGCTATGTTTTAACTATATGCATGCTACTAGCATATGGACACACCGCTTTATTGGCAGTGTGTGTCCTCTGTCCCAGAATTGTGTCTCAAAACATCAACGGATCTTACAACCCCCATACCATACCCTCACCACCCTCTCTCACTCTCTCTCTAACCTCTGTTTTTTCTTTCTCTCTCTAAAAAACCAAAACCATGGTTTTTTGAACTACAACTATCATTTTCTTTCCTAAACAACAAACTCCTCGTGAACTGCATGTGAACCTTGTTCTTTAGAGATCTGGTTCCTTAATTACTACTACAAACAAACGGTGTCACCTTTTCTTATGTTTCAGGTGATTCAACTGTTTTTCTTTGCTTTTTTTCTCTCACTCTCTTTGTACCCTTTTGAAAATGTTGCTTCTTCATTAACACTCTTTCTCATTTTCAGCTTTGAGATAATGGGGTCTTCTCTTTTTCTCTTCTCTTTGCTTGTGTAGCATCAAAATTGTGTCTTGCTTGGTGGAAGTGGTAGCAGAAGCAGTGACACTCTGGTCTGGTTCATAAAGTTTGTTTTTTTGGACTTTTTTTGGTTCAATGGATTTGCTGAAGTTTTGGGAAGTGTTTTTTTTTGGAAGTTTTTGGTGATTATTAATGATTCATCATAAAGGGTGTTTTATTATTGGGCTAAATCTTGGTGTGGTGATTCTCTCTGAGTGTTAGTAATCCAGAGTTCGGCCCGTAGCTAAGTAAAATCTGACTAAAAATTGTTTCATCCAGGAATCAAACTTGTTTTTTTATGGAGTAATTGAACATGAGAGTCGCTGTTTTCTTTTTTGGTGAGTTTTAATTCTAGCCCTTGTTTTGGCGTTTCTGATGAGTAATTAATGAGTGTTCTAGATTAAGCATTTTTTGTTTGTATTTGTTTTTGTTTTAAATTTGTGTTGCCTTAATTATGAAATATTGGCACAGTTAAAGGCAAAAATGAGATATTTTCTGATTTGTTTCATTAATTTAGAAGATATTGTGGTGTCAGTAGGGTTGGTGATGTTCTGATCATGACTAGGGCTATTCGGAATAGGGTACTCAAAGATGCAAATGGTGATATTAGTGATCATATAAGAAACCACATCCATTTAACAAATTGTATTCACTTGAAGAACCATATGCATAAGAACAGTCCTATACTTGCTAATAGGTCTATTATGAGAGACCTTGTTGTGCTTCAAAGATCGCGTTCTCTTCGTGATCCTTCTGCAAGTCCTCCATCATGGCACTCTCCTTCTGTAGTTGACTTGCTTTTCAAAAGAGCCGATAATGATGGCGTGAGTCAAGGGGGAAGAAGGTCTGTAGGTAATGACAGTAGGAAGGAGGGTCGGAGATTGTCCAAAATTGGAAACTCGCCACCGTTGGTGAGTAAAGGTACATCAAGGGTTGCTCCAGGTGAGGCTAGTAGGGGTAATGATGCGGTACCTGCGGCAACTAGTGAACGAAGTAGCAGGAGTGGAATTGGGAATGGGAGGAGAATTGGGAGAGAAGAATCTGGCAGGAAGAGTAATAGGCCTGATTATTTGGAAGTTACTAGTCAAGAGCAACTTCATGAAGCTGCAAAAAGTTTGGCGGAAGATGTAGTTTCGAGGCATTCTCAATCTATAGAGAGAAAGAGTAGACAGAGGGGGAAGAATGTTCAAGATGTTGAAGCTAAGACTCTTTCTGAACAGCTGAATGATGTTCCTTTGGATAGTGATGATCTAGCGTCGTCAAACATTCATTTTCGGGCAAGGTTTCCAAGACAGGAAAAAATTATTGAGCAGGCACAAGCCAGCGCGCGCGGTCATGGAAATGGAATGAATAGGATAAAAAGGCGTAAATTCCGAAGCACAAGGAGAGCTCGGGTTGCTACAACGTCAAGAGATATTGGAGCTGAGAATGAATTGTCTGTGGCTTCCAATTCATTACCTGAGGGTTCAGCTCACCAGAAATATCACTCGGAGGAGGTGGATAATTATGCAGATGATAATGTTACCAGAGCTCCGAAAAACGGGTGTGGCATGCCTTGGAATTGGTCCAGAATTCATCATAGAGGTAAAACATTCCTTGATATTGCTGGAAGAAGTTTGTCTTGTGGTTTATCTGACTCAAGGTTAAAGAAAGGGACATCGTTAACTTCCCATGGAAGAAATATTTCTGTGATGCCTGTAGCAGCTGACGACTCTTGCTCATGTACTAACTCTGAAGCAGAAGCACTGCCTTTACTTGTTGACGCATCTGGATCTCATGGAAGCACTGAAAATGCTTGTTGGGGCCGTGGTTATTCTGGTGAACTAGGTATTTACGGTGATAATTTATTCAAGCAAGATATTGATTCTGATCTTGCTTCTGAAGCTAGATCCGGTAGCCAGCATAATAAGTTGAGACGGAATCATCATAGTAGACACCAAAGTTTAACACAAAAGTATATTCCACGAACCTTCAGAGATATGGTTGGACAGAATTTAGTGGCGCAAGCTCTTTCGAATGCAGTGTCGAGACGGAAAGTTGGATTGCTGTATGTGTTTTACGGTCCCCATGGCACCGGGAAAACTTCCTGTGCTCGCATATTTGCCAGAGCGTTGAATTGTAGTTCGTCGGAACACCCAAAACCCTGTGGTTTTTGCAATTATTGCATAGCACATGATATGGGAAAGAGTAGAAATATAAGGGAAGTTGGTCCAGTCAGTAATTTTGACTTTGAGAACATCATGGATCTACTTGACAATATGATTGTTTCTCAGCTTCCGTCACAGTACAGAGTGTTTATTTTCGATGATTGTGATACTTTGTCGGCAGATTGTTGGAATGCTATATCAAAGGTCATTGATCGAGCACCTAGACGTGTGGTTTTTATCCTTGTCAGTACTAGTCTTGATGTCTTGCCTCATATAATAATATCCAGGTGTCAAAAATTCTTTTTCCCAAAGCTTAAGGATTCCGATATCGTATATACACTGCACGGGATTGCAACCAAAGAAGGGCTAGATATTGATAAGGATGCCTTGAAACTCATTGCATCAAGGTCTGACGGATCATTGAGAGATGCTGAGATGACACTTGAACAACTTAGTTTGCTTGGGCAGAGAATTTCTGTTCCTCTTGTTCAAGAGCTGGTAAGTCGTTTATTTGTAGTCCGCTTCTTTTTTTGGTACTTCTTTCACTAGATTCTGTTGTAAATTGCTGTTAATATCGCTAAATTCTTTCTTCAGGTAGGGCTTATCTCTGACGAGAAGTTGGTCGATCTGCTTGATTTGGCATTATCTGCAGACACGGTAAACACTGTGAAGAATTTGAGAGTGATAATGGAAGCAGGTGTTGAACCATTAGCATTGATGTCACAGCTTGCTACAGTAATTACTGATATACTTGCCGGGACCTATGATTTCACTAAAGAAAGGTGCAGACGGAAGTTCTTCCGGAGACAACCACGTCAGTAAAAAAAAAACTCTTCTATAGATAGTTTACTAAATTATCAATTACTATTTGCAAACTGAGGCGACACTGAACAAAAGTAACTACAAACATTTATTGCTGTGCCATTTCAAATACTCATCATCCTTTAAACATATGCATAATGCATGCATACGTACTTACATATGTATTTATTTATGTATGTATGTATGTATATACATATATATGGAATTTCTGGTAAGTATTTTTTATACACACATGTATGAACACACTCATATACATATACATATGCAAATACATGTATATATGAGTTTAATCTTGATACACTGTCAAAGTAAAAAGTTTTTCACTGTTAATAAATCACAAACATCCATATGTGAGTTTCGAAGTAGTTATGATTAAAGTCAAACTTTTTTAATGATTTATATGGATTTTCTGATAGATATTGTCTAACCTTATATAGCTTTATATTTCTGTCGGCTTGGAGACTAGAGAGCGTTAATTTGGTTTCGTATTGATAATACATTTTTCATTAATTCCTTTCACAAATTGATGATAATGATTTCTGTCTCAGTGTCCAAAGAAGACATGGAAAAGCTTCGCCAGGCTTTGAAAACTTTATCTGAGGCGGAGAAACAGTTAAGGATATCCAATGACAAGCTAACATGGCTGACAGCTGCATTGCTTCAACTTGCTCCTGACCAGCAATATGGGTTGCCAACTTCATCTGATAATAGTTTCAACCATAGTCCATTTGCTCTAAATAATGGAAATGTGAAAAACACTGGTAATCCTGTTGAAATTCTCAACAGAACAAAGCGAATGTCAATGGATGCTAGAATGGAAAGTTCTAATGCTGGAAGTTCAGCAGATAGAAGACATAGTGTGTCTGGTTATGCTCCTCAACATACTTATTCACATTCCACCGATAAGACTAGGATCAATGAAAGGCAGACTTCGGATAGAAACCGCAAAGAAATTGAAGAGATATGGTTAGAGGTGCTAGAGAGGATTCACTATCCTGGTCTCAAAGAGTTTTTGTATAAAGCAGGCAAGCTGATCTTCATTAGTTTTGGGGCAGGTGAACATCATCATATCTTTGCTATTTTTATTTAACAATGCAATTAATAATTTTTCTAGTGATTTAGTTAAATTCTAATGGTAGTGTGATCCTTTCTTGTGCAGCTCCAACAGTGCAGCTAATGTTTAACTCTCAACTTTCCAAATCTACTGCTGAGAAGTTTACTGGTCACATCTTACAAGCATTTGAATCTGTTCTTGGGTCTTCCGTAACCATAGAAATTAGATGCGAGGCAAATAAAGATGCAGGCTCTCCTGTTCAACTTCCTCTTGTATTGCCTTCTATCAATGATGGTTCATCTCAGGTTAGAGACTTAAATGATGTTGGCACTGAAAAGAGAAGGAGTGAAATTGTAGAAGAAGAAGCTTCTCATATGGAGCACAAGAATAATGAGCAACAGGTTGATGGTCGCGCAACATATAAAAATCAAGATGGTACAAGTATGGGACAAGTGTTAGCTTCCCAAAAAGTACCGATCGTTAAGTCACATTTAGTCCGAAGAAAGCTTAGTGAGCAAAGTCAAAGTCGAAGTCTTGTAAAAAGTAAGGTATCTCTCGCTCATGTAATCCAGCAGGCAGAAGGTCAGCGAAGTGGGTGGTCAAAACGCAAAGCAGTTTCTATTGCTGAAAAGCTTGAACAAGAGAATCTGTATGTTGCTGTTCCATCCTCCTCCTCTATTTTGACATTTAGTATAGATTGTTTTAAGGGGAAATGTGGCATGTTGGGTAGTTGAGTTGAAATTTTAACAATTGATCAGGTTTTATATGATGGAATAAAACCATGTAAATGTGATAGAACTGCTAATTGATTCTAAAATTATTTATTCTGTAGGAGATTGGAGCCAAGATCAAGGAGCTTGTTATGCTGGAAAGCATCTAGAGCGACTCGTAGGAAGGTGATTTGTTTTCTTATGATTCTAAATTTGGTTGTCTATAAGCGCATAAATAGTTTGATAATTATGTTTCCAATTAGCGAATGAACTGGTTTCCCTTTTCCAGCAAGATTTGATTGAACTATAAGTCATAGATTTTTTTTATTAATATTGTAATCTTCATGAGCCATAAAATTTAATGCACAATATTAATATTACGCAACACTGAGCCAATTCTATATTAGGCTTGATTCAATCTAAATACCTTGTGCTATATCATTAAATCAACTAGAAAGGGGCATCCTTACTAATCTAATTTCATTTGGATAAAGTTGGTGATCTATTTCTAATATTCAGATTTTTAGAGCCCTAGCTAAACCAAAGTCTTGATTTTGTAAGCTATTCATAAAAGCATTCATGCCTTGAAGGCATCTCATTGTGTTCATTTTGTTCTCATTATATTTCCTAACATTCATCCTATAACATAGCTTCCCCACCTTCTGCTAAATTCTTTATGTTAAACATGATGTTGGAGTTTGTGTTGCATTATTATTATATCTATGAATATTGATGTGTTTAATTGCATTGGCAGCTGTCCCGCTTGAAAATCCGAACCCGAAAAACACGTGCATTGCTGAACCTTGTCTCATGTGGGAAATGTCTTTCCACCAAATCTCCAAGGTAGTTTTGGGAATCTTTCAAGGGTTAGGTTCATTCAATAGGCCATTTGCATTGCCTTACAGGGTCAAGTCTTTTTTCTTCTTTCTTTCATTCAATTAAATAAAAGCATGTAGTTACATGTATTATATATCAGATGAGGAAAATGTAAGAAAGTAGTTGTAGTAGTTAATTCAATTTTAGTGATAAGATATTGTATATTTTTCCTTCCTAGCAAATTATTTGATGAAATTTTCAAACTATTGATTTGAATTATTTTCATATATCAAGTCACCAGTTTAGACCATTATATCACAATCAAGCAGGTTAGCAAGTTAATCTGACGGTTTAGATCGTATGACCGCGTCAATGCGTGATTTTAGAAAATGTTCTTCTTTCTACTCCAAATAATATGAGAAATCACTACAGAATGCTTTGATTTTAGTCATTGGGTAAAAACAAGAGTTAACACTTTTTTTACACATGATTTCAGTCTGGTAAAGTTGGTGATGAGATTCATGCCATAGAAGAAATCTTACATGATGCCAAAAGAAATTCCAGTTTCTGCTAAACATTACATTTGTTATCTTCACAGTTGCACATCACCATTTTCAAGTAATACACATATATATTGGTTTTCCAAGTTGAATTCCTTATAACCTTTTTCTTGAAGCAAATGGCCTTGAGGAATATTCAAAAAAAGTAAAGAAAATACTAATCTTAATCAATACTCTCGAGTCTCTAACCAGTACAAGATAAGTGGTTATATTGATATTAATTTTTAAGTGATTAATTTATAATATAACATAACAGTATTCTATCATAATAATATAAACAATCACATCTAGCTTAAATGTGTTATTCATTGATTTGATTTAACATCTATAGACTAACCTCTATGAAAAAAGTGGTTTATTATTTGTATTAAAGTGCATCTATATCAGATCACAACCAATTTCTCATTCCTTCATTTCCAAGCAAAAATTTGTGGCCAAACTACAGCAGCCTAATCAAATCCCATTTGTGTCACCTTTATCTTGATGTAGCACCTTAATCTCCAACAAGACAGATAAAATATACCCTCATAGTACTATTACTGCTTATGTTCATGTAGCCAAAAACCTTGCACCTAATTATCACTCACTATTACCTACCATCTATAAAACCACTCTGCTACATTACACTTCCACAAACCAAACTCACAGCAATAAAATCTTAAACCTATCATTTGCATTTTTCCAAAAACAGAAAAACTATCTAGTTACTTCCAAATTCAATCACAAACAAGAAGATGAAGCAAATCATCTTCTTCACACTCTTAGTACTTTTTGCTCATGTCTTTTTTACCACTACAGCTCAATCACCTGCTGCAGCACCTAAAGCCGCAGTAAAACCTGCCCCTGCCACGCCAGCTCCAGCAACAGCACCGGCAAAACCATTAGTCCCCTCATTACCTCAATCACCCTCATCCGATTCATCTTCCGGTCAAGACATCATCAAAATCCTAAGAAAAGCTAAATCATTCAACACACTAATCCGCTTGCTCAAAACCACACAAATCATCAACCAAATTAACTCACAGCTGGTGACAACAAAAAACGGTGGTTTAACCATCCTTGCACCAGATGATGGTGCCTTTTCGCAGCTCAAAGCCGGATACTTCAATTCCCTCGGTGAACGCCAACAGAAAGAACTGATACAGTTTCATGTTCTTCCTGTTTACGTCTCGAGCTCAAATTTTGATTCGCTTAGCAACCCGGTGCTGACCCTTGCCAGTGATAGCCCTTCTGGTTATCATATGAATGTGACTGCTTATGGAAACAATGTGAATATATCAACTGGGCCTGTTAATGCTACACTCACAGGGATTGTTTATTCTGATAAGACACTTGCCATATACCATGTTGATAAGGTGCTTATCCCTTTGGACTTCTCTAAGCCTAAGGCTCTAGCTCCTGCTCCTTCTACGGCAAAGGCGCCTAAAGCTGGTAAGGATAGTTCATCTGAAGATGGTGATCAGGGAGAGACAACTAAAGCTACTTCTGGTGCCACCAATTTGATTAACCGTCAAGGAACAATGTTTGTGTCTTTTTTTGTTGGTTTAGTTGCAGCTATAACTATCTCCATTTGATGAAGACCAACACATTTGAAGGCTGTTATATTTTTTAGAATTTTTCTTGTGCTCTTTCTTTCTTGGTTTTGTTTTGTATTGTCATGGGATGGGATGGGAAGAGTGTTGTTTGAGAGCTTGTGAACTGTGAACACTTTCCTGATTTTATTCATGTAAAAGCAAAAAAACATATTGTTTTGGTAAAAGAAAGTTTACTTTACAAACTATTCTTCTTAATGAACTTCTATAATGATTATAATCAATTTAGAATAGACCTTATAGTGAAGGACTATCTCTTTGGAGGTGAAGTTCAAAAATCAATAGTTGATCCTCAAGCTGGCAGACATTTTTTGAAATGTGACACTCTCTTCCTTCTCTATAACTAGTTCGTGCTTAATTGTGCAATGGCGACATACTTGATGAAACTAATAGCCAGTTTACTTTCTAACAAGATTTTCAATTTTCATTATCAAATTTTACTTTGAATATGGATTGCTGGAATGACATCTGGTTATGATTTTTCCTTTTATTTGTCTTAGAGAGAAAATGGAAGCTAACAAGAGACTTTTCTATATACACTGAAAAACAATGCTTACATTTTTCAAAGTTTTTAGAAATATTGAATCTTTTTTGAAAATGCATTTTCAAAATCGTCCATTATGTCTTCTCTAATGTTTATTCTCGTAGTCAAGCGCTTTGAGTTAGTGAAGCGTTGTAGCAGTGTTGAAGCTCTATGTGCTATAATGTTGAGCCAAGGATGCGCCGCCTTATCTATATAAGCAGTCTACTGAGTTATGAACGAATTAGCTCCTTGGTGATGGATCGATCTATGCATTTTAAAAACTCTTATATTTTCAGCATCAAGTTAATATGTGCAAACTTTTGATGTTTTATTACATTTTATACTAAAGTTTTCTGATAAATGTAAAACGGTTGGCTTTAATTATTTCCAATCTACATTCTGATTTTTCACAATGGGCTTGAGACCGTATAGCAGAGGAAAGAAGCACACTTCCATAAACATTGAAATTTTTTTAGCAGTGAAAGTATGTCCCAAAATTAAATGGAGTTTACCATTGATTGCATACTTTGACTCTACGGAACAATGCGTCCTTTAGGGTGTGTTTGGTTGTGAGAAGAAACTGAGAAGAGAGAAATAGGCGAGAGAGAGTGTGAAGAACTAAATATCATATTTATGTTCTAAAGTTACTTTTTGCGGACTCACAATTGCCTCATAAGCTTTAAGAACATTCACTTATTTTTACGTCAATGCATTGTGTTCTTAACTTATTTTATCAGGTCGGTCTCGCAATTGAAGTATTTCTTTGGCCTAAGAACTGATCCACAAAGGAAACTCTTCCGACACATTGTTGTAATGTCACTCAACTCCAATGCAGAAAAAAATCATGACAATTTTCTTAACTGATATTAAAATTTTAGAATCCTGCACTGTGGTTGCTCTTATACAATACGGACTTAATATTTAACATTTCTAGCCTCTCTTCAATACTATTTTCTTAACTACTTACTGATCTAGGTATAATGAACATAGTCTGTGGTTAACATCTAATCTGAGAGTATGGTATCGGTAGGTCCAATGTTTGCTTCATAGTTCATCAGTCCATATCACCAAATCTTTGTCAGACAATGTCACTTAGGGTGATAAATTATAATTTGGTTATTTCCTTTTCTTATACCTTAGACAGATCAATAGCTCCTTTTCCAACCACATTTTCATATCACACACATTAAATAATTGATTGTATAACTCTATGATGTGATGAAAGCAAAATTTAAAGTTCATGCATACACCACTGTCAAATCTCTACTGTCACAACTTATTAATCAGACATATGATATGATGAAAAAGTTGGTAACTTCCCCTTTTCTTTCTACCTAAACCAAACCTTTGCATCAATTAGCATCCTCAATAAAAAGCAATCCATTCTCCCTCATTCCTCACAAAAGGTCACCAATTAAGTACTATTAAGTAGTAATCTCAAAGTGTCCTACACTACACATCAAACACTCATAGCAAGAAAATCTTACCTATCATTTATATCTTTCCAAAAACAGATAAACTAACTAGTAAGATGAAGCAAATTATCTTCTTCTCACTCCTAGTATTAACTGTTCATATCTTTTTTACCATTACTTCAGCTCAATCACCTGCTGCAGCACCTAAAGCCCCGGCAAAACCCGCCCCCGCCACACCAGCTCCTGCAACAGCACCAACCAAACCATTAGTCCCTTCATTACCTCAATCACCCTCATCTGATTCTTCGTCAGGTCAAGACATCATCAAAATCCTAAGAAAAGCTAAATCATTCAACACTCTAATCCGCTTGCTCAAAACCACACAAATCATCAACCAAATTAACTCACAGCTAGTGACAACAAAAAATGGTGGTTTAACCATCCTTGCACCTGATGATGGTGCCTTTTCCCAACTCAAAGCCGGATACTTCAACTCCCTTGGCGAACGCCAACAGAAAGAACTGATACAGTTTCACGTTCTTCCTGTTTACGTCTCGAGCTCAAATTTTGATTCGCTTAGCAACCCTGTGCTGACGCTTGCCAGTGATAGCCCTTCTGGTTATCATATGAATGTGACTGCTTATGGAAACAATGTGAATATATCAACTGGGCCTGTTAATGCTACACTCACAGGGATTGTTTATTCTGATAAGACGCTTGCTATATATCATGTTGATAAGGTGCTTATTCCTTTGGATTTCTCTAAGCCTAAGGCTCTAGCTCCTGCTCCTGCTACGGCGAAGGCGCCTAAAGCTGATAAGGATAGTTCATCTGAAGATGGTGATCAAGGAGAGACAACTAAAGCTACTTCTGGTGCAAACAATTTGATTCACCTTCAAAGCACATTACTTGTGTCCCTTTTTGTTGCTGCAGCAACCATGTTCAGTTGATGAAGACCAACACATTTGAAGGCTGTTATGTTTTTTGAAATTTTATTGTGTTCTTTACTCTCTTGGTTTTGTTTTTGTATTGTCATGGGAAGAGTGTTGTTTGAGAGCTTGTGAAGTGTGAACACACTTGCCTGATTTTTTCTTCATGTAAAAACAAAAGCATTGGTTGTTTTGGTGAAAGGAATCTGAATTATTTGAATACTTTAATATATACAGTTATATTGGCTTCTAGTAACTGGATTCACTTGCATATAAAATTAATAAAAACTCATGGGAGGGTCTTAAAATTATCGGAGATCAAATCTAAAACCTTGCGGCATTTGATATATGAGTTATCTCATTTATACGTTAATCAACACTAAGGTTTTCATATGATATTAGACTCCATTTACTCCAACATATATAAAAACCTTAAACATATTTTTGATCTTTATCTTTAACTCAAAACTCATTTTGGTCAATTATCTTTTAAAAGATTTATTTGGTCCTTTATCTTCTCAATGTTATACAAATTCATCCTTTTGCTCAATTCTTTTAATTGTGAATTGAGCTAGCCGTTAACTATATTATGTGGCACATCTGACATGCCATGTCTTCGTCTTCTTCTTCAAAATTCCTAATTTGTATTCATAAGCATGTGAAAAAACTTAGTACATATGCATCCAATCAAATCATACAATGACACCACTTTTTGGGTTAATTTCTAAAATATTTCATAAATATCTACTTGATATGTGATTTGATTGGATGAAAAAATTTTACACTCTAGGTGCATAAAAATTAATCTCATTTACTAATATTTGTCTATCGTAAAATTTCTTCATGTGTCTTAAATATAAGCAAAATATACTATACATATTTGGTAGAAATAGACTATTTTTGTATAATTGATTTTATAATAGACATTGTAGTTAGTCTTCACCAAAAATTTAAAGGTTTTGGTAAAATGTATCTTCTCTCTCATATATAATATAATGAACTTATTTATAATTGATGCGAGACTAACCACTTACACTTGAATTCTAACCACTCACACTTTAGAAGATAATTTATAGTAATTTTGATTATTTTCTTTTCTTTCTGGTTGATGGAAAATCTCACCCTCTATACAGATCAATACCCCCTTTTCCAACCATACTTTCATATATCCTTGCATCAAATAATTGATTGTATAACTCTATGATGTGATGAAAGCAAAATAATTCATGCATACACATCTTAATCTACCTGCATTCCTTTAATCATATAATAATATTACTGTCAAATCTTCTGTCTCACAATACTCAAAGAAAAATGAAAAAACTAATTAATCAAAATCAAAATTATCATATAATGTACTGGCCTAGCTTACCTTTCTTATGTCCCTGACAGTTATTATTTGCTACCTAATTGATATAAAAAATGTTGTAACATCACATTTTCTTCCTAACTAAACTAAACCTTTCACCAATGAGAATCCTCAATAAAAGCCAATCCCTTCTCCCTCATTCCTCACATAAGGACACAAATAAAGTACTATCAATCAAGTAGTAATCTCAAGTGTCCTAAACACTAATCAACATTCAACACTCTTTAAACAATGATGAAACTACAATCTCTTTTCTTTGCCTCAATTCTACAGCTACTAATTCTAATCCTCTACTATTCCACTACCACCTCAGCACAACTCTCACCAGTTCAATCTCCACAAGGCTCTACACCAGCACCAGGTTTCAACACAGTTCCCCTTGTACCAGTATCCCCAAGTGGGGCCCCCACCCCTAGTATTATCCCAAAATCACCATCCATAGACATTATCCAAATCCTCAAAAAAGCAAAAAGATTCTCAGTTCTTATCCGTCTTCTCAAAACAACTCAGTTAATAAACCAACTCAACTCACAAATAGTTACATCATCATCATCAGATTCTAGCAGTGGTGGCTTAACTCTTTTTGCACCAGAAGACAGTGCCTTTTCAAAACTCAAACCAGGTTTCCTTAATTCCCTCAGTGACAGACACAAAGTAGAACTATTACAATTCCACACACTTTCCTCATTCATCTCAATCTCGAACTTCGACACCTTAACCAACCCGGTTCAAACACAAGCTGGTGATGATGCCAAACGGTTACAACTTAATGTAACCACTTCTGGTGGTAGCCATGTTAGTATGACAACTGGCGCTGTTAACGCAACCGTTACAGGAACAGTTTACACAGACAACAAACTAGCTGTATATCAGGTTGACAAGGTTCTTGTTCCTCTTGATCTTGTGCTTCCTGCTAAAGCTCCTGCACTTGCACCTGCACCGGTTTCTAAAGGAGATTCATCTAAGCCTGATGATAGAAGCAAGTCATCATCATCAAAGGATGATGATGATGAGAATAATGACTTGCCTGCAGAAGCTTCTGGTGCTGGTTATTCAAACGTGAAGGGAATGTGGCTGGCTCTTGTTTTTGGGATGGTTTTGCTTGCTGGTGAAGCAATGCTATGAATTTGATGATTTGATTTGGTAATATTAATTTTGTTGTGCACTGTTTCAGGTCATGTGAGTCATTCATATGGATTGACATATATATTTTGGATTTTGCTTTGTTTGCATATAACAAAGGCTGAAAATGTGTTTTGAAAAGGGTTTTGTATATATTTGTCTTTTGAATTTTAATTTGATATATTAATTGATATTTGTATGAGTACATTTTTTGTCTATAATATTTCTATGTCATTTTGTTTGTGGCAGCATTTCACGTCGAGTAATGATACATTGACCACCCTATGTGGCAACTCTACATTGTACACCCTTATGCGACATTTATTTAGTGAATGAGAGAGAAATGAATTAATAAAAGAAAAGAGAAATATAAATAAAAAATGTCATTTGGAGTGGTATATGAGTGGTATGGAAAAAAAAGGTGTCAACCTATAATTTCCCTTTCACATTTGTCGATTGAAGTTTATTACTCTCTCCGTCCCAAATTATAAAATATTTTAAAATTTCACACATATTAAGAAAAGTAATTAATTTTGTATAGGAAAGATATATTATGAGTTGTTTTACAAAATTGTCTTTAATAAATAGTATGAGAAAGATAAATTAAATAAGTGAAAGAAAAGAGTAATAAATAGTTAATGATATAATAGAAAAAGTAATAGTAATGTTTCATTGGTTTTAAAATGGCTTATAATTTGGAACAATTTTTTTTGACAAAGTGACTTATAATTTGGAATGAAGAAAGTACTATTTAAGGTTTTATTTTGATTTTTTAATAAACTATCGAAGTTTGTTACTATTGAAAGGAATTGTAACAAAAAAAAAGGTATGAAAGTAATAACAAATTTAAATCAGACCCAAGTAGAGAAAAAGACAAAACAGAGTAAATCAGGTTATATTCCTAAAAAAAAAAAAAGAGTAAGTTAGGTTATTTAATTGAATTTGTTTAAATAAAATGGATTTTTAACTAGACTAGATTATCATATCAATTAGAATTTTGGAAGAGTTAAACTCATGTCTAAAAGTAAACCTATGTCAAACTAATAGCAGGGCCAACTCTGGACATAGTATGGGCTGCGACGACCTAGTGCCTAGGTTTATAGAGAGCAAATTTTAATAGAGGTGTATATAGTAAATCTTATTCTTTTATGGGGGATTTATATAGCAAGTCGCATCAAGGCCCAAACATTAGTAGAGTTTCCAACCCTAATGATATTTTTGATATACACCCCACCCCCATGCAAGTGTATTGAACCATAATATTCACTTTCAAGTGAGACATAAAAAAAACTTGGAAAATTTAAATTATGAAAATAAGGAAACTGTGATAACTCAAGTGTTCTTAATGATATGTCAAATGCATATAATATTCAAAATCATGGTGATTATTATAACAAAAGAAATCTCTCATTTTGATATTTATGATCCAAAAATTAGAAGAATCTTAATAACAATTCAAAGGATATCCTAGTTGAAAATGTACCTACTAGATAAATGAATTCTTGATTTCGCTGACAAATATCTTAGTATTTTTCATATGTGAATTATTCAAAAAAATTAATTAATTGTGAGATTTGTGATCGAAAATAGTTAGTTTATTGCAAATATGTTCACAAAGTATATTGTTTTTGTTGTGAATTGTTTAAATGTTCTACTTTTAGTACATTGGGTTTGTTAGCAAGTAAGGGCTTAAGTGATTTGAAACATATTAGTCAAAGAATGACGCAATAGGAAAATAGTGTCAAACATATGACTGATATGAATACTTGGAATGATTTGAGAATAAGATTAGATAAAATTCAGACAATTGATGAACACTTGTAAGAAGAAAGTATGAAAGAGAAAGAACGTTGTAGACAAGTTTTGCATAGAATATCTTGAGATGTGAAATGTTATGCTAAGAATAATCTTCCATATCTAACGTTTTACTTAACTTTGTTAGGTTTGGTTCGGTTGTATTTTGATAACTCAAACGTTTTACTTAGCTTTGTGAGGTTTGGTTTGGTTGTATTTTGATAACTTAAAATGTCAATATAGTTAGAATGTTCATCGTCATAATTGATACAAGTCTTTTTATCGTGTTTTCCCTAAAGTCCGTAAAATTTCAGGATCGGAACTAACTACATTTAAGGCCTAAGCCTTTTAGGTCTTGCAAAACAAAGCATAACTAGGATCAGTTTATTCTAGGTAATACTTGGGTGACATAATATTTGGTGACATTGGTAAACCTAAATGTTACAAGTGTACAAAAAAAAAAAAAAAAAAAAAACCTTGTGAAAGAGAGAGAGGAAAGCCACTTGTGACATTGTGGTTCACCAATATTACTAAGAGTATTACTTTTCCCACCCTATGGCCTTCTAGTGCGCCCTGCAAATATTCCAAAAATACCCCTGGTCCGGATTATGTTTTCCGAACCAGATTGTTAGTTACTTCCGGAACATAAAATCCGGACCAGATGTTGTGCGCTTTTTTGTGTCCTTCTTTGATGTCAAGGGTCTCTGTTGACCGTTATATGAACCCCACACAAGCTGAAATGCTATTGCAGGGTTCATATGAACGGTCAACAATGACCATGACACCACAAACTCTCCTACAAAACTTAAAAAATTTGAAGAAAATTGAAGAAAAGAGATGAAGAGATTTCCGGAAAATTAAATCCGAACAAAAACGATATGAATATTTTGTGTCTTTCTTTGATGTCAAGGGTCTCTGTTGACCGTTATATGAACCCCACACAAGCTGCAATGCAATTGCAGGGTTCATAGGAACGGTCAATAATGACCATGACACCACAAACACTCCTACAAAACTTAAAAAATTTGAAGAGAATGGAAGAAAAGAGGTGGAGTGAAGAATGAATGTATTTGTTGAAGATGGAAGCCTATTTATAGCCTAAAAAAAGTCCTAGGTTATTAATACAGTCAATGAAAACGTGTTAGTGGTTGTAACCGTCCAAACCCACATTGATGGCTCTCTTTCAAAAGTGTTGAGTCATTCCGGATTATACATTCCGGAATGTCCTTAGTCCTACAAAGAAGTGCCAACTTTTCCCTCATTCACATAATCGCATTAATCCGGAAAGTATATTCCGGAAAACAAAGGTGCATTCCGGATTTTATATTCCGGAATGCCTCAATGCCATGGCCGGTGGTCTGCACCACACGTTTTTTACAGTGGTCAAGTCAAAAAAACGTGTTTTACCACGCTTTTTGACTGCATTTATGGCTTCCCAACCATTTTTCACCCACCCCTCCCTATAAATACCCTTCCAAACCCCACCATTTCTCACGCCATCCCTCTCCTCCTCTTCTTCCTTCTACAAACATGGTTTTCCATCGTTGGCCTTTCATAGATAAGGGTCTCGATGAAAACTTGCAGGGTTTGTATGAACGGTCAATGAGGATGGAACCGCGCTGCAATGAAGGACGATTCATCTGAGGGTCATGTGGGTCAGTGTGGTTATTAGCTTCGCCTGTATGGGCGTATGTCTGAGCACCCCCCACCTCCCTCAGGGGCATTGGTTTCTTCTTCCCGCACTCCTCTTCCCCCTCCTCCGGTTTTCCTCCAATAGCCAAGCTACTGCTATGTCCTATCACATAGCAGTGGTTAGGCTCTTAGGAGATTAGAATTAGGCTCTTAGGAGATTAGAAATAGATTTAGGATCTTATGTAATAAGCTTAAAAAGCTTGAAAATTATTGTAATGTATTGTTCATATATTAATAAAATGAGTAGTTTTTTTGTTTGTGTCTTTTTATTTTTGTTTTTTATTTTATTCGCATTTTATTTTACGAATTGTAGAGCTTAAAATTGCAAAAGTTCTGCTAAAATAGTATTCCGGGTTTTAAAATCCGGAAACCACTGAAGAATACTAACAATCCATTCCGGAATACGAAATCCGGACCAGAGATAAAATTGGAAAAAAATAGGGCGCGCGAGGAAATGCATAGGGTGGAAAAAGTAATACTCTATTACTAAATGCAATGTCACCCAATTGATACTCGTTTATTCTCATCCCTACCTCTCATGCTCCTCGTCCATATTGACTTGCCGTGAGAGTTTTTATACTATGCCATCGGACATACTTATTACAATGGATTTCGACCACCCTTTGTTACTTGAAGTGGCACGGGCTTCCCTTACAACTTTTTTCCAAACAAATATTTTAGTCTTAACATGTTACTTATTATAGAAATCAACATATTCGATTAATTATTTTTTAATGAAACTTATGAAGTATTAATTAATATTAGTGCAATTTTTCTAATTCTTTTAATGGCCGCTTCCAACATAGAGTTAGGTACTTTTTTTTTTTTTTTTTTTTATGATGGCAAGGACACGTTTAACTGATTTCGATAATATCCACAAATTATTTCTAGCTAGTTGAATATTAAAACATAATTTAGAGAACAAAAAGGCTGAAATACTTTTTAGCCACAGAAAGGACAACATTAATTAAATTAAACCATTAACAACTTTGGACCATCTCTTTCCAAGTTCCTGATCCATATGTGCCTGTGGTGCACATTAGAAGGAAGGACAAATCCTTCGTTTATTTAATTGTGAGGAACATAAGCTAAGGTTTGACTAATGACTTTGGCCTGCCTTTATTCATAGGTAAGGAAATTGTGCGATCCTTTTTTTTTTGGTCAAAAGAAATTTGTGTGATCTTAACAATTTGAAATCCCCGTGGTCGGTCATTTTGTTGGACCAGAAAAACAGTAACCTTTCTTAGAGGTGAAAGAATGAATCACTTGTGCCTTCACTCAAAGGGCACTCATTTCTTCTAGCGAGTTTTATTTTTGGCTCAAAACTCACAAATTAAGAAGATGCAACATTTGCCACTTGTCAAAATCTCATGCCTACTAAAATGCACTCTTCCTATGATTGAATTGTGTGAAAACTAGGATAAATTAATGATTAAAAAAATATGTGAAGATTAATAATGTTTTTGAATATGAATGTACAAAATATTTTTTGCATGCCAACAAAAGTGCATGTTATAACAAACAAAAATAATAATAATATGTATAGATGAATAAAATGTGAACTGAATTCCCTAAAAAAAAATATGAACTGAATTGTCTTAGTAGGACTATGAATGGATTATCTTATACTTGAACTCAGTTATTGACTTTGAAGAAATACAACGTGGATCAAGTGAATTAATCTTATTCAAAACGGCTAAAACTTTATTATTATTTTCTAATAACACAGCTAACACAAGTACGTATGATTATAAAATTCCTTTTCACGTTCATGATAATAGTCCTATAGTACGTAGATATATACCTGAAATGACGATTTAATTTTAATGAAAAGAAGTTTTGAATGGGATGACATTCATGAATGGGCCACGCGTTATGTTCGTTGAGGTGGGCCACACTTTAGTGTTTTTCTTTTTTTGGTCAAGAGTGTTTTTCTTATTTTCTCTATAATTTACCTTCACAAACACTTTTATATTTAACAAAGTAGTTTAAATAACTTGTAGAGAGAGATAAACTCCTTAGAATGTGTTTTTTAAATTTGTATAAAATGTTTTTCTAAAATAAATTAGGTGTGTATGTATTAGAAGTATATGTAAAGTCTATATACTCCCTCCGTCCCATATTACTTGACCTATTTAGAATATTTGCACTATTTATGTAACATGTTTTGACTCTATTTTTCTACTAATATATAAAAACAAAATATAGCATATAAGATGTTGTTAGATTCGTCTCGATTAATATTTTCAAAATATCAAATTTTCGTAATTTTTTCTACTAGATTATTAAAGAAATTTAAATTTAAAATTGTGCATTGGCATACGTGACGGAGTCAACTAGGTCAAGTAATATGGACGGTGGGAGTATAATATAATTGTACAAGACTATAGTCTAAGAACTAAATAGAGAAGCATGTTTAAGACTAATAAAGGTCGTGATTCTCACAATTATGCTGCCGTGATGCTAAAATTAAATTGTGATCCTACAATTTTTATGCAATAATCCTATAATCTCAGTATTAATGTTCCAATAAAAATTGATTAATCATAGCAGTCAACTTGGCGTTTGGAGTGGTTCTTCCTAGTTCTAGTCAAAGTAGTGAATGAAACTCCCATTTACCTCCAAGTTACACACGCAACTAAGTAAGGTAGCATCACGTAAGGACTTCATAATCGCGTGGTCCCATCATGCTTCTCAAGTCAACCTCTTTTTTGTAAAAACACTTGACACCAAATCTAATCTTTCTTTTTTACTGCACTCATGCTGAATTTTACTGAACATGGAAATGTTATTTGTAAAATAAGTATGTCTTTTTGTTGTTAATGATAACTTGGAAAAGTAGATAAATAAATTCAAACACATATTAACACATGTATATTTGTAATTTAGTAAAAAACAAACTAGCTACCTCTTTGGTCAAAATATAAGTGACATAATTTGACTATGTGAACTATTCACGTAATATACTTTGATAGTATATTTTAGGGTCTTATTAACGAGTGCCTCCGGGGCACTCTTTAAGCATGCTAATAAAAAGTAATTATTCTTTCAAAATTTAAAAGTTTTCAATTTTCAATGCACTGATTACACAAACTTTTATAAAAAATTACTATTTCAGGTCCTTAACCAGTGCCCCGAGGACACTAGTTAACATTTCCCTATATTTTATTATATATAAATATAAATGGTATCATATACGATGTTGATTTGTAAAAAAAGAATAAGATATTGTTGGATTTGTCTCGATGAATATTTTTAAAATACCAAATTTATATAATTTATACCAATAAATAATTAAAAATATTATATTAAACTTCCAAGATGTGCATTGATATGTGTGCAACAATCAATAATGTCACTTATTTTAAAACAAATAGAGCAATAAATTTGTAATAAATATCATGATGTGGTTAATTTACTTAATTCTATAATAATCTTAAATTAGAATGCTTACTCATGAATTTATTTGTGTGTGTTAACCATTAAGTTTCCATCAGAATGAGCTCTGATAATTAGAAGTTCGTTTGATAGATAAGTTAAGTTTGACTATAAATTATTTCTAGAAATCAAACTCATTTATTTACGAAGAAATGCGGTCAAATTAATAGTAATACCATGTTTTCAAGTTGTTAAAAGAATAATCTGAAAGAATAAAAAAATAGGCTTTATTATAAAAAGAAGCCCAAAATTTTAGCACACCTAATTTAAAGGAAGCCGTTAAATTAAATAAAGAAATAAGGTCCCCGACCTAAAAAAAACAAACATGGTGTCCGTGAATTTAACTCAGTTGATAGAGATATTGCATATTATATGCATGAGTTAGGGTTTGATTCTCAATAAAAAAATTAAATGTCAAATTAATTGTGAGGGCCAAGGGGGAATTTATGAAGGTTGTTGCTAATGCACAGAGAAAGCGGTGGTCAATGGAAGATTATGACTTTGGTTGGATTTAACCAACATGTGTAGGCAAAAAAAAATACTCCCTCCGTTTCAAAATACATGTCCAAGTTAACCAATTCACATATGCCAATGCACAATTTTGACCGTTAATATCTTTAATTATCTAAAGTAAAAAATTATAAAAATTTAATATTTTGAAAATATTTGTCGAGACAAATCAAACAACATCTTACATGCTAATATTTGTATTTATACATTAGTTAAAAAGTATGGTCAAAGTAAGTCAAGTGAATAGTGCACATTGCAAAAATTGGACATATATTTTGAAACGGAGGGAGTATTAAAAAGTGACATAGTTGAAGGTGAATTGATGGTGCAAATTTTGAGGGATGGCGATTTACTAATGCAAATAGAAATGGGTATAGAGTCGCAGAGGTCATTGATGGTGGTGGTGCTTTGGAGCTATTGGTTGGATATTCCAGGAAAACTGCGATTGAACTGGAAGACAGGTGGTGGCATGAATTTTTTATTTTTTAAGTATTTTATTAACAGGTTATAACCGGTAAAAAGTAAGGGTCCATGGATGAACCACTTTTAGGAAGGTCCATATTAGGGGCACCCATGTTTTATTACTTATTATTATTACTCAAATAATCCAAGAGTGCAAAAAACATACAAGAATCTCCTATCACCTATACATATATTTCATGATCAACCAAATTACAGAGTGCACGTGGATACGTTTTTATTATACATGTAGATACCATTTAAGCTACTCGCCCCTTGTCTATGACGGATTTTATCCGCATATACCGAAATGCATGAGTATTTTTTGCCATCCCTTGATCTTTAACAAATTCTCAAAGAATCTTACACGTGACAATCCTTTGTAGGGAAAAGTTGACTTGTGCCCTTAAAACACAAGTTAATGAATCAAATAGGAAGTACTGTAATATTTTTTGTTGGAATATGTGCATTAAATTTAATTTTTAAATTTGTACGTAATTAATAGAATGCACAAAATTTGTGAGAATGTTTCTACTTTTGGGTTTCTTAACATTTGTGAAAATGTTTCTACTTTTGGGTTTCTTAACATGTGTCATAAGAGCACAAGTTAACAAGACTCTACAAATACATTGATTAAAAACCATTTTTAATTACATGACTTAAATTACATTTAAATAAATACTAATGCTTAAATGCTTCCGTCCCCAGTTATGCTTAAATTTTTTGTCATAATAAAAACAACTAATCAGAAACCATTTTTAATGACAAGAATTAAATTATTAAATTACATTTACAACATTGCAGTTTGAAGGATTGTTATTGCCGGCCCTTCATTCAAAAGAATGAGATCAAGCCTATAAAAAAAAAACGTAAATTTAAGAAAAAAACAAAATTACTGTAAATCAATTGATAGTAATAATATGTCAATTATTTTTTTATTTTTGAGGGAATGTCAATTAAAATTTTCACGTGGCATCTCCTGACAATTTTTAATCCCTGCGCAATAAAAAAAATGTAGGGGCAATTTGGGCCCTAAAAATTTGTTTATTGAAATAAATTCCTTTAAAAATGCTTTAATTGCAATTAAAAAAAACGATTTCATGACATTAAACCATTGCTCCATCCTCCCTTTATTTATGACAAAAATAAAATTGTTTTAACTGCAGTTTAAAACAACCATTCAAAGCTGTACCAAAAAAAAAAAACCATTCAAAGTTCATAAAAAAAAACCATTCAAACAAATAAATAAAATACAGAAGAAATATTTATCATTGATAAATTTTACAAATATACTAGACAAATATTTATCATTGTTTTTTTCGAAAGAAAAATATCTATCATTGTTAAGTATTTCAACATACATAAGAAAATCCTTTAAAAAAAAACATACATAATAAAATATTGGGTCCTGTTAACCGGTGCCCCCGGGGCACTGGTTAAGCATACTATAAAAGAAAATTATTACCATTAAGGAAACTGCTTTTGACTTTATTATAGATTAATTACACAATTTCAATGCATTAACTACTACTCCCTCCGTTTCAAAATATATGTCCAATTTTTGCAATGTGCACTATTCACTTGACTTACTTTGACCATACTTTTTAACTAATGTATAAATACAAATATTAGCATGTAAGATGTTGTTTGATTTGTCTCGACAAATATTTTCAAAATATTAAATTTTTATAATTTTTTACTTTAGATAATTAAAGATATTAACGGTCAAAATTGTGCATTGGCATATGTGAAGTGGTTAACTTGGACATGTATTTTGAAACGGAGGGAGTATATAATTTCCTTTTTCATATCCTTAACCAGGGTCCCGAGGTCACCGATTAGCATTTCTCTAAAATATTTTATTATTGATACATAAAAGATACATAAAAAAACTTAAGATAAAAAAAATATCAATGATAAATATAAGCACATTTCCTTAAAAAAAAACTTAAGATAAGTGTTTGTCATTTTGTTACGAGGTTTTTTTTTTTTTATCACTAATATGTTACGAAGTTTTTTTTATCACTAATATGCTACGAAGTTTTTTTTTTATCACTAATAAATAGTATATTAGTGATAAACTGTCAAGGGATACACATGCAAGATTTTTTTGTCCTTTGAAAATTTCATGCAAGAATTCAGACATGCTATTCAAAAACACTTTTTTAAATATTGGTGTCCCAATTTTAAATTAAAGCAACCTAACCTACAGGGGCGAAGCTAAGTTAAACCTATGGGGTAGCATTGGCTACCCCAATTTTTTTTGTTTTATTTGAATAAATAAGCATAATTTATATTTAGCTACCCCAATAATATATATTTAGCTACCTCAAATAAGTTTATTTATCATAAGTTAGCTTGATAGATTTATTTCATCTTATTTTTTGTATAGTTTAGGTCTTTTTAACAACTACAAAGAGAGTTTTGTTAGCAATGAAATTTGTCAATACACGATTCAAACATAAAATAAAGAAAAAATTTCTTGCAAATTACTTAGTTGCTTACAATAAAAAATAAAAATAAAATTTTTATATTTGGCCCCCTCGTAAAAAAGTTGCTAGCTTTGCCGCTGCTAACCTAAGCAATAAAAAGTTCCAAACGGCAAAAAATCTAACCATCCCCTATTTCCATTCCTTGTGGGGAAAAAGAAAATGTGACACACACATATCAAGAAACTGCAAACAATATGGACTTTAGGTAAATCTGATATCATAACCAAGAAAAGCAAACTAATAGGACATCAAAGAGGTACCCCCACTTCCTTTCACAAGCAAAGTCAATGCCAATACAACCCCACACAATACCACCAAATTTCCCATTTAAACCTCACTCCAAACAACACTACTACTAAAAACCTCAACCTATACCAATAACACCATAAATGTAATTTCTAACAAAAGCCTACCCATCTTTATATTTTTAGAGGGTTGACAAGGTGTACCCATCTTTAATCTACTATTTCTTTTACTCCTCTTTTCCCTTATCTTACAACAAAGCAAAGAAAAGAAAAAAACCTAAAAAGAAAAAAACCAAAAAAATGAATGGACTAGAATCTACATAACCAATTCGTCAAACTTAGGAAAAGTCATTGTCACAAGTCTGCATTATTTTTTTTTCCACGTTACACATAAATTAAATAATTTATTAGAAATTATAAGAATACAAAAAGTCTTTGGAAATTCAGTCCAAATTTTTTATTTATTAATTTTCCTCTCATACGCGGATTCAGCCGAATTTTTTTTCTTTTCAATCTCAATTTTTTTTCCATCTTTATCTATTTGTTCTTCTTAATCCTTTCAACATTCAAACATAACTGTTTCATAGTCTTTCTTACCTATTTCCTATGTTATTGTTTGCAATAATTTCCCACAAAAGAAAATTCCGCAGATCTGTCGGAAAATTTGCCAAGATTGTTCCTTTTTACCATAAAAGTGTTTAGTTTCCAAAATTATCATCTGGGTTTTCAAGATTTTTTTTCTTAAAAGAGTGGAATTTCAAAAGGGGTTTCAGAAACCCTAGAATTTTCATTTTGTGATTGAAATGGCTTCAGGGGCAATTTTCTCATCTCTGCGGCGGCGAAGATCACCAACGTTGGAAGCTTTTCTGGCTCCGGTTGATTTAAGCGACGTTGCTTTGGTTCAAACCCTTGTAACGGTTGTGAATGAGCTTGTGTGTTGTTTTTCAAAGCGTTCATTTTTCTTCCAGAGGAAAAATACACGTTCTTTGATTAGAAAAGTTGAGGTTTTTCAGGTTCTGTTGGAGTATTTGAAAGATTCTGGTTCGGGTTCGGTTCTTCCGGCTACTGGGTTGCTTTGTCTGAAAGAGCTTTATTTGTTGCTGTATAGGTCAAAGATTCTGCTTGATTATTGCGCGCAATCGAGTAAGTTGTGGCTTTTGCTTCAAAATCATTCAATTTCGGGTCATTTTCATGATTTGAATCAAGAGATTTCGACGCTTTTGGATGTTTTTCCTGTTAAGGATGTTTGTTTGAGTAAGGATGTTAGGGAACAGGTTGAGCTTTTGTTGAAGCAATCAAGGAGGGCTAAGCTTTTTATTGATATGGAGGATGATGCTCTTAGGGTTCGTTTCTTTGAGTTTCTTGATCAGTTTGAGAATGGGAGGATTCCTGATTCGGAAGAATTGCGAAGTTTTTACGTTGATAAGTTGCAGATTATGAATGCTGCTTGTTGTAGAACTGAAATTGAGGCTTTGGAGGAGCAGATTGTTAACCATGAGGGTGATATTGAGCCTACAGTTTCTGTGCTTAAAGGGTTGGTGGCCATGACGCGGTATTGTAGGTTTTTGATATTTGGATTTGAGGAAGATGAGCATGATTTGGAAAATGGAAGTCAGAAGAAGATCAAGAAGGGTTTGATTACTCAAGAAATTGCTGATACATTTTTAACTGTTCCAAAGGACTTTTGTTGCCCGATATCGTTGGATTTGATGAGAGATCCGGTGATTATTTCCACCGGTCAAACTTATGATAGGAGCTCCATTTCTAGGTGGATGGATGAAGGGCATACAACTTGCCCAAAGACAGGTCAAACACTTGCTCACACTCGTCTTGTCCCGAATCGTGCCTTGAGGAATTTGATTGTGCAGTGGTGTAGTGCTCATGGAATTCCCCTTGAACCACCAGAGGTGATGGAAGCAATGGGTGAAGCTTTTGCATCTGCTTGTCCCACCAAAGCTGCCCTTGAAGCCAATAGAGCAACTGCAAATCTTCTCATTCAACAACTCGCTAATGGATCGCAATCTGGAAAGACTATAGCTGCCAGGGAGATTCGATTGCTTGCAAAAACCGGCAGAGAAAATCGCGCTTTCCTTGCAGAAGCGGGGGCAATTCCTTATCTTAGGGACTTGCTTTCGTCGCCTAATTCTGTTGCTCAGGAGAATTCAGTTACTGCATTGCTCAACCTTTCCATATATGACAAGAACAAAAGCCGGATCATGGACGAGGCAAGTTGTCTTGTATCAATTGTTAATGTTTTGAGATTCGGGCATACAACAGAAGCAAGGGAAAATGCTGCTGCAACATTGTTCAGCTTATCAGCAGTTCATGACTATAAGAAGATAATCGCGGACGAGACCGGAGCTGTTGAAGCCCTAGCAGGGCTGTTACAAGATGGGACTCCAAGAGGAAAGAAGGATGCAGTAACAGCTTTGTTCAATCTTTCCACACACACCGAGAATTGTGTTAGAATGATTGAGGCAGGAGCAGTAACAGCTTTAGTTGAGGCTTTAGGGAATGAAGGAGTTGCCGAGGAAGCAGCGGGTGCCATAGCCTTGATCGTTCGACAGCCTTTCGGAGCCAAAGCATTAGTGAATCAGGAAGAGGCAGTAGCTGGGTTGATAGGAATGATGCGTTGTGGAACGCCGAGGGGTAAGGAGAATGCAGTCGCAGCATTGCTCGAGTTATGTCGGAGTGGAGGTTCAGCTGCAACTGAAAGGGTGGTTAAGGCACCAGCTATTGCCGGATTACTTCAAACGCTACTATTTACCGGGACAAAGCGAGCTAGACGTAAAGCTGCTTCACTTGCTAGAGTGTTTCAGAGATGTGAAAATGCATCTCTGCATTATGGTGGATTAGGTGTAGGCTATGCATTTGCTAGCAATTCAGCTCAAACTATAGATTCAAGCTTTGCTGCTGGGGATGTTTCAGTACCAATGTCAATCTCTGTACCTGTAATATAGTGGTATAATACTTTTTCTGTATTTGTAATTGTTACGTTCACAATTTTTATTTTAAGTCTTTACAGATTCTTTCATTGAAACTTTATAAAGTCATAAAAAAATTGTCACCAATACCATATGTATTCTCTTCCAAGAGATACATGAATGTTGTTGACAAGTTAGGTTCATCACATGTGTAACGTTGAGTTATATCAAAGACAGAAAAGAGAATGCTCTACAAGAGTTTTAGACCATTTCTTGTGTCATATTTGGTTTTATGATTTTTTTTCCCTTTCTTGGCCACCACTGCATATTAATCTTAATGGTCCCAATTGAAAGGGTTTTTCCTAGAGTAGTAAAATCCCACTTAATGTTCACAATTGATGATTACAATGGGGCCTAACTGTGCTCATGCCATCATTTCATTTGAATGTAAACCATTCTGCTTGCATTTTTTATTTTCTTGCATTGATTAGATGGAGACTTGTGTGCTATTGGAGACATTTATGCTGGTCATGTTATTATTACATTTACCACAAATTCATAAACAATGTTGCAAATATGCACTGTTCTTTTTTTAGGAAAGAATCTACACTATGCTTCTTGTCTTCATGTGGCAGTCTAGTTATTTGTATCTAGTTAGAACTTGTACATTGGGCTAGAGTTTCTGAAGTTAATATTGTATGGCCTATTACAATAGCATTTTTTTATAATTGAGTGAATTACAGTTTTGGTACTTAAAATGTAATAATTGAATAATTTAGTTCTTCAATATAAGGACTAATTTTGTCACTTAATATATTGAGAAATCAAATTATTTGATTCCTACAATTTCAAGTACCAAAATGATGATTCACTATTATGTTTGATATCACGGTAGATATGTCGGAATCATGATGATCCACCGTAATTTTGTAAAAACTACAATGTGTAGCTTTTGAAAATCATGGTACCTTGATTCTGACATTCCTATCGTGATATCAAACATAGACTAAAACATTCTTCCTCAATCTTTAATTATAAGATGTAAAAAAAAGGTCAAATAGTTGATGTATTTGATTCAAATTTTAGATAAAGTATATTAACTTTTTTTAAACCAAGATTGCTTTATACGTTGAAAGTGGTTAACTTTTAAATAAGTCTCAAATATTGAGAGATTAGTTTTCACAGTTATTTGCAAGAAAAATGGTGATTCACTTGTTATTTATAGGTATAATTCTGCCTGTTCTTTGTAATCACTTTTTGCATAAAGTGTGTTTGTATGAATCCCATTTGTTGTCTAATCTCTAGTCTTTGGTCAACAAATTAGCTGGCAGTTTTTTCATTGAGTTGCTTCTTGCTGGAGATTCCCATGTGTAACATGTAGGAATACTAAATTCTTAGTTAACACACTCCACAAGTTCTCTACCAAGATGAGAATCTTCTAGACAATAAGGATAAGTTTCTTTTCTTTCTTTATGAGTTCATGTCCACGATGACATCAATAGAACTTTTTTTTTCATGGAATAATGTTAGAACGAAGGTAGATCACAGAAATGATGTTTTGTGCCTAGATTTTTGATTCATGTGTGCTAGGTAAAAGCAATTACTATGTATTTGTGTCATGAAAAGGTACAAGTACAAGGGGTATATTTATTTTTTGTAGAATTTTTTCAGCTTATTTTATGAAAGATATTGGAAAGTTGTAAGATATTTCAAAGATGAGATTATTCTTGAAATAAAAGTTGAGTGGTGCATAATAGTCATGAGAATAATCACTTATTCTACTACTACTTCTTCTTTCACATTCCACATAATGACTCGTATGACTTATTGACCACCGATTTGCTTCAATTACATTATTGCCATTGGTTAACGTCAGAAAAATATTGAATTGAATTTTTTTAATTTGAAATGAAGAATGTGGTGTTCAAAAGTTTGTTTGTATGTGTATAAGTTTGTTGGTATGTATTTGACTCGTTAAAGTGATTAATTTTACTAAAATGAGAAAATCTAGAATTAATTAATAATAATATTATTGATTTGTTAATCCACGATTGGTATTATTTTTTTACACTCTAACGTGAGTTGTTTACAAATTTCAGAGTATAAAACAGAAAACCACCTCGAATGGAGCCTATGGTTTTGTTTGGAGGTCGCAAGAGAAAAGAATGGAGAGCTTTGGAGGTATATGAATGGAAGAGAAATGAAGTCTTCACCTCCCTTTATTTCAATTTTTTTGGGTAAATCTTCCATTTCAATTTTTAGGTGCAAGAATTTGAATTCCTTATATTTTACCTTAAATTATTTAAACCAATAAGAAAATTGTTAGAAATTTGTGATTTCAAATTCTTTCTTTCTAGACATTCAAAGCAACTGAAGTAGGGGTTCCATTCCTTGAAATTCCATGTGGTCCAAACAATGTGTTATGGACATAGTCAGTCACGGTAGCTTGATTCCACTATCTATTTTGTCGTTAATGATGTAGTCACTGTTGATTGCAGTGTTCCAAATTATTGACACCATAGCTCCATAAACCTCTCTTTGAAAGCAAATTTGATGATTTTAATTAGGCACATATACATGTCTCATTGATTGATTTTAATTGTATCATTCCAAGCTTGATTTTCTTGATATGAAATATTTGGCACGGGTGAGGTAAGGTGGGACATGTCTTTAGCATCATAGTGTTTAATATTCAAGATTAAATTAATTGGATGCTAAAGTAAGTGGAGGCACAAAGGACACAATTTAAAAACAATCGGAGATTTTGCTAGACTCATACTTAAAGACATGAAGGTGGTTGAGCTTGAGTGATAAGCCACATTTAGAGTAAAAAGGTCGCTAATGATAACAATATCACTTTATGAAAATAGGGGTGCGAATACGATGAGTTGAATTAGACTTTGCAATATTTAAGTCTGATATAATATAGGGCTAGTTTGAACAATTAACCCTAAAAATTATAAGGTTTAAGATTGGTCTATAACATATCATATGCTTATTTTGTAGAGTTGTATTTTGAAAGTCTAATATGATTTGTTAACCTGTTTAAAAATTAAATTCATATGAATGTTTTTAAATAATTAACAATATCTATGTTTAAATTGGCTAATGAATCAATAGACCAATGAAATAAAACTTATTTTAATATTTAACATGACATTTTAGAGAATTGACTATATATGATATCATATTTTAATTTTAGTTTATAATAATACATTTAAATATAAAAAATTAATGTAAAATAATATGTTTAAATTAATCAAAGTATAAAATTGAATAATAATAATATTATTATTATTATTATTATTATTATTATTATTATTATTATTATTATTATTATTATTATTATTATTATTATTATTATTATTATTATTATTCATACTTACTTAAATATTTTAAACTATTAGACCTTTTTTTTAGGGTGGGTTAAACTATTAGACCTAAAAAGTCTTTTTTTTTTTAATGATTTGTAGCATGACATTTTTAACCTAAATATACTTTTAAAAATATCTTACCTAAATTTGACGTAGGCTAAATCATACGCCTTTATCGTTAGGCATGACCTATCCCCACCCATATATGCTTGAGAGTTGCTCTTCTCCCATTTAGAATTGTTCATTCCTCTAAAAAAGTTGAACACGAGTTAACTCATGTAGGTGTATTTTCAACGTGAGTTAACTCACGTAGATGTATTTTTTAGCGTAAGTTAACTCACGTAACACGAGAATGAGCAAAAACAACAGGGAGAAGATCAATTCTCTATATGATTTGCAATTACTTTAATTGATCCCAAGCCATTAGCCCTTAGTTATCTATCATTTTATCACACCAAGAAGCAGCTCAATTGGAGCATATTGGGTCCCAGGAAGGCAACAGTGGGTTGATTTACTTTCTTAGTATTTTGCTTATTGAAATTGCGAGACTTGAGATGTTTTTTTTATTCGTAAGTTATTTGCAATGTTACGGTAAATTTTAATGAAATTGTGAAGACTCACTCTTCACCGTGATGTTTTCTTTTGATTGAAGGAGTAAATCCTTTTTTTTTTTGAAAGAGTATGAAGCTGAAATTGATGCTTGAAATTAAGAAATGTATTGCGAAATTTGGCCGTTCATGTGATCATGTCGGTCGGAATTAGTACATTTGATAGCTCTGAAAAATGGTAATGTATTTATCTAGCGCGCCATAGAGAAAAATTGACAATGCTGGCCCAAACCATCAAAGGTTTAAGCCGATCAGGTTTTATTCAGAAAAATTGTCCATTGAAAGTTACGATCTGATTGACTGAGCAATTTGAGGTGTTTTTTTGTTACATGAGAAAAGGAAAGAAGAAAGAGAAAAAAAAGGGATTACATCCTTACAAAGTATACCTAAAATCCGATAACAAATTAGACGGAGGCGCCTGAAGCACAATTAGAGGAACTATGAATTAATAACATCCCGACTTTGCTAGACCATCTGCACAAACATTCTCTTTGCGAAACGTGTGACGAAAATACTCTATCCGTTTCACAGTACATGTCCATTTTGGAGAAATTACACATACCAAGAAATCAAATAAATGTTGTCATTTTTTATGAAATTCTTTGTGTTTTTTCTATAATACCCTTACTCATTTATTATTTCATTATATTATTTTTCTCTCTACAATAAATAGGTAAGGGTATTATTGAAAAATAAATAATTAATGTTGTATTGAAACTTGAAAGTGACAAGTAAAGTGAAACAAAATTATTCTCCAAAATGGACAAGTATTATGAAACGGAGAGAGTATATGATACAATCTTTCTACATAAAATCTCTAATAATCTTTGATTCATTAGCATAATGATGAAACTAAGACGTTCCCTTAGTGACAAGTTGAACCACATGCAAGGAGTAAAGATATATGTTGTGATCTAGTATTTCATGGAGTTGTTCCCTACAAAATAAATTTGTTGCGACAAAATATTCCATATTGTCAGGGGAGCTAAGATACTCATTTCAGCCACTAATTAGCCCACTGATTTCCATTGAAGACGAAACCATTTCTCTATGTCTAATGTTATCTCCATGCCCCGTTGAAATTTAGACAGATTATGGGTTTATAAATTTAGACCGATTGTAGTCAACCGTCACCACCCACCATCAGCCGCTTTCGACCATTATGTACAGCCACATCTAGAAATCATCATTTAAATAATTAATATTTAAACATTTTTTTTAAAATAATGAAATTACTTTTTAAGCAAAATTAGAGTGTAAAAACATCATTAAGACATCCTAAGTCCAGACTATGTTGGCATCCTCGATATCATTTATCACATGCACCACTCTAATAAGTGTTTTAAGATATATTGATATCCATCCGTTAAAAATTGACCATAAATGAATTAGGTAATTTGTATTTAATGGAAGAATTGAATTTTATTATTGAATTTTCAGTGAAATGAAAATAGATTAATATTAAATTCTTTTCATTAATCCATTAAAATCCAAACTCAATTTGTCCAAAAATTTATTTACCACCCCTCTACTCTTAATTAATGAATCAAAGGCTCAAAGCCCTATTGATAAAAAAAAAAAACTAAGCTCGCCGACAAAAAATATGAGATAAAAATCTTTTAAAATATTTGATATTGTCATAAAAAAAATCTAACAACACTTATTTTAACATACTCTTTCTAACACATATTTTTTATTTTATGAAATACATATTTATTTAACGTGATGACGTTATAGTCTCTCTCACACACATATACTAACAAAAGAATCATCTTAACTAATACCTCATCCGTTTCAAAATGAGTGTCACTTTAGCAAAAAAAAAAAAAATTGTTTCAAAATGAATGTCATTCTACATTTCCAATACAACTTTAATTTTTTTCTTCCAACTTTATCCTCAATAAATACTCTAACTTTTCTCCTACACAATTTTCAGTGCAACTTTAATTTTGTCTTTTTCTTATAAAGTAAGGACAATTTAGTAAAAGCGTTATATCCAATGGTTATTTCATTTCATTTCTTAATCTGTGTCAAAGCCTAAAGCGATACTCATTTTGAAACGGAGGGAGTACATTATTATTAGATCAAATCAAAGATGTATTTGCAAATTCGTAAAATTATGGATTATTTTTATTGATGCTCAAAATTTTAAAATTAATTTGTTTATCGAGTCTTTTTTTTTTTTTTGGAGAGAAGATTTGTTTATCGAGTCTTATTCATGTATGAACACCAAAGGATTAATCCAAAGCGTTGATGATGTAATCTCGATGCCTTATACCAAAGTCAAGCACGGTGTAACTAGAGTTTAAGTGAGGTTAAGAATGTGTGATCATACATGAGAGTGAATCTCCTATTTATAATGTATTTGAGCTCTCACCTGCTTATTGCTATCTCCATGCAGATGACTTTTGATGTAATTTCACAAAAGAGGTTATGCGACTGTATATCTAATAACTGAGGTGGTCGGAGATGTCTTTAAGTCCAATGAGTTCCACGATATGTGGAATGAGGGGGGCACATTTGGCCTTTGAGGATTGTTATCTCCACCAGGCATGATTATCCTTCGATCACTACAACATTTTGAGTCTACAACAACGCCTGATTTTGCAAAGGTAAAAAAACTGTTCTTGTAGAGGGTCATATATTCAAGGTTTTACGTATTTTGTTGTGGTAGGGTATGTACCCGTAATAAAAAATATGCTAAGGCTTAAAAGCATATTGTCGTATATACCAAATAGAACGGTAGTTTGTCAAAATTTTTGGCAATGCTAAACAAACATTTTGATATAATTTTTTATTTTTTTATATGAATAATTTGAAATTATTTATTAAATAAAATAAAATAAAATATATAATTAAGTGTGTTAAACTAACACAAAATTTCTCATTATCGTGTTAAATAAAATTGAAACTCCTCTTTGACGAAATATCAAAATCAAAATCAAACTCATTCTCTTCTCTTCTGTTCTCGAAATCACGAAAGTCAAACCCCCAAAATCTCGTTTATCTGAGAAACTCAGAATCCCTAAATTATTCATCACTCTCAGTTGATAAATCCCAAGAGACTCACGAAATTCTTTATCGGTTGGCTTCATCCTTAAATAGCTAATTTCTTTATCTATTCCATCCTCCCACTTTTATGTCGATATTCGAGACTTACGATAGGCGGCGGCGTTTGCGGCGATTGACTGACGAAGATTTTTCTGCGATTCACTAAGGTACATGGTTTGTTGCTATCTAGTTTCTGGTCGTATGTTGTTCACTGTTGAGAATCATGGAATCATAGGGAGAAAAATCATAGATTTAAGCAAGATAGCAAGCATAAGAGTACTCATGTGGGAGATACTCATAGAAACTCATTGTAGAAATGAATAGATTGAAAAAAGATGATGAATGAGTACAATAGTGTTCCTATATATAGAGATTAGTTTGAGTAACTAACTCTAACTAACTTCTAACCAAGCTACTAACTCTAGTTTACTTATCAACTAACTATAGTTGATTACTAACTCTAGTCTAACTACCTTAACTAACTACACATAACTTCCAACTATTTTAACATTCACGTTATCAATGCTTTTATTGCCTCTGTTCAGTATCGAATTTTAGGTTTTTTGTCTGAAATTCTATGAATTCGTTTTCAGCGGATTGCAAATTTTGAAAAGATTCTCCCTTTCTCCCTCTTGGTGTTGGTCGTTCTTGTGCTGACTTTATCTATTTCTTATTATTTTTAATTTGTGAATGCACAATAATTGTTAATTGTGAACTTGAATATGTTTCTAATTTTAAGTTAGCCAATTTTAATTTTATTCTTCGTGGGTAATTAATTTTCTATAATAATTGTTCAAACAAAATCCCACTATTTATTTTATTTTATTTGTAAGAGGTTTATTCAAATAAGCGTAGGGTGTTTATAAAATTAAAAGAACCGGATGATGAAAAAATATCTGATATTCAAGAATGAAGTGGAACTTTACTCTAAAATATGCAGGGTATTTTAATGTTGACATTTGTAACTATGTTGCCTCTAATTTGCCGTCACTTTTGGTGATTGTTTTTTTAGAGTGTGCTCTATTTGAAGTATTAATGTTTAGAGTGAGTGAGAGAGAGCGAGAGGGAGGAGTGCTAGCACCACTCTCTTTTCAACACTCACTCTAACACCTACTCTTTTATTGGGTGAAACCAATGTTTATGTAGAACCTATTTCCAAAGTGTTGATCCTAAATAAATTTCACCAATAAGAGAAAGTGTTAAAATATATCGTACAATAGTTTTTCAAGTGATGTTAATTTTGTGGAAGTGATGTTGATTTGTCCTAACTAAGTTCAAAAAACTTGGTGGTTTATATCCTAAGACTCTTGAGGTAGCTCATAAACTTTTGACTGCAAGGCCTTATTTTCTATCATTATATCCATTCATACACACTACTGCAGTGTCTTTGTTAACATTAGTGATGCTTGCATGTATCATTTTCTTTCTCTTTTATAGAGGGGTATTGTTAGTAAACATTCCTTTCCTGTATGAAGTTGTTAATTAACTCTTGTGTGTAAGTGTTCTTGACTTCAATGCTATCTTCTAAGGACCATAGACTATTGATTAAAATCCCATCCAACAAAAGACCATTTAGATCTAACTGTATTTAGATCATTATTTTCTGGTTGCCATAAAACCTATCGCGTATTTTTCTAGTCTACATTATCATTTTCTCTTTATGAATGTTGACATGTTTTAAATCTAATTGTATTTAGATCATTATGATGTAGACAAGTTTTAATTTTGATGATGTTATATGCTTGACTCCAGCTACATGAAAAATAAGTGGTGGCTCATATGGTGATCAATAAAGAGGGCAACAATAATCATTGCTTAGTAATGCCAAGGGAAAAATTCCGAAAGCTTTCTAATAAACAATGATGTAAGGTTATCATTCTTTCGTACTCCATCAACAACTTTCGATATTTATTTAGCTTTCAAGCAGTTGAGTTTTCAACCTAATTGTATAAAACTATGTTTAGCCATTTTATTTCTTCTATAAAACTGTCTCTAACAAGGTCTTAAAGTTTAATTGCAGAATTCGAAGGTTATATTACAGTTTGGTTATGTTTCTGTTATGATACATGGTTTCTGTTCCTCGTGAATCTTTTTTCTATGTACTTATAAAAAGCATATTATTTGCTAATGTCGATAATTAAAAACATGATAGTGACTTTTTTTTAGGAACTCTGCATCCTGAAAGTGCATTATAAAGTGACAACCATGAATCTAAAGTTTCACTAACAATGTTGTCTATTACTAATCAGTGGGAGGATTCATGTGGAGGTATCATAGATCGAATATCATTAGTTGCATGTAAGTGCTAAGTCCACATATTCCCCATGTTGGTGTGGTACTTCGAGAGAAGGTCTCAATGTGTGCTTTTATTTATCTTGTTCTTAGTTCTTATTTAACTATATATAACAACAACTAGGCATTTTGTTTGGTATCTATTTGCTGGTGTTCTTATGTTCAAGAGTGATTCTGTTTTGTTTTATATTCCACTAACAAGAATCATCTAGATATTTTTTGTCTATATTATAATAGGTGATTTACCTAGCTCTAGTTTTGACCTTAAGCTTAAGCTTTTGTGAGAGTTTTTCATGACACCATCATCCAATATGATTGTGATAGTTCTTCATATGTTACATGAGTTGGAGTAATTAGGCACAATGCCAAGTTCATAAGATATTGAGCAAGTCTTATTTAGAAGTGCATGGTATGGAGGAATATGTTAGCGAGAATATATATAATAAAGGCAAAAGAGTGGAAGTGCACTTAAGATAGTTTTTCTTCATCAAGTTTGTTTCAAATGACATCTAAATTACTATATACTTCGCTTGTTTTATTTATCACACCCTCTAAATTTCAACTGAACTGTAGAATTTCTCCCATGCTTAAGGAGGAAAATTCATTGATTTTAAGCTCTTAGTCTATAAATAATGAGATGAGATTAAGCACTGCTCTTGTGTTTATTAAACAAGCAATATCAGTCTCTAGTTGCAATAATTAGAAAGTTTAGAAACTAATATTTGTTTATTTTGTTTCATAATTCAGACAACTTTGTTTTTTAGAGTTCGTTTGGTTCGGAGTTTTTGGAGGGGAGGGGAGAGAGTATTTCAATTTTTGTGTTTGATTCAAATTTTAGGAGGGGAGGTGAGCCAAATTCCCCCTAGCATCACTTTTTGTTCCCTCCCAAATTGTACTCTATTTACATATTATTGGTATCCTTTATTGAAACATTGATGCTCATAGCTTATTTTAGATTATAGCTCACAAGTCACATAACTTAATAGAGTTTGAGCCAACCTAATATTGTTGAATGGAGATTTTGTTTGACTTCTATTATTTACTTTTTGTAGTTCGTTTGTTTCCATTGATCAAAATATGAAATACATGAACCAATGGTCTTGAACAAAAGGTATATAGAAATGCATGACATGTTCATTACTGTCATGCAGAAAATTCCATTCACAACTATGTTTGGCTTTAGCATTATTCAAATAGTATGTTTAGAAAACTATGGAAGGCATGAACATGGAACAAATATCCAAAGATCGGATTACAGGCTTGTGTAGTTTACGTGTTTAAGTTATGCTCAATTTTCATTTTCTGATCCTGAGACCTGGTGTTTTGGATTAGTGTAGTTGCATTGTATTATAACCTTTCTTGTCCTTCTCTTTACTATGGGCTATGTGAGTTTTGTTTTCTTTATGTCATTTGCCATGTTGATATTTGTTCTGAACAAGGAATGTTTGTACTTATTACTAGTTGAACATAACTTTTTTTTTTGTAGATAAATAATGATGATATCGATGAATAATTTCAAGATTTGGAAGCACTAGAGGATGAAACAGATGTTTTATGTTTAAGTTTTTTTTATAGATGTTGTTTTGATAGTAGTCAATAATAATTGATCTTATGTCTTACGATGTTCTTATATATATATGTTTGACAAATATTTGAAGGTTAATAGTAACAATTAACACTGTTTCTATATTTTTTTTAAATTATTGTTTTATCACACGGTTCAAAATGGTAGCTGTAGCTTACAATGACGCATTTTAAAATTGCTCTATCAAAACGGTTTTAGTTATACAAACGGCAGATACGCGTTGCGATAGCAATTTGAAAACCGTTTTGGAAAATCAGATTTGACAACGGTTTTTGTTGGCAACGACATAAAATTGTTGTTTTCAAATTTATAAACCGTTCTTTAAAGGATACCTAGGCATACAGTTTTATTTTTGTCGTTGCGAAAGGAAAAGACAACGCCTTGGTTTGTCACAGCCCTGAAATTGTTCTGTTAGCTAACGAAAACAGTTTTTTTGGATTAACCAACGCTTTCCTTGCGTTGCCTAAGAATAGAAATGTTTTATGCCGTTCTCTCATACTCGTTTCACTATTTTCTCATTAGTTTTTCATCTCTATGAAGAATGTTAAGGGCAGTGTTAACCTGTTTCAAGCGGTTTTGGTTTACCTAAGCCGCGCAGATTTATGGCCATGGATATAGGTACCACCAATACAGGAATTTGCACATCTAACGATGCTTTGAACGGGGATTCCGGTTATTACAGGTAAATAATTCAAAACGATGATGAACTAAAATTAATTATTATATTATGTGATGTTTGTGTTGTTTGTGTTGATTTGAATTTCTTTCTAGGATCATAGGCATGGAACGCGATACTAAAGCCATTGCAAGCGATCTTCATTCGATAGTAACTACCTCTCTCTCTCTCTCTCTCTCTCTCTCTCTCTCTCTCTCTCTCTATTAATTCCCAAGTGATGGCTCGGTTGGTTGAGTTTGGACACTCAAATTAGCTGCAAATTAGTGTTGATTAGGGTATGAAGATTGCATCCAATTTCAGATTGAGAAGTTTTAGTGTTTGGGATCGAATTCTATTTTTTTTTACATGGATATTGTAGTCTGGATTAAATTTTGGGTAAACTTTTGTACTTTTGTGCTAAATTAAATTTTCGGTAAACTGTTGTTATAGTTTTCATCGTTCAATCCCCTGCAGATATGCGATCACAATGTGAAAGGTCTTATTGTGGGGATTCCTTGTGGATACCCACCTAAACCTAATCATCCACATGCAAATTTTGTTAATTATTTTATTACCAAGATGGACTCAGAGAGGTTGCTTGGGGATATTCCTTTTGTATTCCAAAATGAACGTAATTCCAGTCAGATTGCTAACCTCGTTATGAGGAAGAGGATGAAGGAGATGAAGGCGATTTTCCGCAAAAACCTGCCTCTGCCTCCTATGTATACCAAGGATTCTGTTGCATCCCAAGTCATCTTGGAGGTTAGTTTTAATTTAATTTGTGACTAAAAGATGAACAGTGTAAAAGAAATTGAAGACGAACTTCAAATATTCATGTTCTTCTTTATCTTACTTTGATTTAAAAGGTGTGTTTTTTTTTTTATATAAATTTATAGTTGATAGATCTCAGAATAGCCTTTGAACAAGAATTGGAAACAGTCAACTTTGTATTCACATTCTATAACACTTAGGGCTTGTTTGGTTGTGTTTTGCTTTTCAGTTTTTGAAAACTGTTTCATAAATCTGTTTTTAAAACCTGTTTTTAAGAAGAAAATAAAAAAAATATATGTTTGGGAATTATATTTTCAAATGAAAAATAAAAAAACTTGTTTGGAAACATTATTTTAAGAATACATTTTCAAAACTATTTTTGACTCAATAATTTTTTTAAACAAAAAATCATAAAAATTTGTTTGATTTTAAATAGTATGTGTTTACCGTGACTTTTAGTTAATTAAAAAATCAACCAAATTTGTCTAACTTTTAACTTTTATATTATATGAGCTCAATAGTAGTTTTTTAGAGGATGAGCTCAATAGTTGAATATTGTATTAATAAAATATTACAGATTGATTAATAAATATTTTTTTGAAATATTGTAAATATAGGTATGTAGTGTACCGTTAAATCACAATGAATTTGAGTATATTTTACATAATATCACTCACACTTGTATCTTTACAAAGTGAGTTTTATCTTATTTGTTGTGAGTATTTTTTGTGTGGATATTCAGTGTGTGAGTTCAATTGTCATCCCTAATTTCAAATCGAGATAAATAAATAAAATTATTGGAATAAATTTTTTATTATTTGAATTATTTCAAAATGGTAAAACAATTTAGTGTAAGATCAATTAGAGAAAGTTGGAAATCATTAAACAAAAAACTTGAAAAATGTTGGTCCCAAATATTTTTCTACAGTGTAAAATGAAGTTTATGCCTTGTTTATTCAAGAAAAATGTATGGCCATAGACTATTTTTTCTAGAGTATGTATGATTTACATTCTAGAGTATGTATAAAGTTTTTTTTGGATTAACCAACGCTTTTAAGCTAGACCGCAACGGAAAAAATAAAACCGCATGCCTAGGTATCCTTTAAAGAACAGTTTATAAATTTGAAAACAACAATTTTATGTCGTTGCCAACAAAAACCGTTGTCAAATCTGATTTTCCAAAACGGTTTTCAAATTGCTATCGCAACGCGTATCTGCCGTTCGTATAACTAAAACCGTTTTGATAGAGCAGTTTTAAAATGCGTCTTTGTAAGCTACGGCTACGATTTTGAACCGTTGTGATAAAACAATAATTTAAAAAAATAATATAAACAGTGTTAATTGTTACTATTAACCTTCAAATATTTGTCAATCATATATATATATATATATATATATATATATATATATATATATATATATATATATATATATATATATATATATATATATATATAAGAACATAGTAAGACATAAGATCAATCATTAATGACTACTATCAAAACAACATCTATAAAAAAAACTTAAACATAAAACATCTGTTTCATCCTCTAGTGCTTCCAAATCTTGAAATTATTCATCGATATCATCATTATTTATCTACAAAAAAAAAAGTTATGTTCAACTAGTAATAAGTACAAACATTCCTTGTTCAGAACAAATATCAACATGGCAAATGACATAAAGAAAACAAAACTCACATAGCCCATAGTAAAGAGAAGGACAAGAAAGGTTATAATACAATGCAACTACACTAATCCAAAACACCAGGTCTCATGATCAGAAAATGAAAATTGAGCATAACTTAAACACGTAAACTACACAAGCCTGTAATCCGATCTTTGGATATTTGTTCCATGTTCATGCCTTCCATAGTTTTCTAAACATACTATTTGAATAATGCTAAAGCCAAACATAGTTGTGAATGGAATTTTCTGCATGACAGTAATGAACATGTCATGCATTTCTAGATACCTTTTGTTCAAGACCATTGGTTCATGTATTTCATATTTTGATCAATGGAAACAAACGAACTACAAAAAGTAAATAATAGAAGTCAAACAAAATCTCCATTCAACAATATTAGGTTGGCTCAAACTCTATTAAGTTATGTGACTTGTGAGCTATAATCTAAAATAAGCTATGAGCATCAATGTTTCAATATAGGATACCAATAATATGTAAATAGAGTACAATTTGGGAGGGAACAAAAAGTGATGCTAGGGGGAATTTGGCTCACCTCCCCTCCTAAAATTTGAATCAAACACAAAAATTGAAATACTCTCTCCCCTCCCCTCCAAAAACCCCGAACCAAACGAACTCTAAAAAACAAAGTTGTCTGAATTATGAAACAAAATAAACAAATATTAGTTTCTAAACTTTCTAATTATTGCAACTAGAGACTGATATTGCTTGTTTAATAAACACAAGAGCAGTGCTTAATCTCATCTCATTATTTATAGACTAAGAGCTTAAAATCAATGAATTTTCCTCCTTAAGCATGGGAGAAATTCTACAGTTCAGTTGAAATTTAGAGGGTGTGATAAATAAAACAAGCGAAGTATATAGTAATTTAGATGTCATTTGAAACAAACCTGATGAAGAAAAACTATCTTAAGTGCACTTCCACTCTTTTGCCTTTATTATATATATTCTCGCTAACATATTCTTCCATACCATGCACTTCTAAATAAGACTTGCTCAATATCTTATGAACTTGGCATTGTGCCTAATTACTCCAACTCCTGTAACATATGAAGAACTATCACAATCATATTGGATGATGGTGTCATGAAAAACTCTCACAAAAGCTTAAGCTTAAGGTCAAAACTAGAGCTAGGTAAATCACCTATTATAATATAGACAAAAAATATCTAGATGATTCTTGTTAGTGGAATATAAAACAAAACAGAATCACTCTTGAACATAAGAACACCAGCAAATAGATACCAAACAAAATGCCTAGTTGTTGTTATATATAGTTAAATAAGAACTAAGAACAAGATAAATAAAAGCACACATTGAGACCTTCTCTCGAAGTACCACACCAACATGGGGAATATGTGGACTTAGCACTTACATGCAACTAATGATATTCGATCTATGATACCTCCACATGAATCCTCCCACTGATTAGTAATAGACAACATTGTTAGTGAAACTTTAGATTCATGGTTGTCACTTTATAATGCACTTTCAGGATGCAGAGTTCCTAAAAAAAAAGTCACTATCATGTTTTTAATTATCGACATTAGCAAATAATATGCTTTTTATAAGTACATAGAAAAAAGATTCACGAGGAACAGAAACCATGTATCATAACAGAAACATAACCAAACTGTAATATAACCTTCGAATTCTGCAATTAAACTTTAAGACCTTGTTAGAGACAGTTTTATAGAAGAAATAAAATGGCTAAACATAGTTTTATACAATTAGGTTGAAAACTCAACTGCTTGAAAGCTAAATAAATATCGAAAGTTGTTGATGGAGTAGGAAAGAATGATAACCTTACATCATTGTTTATTAGAAAGCTTTCGGAATTTTTCCCCTGGCATTACTAAGCAATGATTATTGTTGCCCTCTTTATTGATCACCATATGAGCCACCACTTATTTTTCATGTAGCTGGAGTCAAGCATATAACATCATCAAAATTAAAACTTGTCTACATCATAATGATCTAAATACAATTAGATTTAAAACATGTCAACATTCATAAAGAGAAAATGATAATGTAGACTAGAAAAATACGTGATAGGTTTTATGGCAACCAGAAAATAATGATCTAAATACAGTTAGATCTAAATGGTCTTTTGTTGGATGGGATTGTAATCAATAGTCTATGGTCCTTAGAAGATAGCATTGAAGTCAAGAACACTTACACACAAGAGTTAATTAACAACTTCACACAGGAAAGGAATGTTTACTAACAATACCCCTCTATAAAAGAGAAAGAAAATGATACATGCAAGCATCACTAATGTTAACAAAGACACTGCAGTAGTGTGTATGAATGGATATAATGATAGAAAATAAGGCCTTGCAGTCAAAAGTTTATGAGCTACCTCAAGAGTCTTAGGATATAAACCACCAAGTTATTTGAACTTAGTTAGGACAAATCAACATCACTTCCACAAAATTAACATCACTTGAAAAACTATTGTACGATATATTTTAACACTTTCTCTTATTGGTGAAATTTATTTAGGTTCAACACTTTGGAAATAGGTTCTACATAAACATTGGTTTCACCCAATAAAAGAGTAGGTGTTAGAGTGAGTGTTGAAAAGAGAGTGGTGCTAGCACTCCTCCCTCTCGCTCTCTCTCACTCACTCTAAACATTAATACTTCAAATAGAGCACACTCTAAAAAAACAATCACCAAAAGTGACGGCAAATTAGAGGCAACATAGTTACAAATGTCAACATTAAAATACCCTGCATATTTTAGAGTAAAGTTTCACTTCATTATTGAATATCAGATATTTTTTCATCATCCGGTTCTTTTAATTTTATAAACACCCTACGCTTATTTGAATAAACCTCTTACAAATAAAATAAAATAAATAGTGGGATTTTGTTTGAACAATTATTATAGAAAATTAATTACCCACGAAACATAAAATTAAAATTGGCTAACTTAAAATTAGAAACATATTCAAGTTCACAGTTAACAATTATTGTGCATTTACAAATTAAAAAATAATAAGAAATAGATAAAGTCAGCACAAGAACGACCAACAACAAGAGGGAGAAAGGGAGAATCTTTTCAAAATTTGCAATCCGCTGAAAACGAATTCATAGAATTTCAGACAAAAAACCTAAAATTCGATATTGAACAGAGGCAATAAAAGCATTGATAGCGTGAATGTTAAAATAGTTGGAAGTCATGTGTAGTTAGGTAAGGTAGTTAGACTAGAGTTAGTAATCAACTATAGTTAGTTGATAAGTAAACTAGAGTTAGTAGCTTGGTTAGAAGTTAGTTAGAGTTAGTTACTCAAACTAATCTCTATATATAGGAGCACTATTGTACTCATTCATCATCTTTTTTCAATCTATTCATTTCTACAATGAGTTTCTATGAGTATCTCCCACATGAGTACTCTTATGCTTGCTATCTTGCTTACATCTATGATTTTTCTCCCTATGATTCCATGATTCTCAACATGGTATCAGAGCGATACCCAAGGGAGGAAGATGATGATGATGCTTCCGCTTCCGATTCAGCATACGATGAAGATGAAGAATCCGGTGTTGATGAAGTGGTTAGAGCTTCTGCACAACTTCTAGAATCTTCCGCTTCGCACAATCAAATCATTTTTGGTAGTTTTGATTCTCCAATTATTCCAATTTCAAGTCCTTCAATCGAACCAAAATTTGATGGATTATCCATCAAGATTGGGGAGATTTCATGTGTTCTCACTGATTTTTGCAAGAGTATCATCGATGATGATGATTCAGTATTTGCTACTCCACAAGATGATGAGGAACATAATGTTCCTGAATCTGAATTGAAGACTCGCAATGCTGATTTCGTCAACTCTGAACCGCTGGAAGTTCTCGTCATAATTTTTTCGGTGAGATTGTGTAACGTTGTTTACGGCATCGCCGCCGTGAAGCTTTTTGCTTCGTGGTCGTTCGTCGGAAAGCAATATGAACATCCTGTTTTTGCCATCAACAAACAACTTCGATTTCTCCAGTTACAAGACGAATCAATCATCAATTTCGATTCCGGCGAAAGAGTTGGTTCGTGTTTTCTGTTCTCCATTTACACAGTTCTCCGACGAATCCAATTCCGTTTGTGGTGGATACCTTGGGATCGAGGGAGGCATATCCTGATTCCGGTGAAACCTTCTCTTCACAACTTTCCAAAGTCACTGTCATGCCAAGAAACACTTTTGGTTCGTTATGCTACGCGTCATTGCAATATTCTAGCGTTTCGTAGTTCGCAGCGAAAAACGATTTTGGTTCAAACTGTTTTCGATTGTCCGTTTGAAAGAATCACAAAGTGCGTTAGGTGAAGTGCGTTTGGGAAAATCAATTCCTGCTACAAATTATTCTGCATAGCATAGGCTTGCAACATCGAGCCCTGTTTCTGTTCTTCCCTGCAGAATAATGTGTTGCAAAAGTGGTTTTTTGGAGAAGCAATTTCTGATCTGTTTTGGTTTCTTTACAGAACTGGGTTTAGAGAATTATTGTTTTTCCGTTCCTGAATTACAGTGTCGAATCACAAAAACGCGTTTTCAAAAAGCTGTTTTGCAAATGCGCTTTTGGAAAAGCTGTTTTGGGGAAATCAAGTTCTTTTTGCACAAGCTTCTTTTGGTTCAGTGGTGCAGATTTCCTTTTGTGAAAGCATGCTATTTCTTGCAAGACGGTTCTGGCTTTCTCACATATTGGGAATCAAGATGGGCTTTCTTAGTTATGTTGGATTTCATTATCATTTTCTGATTTTACTAGTTTACACTCCTTGTTTTACTTAGTTCTTATAGTATAAAAATTTCAATTGTACTTTCATTGTATTCCAAACTCAAATTGGTGAATTTCTCCATTTTGAGTTTGAAGGAGGCTGTTAAAATAGTTGGAAGTTATGTGTAGTTAGTTAAGGTAGTTAGACTAGAGTTAGTAATCAACTATAGTTAGTTGATAAGTAAACTAGAGTTAGTAGCTTGGTTAGAAGTTAGTTAGAGTTAGTTACTCAAACTAATCTTTATATATAGGAACACTATTGTACTCATTCATCATCTTTTTTCAATATATTCATTTCTACAATGAGTTTCTATGAGTATCTCCCACATGAGTACTCTTATGCTTGCTATCTTGCTTACATATATGATTTTTCTCCCTATTATTCCATGATTCTCAACAGTGAACAACATACGACCAGAAATGAGATAGCAACAAACCATGTACCTTAGTGAATCGCAGAAAAACCTTCGTCAGTCAATCGCTGCAAACGCCGCCGCCTATCGTAAGTCTCGAATATCGACACAAAAGTGGGAGGATGGAATAGATAAAGAAATTAGCGATTTAAGGATGAAGCCAACCGATAAATAATTTTGTGAGTCTCTTGGGATTTATCAACTGAGAGTGATGAATAATTTAGGGATTCTGAGTTTCTCAGATAAACGATATTTTGGGGGTTTGGCTTTCGTGATTTCGAGAACAGAAGAGAGGAGAATGAGTTTGATTTTGATTTTGATATTTCGTCAAAGAGGAGTTTTAATTTTATTGAACACGATAATGAGAAATTTTGTGTTAGTTTAACACACTTAATTATATATTTTATTTTATTTAATAAATAATTTCAAATTATTCATATAAAAAAATAAAAAATTATATCAAAACGTTTGTTTAGCATTGCCAAAAAATTTGACAAACTACCGTTCTATTTGGTATATACGACAATATGCTTTTAAGCCTTAGCATAATTTTTATTACGGGTACATACCCTACCACAACAAAATACGTAAAACGTTGAATATGACCCTCTACAAGAACAGTTTTTTTTACCTTTGCAAAGTCAGGCGTTGTTGTAGACTCAAAATGTTGTAGTGATTTGGATATTATTGTACTTCGATTGTTTTTTCGGTCAAGAAGAAATTAAAATAAACAAGCTAACCAGGGGAAGAACAACCCCTATAATCATCCATAAACACGGAAACTAAAAGAGGAAAAGAAACATAAAAAACATTCCAACAAGAGCGCGATTTGGTGCCCCTAAGCAGATAGCATATCAACAACTTTATTAGCGCCGTCATGAATGATTAGATGAAGGGGGGAGAGTTCATGTTATGAGAGAAGAGTGGAGAGGGGGAAGAGTTCATGCAACAATGGAGGGGAAAGAATTCAATTTGTGCTGTTAATTTTTCTGCGTGACTTATGACACCTGCGTGACTTAAGTCACCGTAAATATTTTAGGAAGTTTGGTTGAGAGTGAGCGATTTTTGATGAGAGACGAGCAATTTTCAAACCAAAAAAACAACAATAAAAAAACAAATGTTGGAATATAGACGTTTCTGGATGGGAATAGTACAGGCTAAAATGTCTCCTAGAAACCATTATAAAATCCAAAGGAAAACCCCTATAAATTATTTGTCCACTGTTGTCCTCTTTATCACCAAAGTTAATACCCAAAGAAAATTGACACAATAATTCATCTAATCTAACCTACTTGGATTAAGTGCAAGTATTGGCTTGAAACATTGGAGTGTGCTCATCGTAAGATCTCATATTTTCAATGATGCCAATTACAAGTGACTTTAAACGGACCCTTTACAAGTGAACGGTTCCTCAAATTAGTCGTCATTGAGCCGGATGTCGAGTTTTAAAAAACCTAAAAAATAATCCATCTAATCTATCAAACTAATAACATAAACTATAACTTTCATCTCAAAGTCAATAGTATTAAAGTTGAAGTTAGCTTGTTAATTAAATTGCACAATTGCACTGGTATAGTTCATCAATTGGTTCATAATATTTCCGTTTCATTTTCTCTCATATACGACCAAGTCTATGTAAGTTAATTAAGTTCAAAAAATATAATAAAGTAATAAGTTGGATAGATGTAACCAACCACTACTACTACGTGGACCTAAAAAAAGGGATCATTCATTGACATTTAGTACAGAACTTTCTCTGAGTAGAAACTGTAAAAAGCAAGAAAAAGTGATTAATTGGTCACAAGATTTGTGGCGGGTTTTTCTTTTAAAAAGAGAAAACTCATATCAAAGACAAAAAACAATAGGAAACCCACGTTCCTATTTAACATTTCTAACCGTCTTTCACAACTCACCGCATCACTGTTCCCCTTTCTTTACACAATCTAGTAACTAAACAAAAACAACCTTAGCCAAATCTAACATTTACAAAACATCATCAGTTATCACATTTTACAAACAACAAAATAATGATGAAGTGGGGTGCAAAAAAACCTTCTTCTTCATCAGCATCATCATCTTCTTCTTCTACTTCTTCTGGTCCTTTTTCTTGGCTTTCTAAGTTGAAACATATGAGAATCAATTCAGATTCAAATCATGCAAAAATATTGAAACAGAAAGAAAAGAAGAATTCTCCACCTTCATGTTTTGATATTGGTGGAAAATATGGTAACAAAAGTGGAAGAAAACAAGGTATAGTCAAGTTAAAAGAGGAGGATATTATTGGCTTAGAAGATCAAAGAAAAACGGTGAATGATAAGAAGGGTTTGATGAAGATTGATGAGTATGAATATGATAGAGAAAAGGAATATGAAAATATAAGGAGAAGATTTGAGAGGAAAGCACAACAGGTTTTGGAAGAACAATTATTGAAATTAGAAAGAGAAGCAAAAGAAGTAGAAGATGTTAAATTTGAATATGAATCTCCAAGAACAATTTGTACACCAAGAACAACACATTCTTTTGCTTCTTCTAATGCAGATTTGACGAAGAATTCTTCTAGCTTAAGAAATATTCGTTTTGAGAAAAGTGAAATTGCATCATCTCAGAAGAAACAAAGTTATGAGAAGCATAGTTTGAAAAAACATGAAGAGTTGAAGGTAAAGACTCAAGAAAAACAAAGGAGGAAACCAAAGAAAGTTTCAAGGGTGAAAATATATTCACCAAGATTGGTTTCAAAGGTTGAAATATGCAGAATAAAAGCATTAGAAGAAATGAGGAACAAAGCAAAACAAAAGATGAAGAAAGAAATTGTGGAGGAAATTATTAGTACTAAACCAGAATTAGATAGTTTTGCTGTGATTAAATGTTCATCAAATCCAAAGCAGGATTTTAGAGATTCAATGATTGAAATGATTGAAGAGAAACAGATTAGTAAGGCAGAAGAAATGGAAGAGTTGTTGGCATGTTATTTGACTTTGAATGCTGATGAATATCATGATCTCATAATCAAAGTATTTAGGCAGGTATGGTTTGATATGAGTCAATATGGTTTAGGTGTTAGATCAGAAATGCAATGCGGTTTCTATGAATGATAATTACCAATTAGAGTAGTTAACTAACTGGCTTAACCAGAAATGTAAATAGTTTATTTATTGTAATTTCGCAAGTATTTGGTGTTTTTGTTATGCTTTAATTTATAACTTGAAACTCTTGAGTAATTTATCCACTTATTTAGCTATTTTAGTGTTGATCAGCATAGATTTTGTCATATTTCATGTTTCTAGCCTCTAGTTAACTACTAGCAATAATTATTTTGTGCATGCTTATATATTTAATTTATATATGATATACTTTATTGCTACAATCAAATCAAAGTTACCTATAGTCAATATTCCACGCTATCGGCTATAAGTCAATAGCTATGGCAACGGGTCAGGGGTGGATTTTGTCTCTCATAAGTCATATCTTCGACTAATCCAACCCTACCCCTATCGCTTTCTAGATTGAAAAGTGGATACTCATCCACATCTATAAAAAAGGAAGAAAAAATTATTTACTAGTTAATCAGGTTTGGGACTGAGGACAAGTACCAAATTTTTTTCCTTTCCCCGACATTCAATATCCGAACTCGAACTTACACTCGGTTAAAGATAATTTTTTTTCTAATAAAGTCGGGGCAAACTCAGACGGATATCCGATTCGACTCCTTTTGTAAGCCTACCCAGCATTGAACTCAAACAGAAGCTAGTGCTGTTTTTGAAGTAGGTTATGTAGGAAAATCGGAAACAATGATATAAAAAGAGACACGTAGGAAGAAAGTAAAGAATCTAGTTAATGATTAATATTAGCAAACAAGAGTTAATGCATGCTCTACTATGCACATCATCATGTTTGGATGTATTGGGAAGATATTACAGAATAGAAGTAAAAGAGATTAAATGACTTTTTGTTTTTGTAAGAGCAATGACTAAATTTTCTATATAAACTTTATAATTTTCAAATTAGTTAATGTGGTGTCAGGGCAAACAAGGTACTATTTCTCCATTCTGAAATATACTGCAGCCTTAAGAAGAAAAAAGCTTCCTGCATTTGATACTTACTGTACGTATACTACATAGTACATACATTAGTATCAGCTCTGTGTGCACTAAACTGAACTCCACTTTTAGTTTGTCACATACAACGATAGTCTAATTTTAGTTTACACGATTAAATTGTGCGGATTAGAGTTCAAGATATCTCAATTTTTACAATCAGGTCTATCTATTTGTTAACCAATCCATTGTTAAATATTAGGAGCCAATTTGCTAAATTAAAACTAGGATTAAGATTGTGCAATCATGATATCTAAACAACTAAAACCTATATATTAAACAACATTGTCATGCAAGTATGAAAAATACAATACTAGTAAATTAGGATATGGATGTCTTATTTCTAACGCATGATTCCATAACACGGTCAGTCCAAAAGTAGGCAGCTCAAACACTTGTTTGTTTTAGACCCCAAATTTTGGTTGAAAATAAAGGCCACACAAGAATCAAATTGTTGATATATAAAACCTTGAGAAAATATTTGTACTAAAAAAAAACCGTAGAGAAAATATTGTACCAACAAAATTTCCTTCAGCATACACGTGTCACGTGGCCCTTTTCACTGTTTTAAAAAATTCTTCCGCTCTAAGATTTTAGCATTGCTCTTTCTGAAATTGGATCCTCTCGTCCTTTTTGTTCAGTCATCCTTCATTTTCCTAATCCAATGGTTGATTGACTTACAAAGGAAAAAACAAAACAAAACAAATGAGAGAGAGAAAAAACATGTGGGCTGAATGGTTGAGATTAGTGCAGCACTCAGAGAAATGGTAGAAGAGAATCCAAATCCGATTTTTCTATACACCAGTCCTTTTTTATTGTTAAAAAGTTGCCCCTTTTTATTTCATAAAAAATAAAAATAAAACACTGCACTTGCTTTTAACGTTTTTTTTTTGTGTAGCTCCAAAAAGAAAACTTAAATTTTTGCGTAGCATACTCTTGTTTTATTTTTTTAAAAAAAGGTGATATTGAATTTAATATATGACTGTATAATATATATATATATATATATATATATATATATATATATATATATATATATATATATATATATATATATATATATATATATATATATATATATATATATGGGGGCTGTTAACTTGCACCCACCCAAAAACACTAAGGTGCAAGTTAACAAGCTACACCTACTAGTCTTTTACTAAAAAACCCAATTTTCATTATCTTAGATAACTTGTAATTAAAGGGCAGTGCTGTCAATTCCAAAAAAAAAAATTCAGAACAAAAAACAATACCACCGTAATAGTCGGATCTGTTATGTGTTTTGCGGCGAACATTGAATTTTTTAAATGTTCTTTGGTGCAACAAAATATTTAATTAAATACACCATTTGCTAATTAATACTATGATTAATGTATTATTTTTTTAACGTCTTTTGACGGTTGTATTATTTTTTTAACTTGCACCTTAGTGTTTTTAGGTGGGTGCAAGTTAACAGCCCCCTATATATATAGTAAAATCATGAATTCTATGTTAGTTTCTTCTACGTAAAATCATACGATACTCATTGAATTATATGTTATTTGATGAGTATACATATGATGTTAAATTATTCTAGAGAAAAACAACTTAATCTATGTTCAATATCACGATGGATGTGCCAGAATTACAGTGATGCACCACGATTTTCTAAAAGTTACACATAATTTTTGTAGTTTGTGTAAAATCACGATGAGTCAGCGTGATTCTAGCACACCTACACTGACACCATTAGACATAGAAAGGGGGGAGGGAGCCGAACTTCATTGGGAAGCTCTCTTCGCCACTGGTTTGGCTCAAATGTGAGTTAGACTTAATTGTTTGTTGTGGAGGGGTGATTCGGGTGCGAGGAGTGATAGCCCATGCGATGCGATTTACGGGTATTGTTGTAATCTGGACCATAATATTTGTAGTTTGTAGTTTCTTTAATTTTTTATTAGTGGTTATTATTCTAACAATAAATGTGTTTGGACACCGTTATCTTTTGAGCTAGCTTTTAAAATGATATTCAAACTCATTTAACATGGTAACAAAGTTGGGTTAAGCATTGCAATGTGAGAGTTAGACCTAAGACCCACACTAAGCGTGATAATGGGCATTGCTCAAGTTCTCAATTTGATATATAGATGCGTCTGACTTAACAAATAAAATGAGAATTCCAACCTAATTATTACAACTCACAAAAGCAACTACAAAGGGGAGAGATACTACAACAAAACAAAAACAAAAATAGGAATCACTACAAATCATAGACAAACATTGCTAGATTCTGCATCCTATTCTCTTAGGGATACAAGAAGTACACGTCGCCCATGCATAAATTCTTTCATGTTAAGCATTTTATATAATAGCTACACAATGCCAAAATAACTAATTAATAATGGTTGTATAAAGCCAAGTAAACAGTCTCAAGTTACAGTACCAGTTCCAGAGTATGGTTGCATGGAATTATATATACTACTGTTAAAAAGTTGATGGCATTAAAATTTCCTTGTTGCAAATAGTACCATCTGATTGAATCATGCTGAAAGCAGAGGCTTTGTCCCTAGCAACATAATATGGCAAAACTAGTTGTTTGATACCGTACGTGTAAGAATTTCTGCCTCATGTCTATGCTATCTATAATTCAGTCTTTATATTTTTTGGAACTTGAAATTCATACCTACCATTAATTAATAAATAAATACTAACATTGAAGCCTTTCTCTTTAGCATGATTTTAAATGACCGGCAATCCAACAAAATGTGCATTCCATTTTGGCATGTATACCATCTAAACTTTTACTGCATAATGCATGGTAATCTATAGTTTGATTTTGACAATTTACCTATCATGGTAATTTTTATATTATATATATTCCAAACCGATCCTCATTGTTTACTTGTTATGAGAATTTCACTGTTAACCCTGATCTAATCCCAAAAAAGGTTTGGCAATTGGAAAATATAAATTAGTGTGTTTGATTCTATCGTGACAAATTAAATATTAATTTTTGATCTGTTCGGCAACGACAGAAGAATGCAAAGGTGACGGTGCGGTGTTCCGGCACGGTGGCAGTGTGGTCCTTACGGTGGAACGAAGGGTGCCTGAAGACACGTTAGCACTCCAATGCTTAATTCAGTATAGGAAATGAGGTTGAATGTATAAAAGTATGTGAGAAACGATGATGGTGCGGTGCTCCGATACGATGGCGGTGTCATCCGTCCGTCGTTACTCAATTTTGAATTAATTATTTAGTTAAAAATTAGTTGAATATAAAAGTTACTTGTGTTTTGATACATTCACATAAAAATTAGGTGAAAAATAAATTTGAGTCTTTGTTTTGAAAAGACGAAGAATGTATGTAATGATAACCATCCAAAGCCTAAGATGTGTCGAAGATAAAAATTACGAAAACAAGTCTCAATACAAATACTCAACACCAAAGTCAAACTAAACACACTAAGCACTAGTATGAATAATACATAAAACTCAAACCAAAGATGTCTGTCAACTATGTAGTAGAATGCATCCACCATCGATTAAGTTCAAATTTAAAACCTTAACCATATGTTTCGAGTCACCATCATGACACCGATTTTAAAAAACTGTAAAGTTTGAGGTTAAAAAGATAATATCTTCAACTTCAAGCTAGAATCGATTCTACAACAAAAGTATTTTTACTTGATAACATTCAAATACCTCAAAATCATTTTTATGTGTCTGAAATCAGAAAACTAATAGAAAACATGCATTTTATGTAAAATATTTTTTTAAAAAAAAAATGAATGAGGAGGGTTGAATATCCCTTCTTTTCTCTTTTAACTGTTTTTGTCTTTGATAGTTGCAAGTTGCAACATTATTAGTGAGGAAGTCACCTCAGTAACTGTTTTACAGGTCACAAATCAAAGTCTTGTTGTTTCGTTAAAAAAAAATTACAACTCTCTTACTACAGTGTAAAAAAAAAAACAAAAATGCAAATCCATCCCTGTTTGGAAGTATCCAAAATTGATTTATTTCTTGATTTAACAAAATATTAATTGTACTAGATATTGTTAATTTAGTCCACATTCAGACCTTATTATGTACAATGTTCTTTATAAATTTGGTATGAAGTCGATTGTTTACGATAAATTAAGTAGTAGTTGTGGAATACATTAATCACAACGACAGTAACCATTTACATTGCATATTTTATTGTGTAAAATCACCTCTACTCCCTTGCATAATAATCAGCGACTTTCTTTGAGTTCACTTCAACATCGGCATTCCCTAATTGTAACTCATTAATCCACACAATAGTGTGATATAACCCCAAAGCTTCGCCAACTTCCACTGAGCATAAGGGTGTAATCCATAGAATTTTAGATAGCACATAACACCCTTCCTCATCTTGAATACATATACCTATCCCTACTCTATTGAGGGATGTTGAGAATGACGCATCAACATTACATTTTAACCTCCTCATTGCTGGTTTCCGCCATCTTTGCTCTGCTGTTCTGCTGTACCACTAGTCTGCTTGTCTTCTGTCGCGCTATTGCTGCTACTATTATGCCTTGTACCAGCAGCGCATGCATTTTGTAGTCTGTTCGCATAACGCCAATCCTCCAATAAGTGCTTCGCGTGCTCCAGAAGGCTGCTATCCGTTTATGTAGTTTGCTGCCAAATTTTGAGATTTCTGCTCTTCCACATCTCCAGAGGATAGTAGTGTAACTCTCAGCTTGGCTGCTGTTGACATGTTGTAACATTATAAAATTACATCTTCCGCACTTTGATATTGCTGAACCAAAGGCTCAAGCCTGCTCCAAACTCCACTTGCGCGCCATACGTTAACCGCTGTCGAACAATGGAAGAAAAGGTGGTAGCTGTCCTCAGTTGCCTCATTACAATCCACACAAGTTAAGGGACAAGTGACACCTCTACTCTATATCGAACAAAATTATATCGACGGAGGAAATTTGTGGGGTGAAAATAGACAATAATTTCAACTAATTTGTGACACCTCTATTATACTCTTTTCCTTGCTTTACAAATCAACAAAAGGAAACAATCATTTGTATCAATGTATTGATAGTTGCACATACCAAGTGATAACTACATTTCCAAATGACATATAAAGTTTAGCCACATCCTTTGAAACTTTGCTGCAGGCCCTTGAGGGCTAGTTCTTATCTACTTCGAAAATAATTTTCTCATCACAATGCAACACATATTAACTGGAGAAAACAACAATTAAAGAACAAAGTTTAAACATATAATCAAAATATTTTGTATTTCCCAATATAAAAATATAAATCCAATAATCTATCCTAGATTTCTTTTTAATGTAATCCTCTCATGTCTCATGAATTCAATAATCAACGATTCTTTCCATTCTTGCAAGTCACAATTATGCATAATCTCAAAATATATTGGTGTCTGTAGAGAAAACAAGGGACAACGAACAACTCAATTTCATTTGCAAAGGGTTCGCGGTGTAACCGCATTTGCAATCACAATTTCATATTATGTAAAGTAAAAACAAAAAATGGGACTACTGAGGAATAAAATAATTGGCTACATTCTACCATCAACCAAAACCAAGGATTATGAATATCCAACATAGCCAAATATGCATACTTAAAACTATTACATATAATTGTGCAACATAAAAATTGATTAAGAATGCCCTATCCATTTTGTAATTGTAAGGTAATTTAGACTCTTTTGGTACGCCAATATTGGCCAACTCGACTCGGTATATCTTCATTTTCCGATTCGTCCTGCAAGTATTGTCCCCAAAATTCATTATTATAATCAGTAGTAACCGGGGATGTTACGACGGGTTGTTCTTCTGGTTCAACAAAATCAGGGACAGCTGCAACAGTTGGCTCAACTACAACAAGATCGGAAGCATCGATTACCGCTGGCTCAGTTGCAACCGGATTAGGAACAACGATTACATTCGGCTCAGTTGCATCATGATTAGGATTAACAACTACATCCGACTCAGTTGCAACTGGATCAGGAACAACTACCACTGGCATGGAGTTCATGTCGACTTCTAGTGACTTGGGCTGAACTTCAACATCTAGTTGCATACAAGATGTTATTGGACAGCCTACATAATTCATTGAGTCATCAAAATCTACATTCGGATGTCTTTGAAAATAAGAGGCACCAAGATAATTTTTAATCTCCTCCCAACTTGTCATTGATGATTCAAGCAAATTTAATTGTTCCACGTTTAATGATAGAAGAGACACACTCGGGTCGTTTTCTTTATGTATTACATGAGAAGTTCCCACATGATCTTCAATGCTAGCTACATTACAAAAAGGATTGTTTCTTGGAATCCTCCTTTTTTGCTTTGTAGTTTTTGTCAGCGGACATATACCTAACTCATTCCCAGGTTTCTTCAGCACTTGACCAACATAAGAGAGCACACTTTGATGTTTCCTTTCCACTGTTTCCAAATGACCCTTCGAGTACTGTAATTTTATCTCATGCATTTTTCTCTCCTCTTCCTTTCTCTGAAGTTCAAGAAACATTTGTTCATTGTCGTGTTTAAGTTTTTGAATATGAGCATTCAATGTCTGTCGATCGGATTCTGCTAGTGGAGCAGCAACCCCTTGGCCATGAGCATTCTGCGAAGAATGGCTATAAACTGTTTTGCGCCTTTGGATATTCTTCATAAGATGTTTTTGATTTCTTACGAAATCATCGTTTGCGTATTCCCATAGTTGTGTATCAATTTTTCTAAAGCCCTGATCAAACCAAAAACCATAAGACAGTTCAAGCAATCAATAAACCTTAATGGGTGATAAAAAGAAGAGAGAGAAAAAAACAGAAGATCAAAGCATTGTTTGGATGAGCAAGTTAATTGAGTGTTTATAACATAAACACTTATATGATTTTTGTTGTTATTGTTATTGTTTTTTTATTAAGTTGGCAGTGATGAAAATACAGTAACAATAAAAGAACAAAGCTTGATTGGATCAACAACTTAATAAAGTGCCTATAACATAAGCTATCTCACAATGAAAATAAAATAAACTGAACAACTTATGAAGTTGTTTTTCTATAAGCTATCTCAATTAGTCTTACGCGTGCCTATGAAAATACATAAGCTTAAATAAATCAATCAAATCAGGCTCATAAAAAAATTAACAAATCCACGATGATCAATTTTTCTAACGACATAATCAAACCGAAAAACATAACACAGTCTAAGCAATAAAAAAACCTGAATGGAATGATTAGAAAAAAAAAGAGACAACATTAAGACAATAACAAAACATTATACATTAACGAAATAACAAAACAATTTAAAAATCCATGAAATGAAGTACATTAAAGCCGCTTACATAGGTATTAAGCTGTCTGATGAAACTTGAGAAGTTATTATGGTTAAAGTATTGAGGCAACACATCTTTTTCAAAATCTAGTTTATTCCAAACAATAAAACTTTCATCAGTAGCACCCCAAGAAACAATGTCATCAGTTGAAGGATCCTCAACCATATCATAAGTCTTGGTGAGAAAAGGAGGCACCTTATCGGAACTACTACCCTGAGCTTCTTCCATCATTCCCAAACTAACCCTCAAACCCAAAATTACAATTTTCAATACACAATGACTCCTCAAGGCTCAAACACCCTTTATATAGAAAAAGAATATTAAAAAACCTCTAATTTTCCAAATACAAATCAATAAAAATCCTTCCTTTTTCTTGCCTTTTTTCCATTTGAGTTATGTTTTACCAATTTCATTTATTGTCGTCAAAAATTCCAAAAGAAAAAATTATATCCTTTTGATCAATTTATTCATAAATGAAGTTCATAAGCTTCCTATGCACTCCACTATCACCTTTAGATAGATTACAACCCAAAAATTGCTTTTTTTTTCAATTCCCAAGAAAGAAGAATTGTAACCAGACCAGTATAACAAGAACACAAAAAATATTTATTAGTTTTCTACCAAAAATTGCATAAATTTTTGTTCAATTTTTTGGCCTTATTTGCCAAAATCTCAATGGCTTTTGACCAAATTTTTGAACGTATATATCGTTGAATTGAAATTTCCATATAAAATAAATGAGTTTTTTTAAATAAAATAATGTATTTGTAACTTATCACATTAAACAAATAAAATAATTAAGATTCAATTTCTCAAAAAATTAGCATTAACTTTTTATGGCACAAATAGACGCTAGTGTGCTTGTCTATCTATATTTTCTATTCGTATTTTGTCAATATATTTTCTATTCGTATTTTGTCAATTTTAATATAATTTATTTGTTTTAATCATTTTGTAACATTGATACTGCTCAGAATAAAATGTTTTAGAAAAACATTGACTAAAAATTCATTCCTTAACTTGTAGTTTACTTTTGAGTTTTCTTTATGTAATGGTGGTATTGATGAGATAAGTTGATGATAATAAACTCTTAGTCACAATTTACTCAAAAAAAAAAAAAACTCTTAGTCACAAAATTCATTCTATAACAAACTTAAAATTATGATCTTTAACTTTTGACGTTGGATATACACCGGAAGAACATGTCTAGAGTGAGAGAGAGAGAGTGTGGTCTGGTGAGAGAGCGTGGCGGTTATTCTCGTTTCTACCGGGAACAACCGCGTCGGTATTCACCTTCACCGGAAGTAAGGTACCATAGGGGGGGAAGGGGGCCAAGCAGGGTGCCACCAAACGGGGGGGATAGGGGAGATTGGACCGTTGTGAGACCGCGACAGGGGAAAGCGCAGGAACAGGTGGATAGGCAACGGGACAGGCTTCGGGAAGAGCAGCGGCATGGAAGGTCAAGGACTCGGCGACATGGGCAGTCTAGGGTTAGGGCTCGCTTTGATTCGGTTACATGGTACGATTCTGAAGATGATTTTGATCAGGGTAATCAGGAGTTACAGCAGGACGGGAGGGTGGTTGTCCGGTACGTTCGGCCGTCTAGGGTTCAGGATGGTGATTGCTTACCGTATGAAGTCAGCCATGTTGTGGAGTCGCGACACACCTCTGTCAATCCATCAGGGTGCAATGCGAACAGAAGGAAGGGCAGGACTGGTTCACGAACAGGTTTTGATCATGGGCAGCAGAAGCAGTATCCACGTAGGTCTTTATCACGGAATAAGGAACCAGTTCAACGTAATCAGATTAATACGGTGACTTCGAACTTTGTTTCTTTTTATTTCACAAATGTACCTCATGATATTTCTTATATCTCTTTGAGACAAGGATTCGAGGTTTGTGGTGTATTGGAAGACGTTTATTTGGCTCGGAAACGAAACGTAAATGGTGGGGTTTTTGGTTTTGTGAGGTATGGTGATAGAGGTTTGGCAAGTGCACCAAATACTATCGAAGTAGTAAAAATATCGTTCCCACGAGGACTGTTTTTAACTTCAATAATTCAATTGCGTTATATAATTAGGATGTATAAAAGCGTATTTTTGTTTTGCCACTAGGCAGTAGATTTGGTTTGATTTTAAGAAATCAAGTAAAGAAGTAGAGATTTGATTAAGAAAATAGGAGAGAAAGATGAGATCAGATCCGTCGAATCATCTAAGTTCCCCTAATTGGTCTACTGCACCTATTTGTTATGAACCCTCTTCTAATTTACGATGATTAACAAAATAGCCCTAATCAATCCCTTGAGTTAGGACCCTCTTCTTAAACTACAGCCCCTAATTCCTTAGGTGGTCTAATAATTCTTGAAGGTTTTACCGAACGTTAACCTATTATCACTAACAAACGATTATCTATTCCTAGACTAACCCTGTTTATTAGAACAATTCAATTAGGTCTAAGTTGAAAGCCATGGTCAGTGGTCATTCATTCTCACGAAATCAAGTTATATGTGATCAAGATATAAAAAGCATTAAGAACAATTGAATTGAATAAACTAGAATTGAATTCATAAACAAAATAGAGTTTCACAGCAACATGTGTCAATTAGGGTTACAAAGATTCATCTCGGATCTAATCTCTAAGAGATTTAGCTACTCATAATCGAGTTTACAAATAGCATAATCAATGAAATAATTAAAACATACATGAATTGGTAAAAGGATGAAGAAATCGCCCTTCTAGCCGTCTCTGATGTCTCAAAATCGCACTTTGCTCTCCAAAATCGTAACCCCCGTTCTTCAGATTGAGTGCAGTATTTATAGAAGTCATGGGCCTGACCCATCAAAATCGCGCCGCGCCTTGTATTATGGCGTGCCGCGATTTCCTCTTTACAGGAAGTGTGTAATTTTGCTTCAAAAATCGCAGCACGGCTTGAAATTGGCGTGGCGCGATTTGCTTCGAACAGACTTCAAATTTTAAGCTTTTTGCACTCCAGAACAGTATAAATTGCATGAGAACTCTATCAAAATGTCACAATAAGTCCCTAATATTACGTAATGACAGAATGTCATCACAACCCCAAACTTAAACCATTCCTTGTCCTCAAGGAATTTGCTTGCAACAGTGACAAACGACAGTAAAATAACAGTTACCTGACAAAACGATAGTACCCAAAAGTTCATTCTCCTTCTAGCTAAAGATGAGCTAGTTTGACTTGTTCGCATCCACCAATTCACAACTCCACGCATCAATATGAAATAGGGTTCTACCAGTCGACATGCAGGTCTACATATTACCATACGCTTGAAAAGTTTCTAAACATCAATCAAAGTCAATATCATTACACACTTTTGAGGTCTTTAGGGTTATAACGGGGCTTAGGTGAAAGGTGGGATATATTTGGATAAGTAGGCTACACAAAATTTGAGTTAGGCATTCCTACGGAAGTTAAAGCACAAAATTCAATCCTTCATTCATTCACCTTGTGGAAATACAATCAATGCAAAGGTACTAGAGAACATTTTTAACATTTAGGGACAATCGAGTTTGAAGTTACTCGGATTTTCATTGTTTTGTCCCTTTTTCATCATTCAATTTCTCTTTTTTTTTTTTGATACACCATTTTTATGTGTATATTTTGCATGACAATCTCATATTTCTTTCATTTTTTTGTTCTCCTATTCTCTAGTACCCCCACCCCAAACTTAGTTGGTTGCAAATTCCAATAGCAACCCCAAACTTAATTGTTAGCAACATTCAACAATGCCTTAACTCAGAAAATACATTAAGGGACAAATCCTAAAAGTCTCTAGGTTTGTAATGTAGTTTGTCACCGAACAAAAAGTTCTAATCCTACCGGCTCACAATTGGTTAAGAAAGGATAAATTCAACAACTTAAAACAGGGTAGGCTTCAAAAAGGCTCACAGGACCAAGCACTTTTGCCTCAGTGTGTAATTGACAAAGACCAATCAATAATAGAGAAACAATGCAAGTTCTAGAAATGTAGTTGCATGGAAAACTAATCTAAATATAAGTAAATTGAGAAACAAGATTTGGCAATGAACCTTATGGCTGAGATTTCTGGGAGTATGTGACTACCTAGCAACGCCGTACACTTCGCCTTTGAATCAAGTCACCCCTCCTTTAGAACTTTTGGAATACCGTTTCATCAAACAACTGTTACTAAACTGGAATAGGTCACATGAAACAAAACAAATTCATTAATAACACAAGTGCAGGAGCAATTACATTAGGGAAATAAGTTCAATGGACTTCGACATTAAAAAGAAAATAAAAACTGAAAGTTTTGAAAAACAAAGTAAATCTAGTGGGTTGCCTCCCACCCAGCGCTTCTTTATCGTCACTAGCTTGACTGCTAAGGATCTTCAGAGGTCCTTCAGAATGAGTGCCACCCTTCCTTTAGGTAGGTCGCCACCTAGGTATGGTTTAACTCTTTGTCCATTTACTTTGAAACTTCGATCTCCTTCAGGTGTCACTAGTTCAACAGCTCCATATGGTGACACACTTTTGACCAAGAATGGTCCAGACCATTTTGACTTGAGCTTCCCAGGAAACAGCTTCAACCTGGAATTATACAACAAAACTAGTTGTCCACAGTTAATATCCCTAGGCACTAAGTTTTTGTCATGATACCTTTTTGTCCTGGCTTTATAGATGAGTGCATTTTCATACGCTCTAAGCCTCATCTCCTCAAGTTCATTAAGTTTCAAAATTCTTTTCTTACCAGCGGCTACTGAATCAAAATTTAAGGCCTTAATGGCCCAATAAGCTTTATGTTCTAGCTCGACTGGAAGATGACATGCCTTCCCATATACTAACTGATAGGGTGAGAACCCAAGATGGGTCTTAAAGGCTGTCCTATATGCCCACAGTGCGTCATCTAACTTCCTAGACCAATCTTTCCTATTTGACGCGACTGTCTTCTCCAGAATCTGTTTCAGCTGTCGGTTTGAAACCTCTGCTTGACCACTAGTTTGTGGGTGATAGGGAGTTGCAACTTTGTGCTTAATGTTATACTTTTTGAGCACATTTTCAAGAAAATTATTGCAAAAATGCTTCCCCCCATCACTGATCAATACTCTAGGGGTTCCAAACCTAGTGAAAATATTCTTTTGAAGGAAGTTGATAACCGTTTTAGCATCATTAGCAACACATGGTATCGCTTCAACCCACTTTGTGACATAATCAACACAGACTAGAATATGGAGATAAGAGTAAGAGGAAGGGAATGGTCCCATAAAATCAATACCCCAACAATCAAATGGTTCAACTTCAATGATTCCTTTTAGGGGCATTTCATTCCTCTTTGATATGTTACCTGTCCTTTGGCATCTGTCACATCTTGTGACAAAGTCGTGGCAATCTTTGAAAAGGGTGGGCCACCAGAATCCACTTTGCAAAATTTTTGCAGCTGTTCTTTCTCCACTGTGGTGGCCTCCATAAGCTGAGCTATGGCAGTGCCACATGATACTATGTGCTTCCTCACCTGCAACACAACGTCTAATCAAACTGTCAGTACCTACCTTAAACAGATAAGGGTCATCCCACAAGTAGTGGTTCGCATCTTTGAAGAACTTTTTCCTCTGAGGATAGGTCATATCATCAGGAACTATGTTACCGGCCTTAAAGTTTGCCATGTCAGCAAACCAAGGTCTTTCTCCAATAGCAAACAGCTGTTCATCAGGGAACTCGGCCTTGATGGCCTTCTCCTTCTTTGTTACCTCATCATTTTCCAGCCTTGAGAGGTGGTCAGCTACCACGTTCTCGACTCCCTTCTTGTCACGAATTTCAAGATCAAATTCTTGCAATAATAGGATCCACCTCAACAGTCGAGGCTTTGAATCCCCTTTAGTTAAGAGATATTTGAGAGCTGCATGATCTGTAAAAACAATGACTTTGGAGCCTATTAGATAAGAACGAAATTTTTCCAATGCGAAGATTACAGCAAGCAATTCCTTTTCAGTTGTGGAATAGTTAACTTGATTTTCATTTAAAACCTTGCTTGCATAGTAAATTGCATGGAAAAATTTGTTCTTGCGTTGGCCTAGGACTGCACCAACAGCATAATCACTTGCATCACACATAAGTTCAAAAGGTAAATCCCAATCGGGTGCAATGATTATTGGTGCAGTCACCAACTTGTTTTTAATCAAAGAAAAAGCATTTAAACATTCAGAATCAAAATTAAACTCGTTTTCTTTGACCAAGAGGTTACAGAGGGGTTTGGAAATTTTAGAAAAGTCTTTTATGAACCGCCGATAGAAACCGGCATGCCCCAGGAAGCTCCTCACTCCTTTAACATTGATTGGTGGAGGAAGTTTCTCTATAACCTCTATCTTAGCTTGGTCCACCTCAATGCCTTTAGCACTTATTTTATGCCCCAAAACTATACCTTCAGTTACCATAAAATGACATTTTTCCCAATTCAAAACAAGGTTAGTTTCAGTGCATCTTTTAAGTACAGCATTTAAATGGAACAAGCATTGATCAAAAGACTTACCAAAAACAGAAAAGTCGTCCATAAATACCTCAATGTTCTTCTCTATCATATCAGAGAAGATGGAAAGCATGCACCTTTGAAAGGTTGCTGGCGCATTACACAGCCCAAAGGGCATCCTTCGATAAGCAAACACACCGAATGGACAAGTGAAGGCAGTCTTTTCTTGATCTTCCGGAGCCACTGCAATTTGATTATACCCTGAATACCCATCCAAGAAGCAATAAAAGGCTTAGCCAGCCAATCTCTCAATCATTTGATCCATGAATGGTAATGGAAAGTGGTCTTTCCTTGTTGCGGTATTCAACCTCCGGTAGTCTATACACATTCTCCAACCAGTGACGGTGCGGGTAGGTATCAATTCATTTTTTTCATTTGCTACCACCGTCATTCCTCCTTTCTTGGGTACCACATGAACTGGACTTACCCATGAGCTATCTGAGATAGGGTAGATCATACCTGCATCTAGTAACTTCAGCACCTCTTTCTTTACCACTTCCTTCATTGTTGGGTTAAGTCTCCTTTGAGGTTGAACCACCGGTTTGTATTCAGCCTCCATGTGTATTTTATGCATGCAATAAGCTGGACTAATACCCTTTAAATCAGAAATGTTCCACCCCAAAGCTCCTTGATTGTCTCTTAACACCCTCATTAATTTTTCTTCTTCCAAGGGTGTCAAGGTATTGCTGATGATTACTGGTTTAGAGGCATCCTTAGTGAGAAAAACATATTTCAAGTGAGAAGGGAGTTCTTTTAATTCTGGATTTTTCTCTCCTTCTCCACTCAAAATAGGAGCATCTATAGAGTGTTTACCCATTAATTCTTCTATTTTTACCGGACCCAACTCTTGCTTGCTTGCTGCTAGTTGCTTCACACAATCACTTACTTCAAGATCTTCATCATCTTCACCTTTTGCTATAGAATTCACAATTGCACGTTCAAGAGGGTGTGTTGGTTGATGTTCACAAGAGTCATCTTTAACTATTTCTTCAACAATGTCAATCCGGTAACACTTTGGATTTTCATCTTTGTGCTTCATGGCCTCAAATATATTAAACACTACTTGCTCCTTATGGAATCTCAACATTAGCTCTCCTTTCTCAATATCAATCAAAGCACGGCCAGTTGCAAGGAATGGTCTTCCTAGAATGAGTGGCATATCTTCATCTTCAGCCATATCTAAGATCACAAAATCTGCTGGAAATACCAAGTCATTAACCTTGACTAGCACATCTTCAAGTATACCGAAAGGATAAGAGATTGACCGATCAGCTAAAGTAATGGTCATTCTTGTTGGTTTTGGTTCCCCACACTTAAGCTTCTTCATCATTGAAAGTGGCATCAGATTTATACTTGCTCCCAAGTCACATAAAGCTCTTCCAATGTCTACCGGTCCAATTGAACAAGGGATAGTAAAAGCACCAGGATCCTTCAGCTTAGGTGGCAGCTTCTTTTGAAGAATAGCACTACAATTCTCAGAAAGTGCTATGTTCTCATCATCCTTAGGCTTCCTTCGTTTAGTCAACAAGTCTTTCATGAACTTAGCATACAACGGCATTTGATCAAGAGCTTCACCAAAAGGAATATTCACCTGAAGTTGTGAGAAAAGTTGCATGAACTTCTTGAATTGGCCTTCATCCTTTTCTTTCTTCTTTGAAAGGTGAGGGTATGGAAGCTTCACATATGATGGAATAACCTGTGGTTTGTCTCCATCTTTCAAAATTTGACTCTTCGACTTCCTCAAGATTGAATCTTCATCAATTAACTTCTCACTTTTTTCTCCCTCTATTTTTTTCTTCCTTTCGTTTTCAACTACTCCATGATCATTTTCTTTTTCAACTACACCCTCATCATTTTTTTCAACTACATCATTCTCCTCCACCTCAACTACATCGTCAACCTTCTTTGGAGCTTTTGGAACTAAAGGTGTCAAAACCTTTTTGCTCCTCAATTCAATAGCATTACAAGACTCATTCTTAGGGTTATCTTTAGTGTTACCTGAGAATCCGCCTTTGTTTTGTTCAGCCAATTGCTTAGCTAATTGCCCCAGTTGAGTTTCAAGCAGCTTCCTAGAAGCTTCATTGTTCTTTCTTTCAGCTTCTTGACTCTTCTTCATCTCTTCAAAGTTGCCTTGAGTCATCTTCATGAAGTTCATCATAGTTTCCTCAAGGGCTGATGGCTTCCTTTGTTGTTGTTGAGGAGGAGTGAGCATCTGAGAGTTCAAAGCATTGTTATTTGAGTAGCTTAGATTTGGATGCTTATTAATGCCTGAATTGTAGTATTGATTCTGCCTTTGATAACCTCCCATGAAGTTAGCTTCTTCACTTGATCCTTCCGGAACACATTCACCGTTGGGATGTTCTTCACCACATAAGTCACATTTGATTGCAGCCACTTGTTGTTGCTTATGAGCCAAAGTGAAGCCTTGAAACTCCTTAGTTAGAGCTTCGATTTGTTTGTTCATAGCTGCTTGGTTAGCAAGGATAGCAGTTTGTTCACTCACCCCAAACACTCCTCTTTCTTTCTTTTTAGCTTGATCACGATACTCATTGCCAGCCATGTTTTCAATTAGAGCTTGAACTTCATGATCAGTTTTACTTTTGAGACTACCTCCCGCGGAAGCATCTAAGAACATTCTAGTGTTTGGTGTTACCCCCTCGGTGAAGATTTGGAGGTATTGCTTCTCGGTGAACTCATGATTAGGGCATCTCTTGAGAAGCAAATTGAATCGCTCCCAAGCATCATACAATGATTCACCTTCTCCTTGCTTGAAGTTAGAGATCTCCATCTTCTTGTCCCAATACTTAGACATAGGGAAGTATTTCTCCAAGAACTTCAGCTCTAACTCTTCCCATGTTTGGACAGTCCCGTTTGGAATTGTTAGCAACCAATCTTTTGCTCTTCCCGTCAAGGTGAAAGGAAATAGCCTTAGCTTCTTTTGTGCTTCAGTCACGGTGGCTGGTTGCACACAAAACTCACAGGTTTCAGCAAAGCGGCTCAAGTGTTCATGAGGACTCATAGCTTCAGTCCCATCGAATTGCTTGTCCCTCAAACCGTTGAGGACAGTTGTCTTGATGTCGAACGCTACGGGGTTAGCTGGTTGAAAAGTGTGGGTCAGTTGACCGCGATGAGTGGCTAACCCGTAGTCTCCAAGCTTAGGTCTTGGTGGTACAACTCCTTCTCCTTCCATAGTTGCAGATTTAGGAGAAGAGACTGTTTCAGATTCACTTGAGAGTTGCTCCGGTATTTGTTCTCGAACACCCGGTGGAACGGACTGAGCTAACCTTTGCGATCGGACAGCTTTCCGAAGTGCTCTAGCAGTCCTTTCAATTTCCGGATCGTACTCTAAGTCGTCAGAGCTCTGTTTACCTCGCATAAACAGCAAAATACCTTAGTAGCACTGCACAACGCAAAGTAATCAAGTGAATATGAAAACAGAAAAATAAAAATTAAAAACAGAAAATTAAATTGCAAAAACCCTAAACTATAACGTAATTGCCTTGTTGAAATAATTCAACAGTCCCCGGCAGCGGCGCCAAAAACTTGATAGAGGTTTGGCAAGTGCACCAAATACTATCGAAGTAGTAAAAATATCGTTCCCACGAGGACTGTTTTTAACTTCAATAATTCAATTGCGTTATATAATTAGGATGTATAAAAGCGTATTTTTGTTTTGCCACTAGGCAGTAGATTTGGTTTGATTTTAAGAAATCAAGTAAAGAAGTAGAGATTTGATTAAGAAAATAGGAGAGAAAGATGAGATCAGATCCGTCGAATCATCTAAGTTCCCCTAATTGGTCTACTGCACCTATTTGTTATGAACCCTCTTCTAATTTACGATGATTAACAAAATAGCCCTAATCAATCCCTTGAGTTAGGACCCTCTTCTTAAACTACAGCCCCTAATTCCTTAGGTGGTCTAATAATTCTTGAAGGTTTTACCGAACGTTAACCTATTATCACTAACAAACGATTATCTATTCCTAGACTAACCCTGTTTATTAGAACAATTCAATTAGGTCTAAGTTGAAAGCCATGGTCAGTGGTCATTCATTCTCACGAAATCAAGTTATATGTGATCAAGATATAAAAAGCATTAAGAACAATTGAATTGAATAAACTAGAATTGAATTCATAAACAAAATAGAGTTTCACAGCAACATGTGTCAATTAGGGTTACAAAGATTCATCTCGGATCTAATCTCTAAGAGATTTAGCTACTCATAATCGAGTTTACAAATAGCATAATCAATGAAATAATTAAAACATACATGAATTGGTAAAAGGATGAAGAAATCGCCCTTCTAGCCGTCTCTGATGTCTCAAAATCGCACTTTGCTCTCCAAAATCGTAACCCCCGTTCTTCAGATTGAGTGCAGTATTTATAGAAGTCATGGGCCTGACCCATCAAAATCGCGCCGCGCCTTGTATTATGGCGTGCCGCGATTTCCTCTTTACAGGAAGTGTGTAATTTTGCTTCAAAAATCGCAGCACGGCTTGAAATTGGCGTGGCGCGATTTGCTTCGAACAGACTTCAAATTTTAAGCTTTTTGCACTCCAGAACAGTATAAATTGCATGAGAACTCTATCAAAATGTCACAATAAGTCCCTAATATTACGTAATGACAGAATGTCATCATATGGGAATGTGAAAGATGTAGACAAACTCTTACGCGCGGTGAATAATGTGTGGTTTGGTGATTGGAGGGTGGTGGCGAAGGTGGCTAGTTTCGATAGGTTTGGTAATAAACGTGGTGGAGATAGGGAGCAGAGAAATGAAGGAAAAAATTCAGAGGGAGAAAAAAGAGAGTTGGTAGGTCGGAAGGGGGATGAGGGAGAAAAAAGTAAGGTTGTGTATGAGGGAGTTCAAAGGATAGGTGTAGGGCATGCACAGGCAGTACGAGGGGAGGGATCAGCTGGTGAGAAGGTGGTTCGTAGTGGTTTGAATGCTAAGGAGGTCTTGGAGGTGGTGACTGACGGTAAGAAGCTTGTTCCTAAGTATTCATCAATGGAACATGATGTTTCATGGGCTCAAAAGGGTGTGGTAGCAACTGTTTTGAATGGGGAAGCAATACCCGTGATACAACGTCGGATTTATGATGCTGGTTTTGAGCAGTTGGTTATTATCCCTTTGGGAGGTGACAAGGTGCTGTTGCGTATGGAAGATGAGGGAGATGTCCGTAGTATACTTACAAGTGCTGCAGAATTTTTTCAACATTTTTTCTCTAGTTATGTTAATTGGAAAAAAGATTTGATAGTTCGTGAAAGAGGAGCTTGGGTGCGGATTTACGGTGTACCATTGCATGCGTGGAATTCAAATTTTTTCAAGTTATGTGTTTATGATATTGGTCGAATGCTGAGAGTGGATGATTTTACTTTGAACAAGGAGCGCTTTGACTATGCACGTGTTTTAATTTCTACATCCAATTTGGAAATAATAAACACAGGCGCTCAGGTTTTGATTGATGGTGTTTTACTTGATTTTATCATTCTTGAGGAGTGGGGCTTTGCACTAGGGGAAGATGCTTGTTTAGGTGAGGAGGAAGCGGAACCTAGCAATGATGATAATCATCATGAAGTTGATAATGAGGACTTGGAAGCTCACGGTGCAGTTGATACTTTGATAAAGCATCTATCCGATGATTGGCAGAAGGAGAAACCAACACAGTTGTCTCGGCCTTCAGCTGGCAATCTAGATGAATCTCCTGTTCAGGTGTCACCGCAAGGGAATCATGCGTCCTCTCAGGTTGCGCAGTCTTCCACTTCTAATAATTCAAGGGGCGGTTCTGGTGGACTTATTGAGATCAGTTCAGGGAAGGAAAAACTGCCTGCTGCACAAAAGGTTTTATTCACGCAAGCTGATGGTGAAGGTCGACAGTCTTGTGATATTTTGATAGGTGATGGAAGAGTAGTAAAACGAAGTACATCTTGTCCTCCAGGCAAAGTACATTCCGGTTCGGCTGGTCCTTGGAGTTTGGATTGGTTACATAGTCACAAACGAGGAGCGGTTAGTGATGTTAATTTAACTGAATCTAAAAACAGCAATTTTTCTCAAGCTGCTGCCCAACGAGTATCCAAGAAGAAAGGAAGTGGTCACATTCGTCATTGTGCCCGTAATTTGAAACGTATTGCAAGATTGTCGGCAAGTGATAGAAAAGAGGTTATTCGTGCTTTACGGAAGTCTCATTTGCGACGTTTGAAGGGTGCACAGGCATCTAAGAAGATGGTACGTGGGAAAGAAGGTTCTTCTCAAAGTGGGTCACAATCGTCAGTGAGTAATGATTGGTCGAATTGGCTGGTCCTTCATGGTAGAGACAAGACGGTGAAAGACGATGTTGAGGGGATCGGAAAGTTGGTGGGGTTGAATTTTAAAGGTGACAATAATAATAAGTTTGCAGTGTTGTCAGGGTCGAGAAGAAAAAATTCAGAGGGAGTTGGGAAAGAGGGCTAGGCTTCGGGCTGGTGTGAGGCGTGGAGGGGGGGTTGGGGTGGTGGTGTGGTCGTGTTTGTAATGAATATTATCTCTTGGAATGTACGGGGTTTAGGGGGGTTTGAAAAAAGAAGGGAGGTGAGTCTTTTGGTGAGGGAGAAAAAGCCGTTCATTGTGTGTATTCAGGAAACTAAGTTGTCTGTAGTCGATGAAAGGGTGTGTAAGTCTTTATGGAGTGATTCAGATGTTGATTTTTCTTTTTTACCGTCGCTAGGTGCTTCGGGTGGCTTGGTTACTCTTTGGGACCGTTCAGAGGTTGAGGTGTGGGCATCTTCGAAGTTGGAGCATGTATTAGGGATTACGGGTCGATTTGTAAAGTCTGGTGAGGTGTTTACTGTTTTTAATGTTTATGCTCCTTGTGACAGTTCTCGTCAGCAGCTTCTTTGGAATAATCTTTCTATCCGTCTGATGGCTTTATCCGATGGTAACGTTTGTGTGTGTGGGGATTTCAACGTGGTTAGAAGTTTGGAGGAACGTAGAAGTGTGGGAGGCTCCAGTCTTCATGCAGGGAGCGCATATTTTAACAACTTTATTGCTGATCATGTGTTAGTAGATTTACCTCTCCGGGGCCATAAATTTACCTGGTATCGGGGAGATGGAAAGTCTATGAGTTGTATTGACCGTTTTTTGTTATCGGAAAGATGGTGTTTGACATGGCCAAATTGTTTTCAGTTGGCTTCATCTCGGGGGTTATCTGATCACTGTCCTATTCAGTTATGTATTGATGAGAAGAATTGGGGGCCTCGACCGGTTCGAATGTTAAAGTGTTGGGAGAGCTTTGCAGGGTATAATGATTTTGTTCGTGAGAAGTGGAGTAGTTATCGCCTGGATGGATGGGGAGGTTACGTATTGAAAGAAAAATTTAAACTAATTAAATTGGCTTTAAAAGAGTGGCATCAGCATCATTCAAAGAATTTGCCAAATCGGATCTTGTCTTTGAAAGATCGTATTTCTTCTATTGAGTTAAAAAGTGAGACCGAAACTTTGTTGGAGGAGGAGATAGAGGAGCTTCATGGCCATTCTGAGGAGTTGTTTTCGTTATCCCGGATAAACTCTAGTATTTGTTGGCAACAGTCTCGGATGCAATGGTTATGTGAAGGGGATGCGAATACAAAGTTCTTTCACAGTATCATGTCCAGTAGGAAACGTAGGAATGCTATTCAGTTCATCATGGTGGAAGGCGCCCTTGTGGAGGGGGTTGAAGAAGTTCGCACAGCAGTGTTCACTCATTTTTCTAATCATTTCAAATCTTGTCGTGCTACCAGGCCAGGTATGGATGGTCTTCAGTTTCAGTCGTTAACTTGTCGTCAAGGGGCTGGTTTGGTGAAACCTTTTTCGTTGGAAGAGGTGAAGGCGGCCGTTTGGGATTGTGATAGTTACAAGAGCCCGGGACCGGATGGTATTTCTTTTGGTTTCATAAAGTTTTTTTGGGATATGTTGAAGGATGATGTTATGCGTTTTTTGGTGGAGTTTCATAGGAACGGAAAATTGACTAAGGGGGTAAATAGCACTTTTATAGCTCTTATTCCTAAGGTGGATAGTCCGCAACATTTGAACGACTTTCGTCCTATTTCTCTGGTGAGTAGCATGTATAAAATTTTAGCAAAGGTTCTTGCGAATAGGCTTCGATCGGTGATTGGTGCGGTAATTTCTGATTGTCAGTCGGCTTTTGTTAAAGGCCGGCAAATCCTTGATGGTATTTTGGTGGCCAATGAGATAGTTGATGAAGCTAGAAAACATAAGAAAGAGTTGATTTTGTTCAAAGTTGATTTCGAGAAGGCGTATGATTCAATTGATTGGAATTATTTGGATGATGTCATGCGGAAAATGGGTTTTCCGTCTCTGTGGTGTAAATGGATCCATGAGTGTATTGGGACGGCATCAGCTTCCGTGTTGGTCAATGGGTCTCCAACTGATGAGTTCCCTTTGGGAAGGGGGTTGAGGCAGGGTGACCCTTTGTCTCCTTTTTTATTCCTCCTGGCAGCAGAAGGGTTTAATGTTCTAATGTCCTCTTTGTCTCGTAACAATTTATTTAATGGCTACAAGGTGGGGAGATATGGTTCCATAGAGGTTACTCACCTGCAGTTTGCGGATGATACGTTAATTTTGGGTGAAAAATCTTGGGCAAATATTCGAGCTTTGCGAGCGGTACTTCTTCTTTTCCAAGAATTGTCTGGACTAAAGGTAAATTTTATGAAGAGCTTACTAGTGGGAGTTAATGTCTCTGAATCTTGGTTGGGTGAAGCAGCTATGGTGTTGAATTGTAAGGTGGGTGCTATTCCGTTTATGTATCTTGGGTTGCCTATTGGTGGAAATGCTCGTCGGTTGGATTTTTGGAAGCCTCTCTTGAATCGCATATCTGCTAGACTATCAGGGTGGAGTTCGAAGTTCTTGTCCTTCGGTGGTCGTCTGGTTTTGTTGAAGTCTGTCCTGTCATCGTTGCCTGTTTATGCGCTTTCCTTTTTCAAGGCTCCATCAGGTATCGTTTCCTCTATTGAATCTATTTTTAATAAATTTTTTTGGGGGGGGAGTGTAGACCACAGGAAAATATCTTGGATCGATTGGCAATCTATTTGCTGTAGTCAGGAGGTTGGAGGATTGGGGGTAAGGAGACTTAGAGATTTTAATAGAGCTCTGTTAGGAAAGTGGTGTTGGAGAGTGCTGGTGGAGAGAGATAGTTTATGGTTTAGGGTGTTGTCGTCTAGATATGGTGTGGAGGGGGGTCAGTTGTCTGCAGGGGGCAGTGAGGCTTCCAGCTGGTGGAAGGATATATCCACTTTGATGACTGAGGATTGGTTTCATGGGAATGTCTCTCAGGTTGTTGGAGATGGTAAAAACTTTCTTTTCTGGTCGGATGTTTGGATAGGAGGTCTAGCTTTGAGAGATAGATTTACTAGATTATTTGATTTGTCGTTATTTAAGGAGGAGACTATCTTAGGCATGTTTTCGTTGGGGTGGGGAGTTGAGGGAGGTGCTTGGAGATGGAGGCGGAGGTTGTTTGTGTGGGAAGAGGAGTTAGTGGGGGAGCTTAGGCGTTTACTTCAAAATGTTACTTTGCAGGTGGATAGGGCGGACAGAAGGGAATGGAGAGTGGAAACATCTTCTATTTATACGGTTCGAAGTGCTTATAAATTGTTATCAGCTTCTTCTAATGTTGATCTTGCGGTTTCTATGCCTTCTTTGTGGCACAAAAATGTTCCTTTGAAGGTGGGAATTTTTGCTTGGCGTCTGTTTCGTGATAGACTTCCTACCAAAGACAATCTTTTCCGTCGTCATGTTATAGCAGCTGATGCTCAGACGTGCTCTGGAGAGTGTGGGGAAATGGAAACATCCTCCCACTTGTTTTTACACTGTGATTTTTTTGGTTCTGTTTGGCATCTTATTCTCAGGTGGTTAGGTATTTTTTCAGTGATGCATTGCAATGTATCGAGTCATTTTAATCATTTCGGCTTCCTCGGTGGTGTTGCCAAATCGAAGCAACATATTTTACAAGCTATTTGGTTTGCATCTGTTTGGGAGATATGGAAAGAAAGAAATAACAGGGTATTTAATGATAGAAAATGCACAATTCTTCAGGTTGTGGACAAAATCAAGTCGACATCTTTCATGTGGTTGAAAGGAAAATTCATCAATCTTCCTCTCAATTACCATGGATGGTGGCTTTGTCCGTTCATCACTTTAGGCATTGGGTAATTGTTGTTTCTTTTAGTTTCTCCCGCTGAAGAGGTTTGGTGGCTCTTTGTAAATATTTTTGTATCTTTGTTTGGACTCGGGGTTTTTATTCCTTAGTACATCTTGTGCTGGGAAGGCCCTCTTTGTTGTTAATATAATTCATTTTAGCCTTTTCAAAAAAAAAAATTCATTCTATAACCACTACTATTTAAATTTGGGGATTAAACAAAGGTATATTGGCTGAAACTGAATCATAAACCCTCAAAACATTCCCTCATCAAAACACACTCTACGAGTAAATTTATTCGAGGGTATTTAGATATATAGAAATTAGGTTATGCCAAAAAAAATTGTGCATCATCTTTATTAGTAGTAAGATTTTATAAAAAAAAAATATTTTTTACTTAAAAAATTATAAAATTAAATTATAATTTTTTTTATAATATTATATTATCCCAGTCAAAAATAAAAATATAAATTATACTATAAAAACATATATTTATGAAATATTAAATGAGGTCATTTACCATTTTATAAATTATATTTTGTACTTTAATAATTATTAAATTATATTAAAAAATCAAAAATATTTTATTATACAAGTCAAAATAAAAAAGTATATTATCGAAAACTTAGTCAAAATATAAAAATATATTATCGAAAACAAAATCATAAAATTTATGAAAAATTAAACGAGGTCATTTAAAATTTATAAATATTCTATTTTTTCTTTAAAATTATAAAGTTATATATATATATATAGATATATATTTTTTTTATAATATTATGTTATCCAGTCAAAATTCATTAATTTTTTTTTGACAAGCTAAAATTCATTAATTATAATTGGGTTATATTAATATGTCTTTGTACCATTAACAATTTAATGATATTTTTTTAATCAAATATAATGATCTTTTACCTTTCAATTTTTTTAATGATATTTTAAATTTAAATTTAAATAATTGAAAAAACAAACTACATGTTATTTTTTCTAAACAATATATTTTAGTGAATCTTTTTCTAAATCAATTTTTTCAAAGCGTTATTGATATTATAAAATTAAATTTAGCAAACTAATTTAAATTGATATAATATAAATAAAACCTAAACCATCGACGGGTACTAACATGTTTGTCTTTTAATTAATTTAAAATTATATATATATATATATATATATATATATATATATATATATATATATGTATGTATGTATGTATGTATGTATGTATGTATTAAGTTTAAGTATAGATAAGAAAATTTAATAACATAAAGTGCATATATGTAAAGATAAGTTAAAATGATTTAGCTTTTGGGACTTGTTATTTTGTGTTTAATTGTAGGACTAATAAAGTAATAATCATGTGGCGCATGGGTTAGCCCAGCTTAGAGCTGTTAAAACGGGCGGTTCGGCCCGTATAGGGTCGGCCCTAACGGGCTTCGGGATTTATCGGTCTGGGCCGAAAATGCCAGTTGAAAAATAGGCTCAAAAAATACTACTCGAGTCCGGCCCTACACGGGCCGTGGGCTAAACGGGCCGGCCCGTATTATAAATTACATTTTTTTTAAAAAAAGTATTATAAAATACTCTTAATAATTTTTTATAAATAATATTTTTAATATGTTTAAATAATGCCTAGCACAAAAATAAATTGTAAACATTTTTGTACAAATGTCGTAAACTAAAACGGCGAGGAAAGCAATTTTAAATAAATTAGATACGTTATAGTTATAGATATTTATATATTCGATCTTTAAAATTATAAATAACGAAACAAGTAAATATGATTTTATATTACATTTATATTTGTGCTAATTCATTGAATTTTCACTTTTATTTTTTACTATGATAATCAACTAAGTAAAGAATTATTTGAAAAATATATAGAATTTATAGGTTTTTTTTGTTAAGCGGGCTAACGAGCTACCCGCGGCCCGTTCGGGCTAGCCCTAACGGGTACCGGGCTTTTTAGGGCTGGGCTAAAAAGCCCTATTATAATCCGAGATCAATATTTAAGGCTCAAGCCCTATGATTAATCGAGCTAAACGGGTTGGCCCATACATGCCGGTCCGTTTTGACAGCTCTAGCCCAGCTAGCCACATTGACGAAAATTGCTCTTCTCCTAAAGAAAATTGCTCACTCTCATGTGTTCTTCCTAAAATATTTTCATGTGACTTAAGTCATGTTTAATAGTATCAACGTGACTTAAGACACGTTGGTTTTAGGTAAGTTAAGATTTCATCAATTTTTGCAATTTTTCACAAAGATGCTATTTCTTTAATACCTCAAACATACACTATGTTATTTTCATTTTTTTTAAAGTCTGTCATGTCATAGAAACAACAATAACAACAATTTATTCATGATCCAAAATAAATCATAACTTAAAATACATAAGCACACGAAATCAAATCCAAAAATACACGATTTTATTTAGTTTTAATTTCATATATTTTACATTACATTCTCCCTAAATATGTGGTATCATCATGATATTGAGTTTAAATTAAATTCTTGAAAGTTTGTCGAATAAGTCGGCATTGAAGTGTCTTATACTTAGTGTAAAAAATTTCAAGTCTCTTTGAAAACTCAAAAGAATGAAGAGAACACAACACATGTATTATATCAAATCAACTATATAGGTTATCACATCGAATTCCCTCATATAAGACGAGTACTCACAAAAAAGAATGCATCCCAATATATTATTTTGAACTTATCTTACTGCCCTGCCAACTGACAAGTTTCAATTGACAGAGGAGCATGATCAAGCTCAAAACAACATCTTAGAAATGCACTCTCTTTGGTGGCACTCATCCTATACGAAGAAATTCGATGTGAAAACCTATATAGTTGATTCGGCAGAATACATGTTGTGTTCTCTTCATTCCTTTGAGTTTCAAAGAGACTTACAAACCTTTTACGTTAATTATACGACACTTCAATGCCAACATCTTCAGTAAACTAACAAGAATTAAACTAAAATCCAACAAAATAATGGCACAACATAATAATACTACCTAAACATCTTCGTTTGGCCGAATCAAACTCTTGATAATATCTTCAGGCGGTCTCAACAATGTAGCATCCATCTCGATCGTCGGGAAGATGTTGTCCTGACCAAATATCGAGAACATGCTCCTCACATCGATGTCGTTTGTTAACTCCAGTTGACTGGACGTTAATCTCCCCTCTGAGTTGAACGATGGAAGTTCATACCAAATGTATTCCACCCTTCTCGTGTCTTCGGGATTGAGTTGTTGGTTGATTTCATCTGGTTGATCCTTCAATTCTTTTAACGTGACATCGTCCCGAACCTTGAACAAATTAGGGTTACTTGAGCGTTGAACAAATTGTCCATTGTTTCAGATCTACACCATAAGTAATCAAAAACAATCAATGAAAAAAATCATTCAAACATTTCATCAAACACTTGGAGTGCAAATTATACATAGACCCTAAAACTAAAAACTACAACATAAACATGCAAACACCTAAACATTTAAGCAATAAAACAACATAAGTCATTTACATCACATGTAAACATTGTATCATTTATTGCAAAAAAAAAAAATCAAAATTTAAACAAATCCTTAAACTAAAAAATTTCTATTTTCAGAGGAAAAATGTAACATATAAACATAAAATGTCAAGTACTTGATTATGAAAACTTACCTGTTATTGGAGTGTTGGTTGATTTGAACTTGAAGAAATTGGGGATTTGGATGATTTGAGAGAGTTTTTAGAGATTTTAGATGTGAAATGAAGAAGAATGAAGAAATGAGGTATTGTCTGACCTAAAAATGAATGTCACGTGACTTAAGTCATGTTGGTTATACCTTAACATGACTTGACTCACCTAGGTTATATTCCAATGTGACTTAAGTCACGTTCTGTTTGTGTCAGCAAGCAGAACATGCAGAATTGCTTCATTCATGTATTCATTCATTAATGCATTCATACATACACCCCTTCATTCATTTTCATCCATGTTTTCGTCATTCATTCAATGTTAAAATACGCAAATTCATTCGAAGTTATAATACGGAAAAAGAAAAACCGAAAATGTACCAAAATGTCATAAAAATGCGCAAAGGCTAAAAAACAACATATCCAAAAACAATTAAAACATCATATCCAAAAACATATAAAAACAAAGATATTGTTATAAGCCATTACTAAAATATCTTTTATTCTTTTCCCTCACCAATTTCAATTTCAATATGATTGTCCTCTACAGTTTCTGGGGCACCTAATTTTGGTTGTGGACCAAAATAACATGTCCTTCCCCTCCTTCTCAGCTTGTTGAAATTGTATATTGGCACATTGGCATTGGTTTGTTTTTGAGATCCTTCGCATTTGATGTCGTGTCATGTCATGGTGGTTTTTACTTTCTTTTTCAATTGAGTAACATCATATTCAATTTTGCCCTCCTTTTCCTGCTGAGCCTCACCCTCTTTTTCGGCCCGTGCACTCTGTGTCATGCTCTCTCTGCCTACTTTCAGCCTGTCCGGTCTCTCAGACATATCTACACAACATAAACAATGCAAAAAAAATCAATGATTTATTATAGGGACATTGTGTCATTTCTAACTAATCAACAACAATAATTCACATTGTACCCAAACTACCACATTGTGTCATTTCAATCTCTAAACTACCACATTGCACTCAAACTCACTATAATCAACATTAAGAATTCAATTTCTAACTAATTTAATCATTAACATTGCAAAAAGAAAAAAACAAATAATTGAGACATTTTATCAAACACCTAAAGTTCAACATAAAATCTAACAATTTCTAACTCTAACCTACCATATTTGAGTCAAACTTACTCTAATCAACATCTAAACAACAATTTCTAACTTAATTCATCATTAACAATAAAAAATTCTAACATGCAAATTCTACCCTAAAAACCTAAAATTATGAAATTTCATCAAAAAAATCTAACTTTTAAACAACAAAAAAAAACCAATGTCAAATGATCATAATCACTTACTTGATGTTGTGGTAGAATTTGATGTTGGTTTGATCAAATTTGATGAAAATCGCACTTGGGAGTTCTCAAAATTGCACTTGATGTTTTGGAAAATGTTTGACATAATAGTTGATGTTCTGTTTCTATACTAGAACGCAACGTGACTTAAGTAACGTTGGTATATATATACCGAACGTGACTTAAGTCACACAAGTTATACACCAACATGAGTTAAGTCACGCAGAGGTATTTTGAAAAGTTTCTATGAGAATGAGCAATTCTCTTTGTGACAAGAGCAATTTTCCATATTTAATTGGATAAGGTTTGGATGAATTGTGTTCCTAGTCCAATCCAACAACAATATATGTTTGATCTCTTGTTTAAAATCTTAAATTCATGGTAACATCAATTCTACATACAAAAATGTTTAAAATCAATTCTATTTAAAAACTTCCAAACACATCAAAATCAAATTTACACATTTATGGTTAAAAAAAGTTAAGCAAAATAAAATAAATCAAATAAAAAGGAGAGTTAAGACACATTTTGTTCCCTCACAAGTTTCTGATGGGTCATTTCAGTCACTCATAAATTTAAAACCTAATTTAGTCCTTGAAATTTTTGTAGTGCGAACAAAGTAGTCCATGATTCATTATAATAGAAGGACTTATTTGTCCACTACTATGAAAATGTTATGGACTGTTTTGAGTTTATTTTTGCCAAGAACTTAATTGGTAAAAACCACATAAACATTGAAACCGGGGACATTAGACCTAAACCAAAAAAACCACATAAACATTGAAACCGGCCCTAAACGATGATACAAACAAAGATAATACACAGTAGGGGCTAACCCTAATGGGTAATCACATAACCAAAAATATAACAAATACACACCCCGTCCACAACCCAACAAATCCTCGTATGGGAACGAAACCTGATTGCAAAAAAAAAAAAAAAAAGGGGATGTGTGAACGTTCAAAAGAACCAAACCAATTGCGTGCTCGTTGAACCCGAACCCGAGTCTTGAAACTGACGAATGAACTTGTCCCCAAACACGAAAGCATATCCAAGAGCCAAAAATTCACGTTTCTTAAAAAAAAAACAAGAGCCAAAAACTCACTATGATGAGACTCGATAACATCAAGCATCAACGACCATAAATTGACCTGAAACACAAAAAACATCCAAATCATAGGCTAAAGCTCTTATGAGCATACACAACAAACCAGCAATCACCGTTACGCGGAGCTAACATAACATCACCACCGTCAAGCACCGAACGAATGGAGGAACCAAACCAACAAAACGGAAGTTGCATCTCAGATCTATAAGAACGCATAATCTGAAACACAACCGAGTCAAATATTTCAGCATTCGATTAACACAAACCTTCGTTAAACTTCAGTCGTCAAAGATGGATATTTGCAATAGGTGTTACATCGTACAACCGAACGGGTTGATGAGAGCCAAAAACTAAAAGGAATTGGAGCGCAAACCCAATCTACAAATTCCGATCAGCCCCTCACTAGATCAAATATGTAACAAGTCACGAAGAAAATCTAGCAACCCAGAGACCGCGTAATAACCAAATTGGTTCAAATCATACATCTAGATTAAGTTTTGATGATAACAATTCCAATGGAACAATTTATATATTAACTATGTGTTACCATGTTCAGGTAGTTATTAAGACAATCCTCTAGACATAGTAAGATTTGGTATACTATGACAAAGGAAATAAAGGTTGGCCGTCTAGTCTAAATCAGAAGACATATAAGACGAAAAACAACTTATGAGGAAATGGAGAATACCTCAAGCAAAAGATAAAGTTGGTCAAGTTCAAAGGAATTAAAACAAGTAATCCTATGGTCAATGATGAATCATCATACAATATCATTTGTGATAAATAAACTTGTCAAAGCCACTTCTAAATATGAGGACCTTCTGTATGGTCAGCGCTAAGAAAGTCAAAGTTCAACCACCTAATCCAGCTACCCTCTAGATGATTGATGCAACCATTTATCAAAAGAAATCATCTAGATACATGGTTCCTCTATAAGGATCAAATTGAAGATCATGTCCCATGCTCTGTTTGAATTATAACTATTATAACTGAAAGATGCTTCAAGTTTTAATGAAGTGATTCTTCCAAAACCCTTCATATAAAAGAGACCACGTTCAAGCAAATGAAGACAACAGTAAACAATTACAAGTCATACAATCTATTCAAATGGCTCTTTGTACTCAACTGTGTCTCATTATCCAACGATAATACTTTCTCATCATCCCTTCATTGTAGATACTTCATTCAGTTGAAGTTAGAAGAAGAACCAGCATAGGTGTTCAATACACCACACTTAAAAATAAAAAAAAAAATATACGTTCTTATCGAATAGATAAATCAAGTAAAAGCCAAGTACGTGATTTTGGAATGCTTTGTAAAAATCCTCTCATGTGAGAGTTATCTATATCATGATGTAAAAAAGTTGGTTCATCTCATGATAAAATCAACTTTTTACATACAATCTGAAAGATTGAAAAATTGATTTAAAAATTTAAATGTAGAAGTTTTTGTCCTAAACTTCAAGGACCTTCTTTGTATGTTATTTTTTACAATTTGAAAAAAATCCTGATGAGTTAATTCTCAACAACTAGCTTTGTATAGCTAAGTACTCTACTATGTATAATATATAGCTCACTAAGAATTTGGTATGTCACGTGGAAGATTGCTCCTTCAGCTCAACCCCCATTGGTTAAAAAAAAATTGTATTTCTAAACCAAGTCGGTATTATTTTCAGCCAAAACAACGCCCCTTGGTAACTAAAACAAAAGACATCCCTTTCATATTCAAGCAAAAGTACTTTATATATGTACTATCATCTAAATAAATTACACTTGGTTAGATATTCGTTTGAGAAAAGATATGCAGTCATACATAAATCACATTGAGGTAAACTCATTTTAATCAAACTCGACTTTGCAAAACGAGGTTCAATCAAACGTAATTTGACAAACTTCAATCCAAAAATACATCCTTGACAAACCAATGTGACAGGAAAGTACAGTTAGATGTTGATTCCACATAATTAAAATAGGCTCAGTTTAAGGAAGAAAACAAGAACTATGCAATATTGCTTAATAGAACAATTCCACGCTAGATTTTACTGTTATTTTCTATTCTTACAAATAATCTTGTGCATATTTTTTGTCTTTCTAAATTGTATTACTGCATTTTCTAACCCCATTGTACAATTTTATTTAATCAACGCAAAGCATACAAATAAGTAGCACCGAAATCTGATCACGACTGAGTTTGGAGGGTATAACTCATCTGCTCTAGTAATCAGGGATGGCAGAAAAGCGATAACCTTTGGCACCTCTCCAGGCATAATACGCAAGTCGAGTCTCATAAAATCCTGTATTCAGAAATCAATATAAGGTATGATACGTATTTTTCCAACAAAAAATCATCGTGACAGATAAATCAATATGAACATGAATGCAGGTGCATCCACTAACAAAAAGTAGCAAGACATTTACAGCTAAAGAACAAATAAAACAGGTAAAAAATTGTGTCAAGCAACATCTTTTCGCATATTAGTTTGTAATGGTGGTGACCATAATACTAGCGATGGAGATCACCTGTCCTTATTCCATGCCCATTTTCTCCTGACCCACTTCAACAATAACTATGATACCAAAAAGTTTGAGTTATTTAACTAACTTTTGTTGCAATAAGCCCCAAGAACATAGCCTAGTGGTAAAGCATATGTAAGTGTTGGGTGGAAACCGGGAGCCCACGTTCAAACCCGTGTACACCCCATTTTCCTGCTCCCCTGCTACCATCTGTAATACTTTAATCCTAGGGGCATATTTTAAGTGGTGGGTCATGAAACAATGACATATGATCTGAGATCTATAGTTGTATCCTAGACCTATCTATCATGTGCAATTATACTTTGGCAACAGTATGCAATTTACTCCTGTATAATAAGCAGAAACATTTCCCATGAAACAATCTACATGCAATTCTTGGTTAGGATCGGTGTATAATTCCATTACATTAGAACCATTTTTTATGATTCATTGAAAAATCATCAAGTGAATCTAATATTCTCAATATATCCAAATCATCTGAACATTTAGAAAGTTGAAGTCCAATATGCCGGTTTATTTTTCTTATTGTAGATCTAAAAGCGCTTTAGCAAAATCATCTTTATGGACCTTGATGTATATAGCATAACATAACATTCAGCAAACTTGACTTATTCAATAGCATATTTGCAGTCTCAAAGAAGTCTCAAATATTTTCCCTGATGTTTATATTAATTAAACCAAAGTACCTAGCAAACATAAAAATGTATACAAGTGATACAAATTCCCGGGACTTCAACGTACCTGGGAGAAAGCTCAGAAATCCTAATGCTAGAAGGCCATAAGCTTGAGAGCGTTCTCCCCCCATATGACCAGTGAAAATAAAGTACGAAAGAAACAGAAGTCCAGTACCAAGAAACAACAGGAAGAGTGCAAGGGCAATAGATTTCCAGGGAACTCTGTCCAAGGCTCTCGGCGTGTAATCAAATCGAGGGTCAAATGGTCTAGTTTGATTACCAACGTAATCATCCTCATCTGTGGCAAGAGGGGTGTAACGAACACGTCTAGTTGCCATATCAAATCTTTCTGAGTTCCTTGCTTGCTCCTACGATTTTCAACCCAAAATGATCCGAGCCCCCTCGGCTCAAATAAACACAGCCCGTGTTAGAATTACAGCTACAACTAAGCACAAGGGAAAGTTCTGCTGCATTAAGAAGAAACTATCACTTAACTGCAACAAATTTGTGAACTAAAGAGATAGAATAATAATACACCTAATATTACATGTGTCCGGTGTACGAAACCAAAACACGTGATTACATTCAATTAATTAATTTTTTCAAATTTGTATCGCTTGCACGATGTGTCAATGTTGTGTCCTATGTCTTTGGTTCATAGGTTCCAACACAATTTCTATCAGAATTATAAATAAAAAAAATAAAAAAAAATAGTATCCTAGTTCTCATTTTGCACTCAATCATAATTCACAAGACAAAATTATCCATCACAAAATCTAAACTAGATCTTCCGCATCAAAAAAAGGGGATTTTTTTTTTCCTGAATGAATCTGAGAAGATAAAACGGAAAAAAGGAATGGATGAGGAAAACCTGGGCGGACTTTTTCCACTGTTTCTGGCGGCTGATAACGAACTCCGGCTGCGTTTTCTGGCGACTTGGAGTTCGGTGAGATTTCTACTTGTTTATCATATACAATGCCAAAGTGGAAAAGATGGTTTTTTGTTTGTTTGTTGTTTTGTGGAAACTTTGACCCTTCATAATTTTACCAATTTCTTTGTCGCAATGAAGAAATTTCAGCAATGGATACACTAGTCCGGTCCTAAAATATGTTATTTTGTAAAAAATATATTTTAAATTATAACTTATTTCAAGTTTTAAGTCATTTAAATATGGGTTAAGTCCACATATCCTAGCTCAACGGACAAAAATGCTGAAATTGTTAGGCCGGACACCATTACCGGGGTTTGAACCCCGGTACATTTACTTGTATGTGTGAGTTTATAATGGCTTTGTCATTTCGTCTATCTATCCAAAAAAAAAAAATATGGGTTAATTAAAGAAATGATGCTTATAAATATTCAGAATTTTATTTTTAGTTCATACAAAATAAAATCACACATTTTAGTTCTTGTGACATTTTCCTTTAGCATTGTAGGGACCAAAGGGATCATTACTTAATTAACCCTTTAAATATTAATGAAACATAATTAATGTTACTTTTAGTATCATTTTTATCGAAGTTGTTAGATTAAAGATTCAGTGTATGTTTGGTTTTGTGATGACTTGGATTGATTCAGAACAAAATGATTTTATAAAATTGATTATGAGAAAAAGTGATTTATGTTTAGATCGATGTATTTATATAAAAATGAATTTAATAATAAATTTAAGACTAAAATCAATTGTAAAAGCTAAAAGTTACAAGTTATAGCTTCAAGTAAAATCAATTTTACAAGCAATATCAATTTTCCCTTAAATTATCCAAATGAGATAAAATCAATTCTACACCCTCTAAAATCCCTTTTGACCTTCAAAATTTGAAACGAAACATATGATATATTATTGAGTTATTGAATGTATAAATGTCATTGGATACTTGCATTCTTTGAGATAAGTTTTGGATGACATCCAAATCCATTTAACGATTTCATTTACGATGTATTTGTTACCCTCTATTTTTCCAATTATATTAATCTCTCATTCTCGTAACATTTGTGAAATAGCTCATAGTCTTTCCCATTGTAGTTTTCTGACTTTTTGACAAAGAACTTTTTTTAACTTAACTTTCAAGTTTTGTGACATGGAACACTTAAAATGGGGTGCAACATAAGTCTTAGAGGTTGTACGGGTATACTTGGAATCGTACATTGACAGATTAAGGACGATCCCAAAATTACAAGCACTATTTAGGAACAAATAATGTTCCAAAGTAAAAGGAAACCTCAAACTTTAATTATTCCAGTCTTGCTTATGCGCATTATTAACTAATTAAGCAAAGCATATGCTCAACAACTTTTGTCTCTAATCTTGTGTGATATGTGATTCCTGTCCATGCATAATACATATATTTCAACTATATGTGAATTTCCATCACTAGTAGTGTGAGTTGATTTGAGCAAGTTAATGATGACGACGCAAGTAGGTTCAATTGAAAAAATGAAAGAACCATATATATTAGCAAAGAGATATAATTGGAAAGGATTCTTAGAATTTTTCCTTGAACATAGAGAGCTATTGGATAAACAAATAGACTTGCATCAAAGCACTCCTTTTCACTATGCAGCACATTGTGGTAGCCCAGAAATGTACAACAAAATGCTATCAATGGTGGATCCATCAAACATGCAACATGTGTTGAGGATGCAAGATGACATGGGAAACACACCACTTCATGAAGTGGCTTTCACAGGTGAAGTTGAAATGACAAAGAGTATATGGAAGAAAGAAAAGGAAACAATGTCAGAGCAGTTTCCTATGCCATTGTTACAGATGAGAAACAAACTTGGTGAAACACCTGTGTATAGGGCTGCTGCTCTTGGGAAGACAAGTTTGGTCAAATGCTTTGTTGAAGAGTTGAATGTGGAATTAAGGGATCATTTTCATAGGACTAGTGATAAGATGTCCATTCTTCACACTGCTGTCATTGATCAATTCTTTGGTTTTTCTCTCACTCTCTCTTTTTCATTTCTTGCAATTTATTAGTATGTTCTCACATGCAAAATTAACTTTAATCTCCATACAAACATCCTACTACTCCGATTTTATATAGGCAAAAGGTACACGTATTTAGTCTAAATTTGGACAAAACACATGTATTTTTTTTGCTTATATAAAAACCGGATGGAGTATCAATATACTTTTAATAGAGCTTTCATTGGGACCTTAATCATCGCAGGCACAGCTTTATGGTTATTGAAACGGTACAATGAACTCGCTGATCTAAAGGAAGAAAATGAATTGACAACCCTGCAATTGCTAACGAAAATGCCATCTGCATTCAAGAGTCAAACTCAAATGGGAGCCTTCAAAAATTTCATATATCCTCGTAATTTTCTGCTAACTTTACCTCTAAGTAATAAGCATGCATGCATATATTCGCAGATATACAGCATTTTTTTGACAGAATCACACGAGTTTTTTTAAGTTTGAACTTGCAAAATAAGTTTGTTTAACTAGAAGGTAGGTAAAGTTTGACTATAAATTATTCCATCAGTAGAGATAGAATGAGGATACTAGACAAATCTTTCCCTTTCTTCCAACATAATGTTAATAATTTAAGTATATACAGACTGTTTTAGCTAACAGTTTGAATGTCGAGTTCAGTGCTTCCTGATTATCAAGATTATGCATATTACCTTCATGATAAGGATGATGCTAGAAAAGGACAAGATTTGGAAATTGGCGAAAAAGGCATAAAAGAACAATATCAAACTCAATGGAAGCAACCACCCCAAATTCATCATAGAAAGCTCTCAGGTATGTGTGTTTACATGTAATATTATGAACAAAACACACATTTTATGTATCGTTTTGATTCATACTCAATACTCAACCAGAAGCAACTGTGAACCAAAATTGCAGGATTTTCATGGATGTGGTATACTATGTGGAAGGCTCTTTCCAAAGGTGCAATCTGTGATCAATACTCATGATACATTTCTCAAAACGAAATATTTCTTGCCAGATGTTTCGACATTAATTTGTTTTCACTAACAGCATAATTGCTTTTTACTCATTCAATCAATCACAGCCATTGGATCAACAGAATTATTTGACTTCAATGATGTCTACCTTATAAGTCAATCATACAAATGATGATTTCTGATTGGTTGACCGTGTAAAAAATTTACATGCATGAAAATTAATTCTCTGTTTTTATCCTTGTACATGTTGTTCTTGTTACTACAGAATGGAAGGGAATTGAAAAACTTTGGAGGAAAAAAGAAATGCATAACTTGGCACAAGAACTTGTACACTTGTTAGCAAAGAATGACAATTCATGGCAACATAGTTCAGTACATTGGGACAAAACAGTTTCTATGGGAATGCCGCATCATATTATAGAAGAGAAACAAAAAGAGAAACAAGACAAACAAGATGATACAGGCATCAAAACTATTATTTACACGCCTTTGCTTATGGCAGCTTGTAGTGGAATTATAGAAATTGTAGAAGTGATAATTCATTTTCATCCTCAGTCAATTGAGCATGTAAGTAAAGATGAGCAGAACATATTGTACATGGTTGTCAAACATCGCCAGTTAAAAATTTTCCAAATGTTGAAGAAACTGAAAATGGTGGGACGTCTTGCTGGAAAAATAGACAAGGAAAGTAACACTGTTCTTCACAGCACTGCTGATTTTAGAGGAGGATCTCAACCTGGTTATGCGCTGCAACTGCAAGAGGAATTGCATTGGTTTGAAGTAAGTATCGTTAATGTATTTTTTAAGCAATATTATATAATGTAGGTTTTTTTTTTACCAACAGTTTGAAGTTGTTGGATCAATCAGATGACTGAGTTTAAGCTTATTATATAAATTTCAAAAGCAAACTCAAAAACTACTAACAGATATTGATCTAACAAATCTGAGCTACTAATGGTGTGAATTTGTAGAATCTCTTACCGCAGAAAATTAGAATTCGAGGAAAAATAACACTTCATAAATTTTGTTTTTGATGATTTGTTGTGTTTTCATTAGAGGAGCAAGAAAGGGAGCATGTGATTTCAATCTTACTAATAAATGCATAGTAATACTAATCTAGTTCTCATTACTATCTATCTATACATGTTGTGCACACATAAATAGCGCATAGAGAGGCGACTTCCTTATCATTATGTCATTCACAAGAACAAGAAAAACCAAACTGCTAGGGAACTCTTTGAGGAAAAACATGAACAACTGTTGAAGGATGCTCGCGAATGGATCAAAGAAACGGCTCAGTCATGTTCTGCGGTAGCTGTCCTTGTTGCAACAGTTGTCTTTGCTGCTGCTTACACGGTCCCAGGAGGCACAGACGACTACGGCTTCCCGAGATTACTTCATCATCCTATATTTGTAGTGTTCACAGTCATGGATGTTGTGGCCCTTGCAAGTTCATTGGCTTCAGTGGTTATGTTTCTCTCAATCCTCACATCACCTTGTGAGTTGTGGGATTTTAGGAGGTCGCTACCTAGGAAACTGATGGCAGGTTTTGCCTTCTTGTTCTTTTCCATGGCTACAACCATGTTGGTGTTTAGTGCAACAATTTTGGTGAACATTAAGTTAGATAAGAACAAATGGACTTCAAGCTTGACTTATACTGCAGCATTCTTCCCTGTCAGCATATTTGCAATGATGCAGTTCCCTTTATATGTTGCTATGAAAGGATGTATGGTGTCACTCCTTAGGAGACTTAAGAAGATTGTTCCTCGTTTCTTCCTCAATTTGATCAAAAGCCGGAGAGAGAGACTATGGGACATTTGATATCTAATTTCTTTTTACCATTTTTCTTCGGGCATAATTTCTTATGATGTGTGCATTTGGTTGTAACATTTTACTTTTTCTACCATTGGACGTGGACCTTGATAAAATAAGAGCATACTTTCTCCTTATATGGTTATGCATTTCTTGTGATTTTTGGTAGAAAAAAAGACATTAACACACCCGTTATGAATTGGTGTGGTTTGTGTTCCTCATCAAATCATGAAATAAAAGAAACGAAAATAATTCATTTGAACACAATTGATCAACTTCTGAGCCTCATCAAATACTATGTGACAATTTTAGTCCACTGTGTAGCAAACTAAAAATAAACTTAAAACAGGCCACCAGCATTCAATTATGGTCAAAGTGGAGGATATGATATCTACATCTTCATTTACTTATTTACATTATACATAATGACACCAGGAAACTTTACAATCAGAGTGGAACTAAGCAACTGTACAAATTATTCACGGTCCATTGGTTCTTTTCTTTATGCTGATGTCCAAAAAATGAAAGGAATATGAAATGTAATGCTGAACAATCAATAACCATCAATCTTCAAATACAAATCTGCAAGAGCACGATAGAGAATAGCTGCAGCAGGTGGCCTAGGCAAGGAGCCAAGAAGTATGTCTGTTGCATTTAAAGACTGGCTGCCATAAAAACGACAATTTTCGTGTGTGCGAGTGGTGACAATACTGCCTTCAAGCGAACAACCAACAAATGCACCTGCAAATAATATAGAACTTGTCAACCACTACTCTAGAGGAGTCATTCCAATTCCAAACCTCCCAAGGCTCTAAGATTCATCACTCCCCTCAATTAGTCCACTCTCAAGTCTTCTACGGAGCTACGCCTACTAGTAAAAGTGGTACACTAACAAGAATATAACTATTTCCGTCGAAAAGAAAAGGCCGAGCTGCATACTGGGCGAAAAACAAGAATTTCAGTACACAAGATGAACATAAATAACAAAAATACCTTTACTGCAGCTGTATGTATAACAAGCAGCATAGCCACCATCACCAGCTCGAACATCAGCTTCAACTGCCCTTCCAACAACGCCAACTGCAGCACTCATACCAGCTCCAAGTGAAACATGTGCATTACCACTAAATGTCTTGACAGCTTCATTTGTTCTCAGAACAATGATGAAATCTGTTAACTCCCCTCCAGCCTATGGTGGAAAAAATAAGTTAATTAATGAAGACGTGGAAATAAATAGTTGTCACAAAAACCCTGAGACAGGCTGCATAGATGCGGAGTTCAAAGATGGAATTGGTGTTGGGTACAGTTGAGGATTAAATAGAAGATTACTAAATGAAGATTCAGATTAATCATTTTTTTGCCTTTTTAAATGAAAACATTTTTTTTTATTTCCTATTTTCAATCATAATTATGAAAGTGCTACATAAGCTTTACTTCATTTCTTGTTCTCAATGATTTGTACAAGAAATAGTGAAGAATTTTTTTTATTTTTTTTACAATTTCTTGTAAATCTTATAAGCAAGAAACAAAATGAACACAAGGAACTTAATAGAAACATACAAACACAATGTGGCACTTCTGTAATTTTTAGTTAAACCAAGAAACCAAAAAAGAGATTGCTTTCTATAACCAAACAAGCCATTAGCTATTATGCAATATGTCAAAAAAGTTTCAACAAGTGCCATCAGATATTAGAGTTAACTGGAAACAGTCTGTAGCAGCCTATTGTGATAAAATTTTGGCTTTCAATTCATATTCACAAGCAAAGTCAATGTTAATTATATTGTTTGGTCGATGCTGTTAATTTCTTATTGTTACAGTTAGTTACTTCACCTGAGCCCCCCACCCCACTCCGAATGTCGAAACAGCAGATGGTGGAGACCACGAACCATCTTCCCTACGCGCAACCACAATTCCCGTTCCAATATTATAAGTAACCACCACTCCTACTTTGACCACAGTGATAATTGCAAGGCCTTTTGCTTGCCTAAGAATGGCATCTGGAATTGTCTTTTCAGGCTTTAATAAACCTATCTGCATAAATGAAATTCTTCTTAAGTACAACATTTTTTTTCAAATAGAATATGGTGTAGACTTCCACAGCCATGACATGTTTGGCATAATACCATCAATAACTTAAACTTTAAACATCAAAATCACAAAATGATGATAGCATCAAGGAATCTGAATTGCCCAGACTAACATCTGCAAAAATATAAAATCATGCCGGGACACAATTTGCAATTTATTTACTTTTTAGTTTGGGGGAGGGGGATAGAACCAAAAGCAGTTGAAAGGTCAGGAAGAGGGGTAATCAGCATAGCTGCTAAACTTTTTATAGTCACAATAATTATATAGTAAATTTGGTCTGCATTATATTATACCAAATTCCATTCAGCACTAACCAGATCTCAAATGAAAAACACAATTGTTTGGTGTGAGTTTTAGACCCACCCATCTTCCCATAAAACTAAGAACACTTAATGAAGTAATATAACAATTTTTAACTGATACTCTAGTTCAGTTAAGCATTGGAGAAAGTTCATTCGAGTCACAGATGTTTTCTTTTCCACAGTGAAAACTAGAGTCATAACTCATGCCTAGACATAGAGTGATTAGTTCACAAATTCACATGTATTTTTATCTTTTTAAAATGTTTTACTCTTCGGGTCTGATTTTGTAAACGTATATGGTAGAAACCAATGAGACCTGCAAACCAGAAACAGTAAGTAAACCAACACATGGAAAGAGAAGAAAAAGATGCAGTTAAGGAAATTAGGGTGTGTTATTGATAGTAATGATAATAGTGGTAGATGGTTTCTCTAACTACTCCAAGAGCAAATCTCCAACACAGAGGTATCCTATTCTGACCCTAACAGAAAGTTATTTACACCATAGCCTCTAAAGCCCTAGAACTTATTCTTATATACTACTAAGGAGATAATATTCCTACTACTTAGACACCCAATTAATTACTTAAACACCTCATAGTAAACTTAGTCACTAGTCATCTTAGGCTCCGTTTGGGAGTTTGGAGGGGAAGGGAATTGAGGGTTTTGGAGGGATGAGATTAGAGTAAAAAATAGAGAAATCTTTCAAAAAAAAAATTAAGTGTTTTTGTAGAGAATGATTAATTAATACTTGTGATTAATGTATTTTTTTGAAAGTATTATAAAAACATATATTGGGTTAGGAAAACTCACCCGAACCCTCCAAAACCCTCCAAACTCCTCCTCCAATACAATTTTTTAGCTCCCCCAAATTAGGGGGATTTTGTATTATGAAGAAAACAAAACCCCCCAAAGCCCTCCCCTCCCATAGCTTTCCATTCTTTCCACTTCTTCCTTCCTTTTGTTACAGGCCCTCTTTGTTTGGGAGTTTGGAGGGGAGGGGAGGGGAAGAGAGGGCTTTGGGGGGATAGGAAATATAGCGGAAAATGGAGAAATCTTTCACATTTTTTGAAAGAGTATTTTTTTTAAAAATGATAAATTAATGCTTATTATTAATATATTTTTTACTTTAAGAATATTACAACAAAATGAGGAGGACTTCGTATTATGAAGAAAAATGAACTCCCCAAAGCCCACCCCTCCCAATGTCCTCTATTTTTTCCACTTGCTCCTTCCTTTTTTCTAAAACCCTCCCCTCCCTTCCCCTCCAAACTTGCAAACAAAGCCTTAGTCTTCTTAACCTTCCTTTTCCCATAATACCCTTATCATTAGTTGTCTTCCCATCAGTATATGTTATTGCGGTGTCCCGGACAACCGCAAACAGCAGTGTCCGTGCTAAACCTATATTCCAGGACACCACCACACAGTATAAATGATAGATATGAAATAACTCGATTGAATTATATAAAGAATTGAATTGATATACCTGATTATAAGACTTGATAGTGTTAGTTGCCTTGTAAATTTCATATTCCATGGTCTGCCCCCAAGGAAAATTAACCCATGATCTCAAAGTGCTGAGATCTGTCAGGTCGTGAGTTGGCAACTGAGCAGCATTACTTACATGATCCATCAAATAAGGCTGTACAGACTCAAGTCGAACACAGCATACATCGCAGACTCTTTGGGGGTCAGAAACTCGGAACTTTGATGGCATCAAGCTCCGCCCTTTAGAACATTCACCACAAAATATTCCTCCACAGAACCGGCAGTGATGCCTGGAACACATGATGGGATGAAACCTCACGCCACAAAGCATACAAGCTGCAGCAGCACTATCTGCCAACCATTTCGGAGGTTCTGCTTCTATTAGTTCCTTAACATTACCAAAGCTAGCTTCTGTTAGAGTTTGTGCCATCTCTCTCCAAGCTTGTTCAAGTACATGGCTTGTTAGCCATGAAAAGCTATATGCATGAATATCTCCTGATGCCAAAGAAGACACTTTTCCCCTAGCTGCAAGTAAAATTTCTACCAACACTTCCCACATAGTTAATTCCTTTTCTCCTCCAACATATTGATTCCATCCCATATCATCATCGGGAAAAAAACCACCATTCGAATGAAACCCTTTTTCCCATTCTTTATGATCATCTTCCAACATAGGTGGAACTGAGACCGGTATCCAAACTCCAGTATCTTCGTTCAACGGAGCATCATAATAGAAGCACTTTCTCTGATTCTGAATATTAGCTAAAGACTCCATGTCCCCTTCATTCCTTTCGAATGATTCTTCAGGTAATTCAGGATATAATCTGGATAAATTCATACTATTCTCTTCGGCGCTAACAGAAGACAAAGAATCACTATTCTCTTTAGTAACATGATGATTCCTCATATTACCACCATCCACCCCATCATCCTGTCAATTATGCAATATCAAATCAACCAAATAAGCCACAAAGCACAAAAAAAAAAAAAAACCAGTCTTAAAAAGGAAAATAAAACAATACAATAATCAGCTTTGTAAAACAATACAATAATCAGCTTTAAGACACCGACATATGTGACTACCTTCAATTAATTCCTTTATGTCGGTGTCGTGTCTGGTGTCCAAAAATAGCAGAAAAATAAAAAATAATAAAACATGAAGATAATCATCAAAATCTACAAAAAAAAAAATAAATAAATAAATAAAGGCAAAAAATGCAGAAATTGAAAACAGAGACCCATGAAAATTTACCAAAGGAGAATAGGAATTGGATGTATGATGATGATCACCAAGAGAGAAACTAGAAACCCTAGCAGATAAATCTTCTACAGGATGCACTTGATTCTTAGAATCAAAATTTTTGTTTTCCATTGAAAAACCTAAAACACCAAATTAGGGTATATACATGCATATATTAGCAGGAATAATGAAATTTCTACACTGAATTTGAATTTTGGGGAAAAAGAACGAAACTTTGGGGATGGAGATTAAAGGAATTAGGGATAGAAATTGGAATTAGAGGTTCAATGGCGTGTCGTTGTTGATGTGTTTACCTGTACGTCTCGCTTGCGTGTACACCCTGGACCTTAAGTATTATTTACTAACTTTCTTTCTTCTCCTCGTTATTTTCTTTCTTTTTTATTTTTTTTAAACATCGTCATTATTTTCTTTCAATTTCGTATATAAAATATTTTTTTATATCCAATACATACACACCTAGGATTTACCCTAATATAAATATATATATAGAGAGAGGGGAGTTAATATAAATATATATGGAGAGAGAGGGGAGTTAGATTAAAGTGACTAAAGAAAATCAAGAGTTTTTTTTTTTTTTTTTACATTTGAAGAAAAAATAAAAAGGTTTTTTTAGATGAAATTATAAATATAATATTTTTAGAGGATAAATATAATACTTATAACTAATGGTATAATTGAAATAAAAAAATATATATTTATATATAGCTTGATCGTCCCCCAGGTATGTATGCCCTTTGATAGGGTACCGAACTATAGATACCGTATACAACCTTCGAATTTTTAAGTATATGTTTTATGCTATAAACGCTTAAAAATGATGAAAAGTGGTTTTTTTTATGGTTGAGTATCAAGTATGTGAATCTTTCTGGAAAAAAAGGGAGAAGAGATTCGAGAGAGAAGAGAAAAGAGAAGATGAAAAAAATTATTGTTTTAAATTATTTTGATTAAGTTTTTAATAAAAATATTCTATATTGAATAAAAAATTGGAAAAGAATTAAATAATTTGTTTGCATAGTTAGATGGCACCAGGGTTCAAAACCAAAAAATCTTTATATCACAGTTAAAATCTAATTTGTTTTGCAGGAGGTAGACATATGTTAACCTTTTTTTTTTTTTTTGAAGGATATATTAACCTTATATTGATTAACAAAAATGCATAAAATAGACTACTACTGTTGTTTAACAGGTTGCGGTTCCAATTTTTCAGACAAAAGACAAAATCCATGAGTGAAAAAAATACAAAATCATACTTTAACCGTTGATTTTTAATGGATTATGTTAGAAATAATTAGATATTTATAAGATATTGTTAGAATTTGTTTTTTTTTTTTAGAGGATATTGTTGGAATTTGTTAAATTGGTTCAAGTTTGTTAGTTCAGTACTTATGATCACTATATAAAGTGATCATACACCAATTGTGATCCACTTTTTCTCATTCATTCAATTATAAAGTACATCTTTCTTTATCTGGCTCAGTGTATCATTTTGATTAATTAGTAGTAATTAATATATATGGTGAACTATGTAATCAAGGTCAGTCTTTCCTTCAAAAGTAAGGAGATTTTAATCCCTCCAAGGTATTTATTTATATATATGGTGATGGCAATAACAGTGGGTCAAATGAGAGCTGGGGGCCTGGGGGAGGCAATAAGATCAGTTGTTTCTAGGTTCCAATAAAGCAAATAAAAACAAAAGACTTCACTTGTCATTGATAAGATGGTTCAATGATTTCTCAGCAAAAGGGCATGATAGGTTTCAATGGTTTCAATAATTGTTCAACTAACTTCACTCTTTCACTGATAAAAACTTCATACAAGAACTTAAAAACAAAAAACCTATAAAGCACAGTGTTGGAAACGTCTTTGATCAGAGGTGTTGGTGCTTTCACGGTTACAAAGGACATTAAGAGGTTTTTTTTTTTCCATCATCTTTTCTCCTGTGTAACATAGGCCCTCCATTGTAAATCCTCAAATTGGGCCTAAACTCCGCTACATAGCCTGTATGGGAAAGCTTAGAAGGTCACCCTCAATGTCATCATAAGCAGTAGGACTAAAGCGGTGACGGACGACCTCAAGAAAAATCGGTGAGCGTTACACATGGCCCATTGAAACCAAGCTGACACAGGACCTTTGAAATGGAACGAAATGATATGGAGACGAGCCAGTTCAGTGAGGAAAACAATGAAAACACCAATGATACACCAGTGATTTAACAGAGTGTTCAGGTAGCAATCTTCGAGGAGTGTAAGCTCCAAAGAACAAGAGGAAAGAGATAATTATTAGATCTGTATTTCCATCATACTCCTCAATTGATTACATCAAATGGTTTATACTTTTGTGTGAATAATTTAGTATTTTGTGTAATTAGCTACCTGAATAATATATATTTAACCACCACAAATGAGTTTATTTGTCAAAAAACTGCTAGAAAAGGAAAACCAAAATAAATCCACCTGTTTGATAGATGTAGTTCATCTTATTTTGATAATTTCAATCACTTGAAAAAACTACAAAGAGAGTTTTGTTAACAATAAAATTGTCAAGACAACACATAATATATTTTATTTATTTTTTTAGATTTGGCCCCCTTGTGAAAAAATGGCTAGCTTCGCCGCTGGGCTGCCTACCAGGTTCCTCCAACCTGGGGGTTCACATCAAAATCAATCTTCATCTCATTCCATAGTTTAATTCTCTTGCTCCTTTTGATCAAGTTGAGGAAGAAACGAGGAACATATAAATTGAACTGCATCATTGCAAATATGCTGACAAGGAAAAATACTGCACTATAAGTTGAATTCCATTTGCTTTTATCTAACTTGATGTTCACCAAAATTGTTGTAGTAAACACCAAGATCGTTGTGGCCATTGAAAAGGACAACAAGGCAAAACCTGCCATTAGTTTCCTAGGTAGAGACCTCCTAAAATCCCACAACTCACAAGGTGATATGAGGATCGAAAGGAACATAACCACTGATGCCAATGAACTTGCAAGGGCCACAACATCCATGACTGTGAACACTACAAATATAGGATGATGAAGTAATCTTGGGAGGCCACGGTCGTCTGTGCCTCCCGGGACAGTGTAAGCCGCCGCAAAAACAACTGTTGCGACAAGGACTGCTACCGCAGAACATGACTGGGCTGTCCCTTTTATCCATTCACGGGCATCCTTCAGCAGCTGTTCATGCTTTTGCTCAAAGAGTTCCCTTGCAGTTTGGTTGTTTTTGTTTTTGTGAATGATGTAATGATAAGGAAGTTTCTTCTCTATTCCCTATTTGTTTGCACAACAATGTATAGACAGATAGTAATGAGAATTAGATTAGTGTTATTCTCAAAAGAAAACAATGTATAGACATATAGTGAAGAGAATTAGATTAAGTGATGCTAGGAATTGATTAGAGATATTGAAATCACATGTTTCCTTTTCTTGTTCTAATAAAAATGTACAAATTCGCAAACAAATTATCAAGTGTTATTTTTCTCTTGTTAAGGTGTCTATACCTTTGTTATATGCTTAGAATTGGAATGCATGAATTGATTTAAGTGCAAATGTAATTACTCATCGCAAACAAATTATCAAGTGTTATTTTTCTCTTGTTAAGGTGTCTATACCTTTGTTATATGCTTAGAATTGGAATACATGAATTGATTTAAGTGCAAATGTAATTACTCATTTTGACATATTCATAAATAATACTTACTTCAAACCAATACAACTCCTCTTGCAATTGCAGGGCATAACTAGGTTGTGATCCTCCTTTAAAATATGCAACATTGTGGAGAACAGTGTTACTTTCGTTGTCTATTTTTCCAGCAAGATGTCTCACCATTTTCAGTTTATTCAACATTTGATAAATTTCTAACTGGCGATGTTTGACAGCCACGTGCAATATGTTCTGCTCATCTTCACTGACATGCTCAATTGACTGAGGATGAAAATGAATTATCCATTCTACTATCTCTATGATTCCATTACAAGCTGCCATAAGCAATGGTGTATAAATAATAGCTTTGTGGCTTGAAACATCTTGTTCTTCTTGTTTCTCTCTGTGTTTTTCTTTAATAATATAATGTGGTATTCCCATAGAAACTGTTCTGTCCATTGCTATTGGACTAAGTTGCCATGAATTGTCATTCATTGCTAACAAGGGTACAAGTTCATAAGCCAAGTTATGCATTTCTTTTTTCCACCAAAGTTCTTTAATGCTCTTCGATTCTAAACCTAAACAAAATGTACAAGGATTAAAAAATTGTGTCAAAACATTCTAGCAAAAAATATTTAGTTGAGAAATGTATCATGAGCAATCATCATAGCTTGCACCTTTGGAGAGAGCATTCCATATAGTATACCACATCCATGAAAAACCTGCAATTTTGGTTGAAAATTTCTAATGTTTGAGTATTGAGTATGTAAATATTTGATTTAGCAGCTACATCAAAGAGATATACCTGACAGCTTTGAATGATGAATTTGGGGTGATTGCTTCCGTTGAGTTTGATATGGTTCAGTTATGCCCTTTTGGCCAATTTCCAAATCTTCTAATTTTCTAGTATCGTCCTTATCATGAAGGTAATATGCATAATCTTGATAATCAGGAAGCACTGAACACGATATTCCAACTATTAGCTAAAGATGTTATATACTTTTGAAGTAAACAAAATTTTAGTTGTTTATTAGTAACTTCTTTATGTAGCAGTTACGAATTGGGAAAACAGTTATTAGTTATTGTAGTTTATGTTTTCATAACTAGAAGGAGCTTAGGACAAAGACAGGTATTGGGTATTTTTTATGTTGGTTGATTTGAGAGAAACCAGGCTTTCAAAGAGGAAGGTTATTTTCCTTTGAAATTTCCATATCTTGTGGCTTATGTAACCATTCCTGTTGGCAGTATCATCGATAATACTTCAAGTATATATACATATTATCAATATTTATCATCTATTATTCTCTCAATTATCACACATCTATCTTAAGCCTAGTGGTATGAAATGGGACATCGAAGGGTTCGATCCATACAGCTAACATTTCCTTTTCCCTCGTTTAAATTAATTCCCAAATATGTCTATTAATAAAACAATGTTTTAATTATAATCACTCAAATTATAACCACAAGGTTGGGCACAAGTAGTCGATGCTCTATCTTTTAAAGGACAATTTCGACTGGCAGCCTAGTAAGCAAGTTCAATCTCTAATGATGAAACAATTTATGACCAAACTTTATTTACCTTTGGATTGAGCACATAATTTAGTCCAAAACCACTTATTTAGAGATAAAGTTAGCAGAGGTTTACTATGATATATGAAATTTTGGAAGGCTCCCATCTTGGTTTGACTCTTGAACGCAGAAGGCATTTTTGCTAGCAATTGTAGAGCTGTCAACTCATTGTCTTCCTTTAGATAAGCTAGTTCGACATAGTGTTTCAATAACCATAAAGCTGTGCCTGCAAGTGTTCAAAATCAACACCTAGCCAACCTCATTTTCCTTCCCAAAGTGAAAGAACTAAGAAAAATTAATAAAGCATATGGATACTCCCTCCGATTTTTCAAATAAGAAAAAAATTATATGTATTGGTTTAAATTTGGGTCAAATACATGTACCTTTTTGTTATATGAAAAGTCGGAGTTGTAGGATTTATGTAATGAGATTAGTGTTAATTATGTGAGTGCATACTGCATGCTAATAAATTGCAAGATTTCAAAAAGACAGAGTAAGAGAGAGAGAGAGAGAGAGAGAGAGAGAGAGAGAGAGAGAGAGAGAGAGAGAGAGAGAGAGAGAGAGAGAGAGAGAGAGAGAGAGAGAGAGAGAGAGAGAGAGAGAGAGAGAGAGAGAGAGAGAGAGAGAAACCAAAGAATTGGCCAATGACAGCAATGTGAAGAATGGACATTCTATCAACAGTTCTATGAAAATGATCCCTTAAATCCACACCCAATTCATCAACAAAACATTTCATCAAATTTGTCTTCCCAAGAGCAGCTGCCCTATAAACCGGAGTTTCTCCAACTTTGTTTCTCATTTGTAGCAATGGTATAGGAAACTGCTCTGACACTGTTTCCTCTTCTTTCTTCAATATACTCTTTGTCATTTCAACTTCACCTGTGAAAGCTACTTCATGAAGTGGTGTGTTTCCCATGTCATCTTGCATCCTCAACACATGTTGCAGGTCTGATGGATCCACCATTGATAACATTTTGTTGTACATTTCTGGGCTACCACAGTGTGCTGCATAGTGAAAAGGAGTTTTTTGACGCAAGTCTATTTCTTTATCCAATAGCTCTTTGTGTTTAAGGAAAAATTCTAAGAATCCTTTCCAATTATATCTCTTTGCTAATATATATGGTTCTTTCATTTTTCCCAATGAACCTACGTGCCTCATCATCTCTAACTTGCTCAAATTAACTCGCACTACTAGTGATGAAAATTCATCATATATAGTTGAAGTATATTTCTCATTAATTATAAATAGGTATCATGCATGGATAGGAATCACATATCACACGAGTTTACGAAACAAAATTGTTGAGCATATGCTTTGCTAATTAATTAATTAATAAAGTGCATAAAGCTGGACTAGAATAATTTAAGTTAGAGGTTTCCTTTTACTTTGGAACATTATTTGTTCCTATACAGTGCTTGTAACTGTGGGATCGACCTCACCCGGTTTTAAGAATATAGAGCTTGATAGAGGTCATGAAAAGAGAGAAAATTACACAAACTACTAGACTTTCGAGAAAATTACACAAACTACTAGACTTTCGACCCGTGCGACGCACGGGTCTTATTAGAATATGCATAAGACGGTTGAGCAGTTAAGCATGTTAAATTAGAATGCCAGTTAAGCAGTGGTATGAGAGGAAGGTTGTAAGGTCACGTCCTTCCATTTGCAAAAATCAAAATATCAAAATATTTGATTCTTTTATTGTCTGAGTAATTTACCACGGTTTAGGTTTTATTTTTAGAGAAACACGGTTTAGGGTTTACTATATATAGTCGAGTTTGCATGGAAATTAGGGTAGCCGAGTTTGCATAGAAATTAGGGTATTCTGTTTGTAAACGTATTAAACAAGTGTACAACAACTTGTCAAAAAAAAAAGTCTACAGAAATAATAGATATATACAAACGATGACAGGATAGGAATGTAAAGCTATCAGTGAAGAGAAATATTAGGGTTTGCTGCATTTTAGAGAATTTGTTAGGTTAAATTGGTGTGCTGTATTTTAGATAGAATTTGTTAGGTTAAATTGCTGCTAACCTAATGCAGCATTTTAGAGGAAAATTATTAGGTTAAGTTGTCGCAGACCTAATAAAATTAATAAAATAACTAGATTGTTGACCCGTGCACCGCACGGGTCGAATAGACTGTAATATATAAAAGTAAAGTATAAGAGATGAAATAATTGGTATCCCGAGGTATAAATATTACTTTTGTTTCTTTGAATTTGTTCCAATCAAAATAATCTTTCTTTACCATAGCCTATCTTTATGGCCGTGAGGACTAAAAAGAACAGCAAAAATAACAAATGTAATAAACACTAATGTTTTGGATATATTCAATTTCTTCTATAGATTCTATCTGAATGCTATAAGATAAAGTAAACAAAGAAGGAAGAGATAAAGGTTTAATGGGAACGAACCTCGAGAAAAATCATGGATAGGTAAAAAAAAAAAAGGAAAATATTAGAGTTTTTGTTGAGGTAGCATGAATAATCACAAACTAATGATGCAAATTTAGAGCCAAAATTTTAGGGTTGAGGATTAGCATTTAATGATGCAAATTTAGAGCCAAAATTTTAGGGTTGAGTTGTTGCAAACCTAATAAGGGATTAGTGGAAGGAAAAAATTAGGTTAAGTTACTGCACACTTAACAAAATTAATAAACAAAGATGAAATGAAATTGGCTAAAGTGTGATCACAAAGTGATTACATCGTGAGGCCATCATTATATAGGCTAACAAACTACCGACCTATCTATTACCGACTATATTTATATTATATTGGGTGGACTTGTAGTGTTAATTAATTAGATTTTGATATATAATTTCTTCTTATCTTCACATTTATATTAAGGGAAATGTTAACCAGTGCCCCCGGGCACGGGGCACTGGTTAAGGAGTTAAATATATTAGTATCTTACATTGAAAGTTGTGTTATTATTGCATTAAAAACTTAAAAAGTGTTCTTTTTGACTTAAAATTCCACTTTTGGCTTTGTTCAAAAAAAAAATTCCACTTTTGGCTTCCTTAACCAGTACTCCGGGGGCACCGGTTACCATGCCCCTTATATTAATTAACCAAAATGCATAAACTAGAGTACTACTGTTGTTTAAGAGGCTGTGATTCCAATTTTTCAGACAAAAGACAAAAATCCAATGAGTAAAAACAAAAGGACAAAATTATATTGTCACTGTCAATTTTGGTGTGTTCCAATAGCACAGCCATTTCTAAATAATTGGGAAGTGAACCCAGCTAACATGAAGTAACCAAACATGCTCTTTGAAAACTATCATATACTAACTAATACATACCTTAAAATTCCATATATTCCAATTCATACTAATCTGTTTACTAGTACCTATTAACTTTGCTTAACATGATGCAGTTTTGTCTAAAAAAAAGGCTAAAGTGCAACTTTGGCCCCCTATCTTTCAAAAAGTTGCGATTTTGGCCTCCTAAGGATGAAAACTACAATTTTGGTCCCCCATGTTTAGGGAAATATGCTCTTTTAACCCCCTAACTTAAGGGAAATATGTCTATTGACCCCTTATCTTTTCAAAATGTTGCGATTATGGCCCCTTATCTTTTCAAAATGGCCCCTTTTTTTGGACATGTGTCGCCTTCTCAGCAGTTTTCAAAGTTAGGGGGCCAAAATTGTAGTTTTCAAAGTTAAGGGGCCAAAATCGCAACTTTTTGAAAGATAAGGGGCCAAAGTTGCACTTTAGCCAAAAAAAAAAATACTGCAAAAGGATTTTCAATTTTTCATACTAATCTGTTTACTACCTATTAACTTTGCTTTTTATTTTATTTTTTCTCTCCAATTTTTCAACAAGGCACACCAATGCATAAGGTCTGCCAATGTTTTTTTTGTTCTTACCATAAATAACAAGAAATGCATAACCATAAAAAGATAAAAATATGGTCTTATAAGGTCCACATCCAACTATAGAAAAAACTAAATTTTATAGTCAAAATGCACACAACCAAAATAAATTATGGCTGAAGGAAGGAGGAAGAAAAATGGTATAAAAAAAACACAAATATCAAATATCCCATAATCTATTTTTCTTGCTCCTTTTGATCAACTTGAGGAACACTCCACCTGATCACACTCCGGTGATTAAGGATGGTGATAAGAACATCATAACTGATGTAACAGAACTTCGAAGAAGTAAGAGAGCAAAAACTGCTAAAGAGTATGGACCTGAATATGCGGTCAATACATTAGAAGAGGATCCATCAAATCTTAAGGAAGCTCTGTCTTCCTTAGATGCTGACCTATGGCAAGAAGCCATAAATGATGAAATAGATTCTCTACAGTCTAACAAAACTTGGCACTTGACTGAACTGCCTCCAGGCTGCAAACCAATAGGTTGTAAATGGATTTTGAAAAAGAAACTGAAACCCGATGGAACTGTTGATAAATACAAGGCACGCCATGTAGCCAAAGGTTTCAGACAAAGAGAAAATATAGATTTTTTCGATACCTATTCACCAGTTACTCGAATCACATCCATAAGGGTACTAATTTCCTTGGCTGCTGTTTATAACTTGATAGTACACCAAATGGATGTGAAAACTGCCTTTTTGAATGGTGAGTTGGAAGAAGAAATCTATATGGAACAACCTGAAGGTTTTGTAGTCCATGGACAGGAAAGCAAAGTCTGTAAGTTAGACAAATCTCTGTATGGTCTAAAACAAGCCCCTAAGCAATGGCATGAAAAGTTTGACAACTTAATGATTACGAATGAGTTCAAAGTGAATGAAAGTGACAAATGTATCTACTACAAGTATGATAAAAACATTTGCACTATCATATGTCTATATGTAGACGACCTACTCATATTTGGGTCAAACATTCCTGCCATAAATTCTGTGAAATCACTGTTGAGTAACAACTTTGATATGAAGGACCTAGGAGAAGCTGATGTAATCCTTGGCATCAAGATTACTAGATCAGATAAAGGAATTTCCTTGGATCAGTCTTATTACGTTAAGAAGATATTAAGGAAATACAACTACATTGATTGTAAACCTGCAAGCACACCCTATGATCCAAGTGTAAGACTTTTTAAGAACACTGGAGATGGTGTTAGACAAAGTGAATATGCGAGCATCATTGGCAGTCTCAGATATGCCACTGATTGTACTAGACCCGACATTGCCTATGTCGTGGGACTCTTATGCAGATTTACAAGTAGGCCAAGCAAGGAACATTGGCATGCTATTGAGAGAGTCATGAGATACCTGAAAGGGACTATGACATTAGGACTGCATTATCAAAAATACCCTGCTGTACTTGAAGGGTACAGTGATGCAGATTGGAACACCTTGTCGGATGATTCCAAAGTGACCAGCGGCTACATATTTAGCATAGCTGGAGGAGCTGTTTCTTGGAAGTCTAAGAAGCAGACCATTCTGGCTCAGACCATAATGGAATCTAAGATGATAGCACTAGCTACTGCTAGTGAAGAAGTAAGGTGGCTAAGATCCTTGCTAGCTGAAATCCCTTTACGAGAGAAACTGTTACCGGCTGTGTTAATTCACTGCGATAGTACCGCGGCTATTGCAAAGATTAAGAATCGTTATTACAATGGTAAGAGACGACAGATAAAGCGAAAACACAGCACGATTAAAGAGTGTATCTCTAATGGAGCGGTTAGAGTTGATTTTGTACGTACGAATGAAAACTTAGCTGATCCTTTGACGAAAGGACTTAATAGAGAGAAAGTCCGAGAAACATCCAGTAGGATGGGACTAATGTCTATAGCCCACTGAATGATGGTAACCCGACCTATATGACTGGAGATCCCAAGATTTAGGTTCAATGGGTAAAAACAAATCATGAAGTGGTAGAACATGTTATGAGAGAAAGAATATAGAAAGCATGATCCTGCAGCAAAAGAAGGATGAGGTAATAGTAACTCTTAATGAGATCTATACTCTATATTGAGTGGGGTACACAGCTACAGGAGTACCCTTGATAGACTCACCTATACGAATGTGGAACTTAGGCCGGTCCTATGGAATTTCGAGGCAGAATTCCTAGAGCATTCGTTAAAACCGGGATTACACGTGCAGGGCCTTATAAAAACGCACGGGCTTTTAGAATACACCTATGAAAAGGTTTGTGTGTGGATTCTATGTCTGAGATAGAGTTCAATGCTGTAAGCAACTCTTGTTAAATCAGAATACCTTCCACTATGCAAAGGTTCAAGTTGTTGGCAACACCTTTGTATATTAGCAAATCTTATGGAAACATTTTACGTTATTTCTCGAAACCATTTTGAAGTCAAGTGGGGGATTGTTGGAACACTAGTTAATTCTAGTGAGAAAATTGGAAAGAAAACACTATGAGAAACTAGTGTGTGGGTATGTGACTTAAAAATGTCCCACATTGGAGAGTCACCCCAACTAGTAAGTGTTTATATAAGGGTGGGGTGACCTCCAAGGGTGTGCCCTTGGGGTACCCATTTTTGTGAACGGGTGAACGCTTACAAAATATATATATCACGCGCGCGACGGCGACGCCGCCGTCCTTCCGACGGGCAGGGCCGGGCTTGGGCTTGGGTCGTGGGTTAAAAAATTGATATATATTTTTTTGTCACTTGAAAATGTTAAATTAATTAATTAATTAATTTTTCATTATACGAAAGCGTTACGCGTAACAAATTGATGTGTTACAATCCGACCCGATCCAAAACGCGTATCCAGAAACTTTCGGATATTTCCAATTAAGAAACAAAACGCGTTTGCTTAAGGATTAAGCAGACTTAATCCCCAAGTCACGCGTAAAACGCGTTTGCTTAAGGATTAAGCAGACTTAATCCCCAAGTAACCCGTTTTTCTTGTTACGAACTCTGCCTATAAAAGGAGAGCTCGCCCCACTCATTCTTCACACCAAATCTCACAGTCGATGCTTCCTGTGCGGTTTCTCTCTTCTCCCTCCGATTTGTGTTAACGAATCATTATTCTGCTTCTACTCCTTTCTGTCCCTTTCGGTTTCGAATAGAGCGGTTGCGTACCGTATCGAGTGGCTTCGATCAAACGATTGAACCATATTTTGAGGTGTAATTCTCGAGCGACTATATACTGTGCAGTATATACTCGTAACAGTGATCTGGGCTGTTTTATCCTGGAGACGGCGTGGTTGTTAGTCTACCTTGCACAAACTAGGGTAGTGCCGCGAAACGTCTTAAAGAAAGCGACCTGATCGTGACTCACCCAGTAATTTCGTTCGGTATAATTTTTAAATCGAAAAACAACAAGTAATCTTGGTAAGCCGCGGTCGTTTGTGCCTCCTGGGACAGTGTAAGCTGCCGCAAAGACAACTGTCGCGACAAGGACAGCTACAGCAGAACATGACTGAGCTGTCCCTTTTATCCATTCACGAGCATCTTTCAGAAGTTGTTCGTGCTTTTGCTCGAAGAGTTCCCTTGCAGTTTGGTTGTTGTCGTTTTTGTGAATGATGTAATGATAAGGAAGTTTCTTCTCTATGCGCTATTTGTGTGCACAACAATGTATAGACAGATAGTGATGAGAATTAGATTAGTGTTATTCTCAAAATAGAACATTGTATACACATCTAATAAATAGAATTAGGTTAGTGTTACTAGGAATTGAATAGAGAGTTTGAAATCACATGTTTCTTTTTCTTGTTCTTCTAATAAAAAACAACAAATTCTCAAAAGAATTATGAAGTGTTATGTTTCCTCCAATTTAAATTTTCTGCTGCAAGAGATTTTACACATTCGCGCTGTTAGTAACTCAGATTGGTTGGATCAATATCAAACAACTTCAATTTTGAGTTTACTATTTAAAGCAAGTTTGCTAAGCTTAAAATCATAGCCGTCGGGCCCTGATCCAACAAATTCAAGCAGATTACTGTGTGAATGGATAGAATATCTGACTTCATAGAGTACAAGTTCATTTCATTAGAGAGACACCAACATGGACCACCAATGAAAAATGAGTTTTTCTATCATGTCCAAACTTGCATAGTTTAAAAAGTCAAAAGTAGTAAGTTTATCTTGGACCTTGTGCACATTATACTATGTATATAATTTTGTAATAAATAAATGTTGTTTTCAATAAAACCTTACCATTTTAAGTTGTCTTAACCTATGCAATATTGCGTAGGATGCTACAACTTGTTAGTGGAATGCATGCATTAAATTAGGTGAAAATGTCAATTCTCAATTTTACATAATCATAAACAATACTTACTTCAAACCAATGCAACTCCTCTTGCAATTGCAGGGCATAACCAGGTTGCGAACCTCCTTTAACATCGGCAATATTGCGGAGAACAGTGTTATTTTTGTTGTCTATTTTTCCAGCAAGATGTCTCACCATTTTCCGTTTTTTCGACATTCGGAAAATTTCTAACTGGTGATGTTTCACAGCCATGTACAGTATGTTCTGCTCATCTTCACTGACATGCTCAATTGATTGAGGATGAAAACGAATTACCAATTCTACTATCTCTATGATTCCATTACAAGCTGCCATAAGCAACAGTGTATAAGTAATAGCTTTGTGGCTTGAAACATCTTGTTCTTCTTGATTCTCATTTTGTATTCCTATACAAACTGTTCTGTCCATTGCTATTGAACTAAGTTTCCATGAATTGTCATTCTTTGCTAACAAGTTATGCATTTTTTTTCTTCCAAAGTTTTTTAATACTCTTCCATTCTAAACATGAACAAAATGTACAAGGAAACAAAATGTGTCAAAAGTCAAAACATTCTAGCAAGAAATCTTTAGTTGAGAAATGTATCATAAACAATAATCAAAGCTTACACCTTTGGAAAGAGCCTTCCATATAGTATACCACATCCATGAAAAACCTGCAATTTTGGTTGAAAATTTCTTATGGTTGAGTATCAAGCATGTGAATCTTCGATTTAGCAGCTACATCAAATAGACATACCTGAGAGCTTTGTATGATGAATTTGGGGTGGTTGCTTCCGTTGAGTTTGATGTGGTTCATTTTTGCCCTTTTTGCCAGTTTCCACATCTTCTCTTTTTCTAGTAATATCATTATCTTGAAGGTAATATGCATCATCTTGATAATCAGGAAGCACTGAACAAGATATTCCAACTATTAGCTATAGTTGGTATATACTTTTGATGTAAAACAATCTTTTAATTGTCGTCGAAGGAGAAGCTATTAGTAATAGGCCTCTTATCACTTAGGATCTATGTTAGACTGAAGTCTAGAGATAGAATTAGGTTTGTGCAGAAGTTATATTATGTTAGTAAATTGTATATCTAGTATTTTATAGGCTGTTTGTTTAATTATAGGTCAAGGACACAAGTTAAGGAATCCATTAATAGTAATTATGTATTGGAAAAACAATTTTTAACTTTTTAAGAAATGGAATGCATAATTTGCAATACAAAATTTCTATTTTTAGTGAACTAACTTGTGACTTGAAGGCACATGTTTTTTTTTAATGGACTTAAAGGCACATGTTAGCATGCTTATTACTTAGAGATAAAGTTATCAGAGATTTACGAGGATATATGAAATTTTCGAAGGCTCCCATCTGGGTTTGACTCTTGAATGCAGAAGGCATTTTGGCTAGCAATTGTAGAGCTGTCAAATCATTTTCTTTCTTTTGATCAGCGAGTTCGCCGTACCCTTTCAATAAAAATAAAGCTGTGCCTGCATCCGTTCATAATCAACACCTAGCCAACCTCATTTTTCTTCCCAAAGAGATAGAAATAAGAAATATTAATATAGCATAACAGATATAAAGTATATTGATATTCCCTCCAATTTTTCATATAAGAAAAAATTCATATCTATTGGTCTAGCCAAATACATGTACCTTTTTCTAATAAATTGAAAGATTTCAAAAAGACAGAAGGAAAGAAAAACCAAAGAATTGGCCAATGACAGCAATGTGAAGAATGGACATTTTATCAACAGTTCTATGAGAATGAACCTTTAAATCCACTATTCAATAGCTTTTTGTTGTAATCGAAAAATTTCACAAACCCTTTCCAGTCATATTTTTTTGCTTATACATATGGCTTTTCCATTTCTTCAATTTAACCTACATGGCTCATCATCACTAGCTTACTCAAATTAACTAATTACACCACTAGTGGAAGGAATAACATATAACACAAGATAAACAAATTATGTGTTTTTTGAAATTGACCAAGATTTAGTCCTCAGCTGTACAAGTCTGTCATATATTAGGGTATATTATGATCATGACAGTTAGATCAGATCACAGGATCATTGCTGCTGTTTCCTTCCTTCCTTTCATTCGTTGTTACGTCTTTATCTACGGAAATATAATGGCTGAGCAATATCAATACGATCAGTTGTTACTAGGTTCCAATAAAGCAAATAATAGAGGACCGAGTTAAAGAAAACTCTAGTTATCACTTTCATTGATAAGCTGGTTTCAATGATTTCTCACATCTTCACATTTACAACTTACAAGGACATTAGGAGGGGATGGTTTCCTATTATCTTTTCTCCTGTGGAACATTAAAAAGGGAAGAGAGAGTGTACTTAAGAGTGGGGGATATAACAAGAGTTTTCCACCCTGCAATCTGCATAATTGATTCATCATCATATCATATAAATTGCATCCAGAACAAGTGCTACCATAATATCAAATATATCACATGGCTCCAACTTGTTTTTAATCCATGTCCATGAACTGAGAAATCAAATAAGTGAAATGGCTCATAAATTCATAATACTCTTACTAGTCAAAGTAAAGGTAAACTCTGGACTGATAAACTTATTTTTGCAGGAAAAAACTTAGCTGCCATACACATGTTAAGCATTGCCAAATTTAGGGAAATTATAAACAATTTCTACTATATATGCAAAATCTGATCTGATTCACTTTAACTAGTAAAACATACAATCAATTAACAGAACATTTGAGGCTAAACAAAATAATAACCAGCACTAATCCACATCATTACATTCATTGCCCCTGTTTTTTTTTTCTATCTTTCATCACTAAACAATTGAACAGTTCATTGTTCAACCAACTTCATTCTTTCACAATTTTCATACAAGAACTTGAAAAACAAAAAAATCTACAAAGCACCGACACATACACGGTGGTGTCAGACACCAGACACGCCTTTGATCAGATGTGAACACGAGCGACGTTCTTTCTCAGCAGCATAGTGTTTAACAGCATCCCTCATATCATCAAAACAATCACACCCATCAAAAAAGCCTCTCAATTTCCAAAGCTCACGATCACAAGCATCATCAACAAAAGGCTTAATCAAAATCGCATTCTCAGGTTGATTCGAAAACGAAACTGGATTATCATCCACAATAACAACCTTCTTCAAATCCCTACCCACAAAACCCAAATCCTTCACAAGCTTCCCTTCCACATTCCTACACGAATCCCTATAAAGCCGATGCGAAATAAACCCGTTCCGGTCCAACCGGTCCACAACCAAACTCGCATACTCCTTAAGCGCCGCCGTAAAAACCACCACCTCATATTTCAACGCTAACGCTTCCAACAATTCATCAATCCCCGGTCGCTTCAACACGTAGAAATCCATCGGTTCACCATCAATCACCGGCCGGACTACAAAATCAAATTTCTCCGGCGGTGGTGAAGTTTTTGAATGAACCAAAGTTTCATCTAAATCAAGAAAAACGGTTTTCCGATTTGATATTGAAGGTGGAAGAAGAGAATTTTCGACGCTATCTTCAAAAAGTAGGGTTTTGCAAACGGTGTCTTGCTGTTGAAAATTGAAATGTGTTGATTTCTTGAGGATTTTGTAGCTGTTTCGTTTCCGATTTGAAGAACTGAGACGAGTGAGTCCCAGTTTGGTGAGAAGCTTTGAAATGCGGCGGTGGATGGAGGAAAGAACGGCGGAGGAAGCCGCGACGACGTTCTTTATCGGAGTTTTTCGACGCCAACGACGGCGGTTAATGTCTTTGATTGATTTGGTTGAAGCTTTCTTCTTTGTCTTCGAAACCATTTTTTGAATTTTGATTCAAATCTGGAAATCAAAAAATGAAGAGAAAAAATAAAAGAAAGATTGTGTTGTTTGGGTTTTTTGTGAGGTGAGCGTGAATTTAAATGTAGGTTTGGTGTAACGGTCATATGTAGGTTCGGTACCGAAGCATATGCTTGTGTGTTTTGTTTGGTTGGTTAATGAGTAATTTTGCTGTAGGTTTGTTTCTAGAACTTAGTATCTTTCAGTTTTCATCATTTCACCAGCTTTTTAGTTTGAGTGATGATAGATGTACACCCTTAGTTGGCATACATCTTTTGACCTCCACATAAAAATATGACATGTGGCATGTGGCCCCCACACACAAACAAACTCAGCAATGTTCTCTCTCAACTCTCAAGCTCTGTTCTCTCTCAACTCTCGTCCTCACCATCGACATTCTTCCCACCACCGGATCTGCTTCGACATATCCATCCTCACCACTCCACCTCAGCTTCTCCGGCAACCATGCTTCCTGTTCTTCTCCGGTAACACCACCACCACCACCTTATCTTCTCCGACCAGTTTTCGGCGCTGTCGCCGTCGTCGGTGAGAATTTTACATTGACGAAAGTTTAGTGATCCTTGTGAATCAACAGCGAGTGTGTTGGTAAATTTTGAATCAATCATGCTTACAAATCCAACATCCGAGGTCCATCAGACCTCTACGATTTTACATCATCATCATGCCTTTCATTGATAGTTAATTTGTTGCTAGATTCGATTTTCTCTGTTTATGCACAAATATGCTTTTGTTTCGAATGATGAAACAAACATGCTTTTGTCTCGATTTTCTCTGTTTATACACAAATATGCTTTGCTATGAAATTATGTATTACAAATTACAAATTCAGGTTAAAAACAATCAAAGCAATTGACTTCAAAAATAAAAATTGTAAAAGCTGCACCGAAGAAGGGAGGAGCTCAAAGTGGAAGAACAGTGATTCTACACGTGATAGAGAAAAGAGGTGGAGAAAGAGAAATATGAAAAAGAGTAAAATTACAAAATACTATTATTTACATCTGGAAAAAATAAAAAAACTAGCCAAATATATGGTCTGTATGACCACATTTTTACAAATACGTGACCACTATTTTTTCGTAAATTAGAACTTGTCCGTCCTTAGGCGTGATAAACTTGCCGATTGTAAAACAGGTTATTTATGGTTGGAAATGCTTTTAGTGCAGTGATCAAATGAGATCATGCGTTCGATTCGCCTAAAACGATATTATTTACATCTGGGAAAGAAAAACTAGCCAAATATATGGTCTGTATGACCACATTTTTACAAATACGTGACCATTGTTTTTTCATAAATTAGAACTTGTCCGTCCTTAGGCGTGATAAACTTGCTGATTGTAAAACAGGTTATTTATGGTTGGAAATGCTTTTAGTGCAGTGATCAAATGAGATCATGCGTTCGATTCGCCTAAAACGATATTATTTACACCTGGGAAAGAAAAACTAGCCAAATATATGGTCTGTATGACCACATTTTTACAAATACGTGACCACTATTTTTTCATAAGTTAGAACTTGTCCGTCCTTAGGCGTGATAAACTTGCCGATTGTAAAACAGGTTATTTATGGTTGGAAATGCTTTTAGTGCAGTGATCAAATGAGATCATGCGTTCGATTCGCCTAAAACGATATTATTTACACATGGGAAAGAAAAACTAGCCAAATATATGGTTTGTATGACCACATTTTTACATATATGTGACCACTATTTTTTCATAAATTATAATGTCTCAGTGACAATTGGCTTGAATTGATTTTTTTTTTTGCACATGTAAGTTACAGATAACCAAATAAACGAACAATATAACCATAATTTGTCAAAGGCGTAACCATTTTTTCCCTGCATTCAAAATTCAAAGAGGACGCGACGGAGGTGGGGACAGAGTGAAATTGTTCCTCTTTCTCATCCTCCTCTCAAATCTACCCAAATTCAAAGAAATCATCTCTCACCACCGTTACTCTCTCATCGACGTCGGAGCCGGATCTAAGCAGAAACGGTGATTGTTGGCTGGAGGTCGGGTTGTCGACACCGTAGTTTTTAGATCTGAACAGATTTCAAGAGACAACAACGATATTGACGAGGACGGCGGTTGTGAAGAAGAAGAGGAGGCGGTGAGGTTGTGTTGCAGTCAAATCGTTTTGAAGAGAAGAGGTGGTGATTGTGGTGGTGTTAGGGTCGGAGACGGGTGTGAGAGTGGGTCGGAGGCGCGAGCAAGAGGACGGAGAAGGCTTGAGAATGGGGGCGGCGGCGCTGGTGAGTGATATGTGGGGATAGAGATGAGAGAAGGGAAAGAGAAAGAATGTTGCTGTGTTTTTTTTCCTTCTGTTGCTGTGTTTTTGTTTTAGACTTTTTAAACTGGTTTTTTGAAGAACTGGTTTAAAAGATTTTTCTTTTTTGATATTACAAAAATACCTGCCAGCTAGGAGGTGTGTGGAGGAGTGGTATGAAAAGGGGTGGTCATGAATCTTTTTCCTTTTAGTTTTTACCCTTTCATTTTTTGGTAATTTCAGTCATTTTTAGTTGGCTTAAATGCAGTTTTACCCCCCCTATTTTGGTTGAATTTGGGTTTTGCCCCCCCTATTTTAAAACTCGGAATTTTACCCCTTTTATTTTGATTGAATCTGGATTTTGCCCCCCTTATTTTAAAACTCGGAATTTTACCCCCTCTGTTTTATGTTTTTCTGGATTTTGCCCCCACCATATTTAAATTATATTTTACAAATATCCACCTAATTAATTATTTATATAAAAATACTAGAAAAAAAAAATGTAAGATCATAATTTCTTTTTTTAAAAAAAGGAGACAAATAAAATAAAGAACCAAAAAAATACTACAAAAATAAAAAACAATCAAAAAATATTAAATCAGTAAAAAATAAAAAAAAACGTAAAAAAACCCAAAAAATAGAAAAACAATAAAAATACCATAAAAAATTCAATTAAAAATACATGAAAAACTAGTTTGCAGCTCTAAATATTTTCATACTAGTTTTATGCATTTTTTCTAGTATTTTTTTCTACTATTTTTCTGTTTTCTTTTTAAATATATTCAAAAAAAATTCATTAAAATAATAAATAATAAAATAAAGAACATTTAATATGAATAATTAATTATGTGTATACTTATATAATATAATTTAAGCTAAGTCAACACTACCACATCATATAATATTTTTTGATTGTTTCTTTATTTTTATAGTATTTTTTTTGGTTCTTTATTTTATTTGTCTTTTTTTAAAAAAAAAAATATGATCTTACATTTTTTTCTAGTATTTTTTATGCATTATTTTGGTTTTTTCCGTTTTTTCTGAAGAAAAGAATTATTCAATTTTTTAATTAAAAATAGACCATTTTATATAAATAATTAATTAGTTGGATATTTGTATAATATAATTTAAATGTGGTGGGGGGCAAAATCCTGACAAACATAAAATAAGGGGGGTAAAATTCCAAGTTTTAAAATAAGGGGGGCAAAATCCAGATTCTATCAAAATAGAAGGGGTAAAATTCCGAGTTTTAAAATAGAAGGGACAAAATCCAAATTCAATCAAAATAGGGGGGTAAAAATGCATTTAAGCTTGTCTACCTACATCTATACTCAAAATACGAACATAAAACTTACGATATTAACTTAATATATAATTTTTAATAAAAGTTTACAAAATTTGAAATTTTTTATATATGTCACCGTCATATGGTGGATTCTAGGGTGAGGGCTCTACTAAGGTGCTATACTAATTTCTCTAAAACATATGATATATGAAAGTTATATATTCTTTAAGGGTTTTGGTTAGCAAGACCTTATATATAAAAAATAAAGTATAATTACATTTTTGGATTCTCTACTTTGACTATTTTATTTTGGATCTCTTGTATTTGGAAATTTTGGCCACTCACTTACTCATTTTTTTCATTTCGTAGTCCTCCATTTATTTTTTTCTCTATTTTTTTGTTAAGTTGGCAAATTTTAACGACGTGATTTTATTTGTCGATTGATTTGTGAATATTAGTTAAATTAAAATATTAAAAAAAATGGATGTCATATACTATTATATATACTCCCTCCATTCCTTTTCTTTTTTCTTTTGATGTTTTAGAACTTAAACTTTATTCCAAAACTTTGATGTTTTAGAATTTTTAATACTTTTTATCCAATTTTACCCTTGTTGAAAAACACACTTTGAAAATTGGAAGTTTACATAATAAATGCAATTTGTGTGGTGAGTTTCAATAATTAAGGAGATTAGAATTTTGAGAAAAAAAAAATCAAGGAGTAAGTAAAGGTATTTTAGTATAAACCATACAATTATTCCTATAATTTAATGATTCCTTAATATTTGTGCAATCACTTAAAACATCAAAAGAAAAGGAATGGAGGGAGTAATAAGTTTGTCTACAAAGTCAGCGGCGATTTACGATTACTTTTCTCTCCAAGTGAGAAGTAAATCTTTTCTCTCCAAGTGAGAAGCAAACCAACAAACAAATCCTAATTTTCACCAAACCTAAGGTCGATCAAAAAAAACCTTTCTTCAATTAACTTTTGTTTCTGTAAACCTTTCCTTCATCAAAATTGCGATACTTTGACCTTATTATTAGAAATACTTATGTTTCCATCAAGTTGTTTCTATGGATCGATTCGAACGCTTAACTTTAGAGGAAGAAGAGGAGGACATCGTTGTAGAGGAAGAAAACGGGGTGGAAGATGAGGAAAAGATCAATCCGGAACTATGTCTTGTTGGTCGATTCTTGACGAAAAGATCCATAAGGGTTCACATGATGAAGTTGAAGATGTCAGACATCTGGAGTCCTGTCATGAAAGTCACGATCACAGCTCGCGAGAATGGGATATTCTTGTTCCAGTTCTATCATCACCGTGATTTACAGAAAGTTTTGAAGGGTGTGGTCCATGGTTCTTTGGAAAACACATGTTGATTCTCGGTATGATGATCGGAGCGGAATCACCAACTCATATTCCATTATATACAGTTCCTTTTTGGGTACAAGTTCATAATCTACCTACGTGATTCATGTCAGAGAATACAGGCAAACAAATAGCGGGAGCCCTAGGTGATTTTTTGGAGTACGATACAAATAATAACTCACATATTTGGAGGAAATACATGCGAATTCTGTTATAAATCTTGTTTCTTGGGAAGAGGCTGCTGCACTTGAAACCTGAAATGTTTAAGGATTATGCATGTAAAACTCAAAGCGTATGGGGTTGCCACACTAACCTTGAGGTTCGATTCGCCCCCACCAATAACTGTATATTGGATGCAATAAGGAATGACCCGCGAATCCCCTTCAGGATACTATGAGTTCCTTGACGTGTATTGCACAACCACACCAAGCGTATCTCCTAACAGTATTTTACAGATTTATGGTTCCAGCAATTCACTCATGCATTAGAGAATTGATGGATGATTTAGAGTAAGAGAATGATGAAGAATTATGTTGTTAATGTAACAAAATTCTGTCCAAAATTGTGTGTCAAATTAATGCCCAAATGCCAAGTATTTATAGTGCATTATATGACCCTTCACATGAGAGAAAGCACCCCTTTGACTTGAATCAATGTTATGGTTCATTAAGCACCATTTTGCCAAAGGTTATGATCATTCACACTTGAACCAATGCTAAGGTTCATTAAGCACCATTTTGCCAAAGGTTATGATCATTCACATTTGAACCAATGCTAAGGTTCATTAAGCACCCCTTTGCCAAAGGCTCTAATGTATATGAAAGCTTCTCATGAAGATTTACAACTCTTGATCTAAAGTGATTCCATTATTTTGGAAATCACCAACAATCCCCCACCATTTTCAAAATACTAAATCTCATAAATCCGGAAATTCCATGCCTTCAGATAATGGTATCTCACGATTTGAACCATTACTTAGTAAGTTAAGTTTTCGCTCATTCCCAAATAGTATGGTAGGCAAGCTTTGAACCAACTATTCATTAGAACAAGTGTGCATAACTTACACATAGAATCTCGGTACCATTGATAAAGAGACTTGTAAAATGACACATTAAGAAGGCCTTGTGTCATATATCCCTTTTCATGAGAATTTAAGAGTCAAGCCCTTGAACTCCGTGAAGCGGCCAAACTTCATTCTCACATAGGTAGACTATATCGGGAATGCCCCATAAGTATGCATTCCAGCAAATATATGTTATATGTCCATTAAGAGGAAAACCTCATCCTACCTTTTTTCTTCTTATGGTCCAAGTACTTTTACCCTTGGGATGTATCTATTGTCAAGTACTACAATTACTCTAATAATGTACTTTCACCATTGAACCCAAGACTTGATGCTACTCAAGTGTGGGTTGAGTTTCCACTATTGGTAATCAATTAGATATGGGCTTGAGTCCCATCCCCAATGATGTCTTCAACACCATATCCTTTGTCAGACCTTTCGCCAAAGGATCTGCAAGATTCTTCTCTGTTCTTACGAACATGATGGAAATTACTCCATTAGAAATCAAGTCTCTTACATAGCTATGTCTTAAACCATGCCTTGATTTCCCAATGTATGGATACTGGCGCCATTGGCTTTTGCCAAACTGGTATGTCATACAATAAATTTCTTAGCCATTCTGCCTCTTTACTCCCTGCAGCCAATGCAATAAATTCTGCAGCCATGGTGGAGTCGGCAATGCATGTTTGTTTCTTTGAACCCCAAGAAACTGCACCTCCACCAAGGTTGAAGATCCATCCACTTGTGGAAGCATGATCTTCAACATATGTTACCCAACTAGCATCTGTGTATCCTTCTAAAACAGAAGGCTCTCCATTATATGTTAAACAATAATTCATTGTTCCCTTTAAGTATTTTAATACTCTTTTCACAGCGTGCCAGTGTTCTTTACTTGGATTGCTAGTATACCGACTTAACCTTCCAACAGCATATGCTATGTCAGGTCTAGTACAAGTCATAGCATACATCAAGCATCCGATTACTTTAGAATATTCAAGTTGTGCCACCGGACAACCTTTGTTTGGTTGCAAACTGACAGTTTGGTCAAATGGGGTAGATATCGGTTTACAATCTAAATGATTGAATTTCTGAAGCACCTTTTCTATGTAATGAGATTGGGATAAACCAATATGGTTACCATCTCTTATGATTTTAATTCCTAAAATCACATCAGCTTCTCCTAAATCTTTCATATCAAAATTTTTGGATAAGAAAGCTTTAGTTTCTTCTACCTCATTTATACTTGTACCAAAGATCAACATGTCATCTACATATAAGCAAATCATGACCCCTTTTCCATTTTGGAATTTACTGTAAATACACTTTTCAGATTCATTTATGATGTATCTGTTGGCTAACACAACTTGGTCAAACTTTTGGTGCCATTGTTTGGGTGCTTGTTTCAACCCATATAAAGACTTAGTTAATTTACACACTTTATCTTCTTGACCTTTGATCACAAACCCTTCCGGTTGTTTCATATATACCTCTTCATCCAACTCTCCATTTAGGAAAGCAGTTTTAACATCCATTTGATGGATTACAAACTTATGGATGGATGTCAGTGCAATTAGCATTCTGATTGATGCTATTCTTGCAACAGGTGCATATGTATCAAAATAATCAATGTCTTCTTTTTGTGTAAACCCTTTAGCAACTAGTCTAGCCTTGAATTTATCAATGGTACCATCCACTTTCATTTTCCTTTTAAAGATCCATTTACAACCTATCGGTTTGGATCCGGGTGGGAGATCTACCACTTTCCAAGTTTTATTACCCATAATTGAATCCATTTCTTCTTGAATAGCTTCTTTCCAAAAGGCTGAATCTTGAGATTTTATAGCCTCTTCATATGTTACCGGATCATTCTCAAGGTTAAAGCAAATTGGTCCATAACTATTTATGGATTTACCTGTTCCTTCTACAAGAAACATGAAGAAATCAGATCCAAAATCTTTCTCTTTCCGGATCCTTTTACTTCTTCTAAGTTCTGAACCATCCAATGTATCTACATTAGATTCATTGTTTTCTAAATTTTGTACATTAGAATGAATAATATCCTTGGGATAAGAAATTGAGTTAAATCTATCTTCTTGAAAAATTGCATCTCTTGACTCAATTACTGTATTAACAGAATATGAGTCATTCGATTCAATAGTCAAGAATCTGTATGCTTTGCTATTTCCTGCATAGCCTAAAAATACACATTCAATTCCTCTTTCACCCAATTTCTTTCTTTTTGGTTCAGGCACTTTCACAATTGCTCTACAACCCCAAACTTTTAAATAATTAAGAGTCGGCTTCCTTTGTTTCCAAAGTTCATATGGGGTTATTTTGTTCCTTTTGTTTGGAACCCTATTGAGGATGTAACATGCTGTTAGCATTGCTTCACCCCAATATCCTTTAGATAATCCAGAATATGAAAACATGGCATTAACCATTTCTACCAAAGTCCTATTCTTCCTTTCCGCTATTCCATTTTGTTGTGGGGTGTATGGTGCAGTTACTTGATGCACAATACCAGTGGATTCAAAATAACTCGGATGATAGAACTCTCCTCCCCTATCACTTCTAAAGCATTTAATGAAAGTTTCATGCTGAAGTTCTACTTGTGCTTTAAATATTTTGAATTTATCTAAAACTTCATCTTTTGAATGCATTAAATAAACATAACAAAATCGAGTGCAATCATCAATGAAAGTAACAAAATACTTTTTACCACCAATGGTGGGCCAACCATGTAAATCACATACATCTGAATGAATTAAATCTAGCACCCTAGAACTTCTTTTAACACTTTTAAAAGGTTGTCTTGTAATTTTAGTCAACATGCAAGTAGTACATGAATCAAAGTTTTTATCAAAATTAGGAATTAGATTTGATTTCATCATATCCTCCAATTTTCTAAAATTAACATGTCCTAATCGCATATGCCATAAATCACAAGACTCAACAATATAAGCAGAAATCATATTATTATTATTATTATTATTAATATTTGCAACATTACATTTGAACATATTCTCACACAAGTATCCCTTTCCTACAAACACACCCCCCTTTGAGAGGATAAATTTATCTCCCTCAAATACAGATTTGAACCCATTCTTATTAAGTAATGGTACAGAAATCAAGTTCTTCCTAACTTCAGGAACATAAAATACATCTTTAAGAGTAAGTGTTTTTCCAGAAGTGAATTCAATCTCTATGGTCCCTTTTCCTTGGACTTGCACAGTTGAAGCATTTCTCATGTACAAAACACCCCCATCTTCATTGATGGTCTTGAACATTTTCTTGTTTTTGCACACATGGCGAGTAGCACCAGAGTCTATCCACCAAGAATCAACATCTTCAATCATGTTTATTTCAGAAATGACCGCAACAAAATCATCATTTGTTGCCCTTGAATTCTTTTCTTTGTTCTTCTTTTTAAAGAACCTGCACTCATTCTTGAAGTGTCCTTCTTTCCCACAAAAGTAACATTCACCTTTCCTTTTCTTTTTGTTGTTATTACCATTGTGGTTTTGATGAGACTTATCATTTTCATGATTTCTCTTTTTGGAAGATTTGCTTGAATTTCCTTCTTCCATAACATGAACATTCTCTTGAGTAACATGATTCTTAATACCTTCTTGTTTTCGGTATTCTTCTTCTAAACGAAGGTGATTGCCAAGTTGCTCAAGAGAAATGTTTTCCTTCTTATGCTTCATGGTTCGTTTGAAATCTTTCCATGAAGGAGGAAGTTTGTCAATTATGGATGATACAATAATTGTTTCATCCACATTCATGTTATGTTGTTTGTAGTTGTTAAGAATACGTTCAATCGCATATAATTGTTCCATAACAGACTTATTATCTACCATTTTGTAATTATTAAAATGAGAGACAAGGAATTTCTTACTTGTTGCGTCTTCACGCATGTATCTGGTTTCCAATTTGTCCCACAAGTCTTTTGCAGAAGGGCTGCTCTGGTAGATATCGAATAGAGAGTCAGACATACCATTCAGGATATGTCCCAAGCAGATGTAATCATCGTTGTCCCATTTATGTCTGTCTCTTGTCTCAGCAACGGTTTCATCATCCTTCTCTTCAGGCCGTGCCATGTTCAGAACGTATGCCACTTTCAATGTTGTAAGAAGAAACTTCATCTTCTTCTGCCAGCGGATGAAATTTCCCCCATCAAACTTTTCCAACTTAACAAAGTCAGAAGTCATTTCTTTCAATGAAGCAGCCATAGAAATCGAACCTAAAGATTGTTATAAATCTTGTTTCTTGGGAAGAGGCTGCTGCACTTGAAACCTGAAATGTTTAAGGATTATGCATGTAAAACTCAAAGCGTATGGGGTTGCCACACTAACCTTTAGGTTCGATTCGCCCCCACCAATAACTGTATATTGGATGCAATAAGGAATGACTGGCGAATCCCCTTCAGGATACTATGAGTTCCTTGACGTGTATTGCACAACCACACCAAGCGTATCTCCTAACAGTATTTTACAGATTTATGGTTCCAGCAATTCACTAGAATTGATGGATGATTTAGAGTAAGAGAATGATGAAGAATTATGTTGTTAATGTAACAAAATTCTGTCCAAAATTGTGTGTCAAATTAATGCCCAAATGCCAAGTATTTATAGTGCATTATATGACCCTTCACATGAGAGAAAACACCTCTTTGACTTGAATCAATGTTATGGTTCATTAAGCACCATTTTGCCAAAGGTTATGATCATTCACACTTGAACCAATGCTAAGGTTCATTAAGCACCATTTTGCCAAAGTTATGATCATTCACATTTGAACCAATGCTAAGGTTCATTAAGCACCCCTTTGCCAAAGGTTCTAATGTATATGAAAGCTTCTCATGAAGATTTACAACTCTTGATCTAAAGTGATTCCATTATTTTGGAAATCACCAACAAATTCGAGTGATGATTGATGTTAGGAGACCTCTGAAAAAATCAAGGCGCCTGAAAAAGAAGGACGGGACAACGGCGGAGGTTCAACTGAGGTATGAACGCATTGGCATATATTGTTATTATTGTGGTTTGTTAGGTCATGGCGATGAAGAATGTGATCTGCTATACCAGAAGGAGGAAGATGACGGAACCAGGAACTGGGGACCGGAATTACGAGCTGATCTTGGTAGGAGAAATCCGGACGGCGAAGGGCGATGGCTGAAGGAAGGGCGAGGGCAGAAGGGTGAGAACCGAGTGGAACACGGTTGTTACAAGGAAGGCAAAAATTCAGGAGAGTCGTTACCTGGAGAACGGATTTCGGAAGATGCTGTTATCAAAGAGGTTGTTACTAAACACAATAAAGAAGGACCGAATTTGATGTTGGAATTAATAAAAAAAATCCTAGTATGATTGCACCGAAAAAGGCAACAAATTCTATGATAATCAATATGCATAACAAAGTAACCGAAACAACAAATAACTTGGAACCAATTAATGTGGAGAAAAACATGGAAGAGGTGGAAAATAATGATGAATTAAATATTGAGGAGAAAAAAAGGAAGTATAGCGCAAGACTTGAGGGGGAAGAATCCCATGTGGCAACTAGAAAAGGAGAACATGTAAATTCTCAAAAAGTACTACACACATCCGATGCATTCTTAGAAAAAGAGGCAACGGTGGTGAAGGCTCACGATACTTATTTTTTATCGGCCGGGAACAATGAGTTACATGAGCTGGAACTGCCGGGGCTTGGGTAACCCGAGTGCAGTTCCAACTTTACGCGACCTCGTTCGGAAGTATAAACCGGATGTAGGTTCTGTTTGGTAAAAATAGTGGATAGCTGATAAGCCAGCTGATAGCTTTTAGCTGATAAGCTAGCTGATGACTGATAAGCTAGTTGAAGTGTTTGGTAAAATTAGCGGTTTAACTAGCTGATAAATGTAAAATGACATAAAAGGGTATTATTAATTCAAAATATAAGTTTATATAACTTGATATTTAAATATTCAAGAATTCTTAATTCAATTTTGTTTTTTAAAAAGTAATTGAAATTTATAAATTTAATATATCTTTTATATTGTAAATTAAATTTTATTCACTAAAAAATTTATTTAAGTATAACGAGGTATATATACTTTTTTGTCAACGGAGGTATATATATTTTTTGTCAACAACATAAGGTAAGAGAGATAAATGGAGGTATTTTGTCAACAAAAAAAAAGATAAATGGAGGTATATATTGTCAGCAACATAAGACAAGTGAGATAAATAATAACGAGGGATGTATTTGTCAAAAAAATAAAATAATGAGGGATGTATATTTATTAGGGAAAAAAAACCAGGGATGTATATTAGGAAATTGTAGGTTTGAATTAAACTATAATAAAAGGGTAAAAATGGATTTTAGATAAAACAATAGGGGTAAAAGTGGAAGAAAATATGAGGAGCTATAAGCTATAAGCTCAAACGCTACTTGGAATAGCTTCTGAAAAATAGCTTATAAGCTCGTGAAATAAGCTATAAGCTCATGGTCAAAAAGTGTTACTAAACAGAGCTATTTTTGTCAAATGAGCTTATAAGCTAGAAGCTAAGAGCTAAAAGCTCTTTTTTGGTGTTTACCAAACAGACCCGTAATATTTCTAAGTGAGACACTTGTTCATGCAAATAAAATAGAAGAAATTCGAGTTCGACTTGGCTTCGACGGAGCTTTTGCAGTTGATTGTATTGGTAGAAGCGGAGGACTTGCTTTTTTTGTGGAGGAAACCTTTTGAGTGCAACCTAATTAATTACGCAACAAATTTCATTAACATGGAAGTAAAAAAACAACAACAACATTGGCGTTTCACTAGTTTTTATGGTTTCCCAGAAATAGAGAGGAGGAGAGACTCTTGGGATTTGTTGTGAACTCTAGCGCAAGACAACAACCTCCCATGGTGCATAATGGGGGATTTTAATGATATCTTATCGAATGAAGACAAGCGAAGCCATGTGGATCATCCACTTTGGAGAATTAGGGGATTTAGAGAATCTGTCCAAGACTGTAACCTTGTAGATTTACCGTTACGAGGCTACCAATATACATGGGGGAAAGGGAGAGATAATACTGGAGGAACCGAGGAACGGCTAGACCGAGCTATGGTCACAGAGGCATGGTTTGATTTATTCCCACAAGCTACACTAACCAACCTCATCACAGATAGGTCAGATCCCTCCCCAATTTTACTACAATTGACAGATAGGGTGAAAAGCATAGTAAAGAAGCAATTTAAGTTTGAAAATTCTTGGTTGGAGGAGAAAGATATCAAGGAGGTGGTGTTGAAAGGTTGGACCGATAGGGAGGAAGGGGGCATACTCGAAAGACTTAGGCAATGCACAAAAGAGTTAGAGAAGTGGGGTTTGAACATTAAAAGAAAGTTTAGCAAGGCAATAGATGACTGTCGTCGGGAGATGAAAGCTTTACACAATAGACAAGACGATGAAGCACGAAGGAAGTATGAAGAGGTGAGAAACCGAATGACATCTCTCTTAGCTCAGGAGGACGCTTATTGGAAACAAAGAGCAAAAGTAAACTGGTTGAAGGATGGTGACACAAACTCAAAAAAATTTCACGTTATGGCAAGTGCACGTAGAAAGCATAATCATATTCTGAGTTTGAAAGGAAGTGATGGGGAAGTGGTGGAGAATCACTCTGACATATGCGGAGTTGCAAAACAATATTTTGATGAACTTTTCACCGCAAATGAAGGAAGCGTGCAAGCGATAATAGAGAAAGTACAACCAACCATAACAGAGGAAGATAATGAGAATATGTTGAGGTCATTTACGATGGAAGAATTTAGACGAGCTCTATTTCAAATGCACTCTGACAAAGCACCCGGACCAGATGGTCTTAATCCAGCATTCTACAAACACTTTTGGGACCTATGTGGTTCTGAGATTTTTCATACAAGTGTTATGTGGCTTGAATATGGTGAGTTCCCTTCTAGTCATGTTGAAACCAATATCGTACTAATTCCAAAAAAGGAGAACCCAGAGTCTATGAAGGACTTGAGACCTATCTCTTTGTGTAATGTACTTTATAAAATCATCTCAAAGGTTTTAGCAAATAGAATGAAAAGTGTGTTATCAAAATGTAATTCGCAAGAACAATCAGCGTTTGTGGAAAATAGATCTATTCTTGATAATGTATTGGTAGCTTCTGAAATTCTTCATCATATGAAATGTAAGACCAAAGGAAAAAGAGGCGAGGTAGCTCTGAAGATTGATATTAGCAAGGCATATGATAGAGTGAATTGGAGTTTTGTTCAAGCCATGATGCTAAAGATGGGTTTTCATGAGAAGTGGGTCAATTGGATGGGGATGTGTATGTCTAAAGTGAAATATCAAGTGCTTGTAAATGGAGATGTGGTTAGGATACAAAATCCAGGAAGGGGTCTTAGATAAGGGGACCCTCTCTCCCCATATCTTTTCATCATCTGCACAGAAGGATTATCCGTCCTTCTAAAAAGACTAGAAGCGCGCGGCGATATATATGGCGTTAAAGTGTGTCGAGGAGCCCCACTCGTAACACACTTATTATTTGCTGATGATTGTTTTCTTTTTTGTAGGGCAGAGGAACAAGAAACTAGAAAACTATTGGAAGCCTTAAAAACATATGAAGAGGCTTCAGGACAAGCAATCAACCTTCAGAAGTCTGAAATGTTCTTCAGCAGGAACACTGAAGTGGTAGTTAGAGAGGTGGTAAAGAGAATATTCCAGGTAACTGAAAGCATTGGTTCTGGGAAATATCTTGGCATACCATCTTTGATCGGTAGAAGAAAGAAATCAGTGTTTAGCTATGTTATACCCTAATTTTGGACCTAAAAATACTAATCAATTCCCCTTTTCTTGCATCATAAGTCATTTGAACTGTCTCTGATCAATTGCATCTTTCTCTGCATTTTATTTCAATGTTATTTGCAAAATTCACATGCAAGGGTATTTTAGTCATTTCCTGTGTCAAATTTCTTTCAGTCTTGTAAAAATTTGTTTGAGTCTTTCCATTTGGTTAGAATAAGTCTTCACTTCAATTCTATGTCAAAATCCATTTCAAAAATTGCATTTGAAGTCATTTTGAGTCAATTTTGCCCCTAGGGGCATTTTAGTCTTTTCAAGTGTCAAGTCACTGTTTAAATCATAAAAATTGTCTCTGAGTCTTTTAATTTTACTTGTATGAGTCTTTGATTCAATTCCTTGTTAAAAATCCATTTTAAAATTCGCATCTGGGTCATTTTCAGTCGTTTTAGCCCTAGGGGCATTTTGGTCATTTCACACGAAATTTCGGCAGAGAGGTTACTTTAAAGTACCTCATTTAGGCCATTGGTTCGTTTTAGTCCGTTTTGTCAGTTTTAATCGTTTCACTTTACGTTTGGTCAAATTTATCATTTTTTAATTCAAATTTATTTTTATTTTCTTTTAAGTCCCCAAAATTCCAAAATTGCATTTCAATCCCTTAAGTCACTTTATTTTCTTTTAGGTCCTCTTCTTTATTCGTTTCTTTTTAAGTCAAACTTTTTTTAATCTTTTGGTCAATTACACTTTAGTCCAATTTTTAACAATTTTGCAGGTTGGTCCCTCAAAGTCCAGAAATTGCACAAAGGTCCCCAAGCAAATTTTCAGTCCAGTTCGAATCAGTTACAAGTCCAGAACAGGTGGCAAGCTCTCATTGGCCACCAAGGCCACATGGCTCCCTATAAAAGGAGCATTCACTGCAATGTGTCAGATTTACCCACACAATCACGGCCAACTCACCAATTCATCAATCATCAATTCATTCTCACGCGCGCAACGCGCCACCATAACAAACCCTAACAAACTCTTTCAGCCCTTACAACCACCGTAACAAACACAATTCAACACCAATTTCGTTCCAAATTCACCATCAGAAACACAAAATCAACACAAAAAAGAGTTCCAGAATATCAAAGAAGCAAAATGTGTTCAATTCAGCAAAAGTGGTTCGAATTTGCAGAAGGTCCTCAGTGATTTTCCTTGAAAATCATCATCACTGAACCCTCACTTTCATAATTCAAGCAAGAATTCGTACGAAGACAAATTTCTTGCGATCACGAAGGGTTTTGGTGAAAGAGAGAAGAAGAGAGATCGAGTTCGAAGAGAACCAGAGAAGAAGAAGACGAACTGCAACGAGATACTCACCAGAGACCTAGAAAAGACTCGAGAAGATCTTCATCGTCTTCTCACACAAAGTTTCCGTTCGAATCCAGGTACATACACAGAAACCTCCTCGTTTTCATTGCAAATCATCATCGAAGGTTCTCGAATGGAAATAAACGGTGAAACTAAGTAGGTTAACTAACTCTAGAACCTTCTCTTCCGAAAAAGTTTTGAAAAAGAGTAAGAAGATTCGAAATCGAAACATAAAAATGTAGATCTACAAGATTTCACCGTTTATTTCTCAAAACTAAGCACAGATTCGTAATCAGCATAAAAAATAGAACGAATTAGGGTTTGTTGCATCTGAATCGGCGGAAGTTTTAATCTCGTCGGAACCTGGAAGTGACGGTGGTTGGGATGAAGATTCCGGCCAATCTTCATCTTCTCCGGCCAGTTTCTTTCAGAAACCGGCGAGAAGAGGAGAGGATCTAGAGAGAGAAGGAGTGAGTTAGAGAGAGAATTGAAAGAGAGAAATGAAGTGAACCGGTGTCACTCCTCTTTTATAAGCATCTTGAACCGTTCGGTTCGCCCAAACCAGACCGGTTCACTTGGTTCATCTCTTTCCTCTCAATCTTGACCGTTCGTTTTGCTTGTTAGTGACGTGTACGCTTGAGATTTGTTGTTGCCATGTACCTGATGTGTCTTGTCATGCGCCCTACGTTTTCAACCGCTGGATCTAGGGTTTCTGAAGGAGTGGATCAATCCAACGCCTCTGAGGCGTTTGGATGATCCAGATCCATCATTTGACTCTGGGCTTGGGCCTTTTTGCGCTGGTTTTCGCCATTTTGTGCTATTTTTGCTATCTTAACACTGTTTTTTTGATAGATACACCACTATGTTACCAAAAATCTCTTATAAAATTCCTAAAAATCTCCTACGTATTTTTTGATCATTTTCCTGATATTTTATGATGTCATTTTGTGTTAAATCTTGTTTAAAAATATGTGTAGCCTTTGTTAGTTTGTTTACTATTCTTGATAAAATTTGTGATGTTCTTGTGTATCTTTAAGCCCAAAAATCCTTCAAGAGGTTCTAAAAATTTCATATAGGCTTCTTATTAGTTTTGTGATGTTTTGTGATGGTTTTTTGTACTAAAAAAAATTGGTTAAGAATGAGGTGTTAATTTTCTTGCTAGTTTTGACATGTTTTGTGCTAAAAATAAGTGGAACTTTGATTGATTTCAATCCAAATTGCTTGGTGAATTTTAGTGACCTATACCACTTGATCTCATAGAAGTTTAGCCACTGTTTGTGCTTAATTTTGTTGCATAATTGTGAATTTTGGTAGGTTACTTAGCTTACAAGTCATTAAATAGTTAAATAATACAAATATGCTTAAAATTTGTTTTAAAATGCCAAGTTTCTTTTACCACTTTTAGTTAATGTTGCTTGTTACTTCATTTTCAAGTTACATTTACTTTACCATGCTTTTGGTATATTGGTTCTATTTCTCTCATGCTACTAACCTTTTCTTGTTTCATGTCTCATTTCCATAGCATTCCATATCATATTTTCATCTTTTATTTCTTGCACTTTTATCTCTTGCAATTTAATTTGTACAAAGACTTAGAATGTAAAAATCTAGGAATCCTTGTAATATTTTTCCTTTATGCACTTTTAATTTTCTTGGCAAAGAGGCCATAGAATGTATCTAGGCCAATGATGTAAAGGACAATGGACTCTAATAATGTACACCGACACAAGCACCGACACACACACACACATCACTATATAGCTAGAATATGCATGTTTAGATGTATGTTTAGGATTGTATGTTTAGATGAATGCCTAGGACTTATACTTAGAAAAAACCCAATTTTCCAAACAAATGTGAACAACTTCACTCAAACCTTTTCCAAATAAACCTTGGGATCCAATATCCCATTGTATTTTCTTTTCCATTTTCTTAATCAAATTTCAATGAAAATAATCAAACTTTGACTTCTTTTGCAATTCACTAATCCAACCTCACTATTTCCTAATCTCATGCCCTTGAGGCCTCTTTCTATTCTTCAAACTCCATTTTCGAACTTAAAATCAACCAACAAAAACAAAAACATTTTTGAGAGAGAACTACGGTGGATTTGATCCCTTAAACGGGTACGTAGGCAAGGAACAAAATTCCTTCAATTCAACCAAAATAAAAATCCAAAAACATTCTTCTCCCTCCAATTCTTCATTTAGTAACTTTTAGGTGTAAATAACATTTTCAAATAGCATTTAAAAATAAAGCGCGCGCGTAGAAATTAAAGACGGTTCCTATAGGTTACTATAGTCGTTATGGGTGCCTAACACCTTCCCGTAGCGGAAACAACTCCCGGACCTCGATTCTCAAGGGTTTTGCTTACTTTTTCCCTTCCCAAGAAAAAATAAGATATCACCGGTTTAAAAGGTTCAAACGTAATCAATGTTTGACACCCGAAAACCAAGATAAAACAGCTGGCGACTTCACTGGGGAGATTCGAGAGTTACGCCTAGTCTTTATTTCCACGCTTGCGCTTGTGTTTTTACTTGCTTCTTTTACTTGCTTTCCTATGTGAATAAATGTTTAATTTCTCGCAAACGTGTGGGGTGAGAATATCAAAAGTCCTGCACCCGGGCTGAGTGAACTTAGGATTTAGGAGGGATATAATCGACAATTCATTCCGGGGGTTGCCTCGTGTTTTGGATTATGCGATCAATCCCACATAGCTGAGGCATTTTGGAGGTGATGTTGTCGGCGCGGGTTGTCGCGTTTAGGCACTTTGCTTCTAATTGTTCTATGACGCTATGGACCGTAGATAACCAAACCCATCCATGGCCATTTTCTAGGACGTAGTGCGGAGGCTAAACCGAGTGTCGTCTCGAGTTTTAGTCGTCACGCGATACTACACTCAAGTTAGACCTTCCACGTATAATCATGGAGCGAGAGTTGTCTCGTGACACCATGAGATACGTCGGAGAGGTTGCAACTTGGGAACCTTTTTAGAACCCGGTTACTATATCCTAAAACCCTAGTTTCACCGGACACCGTGTCCACCCATGACTCCTCGACTTTGAACTTCAAACCCATCATGTTTTCTCCGAACTTGAACATAATCATGCATTCATGCATACATGCATAAACTTTTTGTCATGCATTGTTATCGAAGGGCTTAGACAAGTTGAATTTGTAAACATTGTAGGCATGAAGATGACTAAGTCCTACAAGTTCAAGGAAGTGGATTTGGCTAGTTTAAGGGATTTGGCACTCAAGATTGAGGATCCGACTAGTTTCCGACACCGTTACGGGGCTTTACTTCCTATTCTCCATACTAATGTGGATGAGAAGCTTGTGCACACTCTAGTGCAATTCTATGATCCAGGGTGTCGGTGCTTCACCTTTCCAGACTTTCAGTTGGTGCCTACTCTAGAGGCTTATTCTTCCTTGACAGGTCTATCTATTGCTAAGGGGATACCTTTCTCAGGACCTGAAAATCCTCTTCCTCCATTGGTTATTGCTAAGGATCTCTATCTCAAGACCACCGACGTCTCCAAGAATCTTGTCACTAAGGCACATATCCGAGGGTTCACTTCAGAGTATCTTCTTGGGAAAGCCCACCTCAATACCACTTGTCAGGACACTCTTGAGGCTATTCTTGCACTTCTCATCTATGGGCTTATTCTCTTTCCGAATCTTGATGGCTTCGTGGACATGAATGCTATTATGATCTTCCACTCCAAGAATCCGGTTCCTACTTTGCTAGCTGACACATACCATGCTATTCACGATCGTTCCAGCAAAGGTCGTGGATACATTCTTCGTTGTGTGCCTCTCCTCTATAGGTGGTTTATTTCGCACCTTCCGCAGTCTTTCCACGACAATCCGAGGAATTGGTCTATTTCACAGAGGATTATGGCTCTCACTCCTAATGAAGTGGTTTGGCTCACTCCCGCTTCTAGGGTCAAGGAAATCATCTTCGGTGGTGGAAAGTTTCTTAATGTACCTCTTCTTGGTACCCGGGGTGGAATCAACTATAACCCGGAGCTTGCTTTGCGACAATTTGGTTTCCCGATGAGAGATAAGCCCATCAATCTTGCTACGGCTCCTTACTTCTTTCACTACTCCAATGCTCCCACCGGGATTAGAGAAGATTTCATGCATGCTTGGACTAAGCTTCGGAAGAAAGAGGTAAAGCATATGGGTGTGAGGTCCGGTATCGCACATGAGGCCTATACACAGTGGGTGATAAGCCGAGCTGAGGAGGCTGGTACGCCTTACCCCTCTATGAGATATGTGTCTGCAACTGTTCCTACCATGCCTTTGCCTCTACTCCCACCTACCCAGGAGATGTATCAGGAGCATCTAGCTATGGAGAGTCGGGAGAAGCATCAGTGGAGAGCTAGATACTATGAGGCTGAGAATTTGATCATGACTTTGGATGGAAAGGGTGAGCAGCAGACTCATGAGGTCTTGACACTGAAGAAAGAGCTAGCTAAGGCTAAGAGAGAGATTGAGGAGAAAGACAGACTGCTTATGAGGGACTCCAAGAGGGCTAGGGGTGCCCGTGACTTCTATGCACGATACTGCGACTATGAGTCCGACTCTGAGGACGACGCTTCCACTTCCTATGCTTGAGGATTTCCATTTCCTGTCGTTATTTCCATTTGTTTATGTTGAAATTGTCTTGTAAAACTATATGTTGGTTGTTTGTTTCCCGTTTATGTTAATTGTTGTTTAGTAATGTTTACAAGTTTCCAGTTTGTCTAAAACCCTTCGATAACGTAAAAAGTTTTTTTTTTTTTTTGCATGCATTTACACATTTCATGCATCATATGCATTCATTGACCACAAAGAACTTCTCTCGTGCTCATTGCCTCCTGGTTTTGTCCGCCGCAGTCTGAAAAGTGGCTCGTGTTCGCAAAGTCTACCAACCAGATAGAATTCATCAAACAAGATTTCACAAGAGAAGGATGATGGCTAATTTTGAAGAAGAGAATGCTCAGCTCCGTGCCGAACTGGCAGCTATGAAAGAAGACTTGGCTAAGGCTCATGACGCTATGTCTGCTATGATGGCTTCACAAGAACAACCAGCTACTTCTGTTCCAGTTACTGCTGAGGTGATTCCCTCTATCCCACTATCTACTGTGGCTACTGATGCTCGTTTTGTTATGCCCAACGGCCGTCCTTATGGCCTCCCACCTTTCTACTCTCCTAATACTGCTGCTGGTGTCTCTGGTTTTGCTGGTCAAGGACAGATTCCTGTGTCTACTGCTATGCCTCAAGTAACCACTGTTGTTACCGACCCTATTGTACACACTGTGCAACAGGTGATTGATGTTGATACTCCGCGTGGACAAGATCCCGCAATGGAAGCTATGAAGAGACAGTTAAGGGAGTTGGCTGGAGAACTCCGTGAGGTCAAGGCTAGCCGGGGAAACAATGGTGCTCCTGCTAAAGCTCGTGATCTATGCTTAGTATCCCGATTTGAGGTTCCTAAGAAATTCAAAGAGCCAGAATTTGACAAGTACAATGGGACTTCTTGCCCACATAACCATGTTATCCGGTATGTCCGAAAGATGGCTAACTACGCCGACAATGACGCACTGATGATCCACTGCTTCCAGAGTAGCTTGACAGATGATGCAGCAGATTGGTACACTAGTCTGAGCAAAGATAACATCCATACCTTTGAGGAACTCGCTGCTGCTTTCGAAGGTCAATATGAGTTCAACACCCGTCTGAGGCCAAACAGGGACTCTCTCAAAGCCCTATCTCAGAAATCAGATGAAACATTCCGTGAATACGCTCAAAGGTGGAGAGGGGCAGCTGCCCGTGTTTCTCCTCGACTTGATGAGGAAGAGTTGACACAGACATTCCTGAAGACTCTGAAGAAGGAATATAAGGAGAGAATGATAGTCTCTGCTCCAAATAACTTCTCTGATATGGTTACAATGGGCACTCGACTAGAGGAGGCTGTCCGAGATGGTATTATTGTCCTCGAGAAAGGTGAATCTTCAAACAGTGCACCGAAGAAGTACGGTAATGGTCATCACAAGAGAAAAGAATCTGACGTAGGGATGGTGTCTGGTAACCCGTCTGCAGCAGCCATGCAACTACCTTTGCCCTATCAATACATGCAATACTCTCAGCATCCTTTCTTCCCACCATTCTACCAGCAATATCCTCTGCCACCGGGTCAACCACCAATGCCCGTCAATGCTATCCCTCAGCAAACACAACAACAGCCTCCTGCTCAACAGCAACGACAGCAACAACAGGGTCCCCGACCCAAGCCCTCTTTTCCACCAATACCAATGCGGTATGGTGAGCTGCTCCCAACTCTATTGGCTAAGGGGCACTGCGTCACCAGACCAGGCAAGCCTCCGCCTAATCCATTACCTCCCAGGTTCCGTCAAGACCTAACGTGTGAATTCCATCAGGGTGCTCAAGGCCATGATATTGAAGGTTGCTTTGCTCTGAAATATATTGTGAAAGACCTGATAGAAAAGGGACGGTTGACTTTTGAGAATAGCGTTCCTCATGTCCTTGACAATCCGCTTCCAAACCATGCTGCTGTCAACATGATTGAGGCCTTTGAAAGGGTTCCTGTCCCTCAAGAGGATCCCATGTTGGATGTCCGCAATGTCGTTACTCCTTTGGTGCCATTACATGTCAAACTTTGCCAGGCTTCTCTGTTCAAACATGATCATGATTCTTGTTTAGAATGTCTGCAGAATCCTATGGGATGTTGTGTTGTGCAAAATGATATTCAGAGTCTGATGGACGACAAACACTTGATCGTCAGTGATGTATGTGTGATTGTGCCAGTGTTCCATGATTCTCCTGTTGAAAGTACAAAGAATGTTGAGCCTTTGGTGATCAGGCTACCTGGTCCGGTATCTTATACCTCTACCAAAGCAATTCCCTACAAATACAATGCGACCATGGTTGAAAACGGAGTGGAGGTGCCTCTGGTATCCCCAGCTACAGTTGATAATGTTGCTAGTGAAGTTACAGCTCTCAGAAGTGGGAAAGTCCGTCCACCCTTGTTTCAAAGGCAGGTGGTCACACCTATTGCTACGGTAACTCCACCAGTTGCTCCTCCTGTTGACAAGAACACCGGCCCAGCAGGCCAATCTATTGAAGAGTCCAATCTGGACGAAATCCTGAGGCTTATCAAGAAAAGTGACTATAAGATTGTTGACCAGCTGCTACAAACCCCATCAAAGATATCCATTTTGTCTCTGCTCATGAGCTCAGAAGCTCACAGGAAGGTGTTAATGAAGATACTGGAGCAAGCTTATGTCGACCACGAAGTCTCTATGGATCAGTTTGATGGGATAGTGAGCAATATTACTGCCTGCAACAACTTGGGGTTTGGTGATGATGAACTCCCCGAAGCAGGGAAACGCCACAACTTGGCTCTACATATCTCAGTACATTGTGGATCTGACCTGATATCCAACGTATTGGTAGACACTGGATCGTCTCTGAATGTAATGCCTGAATCCACCCTAAGGCAATTGAGCCATCACGGAATTTCTCTGAGAGGTAGCAGCTATCTGGTTAAAGCTTTTGATGGATCCCGCAAGGATGTTCTCGGGGAAGTGGACTTGCCAATCACCGTTGGTCCCGAGACATTTCAAATAACTTTCCAAGTCATGGATATCAATGCCTCTTACAGCTGTCTCCTCGGAGGACCATGGATCCACGACGCGGGAGCAGTCACATCCACTTTGCATCAGATGCTCAAGTTCATGAAGAATGGTAAGGTTGTCACTGTATATGGTGAGGAGGCATTTCTGGTTAGCCAAATATCATCATTCTCTTGTGTTGAAGCAGGGTCCGCGGAAGGGACATCGTTTCAAGGCTTGACTGTTGAGGGTGCAGAGCCCCGGAGGGCTGGTGCTAGCATGGCTTCACTGAAAGATGCCCAGAAGGCTGTTCAAGCAGGGCAAGCTGCTGGCTGGGGCAAGGTAATTCAGATCTTGGAAAACAAGCGTAAAGAGGGCCTTGGATGCTCCCCAACCTCTGCTGTTTCAAAGGGAACCTTCTACAGTGCTGGGTTCATCAATACTATTACTGGAGATGCTGCTGAAAGTAGTCATGTGCCAACGTTTGTTATACCAGGAGGCACTGTGAGAAATTGGGAAGCCATTGATGTTCCTTTAGTCATGCATGCTTCCATGTAATGTGTTTTGTTGCTCATGTTTCTTGTTTTCAAAATAACAATCCTTTCGCTCTGCCCAAGGCGAAAGTGATATCTTTGTAAGGGCGTGTTTGTTTCGGCATTGCCGTTAATCAATAAAAAGTTGTCGTCTTTCTCACGACTCTTTGTTTGTTTTAACCCTTTTAGTGCCTTTTTCTTGGAAATAATGGTAATGCCAGAAAAAACCAAAACATTTGTTATTTTCTTATTAATTTCAAAAATCTGCATAGAAAACATTTTTCTAAAAAATCATCCCAATCATATTATGCAGATTGAACCACAATAAACCCGTTGAACACAGTGACCCTATGGTTCCTCCAAATTTTGAATTCCCTGTATATGAAGCTGAAGATGAGGATGATGATTATGAAGAGATACCGTATGAGGTCACTCGACTGCTTGAGCAAGAAAGAAGAGCCATTCAGCCTCACCAGGAAGAGATTGAGCTTATCAACCTGGGTACTGAAGAAAACAAGCGAGAGATCAAGATCGGTGCTGCACTTGAGCCAGAAGTGAAAAAGAAGATCATTCAGCTCCTCCATGATTATCCAGATGTCTTTGCATGGTCCTATGAAGATATGCCGGGTCTAGATCCCAAGATTGTGGAGCATCGGATACCGACAAGACCTGAATGTCCTCCTGTCAAACAGAAATTGAGAAGGTCTCGTCCAGACATGGCTCTTAAGATCAAGGCTGAGGTACAAAAGCAAATTGATGCGGGCTTCCTCATGACAGCTGAATATCCTGAGTGGATTGCCAACATCGTACCAGTACCAAAGAAAGATGGGAAAGTTCGAATGTGTGTTGATTACAGAGATTTGAATAAAGCCAGTCCAAAGGATAACTTTCCATTGCCTCATATTGATGTTCTTGTTGACAGTACTGCTCAATCCAAAGTGTTCTCCTTTATGGATGGTTTCTCTGGTTATAACCAGATACGGATGTCACCTGAAGATAGAGAAAAGACGTCCTTCATCACTCCATGGGGAACATTCTGTTATAAAGTGATGCCGTTTGGCTTGATAAATGCTGGTGCTACCTATCAAAGGGGTATGACCACTCTGTTTCATGATATGATTCACAAAGAGATTGAAGTATATGTTGATGATATGATTGTGAAGTCAAGTGATGAAGAGCAGCATGTGGTGTATTTGAAAAAGATGTTTGAAAGATTGAGAAAGTACAAGCTGCGGTTGAATCCTAACAAGTGCACATTCGGTGTACGATCTGGAAAGTTGCTAGGTTTCATTGTCAGTCAGAGAGGCATTGAAGTTGATCCTGACAAAGTCCGAGCCATCAGAGAGATGCCGGCCCCTCAAACTGAGAAGCAGGTCAGAGGTTTCCTCGGACGTCTAAACTATATTTCAAGATTCATATCTCACATGACTACTACCTGTGGACCAATTTTCAAATTGCTCAGGAAGAATCAGCCTGTTGTATGGAATGATGAATGTCAGGAAGCTTTTGATAGCATCAAAGAGTACCTGTTGGAACCACCTATCCTTGTCCCGCCAGTGGAAGGAAGGCCTTTGATTATGTATCTATCAGTGTTAGATGATTCAGTGGGCTGTGTTCTCGGTCAACAAGATGAGACTGGTAAGAAAGAGCATGCCATCTACTATCTGAGCAAGAAGTTCACCGACTGCGAGACTCGGTATACGATGCTTGAAAAGACTTGCTGTGCTTTAGCTTGGGCTGCCAAACGCCTGCGTCATTATATGGTGAATCATACAACTTGGTTGATATCCCGAATGGATCCAATCAAGTACATCTTCGAAAAACCTGCTGTTACTGGAAAGATTGCACGTTGGCAAATGTTGTTGTCTGAATATGATATTGTGTACAAAGCTCAGAAGGCAATCAAAGGAAGTGTCCTTGCTGAGCATCTTGCTTGTCAACCTCTTGATGATTACCAGCCAATTAAGTTTGATTTCCCTGATGAAGAGATTATGTATCTGAAAGCAAAAGACTGTGAAGAGCCACTGATCAATGAAGGGCCGGATCCCAATAGCAAGTGGGGCTTGGTGTTTGATGGTGCTGTTAATGCTTATGGTAAAGGAATTGGAGCCATCATTGTAACTCCGCAGGGGCACCACATTCCTTTCACCGCTCGAATAACTTTTGAATGCACAAACAATATAGCTGAGTATGAAGCATGCATCTTGGGCATTGAAGAAGCCCTTGACCTGAGAATCAAACACCTTGACATCTATGGAGATTCTGCACTTGTCATCAATCAAATAAGGGGTGAATGAGAGACTCATCATGAGAAGCTGATCCCATACCGTGACTATGCAAGACGTCTATTGACATACTTTACCAAGGTTGAGCTGCACCACATCCCTCGGGATGAAAATCAAATGGCTGACGCTCTTGCTACTTTGTCTTCCATGTTTCGTGTCAATCACTGGAATGATGTGCCTGTAATCAAAGTACAACGTCTTGATAGACCCGCTCATGTGTTTACTATTGAAAATATGCCAGATCAAACTGATGAAGATGTGAATAATAAAAAGCCTTGGTATTACAACATCAAGCAATTCTTGCAGAATCGTGAATATCCACCTGGTGCTTCCAACAGGGATAAAAAGACCCTGAGACGATGGGCTAGCAAGTTCCTTCTGGACGGAGAAATCCTATACAAGAGGAACTATGACATGGTCTTGCTGAGATGTGTTGATAAACAAGAAGCTGAGAAATTGATGCATGACGTACATGACGGTACCTTTGGGACCCATGCTTCGGGTCACACCATGTCAAGGAAACTGCTAAGAGCCGGCTATTACTGGATGACTATGGAGCGTGACTGCCACAAACATGCTAAGAGATGCCACAAGTGTCAAATTTATGCTGACAAGATTCATGTGCCTCCACATGCTCTCAATGTTATGTCTTCCCCATGGCCTTTCTCTATGTGGGGCATTGATATGATCGGAAGAATTGAACCAAAGGCTTCCAATGGACACCGTTTCATCCTAGTGGCAATTGACTATTTCACCAAGTGGGTTGAAGCTGCTTCCTATGCAAATGTGACCAAGCAAGTGGTTGTCAAGTTTATCAAGAGTAACATCATCTGTTGATATGGTGTTCCCAACAAAATCATCACTGACAATGGTTCCAACCTGAACAATAGTATGATGCAAGCTTTATGTGAAGAATTCAAGATCGAACATCACAACTCTTCTCCTTATAGACCTCAGATGAATGGTGCAGTTGAGGCCGCTAACAAGAACATCAAGAAGATTGTTCAGAAGATGGTCACTACTTACAAAGACTGGTATGAAATGCTACCTTTTGCCTTGCATGGTTACCGTACCACAGTGCGCAGTTCAACCGGGGCAACTCCTTTCTCTCTTGTATATGGAATGGAAGCAGTTCTCCCTCTGGAAGTGGAGATTCCATCTCTTCGAGTGATCATGGAAGCAAAATTAACTGAGGCTGAATGGTGTCAAAGTCGGTATGATCAATTGAATCTAATTGAAGAGAAACGTATGAATGCTATGACTCATGGACAGTTGTATCAAGTGCGAATGAAGAATGCCTTTGACAAGAAAGTCCGACCGCGAGAATTCAAGGAAGGCGAACTTGTATTGAAAAGAAGAATAAGTCAGCAACCCGACCCAAGGGGCAAGTGGACACCTAATTACGAAGGTCCTTATGTTGTCAAGAAGGCTTTCTCTGGTGGTGCTTTGATTCTTACACACATGGATGGTGTTGAGCTTCCAAATCCTGTTAATGCCGATATAGTCAAGAAATACTTTGTCTAAAAAGAAAAGAACAGCGTGGTAGGTCGAAAACCCGAAAGGGCGGCCTAGGCAAAAATGCGCTTCCCGGTGGATCGAAAACCCGAAAGGGCGATCCAGGCAAAAGTTAGGGACAAAAAAAATGAATATGAAAGAGCTCGCTGAGATTGTACGCAACTCAGGCAAGAATGAGCGCCTCGATGAGCCGAAAACCCGAAAGGGCGGTTCATGCAAAAATGAGGTTGATAAAAGACAAGTAACTATATCTGGCAAATCACCATCACCCCTTGGGGCATCTGCAACTGTCAATGATCGTCTTCATCAGAGGCTTCTGTACTTGTGAATTCAAAATTTCTATGAAATGTAGCGGTCATCGTGTTCAATGTGTCACCAACCAATAAAATTACCATTTTCCAAGCTTTGTAAATCCGTGAAGTCATGCCTTTGGCTGACTCTCACTCTTCTACATCAATTTGAGCCTGTGCTTTTGCTTGAAACTCTATTTTTCTTTCTACTTTCAATGCTTTATACAAAATATTTTCTTTCTATTTGATAATGTCAATGTCTGAAACAAACATTTTTGAAAATTAAAACATTTTTTCTGTCTATTCTGAAAGCAAACCTGAGCAATAGGGTACATTTCAATGAAACATGCATGAATAAATGAATGTCAATGTCTATTTCAATACATGTTACAAGCAGGTTACTCCCCAGGATGATCTGTGGTCAATGGCAAGAATGAAAAAACAAAAATGGGAAAATGAAAAGCTCGCTAAGTTGAAAACCCGAAAGGGCGGCTTAGGCAAAAATGAGCACCCCGCTGATTGACAACCTATGAAGGCAATTCAGGCAAAAATGGGGCAATGAAAAGAATTTACTCCCCGGTGAATCGAAAACCCGAAAGGGCGGTTCAGGCAAAAGTGGGATTTGAAAATAAAAAATGAAAGAATGAAATATTGAAAAAGCATTGACCACAGATGCGAACATCCAATGTTTACCCAGCACTGACACGCCTAGCAACGGCGACCTGTATCCAAGGATTTTCCAAGGGTCCCTCCTTTACAAGTTTTATTGCCCTCAGCCATGGTTTCGATACGTCTCTCAACGACGGTCTCTCCAAAGAGGTTTTCCCCTGTGAATATGTTGCAGCACGAGCCACTACGTGCCCAATCTTCCAATGTTTCGTCTGCCTTTGTGAAACTTCTCTGTCAAACTGCCAATCAATCATGCATTTCAAAGCATTCATACATGCATAATCATGCATTTTATGTGCTCATACATCCAATAATCTTGCTATACCATACATACATGTTGCATACCCAACTTTCAACTGCCAAATTCAATGCAAGTTTCAACTCTCCAACTTCAATTCCAATCATGTCAACTGTCAAATTCGAAGCAATTTCCAATCTCCAATGTCAATTCCAATCTCAATTTCAATGTCAAACTGTCAAATTCAACTCAATTTCAATTGTCAAATTCGAAGCAATCTCAACTTCAATAACAATGACAATGTCAATGTCAATCTCCAATCCCAGTGTTGACATCCAATGACAATGTCAATGTCAATCTCCAATTCCAATTCCAATGCCAATCTCCAATTCCAATTCCAATGCCAATCTCCGATTCCAATTCCAATACCAATTTCCAATTCCAATGTCAATTTCAATGTCAATTTCCAATTTCAAATCCAATCTCAATGTCAAATTCCAATTTCAATCCAATTCCAATGTCAAAATTCCAATTTCAATTCAATTCCGATGTCAATTTCCAATTTCAATTCCAATTTCAATGTCAATGTCAATATCCAATGTCAATGTCAATTTCCAATCCAATTCCAATCCAATTTCAATGTCAATTGCAACTCTCCAATCCAATGTCAATGTCTATGTCTCAATCCAATTCCAATTCCCAATGTCTCTTTCAATTTCAACTCTCAATCCAATGTCTATGTCTATGTCTCTGCCAATGTCAACTTTCAATTCAATCCAAACCAATGTCAATTTACTCTTGGGCCAACAAAAATGGTCATGTCTACTTTCAAATCAAGTCAATGACAATTTACCCTCAATTGGTATCTTGTTAAACCAGACTTTCAATTTGTATCTTGTTACGGGTCAAGTGCCAGGTTCGATCCAAAAAAGAACCACTTGTACCTGCTTATATACCTATGCTTCCGGTCAAACGGCAAGTTCGATTTGTAGAACAGTTTGTACCCAGCTTATGCTTTGTTATTGGTCAAACGGCAAGTTCGATAGAACAGTTTGTACCCAGCTTATGCTTTGTTACCAGTCAGACGGCAAGTTCAATCTGAAGAACAGTTTGTACCCAGCTTATGCTTTGTTATCGGTCAAACGACGAGTTCGATCTAAGAGAACAGTCTGCACATTCCCACATGATGTGGTGATAATCCAACAAGCAAGTTCGATCCAAAGAAACAGCTTGTATCAACCCTTTTGTCTATATCCCCAGCCAAACAGCCAGTTCAATCCAAAAGAACAGTTTGTGTCTGCCTATCTGTTTGTATCTTCAACCAAGTGTCAAGTTCGATCCAAAGAACCGCTTGTATCAGCCTATGTGTCTATATCTTCCGGTCAAGTGCCAAGTTCAATTCCAAGAACAGCTTGCACCTATCTCTTGTTTTGTATTCCTTGGTCAAGTGGCTAGTTCGACCCAAAGAACAACTTGTACCCTATTTTCTACTCCCTGGTTTGTCTACCCTGTCAATGTCCACCTGAATCCCCAGTGACATGACAAGTTCCATAGACTCCAGTTGTTTGTCTTGCATTCATAATCAAAGTATTGCATAACATTCATGTCTTTGAAAATCTGAAAACGTATTTTTATGTCCAAAAACAGTGCAAATGTTAATATTTAAGTATCTTCGTCCCGTCAATTCTAAGACTTCGTCTCTTGACTCTCCGGACAAAGAAACTTAAATAGCGGCAGCTGTTATACCCTAATTTTGGACCTAAAAATACTAATCAATTCCCCTTTTCTTGCATCATAAGTCATTTGAACTGTCTCTGATCAATTGCATCTTTCTCTGCATTTTATTTCAATGTTATTTGCAAAATTCACATGCAAGGGTATTTTAGTCATTTCCTGTGTCAAATTTCTTTCAGTCTTGTAAAAATTTGTTTGAGTCTTTCCATTTGGTTAGAATAAGTCTTCACTTCAATTCTATGTCAAAATCCATTTCAAAAATTGCATTTGAAGTCATTTTGAGTCAATTTTGCCCCTAGGGGCATTTTAGTCTTTTCAAGTGTCAAGTCACTGTTTAAATCATAAAAATTGTCTCTGAGTCTTTTAATTTTACTTGTATGAGTCTTTGATTCAATTCCTTGTTAAAAATCCATTTTAAAATTCGCATCTGGGTCATTTTCAGTCGTTTTAGCCCTAGGGGCATTTTGGTCATTTCACACGAAATTTCGGCAGAGAGGTTACTTTAAAGTACCTCATTTAGGCCATTGGTTCGTTTTAGTCCGTTTTGTCAGTTTTAATCGTTTCACTTTACGTTTGGTCAAATTTATCATTTTTTAATTCAAATTTATTTTTATTTTCTTTTAAGTCCCCAAAATTCCAAAATTGCATTTCAATCCCTTAAGTCACTTTATTTTCTTTTAGGTCCTCTTCTTTATTCGTTTCTTTTTAAGTCAAACTTTTTTTAATCTTTTGGTCAATTACACTTTAGTCCAATTTTTAACAATTTTGCAGGTTGGTCCCTCAAAGTCCAGAAATTGCACAAAGGTCCCCAAGCAAATTTTCAGTCCAGTTCGAATCAGTTACAAGTCCAGAACAGGTGGCAAGCTCTCATTGGCCACCAAGGCCACATGGCTCCCTATAAAAGGAGCATTCACTGCAATGTGTCAGATTTACCCACACAATCACGGCCAACTCACCAATTCATCAATCATCAATTCATTCTCACGCGCGCAACGCGCCACCATAACAAACCCTAACAAACTCTTTCAGCCCTTACAACCACCGTAACAAACACAATTCAACACCAATTTCGTTCCAAATTCACCATCAGAAACACAAAATCAACACAAAAAAGAGTTCCAGAATATCAAAGAAGCAAAATGTGTTCAATTCAGCAAAAGTGGTTCGAATTTGCAGAAGGTCCTCAGTGATTTTCCTTGAAAATCATCATCACTGAACCCTCACTTTCATAATTCAAGCAAGAATTCGTACGAAGACAAATTTCTTGCGATCACGAAGGGTTTTGGTGAAAGAGAGAAGAAGAGAGATCGAGTTCGAAGAGAACCAGAGAAGAAGAAGACGAACTGCAACGAGATACTCACCAGAGACCTAGAAAAGACTCGAGAAGATCTTCATCGTCTTCTCACACAAAGTTTCCGTTCGAATCCAGTTACATACACAGAAACCTCCTCGTTTTCATTGCAAATCATCATCGAAGGTTCTCGAATGGAAATAAACGGTGAAACTAAGTAGGTTAACTAACTCTAGAACCTTCTCTTCCGAAAAAGTTTTGAAAAAGAGTAAGAAGATTCGAAATCGAAACATAAAAATGTAGATCTACAAGATTTCACCGTTTATTTCTCAAAACTAAGCACAGATTCGTAATCAGCATAAAAAATAGAACGAATTAGGGTTTGTTGCATCTGAATCGGCGGAAGTTTTAATCTCGTCGGAACCTGGAAGTGACGGTGGTTGGGATGAAGATTCCGGCGGAATCATGAAGATTCCGGCCAATCTTCATCTTCTCCGGCCAGTTTCTTTCAGAAACCGGCGAGAAGAGGAGAGGATCTAGAGAGAGAAGGAGTGAGTTAGAGAGAGAATTGAAAGAGAGAAATGAAGTGAACCGGTGTCACTCCTCTTTTATAAGCATCTTGAACCGTTCGGTTCGCCCAAACCAGACCGGTTCACTTGGTTCATCTCTTTCCTCTCAATCTTGACCGTTCGTTTTGCTTGTTAGTGACGTGTACGCTTGAGATTTGTTGTTGCCATGTACCTGATGTGTCTTGTCATGCGCCCTACGTTTTCAACCGCTGGATCTAGGGTTTCTGAAGGAGTGGATCAATCCAACGCCTCTGAGGCGTTTGGATGATCCAGATCCATCATTTGACTCTGGGCTTGGGCCTTTTTGCGCTGGTTTTCGCCATTTTGTGCTATTTTTGCTATCTTAACACTGTTTTTTTGATAGATACACCACTATGTTACCAAAAATCTCTTATAAAATTCCTAAAAATCTCCTACGTATTTTTTGATCATTTTCCTGATATTTTATGATGTCATTTTGTGTTAAATCTTGTTTAAAAATATGTGTAGCCTTTGTTAGTTTGTTTACTATTCTTGATAAAATTTGTGATGTTCTTGTGTATCTTTAAGCCCAAAAATCCTTCAAGAGGTTCTAAAAATTTCATATAGGCTTCTTATTAGTTTTGTGATGTTTTGTGATGGTTTTTTGTACTAAAAAAAATTGGTTAAGAATGAGGTGTTAATTTTCTTGCTAGTTTTGACATGTTTTGTGCTAAAAATAAGTGGAACTTTGATTGATTTCAATCCAAATTGCTTGGTGAATTTTAGTGACCTATACCACTTGATCTCATAGAAGTTTAGCCACTGTTTGTGCTTAATTTTGTTGCATAATTGTGAATTTTGGTAGGTTACTTAGCTTACAAGTCATTAAATAGTTAAATAATACAAATATGCTTAAAATTTGTTTTAAAATGCCAAGTTTCTTTTACCACTTTTAGTTAATGTTGCTTGTTACTTCATTTTCAAGTTACATTTACTTTACCATGCTTTTGGTATATTGGTTCTATTTCTCTCATGCTACTAACCTTTTCTTGTTTCATGTCTCATTTCCATAGCATTCCATATCATATTTTCATCTTTTATTTCTTGCACTTTTATCTCTTGCAATTTAATTTGTACAAAGACTTAGAATGTAAAAATCTAGGAATCCTTGTAATATTTTTCCTTTATGCACTTTTAATTTTCTTGGCAAAGAGGCCATAGAATGTATCTAGGCCAATGATGTAAAGGACAATGGACTCTAATAATGTACACCGACACAAGCACCGACACACACACACACATCACTATATAGCTAGAATATGCATGTTTAGATGTATGTTTAGGATTGTATGTTTAGATGAATGCCTAGGACTTATACTTAGAAAAAACCCAATTTTCCAAACAAATGTGAACAACTTCACTCAAACCTTTTCCAAATAAACCTTGGGATCCAATATCCCATTGTATTTTCTTTTCCATTTTCTTAATCAAATTTCAATGAAAATAATCAAACTTTGACTTCTTTTGCAATTCACTAATCCAACCTCACTATTTCCTAATCTCATGCCCTTGAGGCCTCTTTCTATTCTTCAAACTCCATTTTCGAACTTAAAATCAACCAACAAAAACAAAAACATTTTTGAGAGAGAACTACGGTGGATTTGATCCCTTAAACGGGTACGTAGGCAAGGAACAAAATTCCTTCAATTCAACCAAAATAAAAATCCAAAAACATTCTTCTCCCTCCAATTCTTCATTTAGTAACTTTTAGGTGTAAATAACATTTTCAAATAGCATTTAAAAATAAAGCGCGCGCGTAGAAATTAAAGACGGTTCCTATAGGTTACTATAGTCGTTATGGGTGCCTAACACCTTCCCGTAGCGGAAACAACTCCCGGACCTCGATTCTCAAGGGTTTTGCTTACTTTTTCCCTTCCCAAGAAAAAATAAGATATCACCGGTTTAAAAGGTTCAAACGTAATCAATGTTTGACACCCGAAAACCAAGATAAAACAAGCTACATCAGAGATCACATATGGAATAGAATTCAGAGTTGGACGGGGAAACATCTATCAAAAGCAAGTAGAGAGGTACTCATTAAATCTATTGCTCGATCTATCCCTACGTATTGTATGAGTTCTTTTCTACTCCTACATCTTTGGGCGATGAAATTTAGAAAATGCTAAATTCTTTTTGGTGGGGATCGAATAGACAAAGTGGTAAAGGAATAAATTGGATGAGATGGGATCGTGTGGCTATGAGGAAAGAGCACAGAGGAATGGGTTTTCGTCATCTATATGGTTTTAACTTGGCTATGCTAGGGAAGCAAGGTTGGAAATTAGCAACTGACCATGATACTATAGTTTCAAGAGTCTTCAAAGCCAGATATTATCCAAGGGGGAATTTCATTGATGCAAAACTGGGGCATAACCCAAGTTTTATATGGTGTAGTATCCATGCTTCACAGGTGGTTGTCAAGGGAGGCCTTAGATGGAGATTAGGTGATGGTCAAAGCATTAGAATGTGGAATGATCCGTGGATTAAGGACCAAGATGGGGATTATATCAGTGCAACCTCGCAACTAAATGCAAACATCATGAAAGTTAGGGAATTGATAGATAATGATACCGGAAATTGGAAGGAAAATTTGGTTAAGTTTTATTTTAATCAACATGCGGCAAACCAAATATTGTCTATGCCAATATTCAAGGATATGGGTGAAGATAAGTGTTCCTGGAAATTTACATCACACAGGGAGTACAGCGTAAAGACAGCATACACTACATCATGGAAAGTTTAATGGATAATAGTGATCTACGAGTTCCCGGTAACTGGATGAAATTATGGAACATGAAAATCCCTCAAAAAATAAAAGTTTTCTTATGGATAGATGTGTTCATTGTGAGGGATCTTATGAAAATGACTGGCATGTTTTCTTCGATTGCAACAAAGTGGAAGAGGTATGGGTTGAAGCGGGGTTGTGGAATTTTATTCAGGATAAACTGGAAATAGTTGATGGTTTTGTTGATCTCTTCTTTCAACTGCTCGAATTGCTATCTCATGATAGCTTACATATGTTTGCTATGACCATGTGGTGCATTTGGAAGCGCAGAAATGAGAAATTATGGGATGATGTGGAAACACGACCTGCAATATCAATTGGATTGGCGCGTGAATCTTTATACCAATGGCAACAGGTAAGCGCAAAGCAACAACGAATGGATAATGTCTCAGGTTCGATCTACGACACAAGAATAGAAAGACACCGCAGGAACAACGCCATTCGATGGAGAAAACCAGCCTTTGGGGGAGGTTAAATGTAATGTAGATGCCGCAATCTTCAAGGATCAAAGGTGCTACGGCGTTGGAATGTGTTTGAGGGGAGAAAAAGGTGAGTTCATAGCAGCTAAAACAGCTTGCTTTCAAGGGATTCCACAACCACAGGAAGCAGAAGCATGCGGTCTAAAAGAGGCGATAATTTGGCTTGGAAATCGAGGTTTGACAGCGGTGTCCATAGAACTTGACTGTAAGCAAGTGATAGACAACATCTCCAACAAAATCGGTACCAATTCTGAATTAGGAGCTATTCTACATTATTGTAAAGCTTCGCTTTCTAGATTACCAAACTTTAAGATAAGTTTTATCAGACGACAAGCAAACAATGTGGCTCATTTGTTAGCACGGGCTTCATTGTCATATGCTAGGTCTCAATGTCATGATCATATGTCATCTTGTATCGAATTTGATATTATGAATGAAATGAGTTAATTTGGTTCCTGTCAAAAAAAAAAATGGATGTCACGTAACTAATTTTTTTCCCTTCTTCATGGTATAACCCTGAAAATTGTGATACATAACACATCATACTTTATCTTTTTTCTTTATTAGTTTGTAGTTCTAAACTCTAATAAAACATATGAAAGTATAGATTACCCTTAACTTAGTTAATTCCAATAACATGACCTAGTTATAATAAGTCCAATACCACTTATCTAACTTCACAAGTTCATGGGAGCATATGGAGCAATAAAATATCAATGCTCCAAAATTTTAAGAAAAAGATGCCACATACTCAAAATCTTAAGACATTATGTGTAAGAATCACATCACATATGTTATATATTCAATATTTTGCTCGATCATAAGTGATATAAGACTAAACAATCACCTTGAAACCTAACAATACAATCAATCTTATATTGATAAACTTTCATTTCAAAAAAATGGTTTTATCATGTTATGATATAATTTCACTATGCACTATATAAGTTTATCAAATTTTGTCCTTTGTTCCTTTTCTATGTTATTCTTATCACTATTTTCAGTTAAAATCTTACCAAGCCTACTTAATTTTCTAATTATTTTGGATAGTATCATATTTTTCATTTCCATTCATCTTTTTCACTTATGTGAATGTTGCATCTGTTTTTGCTCATTTCCGCCCTACGTGAGTTAATTCACGCTGAGAAATACACATACATGAGTTAACTCACGCTGAGAATACACATGCATGAGTTAACTTCCGCTCGGCTATTTTGACAGGGATGAGTGAAAACAGATGGAAGAAGAGCAATTACTGTTTTTTCAACTACAACAGATTGTTGGGCTAGCTCGCGTAGCCCTTGTTAGTTCCCGTTAATATAAATATTTTATCAATAGATTGCTGTTTGCACCTCTATTTATTTTCTGAACGACTTTACATTTTTGTATCTCTCATCTCAAGTGCAAGACCCTTGCTCAACAAGTCACTTAAAGTCTGTTTGGTTGAAGAGAAATAAGGAAGAGAGAAAGAGAGAAGAGAGAAGAGAGAAAGAGAGAAGAGAGAACAACTTTCTCTAGTTTGGAATGAAGAGAAACATGAAAGAGAGATTAAAAAATAGTGGGACTTACCACTTTTTGATTTCTCCTCACAAGAGGGAAGAAAGGGGAGAGAGAAGGCTCCTAATTTTGCTGTTCCATTTTTGTCCTTGTATTGAAATGTTATATTATATTCTCATTTTTGCTCTTAATTTTACTGTTCCATTTTGCTGTTCCATTCCTGGGCACTACTATTTCCGTTGTCTCCATATACTGCTTAGACGATGTATATTAGAGAAAGCTTTGTGGTATGGGTATAAGAGTAGTAATTGTTATTGAATATTTAATTAATAGAGAAAATCCAAATGACTTTTTAAAGATATCAATGTTGAGCTAAATGAAAATAATAGTATTTTTTTTAGCGGAAAGAATAGTAATTGGCTGATAAATTAATTTAATCTGGAATAGTGAGTTAATTAATGTACAAAAAATACAAAATCATTTTTTTTGAAAAATAGTGGATTCAAGTTCAACGCAAACGAAACATAAAATAAGTAAAACCATTAATAAGTATACAAAATGATACATTTAATTAATTACCTTAAATTACGTTGTGGTGTTGAAATAATAGTAATTGTAATTGAATATTTAATTAAAAGTGAAAAACCAAATGCTCCTTTTTTATATAGATATATCTACGTTGAGCTAATATAAAAATAATAGTTTTTTTAGCGAAAATAATAGTTAGCTAATAGATTAAATTAAATTGACTAATGAATTAATTTAATATGTAAAAAAAATTAATCATAAATTATATGTTGTTTTTATTTAAGGATATTTTTGTCTTTTCAAAAAATTGTAGCATCGCTTTCTCTTCTATTTCTCTCTTCTTTCTCTTATACCAAACAACCTGTCAAATCTGCTCTATTTCTCATCTATTTCTCTCTTCTCATACTCTCTCTCACCTATTTCTCTCTTCTCATTCTCTTCTCACAACCAAACACACCCTTAAGTAGTTTAGTAAAAAAAAAATTATTTTAGTGGTGTATGATGCAAGACTAATTTTTACTATTAGATCGTAAAGTTCCACTAAATAGTAAATACCATGGTACACGCTCCTCACTAAATCCAATTTCTTTCATTCCCTTCCCCAGCTTCTCAGTGTCATCTAACCGTCTTGATAGAAGAACAAACATCAACATAAAAAATAAAAAAATAAAAAACCTTAATTATACTATGCTACAAAAAAAAAAAGGTATTTATATTTATATTGGAGTATTTTTCTTTTCTTTTCACTTTGCATAGTGTAGCTATGAATATGAAAGGTGACACAAAAATGAGAGGTACAAGTACAACTTTATTTTCTAATTCAAACAAAGCATTAATATTTAACCAAGTGCTTGAATTCATGAGGTTCATGATTTTCGGTTAAAGACAAATCAATCTTATTTTTAAGTACAACTCAATTGATATTGCATGGATTTTGAAATGATGTTGAAATGTTGGGGTTTGAATTCGAAATTGAGATTCCACATTTCTATACTTAAGATGTGTTAGTGTAGACTATTAGACAAAAATAAACAAATTATTCTAGATAAACTGAGTAAGAAGCATATCCAAAAGAATCATTAATTTGACACTATATATCTTCCTTTCGAAATTCATATTACTATAATCTCCTTACCCCAAGAACTAGGATCATACAAAAAATTCTTAAACATCTTGATATTTGAGGATATAATATTAAGAAAATAATAATCAATTTAGTTAGATCCTCACTCACAAAGTTGAACAACTTGTGAGAAAACTATTGCAAGTTGAATATAGTATTCAATATAGCTTGATTAACTTCAATATAATATGAGTAAAGAGGCACACTTGTGATTGATAACAGCAGGAAAATACTTCCATGACATTGCTTGGGTGTCATTGGTGCCATTGGTGCAATCCTGGCCGTTGATGTGTGTTGATGGGTGTGGGGGAGGACTTGATTTCATTTTCTATTTTTTTTTTATTTTTTTTAAATGATATAAATGAAAAAGCTTATGCTGGTCCAAATGGAGTCAAAAGAACAAACAAAGATTTGGCGAAAGAGACTCAAATATCTAATACAATGATCTTTGTCATCAGGCTGCTAAACCACATGCACGTACGAGGACAAAAATAAAATTGATTAAGTATGAAAAATTCATGATGCAAGTAATTAAACAAGTTGAGGCTGAGGAGTGGACATGTTGAATACGATTTCTCCTCTAAATATATTTAAATATTCCTTGTTGGGAAGGAATCTAATTATTAAGATTGGAAATGAAAGGCCCCCTTTGATTCTTTTATCCCATCCTCTCAAGCCCTACTAAAATTTGCTACCTCTCCCATTTTATTTCTACGATTTTTCCCTATCCCGAATTTTATTTCCAGTTCTTTATGTTGATTAATTTGTGAAGTGTATGCTCATTTCATTTTAAACATAAACTAAACCAATCATCTATATATTTCAGTAAAAAAAAAAACTATCTCAGAAGAAATGGTCAGAAATAGACAATGTAAATCGAAATATTTCATTAAAATAATGGTATCTTGGATAAATGGTCCATATAATCTGGACTTCGACCGAAAGGTAAATAAAACATGATAAAGTTTTATCCAAAAATCAAACTCAAAATATATGTTTTAAACCAATGGTTGAACTTTCAGAATATTTTGTACCACTTGTTTCTCTTTCAAATAGCTCAATTTAACATGACATATCCGTTGTACTAGCAAATCATTCAGACGGTAAGAACATCATATAAAAAGAAATAGATACATTTTCAACTTTTTTTGAAAAAATTATATATATAAAATCTTTCATCTCTTAAAGACTATTTTTGTGGAAAACTATTTTTTTTTACAAAAATAGTCTTTTGAGACTTTTTTTTTTTGTAAAAAAAATAGTTTTCCACAACTGAAACCGATATCATTAACAATTTTTTTCTCTTTTCGTACATTAAGTGGTATGTAACATTTAAAACTCACACACAATTGTTAGATATTTGATTCGAATCCAAATGAAGGTTGTTAACTAACAATGACGACATTTACAATTGATCTTTTTCTGGTTACATGGCTAATGAAAACAACAAAACGAAAAGGAAAAAACAAGCAAAAACAAAATTACTCTCTAGAAAAGAAAGTACCGGCCGTATCAATCTTTAGAAGGTTCAAAAGATCTTTAGGCGGAGAAGCATGGTGGAGGAGATCAGTGTCCCATAAAGTTTCAATCTCAGCTATAAAATCTGCATATTGATTTCCCTCTTGAAGTGTGTGGCAAATTATGATATTACTCTCCTCAATCAATTCATTTATGTCTTGAATCAAAACAACATAAATGTAGAACTTCATGGAGAGACCTTTTATGAGGTTGATGTAATGTAAAGAATTAGAGTACGAAATAAGCTCAAAGTTTATCCTACCAACCCAGCATTCTGATCTTAGACCTTACCAACATTAACAAATTTTATCCTATAAAACTATCATTAACTATATATAATATTGTGTCATTTCTTTTTCTAGATAAGCATTAAATTATAGTAACTAGTAAGTGTTTTAATACTTTGGCTAAATGATCTAAACTGGTAACAAAAAAAAAAAAATCTAAACTGTCCTTTGTGTCCCTAAAATGCAATATTGACGTTTGTTTCGCCATAAATCAAAATATTGTTGGTATTGGTTTATAAATAAAAATGGAGTTTCTATAGCTGCTAAAAAAAATCTCTATCCTCACCTCGGTTAACTGTCCATGAACGGGAAGTATGGAGTTAATATCGAGTTTGATTGTGTATGATGATAGAACTAGATGACAAGAAAATTATTTTTGAGTTGAATGTTAAATATGTGGTGGATAGTTTTAATTAATCTTTAGTTGCTTAATCCAATTTTGATTAGTCTTTAGTTGCATAATCCAATTTTGGTACCATTTTAGAAGATCTTTACTTAGTCTTTTGTTTTTTGTTTTTGTCATAGAGAGTCTAACAATAAAACTAACCAACACTAATGGTTAAAAAGTCAAAAATCGCAAGTTTGAAGCCGTGTTTCAACATATCCACATTTTTACCACTCAATTTGTATTTAAGATATTTTTTTAAGTAGTTTATGTAAGAATTATTCAATATTATATGAGATAGAACACACTTGCTTGTCGGTACCGATGTCATGGCTGAATCTTCCTTTGCCTTTCACGTGCTCCGGGTCTTAGGTTTGTCGATGGGGCAAACCACTAATGAGCGAATTATCAGAGTAATGGCAAAGGGGACCTAGCCTTTCTATTTATAACCGTGCAACCCTAGGCACCATCCATCATGGCCTAGTGTTTGGGCCAACACTATGTTTCTACACAATAAGTGCCCAAAAACCCATTATTTATTGATCACCTTTGTTAGGACCTAAGCATCATCAAGTGGATCACAACATCAATCCGTTTTTATTAAAATCAAAACAACAATTGATTACAGCCCACAAAATATTAGAAGAAATTCCAGCAGTTTAGTGGCTAGAACTTCACCCCTTAAAATGAATGAGTGGAAAATTCAAGGTTTAAACCCCACCCCCACATATATATATATATATATATATATATATATATATATATATATATATATATATATATATATATATATATATATATTGTTTATATCAATTGAGTTTACTGAAACTGTACCTAGTAATTTAATTACCGATGAAATGCATTAAAAAAATAGAAAAAAAGAAAAGAAAAGTTTTTAAAAAGGCAATACTATAGTATAAGAAAAATCATCTTATTGGATATTTCTAGAATTTGTTTGCATGGAAAAAAAATCGTTCTTATCAAGAGTTTAAAGATTATAAATAGATAGCGAAAAAAAAAAAGATTATAAATGAAAATAATAAACAAATACTTACAAATTCATTGAATCGTATATTTTTTTCATTTCATAGCATTGAAAGTCAATTGGTTATATGGACCAAACGGTTTCTTTTTCATGATCATTGAATTGTTTCTTAATACAATTTTTTGAGATTATTTGTCAGAATGAATATCTATTTTATAGTAGTATTTAAGAAAACGGTGAGAGTTTTATCAAAAAAAAAATTCAAGCAACCTTTTTTCATAAGTTTATTGAATAACAAATGTATCTGGTCTATAATAATTAATTATTTAATAAATCTAAATAGTATTTGTTTTTTTTCTTCTTATAAACGAGACATAAGAAATATAGTGTGTTTAAAAATCCAGGTGTCATACCACCACGACATAGTCTTCCTAGTTATCATTATCGTTAATTTATTTGTATTTGACGTTAAGTTTATATCTACCCCTTGATTTCCTTCTCTTGATTAATAATATACTCTTGTGCACTACAAATGATTGTTAACTATCGAGGTGTCAAGAAATGTGCACACGAGCCAAACATATCGATTTTGACAAATTCCGTTATCTTCCCTAATCATATTACATTGGTTTCTTTTGGATCAAACATTCATATTTTTCTATCAATTAACCTAAACTAATAATGAACGAGTTGACATAATTTTTTTATAAACAACTAATATTATATAGTTTGGGTTGTTTTAATCGATTTCAATAGATAATTTACTCTAATATTAGTATTATTAAATTGACAAGATTATAAGTAGTATTAAGATTTTTTTTTTTTGGTGAATAAATTATTATTTTATAATTAAATTTATTTTTCTTCCCTTGACCCTTTTTTTTTTTTTTTTAATTTTGTTCCCTTACAAAAAAAAATATTAATTTTTATCACCACACATAGGTAAGCAATGCGTGGCTAGATATGATTCGAAGGAGTGAAGGCAGGCACTGATAGAGTGATTTCAGCACTACTTAACCCTCTCATCACTTCATCACTCTCTTCACCGCACAATCCATTTCCTCATTACCTCCGCTTCCCACATTTTATTATTCCCATTTTACCCCTCACCATGGAAGGATCTGGAGTCGTAACCGTCTACGGCAACGGTGCACTCACCGAAACAACCTCCACCACCACCAAATCCTCCCCATTCTCCGTCAAAGTCGGCCTCGCTCAAATGCTCCGCGGCGGTGTCATCATGGACGTCGTCAACGCCGAACAAGCTCGTATCGCTGAAGAAGCCGGCGCTTGCGCCGTCATGGCGTTGGAGCGTGTCCCCGCCGACATCCGCGCTCAAGGCGGCGTTGCTCGTATGTCCGACCCTCAACTCATCAAAGAAATCAAAGCCGCCGTCACCATCCCTGTCATGGCCAAAGCTCGTATCGGTCATTTCGTTGAAGCTCAGATCCTTGAATCTCTCGGAATCGATTACGTCGATGAGAGCGAAGTTCTTACCCTAGCTGATGAAGATAACCACATCAACAAACACAATTTCCGTATTCCTTTCGTTTGTGGCTGTCGTAACCTCGGTGAAGCTCTTCGCCGTATTCGCGAAGGTGCTGCCATGATTCGTACCAAAGGTGAAGCTGGTACTGGAAATATCATTGAAGCAGTTCGTCATGTGCGTTCTGTTTTGGGTGATATTAGGGTTTTGAGGAACATGGATGAAGATGAGGTTTTCACTTTTGCTAAGAAAATTGGTGCTCCTTATGATCTTGTTATGCAGACTAAGCAACTTGGAAGGCTGCCTGTTGTGCAGTTTGCTGCTGGTGGTGTGGCGACACCGGCGGATGCGGCGTTGATGATGCAGCTTGGCTGTGATGGTGTTTTTGTTGGTTCTGGTGTGTTTAAGAGTGGGGATCCGGCGAAAAGAGCGAGGGCGATTGTTCAAGCTGTTACTCATTACAGTGATCCTGAGATTTTGGCTGAGGTTAGTTGTGGATTGGGTGAAGCTATGGTTGGGCTTAATTTGACTGATCATAATGTTGAGAGGTTTGCTAATAGGTCTGAATGATTTCGTTATCATGATGATGATTGATAATGATGATGATGGTGGTTCTCTTTTGGCATGGAAATTTCTGTCTGAAAGGGTTTTATTTTATGCTAGTGCTTTTTAGTTGTTTTGTTATATTTCATTTTAATAAGGTTATCATGTTTTTGGTTCTTATGTTTGAACTGTCTTAGGTGGGGAAAATTGAAAAAAATACAAAGCAATTGGCCTTTTGTGGCTTGTAATGTTTCTGATACTTTATAGTGTTTAATCTAGTATGTTGAATTCATCATAAACTAGACCATTCTTGTTGGAATATTGAATTCTATTGTTATATTGGATGTTGATCTTTGGCTCAATTCATTTTATTTCAAAGTTTCAAGCTCTTTTACTTTTGGTTCCCAATTTACTTGGAGCATATTTTGATTGGTTTATTTGAGTTTACCTACTAGCATAAGTTTTGTATGATTGTTTGAGAGGACTTATAGACAGCTTTTGACATTGTTCATAAGTTTTTTTTCAAGTTATTTTCACAAGTTTTCCAAGATAGCTTATGAAATCAGCTTATAGCTTACCTGAAAACAATTTGCCTTTATTTTATCCTTTGTTGTGTTACTGCTATATTTCATAAGTTCTCCAATATAGCTTACACGAAAACAATTTTCCTTTGTTTTAGCTTTTGTTGCGTTACTGCTTTAAGCCAGCTTATCCAAATAAGGCCGATCATTTGTTACTCCCTCCGTTTCAAAATGAGTGTCGCTTTAGCCAAAAAAATTTGGTCAAAATGAGTGTCGCTTTACATTTCCAATACAACTTTAATTTTTTTTTCCAACTTTACCCTCTCCAACTTTTCTCTCACACAATTTTCAATGCAACTTTAATTTTGTCTTTTTCTAATGAAGTAAGGGCAATTTAGTAAAAGCGTTATATCCAATGATTATTTCATTCTATTTCTTAATCTGTGTGCCAAAGCCTAAAGCGACACTCATTTTGAAACGGAGGGAGTATTTTTTATGGCATTGATATATTTTGAGAATTGTCCTATTGCATTCTGTTGTCATTCGTTTCGCTAAAGAAGAAAAACCACATTTTTTACTTAGTATGCATTAAGACAAATCAAAATCCATATGGTATAATCATGTGAATATGGTATACTCTCTTGTTTTAACCTGATTACCAGATGTTTATTTTGACTGTATATAGTTCAAGTTTGTAATTTGTGAAATAAGATTACAAAATGACAAATTTTATATTGGGTGAAGGAGAAGAAGAATACGTGGAAGGAATTAGGCCTATGTATATTGTTGTGTCATTTGTAATTTATGTTTCTGGATTGAACATGGAACACAGCCTGAAGCTTTAGCCATATATTCTTATTGATACAATAAAGGCATGGATATACTAATCCATGGATATACAATAAAGGCATGTAGTATTTTCCACTTGAGGCTTAATCAATATATACAGTCATCATGCCACTAGCTTTACACAGACGGTGGGATATTATTTGTGGTCTTTGATTTCTAGACTAGATAAGATGCTCATAATCGATTGTTTCTATGGTGGAAATTCACGGGTCAACATCTTCTCCTTTTTGAAAATATAGAGAGCTCCACGGAGATAACATAAATGAGATTGGTGAAATTCATTTTCAAAAAAGAATGTAATAACTTCACCAAGATTGTCGTATTTATCGGGAAAAAAAATGTTAATCCTAATCTATCGTTTTGTGTTTTATTATTTCATAAACGAAACTCTTCATTTCTTTTGAAAAATGAAGTGATCAAAATTCTAAACTCACCTATTTTATGATTGGTTTGTTCTTGACAACATGCTAGCCAATCCTTAACACACTCCACTCGGTACTTTTTTCAACTGGGGCTTAAGTTACTTGCCAGCTTCATTTAGCGTGCCTTTCTGCCATTTATAGTTTTCTGTACCTTACATTTCTTTCTGCTCCAAACTAATTCTCTTTTATTTCCCCTCACGTTTGGAGCAAAAATAGAGAAACATGCCTAATCTCTTAGGTAAGGTAAGGGCAATTGAAGATGAATGTACTTGTTGTAAGAAGGCAGCAATGGCATGTGGTGTACACATTAGCAATAGCGATCAACTTGTCATTAGGCATGGTTGATGGCCACCACATTAATAGGGTGTTTTGGTGTCAATTAACTCCAAACGACTATAGGGTATCATATACATTTATTGTTTCTACATTATGGGTTCGCATCAAACACTACAGGGCCATTTTTCCAATCACCATCTTGAATTACTTGAGAAATAAGAAGAAATTGAAGTAAAATACAGGGAGAAATTGGATTTCCCTTCTAACGCCCATTTATAGTTGAAGGAATTCTGCCCTATTGATATTCCACGTAACACTGCTTTGCAATTTCAGGAAAGTTGGTATTCCAGAAGGAAAATGTTACGTCGACCACTCTTAAGTGGTACACCCTTATACCACTCCTGATTTGGCAAAATAAATATTAAAAAAAGAGATAGATAATGACATGGAAAGAAATATAATAAGATGAAAATTAAAAAAAAAAAAATAAACAATATCAGATATGTTTTCTCTATGTCTCAATCCCACTATTTCATCTCTCTCTCTCTCTCTCTCTCTCTCTCTCTCTCTCTCTCTCTCTCTCTCAACCAACACGCGATCTGCACTCACCCTCACCGCCATGTCTCCTTTCTCCTCCCACTGCTCCGTCCCCTTTCAGCCACCGTCAAGTCACAGCAACTGTCGACACACAGTCACCGTCGCGTCAGGTCTCAATCGCGACCTTGCTCCCTCACTCAAATCGTTGGAAATCCTTGTTACAATCCTGTCGGAAATTGAATCTATATGTTGAAGGTGATGTTTTTATCAAAATTTTCATTTCATTTTGTGATGAGGCTTTGTATTTATGGTTTAAGGTTCTGTTTTGAATTTTTGTTTCCAAAATTTAAATTTGTTTTGAAATTAGTTGTAAAACCATGTATCCAGACCTAGTAAAGCCTGACATTTGCTTTGAAATTAGTTTACCCATTTTGAAATTGCTTTTCAAAATAATTGTTTAAAGTAATTAAAAATCCATGGTGAAAAAATGAATCATAAAAATGACTCATATAAGTGTATTATCTAGGTTTTTTTTAACCCTTCTTATATGTAGTTTGTGCTTGTAGTTTATTAAAGGAGAACTAAAATCCATCCATCCAACTTTATATTGAAATCAATGGCTATCATGCATGCCTCTACCGGAAGTACATGCCTCTGAGTTTCTGTGAAAATTTCCACCAACAATTAAATGTGTGATGTTAGTAATCTAAAATTTATCATCTTCTACTGCAAATCACTTGGCTTTAATAAGATGCTTTGGCTTGTTGCATAAATGTTTGACTTTAAAAATTGCTCATTGAAATACTGGTATGTTTGATAAAACTGACCGTTTGTTCATTGGATATTTTTGTTGTATTAGTGTGAAAGAAACCCAAGACCAAGCCACAAGCCTTGCTATTACATATCAATTTTATTACACAACAATAGAAACTTTCTTGATTTCTGATATTTATGTATTGGATAGAGACATTGAGTGGTGGAATTGGTTGGAAGGGCTAGTCCATTTGTTTTGTGTTGAACTTATAGTGTATTAGTGTATTGATTTGGATTATAGTATATTGTTTGTTGAATTTATTGATGTGCTGCTGTTTATTTTTGGGAATTTAGTGTAGTATAATTGTTGATGTTATAATGTTGTCTAAATTTTAGTGCGGTGAGAGATGTAATTTATTTGACGTTGCTATGTTTCTTTGCTTTTTATTAGGAAGAGTTTTGTAGTTGAATTGAAATTTTGTTGCTGGGTCGCCTTATGGTATGCTGTTCTTTTGATGTTTATAAGAGGAAATGATTTTCTCATCAAAGCTTCAAGTGACTTGTTATGATCATGGCCTTTTGAGATTGATCCTTGGAATATCATGGTAGCTAGCATGGATGGAAGATGGTACTAGTGAATGGAAGGATGACATGTGTGAAATAGCATGGATGCAAGATAGTTATGGTTAGTGAAAGAGGTTTATGTTTATTTATTTTTTATTATTTCATTAATTTTGTGCTTGGTCAAATAGTTACGTTCTTGGTCTTTATAAAAGCATAATCATGAACTTTTCTTTATAGTTGACATACTGGTTAGTTCTGCTACACACTTTGATGATGACTAGCTAGAGTTTCACCACAAGACTCACGAAAACTTATGAAAAATGACATTTGTTAGCAACCAATAAAATTTGTATGTGTTTTGTTGAAACAACAAAAGATGTTTAATTTGGGATGTTGGTATTGCAATGCTAACTCTATTGAATTGTGAAGGGCATGGCTGAAGCATTATGTGGTGTGCTCATGTGATGATTTTCTAATCTATATATTGAGGATTTTGTCTTTCTAGTTTTCGCATTTTAGAAGCTACAATTGAGTTTCATATGTTGAAAATTGAGTGAAGACGGAACTAGTTATCTATTGGTGGAATTTTTCGGTGATTAATGATGATCTAGCTGTCTACAAGGCCAGATAAATTCGCAAAGGAATAACACCTATGTTTTTCCTGAGCATGAGGATTTGATTTCTTGTAGATAATATGCATTGTTACAATTAATTTGAAATGTTGTTAGGTGTTTCTATGTAATTGGTTTATGCAAGGTATAGGTTGAAGTAGCTTTGTAATCTTGTTTTAGGCTAATTGAACACATAATCTAATTTGATCACTGCACTGAAAGTCTTTCCAACAATAAATAACTTCTTTTACAATCTGCGAGTTTAAAGACGGACAAGTTCTAATTTCTGAAAAAATAGTGGTCACGCACCTTAAAAAATGTGGTCACACATACCATATATGGCTAGTTTATCTTTCCCAGGTATAAATATTATTGTTTTAGGCGAATTGATAGACGTTTGGCAAGTGCACCAAATACTATCGAAGTAGTAAAAATATCGTTCCCACGAGGACTGTTTTTAACTTCAATAATTCAATTGCGTTATATAATTAGGATGTATAAAAGTTATTTTTGGTTTGCCACTAGGCAGTAGATTTGGTTTGATTTTAAGAAATCAAATAAAAAAAAAGTAAAGATTTGATTAAGAAAATAGGAGAGAGATGAGATCAGGTCTTCGAATCCTCTATGTTTCCCCTAATTGGTTACTGCACCTATTATTACTAATGATTCTCTAGTTTCACGATAGTTAACAAATTAGCCCTAATCAATCCCTTGAGTTAGGACCCTCTTTTTAAACTACAGCCCCTAATTCCTTAGGTGGTCTAATAATCATCAAAGGTTTAAGCACGTTAACCTAATATCACTAACAAACGATTATCCATTCCTAGACTAACCATGTTTATTAGAACAATTCAATTAGGTCTAAGTCGAAAGCTATGGTCAGTAGTCATTCGATCTCACAAAATCATGTTTATATTTGATCAGGATATAAAAAGCAGTAAGAACAATTGAATTGAATGAAAACTAGAATATCATTAATAAGTAATAGAGTTTCACAGCAACATATGATCAATTAGGGTTACATAGGTTCATCTCCGACCTAATCTCTAAGAGATTTAGCTACTCATAATTGAGTTTACAAATAGCATAATCAATGAAAGAATTAAAACATACATAAACTGGGTTAGAGATGATGAAATCCTCTCCGCTGCAGCCTTCTGGGTGTTAAAATCGCACTTTCGTTCTCCAAAATCGTAACCCTTGTTCTTCAGATTGAGTGCAGTATTTATAGAAGTCATGGGCCTGACCCATCAAAATCGCGCCGCGCCATGTATATAGGCGTGCCGCGATTTCCCTCAAACAGGGAGGATGTAATTTTGCTTCAAAAATCGCAGCACGGCTTGAAATTGGCGTGGCGCGATTTCCTTCGAACAGACTTCAACATTTAAGCTTTTTGCACTCCAGAACAGTAGAAATTGCATAAGAACTCTATCAAAATGTCACAATAAGTCCCTAATATTACGTAATGACAGAATGTCATCACAACCCCAAACTTAAACCATTCCTTGTCCTCAAGGAATTTGCTTGCAACAGTGACAAACGACAGTAAAATAACAGTTACCTGACAAAACGATAGTACCCAAAAGTTCATTCTCCTTCTAGCTAAAGATGAGCTAGTTTGACTTGTTCGCATCCACCAATTCACAACTCCACGCATCAATATGAAATAGGGTTCTACCAGTCTACATGCAGGTCTACATATTACCATACGCTTGAAAAGTTTCTAAACATCAATCAAAGTCAATATCATTACACACTTTTGAGGTCTTTAGGGTTATAACGGGGCTTAGGTGAAAGGTGGGATATATTTGGATAAGTAGGCTACACAAAATTTGAGTTAGGCATTCCTACGGAAGTTAAAGCACAAAATTCAATCCTTCATTCATTCACCTTGTGGAAATACAATCAATGCAAAGGTACTAGAGAATATTTTTAACATTTAGGGACAATCGAGTTTGAAGTTACTCGGATTTTCAATGTTTTGTCCCTTTTTCATCATTCAATTTCTTTTTTTTTTTGATACACCATTTTTATGTGTATATTTTGCATGACAATCTCATATTTCTTTCATTTTTTTTTTCTCTTATTCTCTAGTACCCCCACCCCAAACTTAGTTGGTTGCAAATTCCAATAGCAACCCCAAACTTAATCTTTAGCAACATTCTACAATGCCTTAACTCAGAAATTCATTAAGGGACAAGTCCTAAAAGTCTCTAGGCTTGTAATGTAGTTTGTCACCGAACAAAAAGTTCTAATCCTACCGGCTCACAATTGGTTAAGAAAGGATAAATTCAACAAATTAAAACAGGGTAGGCTTCAAAAAGGCTCACAGGACCAAGCACTTTTGCCTCAGTGTGTAATTGACAAAGACCAATCAATAATAGAGAAACAATGCAAGTTCTAGAAATGTAGTTGCATGGAAAACTAATCTAAATATAAGTAAATTGAAAAACAAGATTTGGCAATGAACCTTATGGCTGAGATTTCTGGGAGTATGTGACTACCTAGCAACGCCGTACACTTCGCCTTCGAATCAAGTCACCCCTCCTTTAGAACTTTTGGAATACCGTTTCATCAAACAACTGTTACTAAACTGGAATAGGTCACATGAAACAAAACAAATTCATTAATAATAAACAAGTGCAGGAGCAATTACAATAGGGAAATAGGTTCAATGGACTTTGACATTAAAAAGAAAATACAAAGAAAATACATTAAAAGAAAAATGACTGAAAAATAAAATACAAAGCAGAAAATGCTAATCCATCAGTAGATCAGCCCATGTCTTGATCATCATCCGAGTGTCCAGCCCCAGGTGTCCTCAATCCTTCGAAGATGCCATCCCCTTGATCTTGCTCGGTGGTGTTGAAATCATCAGTGATTTCCCTCCTCATGCGCAGCCCATACTCTTCTTGATGTGTAAAATATTGCTCCATGTGCTCACGGGAGCCTCCAAACCTCTCATAAGACCCACGAATCGGACCCATATGCAATTGAGCCTCCGCAGCAAACGCAGCTGAGAACCTAGGATGGTTCACCCACAGCTGGTCCGAAGTCTCATTCATCCAATTAGCTTGCACATGCATGAATTCCTCAAGCTTTGGATGAAGAGGAGCATAACCCCCTTGGCTACTACTCCCTCCTTGCTCCATTTGTTGTTGCCTTGCTGCCTCCCTCTCTCTCTCCTTCATATAGCCTTCATATTTCTTCACAAACCCATCCATGACCGAGTCGGTGATCGGCTTCATATTGCTTGTGTTGAGATCACTATCATAAGCCGGCACCAACTTTTGCTCACACAACCAATTAATTAAGCTTCCATGTCCCAATTGTGTGGTGTTTCCGGTTGCTAGATCATGAAGACTATTGGCCAAGAGGCGGCCAATATCTATAGGGTGCTCCTTGATGATGGCGTAGGCAGCAAGCACCCTCTTGAGAGGAATTTCAGAAGTGCAAGATGCACTCTCAAGAGTCTGGACCAAATAGGACACCCACGCCTTGGGTATCGGCAGCATCTATGCATAGGTAAGCATCCGGGACCTTTTCCAAGTCGACCCAGGCCTACACATGGTGGTGATGATCTCATCAAAGGTATCCTCCGTAATGGCAAATCTCTCCCTCCTCAATTTTTCAACCCAACACTCCTCCGGTGCTTGAACATTCAGCCATGCGTTGAGAGCATCCGGGCTGAAATCAATGTACTTTCCTCGAACAAAAGATTTAAAGGGTGTATCGGACACCCTTGCATTTGCAAAGAATTCGACGATCACCGTTTTGTTGTTTGCCTCGTCGATCATCTCATTCAATCTCGTCCACCCCCTCCTTCGTAATTCAGACTCAAAGAAAGGATACTTCACAAGCTTTGTGAAATCAAACTTCCTCTCCCCTATAACTTCGAAACTCTTCATAGATTGATGGAACTCTTGTGCTTGGTCTTTGATGAAATGGATAGCGTTTTCGGGTGGTTCGGATGCAGCACGAGGGCGTTTGGATTTGCTTGTGGATGGTTTTGGGTTGGTGGTTTTCTTTGAGTGGGTGTTTCTTTGGTTGGAGGCCATTTGTGGTTTAGGAAGATGGTGAAAAGGAAGTTTTGTGAAGTTTGGGAAAGTTGTGAATGAATGTGAATGATGATGGTTTGGATTGATGAATTTATGATAGGATTGTGGTTTGATGATGTTTAGGAAGTGATAAAGTAGATGAAGATGGGAAAAATTCGTGAATGGGAAGTTTAGGGAAGTTTTGGTAGAGAAAAGTAGGAAGAAGGAATGGGAAAAATGGTGGAAAAGCTGGGTTTTTATAGACTGGTAGGCAAAATCGCGGCACGCCATATAACAAGGCGCGGCGCGATTTTGATCAAACAGGGAGCATGCTTTGCTTCCTCAGGCCAAAAATTTTGTTTTCTTGAAAAATGCCTGAGTTCATTGAATTTTTGAAAAACTTTTGAGGAAAGAATCATGCAAGACATCAGTACCTTGCATGATTTTCTTTGCAGGAGGTATACTTGAACAATTTTTTTAAAACTTTCCTGCCTCGTATTAAAAAAGAAAAGAAAAATATTTTTGTGTTTTTGTTTTTGAAAGCAATAAAATCATACCTGAAAAATAAATAGTGGGTTGCCTCCCACCAAGCGCTTTCTTTTACGTCATTGAGCTTGACGTTTCAACCACTGTTAGGGTGGCAAATATGTCAAAAAGAACACATCATCCTTCTTCTTCCTCTTGTTTGGTAGGAATTCCATGAATTTGTAGCAAAGAAGTAGATGCTCCCATAATCTCACCGTTAAACCTTTAGAGTTTAAGCTCTCCCACCGTAGAGAAGGACGTGCATCCATCTGCACACGAGTTATTTCCTCAACCTCCGTTGGTTCAGACTTCGGGAAAATATCAACAATCCTCACTTTGGGTTTTTCTTCCACCTCAACCTTGTGACACTCACTCTTCATCTGAACCAGCTTCCTCTGAGACTCATGTGCTTTCTCAACAAGATCACCACACTGAACATCAAACTTTTCAAATAAAACTTGATTTGACACCAAGAAATCATCTAAAATATTCTGAAGTTGAGTATTGTAATCGATGTTGATCATCTCTTTCTTCCCTTCACCATCACTACCTGGTTGATTCGCCTCATAACGACCACAACTCGAGATTTTGTTGTCCAAAATTTTGATCTTAAAAGATAGCATATATTTTTCATACTGCAACTTAGCAATCTCTTCTGTGTCATAGAGGAGTAACCTGTCTATCATAGCTGCAAAACTTGGATAAACTTTTCAGTAGCACAGTACAATGAGAAGAAAACAAAGAGCATAATATTTTTTTTTTTTATAAATATATATACAAAAATATAAAAGACAGAAATCCTAAATAATAACGTAATTGCCAAATTGAAATGACTTAACAGTCCCCGGCAGCGGCGCCAAAAACTTGATAGACGTTTGGCAAGTGCACCAAATACTATCGAAGTAGTAAAAATATCGTTCCCACGAGGACTGTTTTTAACTTCAATAATTCAATTGCGTTATATAATTAGGATGTATAAAAGTTATTTTTGGTTTGCCACTAGGCAGTAGATTTGGTTTGATTTTAAGAAATCAAATAAAAAAAAAAGTAAAGATTTGATTAAGAAAATAGGAGAGAGATGAGATCAGGTCTTCGAATCCTCTATGTTTCCCCTAATTGGTTACTGCACCTATTATTACTAATGATTCTCTAGTTTCACGATAGTTAACAAATTAGCCCTAATCAATCCCTTGAGTTAGGACCCTCTTTTTAAACTACAGCCCCTAATTCCTTAGGTGGTCTAATAATCATCAAAGGTTTAAGCACGTTAACCTAATATCACTAACAAACGATTATCCATTCCTAGACTAACCATGTTTATTAGAACAATTCAATTAGGTCTAAGTCGAAAGCTATGGTCAGTAGTCATTCGATCTCACAAAATCATGTTTATATTTGATCAGGATATAAAAAGCAGTAAGAACAATTGAATTGAATGAAAACTAGAATATCATTAATAAGTAATAGAGTTTCACAGCAACATATGATCAATTAGGGTTACATAGGTTCATCTCCGACCTAATCTCTAAGAGATTTAGCTACTCATAATTGAGTTTACAAATAGCATAATCAATGAAAGAATTAAAACATACATAAACTGGGTTAGAGATGATGAAATCCTCTCCGCTGCAGCCTTCTGGGTGTTAAAATCGCACTTTCGTTCTCCAAAATCGTAACCCTTGTTCTTCAGATTGAGTGCAGTATTTATAGAAGTCATGGGCCTGACCCATCAAAATCGCGCCGCGCCATGTATATAGGCGTGCCGCGATTTCCCTCAAACAGGGAGGATGTAATTTTGCTTCAAAAATCGCAGCACGGCTTGAAATTGGCGTGGCGCGATTTCCTTCGAACAGACTTCAACATTTAAGCTTTTTGCACTCCAGAACAGTAGAAATTGCATAAGAACTCTATCAGAATGTCACAATAAGTCCCTAATATTACGTAATGACAGAATGTCATCACGAATCGAACACATAATCTAATTTGATCACTGCACTAAAAGCCTTTCCAACCATAAATAACTTCTTTTACAATCTGCGAGTTTACACGCCTAAAGACGGACAAGTTTTAATTTATGAAAAAATAGTGGTCACCCAGCTTAAAAAATGTGGTCAAACAGACCATATTTGGCTAGTTTATCTTTCCTAGATATAAATAATCTTGTTTTAGGCGAATCGAACACATATTCTAATTTGATCACTGCACTGAAAGCCTTTCCAACCATAAATAACTTCTTTTACAATCTGCGAGTTTATCACGCCTAAAGACGGACAAGTTCTAATTTCTGAAAAAATAGTGGTCACGCAGCTTTAAAAATGTGGTCACACATACCATATATTTGGCTAGTTTATCTTTCCTAGATATAAATAATCTTGTTTTAGGCGAATCGAACACATATTCTAATTTGATCACTGCACTAAAAGTCTTTCTAACCATAAATAACTTCTTTTACTATCTGCGAGTTTATCACGCCTAAAGACGAACAAGTTCTAATTTTTGAAAAAATAGTGGTCACGCACCTTAAAAAATGTGGTCACACATACCATATATTTGGCTAGTTTATGAAAATTGTGAATTTACTAATAACAATAACCATAACCCTCATAGTACAAGTAGGGGGGGGGGGGGGGGGGGGGGTAAACTAAACGTTATGCAAGGAAATATCTTACAAGAGCATGCGAAAAGAGTAAAGGAATCCCAATTTTGAACGCCAGAAAACAATATGGTTATGCCTTTGAAGAATTGTGGTTATGTTGTTCATTTTGTTGGGTATATGTCATTTTTATGTGTAAACAATATCATTTCAATCCAATTTATCGTTGAAATAGTTGGATAGTTGGATAGTTTATCATTTCCATCAGTAAAATTCTTAAGTGTGCTTCTGCCATATTCTTTTCACTTATATCACTTGGAGAAATATTTGGATAGTGACAAATTGGTAATAATAAAAATGTGGTTACACCTTTGTTAAAAAATGGTTAAGTACAACACATATTTGGTTAGTTTCTCTGAAGTCTGTCAAACATAAAATCATTTACTCTTACTAAGAAAATTGTGCATAGAAAAGTCACTTACTCATGCTATAAATACTACGTGTGCATTGGGCTAAATTTTAGTCTATAACTCCATTTAAAAACTCATTTATAATTTACAACATGGATAATATATAGTACCCTCCAACATTAGTGCCTTGATTATGTCAGCACAAGAGAAAAAAAGAGAGAATTAATAAGTTAAAACTCTATAATTCAATACCTACCTTTGGTTCGCTACACTACTCATTAACTTTGTATTATAACATGTAACACAATTTAGAAGCTAATAAATATGTCAACAAGAATAACAAATTCATAAATCAAGCACAATTATTAATTTAGTTAAAAGATGGACTGATAAAAATGGATTAATCTATCAAGTGTTCTATACATAGACAAAGAAACTAGAGTTTAGAGGTAATCCACAAATATTGACATTTCACTACACTCTCCCCTAACACTTTCTTCAACACTGAACCAATTGATAAATAACATGATTCTTCATCCTTCATATGCTTGCTACAACAACTTTCTTGTGGTGATTTATTCAGGATTAGAGTAAACTATCAGTTCATCATCTTGTTGTCGATCCTCACAATTGTTCATCATCTGACTATTCATTTCAAAGTTTCTAGTACTACTATGCTTTCTATTTCCTTTAAAATCTAAATCTTTTGACCTTTTGTAACCACTATCATCAGAATCACATCCATAAGTAGTATTAAGGAACCTCAGATAAATATCATTTTCCCAATGCACATTATCAGTCAAAGGAGAGAGCTTGTTTATGCCATTTGTTGAAGGATATTCCATCAATGACCTTACTCTCCTCAATGCATCTAGAGTTTTAGGAATATGAATAATAACAAAAGCCTTCTGGCATCCATCTTGCCTTAATCAGAAACCACTAGAAATTAACAGTACAAACAAACCTACATGAGAAAAGAAAAAAATAAATGGAAAAACCAAAAAGAAAGGGAAAACACACTTATGTATCAAAAACAAACTTAGCAGAAAAACTGGATAACTAGAATGACATTCTTTTCTTAGGCTAGTAACAAATCAAAACAAGCCTTTGTTAGAACAATAAACATCATAATCAACAAGTTAAATTTAACAAAGTCATTATGAAAACTATGAAAAATGTGGTCACACATACATATATTTGGCTCAAGTATAAATAATCATGTTTTAGGTGAATCGAACACTGAATCACATTTTATCACTGCACTAAAAGCCTGTCTAACAATAAACTACTTCTTTTATAATCTGTGAGTTTTTTACGCCTAAAGATGGACAAGTTCTAATTTCTGAAAAAATAGTGGTCATCCAACTGAAAAAATGTGGTCACACAGACCATATATTTGGCTAACTTAAATTTCTCAGGTATAAATAATCCCCGTTTTTGGCGAATGGAACACTGAATCACATTTTATCACTGCACTAAAAGTCTGTCGAACCATAAACAACCTCTTTTATAAGCTGCAAGTTTTTCACACCTAAAGACAGGCAAATTCTATATTTCTGGGAAAATAATGGTCACGCAACTGAAATAATCTGGTTACGCAGACCATATATTTGGCTAACTCAACTTTCCCCAGTATAAATAATCAACAAGTTATAGAGTCTAACAAAGTCATTATGAAAATTATGAATTTACCAAGAGACTAACTCAAGCTTCAAAGACTGTCAAACAAACTTTATCACTCAATAAAACACTCATAACATCAAACTCCAACCACCATCAACTTCATATCTTCCAGAATCTAAGATAAATTGATATATATTTCTATAAAAAAAATCACTTAATTAGGTGTCAGTGTTAGATGAATCAAATTGATATATATTTACAATATTCAAAGAAATACTTAAATCTAATTTAAATTAGATTGATATGAGGAACAAAGAACATTAGATCACCTAAAAAGTGAAGACCTTACACAAATCACAAAATGTAACAGCCAAGAGGAATATGGAAGAAAATACCTGAGTTGAAAAAGGAAATCGAGAAAGAGAAGAGATCGTCGGAGATGGAGACGGAGACGACGGCGTCCGGCAAGGCTGTGGCGGAATGAAGAAAATGGAACTAGGGAGAGAGAGAGAGAGAGAGAGAGAGAGAGAGAGAGGGGGAGGGAGGCCCGTGAATGAATAGAAAGAGAGGGTACGGTTAAAGTTTTGATTTTTTGTCATTTTTAATTTTTTGTGTTACATGGAATTGGCTGATTTTTTTTATTATTAATGATATTGCCACATAAGGGTGGTATAAGGTGTATTGCCACCTATGGTGGTATACCTATCAGGACTCATTCCAGAATACTCCCATTATGAAGTGTCATTTCAACTTGTTATGTGCTTTGACCAAATTAAATTTAATATAAACAAGCCTTTCTTACCGGTGATCTCACACATGCTATAAACAAATTCTTGAGCAACAATAATATATTCTTATGGAAATTTCTCCTAGAAACAAATCCAATTTCTAAAGTAGAGATATTGTCTGAAAGGGTAACTTTCAGGTGAAGGATCACATGGGAAGGGACAATCCCTTCCCACCATGGGAAAGTTTTTTTTTTTGTGGTTTGATTAAATGAAGTACATAGTTTTATTATAGACACTCAACACACTATCTTTCACCATTCTTCTCTTTCCTCCATCCCCACTCATTCCCCACCAGCAACACATATAATCCACCGTCCCAAATCTCCTTCTTCCCTTCCCAATTGCATCTTTTGTTCAGAAAAAATTGTGTTCATAGATCCAAAACAAAACACAAATTCTATTTCAATCTCATATTCAATCTAAACACAACAACAATACTGTTTCAAGAAGCAACAGGTTGTGAATATTGGGCATAACACCACCATTAGCAATAGTAACATCACCAAGAAGCTTGCTCAATTCTTCATCGTTTCTGACAGTCAATTGAATATGCCTTGGCACAATTCTTGTCTTCTTGTTGTCTCTTGCAGCATTTCCAGCCACTAATCACAAAAATCACAAGTTCAATTCAAAACCCTAATCAATCCAAATCACATCAAATTCAATAAAAATATTCAATTTAAGTTGAAATTAATCAAAAATTATGAATAATAATTACTAAAATTGTAGAAAAACCTAACTGTGTTGAAACTCTAGATCTAGCGATGTGTGTGAAACTTAAGATGAATAAGAGCGGTGATGGAAATCACCTCGGCGATGAGATATTTATGAACGAGCCATACGGCCAACGTCGAATTGAAGTCCGGCTTTGCTGCTTCTTGAGGTGGCTTTCTTCGCCGCACCGGAACCATTGATGGAGAGATGAAGGAATACGGTGGTGGTGGTGGTGAGTGTAGGAGAGAGAATGGTGGTGGATGATATAGTGTGAGCAGACCATCATAAAATCTATGCTCCTCTTTAATCTAACCACAAAAAAAAAACTTTCCCATGGTGGGAAGGGATTGTCCCTTCCCATGTGATCCTTCACCTAACTTTCAATCTATTTACAACTACTTCAAGAATTTGATGAGAATGTTATTAACTAAAGAGGCTTATATACCGTTGGTATTAAGTAGATGTTAGTTTTATTCACAACTACAATATCTTTTGGACGATCCAAACTTGCTTGACATGTTCAGCAAACGGTATTCCAAGATTTCTGATAAAATCCTGCGGGAAAAATCATCGAGCGAGTCCTGTCCAAGTGATTTCCACTCCTCATACTAAAAAACCATTTTTATTTCCTTGTTCTCAAACATGGAACTGTGATTGTTCATCACTCATTGGTTAAGTTCAGGAAAAGTAAACTGAGTTTGGAATCAATTCATATTAACAAGAGTAATTGAGATAAAAAAACTGAGCTTTCCACTCCTCAGAGTTTCTAAACTATGCATTTGAATTTTCTTATGACAATGCTTATTATTCTTGTCCCCGTTAATGATCTTTTTGGCTATGGATTTCTGGAACCAGTTAAGGTCATATCAATACAAAAACGTGGCTAATTCACCCTGCCAAGCCTTTTCAAGTCTACAGAGATAAACGTTGAATCCCACCTTCATTTTAATCTTTTTTTGAAGGCATCCAATTTTTAATAACAAATTTCTTTCTCTAATTTGGATGCTACCAAAGGTCAAAATCATCTACTCTTACAGTAAATTTTCCAAGTTATTCAGAGTTTGTCACCATAACTTCATAATTCCCCAACAATTTTATACCATATTAGAGATATAGATTAGTTTTTTTTTTTGTTGAAAAAAATAAGTGCTTTATATGCTTGAATATGTATTCGAAACCTTATATGCTTTACGGTTTTGTGATATTAACATGGATATTGTGAGTTTGTTCGTAAATTTATCCTTTTTGTGTTTAACGACTTTAAATTTATACTAGACCATCGACCCGTGCGAGGTAATATTTGACAGTAACATGTAACAAAATAGTTTAGTTGAATGTCATAATTCACTACTACAAAATATATATTTTACATCATGGGGGTTTTAGTTTTCACATCAGTCGCAAAATAACTGAAGGGAAACATACAGACTGTGAGTTTTTACATCAGTTGACATATGCACATGAGGGGAATTCTTAATAGCATGTACCATTTACATCAGTGGATAATTGGAATGATGGGAAAAAAACGCGGTGGCATTTTCGTAATTTGAGTAAAAACTTTTACCTTATCCCCCTTTTCTCTATCGTGAAACACGTACACTTTACCTTCCTCACTTTTTCATTCAATCGAACCAGCCAAAAACCTATCCCAACCCACCACCGTCTCTCCCATCCACACCGTCCAAGCTCAATCACAATACCCTTCAAATCGGTTCGCATCGACAACACACCACACCATTCAAATCAAGATCGAAGAAACCCTAAACCCCCTTTCGTTTGCGATCTCCGATCGAAGATGGATGAAGAATACGATGTAATCGTTCTGGGAACTGGTCTCAAAGAATGCATTCTCAGTGGTCTTCTCTCTGTCGATGGCCTCAAAGTAACGAACACTTCAACACTGATTTCATTCTTCGATTCATATATAGATCCAATCAAATCATGTTTGATTTTTTATTATTTTTTTGCTTAGGTTCTTCACATGGATAGAAATGATTATTACGGAGGAGAATCCACTTCCCTTAATCTTATTCAGGTAAAAAAAACTTTCTCTGATTTTTTTTATTTTATTTTTATTATTTTTGAAATCTGAAACTAATGAATGATATTTGATTTATTTGTATGATTCAGCTTTACATTCGATTAAGTCCTTCAAGATAGATTTTCATGTCAACGCATTCTGTTTTCTCTCAGTTGAACCTTGATGATGCCAGATAGATTTTCATGTCATGTCCTTCAAGATACAATGATCAACTTTCAAGTGTCTCGAGTAAGTGGAGGAGCTGTTTTTATTAGATGGCTCACTTCTCTGCTTTGTCCTTGTTTCCTTGTATTTTTACATCCTTAGTTATTTTATTATGGTTGCTGGTCTATTCTCAATTGTAAAATTATTGATGATGATTGTGTATATTTCTGAATTCTGATGCTTGAAATAAGTTGTTGGTAATTAGGTACATTATATACAGCACTTGTTTCTAATTGCATATATGTTTTTCTGATTGCTTACATAGGGGCCAACAATGCATATATTATTCACCTTTTTTGGGTGTCAATGACATGCAAATTATGTTCAATAATTATATATTTGTGGATTGTTGCTGAAGGTTGAGCTAATAAAAAGTGATATAAAGTACTTAAATGTGTGAAGACTAAATGGTAGTTCTATTTTTGTAACGGACTAGTTTTATTAGAAGGAGACATGGAGATAGTAAAAGTACATGTTAATCTAGAAGACCAAATTGCAGAACTAATTAGTCATCATTAATTCTAGTATGCTTCCATAGTATTGTTGGTGCTTAGCATGATTGATTATGAATTTTAAAGGACTGATTTTGATTCCAACAAATTAATCACCTTGTCCAAAGGTGAAGAGAGTGGCATTGTTGGCCTAGCAGCTACAGAATACATTTCTTTCTATCCTGCTAATAGAAACTAGAATGCAAACCAGTCTAATATTTCAATGAACACATATAGGATATTTGTTTATGTGGAAAGAAATCCTATAAACCTCGTTTGAACTCACACAGACACTTGATGTTATTAATTCCTACCTTTATTGCACTTCTGTTTGATTTAATACTATCATTTCCTGTTTGCAATTGCAAGTGAGCTAAGTTAAGAGAGAAACTAAGATACAAATAACTAGAAGGCTAGAAGTAAAACATATATGCAATTAGAAAAAGAGCTATGGTTACTAAAATTTGGGAGGGATTGCATAACAAATATGTAAGTATATCTGAGAATAATACTCGAGAGGAGTTGGTTTTGATTTATTTTCCTTTCGAAAAGTCGGTATTCAACTTAAAGACCAGCTAATCTAGAGAACCAATCTCACTATCCATTAGGGGGGACGCAATTGAAGTCAGAGGAGATGACAAGCCTCCTCCTCATTTGGGTTCTAGCAAAGACTATAATATCGATATGAACCCTAAGGTTATTCATTTATTTTCCGCTTTTCTTGTTTTTAATTATTTCGGTGCATCTTTTAGTTATGCGTTGACAAAAATTGATTTTACTTAAAAGTGAGAGTTGAATGTAAAGTGGCTTATGTTTGAATAAAAAAGTTAAACAAAAAATTTCAGTTTAAAAATCAAGTTAGGACTCAAAAGCTACAAATCCTAGCTTCAAACATGTCAAAACTCAAAATCAATCTTAGTCCTCCAAAATCAATTGTTAGCTGAATCAAACATAAGCTTAGTCTATTATGATACATATGATATTTTCATGACATTCATCTAATATTTTATTTTTTTTTATTTTTTTGGGTGTTTAGTTCATTATGGCCAATGGCACATTAGTGAGGGTTCTCATTCATACTGATGTTACAAAGTATCTCTATTTCAAAGTTGTGGATGGAAGCTTTGTCTTTAACAAAGCAAAGGTACGTTTCAATTTTTTATTGCTTTACACATTGATTGCATTGGGAAATCTGTTTTGGGTTTTAGATTTATGACAATGTATTGATTGCGTTATTGATGGGAAATTCCACTTTTATAGGTTCACAAGGTACCTTCAAGTGACATGGAGGCTTTGAAGTCCCCACTTATGGGAATATTTGAAAAATGCCGCGCATGCAAGTTTTTCATATAAGTTCAAGATTATAACGAGTGATCCTAAAACTCATGATGGGATGGACTTGACAAGAGTCACTACTAAGGAGCTGATAGCGTACGTATACAATATACACTTTATTTTTTCTTGTTTCCTCCATTATATTTCCATTTATAGATTCAATTCAATGATCCACCCTTTGTACTGCCTTAGTACTCTGTATAGTCCTTTGGAAATTTGTTTTGAACTAAGTACCATGTCTTTCGACCTTAATATGGTATCTTCATTAACTTTTCAGTCAGAGTCAATAGTGACATGTAATTGTACGAACACTTCTATCAGTTTTATATATAGAGTAAATATGCGTTCATGAATTCAAATTCCAAGCGTGTGGTGATTTACGATAAATTGGCATTTATGTTTGTTGACACATGTAATTGCTTGTCAAATTCATCTTGCACGTCATGATATTTATATATTACCATATGTATTTGTAGGGTAGGTATCTTCGTTCCTATACTAAGAACGAAAGTATAACTTTGAGTGAATGGTTAGAAAGAATAGTTTAAGATCCTTTTGCCTTTCTTGTTGACCCATGACAGAAAATTTGGCCTTCATGATAACACTGTGGATTTCATTGGTCATGCTTTGGCGCTTCATAGAGATGATCGCTTCTTAATAAATCCAGTAGTGCCCAAACTCGCCCGATCCAAGTATTTAGAGAGTTTAAGTTCCCTTACATTGTTCAGTATTATGCCTGCACCGAATTGTCCCATCAATAACCTAAATGTTATATTCTCTAACTGTCGCTTTATCGGACGGAGATGGGTTCATGTTTGTGTTCTTTGGTTTGCTATGGGTGGATGATTTTGGACTGAATCCGACTGTAACCAATGTTCACCCCTAAATTAAACTACGAAGAAAAGAGTCAAACATATGGCTAGGTTTTTTTTTTTTTTGAACAATTGCAGAACTATCAAACTTATGGGAAGTTTCTCAGTTTGAACTTACATCTTGTGCTATTCACGATGAATTTGTAGATATAATATTGGTTGGAGTCATGGGAAAGAGAAACATTTTATAATAACTTTTTGTATTGAGTACAATGGGCCATTGAAGATTATTTGATTATTCCACAAGTATATTATGCTTATCATTGGTATAGGAGAAAAAAGAAGTGTAATCTGAGATGCTCAAGTGGTGTTCTCGAAATGACTTTCTGACAGAGTATATATTACATTTAATTTGTATATGTTATTTTGTAAATTCTAATACTTTGCTGCATGGATGCATTTTGCTAAATCAGTTAGTTATTTACATTTTTATGTGAGGCCAGTTTCATTTATCGACTTTTTTTCTTCTAAGTGCAGATTTATTAAAAGGATCTTTCTATGCCAATCCCATACTTGATATGCCTACAACAGATAAATCTTTGATACGACGGTAAAGTGGATGAGAACACTTGATTTGTTTTAAAAACTTTAGTTGTTTCTTGCCGTATGTGTTTTTGTTTATCTTATATATGGATATGGATATTATGGAGCAATTCTCGCTATCAAAATTCAATTGTTATTCTTGTAGATATAATACGCCTTACATGCAAGATGTCACAGAGTTACAATAGGGATCTATTCCTATTGTTATTCATCTGTTTTTGCAGAGTTACAATAGGGATCTATTCCTCTTCCTCTATTTTCTCCTCATCATAGTTTCAGCAATAACTCCATTTACAATAGATCATGCTGACATGAATATTTCTTTGAACTTGCAGGTTATACTGATCCTGATCCATCTAAATCACATTTTACCCGCTTGCATGAATGGCATTTTCGCTCAGGGCTTGATCGATACATATGGATAATTGGAATGATATATGCTTATTATCATCCTACTGTAAGTTTCTCATTTTATATATTTGAACAAGCCAAGACAAATCTAACATTCACCTCCATCCTCTTTGTTATTGAGTGATGATTTTGAAGTGGCAGACTATGGCCTGGTTGGGATGATCTTCTAGCTTATAGGAGTTTTTCAATTTTGAAGTGATAATTGTATGTCTTTGAAATGAATACTTGTGAGGGTTATAAATTAAATTTTGTATCTCTTAGCTTTTTAGCTTCCTTTTTGGCATTAAAATATCATTTTTTTTCATATTTCTAATATAAATAAAAGAAAAGAACATGGTCTCAAGCTGATTTTGTAAGCAGTATTAATAAAGCATAATTTTTTTTTAAAAAGTGTAGATTTCACATCGGTGGGATAGAAGACTGATGATAAATATAATTATTTTACTTCAGTGTCTATCATAAAACTGATGTGAAAACCCTTATCTTAAATTTTAAAAAGAACGTATCACATCAGTGGGAAAAAAGCCTGATGTGGAAATATTGCTATTACATCAGTCCGTACCTGATGTAAAATGACGTGCACATTCTACATCATATCAGTTTACATCGGTTGCCACCTGATGTGAAAAGTAGTTTCCAACTGATGTGAAAACTGATTTCTGTAGTAGTGATTGTTCTAATTAAATTCATAATATTAATTATCATATACATTGGTACTGTACCATATCATATTATGTCCATGACATCGACCTTGATATTGTAACATGACATCGACCCGACACAGATTTTGATCTTTTAATTGCAATGAACAGTAAATGCGATTATCATTGAAATTAGGAACATAATTTGACTAACATAATAGCGAGACGGGTTAAGCATTATTAATAAGAGATAAGGTTAATATAGTAAAATTAAGCAGAGAAATTAGGGTAAATCTAGAGCAAAATATTGCTTACGGGTTAACTTTAAGTAATAAGAGATAATAGAAGAGATAGGGTTAATATAGTTAAATTAAGCAGAGAAATTAGGATAAATCTAGGGCAAAATATTGCTTACGGGTTAACTTTAAGTAATAAGAGAATGCATTGATGTAATCTATAAATTTAAATGAAATATGGTTTATTTTTTGCCAAAAAAAGTGATCACCCAAAACTCAAATCAAACCTTTATATTTTATTATTATTTCTTTTATTTCACTCTAGATTAATAGCGAAATTCTTTCCCCATACCTCATGCGCTGTTGAATTTTCCATTTTGCCTGTGTTCAAATTCTAGAAGTTAAGGCCAAGCACAATGGGTCGAACCGACCATACTCATTGATAACCGATAAATAAGTTGGTTATCACGTTGCACTTAACTCTTATAATGGACAAAAAAATTGAATGATTGCATTGCCTAAGACATCTAATCAATGACTATTTAATGATTTTATAGTTTTAGTTGTTTTTAGTTTTAAGTAATCATTTTGAATTAGTAATGCTTGTCATGGATGTTTGATGATGTAGGTTAAGGAATGACTCTGAAGATATGGGAAGCTACATCGTGGATGAAGGTTGCTTTGCTGAAAATTTGGAAAGCTGCAGTGCCCTGGATTGTAAGCCGGGTCGTACATAGTACAAACGCATGAGACCACGTCTGGCCATTACTTAGGGTGTGTTTGGTTCTCAAGAGAAGTCGTGAAGAGAGAAATATGTGTGAGAGAGTATGAGAAGTGAGAAAAATGTGAGAAATATGATAGATTTTGAGTATTGTTTGGTTTAAGAGAAATAGAGAAGAGAGAAAAAGGCTAATTTTTTGAATTGACTAATAAACCCCTACCTAAAAATATATCTAATCAAAAAAATACTTCAACTTTTTTTTAGGGAAAAAATACTTCAACTTAAAAAATATTTGTTTGTGAAATTTAATTTTTGTAAGAACCATAAAACAACCATAATATTTTACTAAAAACATAAAAATAAAACAACGATCAAACAAATTAATTTTTTATAAAAAGATAGCTTAAAAAAAATTGAAGCTCGTAAGTTACTTGCCTCAAGCCCAAAAAAAGATGCTGGCTACAGTGGGATATTAATTAACATATAGAAAAAACCAACATGAGTACATAACAACAACATGGATAAAATGGTTCTCTCGAAAACAAAAAAAAAACACGGATAAAATGGTAAATTATACCAATTAGCCAGCCCCCGCTCTCTTTTCTTCGCTATGATGGAGAGAAACCAAAAAGTTAAAATTTGGTCTCTCCTATTTCTCTCTCTTTGACTTCTCTCCTTAACCAAACTGAAGGAATGAACAATCTCTCCTCTATCTCTCTCTCCCCTATTTCTCTCTTCCCTATTTCTCTAGAAACAAACACAGTGTTAATGAGAAAGAATATGAGTTGTCCCCAATGATTGAAATCCTAGGAATAATAAAGAAATATGTCAGGAGTAGGTAGGATATGATAAGAACAATACATATGTAAAATGACCAAAGTGTACAACTTGTAGTGGTTGACCTTGTACTATAAAAGGACAACAATGCGTTGGTGTCAATGGTCCAAAAATTTATTATAGAATTGGAGAGGTCAGTTTACGGCTAGGGTTAGCAGCTTTAGAGTTCTCATTTCATCTCATCTTCTCCATAGATGAGCATGAGTACTAGATTCTAGAGGTTTATGAAGGTGAGAAAAACACAAGAAGGGGGGGTTGAATTGTGTTTTGAAAAATTCTTCGTTTCTCCTAAAAACTGAACACACTGATCAGAAGCTAGGTGAGACAGCTTCTGAAGTGATAATCAGAATCTAAATGCAGCGGAATAAAACAGAGAGAGAGAAGAAGAACGACACAAAGCAATTATACTGGTTCCTTCCACAATCCGGAAGTAGTCCAGTCCCCCTTGCACTTCCAAGGAGATTTCACTATGAGTAATATCTGATTACAAATGCTCAAGCACACAAGCAAGAGACTTCCAATGCTCAAGCACACAAGCAAGAGACTTCCTTTGCTCAAGAACACAATCAAGAGACTTCCTGCTCAAGCACAATTGCAAGAGACTTCCTAACTAAACAAAATTACACAGAAAATTGTTTAAGTTTGAACACTTGATATACAATCAGAGGTGCTCACAATACAAATCAGATACAGACTCAATGGACTTAAGAATTTCTAAGATATGACTTTGAGACACAGAAATTCTAAGTGAATGCAGAACAATTTCAGCAGAGGTTTGGTACTTGTGAAAATCTTGTGAGTCTTTCGTTCAGCGTTCTTGCATTACCAATTCTCTAGGTCTTCACTCCTTTATATAGAGGTGTGAAAGAGACGTTGTGAAATTGCCAGCACACCAAAGAGTCGTTGTTGAAGCTTGATCTTTCACCAATGATCTTTTGCCTGATATGGTTGTTGTCCTATGAAGAACAAATTTGAAATCCATTCCTTATCCAAAGGAACATCTATGCAGGCGAAACCGTATTCTGGAGCTGTTTTCTTGTCCTGTAGCGTGGACACAAAACAGAGTAGTGGAGAACGTGGTTGTACAATTCGTACAAAGTACAATGTCAACGCTTTCGTCCAAATTGCAAGCATACGCCTTCAAACACCTTTGAAATGACCGTTGCAAAATTCCACTAATCCTTTGTTTGTGTTTTCGAATCCAATAGACAGCTTTTGCATTGATAAATCTTCAATCCTTGATTCTTTGCAAATCCAGTTGATATTTAGCTTCTGGTGAAATGGCTTCTGATGAGGCAGCTTCTGATGATGCAGCTTCTGATGATATGACTTCTGAACTTCTTGTCTTCAGGAGCACTATTCCAACTTCAGAAGCGACTCAACTTCAGGAGCACTATCCTTACTTCAGAAGCGACTTAACTTCAGGAGCGCTTTTTCTCTTCAGTAGCAAGTTGCCTTCAGGAGCGTTCAAGCTTCAAATTTTTGTTGTTACCTTAGCTCTTTATTTGCTCATTCAGAACCAATGATGATGTAACTTTATAATTATGGTCCTGTACACTTGAACAAATATTAGCTAGTCCAATTTACAATTTTTAATACCTTGTTATCATCAAAACTCTTTAAGGTTCATTGTTAAACACATTTTGTTCCAACAATCTCCCCCTTTTTGATGATGACAAACAAAAGTATTTAAAATTGATCAATTGTTGTTAATCTAATTAACAAGTTGACTTTGGGGTTCTGAGGTTTGTAAGCTCAGAATCTGAGGTTTGTAAGCTCAAACTCCCCCTGAGTCTGATAGTCTTTAAGGTGAGGTTTGTAAGCTCCCCCTAAGTTCTATCCAGGTTAATTAAATTCATTTTTCGCGCAATAATATTATCAGAGCTTAAAAACAAAATTGAATCATTGAAAGAATTAACTTATAGATAAGAAGAATGGTTCAATTAACTTTACTTGAATTTTGATACTCCTTCGTTCGTTCATAGCTTATACCAATAAGGTAAAAAAAATGATAGAAGTTTTTCAAAAATTTCAAATGCCATTAATGGGGCTCAGAGCCTTTAAATACTTGTCACATATACTCCCCCTTTTGTCATTATCAAAAAAAATTGAAATATATATAAGCATAAAAGACAAAAAGATATGAGAAAAACTCAAACATGAGAGAGTATAATAGAAAATGAACTAAATAAATCAGAGCAAAAAATATGAACATGAATATCTACATATCAGAAGTAGCTAAACAGTCAGAATCAGTAAGCATTCAGAAGCAAGAGAAATAAGACAAAATGGTTTCAGAAGCAAGGACTAAGAAAATAAAACAAACAACAAACAAAAAGTAAAACACAAGGGTGTGCAACTAAGGGTTGGTTTGTTGTTGTTTCTTCATCTCCTCCATTTCTTCAATCTTCTTCTGCAACAGTTCTTCAAGTTGTTGTTGCCTCTGGAGAAGAGCTTGTTCCCTCTCCTTAGCTTCTTGCTGCTGCTCTGCCATCTGTTTCTTCAGAAGCTTACACAACCTGGCTTCTCTGGTCAAGTAATCCGTTTCAAAGAAGAAAGGCTGGTTTGCCAGGAGCAGTGTAGAACTTCTTACTCTAAGACTCTGATTCACATGCTCCATTAGCCTTCTGACTGATGCTTGCTTGACTCTGATGCATTTAGCTTTGATTTCTTCGATAAGCTCAGTTTCCCGGTTCTGAAGAGATGCCCAGGAGTCTTCATATGCACTTGTGAGATCAATTGTCCTTCGTTGATCCACAAGATTATGCATCTGACTCAGAATTGTGAGAAGTTCAGAATTAATATATCCAGATTCCAGGATGTTTGTGGGTGGATGTTCAAGGGTTTCAAGATCAGAATCACTGATTTCTAAATCTTGAACAGGGTTAGGAACTGGAATGGTAAGGAGTGTTTGTGTGTTTGAAGATGAAGGCTGGTCAGAATCAATGTGTGTGGTGAAGGTTGAGGCTTGAACATTGACTAGAGAGATGTCAACATCCATGGGAGTTGGTTCTGAAGAGTGTTCAGGTAAAGGTTGAAATTCAGTTTCAGTTGGTGGTTGTTGTGGTGAATTTGTTGTTTGATTGTTGAGTTGGGGGTCAATGGTAGCTAATGGTGATTGTGGGGGTGTTGTGGGTTTTTGTGGTTTAGGTGTTTGTTGATGGGGGTTTTCTGAAACAACGTTTTCAGAAGCAGCTGCTTCTGGAGTTGTTTCAGAGGCCTTTTCTGAGGTAAACTCAACATTTTCTGGAGGAATCATGTTGAGAGGTTGAATGTTAAGGGGTTGAGGGTTAAGGCGAAAGATAGTATCAATGACCCTTTCTCTCTGCTCAGCCAGTTCAGCCAACTTCTCATTAATGATGTGACCAACTGGTTCATAAGTAGTTGACTGAGAGGGCTTATCGTTGGTTTTGGTTGATGTTGATTGGCTTTTTACTGGTTTTTGAAACAGTTGAGCTAAGGGTATATCATCATCAGAATCATCAGAATCTGATAATGATTTGGATGCGGAATCTGATGATATATTAATTACCTTCTCTGGTTCAGGATCAGAATCCTCTTTAGCAGACTCACTGGTCATCAGAATCAGTTGCTTGGCTTCTGAAACTACAGACTCTTGTAGCTCAGCAGCAATTTACAAGACCTTTTCAGCTGCTGCCTTCTTCTCTTGTAACTCCTTTATCTCCAAATCAGAAGCAGCTTGAGCTGTCAAGGTGATATGAGGAAAATCCTTGGTCCTCCTCAAGGCTGGCTTCCTCTTTCTCTTTGGTATAGCAGGTTGATTAAGAGTAATGCCAACATCCATGATCATCCTGGAATCCATGTCTTCAATGGCTTCTTCAATAGAAGGTACTGATGAACTACCAATTTTGAGCTTGTCAGTAGCAACTTTTGCCTTTTTAGCAGATTGTTCAACCTCTAGATATTGCTCTGCAGTCATCTTCCTTTTTGACTTTCTGCCTCTGGCTCGTGGCAGAGCACCACCATACATTTCCTCTGGAATATCTTCCAATCTGATTCTTTCATTGGTTGCCTCAAAATGTTCCTTGATATAGTACATCTGCACTTCAATGGGATCCTTCTTGCAGATGGGTGGAAAGTCCTTCATAAGATCAGACTTAACAAGTGATTCACTCAAATCTGTATGAAGCTTGGTGACAGCAGGGATCAACTTCATATTCTTGAGGGTTTGTGCATTAATGAACTTTCCAGTTTTAGTATCAAGCAGCTCATCTGTGAAGGCTTCAACACTGCTTAGCTTATCTAAGACTCCTCCTTGATAGAATATTTCTGACAAGAGTCTTCCATAAGGTACCCAGGTTCTATTCTGCAGCTGACTCTGTTTCAGACACTCTATCAAGTATTTGAACATATATTTTGGCACGTTCACTTTCTCCTTCTTAATGAAGTGTTGAAGAAAGACTTTTTGTGCCAAATTGGGTTTCTCACTACCACCACATGGAAGTAAGTCCTCATTCTGAATCTTCAGAAGCAGCTTCTTATCCATGCTTAGATCAGCATATTTTCCTGCTTGCGTTGAGTTGTACAGTGCCAAGTTTACTTTTTCCTTCCAGAGGCGTTCTTCAGCTGTATTTGAGAGATCAATTCCAGAGTATTTTCCAGAGGCCTCTCTACAGAGTACAGCTTCTATCTGCCATTCCGCAATTCTCACTGGAATACCACAAATACTTGACCTGATTTCAATACCTGTAAATGGCTCAAGTCCCATTTCTTCTCTGGTCTTCCCTTCCAGTTCGGGATAAATCAACACCATTTGACTTTCTTCAGTTATAGACGCAGCTTTGTCATAAACCTTAGCCCTTACCCAGAAGTGTCTTACTAATGCCTCGTATGTTGGTCCATTCAACATCTTGAAGTAATGCATAAGTTCCTGCTCTTCATAGTAGCTTCTGATCCAACACTTATGAAAATCCAGAGAATCAAAATCCACTGGATTCTCTATCTCAACTTGCAAATCCCATTCTTCCAATTTCATGCTTCTTCCTCCGTAGTCATATTCAGGGACCATTCGTGAAGTAGATACTGAATCTTCTCGTTGCGAGCTTGATGATGCCATTTGATGATTGACGAAGATTTGAAGAAGATGAAGATTTTAGGGTTCTAAGGTTGAGAGAATGCGCTTACTTCGCAAGAGGTTTGAGAGCGAATGTGTTTGTTGTGAGTGAGTAGTGTGTGAATTGTCAAAGTGTTAAAAGTAAAACGATTGCAATTCAAAAGAGACAAACAAACATAATATTAATGACAAAATTGGGGGCGCGTGAAAAGTACTTTCAAAGCTATAAATCATCATTGCCCTTTTAGTTATACACCAACACATACAGGCCACGTAAGAAGTTCACAGAGTAACTACCAAGTTAGTGGGCCAGAAGTTACTTTTTAAAAGGTAACTTCCAACGTTTCCACTAATTCAACTATTCAGAAGCAACAAATCCAGCTTCTGGACTTCAGATGCTGACGTCATCATCAGAAGCGAGTTTTCCTCAAAACCTCAATAAAGAGCTTCTGATGGACTACCGCTTCTGAACTAACTTCAGAACCTAAAATCCTATTCAGGAGCAAGCAGGCATTTAATCAGATACAAAGTGCATGTTCAAATTTTTCTTTATAAAATCAAATCTTTCAACAGTTAAAGGCTTAGTAAATATATCAGCCCATTGATTTTCAGTATCAATGAATTGTATATCTAAAATTCCTTTTTGAACATAATCTCTGATAAAATGGTGTTTGATTTCAATGTGCTTCACTCTTGAATGCAAAATTGGATTTTTAGACAGACAAATAGCAGCAGTATTATCACAATAGATGGGAATACTGTTAGCAGTTATCTGATAATCTTCCAACTGATGTTTCATCCAAAGTAGTTGTGTACAACAACTTGCAGCTGAAATGTATTCTGCTTCTGCTGTAGACATAGCAATAGTTGTTTGTCTTTTGCTAGCCCAGGATATAAGATTATCACCCAGAAATTGACAATTGCCACTGGTTGACTTTCTTTCAATCCTATCACTAGCATAATCAGCATCACAGAATCCAATTAGCTTATAATCTAAGGATTTCCTATAAAGGAGTCCAAGATTAGTTGTTCCTTTCAAATACCTGAAGATTCTCTTGACAGCAGTCATATGAGATTCTCTAGGATCTGATTGGAATCTTGCACACAAGCATACACTGAATAAAATATCTGGCCTAGATGCAGTGAGGTATAACAAAGAACCAATCATACCTCTATACAGCTTCTGATCTACTTTAGCTCCTTCATCTTCTTTGCTCAGGTTGCACGTAGGATGCATTGGAGTGTTCATCACTTTACAATCTTCAAGTTTGAACTTCTTCAGAAGCTCCTTTGTGTACTTTGATTGATGAACATAGACTCCATCTTTGCATTGATTGATTTGAATGCCAAGGAAGAACTTCAGCTCTCCCATCATGCTCATTTCAAATTCATCCTGCTGATAAGTGCTAAAAAGTGTTAATTTCATGTTATATTTTAAGCACTTTTTGTTACTTGTTCTGCAAGTTATTGTAGGAAAAGCCGAGAAATAAGCGTTAAATGCCTTATTACGCTTTATATATCTTACTCTATCCTTTTGTGCAGGAATTAGCCTCAAGACACTGATCAAAGACCAAAAATCATGAAAAAGTGCAAATTAGCAAAAGCTGGTTTTGAAGAATTCGCTATTAGCGTATTCCACGCTATTAGCGAAATTGGGCCAGAGAGGTACGCCATTAGCGTACCTGGAGCGAAGCAGAATCTGGGTTTGAAGAAATACGCTATTAGCGTAAATTACGCTATTAGCGTAAAAGCTCCAGAAGACTACGCTATTAGCGTACCAAGGGTGAAGAACAGGGTCAAGGACCAACGTGGCACACTGCAATTGGCCAGAACTTAGGCCGACCAACCACGCTAATAGCGTATATTTCGCTATTAGCGTAGGTGTAAAAAAACTCAGCCCTTTAAAATAGAAGTTTAGCCTCACTCAAGTGGCCCACTTGCTATTTATGTAAGATATTTATGTAAGATATTTATGTAAGATATTATTAGATATTATGTTAGATATTATTTTTAGATATTTTGGGGCTTGCTTTATTATATATATTAGTAGTTCATTAGGGGAAATTATTAGATAGTCTTAGAACTTAGTTAGTTCTTCATAGCTTTTCTCTTAGTTTTCATTGTAATATCTTAGAGAGAAAATAGGGTAGATCATATGAAGTGAGAGTGATTTTGGAAGTTGGATCCTTATTCCTTTGTTGAGACATCACAAGTGTAATGGTTCCTTCCTTTTCAATCCATCCTTGCAAGGCTTCCATGATGATGTGTAGCTAAACACTCTTTGTTAGGATGAGAGGTACTTGATCTTGCTAAACATGTAATCCTTTTGATCTTGCAATATATGATTCTAGCAATTTATATTCAATATTGTTGTTATTCTTGTGTTAATGCTTTCAATAAGATTCAAGATGATTTGGACACAAACTCTTGAATCTAGAGATAGAGTAGCAATATATCTTAGGTTAACTTCTTTGACAACTTTGTTAATCTTGTGATAATCACCATAATCAAGAGTTTAATGCTTTCGGATGCTTAATCAGGCTGGACACGGTCGATTAAATTATCCGATCGACTTTGTTATCGTTTAAGGGATTTGGACACGAATGTTTAAACGATAACTTAGAAATAATTATATCACTTTGGACACGAAGGGTAGTTTAGAATTGATTGTGATAATGTTGTTTATAAAGCTAGAATTCGTATGGATCATTAGTTTACGTGTGACGCTTGGTTAAGGAACGCTACTCCTAACAAGTTTCAATCCTTATTAATCTCATCTTTTACTTTTTGCATTTAGTTAACATAGTTGTAAATTCAAACAAACAATCACCCTTTTTACTTAGAATGATATTTGATGTTGAAATATCCGTGATGTCGCACTAATCCCTGTGGAGACGATACAAATACTTATCTTGTTTTTGATGCAAAACTACTTCATCAAAATGGCGCCGTTGCCGGGGATTGGTGTTTAGATATCATAGATAGAACGATTGATTTATTGTTTTAAGTATTCGTACATATTCCGTAAATATTTTTCTTTACTTAATAGTTGTTACCACTAACCCCTCTTTGATAAACAAAGAAAAGTTTCTTGTTAGTTGTTTCCATTTCAGATCATCACCTAGACAAAATCATGGCTGATCATGGTTATAACAACTTCTACACTCCACCCGAGTATGAACCATATCAACAGCATCAGCAATATCCTTTTGAAGATGAACGAATGACCAATGTGGAAAATACTTTGAATATCTTCATGCAACAATCCATGATAAACATGCAAAATACCAACCAAAGATTGAGGAATTTATCAATTCAGTTGGAGATGATTCAAGCTAAAATCATGGATAATCAAGTCAACATTCAATCCACTCATGACGGAGAGATTGTTGGAGAAGGTGTTGTTGAACTTGAGGAAGATGCAATAGTAGAGGAATGTGGTCCACCACATGAAATCGAACTTCCTCAAGAAAGGTCATTTACTGAAGAGGACAAAACTGTTGATAGCGGAGAAGTGATAGAGGTGGTAGAGAGAAAGGAACGGTTACTTAGCAAGGAAGAAACATTTGAACAAAAGGGGAAGAAAGTGAGCAAGGCTGAAATTGACCGGGTCATTGATGAAATTTTCGCCTTGTTCAAATCAAAGTTAAGGAGGACATGGACTCCACATCATCTGTACTTAAAGTTCATGGAATTCCTCCCACAGAGAAGGAACACAAAGGATGATGTGTTGTCCGTCTCATTTTGGCCACCCTAACGAAAAAGGCGTCGAGCTAACGACGTTAAACAAGCGCTTGTTGGGAGGCAACCCAACTTGGTAAGTTCTCTTACTGTTAAAATAATGTGTTAGCACTTTTGGTTAATTTAGTACTTCATATTATTGTGGAAGTCTTTTGTATCACTCTTGCTTAATTTCAAATCTCAGATGATTGGTAATGATTCATAGTTGTGATCAAAAGCGCAAAGCCAAGGTACAAGTTTCCAGTTTTTCTAGGTTTTTACTCGAATATGGAACGGGTACTTTGTGTAAATTTCATGTCATTTAGTTCTTCGCAATAATGTGTTTGTTTGTGAACCACTTAGTTCTAGCCTAAAAGTGAGGAAACCTCAAGTGTTTGTACATATGCAAGGAGACCGGATTCATTGTTTAACTCGATTGTGTTATTTTAAATCCAATAATTGTTTTGAATTGTGTGAAGGCATGGAAGTGATCAAGGCACATTTTTTGTTAATGAGTGAAACATACTTGACCACAAATAGCCTACTTTGTGAGAAGAGCGAGTATTTGCTAACCCACTTGAGCCAAATGAATCAGAGTCCTCAATTACGAACTGTCAATTCATAAGCACAATGCTTGATGAATTTGCCTTTAAAACTTTTCAATATCCAGTTCATTTTTGACACACTTTAAGACTCTGATATGTTTTTAATTATTGAACCCTAAACCTTCAATGTTTATTTGTCTCTTTTGCCTTAGAGTAAGGGAACATTCAAATAGGGTGTATTTTGATTCAAGTTGGGGAGAGAAGGTAGATGTAAATCTTTTGTCAAGTATAATGGTGTAATTTTATCTTTGATCAAGACAACATGTTGTTGTTAATATAAAAAGAAAAGAAAAACAATGTGTACATGAAAAGAAATAGAAAAAGAGAAAAAGAAAGAAAAATCCAGAAAGAGAATAAGTTGTCAAGATCAAAGTGTATCTCATGTGAACACCAAGGGTTTGTAATAATTGGTAGGGAAGATTGTGAAATTTAATGGTTGATACAAGGAATGTTCCTAATTGTTAGGCTTTTTGATTTCAATTGCCCCACATATGACATTTCTTTTGTAGCCAAGCCAAGTTATAACCCTCAAAGACCTTTTGATCCATGTTCTTTATGCCTTTTGAAATGATATTTGGATGGACACATAACTTGATTGGAATGTTAACTTGATTTCCGGATGTGTGTTCATAACCCTCATTTGTTTGTTTTCAATTGTTTATCTACTTTCAAAGAAGTGTGTTAGGTGTGGTTCGTGAATATATGTATTATTGTTTTGAACTATTTGGCATGAGCTTTGTACATAGGACTCATCTCATATTAGTAGTAGAATTCTAAATTAGTTGGAAACTTAGCCTTGCACGCGCATTCATTTTAAATCATTCATCTGAAAATATTTTCAAAGCCTTTTGTACTTGTGTCTTGTTATTAACTTGTTTGATTTTCAATCTTTTGTTTGAGGACAAACAAAGAGTTAAGTTGGGGAGAGTTTGATAAGTGCTAAAAAGTGTTAATTTCATGTTATATTTTAAGCACTTTTTGTTACTTGTTCTGCAAGTTATTGTAGGAAAAGCCGAGAAATAAGCGTTAAATGCCTTATTACGCTTTATATATCTTACTCTATCCTTTTGTGCAGGAATTAGCCTCAAGACACTGATCAAAGACCAAAAATCATGAAAAAGTGCAAATTAGCAAAAGCTGGTTTTGAAGAATTCGCTATTAGCGTATTCCACGCTATTAGCGAAATTGGGCCAGAGAGGTACGCCATTAGCGTACCTGGAGCGAAGCAGAATCTGGGTTTGAAGAAATACGCTATTAGCGTAAATTACGCTATTAGCGTAAAAGCTCCAGAAGACTACGCTATTAGCGTACCAAGGGTGAAGAACAGGGTCAAGGACCAACGTGGCACACTGCAATTGGCCAGAACTTAGGCCGACCAACCACGCTAATAGCGTATATTTCGCTATTAGCGTAGGTGTAAAAAAACTCAGCCCTTTAAAATAGAAGTTTAGCCTCACTCAAGTGGCCCACTTGCTATTTATGTAAGATATTTATGTAAGATATTTATGTAAGATATTATTAGATATTATGTTAGATATTATTTTTAGATATTTTGGGGCTTGCTTTATTATATATATTAGTAGTTCATTAGGGGAAATTATTAGATAGTCTTAGAACTTAGTTAGTTCTTCATAGCTTTTCTCTTAGTTTTCATTGTAATATCTTAGAGAGAAAATAGGGTAGATCATATGAAGTGAGAGTGATTTTGGAAGTTGGATCCTTATTCCTTTGTTGAGACATCACAAGTGTAATGGTTCCTTCCTTTTCAATCCATCCTTGCAAGGCTTCCATGATGATGTGTAGCTAAACACTCTTTGTTAGGATGAGAGGTACTTGATCTTGCTAAACATGTAATCCTTTTGATCTTGCAATATATGATTCTAGCAATTTATATTCAATATTGTTGTTATTCTTGTGTTAATGCTTTCAATAAGATTCAAGATGATTTGGACACAAACTCTTGAATCTAGAGATAGAGTAGCAATATATCTTAGGTTAACTTCTTTGACAACTTTGTTAATCTTGTGATAATCACCATAATCAAGAGTTTAATGCTTTCGGATGCTTAATCAGGCTGGACACGGTCGATTAAATTATCCGATCGACTTTGTTATCGTTTAAGGGATTTGGACACGAATGTTTAAACGATAACTTAGAAATAATTATATCACTTTGGACACGAAGGGTAGTTTAGAATTGATTGTGATAATGTTGTTTATAAAGCTAGAATTCGTATGGATCATTAGTTTACGTGTGACGCTTGGTTAAGGAACGCTACTCCTAACAAGTTTCAATCCTTATTAATCTCATCTTTTACTTTTTGCATTTAGTTAACATAGTTGTAAATTCAAACAAACAATCACCCTTTTTACTTAGAATGATATTTGATGTTGAAATATCCGTGATGTCGCACTAATCCCTGTGGAGACGATACAAATACTTATCTTGTTTTTGATGCAAAACTACTTCATCACCTGCATTAACTCAGAAAATTCCTTGCAAAGAGATGCATTAGTAGAACCAAATATTATATCATCAACATATATTTGCACAACAAGAATATCTTTCCCAAGGCTCCTTCTGAAGAGTGTAGTGTCAACCTGTCCTCTCTTAAAATTATTTTTGATTAAGAAATTACTTAGTCTATCATACCAAGCTCTGGGAGCTTGTTTCAAGCCATATAGTGATTTCTTCAGTTTAAAAAACATGGTCAGGATATTTAATATCCTCAAATCCAGGAGGTTGCTTAACATACACTTCTTCTTCTATGATACCATTGAGAAATGCACTCTTGACATCCATCTGATATAATATTATGCCATGATTAACTGCATAGGAAAGAAGTAACCTGATTGCTTCCAATCTTGCAACTGGAGCAAACGTTTCAGTGTAATCAATGCCTTCTTGTTGACTATACCCTTGTGCAACAAGCCTGGCTTTGTTTCTTGTTACTTCACCTTGCTCATTCAGCTTGTTTCTGAATACCCATTTTGTTCCAATAATGTTCTTGTGCTGAGGTTTGGGTACCAGATCCCACACATCATTTCTTTGAAATTGATTCAACTCTTCTTGCATAGCTAGGATCCATCCATCATCTGAAAGTGCTTCATCAACTGTTGTAGGTTCAATCATTGAGATTAGTCCAATCATTGACTCTTCTTGTCTGAAATGTGATCTTGTTCTTCTTGGACTATCTTTGTTTCCAATGATTAGCTCCTCAGGATGTGAAGACTTGTGTTTGAATGTGTTTCTGGGAGGATCTGCTTGATGTGAGCCATCTTGTGCTTCATCAGAAGCAGTTTCATCTTGCGCTTCTGATGTGGGTTCAGCTTCTGGACTATCTTCAGACTCAGCTATCTGATCAGGTTCTGGAGTAGCTTCAGGAACCTGTATCTCTGCAAAACTTTCACCTTGCTTTGAAGTTTTATCTTCAAGCTCCTTGTCATCAAATTTAACGTGCATAGATTCTTCAACACAGAGTGTTTCTGAATTATACACTCTATATGCCTTTGACCTTTCAGAGTAACCTAAAAAGATTCCTCTTTGGGCCTTGGCATCAAATTTCTTTAGGTAGAGCTTGTTGTTCAGAATGTAACAAGTACATCCAAATTGATGAAAGTAAGAGATATTGGGTTTTCTTCCTTTAAAGAGTTCATATGCTGTTTTCTCCAAAATAGGTCTAATATAGATCCTGTTTTGAACATAGCATGCTGTATTCACTGCTTCTGCCCAAAAATGTTTTGGTAAATTGTTTTCATGAATCATGGTTCTGGCCATTTCTTGTAAAGTTCTATTCTTTCTCTCTACAACCCCATTTTGTTGTGGTGTTCTAGGAGAAGAGAATTCATGGATAATTCCATGTTTTTCACAAAAGGCTTCAAATGGCTCATTTTCAAATTCTCCACCATGATCACTTCTGATTTTCAAAATTTTTGATTCTTTTTCAGATTGAATTTGAGTGCAGAAGCTACTGAATACATCACACGCAACATCTTTACTCTTTATGAATTTCACCCAAGTCCATCTGCTATAATCATCAACAATGACTAATCCATATCTACTTCCATATAAGGATGCAGTACTTACTGGTCCAAATAAATCAATATGGAGTAATTCTAAAGGTCTTGAGGTTGAAACAATGTCTTTGGTTTTAAAAGATGATTTCACAATTTTCCCTCTCTGACATGCACCACAGAGTGCATCTGAATGATAGTCAATGTCTGGTAGCCCTTTTACAAGTTGTAACTTACTAAGCTTAGAGATTAACCTCCAGTTAGCATGTCCCAACCTTCTGTGCCACATCCATTTCTTATCATTCACTGATAGTAGGCAGATCACCTTCTGATCAGCCAGTTCAGAAAAATTGATTTTATAGACATTGTCAACTCTCTTTCCTTTGAACACAATGGATTTGTCTTCCTTGTTGATTACTGTACAGTTGGGTTTTTCAAAAAGCACATCATAACCATTATCACAAAATTGACTAATGCTCAAAAGGTTATGTTCAAGACCATCTACCAACCATACATTATTAATTGAGGTAGAGGAATTACCAATAGTTCCTGTACCTATGATCTTGCCTGACTGGTTGCCTCCAAATTTCACATTTCCTCCCTCTTTCATTGTTAGGCTGAGGAACATGGACTTGTCTCCTGTCATGTGTCTTGAGCAACCGCTGTCTAGGTACCATGATCTTTGCTTTGGCACTGCTCTTAGACATACCTGCATCATTGACATTTTTAGTTTTAGGTACCCATTGTTCTATGGGTCCTGGAAGGTTAGTACTTAAGGCTTTACTCTTCACTTCTTGTACCTTGTGCTGTGAGTTGGGTTGCTTCTGATTAACCATCACCTTAGGTTTTGGTACTTCAGAAGCAGTAACTGTCTTCTTCTGAAACTTAGACTTCAGAACCCCAGATTTTGGTTTCACCAGACTCTGAGGAATAGGTTCTGATCTTTTCAGGATCCTAACCTTTGAAGTCTTGGAATCAGATTTGATCATAGCCTTTGACTTAGAGTTCTTTGGCTTTGAAATAATCTTAGCCTTAGAACTAGAAGCTTCAGGTTCTGATTGAACAACAGTTTCCAACTCAGCCCCTTCTGGTACAAAGAATGTTTTCAGACCTTCCTTGATGTATTCACAACAAGACTTTAGATTGGTTTTCTCCAGTTTCACCTCTGGAAAACCAATTCCTCTGCCATTGTTCTTGTAAATGCTATAAATCATAGAAGCTACTCTGCATCTGTCAATGCCAGATATAATGAAATCTTCAAGAGCAATTTCATGATTACTTAAAGGTTTTTCATTACACTTTTCTTGTAGCTTCTGACATAAGAACCTGAGCTGATCTTCATATGTTTTACACATGAAGTCAAAGCCCCTAAGTCCTTGTTCAGAAGCTTTCAGATCCAATAGAGTTGATTTTTGCTGTTGTACCAAATCAGCATATTTTTCTTTTAAACCCTTCAACTCATTGGTTCTTACTTCAAAATGTGTAAGAAGTTCTTTAAGTGACTCAACAAGTTCATCTCTGGGAATTTTGGAATATACCTCATTTTCATCTTCTGAGTCTGAATCTGATCCAGCTTCTGAAGTTGCTGTTGCTACCAACCCAACAGCTACCTTTGCATCTTCATCAGCTTCCTCTTTATCAGATCCAGATTCACTACCCAAATCATCCCAGGTTGCCATTAAACTCTGCTTGATCTGCTTCTTGAATTTGCTTGGTTTGAATGTAGACCTCTTTGACTTGTCCTTTGACTTTTCTCTTTGAAGATCAGGGCATTCAGCAATGAAGTGTCCAGGCTTCTTACAGTTGAAGCATCCCTTCTGATCTTCTTTCCTTGAGCTTCTGGAGTTACCCCTTTTGGCGAGAAACTTTCTGTTCTTCTTGGCCAGATATTGAAGTCTGTTTGAGAGCATGGCCATTTCAGCAGCATCTGGTTCAGAATCTGAACTTGACTGTTCCTCCTCTTCAGATTCAACCACTTTGAGAGCTTTTGATGACTTGCCTTTGGATGGAAGAGCTATTGATTTACTCTTCTTAGTAGACTCATGTTCATTAAGACTTAACTCATGAACTTTGAGAGAACTAACAAGATCTTCGACACTTAAAGTGTTTAAATCTTTAGCTTCCTCAATGGCAGTCACCTTGGGTCTCCATCTGGCAGGTAAGCTTCTGAGAATCTTGCTTACATGATCAGAAGCAACATAGCTCTTCTTTAGAATCTGTAGCCCAGAAACTAAGGTTTGAAACCTTGAGTACATCTCCTCAATAGTTTCATCATCCTTCATCTTGAATAGCTCATACTGATGTACAAGCAGAAGAGCCTTTGCTTCTTTGACCTTCTTGCTCCCTTCATAATTTGAACAGAGAGAAGCAAACATAGCTTTAGCAGTGGATTTGTCACTCATCTTCATGTACTCTGCTTTGGGTATGGCAGTGACAAGAGCTCCTCTGATAATATGATGCTTCTTGTAGAGTTTCCTCAGTTCTGGAGTATGTTTCTTTCTATCCACAGCAGCTCCTTCTTCATCAAGGACTAAATCACCAACACCATCTTCCAGAATATCCCATAATTCTTCATCCAGGCTCATGATGTAACTGTAAAAATTGGTCTTCCACCAAGAGAACTCTTCAGCATCTCCATTGAACTTTGGAACTTTTCCAACACTGATTTTCTTACTATCACTATAATCATGTGAGACATTTTTATAGCTAGTATCACTAGAACCAGAACCATTAGGAGGAGGAGTAGTCATGTTTTTCTCAGATCTTTGACTGTTGCACGGTTAAGTGTTACACAACAGACCAAGGCTCTAGATACCAATTGAAGGTGAGAAAAACACAAGAAGGGGGGGTTGAATTGTGTTTTGAAAAATTCTTCGTTTCTCCTAAAAACTGAACACACTGATCAGAAGCTAGGTGAGACAGCTTCTGAAGTGATAATCAGAATCTAAATGCAGCGGAATAAAACAGAGAGAGAAGAAGAACGACACAAAGCAATTATACTGGTTCCTTCCACAATCCGGAAGTAGTCCAGTCCCCCTTGCACTTCCAAGGAGATTTCACTATGAGTAATATCTGATTACAAATGCTCAAGCACACAAGCAAGAGACTTCCAATGCTCAAGCACACAAGCAAGAGACTTCCTTTGCTCAAGAACACAATCAAGAGACTTCCTGCTCAAGCACAATTGCAAGAGACTTCCTAACTAAACAAAATTACACAGAAAATTGTTTAAGTTTGAACACTTGATATACAATCAGAGGTGCTCACAATACAAATCAGATACAGACTCAATGGACTTAAGAATTTCTAAGATATGACTTTGAGACACAGAAATTCTAAGTGAATGCAGAACAATTTCAGCAGAGGTTTGGTACTTGTGAAAATCTTGTGAGTCTTTCGTTCAGCGTTCTTGCATTACCAATTCTCTAGGTCTTCACTCCTTTATATAGAGGTGTGAAAGAGACGTTGTGAAATTGCCAGCACACCAAAGAGTCGTTGTTGAAGCTTGATCTTTCACCAATGATCTTTTGCCTGATATGGTTGTTGTCCTATGAAGAACAAATTTGAAATCCATTCCTTATCCAAAGGAACATCTATGCAGGCGAAACCGTATTCTGGAGCTGTTTTCTTGTCCTGTAGCGTGGACACAAAACAGAGTAGTGGAGAACGTGGTTGTACAATTCGTACAAAGTACAATGTCAACGCTTTCGTCCAAATTGCAAGCATACGCCTTCAAACACCTTTGAAATGACCGTTGCAAAATTCCACTAATCCTTTGTTTGTGTTTTCGAATCCAATAGACAGCTTTTGCATTGATAAATCTTCAATCCTTGATTCTTTGCAAATCCAGTTGATATTTAGCTTCTGGTGAAATGGCTTCTGATGAGGCAGCTTCTGATGATGCAGCTTCTGATGATATGACTTCTGAACTTCTTGTCTTCAGGAGCACTATTCCAACTTCAGAAGCGACTCAACTTCAGGAGCACTATCCTTACTTCAGAAGCGACTTAACTTCAGGAGCGCTTTTTCTCTTCAGTAGCAAGTTGCCTTCAGGAGCGTCCAAGCTTCAAATTTTTGTTGTTACCTTAGCTCTTTATTTGCTCATTCAGAACCAATGATGATGTAACTTTATAATTATGGTCCTGTACACTTGAACAAATATTAGCTAGTCCAATTTACAATTTTTAATACCTTGTTATCATCAAAACTCTTTAAGGTTCATTGTTAAACACATTTTGTTCCAACAGTTTAGAGTTAGATTACTTGGTGATGCTTCGACTCACCACTTTCCTTCAGGGATTGCAATATTGTACTAGCTCTATTTAATCTATCAATTTAGTTTTCCATATTTTTATTTATGATTATCTTTATTTCTATTTCTGAGGCTCAACTCACCATTATCTAAACCTATTCTTTTGGTTTAATTTGATCACTTTTATTTCTAATGCTATAGCTCCTTGATCCTTAACCGGTATGAGAGTGGAACATGTTTGTTATATATGAATTTGTCCTTAAGCATCGTGAGGTGAAAGGATCACGAGAGACTGTTTGAACGTTAACTTGAGCTTAGAAGAGACTGGTAGCTATAGCTAAGCGCTAAGATCTTGGTAGGAATCTTGTTATAGGCTAAAGGGCTTAGGTGGAGTATTCTTCGTGAGGAAAAGGTGAGCACCTAACGTAGCAATTGTTGCGTGTTAAGTTCTGCATAATCGTACCCCTAACGATGTGTCGTTTTAGCCTTAACACGATGGATGAGGTAACACTCCCTAAGACCAATTGGTTGCCAGGAAGCTGGATAGAGATACAACTTTGTGAATCACAGTAGCTATAGGAAGCTATAACCCTGTGAGGCACCAAAACCATACAAAGTTATCGCGCTGTAAATCGCAGTAATGTTTTGTTATAGCTGAGAATAGTTTAAACCATACTTTCCATCTTGAGAATTTCTAAATCTTTTTAACTGTTTTCCCAAACCTAACCTTTTATATTTATTGTTGTGACAAATGATTTATTTTATTTTCTTACAAACAAGTTTTCTACTAGAAAGCTATACGAAGCTATAACTTCACAGTTCCTATGGGATCGATATCTTTTTATACTATAACTTGGACATTGTATACTTGCACTCAGTCTTTCCACTTTAAAATACTCAGTGTTTTGGGAGACACCGCCCGTCCATTCCTTGTGGCCTTAAATGCTAGCAGGCAGTTTATATCAGGTCACTGAGTCACTGAGGTCATCCGTATGGTCAACTACAAATTGGTTTGGGTGGGTTTTTGGTTCCACCAATGACCGAACAGAACAATTATTATTTTGATTTTTTACCCTTGGCCCAAATCCATTTTCTGAAGCCCAATTCCCCCTGACCCAAATGTGTTTCCATTATAAAATGCAATATTGCACAACTACAAGCCACTTATCAAACCCTAACAGCCGCAACATCGATATCTTGAGAGGAACAACGAACTATTTCTCTCTCAAAATCATATCATCATCTATAAAAAATGATTCTTTTCTCAATCTTCATCTCTCAATTTTTCCTTCATCACTCAATTATACTTTCTCTCTCAAAGTTTTCCTTTTTTGTTAATATTGTTTTGGCACGAAATGGTGTAACAAGGAAGCAAAAGGAGCACCGAGGGCGAGGACCATTGTATGGTTTTCTTGAGTTTTATGTTGGTATTCTTTTAGATCTATTGTTTAGGGTTGTCTTCTTGAGTTTTCTGTTGGTATTATTTTAGATCTATTTTTTTTAGGTTTTTTAGATCTATGTTTATGTTCTAGTCAACCTTTTTTTTTTTGTGTTTTCTTATGTTTTCCGTTGGTATTCTTTTAGATCTATTGTTTAGGTTTGTTTTCTTGAGTTTTCCGCTGGTATTAGTTTAGATATATTTGTTCGATTTTTTTAGATCTATGTTTATAATCTAACCTACCCTTTTGTTTTGTGTTTTCTTAAGTTTTTCGTAGATATTCCTTTAGATCTATTTTTTGGATTTGTTTTCTTGAGTTTTCCGTTGGTATTCCTTTAGATCTATTTTTTAGGTTTGTTGTTGTTGCTGATTCAAAAGGACTTACATTTTTATTTTTACCTTGTATATTCATGATTTAATTCATTTGTGTGTAATGTAAGTGACTATTGTCTATTGACACATTTTTTAAAGCTCATTTATTTTATTTTTACTCCATTCATTATATATATATATATATATATATATATATATATATAAATTTATATATTTGACATAAAAATAATAGAAAATATAAATAATTTTCAACTATAATCATAAAATGGAAAATAATGGCTAACTTAAGTGCAACTATCCCGTTTTGGTTTGCTTATCGGATAACTAAATTGTGATTTTCAGGTATACCGCCTAATATAGGAAAACTTTAACAAGTGTTCCGATTATTATTTTTTCTTTTTCGTTTTATATCTCTATAGGTTTCTAATTGGTTTTAGTTTGTTGTTTTTTATGTAGTAATTCTTTGCGATTTTTTTGTAGGATAATACAAGTAGGGCACAATGACACAACACCAAGTCATGATATGGTTTGTGATCAACAACATGATCAATCACTTAATTCAGACGGAGAGCAACCCATAAATCAGGAGGTGGAGCATCCTGCACATGTGGCAATGGAGCAAATCATATATTAGGAGGTGGAGTAGCCCATAGATGGTGTACAGGGGAGGACCTTATGATTGTCTCTTCTCACATAGCATGCGGACCTCATTTTTCGTAGGTTGTGATATGGTCAAGTAAGTACTTAGTTGAATTGTTTGATGGATTTTTTTTTGGATTACAAGAGGGTCGAAGTTCAAAAAAAAAAAAGTAACACCTTATTATAAGAGGTTTTGAAACCCCAGTCTTGTCAGCTAATAATAAGTAACTAATTTAAACGAGACATCTTTTAAAAATCATTAAATCAGTACCACTTTCACACACCAATTTTGCAAGAGCATCCACACAAGAATTGAATTCCTGATAAACATGACAAATTCAAACATCCTAATCCAATCCCAAAATCTCTCAAAAATTAATGAGTAAACCTCAAGATGCTGAAACACCTCTACCTTTCATAAGAATTTGATTGCTTTATTATTTGTAATAAGTATTTATTAATTTTAATTGTTTTGATTGTTTTATTTAGTAATAAAATAATGTTTTATCATTCTTTTTTTTGAAAGAATGTTTTATCATTCTTAATTGTTGTGATTGTATTATTTAATTATATAATAATATTTAATTTAAAATTTATGCAGGAGCATGGTAAAAGGAATTAAAAGTAACATCGCACGGTAAAAGGTGTCCATGCTGCTAGTTAGGTTTACTAATTTTTTCAAACAAAAGTTCAATTCTTGTAAAGGCAAAATATATACTTCTATTTAGGAATTTTTCAAACTGTGGTAGATATTGATGGGGAGCAGCTGCTTTGGTTACATTGTACAAGTACTTGAAAGGTGATCCTATGTTTACCGGTAAGTAACTTGGAGGATGTGTGACACTTATGCAGGTATTTTTATAATAATGTTAGAGACAAAATATTATTATTGTTTTGATATTTATTGTTATAATAATTTATCATGGTTTCAATTTATTATTATAGTTTTGATTTATTATTATTTCTATTCTTTTATTTTGTAACACTGTTGGATTCTTGATTATTTTTTTACTCTTTGTAATCGACCACAAATCTGGATTTTCTGAGATGAGTCAGGAAGAGGTGTTGCTCAAGCTATGTGATGGAAGTATAAACAGGAGACTCTTAAGGTTCATCAGATACATATGGTGATAGATGACATGTCTGACACCTATAGATGTCATATGGCATCCATTTGAGAATTGATGTCAGGTAATCCCACTTGATAATATATGTCTTTACGGTGGTTGTCGTATTTGATGATGCAACAAAATAGTTTCTTAGTTGTCTGAGAGGTGCCTCTGACATGTTGGATACACAAATATATACCACCACCTTCATATGACCATACCTTTGATGTAGATACCGATCAAATTCATTACTATTTTAGTGTGCATTGAGTCATTGGAATAACACTTTTGATGACACATCCATTTGAGGTCACCTGGACATACATGGAGTGGTACTACAAAGTATCACATCCTTGTTTGATATGCCTTGCTGAGATATGTATAGACTAGTCTATATTCCAATGTATAAAGTCCCAACTGATGCATGATCTTCTTATTTGAGATCATCTTTGATTGCTTTAGAGCTACAAGGTTACTTAGACGAGTTTGGGAAGATGCCAAAGGAACCCAAGTTTAGGGGTTTGTGTGAGCATTAGACTTGACTCGTTGTGGACATTTAGATTAGTTATCTTAATGCTCAATACAAATTCCTAAACACGAGCTCTTTTGCATCCCCCTGAACTCGTCTATGTGACCATGTAGCTCGGAAGAAATTGAAGACAATCTCGAATTGAAAGGTCCTACGTCATTGGAGACTTTGTACGCTATAAGAGACTAGTCTATGTGGATCCTCAGTAGGGCATATCAAACGAGGTTGTGATGCTTTGTCATACCAATCTATCTATGTTTTTTGTGATCTTAAATTAATATGTCACCAGAAGTGATCCTTCAACGAATCGATGCACACTAGAATGGTAATCAATCCACTCAACATCTACATCAAAGGTATGAAAATCTGAAGGTGGTGGTAGTATATATTCTATGTCCAAACTGTCGAAGGCAACTCTCAGGCAAGTAAGGAACTACTTTGTCGCACCACCAAAGACAACCAATGTAAATACATGTATCATCAAATGAGATTACCTGACAATGGCTCTCAAATGAATGTCATATGACATCGATGAGTTTCTAAACATCTATCAACCTCTGTATCTAATCAACCTTAAGAGCCCCCTGCTTATACTTCCACCGCACAGCTGGAGCAAAACCTCTTTATGGCTCATCACATGAAATCTAGATTTTTGCTTGATTATGAAAAGTTAGAAAATATTCATGAATCCAACAGTGTTATATAATAAAAGAAAATAGAAATAATAATGCATTATAACTATAATAAATGAAAACTATAATAGTAAGTTGAAACTGTAAAAAAAATAATTATAATAAATAATGAAAACAATAATAATAAAAATAAATAATTCATCTATAGCATTACTATAAAAATACCAGTAGAAGAGTCACATATCCCCTGAGCTGCTTACAAGTAAATATAAAGCCATATCTCAGGTACTTGTACAATGTAACTGAAGCAGTGACACCTCAATAACCTCTACCACAATTGGACAAATTCCTAAACAACTATATATATTTTGCCTCTACAAGAATAAAATTCTTGCCTGTAGAAACAGTACACCTAAATAGCAACAACATATGTATAACCTAGCAACACAGTCAAGCATTCCAATTTGAGGATACCTATCAAACAAAGTGTATAACAAGTGCAATAATTTCATCTTCATTTACAACCACTCTTGACTATAATAGTCAATCCTAATCCTCTCTGTCTCTTCCCCAACTTCACGAATACTTATCCTCAATAGCTCATCAACAAGTGAAGTTTCTACTTCTTCATTTACACATGAAGGCTGATCATATAAATCACCTATCATTAGGTAGGCATGCCCCATTAGATAGTGCAATCATCATTTCACCAAATGATATGTGAAATGACGACATCGGAAGGTGTCACCTCTCTGTAAATGCAGATAAAAGGTTGGTGTCAATCATCTTCATACTTACTAGTCCTCTGAAATGTGCTCAGTCTAGAACCTTCTAGCCAATCCCCTATAAAAAAAGGAAGTTGTTCAGAAACGCAACCCTCCAAATTTTCCCAAGTTATGCTACCTTTAACTCCTTTTTGATATTGTGCTTTATATTTAAATTAAATAATATTTTAATACTAAAAAAACAATGAAACCAATTAAAAATCATAAAACATTACATATATAACTAAATAAAACCAATAAAACCAATCAAATCAGTATCACGCTTCAGTGTATATTTTGGCATTGGGCCTCTCTATGGAGGTGTGTTTGACACCGTTGTCTGCTGCTAGTTCTCTTTTAATTTGTACATTTGAGGCATTGTGCAGTTGTTTTGCATGTTTCTTGGTGCTCTGCTTTGTTTTCTGGTGTGCATTTTTTCTTGTCTGATTTCAAGCATCTTTTTTTCTCCAAATTTGTTTGTTAGCATCATCTATTTCACTTATGCGGTTGTATATCAAGTCTTGTTGTCAATTTCAAGTTGTTCGTTTTTGTACTTTGTCTAAGTCACTCTTGTCATAGTGTGCCTTCTAGTGTGTTTTCTACTACTGCATATTTTGTTTAGATTGAAGTTGTGCCACCGTAACCCATTCCAATCAGAGTTTCCTCCGCTGGAGTGAACGCTGACTCTATTGTTTTATTTTAAAGTTGTGACACTTCCAGGTTAAGGTTTTAGTAGCCAGAGTGAGCATTAGCCTAACACCTTTTTTTGCATCCTCTTAACCAATGTCACAAGGGCACTCTTTAGCATTTTCGTTCTTATTTTCATTGCACACCCTCATGTTAACGCAGATCCACATGTGCTGTCATGCATCAGTGGATGCCACCGAGTCTTGGGAGATACAAATGTAATATTGATGCGGCCTTTTCGAATCAATTTCAGCGGACACGTATTGGCTTCTGCCTTCGGGATGATTCCAGAACTTTCGTGTTGGCTAAGACGTTACAGTTCAATCATCTTTATCCCATAGCAGTTGGTGAAGCTTTGGGTCTGTTTCATGCTCTCCAGTGGCTGCAAGACATGCACTTTGATTATATTGATTTTGAGCTTGATTCAAAGGTTACACGAGATGCTCTCTATTCTCCCCATAGCGATGTTACAGAATTTGGAAGTATCTTGTAGAGAGATGTTCTCTCTTTCTTTTCCTAACTCCCGGTTAGCGTTTATTAGGCGACAAGCGAATTCGTCTGCTCATACTCTCGCAAGAGAAACCGTTTCTCTAGCTAGTCCCACTAATTATTATGTTATCCCAAATTGTATTGAAACACTATAATTCATTACAATAAAAAATATCCACATGAAAATTCATTACAATAAAAAATAAAATAAAACGATATAGTTCTAGCTCGTGAACGATACACACATCTACATTATCTTAATTTAAAGTTTAAGTTAACTTCATCACTCTATAGTTAGCGGACGATGTTTTTAACCCTTTATTAGGTGATTATGCTAGTTATCGTTGTTTTTTAACCCTTTATTAGGTGATTATGCTAGTTATCGTTGTAGGCGGTTATTTTCCATGATTTTCTTTAAAGTTGTAATCTCCATTTCGGTAATAAAAAAAGTTGAATTCTCCAATTTTTTAAAGAAAAAAAGTTATAATGAGAGAGGAAAACAGATTCAATTTATGTATAAAGAAATAAACTCAGGGGTCTTTGTCTGCCACTTAAATATTAGAATATACAAATATATCACTACCAAAAAAAAGAATATACAAATATAAGAAATTGCCTAATACCTAACTTAGTAAGTTTTCTCTCCACAATGCATGGCAAGACTGAAGTCTTTCCGAAACTTTCCACTCTGAAATGACCAACTTACTGGACCAGGTTTTCCTGCTCTTAGGTTTTGGTGCCGTTTCACGCTGTAACAGATAATGACCATTGATATGTGATTGGAGGATTCAGATTTTAAACTAAGTTCACAATAAAACAAACTCACTGTTCATTCCGATCGGATGGTTAGAAGCTGTAACTGCGTTAGCAGGGAATCCAAATCGCAACCTACTCTCTTCGTTTCCTTTGAATTAAAACTGAATAAATCATCAATTTAATTTATCAACTTTCACTCTCTTTTAATTTTAGTTCTTAATTAAACTATATAAATAGTACTATCAAATTAGTTTTAAAGTTAATAAAATTTGTCAATTATTGTAATTTTTTTGTCAATTTAGCATTGACATCTTTTTTTTAGCAAAGCATTGACATCTTTTTTTTTTGGACACAAACAAAGACATCTTTTTTTGACACAAACAAAGACATCTTAATAGTATATACTTTGTGCCAAAATATAAGTATGGACTAAATTGACTGATTCATATATTTTAGATCCCCACTTATTATATTGTCATAATCTAGAGAATAAATTGAAGAAGAAATAAAAATTTAGGAACTAAATTGATCGAAGTATATAACTTATTGCGCTAATTGAGAAGACTAGCCTTAGGGATGGCAATGGGTACCCTATGGGTAGGGTACTACAGTGCCCTTCCCCATACCCGCATTTGTAAAAAATACCCGTACCCGTGCCCGTACCCTTGTGGGCAACAATTTTAGTGCCCTTCCCCATACCCTATGGGTACCTAAGTGCCCATGCCCGCACCCATTACCCGCACTTTAACTATGAAAAGACAATAAAAACATCACAATTGAAATAAAACTATGGTCAAATTGTTTTAAAATTAACTCATAAAATAGTACGAATCGTAGTATTTAGTAAAATAAAAAACATAAAAAATATCCCTAAAAAATTGTACACCGTCAGGATGGAGCTATTATTGTATTAAGTAGTTTTTTGGTTTAAGTTTAGGGTTAGGCTTAAATAGCTAAATAAATTAATTAATTACACACCAAAAATAAATAAATTATTTATGATATTATATAAATATGTATATGCGGGGTTGCGGGGCTGGGCAGTATAGTACCCTTACCCGTGCCCATACCCATATAAATTTGTGGGTATTACCCGGACCCGTGCCCAGACCCATGTAAGAGAGGTTTTACCCTACCCATTGTGGGTATTTTCTGCGGGTACCCAACAGGCCTGGGTCCAATTGCCATCTCTAACTAGCCTCCTTCAACAAAGTAGTACAATCTTTCTTGACATTTTTTTTATAGAAAGTGATATAATTATGACTTTGAGTAGTGTTTAACTCGTGTTTTTAAAATATTTTTTTTATGTCCCTCAAATATTTTTATTTTATTTTATGTATTTCTTAAACAATCAATCACGACATTTATCATCAAGACCCTATTTGTTTTAATTGATTTATTTTGATTACATAGACCATTTTTTTTGTTGACGTAAACCAAGTATCCTCCACGTGCCATTGCATAAGCTAATTATTCGAATCTTGTGAGACTTAAATATTCGATAAACTCTTCTAAATTTTTTAACGATGTTACATCCTAAAGGGATAGTGTAACACAAAAACAAACGGTTGAGTCATATAACTATGAGCAAACAACTTTGGTAAGAACCTTGTTTTTCTCACTTTTTATTGGTTAAAATCAATGAAAAGGAAAAAGGAAGAGAGAGAATAACATCATCATGTGAGTATGAGAGAAAAAGTTGTTCAAAAGTTGTCATAAAATGGTTGTCAAAATATCATTTCTCTATAATTATTGGTTCGGAATCCATCTATGACCGTTACCTATAAAAAGACATATGACATGAGAGAATTGAAGGGAGTAATTAACTGCGACTATAATTGCGGGTCCATCCCATCAACCTGATATGGAGTTGGTGAAACTAAGTCAGTACACAATTAAAAGCTAATGAAGAAAAATAAAAACAGTTAAATTCCTACTCGACTATATTAAGCCTGGTGTTGAAATGGTGGTGCGTACAGTGGGAGGTTGGAAAAATATGCATACTCATCGAACTAATGCTAATAATCATGAGTATTTCTTCAACCCTCGGACTTGTTCTTCTAGATTAGTTGAAAAATTACATAAAGCAAGAATGATTGATGTTAACTTTTTTTAACTGTGAATAGTTTAAGAGTTTGGTTAGCAAGTGCATCCGGAGCACTCTTTAAGGATTCTAAAAAAAGAAATATTTTATGAAAAAAGTTAAATATTTTGATTTTTAATATATTGATGACACATATTTTTATAAAAAGTTATCATTTAAAGGTCTTAAAAAGTGTCCCAGTGCATTCGTTAACATTTTTCATAGTTTAATGTATACTAACATATCAGAAATGTATTTTCTCAAGTTGAATTTAGTCAATTTTCCTCAATTGTTACATCTCAACCTTAAACATAAGAGAAAAGTAGATATAAAATTATAAAGAAAATAGGATTAAATATATTTTTGGCCCTTATAAATATACAAACTTTTCGTTTTAGTCATTCTAAAATTTTCCTTCAACTTTTAGTCCCTACAAAATTTTCAATCACTACTTTTGTTCTTTATTTTTAAGTCAACTTTTGTATTTTTTAATGAATTGTGCAGAAATGTGTAGAGTAATGTAAAAATCACTCCAAAAAACTTAGAATTTTTTAACAAAACATAAATTAAATATGATTTTTTAACCGCCAAAAATATAAAAAATCCATATTTAATTCATGTTTAGTTAAAAAATTCTATTTTTTTGGGTTGATTCTTATAATATTATAAATTTTTATTTAAAATTTTATTCAAAAATATGAATTCTACATATGAGTATACTTAAAATGAGGGACCAATGTGAAGATGGAAAACTTTTGGGGACAAAAAGTCAAAGAAATCTTTCAGAGAGACTAAAACAAAAAGTTTGCATATTTATATGTACCAAAAATATATTTAACTAAAGAAAAGAAGATATTGAATTAGTGGTTGAAATGTAACAATTGAGAAAAATTGAGAGAATTGCTTAATAGACGGTCCAAGTCTCCTTATATAGAGGAGGTGTGTCTTGAGTAGCGTAAATATTCCTACATTAGAAGAAGGTTTATGTCCCTTTATACAGAGGAAGTGCAGGTTGCTGGTGTGTTGAGGCAAATAATCATTGTTCGACGATTACGGATGACGGAATTTGTAATCTTCAAGCGTTACAGAGTGATGATGGAGGAAGTGATTACAATAAATGAAGTGTTAGTGTTGTGGTCGCAAATGTTGCTGGCAAATCATTTCATTATCAGATTTAAAGGTAGCGAAAACTTTAACTATGCAAAAAAGATTGACATTTGCTTACTTAGTTTACATCTTTTACATGTTAGGCGTGATGTCAATAATAAGGTGCTCATTATTTAACTAATTAATTAAAACATCAAAATTAATTTTTAAAAGATCTAAAATAAACGGGACCTATACATATATCATAACTATTTGTATTTTGTCATGACTTTTTTTTTGACAAATACAATTTTTCATGACTTTTATTTGCATCCCTAATCGGCACAGCGTATTAACTGTGCAAGTTTTCCCTAAAAAATAAAAACTGTGTAAGTTTAAAATTTTAATCATACTATGGCTGAGTCAAACTTGCGGACTTCATGAGATCATGCATTCCTCTTATTCAAGACTTTTGGTGTTTGGAGTCTACTGTGATATCATATTTCCGTCATGGCAACGTAGGTGGACATTCTTGATTGATGAAATTGTAGTCGTTAAAAATGAATGATTTAAGGTTTTTATTTGGTTGTTTAAAAAAATCTTGTCAAAATAATATATTCTAAATTAACTAGATAAAATATAATTTAGAGGTCATGTCATAACTGCCAAGTAGATAATCTAACATCTTTAAAAAAAAGTAGATAATCTAACAACCACATTGCCTTTCTTCATAACGTGAAACAAACTTATAAAGAAAAGTAGATAAAAAAAAGTGAAACAAACTTATAAAGATAATGATGTTTGCATTATTTTTTTTAAACGCCCAAATGGAATCTATAGATCAAACCAAAAAGTTGCCGAATTTGGTAATACAAGTTTGTGACATAAGTAGAGAAATTATGATGTTGGAATGTCCTTTACTGTGTGGAAAAAAAAAATCAAACCAAAAAGTCATTTAGCATAAGATGTGTCGTAGAAAACTTTAAAAGCGTGTATAGAAATTACATTACAACGTAAATAAAGGAAAAACAAAGAGGTAAACAAATTTAGGTAATAACAGAAAAGCAATGAAAATGATTAAGCCTCCAAAAATAGTAATCAAAGTCGAATGTAACATATTTCGATTAGAACCATAAAAAAGATTGATGCTTAATTTTCTCACGTAATTTTTGCAATTGCTCATCCTTTTGCTGAAAAATTAGCCCCTTTCTTTCTTTTCGAATTATCGAAACTGTCAAAATCCAAATAATGCTCAAAGCCAATCGAATATGTTTTGAAAAACTACCTATATCACCAAAATGTACGAGAAAGATAACCACAAGACACAGTTTCAAAGTCTAACCAATTTGCAACCAATGACCATAATCTTCCATAAAAATAAAATTTGACAAATACATTATCATTTGTCTTCATTCATACTACACCCTACTACACAAGTTTGACCGTCATAATTAATCCCCCCATCGCCACTTCCTCGCCTCACCATTAACCCCCAACCTAAAGAATGCATCTCCGCTACCATTGCCAGTTTATTCTCACTCAAACAACAGACTGAACCTAACGCGAAACGGAACCCCGCCTCCCATCAACCAAAAATCCTTCTAGAACAAAGTATTGGACCCATTATCCACCACCCGTGTAATATTATCAACCAACCAACACCCTCACGAATCCTATTAAGATTTTGCTACCAAACAAATCTTGTTCCTCCTCCATAACAAAGGCGCCTCCTTCCTTCATATAACAAGCAATTTAAACTCTATACCATGACTGTCCCTTCCATCTAACTCCACGAAAAAGAATGTGTTGATTTATATTTCTCATGGATAATAATTAAATTTTGCTGTCTGCATCACTAAATATAAGACTCTTATGAGATTTTTTTGATCCCATTTTATAATATTCTCTTCAAGTTTTCGACAGTAATTATTTTTAGGGGAAATTTTCAACTGTATGAGTTCTATATTTACAATAGGTTTAATTATTTTGTAGGTCCCCTAAACTATTTAAATTTTTTTAAATAAATCTCAAAACTAAAAAATAATATAGTATAATCAAGTTCCTGACCTCGTGAGCTTATCTTAGTTGGTAGAGACAATACATAATATATTCAAGGTCAGAGGTTCAAACTCTGACCACCACAAAAAAAAAGTTCCTGAAATAATATATTTTAATTCTAAAAATAAAAAAGTTCCTGAAATAATATATTTTAATTCTAAAAATAGATTTAATATAGTACATTTTATAAAATATGATTGTTTTACATTTATTATATAAATACGAAGAAGAACATTTTACATTTAAAATAATAGAAAACACATTCTTCTTGATACTAATTATACATTGACACGTATATTTTTATTTAAGTTTAAACATTTTACAAGGAATTAAAAAAATCATAATTTAATTTATTTTATTAAAATATTCAATGTCTTCTACTTATGTATAAAGAAAATTTTCAAAAGAAAATTTTTAATTTTAGTCAAAATATTACAAAAACTAAAATAGTATATTAAATCTATTTAGAATTAAATTTTAATTAATAATAATTCAATATATGTTTTCCCTAAAAAATAATCAATATTTGTTTAAAGTTTTTTCATCAAAATTATCAAATAAATGCTAAGAAAGTTTTACCAAATAAAATTCCCGAAGAATGAAAAATAATTACTATGTGCTTATCACGTAGTTTGACCATGTTTCTACTCTGAACATTCTTATTAGTTAAAAAAAAAAAAATCCCGTGGGATTTGATCTATCAAAGGAAACTATCGCAGCCAATAAATGAGAGTTAATAATCTTTATCCATAGATCAATGCACTAAAATTTGATTTGAATGTCATTCAATGTACAAAAATTTGAGTTCTTATCTATTCACGTCATCTCATTCTCATCCAATTTTTACCAATCTAATTCCCAATTTTTTTTACCAATCTAAAAATCCATAATACTGTGTCAACCTCACATTATAAAAGTTCAAACGTTTGACTGAGAGAGACAAATGGACAAAGAAGGAGGTTATATCCCATCCAAAATTTATGGGAAGTGCCATTTATGTTCCATTCTGCATTTCCGGTGGGTAGTTGGACAAGCTTTCAATATCCTCCAGGATCACAACTCACAAGCTACAAATATAATACTACTTTAATGATTTTAAATGTTTAATGAACTTTTTTTTTTATAATGAATCGTTTAAAAGAATATAAGTTTAATTTTTAGGTGAAATAATTATCCATAAATTTTACCTATCACGCTTGAACTGTAAATTACTAAATCTCATCCTCTAAAAAACGAAAGGCTAAATAAAATAGTAAATTTAGATTGTATAAATTGAATTAATGATTCAATTAATTGAATTTATTTTTACGAGACTATTCAAAGTTGTTTATGGAAATAATTTATGTCCATTAACAAACAAACTATTATGAAAAAAGTTATGTATGACAAGAAATTCGTCTAAAATTATTATTATTATTATTATTATTAATTTTTTTGTTAAGTCTAAAATCATTATTAATTATTATTATTATTATAGTTTTTCAGCGATTTATTTGTTTGTAGTTATCATTTTTGACACATGAGACACTATGAAATTTAGTCAAGTTTCCAACTTTTGTTTGTCACGTAAGAGTGATCCAACACCGTTGTTTTTTCTTTGTAAAGTTATTTTATTTTATCAAGCAAATCATGTGATTAAAAGTGGCATGTTCACAAAATACGTTGACACAAAAACACGGTAATTTAATCCAATTTATTTTCCATATGCGAAAATTATTTTCAAGAAGTCAAATTCTGAATCTCTCTATTCTCCCATCCCATCCTTCCTCTTTATAAGACTTTTGAGTGCCCATAAATTGGGGCAGGTCTCTTAACTCAATACTTCATTTCTTAACAAAGTAGAGAGCATTCTTTTCACTTCATTTCTTTGCATCATCCTTATTCTTTGTCGGTGATATGGCTGATCATTCATCAAGCAATGGAAACCATGAAATGGTTTTGAATGTAAATGGTGATGCTTCCCAAAACTGTGATGAGTCATGCATCCAAGACTATGTGCCTCTTTTGCAGAAGGTGTGTATCTCCTAAACCACTCTACATAGAACTTTTTTTTTTTTGTTGATAATAACTATGAATATGAATTTAATCTCTAAAATATCGGTCTTTAATTTTATTTTTGAAGTAAATAAAATTCGTTGTCATAGTCTCTATAGTATTTGAAAGTTATTATATTAATTCCTAATACTTTAATAACAAAGATTAAAGTGACGAATTTCATATACTTTAAAAATGTTTATTACTTTTATATGCTTTAAAGATTTAATTAGAGAGAAAAATACTTTAGAGATTAAATTAACGGTTTATTCTGATATATGTGATTTTAAATATGGAATCAATGTTGAAATAAAATGGTTTGATTGTATTATGTTGAATGTAGTTGGTAGCAGAAGTGGTGGGGACGTATTTCTTGATATTTGCAGGGTGTGCTGCTGTTGTGGTGAACCTTGACAATGACAAAGTAGTAACACATCCTGGGATTTCAATTGTTTGGGGCCTCACTGTTATGGTTTTGGTTTACTCTGTTGGTCACATTTCTGGTGCTCATTTCAATCCTGCTGTCACCATTGCTCATGCTTCCACCAAAAGGTTTCCGGTTAAGCAGGTGATCCGAGTTCTTTAAAACTATATTCCGTCGTGTGCTTTATATGCGAAAAAGTTGGGTCAACAAAAATTAATGTATCTGATTCAAAATTTGGATCAAATACATAAATTTTTACTGACCCAACTTTGAAGCATATGGATTATTTTATTTTGAAAACGATGTTATGCGTGACTATGATGGTACACATTTATTCAATAATTTTTTAGATGATGTGGTAAATGAAAATATAATTATTACACTTGAATTTTCTTGAAAATTACTTGTGTTAGCTCCTTAAAGCAATCATATTTTCTTTAAAGAAAATGTTAACTGCTCTAAAAGCACTTGATAAGAAGTTTAAAGTAGAATTTTTTTTCTATAAGATTGATTTTACATATAAAAAAGCAAAAGCTAAACCATGCTCTATATTATGTCATTTTCCGTATATGTATGCAACCGTTTTTGAATTCATAATATGGTTGAATTGACCTTCAATTGAAATTTCTCTTCCTAAACTTTTTCCATTTTTTGCATATTATCCAAATAGTATACTTAATTGTACTAGTTTGTCTAAAAAAATTGTTGAGTTTTTCTTCAATCTATAATCTTGCAGGTACCGGCTTATATAATATCTCAAGTTCTTGGATCAACTCTTGCAAGTGGAACACTTAGGCTTATATTCAATGGCAAGGAAAACCATTTTTCAGGAACACTTCCTGCTGGTTCTGATCTCCAGGCATTTGTGGTTGAATTCATAATCACTTTTTATCTTATGTTCGTCATTTCTGGAGTGGCCACCGACAATAGAGCGGTAATCTCCTTTGCCCTTATATATAAACAAATACTCTTGTATTGAAAAGTGTTGAAATATTGTATATTCAACCGTTGAAAAGTTGTGTATATTCAACTTTTTGAAAATAAAAAATTTGTTATTTTCAATGAAAAGTTTTTACTTTCTTATATTCTTAACTAATTAGCATGACTCTTAAAATATGTATAAATTGCAAATATGTCACAAGTGGACATGGGCAGCAAATTCTACATTTCAATGTCCATCAATCTTCAACACTATTGTATACTCGCTCCATTTCAAAATACATGTCCAAGTCAACCATTTCACATATGCCAATGCACAATTTTGACTGTTAATATATTTAATTATCTAAAGTAAAAAATTATAAAAATTTAATAAAATTATAAAAATTTAATATTTTGAAAATATTTGTCGAGACAAATCAAACAACATCTTACATGCTAATATTTGTATTTATACATTAGTAAAAAAGTATGGTCAAAGTAAGTCAAGTGAATAGTGCACATTGCAAAAATTGGACATGTATTTTGAAACGGAGGGAGTTATAGATTTTGTTATTTTAGTGAAATGCAAACATGTGCCTTAGAAACACATGTTAATGAATATAATGTGGATATATTTTTTTTTTTGAAAATTGGGCATTTAATTTTTTAAATATTTAAAAGTTGTTTTCTGCAATGTAAATGTTCTACATGCCTTAACGACACGTGTTAATATGACCTTTTATTTTTTTTGTCAATATCGCAGATTGGTGAGTTGGCCGGACTTGCAGTTGGATCTACTGTGCTTCTAAATGTTATGTTTGCCGGGTATGAACCTAACTATAAATCAAACCTCAAACTAAACATATTAAGAAATGCTAGAAACATTCGCTCTCTAACACTATTTTTAACACTCACTCTCTTATTGAGGGAACTCATGTGGATCACACCACTTTAGGTGATACCCAATTCCAAAGTGTGAGACCCATGTGAGTTTGATCCAATAAGAGAGTAAATGTTAGAGAGGACATTAGAAAAAAGGTGCTCAGATCATTCCTCAAATATAGTTAGTGGACACTTTTACACCGAGAGTTCTTCAATAAGATTACAATTATGTCGTCACAATTCAGTTTGGTCAAATTACTTAGAACTTAATCATGCATGCAATCCTATATGTTTGTTAACAGGCCAATTACTGGAGCATCAATGAACCCTGCAAGGAGCTTAGGACCTGCTATTGTTCATAAAGAGTTTAGAGGAATATGGATATATTTGGTATCAACAACTCTTGGTGCCATAGCTGGTACATGGGCATATACTTTCATCCGGTACACAAACAAGCCAGTGCGTGAAATTAGTAAGAGTGCCTCTTTCCTTAAAGGAGTAGAAAATGGTGGAGCTAAGTGAGTTAGATTTATCAAGGATTGCACGAGGCTTTACATATCTTCATTTTCAATTTTTGAAGATTATTATTTGTTTAAGTTTTAAGTTAAGCAGAGTATCTCTAGTTAATTTAGATTGGCAAACAATTATGTAATATACATAACTAGAGGAAACGGTACAACTTTTCTCTACTCATACACCATGTAATTTACTTTATGTTACGGTATAAGTTTTATGCAAAATCGATTTTTTCATCGAATTATGGGTGCGTTTGTTTTAGCTTTAAAAAAAATAAATTTTGTGTTAAAAGAATCTAGAGATTAATTTTTAGAGATTTAAAAAAAAAATATGAAGTTTTTTTTGTTTGCCTATTACCCATAAAAATCCATTTAAAAAAAACGAGTTTTAAGATGTACATGTGTCACCTCTTTGTTGAAAAAAATAGATTTTGAGAAAAGTTAATCCTAATAGCTTTTCATTTTACGGTCAAAATAACTTTTCTAAAAATCCTAAATAAACACTTAAAAATGAAAAAAAATGATTTAAAAAAATAGAATTTTTTTTGAAAAAAATCCAAAACAAACGACAGCTATACCGCCAAATTAGTCGTATATGACTGAGGGTATGTTAAATAAGAGTTTCAATCAACAAATCTGTGTTCCAATCCAAAAAAAAAATGACAGTAAAAGAAACATCATTCAATCAAAACATCATTCAATCAAATGCAAAAATAGCAGCAATACAAGCAAAAGGATCATGAGTTGGGACATTCCCCATCCCCAGATTGGGATCGATAAAGTTGTTTGAGATACTAAGATACATGCTAAAGATACATATAAAACTTTCAGAAGACAATAAGGCGTAAACAAACCAAGATTCAAAACCTAATAACCAAACTAAAATCTGCCACATATTGTCAAAGATCAATAATAATTTGAGATCCACAGTCTTTAAATTCATCCAACTTCGGAAAAAGATATCTGCAGGTGTTCGCTCAAATTGACTATAAGTGGTCTTTGAAACGATCAATTTTGCCATATGTTGACAAGACTTCCGTGAGATTGAGAAGATAACGAATTTGGTGAAAACCGCCACAAGCCCTTTACTCGAACTATTGTACCTATGAAGTAAGTTCTGCTCAAACATTTCCTCAAGCTTTAAGGGTGAAAACTTGTAGCCACATAAAGAATACAAACCACATGTCAAGAAACATAGCAATGAAACCAAGAAAACACCCTCTACAACATTATATCTCAATCCCGGGTGATGGTTGAGTTGCCAAGGCACAGTGTAGCCATGGCGGCTTACGAGGAGGGCGCTCAAAAGACATTTTGGCGAGTAGGAAAAAGCCATAGCAGCAAGAAATTGAGGCGGTGGATACGGAGGAGGACGGTCAGCAACATCCCTCGTAAGAAATACATTAAATACCTTATGCCCAAAACTTGTTCAAAATCAACCAAGAATTTCAGAAATTAATTGACATTTAATTTACAACTTAAATAGTAGCACCAATCAATCCTTTTTTGAGAAAATATGACCACCAACTAAAATTCAACTTTTCATGATTAGTGAAAATATGTGACTTTTAATAGGTTTAATGCAATATTTAATTGGTAGTAATTTTTTTTGAATAAGTTAATTGGTTGTAATTGTTCAGTAAAGGACCACTTATTTTAGAGACCCCTCGTAGTAAGTTTAATAATTTCCTCTTTGCTGATATGTCTATGGCTATGGTGTGACAATTTTGTTCTAGTAAAGGACCGTATATTAAGAACCGTTAAATTCTTGACAAAAAAAATAAAAAGAACCGTAAAATAAAAAAAAAAACCTGATATGCTTATATTAATGATGTGTATTTTGAAAGTATGCACTATATATATTTTTTTTTTTAGGAAGTATGCACAATATTCTTGTTTATGCATTTTTGGGTAATTGGGCATAATGTTTTCAATCGGTAGTAAAACACATTTAAATTTGAATTCAGTGAAATTAATGAGGAATCCTAATGAGAATTGGGCTTTATGTTGAAATAAACAACCAAATGTTTATTCAAATAAAGAATTAAAATAAAAAATATGTTTAATATCATTTCATACTTAATGTCGACAGAGAAGAGGCAAATGTGAAATTTAACCTTGCCAATTAACATTGCCTTTTGTAGATTAGTGTCATGAAAATTGTTAAATTTAATCATGATTTGCCAAATGGCACAATTGCACATGTGGATAGGCTAGAGAGAAGCAACATTTAATTTTGGCCAATGTAAAACATTTGCAATTGTATATAATATATAGATATATAGATATATAGATATAGATATAGATATAGATTCAAACCAAAGTCTCTTATTGATTTATTAGTTTCTTGGTGTTTCCTAATTTTCATCTCCATTAACAACCAACAAGTCTAAATCCCAACTTATTGAGCTCAATGAATAAATAAAAGTTATTGAGCTCAAACAGTAATAACCTCTTGTTAAAGACGATTTTTTCGAGAGAATATGAGTTAAAATTCCAGCTAAATGTTTTTAGTTAGAACTCTGAATTAATAGACTCTTTATTTTAGTTAGAATAGAGTTCTAACGAATTAATAGACTCTTTATTTTACAACTGATCGAACTCTGAATTACATGTGCCATTTGCTATAAAAATCAGAAGATCAAGACAAAATAAAAACCTAAATCTCAAATAGTTATTTAGAGTTGTTGAATCAAAAGGTTCCTTGTGCTTACGCTTAAGGGTTTACTTGCCTATTATATAGGTGTCTCAACTTAAATAATAAGTGATAAGTGGACCTTTCATTCTTAGTGTATGTGTGTTTCCCCCTTAAATTCTTTGAAAAGAAATGTCTACCATTTTTCTTAAGATCAGAGAATACAAGTATTTGTAAAATTGATTTACATATTAATTAACAAAAACGCATTATCAGTTGAGTATGAAAATGAAAAAGTTGATTTTGGAAGGTAAAGCATGCAGGGGAAACACGGGGTAAACTCTTTTGGCTATGAGTTGATGTGAAAAACTATATCCAACAATAATAAGATCAGAGATAAGGATGAATTGTAGACAAAGCCTACGTTGGAATATTATCAGAATCACATGAATGCTATGTATTAATACACGAGATGCATTGACTTTGTAGGTATGCATGTGTTTGGTTTCTACTTTAGAGATAAGTTTGTATACAACGACGGTGTAATTCTTTTACACATAGATATTGGTTGATAATATATTTTAGGGTTAATTATGTTTTTGGTCCCTACAAAATTGCGACCTTGTAAGTTTAGTCCTTACTTAATTTTAATAGCATTTTTAATCCCAACAAAAAATTTCTGCACTCAATATTAGTCCTGACTCAATCCAAATTTGTTTAATTTATGTTTAAACTCTTAAGTTTTTCAACAATTTTTTACAGGCATGTTAAGAACGTTATTAAAAGGTCCTCCAAAAAAAAATATCGCAAAAATTTGATTTCTACGGCCATATTTTTGTTACTTATATCTTAAACTTTTGTCGTTTTAAAAAATTCATATTTAATTTATTTCATGTTAAAAAATTATAGATTTTAGTAAATGAACCATTCATAGGGTTCTAAACTTGTATAAAAAGAATCGTTAAAAAATTTAAGAGTTTAAGGATAATTAAACAAAATTTATTTTAGCAGGGACTAAAATTATAAGTAATTTTTTTTTTGTAGGGATTAAAAATGCTATTAAAATTAAGTAAGGACTAAACTTACAAGGTCGCAATTTCGTAGGGACCAAAAACATAATTAACCCTATATTTTAAGGACCAATTTAAATAAGTGGTATCCAACCAAATCATGACAAATAAATATTTGTTGAATTATTTTAAGAACTAGTTTAAATAAGTGGTAACATAAATTCCTCAAAAAAAAGTATCATGAAGTGATTTGATTATATGCATATGTAAACACATTTTACAATGTCGGTTTATACAAATTTAATTATATACTTTATAGTCATAATTACAATTTCCATGGCGTAGTAATTTTATTTCCTGAAAAGAAACAAAAGGATAAGTGCAGGAAAATATCAAAGTAAAGCTAAGAATTTGTACGAAGAAATGGAGCGATGTGATATGAGACTCAAGTATTTTTTCCTATTAAGAAGAACATATACTCTATCAACCATATCATGAAGTATTAATCAAACTAATTTACTGTACAAAAAAAAAAAGTTAATTCCCGTTCAAAATGAGTTGTATAAGCTTTCAATGCGTTTGTCATTTTATAGTTTCTGTTGATATATATTTCTGCAAGATGAATCCTTAGGACAATATATGCGCAAAGTGTACAAGGTATAACCAGGTTGTCAAAATTGGAATTTTAATTCAGGTCAAAAGAGAGAGCACTATAGAAAATCGTAAAATCGCAATCAAAATGGAAAGATTTTACTCAATTACTTTTATAGAATCGATATAAGAAATCTTAAAATCGCAATCAACATCGATGAATTTTACCAATACAAAAATAATGCTAAATATATGTTATAAACCGTATATAGTCATTTTGTCTAAAAAAACCCGTATATAGTCATAGATGACACAATTTAAAGTCCACAAAATACTTTATACATCAATGACAAAAAAATCAATGACTAAAAAATGGACAAAATCCTTCCAGAACCTTTAAAATCCTGCAATTTTGTATGAATTTCATGATTTTGTGAGATTTTGATGCATTTTTACTAAGATTTTGCCTATTATGAGATTCTGTTATGGATTCGAGTCATTGAAGATGAATAAAGTCGCAAAATCCTGTATTTTATGATTTAAGTCGGAGTTTTGACAACAATGGTAAAATCCGATACTTAAAAGATAACAACATTTTGTTAGAAAAAGAAAATTCTACGGTACACCTCACAAATTGAGATGCACCAGTACTATTACTCCAACGACTAGCCTCTTTTCTTCCATGTATTCGTGTTGAAACTCTTCAAATGTCTTGATTTCGTGTAGAAACGATAAGTTGTTACCCTTATTTTCTTTATTATTTGTTATATGTGTTTTAAAGGGTACATTTTTTTTTTCCATTTGTTGTTATATTAACCGCCTTTTTGTGGAAAAAGTTTGATGTGGTGTTTTTTGAATGTGTTTGATTTTTTTTGTTAATGTTCTGTCTATGTTTGAATATGTTTAGATTGATTGATAACTGCACAAGTATATCCAAAATAAGATGAAATTTTATCTAAAAGTTATGTTCCCACGTCATGTATCCAAAAATAAATACACACGTAAGCCAACAAAAAGTTGTTTAGTCAAATATCTAATATGATCTCGCTGTACTTTATAGTTTAAGACATTTTTGGTTTTCTATAAATGTGTTGTCCTCTCTCAACTCTTCATTCATGCTTCTGCTGCAACGAAAAAAAAAAAAAAAGCATACCAATATTCTTTGATATAATCCATTTCTTAGCTTTATCCTTACATATTCATTATTAAACATGGGTGATATTAGCAATGGAAATCTTGATGTGGTTATGAATGTAAACGATGGTGCAACAAAAAAATGTGACGACACAAGCATTGATGATCATGTTCCTCTTTTGCAAAAGGTGACTTTGTTTATCTTCCAAAAAAATTAATTGTTGTTTATGGTTAATTAATTAGATGTTCTGACTAAAAAAAATGGATGTTTTGCTTTGATTGTTGAATATAGTTGGTAGCAGAAGTGGTGGGAACATTCTACTTGATATTTGCTGGATGTGGTTCTGTGGTGGTGAACCTTAACAATGATAAAGTAGTGACACTTCCTGGAATTTCTATTGTTTGGGGACTTGCTGTTATGGTATTAGTATATTCTATTGGCCATATCTCTGGTGCCCATCTCAATCCCGCTGTCACCATTGCCCACACTACCACCGGAAGGTTTCCATGGAAGCAGGTAAATCGCCAAACACAATGCCCTATAATTCATATTAAGGCAAACATAATTTTCACAGCATCTCGTTAAGTTATTTGATCGGAGGTGATTAGAAGAACGGCACTTGATGAGCTTGTAGGTTGTTGAAACGGCGGGGTACCTCTAAAGAGTTTTGAATTTTTGGGGTTAGAAGATTGCACCTTGGAGGACATGGGATGTACTCTTATATAGTTGAGAAAATAGGATCCTCAGAGTAATGGTTGGAGAGCTGTTTGTTGACAATTATAGACGATGGGGTCTGTAACAGTCGAACATTGCATCTTGAATGCATGCGGAGGAGGCATTACAGACTTACGGGGTCTAAACAATTGCTCAATGTAGTAGCAAAATGGAAGGTGTGAAGAGTATGGGCGAAAGCGAGTTTGTGCCTATGTGAAGAAGAAGAAAATAGTTGGAAGACCATTATTTGGGCCTATGTTCGAAGCTTATGTTGACCGAATTGGATCATCTTCTTCCACTCACCCTCACCTTCTCTCATCCACAATTTAAGTCACTATCTCTCTCTTGATATTTTATCTAAATTTTAGAGAGAGATAGACACATATTGTGGAAGGAGGGAGAAAGAGAGAGTGTATGAAATGAGAGATCCTATAACGAAAACAACATTTTTAGGAACATTATTAACTTTGTACTTAATTTTTTCTTGCAGGTACCAGCTTATATAATTGCTCAGGTCGTTGGCTCAACACTTGCAAGTGGAGCTCTCAAACTTATATTCAATGGCAAGGAAAATCAATTTGCAGGAACACTTCCTGCTGGTTCTGATCTTCAAGCTTTTGTGGTTGAATTTATTATCACTTTCTTCCTTATGTTCATCATTTCTGGAGTTGCCACTGATAATAGAGCGGTAATCTTTTTTAAAAAAAAAATGCTTGGTTCATATAATATTAATTGATACTTATATTTTTATTAAACATTTTGATTAAGATTTAAGATATGCTAATAATTTATGAGATGAAAAATCACCTTGCCGAAATAAAATTGACTTTTTCTTTCAATAACAATAAAAAGTTCATTGATTAGATGTATAAATATATTCTAGGCTTATATAATTTTTTTTTTTGAGAGATTCTATGCTTATATAAATATTATTTAACCTTGTCTAATAGTTTTTGTATATTCATATTATTTATTGCTTTAGATTGGTGAATTGGCTGGACTTGCAGTTGGATCTACAGTTATACTAAATGTGTTGTTTGCGGGGTATTGATCTTAAAATTTTACCAAATATTATATCATAAAGTGCATATTTTGCACCAAGATTATACATTATATTTAATAAAATTAATATGTGACATGTTATTATGAGAAAGGTTTAAATAAAATTTAACTTGTGTGCGAACATATATTTGACAGACCCATCACAGGAGCATCAATGAATCCAGCAAGAAGCTTAGGACCAGCTATTGTGCACCATGAATATAGAGGAATATGGATATATGTTGTGTCACCTATTCTAGGAGCTTTGGCTGGTACATGGACCTACACTTTCCTCAGAATCACTAATAAGCCAGTACGTGAGCTCACCAAGAGTTCTTCATTCCTCAAAGGTGCAGGAAGCAAGGGAGCTGAGTGATTGATTATAAATGAAAGCAAATTCATATGTATTTCTTTTTAGGTTTAAATGTGTAATTGGTCCCTGCACTTTCAACAAATTTTGGCATTGGTCCCTGCACTTTTTTTTGTTTGGCATTGGTCCCTGCACTTTATAAAAATATTGGCATTGGTCCCTGTACTTTTTTTTGTTTGGCATTGGTCCCTGCACTTTGTAAAAATATTGGTATTGGTCCCTGCACTTTGGAAAAATATTGGTATTGGTCCCAATCATTTCATGCCACGTGGCACCAATACCAATATTTTTTCAAAGTGCAGGGACCAATACCAATATTTTTACAAAGTGCAGGGACCAATGCCAAACAAAAAAAAGTGCAGGGACCAATGCCAATATTTTTACAAAGTGCAGGGACCAATGCCAAACAAAAAAAAGTGCAGGGACCAATGCCAAAATCTGTTAAAAGTGCAGGGACCAATTACACATTTAAACCTTCTTTTTAATATCAACTTGTATTAGGGTCCAAGTGTGACAAATAACCCAACTAATGGAAATACGAAGTTTCTTCTTATTTTTGTCTCAACCTTATATTTGTTTTTAATTAAAGTGTAGTTGCCAACTTGCTATGTAGCACAAACACAGACATTATTGCGTTGACATCGGTAATAATTTAGGAAAATGACATAATTGGTGTCAAAGTCGTGTCATTGTCAGATACCAACATGTGTCTTACACCAGAACACATCTAACTTGAGGAGTGTTCGTACTTCATAGGATGTTATATCAAAATTTAAATTTGACATCTTATAAAACCAAAATTCAAAACTTTCACTTATGGATCCATGATTTCAATTTCTTTACATAATAATGTCAAATTCTTTATAAGGGGCATTACTATAACAAAGGAATTGTCTCGCATGAATGACAACACAATTTAAAATATTAAAGCTTTGTTTGCGAGTTTGGAGGGAAAGGGACGGGAAAGTTTGGGAAAAAAGGAATGAGCAAGTGGAATAAAGATCAAGCGATCAATGAACTCAACTGAATGATGAATTGTTCCGAAGAACTCGAGTTTGATTTATAAATAAAACAATTTTTTTGTTAGACTTTTTTTTTGGTACAATTTTTTTTGTTAGACTTTATTTACTTTCCAACCGAACTTGAGATTAATATGACTCATTTTCTACTAAAAATAGGGTTAAAAAAATAAAATAAAAAGAATAAATGTGCAACTAAGCTAATTCATTTCATAGCAGTACTATAATATAAGTAATAAATGCTATGAAAGTTTCTTTAGAAAAAAATGCTATGAAAGTTTTCTTTTTTGGTAATAATGATATGAAAGTTTTACCAAATAAAATTCTCGAACATTGTTGAATTTCTACTCCGAACGTTCTTATCTAGTTAAAAAAAACAAATCTCGTGGGATTTGATTTATCAAAGGAAAAATAATTATGTACTTTTTTTTTAGGGAAAAAATTATTATGTGCTTATCACATTGTTGAAAAATAATTATGTTATCACATAGCAACCACAGAAGGTGGGTACGACTGGCTTCTCTCTCTCAAAGACACCGCTGATGACTCCACACCTCACCGCACTTGGTCTTGGATTTGGAGGTTACAGGCTCCGGAAAAATTTAAATTCTTCATTTGGTTAGTTTGTCGTAATGCTGCTCCTACTTTATCCTTACTCCACCACAGAAGCATGGCATCTTCAGCAATCTGCCCTCGATGCGGGGAAGTTGACGAGACTATCCTTCATTGCATTAGGGACTGCCGTTTCTCCAAGAACATTTGGAATAAAATTGGGTTCACAAATGTCGATTTTTTCTCTACTCCAAATGCTCATGACTGGATTAATTCTGCTGTTAATGGCACTCGCGGAGCTATTTTCCTTGCTGGCCTTTGGTGGGTTTGGAGATACCGTAACGCGATGTGTCTCAATAATGAATCTTGGTCATTGTTCAGCATTACCAACAGCATCTACAGCTCAGCAGAAGCCATTTCGACAGCTTTTCAGAGACATGACAGAATTGCTCTTCCGGATCGGTTTGTCAAGTGGAACTGTAACAATCACATGGGTTCCATTCTCAACGTTGATGGCAGTTGTTTGGGTACTCCTCTCCGTGCTGGTTTCGGGGGGGTCATTCGCAATAATCATGGGTTCTATCTCGCAGGGTTTTCAGGTCGCATCATCAATTCTAATGATATCCTCTTGGCGGAGCTCACCGCAATTCACCGTGGCTTGCGTTTGGCTATGGACATGGGTCTAGATGACTTGGTTTGTTACTCGGACTCTCTTCTTTCCATTAATCTCATCACTGTGAACACTCCAAGTTATCACATCTATGCTGTCCTCCTTCAAGATATTAAGGATTTGCTTGGTTCCCGTAATTTCACCCTCCGCCATACTTTACGAGAAGGAAACCAGTGTGCTGATTTCATGGCTAAGTTGGGAGCCTCCTCTGACGATGTGCTCATCATGCATTCCTCTCCTCCTGTCGACCTCCTTCCTTTGTTGAAGCTGGACGCATCAGGAACGCTTTTCCTTAGGCCCTAGCCTCTTCTGTTTTCTGTTTTCTTATCTTCTGTTTTCTGTTTTGTTTTGTTAGCTTCTGTAACCAAAAAAAAACATAGCAACCAATCAATGAGAGTTAATAATCTACTAAATCTACCATTCATTCCATGTACTATAATTTGAGTTCTTATAATATATTTTTTGGTAAGAATTTTGAGTTCTTATCCCTTCACGTCCTCTCATTCTCATCCGATTTTTACCTTGAAGTATGGGTGTATCGGTAAAACGGAAAAAAAAAAAAAGTGAATGCATTTTGAAATTTGAAAAGAGCCTTATAAAAATAGATAAATAAAAAACCCAAAAAATTCTTATATTTAAGAACGGAAGTAATATTTTGATTTTTCATATGTTTATTTATTTGAAGTAATCATATTTAAGGTGTATCGTAGTCATATTTAAGGTGAGCCGGACACTAAATATGCCTATCCCTTCTCTTTGAGATTCCAACTTTTGTTAGTTAAGCGAGAGTGAAACATCTTTGCTTTGACCCAACCCGGTTGTTTTATGTAAAATATTTATGTTCACAAAAGATCGGTAATTTAATCCAATTTATTTTCCATATGTGGAAATTCTGAATCTCTCTATTCTCCCATCCCTCCTTTCTCTTTATAAGACTTTTGTGTGCCAATAAATTGGGGCAGCTCTCTTAATTCAATACTTCATTTCTTAGCTACTTTAAAAAAGTTGAGCATTCTTTTCACTTCATTTCTTTGCTTCATCCTTATTCTTTGTTGGTGATATGGTGATGCCTCCCAAAATTGTGACGACTCATGCATCCAAGACTATGTGCCCCTTTTGCAGAAGGTGTGTATCTTCTAAACCACTCTACACAAAACATATTTTGTTGATAATAACTATGAATATGAATTTAGTCTCTAAAATATCATCTTCAATTTTATTTTTAAAGTAAACATTTTCGTCGTTTTAGTCTCTAAAGTATATGAAAGTTTATTATATTAATTCCTAATATTTTAATAACAAAGATTAAAGTGACGAATTTCAAACACTTTAAAAATATTTATTATTTTTATATGCTTTAAAGATTTATTTAGAGATTAAATTAATGATTTATCCTAACATATATGAATTTAAAATTGTATCGAAATATTAAAATAAAATGGTTTGATTGTATTATGTTGAATGTAGTTGGTAGCAGAAGTGGTGGGGACGTATTTCTTGATATTTGCAGGGTGTGCTGCTGTTGTGGTGAACCTTGACAATGACAAAGTAGTAACACATCCTGGGATCTCAATTGTTTGGGGCCTCACTGTTATGGTTTTGGTTTACTCTGTTGGTCACATCTCTGGTGCTCATTTCAATCCTGCTATTAGAGATACATAGTTTAGTTACAAGGAGTACTAGTCCTATTAGTATATATAGGTGTAACCTCCCCATAAGTGGGTTAACTTTCTCATTTGCAATATTCATTTTTCCATCAATACAAAGAATTGGTTAAGCTTTTCTCTCCTTCATCAATGGATGCCATGTTTCATAACATGGTATCAGAGCAAATTTGGTATCCTCCTTGAAGGATTTTTCCGCTGCATTTTCCTGAGAAAATCAATTTTCTCACTTTCCTTTTCTTCCTTCCAATTTTTTCGATTTCTTTTCACTGTTTGTTTTCTCAATCATTTCATCTTTTGTGTTTCGATTCTCTCGCGTAATTACACTTTGCAATTCCATTTCGCAATTCTTGTTCGATTCTGCTTCCCTTTCTTGATTGCGATTCAACTTCAGATTCAATTTCATGTTCAATTCAAAATACTTGTTCGAATTTTTGATCAATCCAAATTTCCAGTTTCGGAGTCTCGCAATTCCGTGATTTCATTTGTTCATATTCTTGCGGTGATGATTCTGTTTTCATCGCACGCTGTCACTGTTTGCGATTTCGTCTCGATTTCTTTTATGCCTTTTTCCCAATTCTTAGGGATTCATATTTCATTTCTCTGTTTTGGCTTGGATTTATCGTTTTGAATAACTGTTTCATGATCAAAATACTAGTGTTTGTTGCCATATATGACTATTGGTTCCAAGGTGTTTGTTGAAAGTCCTCAATGGAAAATAGATTGACATCGTGTTCAGATTGATATGCTGATTGTTGATAACACTGCAGTCTGTTCTGCTCCATCTTTACATTGGTTTATTTTGAGATGTTGATGTTGAACTGATGCATGCTACTGCTGATTGCTGCACATATTTCCCATGGTATTCACCTTTCGTATGTTGATGAGGTCACCTTTGTTGGCACTTGTTCACTTTTGCGAGTGTTTGGAGTTGTAATCTTGGTTGCAATGTGCAATTTCTTGCACCATATTTGGCATATTTATGTTAGTGGAATTCATTGTTACAACTAGTGGTTATTAATTACTTTCTTCAAAAGAAATTGTTGAGGTTGTTTGTGTTATTGTTTCTGTTGAGATTTGATGCACCCAACTCTCTTGGAGTCTTAATTCTGCTCTTCAAGATCCTTTGTGTTACCCTTGGTGCTCACTTCCTTCTTTTGGATCATGCCACCTTTTATACAACAGTGACCGCATTTTAGCATGAAGACTTTTAATTGGAGTTTTACTCATTTGTATAAATAGTTGCAGCCTATTCTTGGGAGATTTAATACAGCTGCATATATAATTCTGATTTGGCTTTTCTCAAGTTGAGCAGGTCAATTGTTTTGATAATCAGCTTGGGCTACATTAGGTTTCTAATTAGAGGTTGTGAAACTGTTTCATATGGATACAATTTTACTAGCTCATTGGATTTGGACATGTCCTGTTTTGATATGTTGGTAATGTGCATTTGAAGTTCTGTTCTGCTTGTATTCCAATGGAAGATTAATTGTTGCCTTTCTTAGTGTGGAGTGGTTTGATATCTGAAGTATGGGACTTGGCTTATTTTGATCAAGTTTTGGAACTTTGGTGTTTTGTGTTCTCAACATTTTTTTTGGATTGTTGGAAGATTCATGGATTGATTACCTTCCCTCGGTTTCTTTGTTCTGGATCGTTGTTTGAAGTGCTTCATTATTGGGAGCATTGGTTTTGGCATATGGTTTGAAGTTGCATCAACATGGATTTGTTTTCTATGGTTTGAAGACACATCACATGGCTATGCATCTCTATTGGCTTGCTTTTGGTTTTTCTTGTCTCGGCTTGGCATAGGAGGGCATCACTTTTATCTTTGGAAGCTTGGTCTTGTTGCTTGATGGTACTTTTGGTGTGAAGTTTGTTCAACATATGACCTCCTTCCATTGTTGACTATGGCTCTTCCTTGCATTTGGTTTTTTCTTGTCTCGGCTCGGCATCGGAGGGCATCACTTTTATCTTTGGAACCTTGGTCTTGTATATGACCTCCTTCCATTGTAGACTATGGCCCTTCCTTGCACTTCTTTTTTGGATATCATCGTTGATTTTGGATATCCTTGTTCTTCTTGTCTTGTGCTTCTATCTTGAGTTCTTGAGAACTCTTGATGGTTAAGCGTTGTGCCTTAATTGGCTTTGTTGATATTGGCTTCTACCGGGTGGTGGTTAAGCATTGCTTTGATGCTCCTTCCTTCAATTGGTTCAACCTTGAGTTGTGGTTGCTTCTTGTTGGATGAGCACTTGTTTGATATTTTTTAGCCGATGTATTTCCGGCATCTTTCCTTGTATTTTCTCACTTCAAGTTGGAAGTGTTTTGAACACCTTCCAACTTGAGGGGGACTATTAGAGATACATAGTTTAGTTACAAGGAGTACTAGTCCTATTAGTATATATAGGTGTAACCTCCCCATAAGTGGGTTAACTTTCTCATTTGCAATATTCATTTTTCCATCAATACAAAGAATTGGTTAAGCTTTTCTCTCCTTCATCAATGGATGCCATGTTTCATAACACCTGCTGTCACCATTGCTCATGCTTCCACCAAAAGGTTTCCCGTTAAGCAGGTGAGCCGAGTTTTAAAACTGTACTCCTTCCTATCCTATGTATGCGAAAAAGTTTGGTCAACAAAAATTGATGTATCTGATTCAAAATTTGGGACGAGATACATGAACTTTTGAGCGAATAAACAATTTTGGAAACGATGCTACGTGTGACTATGGTGGTGCACATTTATTCAATAATTTCTTGGATGATGTGGTACATGAAATATAGTTATTACACTTGAATTTTCTTGAAAATTATGTTAAGAGTCCCACATCGGTTAGGAGTTGGCCTGACAATTTGTTTATAAGTGGCGGCAATCCTCACCTCACAGGCCGGTTTTGTGGGGTTGTGTTAGGCCCAACCACGATTTCTAATATGCTATCAGAGCCTCTTCATGATTCTTTGGGCCACCTGTTATCAGGTTTCCGTTATCGGGCCACCCGTCATTTATGTTCACGCTTCAGATGTGCAATCCTGAGCGTGAGGGGGTGTGTTAAGAGTCCCACATCGGTTAGGAGTTGGCCTGACAATTTGTTTATAAGTGGGGGCAATCCTCACCTCACAAGCCGGTTTTGTGGGGTTGTGTTAGGCCCAACCACCATTTCTAATAAATTACTTGTGTTAGCTCCTTAAGAATTATTAAAATTGTAAATTTTTAAGATAGGATTGATTTTCTTTTTGGACGTTTGATAGGATTTATTTTACTTATAAAAAAAATATAGAGCCAAACCATGCTCTATATTGTGTCATTTTCCCTTTATGTATACAACCGTTTTTGCATTCATAATATGGTTGAGCTGACCTTCAATTAAATTTCTCTTCCTTAAGTTTTTCCTTTGCTTTTAAATTTTTTTTAAGATAGGATTGATTTTCTTTTTGGACGTTTGATAGGATTTATTTTACTTATAAAAAAAATATAGAGCCAAACCATGCTCTATATTGTGTCATTTTCCCTTTATGTATACAACCGTTTTTGCATTCATAATATGGTTGAGCTGACCTTCAATTAAATTTCTCTTCCTTAAGTTTTTCCTTTGCTTTTAAATTTTTGCATATTATCCAAATAGTGTACTTAATTGTACTAGTTTGTCTACAAAAATTGTTGAGTTTTTCTTCAATCTATAATCTTGCAGGTACCGGCTTATATAATATCTCAAGTTCTTGGATCAACCCTTGCAAGTGGAACACTTACGCTTATATTCAATGGCAAGGAAAACCATTTTCCAGGAACACTTCCAGCTGGTTCTGATCTCCAGGCATTTGTGGTTGAATTCATAATCACTTTTTATCTTATGTTCGTCATTTCTGGAGTGGCCACCGATGATAGAGCGGTAATATCCTTTGCCTTTGTTTATCTTATGTTCGTCATTTCTGGAGTGGCCACCGATGATAGAGCGGTAATATCCTTTGCCTTTGTATATAAACAAATACTCTGGGGTATTGGGAAGTGTTGAAAATTGTATATTCAACTTTTTGAAAATAAAAATTTTGTTATTTTAAATGAAATTTTTTTACTTTCTTATTTTCTCAACTAGTTAACATGAAAAGTTGTCTATTCAACTTTTTCGAAAATAAAATTTTTGTTATTTTCAATAAAAAGTTTTTACTTTCTTATTTTCTTAACTAGTTAGCATGACTCTTAAAATATGTATAAATTGCAAATATGTCACAAGTGGACATGGGCAACAAATTCTACATTTCAATGTCCTTCAATCTTCAACACTATTGTATAGATTTTGTTATTTTAGTGAAATGTTAACATATGTCAGCATGTGTTAATGATTCTAATGTGAAAATTTTATTTTAAATATTGTGTATTCAATTTTTTAAACTATTTAAAAGTTGTTTTCTTCAATGTAAAAGTTCTATATGTCCTAAAGACACATGTCCTAAAGACACATGTTAACATGACTATATAATTTATTTGTCAATACCGCAGATTGGTGAATTGGCTGGACTTGCAGTTGGATCTACTGTCCTTCTAAATGTTATGTTTGCCGGGTATGAACCTAACTATAATTCAAACCCTAATATTACTCCAATGCAATACAAAGACTATAGACTATTCAGTTTAGTCAAATTACGTAGAACTTAACAATGCATGCAATCATATATGTTTGATAACAGGCCAATTACTGGAGCATCAATGAACCCTGCAAGGAACTTAGGACCTGCTATTGTTCATAAAGAGTATAGAGGAATATGGATATATTTGGTATCAACAACTCTTGGTGCCATAGCTGGTACATGGGCATATACTTTCATCCGGTACACAAACAAGCCAGTACGTGAAATTAGTAAGAGTGCCTCTTTTCTTAAAGGAGTAGAAAATGGTGGAGCTAAGTGATTTATCAAAGAATGCATATTGAGGCTTTATACATATCTTCAATTTTAATTTTTTAAGATCATTATTTGTTTCAGTTTTAAGTGTAAGCACAATATCTCTCTTGTTAATTTATATTGGCAAAAACTATGTAGTATGCATAACTAGAGGAAATGGTACAACATTTATTTATCTATTCATCTACTATGATATTTACTTTTTGTTACAATAGAAGTTTTATGCAAAATCGATTTTTTCATAAATGATACCACCAAATTACCCATATATTACTGAGCGTATGTTAGCTAGATAGGTCCAATACAATTTTTGCTGTGATTTCTTGAAGATCTGATTTGTTGCTTTAATGTGACCGTGCAGTCACAACGTGATTTCTTAAAACTCCTAAAAAAGTAACCAAATTTCATATAAACAAAATAATTGTTTTTCTTGGTTGCTAGCTATCTATACATACTAATATACTATATTAAAGAAAGTTAAAATAACAACATAGACTAGAGACGTGAAATGGTTTGGTCGCTAAATTTCCTTTATTTAACATTTTCACAAAATAGACACAACATTGTTATACGTGATCTTTTGAACTCTTCGTAAAAGATTCATAGCCTATGATGCTAGAAAACAAAAATGTCAAATGTAAATGATATAAAAATATATTGATTGTCAAAATATGTTATCTCATGTTTGATCACTTTGTTAGAAGCAACTTTGAAGGCTATTAGTCCCACAATAAAAGTCCTCATCCCTAATCTCATGAGTGGGGAAATTATAGTCAAGTCCACACATGGATTCACTTCTATTCACCCGTACACTAGAACATTGCTAGCCTAAGCGTCAATTTTCTTTTCTGTGGGTCGGTCAAGATGTTTACACGGGCCTCATTCTTCACACATACTCATGCTCGTCTAAATGTGTAAAAGCAGACATCCCTAACAATGTCATGTTTGTATTTGAAGCATGCAAACTCCTTACAATGAGTTGCTTGCTACTCAAATGTACTCAGACACGCCTTACGGAAAACAGGGTATTATCACCAAGTAATAAGGTAATCATGAGGCGATGCATGATGATATTTCGTCAATGTAAAAAGTATTAGAATTTTTTACTCCTTTTGCCTCAAGCTTTTTGTTTTAAGAGAAGAGAGATTCAAAGTAAGTTCGGTCAAACACACCCTAAAATTACAATGCTATAAAAAATGAAAATTGTTGTTGACACATTTGGTTTGGCTGAGAAACACAAGTAAATTACTCAAATGCCCCTCGGCAGTTAACTGCCGAAGTTTTCTAGAACCGGCTGCAGTTAACTGCCGAGGAAAACTTCGGCAGTTAACTGCCGAGGTTTTGTTATAAGAACAGAACTGGCATAGGAGTTTCCAAAACTCCATTGTTACATTTTTGATTCTTCAAGGTGCGATTTTCAGCCATTTCAAGCCATTCCAAGCCAATTTCAATCACAAAAACAAGTACGGGTTTTGAATCTTTTTGCATTGCTGTTTTGTTGTTGAATTGTTTGTTTTTTTTTGTTAAATTTCAATTATATAGGTTTTATTGATTTTATGATTTTATGATATGTTAGATTTATGTTTAGGTTTTATTGTTTTGACAATTTGTAGTAGAATTGTTAAAATTGTTAGGTTTATGTTTTATGATTTTAGGATAGTTTAGGTTAGGTTAGAATTGTTAGAATTGTTTAGGTTTAGGTTTAGGTTGTTATGAATTGTTATAATTGTTATAGAAATTTTATTGAATTGTTAGGTTTAGGTTTTGATGAATTGTTGTAGAATTGTTTAGATTTAGGTGTAGGTTCTGATGATAGTTTAGGTTTAGGTTTAGATTTTGATTTTTTGATTTTATGATTTTATCTCATTGTTGTTTAGTTTAGGTTTTTATCGTCAATTTTTTTTATGTAGACATGTTTCAGAATCAGAACCAGGGTAGCGTTCAGGGTGATGAGAAGAAAAAAAATCGCTTATGATATGGCATGGAATCACATGTGATGGTTCCGTCAAAAAGAAGGATTCGAAGGTACCGGTGTGCAATCAGTCGAGGTTGAGGAGGAGCGGGAGGACATGCTACTTTGGTCCTCAACCAAAAGCAAGCAACCCGATTGACTTGTGTGACGATGAAAATGAATGAATGTAATGGCTTGTAATGCCTAATTGATTTGGATCTTTTTTTATGTTTTTTTTTTTAATATGTCGCGCACATGTTGCTACATTTTCCTTAACATTATGGTGCTTTTTGATGACAGTCAGTCATGCACTATTTTTAGAGTCTTTTTCATGATATTTTTGAGTTCACAAGCAAGTTTAAGCAGCAAGAAGAGCAAGAAAAGCAAGAAAATTGGAACAACTGCAAGCTGCCAATCGTATTGCGATTTTCACCATCGCAATACGATTTTTGAAGTCAGAACGCATGTTTTTGAAGAAGCCAAATCGCAGTGCGATTCCTGCTGGCGTGGTACGATTGCAAGATGGATCTGGAAGGATTTTTAGGGTTTAAGGCCAAATCGTGATACGATAATTGGCATCGTGATACGATTTTGGTGCGGCCAGATTTTCCTATTTAAACAAAAGTCAGTTTCAGGCACAAGGAAACAAAAGAATGTCACAAAATGGAAGGTGTGAAAAGAAGAAACAAGTGGGCTTGGTGTTATCATGGGTCATTATAATAAAAATAAAAAGGAAATATGTGGCTTGGGCAAAAAGAAAAGAAAACGTAACACGCTAAGCCTATAAAATCAAGAAGCATCAAAGTAACATAGATGGATGTTGGTAGCCGCACAGTAGGATCAAGGTTTGGAAAAAGAAGCCGCACGCTACAGGAGAAAAAGGAAAAAGGCTTTGCACATGGAGATGGAACTTCATCAATAGTAGCGATTAGAATTAATTAGAGGAGTAACGCCGGCAACGACGGAACTCTATCGGTTTATTTTCTTTACTATGTTGTTTATTCCTTTAACTATGTCTAGCTAATTTTCTTTGAGATTAAGTCTGAGATGATTCTGATGTAACCCTAATTGAAACATGTTGCTGTGAAACTCTATTTATTGTGAATGATTATTTAGTTTTTATTCAATTCAATTGTTCTTAATGCTTTTTATATCCTGATCAAATATAAATATGATTTAGTGAGAATGAATGACTACTGACCATAGCTTTCTACTTAGACCTAATTGAATTGTTCTAATAAACATGATTAGTCTAGGAATGGATAATCGTTTATTAGTGATATTAAGTTAATGTGCTTTAAACCTTCAAAGATTATTAGACCACCTAAGGAATTAGGGGCTGTAGTTTAAGAGGAGGGTCCTAACTCAAGGGATTGATTAGGACTATTTTGTTAACTATCGTGGGACTAGAAAATCATTCATAAGAATAGGTGCAGCATACCAATTAGGGGAACATAGATGATTCGAAAGATCTGATCTCATCTCTCTTTATCTTTTCCAAGACTATATTTATTTTCTGTTTATTTACTTTTTATGCAAATCAAATCTACTGCCTAGTGGCAAACAAAATATTTTACACATCCTAAATATTAACATTATTGCTGAATTGAGATTAACACAGTCCTCGTGGGATCGATATTTTTACTACTTCGATAGTATTTGGTGCACTTGCCAGAATTCTATCAAGTTTTTGGCGCCGTTGCCGGGGACTGTTGAGTCATTTCAATTTGGCAATTTTGTTTTTATTTAGGATTTCAGTCATTTATATTTTTGTATATATTTATATATATTAAAAAAAAAAATATTATGCTCTTTGTTTTCTTCTCATTTTACTGTGCTACTGAAAAGTTTATCCAAGTTTTGCAGCTATGATAGACAGGGTACTCCTCTATGACACAAAAGAGATTGCTAAGTTGCAGTATGAAAAATATATGCTATCTTTTAAGATCAAAATTCTGGACAACAAAATCTCGAGTTGTGGTCATTATGAGGCGAATCAACCAGGTAGTGATGGTGAAGGGAAGAAAGAGGTGATCAACATCGATTACAATACTCAACTTCAGAATATTTTAGATGATTTCTTGGTGTCAAATCAAGTTTCATTTGAGAAGTTTGATGTTCAGTGTGGTGATCTTGTTAAGAAAGCACATGAGTCTCAGAGGAAACTGGTTCAGATGGAGACTGAGTGTCACAAGGTTGTGGTGGAAGAAAATCCAAAAGTGAGGAGTGCTGACATTTTCCTGAAGTCTGAACAAACAGGGGTTAAGGAAATCACTCGTGTGTAGATGGTTGCTTGTCCTTCTCTAAGGTGGGAGAGCTTAAATTCCAAAGGTTTAACTGTGAGTGCATGGGAGCATCTACTTCTTTGTTACAAATTCATGGAATTCCTACCAAATAAGAGGAAGAAGAAGGATGATGTGTTCTTTCTGACCTATTTGCCACCCTAACATTGGTTGAAGCGTCAAGCTCAATGACGTAAAAGAAAGCGCTTGGTGGGAGGCAACCCATCCTTTTTATTATGTCTTTATTTTCAGTATTTTATTTCTACTGTTGAGTCAAACAATTTGTCTTTAATTTTCATTATGGTTTAACTCGGTTATACCCCCTGTTAATGTAATTGTTCTTGAACTTGTTTATTATTGATGAATTTGCTTGTTTGTTGACTTTTTCCAGTTTAGTAACAAATGTTTGATCAAAGTGATATTCCAAAAGTTCAAAAGGAGGAGTGACTTGGTATTTCAAAGGCGAAGTGTACGGCAGTTCAAGATAGGTAGTCACAACTCCTAGAAATCTCAGCCATAAGGTGTTATACCCTAATTTTGGACCTAAAAATACTAACGCAATTCCTCTTTTCTTGTATTTCAAGTCATTTGATATGTCTCTGATCAATTACATCTTTCTCTGCATTTTATTTCAATATTGTTTGCAAAATTCACATAGAAGGGTATTTTAGTCATTTCCTGCATCCAACTCATTTTAATCCTTGAAAAATTGTTTGAGTCTTTCCTTGTTTCAATCTCATGTCAAAATTCATTTCAAAAATATCAGTTGGGTCATTTTTTAGTCAATTTAGCCCCTAAGGGCAATTTAGTCATTTCCTGTGTTAAAATTTCTTTCAGTCTTTTAAAAATTTGGTTGAGTCCTTTCAAATAGTTTGAATAAGTCTTCATTTCAATTCTATGTCAAAATCCTTTTTAAAATTGCATTTGAAGTCATTTTTGAGTCAGTTTTGCCCTAGGGGCATTTTAGTCTTTTCATGTGTCAAAACCCTGTTTAAATTCTAAAAATTGTCCCTGAGTCTTTTAATTCGCTTGTATGAACTTTTGCTTTAATCCCTTGTTAAGAAATCATTTTAAAATTGCATCTGAGTCATTTTTTTTAGTCGTTTTAGTCCCAGGGGCATTTTGGTCGTTTCACATAAAATTGCTGGTTCATTTTAATCTGCTTTGTTGTTTTTAATCGTCTCGCTTTACGTTAATTTTCGATTTACTTTTTCAATTCAATTTTAGTTAATTTTCATTTCGGTCCTTGTACTTTTGTTATTTACATTTTAATCCCTTTTAAGTTTGTTAGAGTCCAAGTGCCATGTGTCCAAATGCTATTGGTCCATAAAAGTTTGTTAGAGTCCAAGTGCCACATGTCTCTATCCTATTGGTCCAAGGCCAATGACTTAGCCTATAAATTGGTCAAAGGGTCAATTAATCATTTCACCAATCATTTTTTTCACAAAAATCCAAAAAATCACAAAAACCTCTTTTCTCTTTTCCTCCTTCTTTCTCTTCTCACGTGGCAATTCTCCACCACTCCTCCACCATAACCAATTTCCACCACCATAACAACCACCCTAACAACCTCCTAACATCACCTCTAACCAACTTTCTCTCTCTTTTTCTTCCCTCTCCACCATACCAACCCATTCCACCACCACTCCACCACCGTAACCAACACATTCCACCACCACTCCACCACCGTAAACCACCATTCCAACCACTCAATCACCATCAAAGACCTTCATCAATCACCTTAACACAATACTGTTTTTCGATCTCAAACAACAATCACCAAAAATCAGCAAGCTAAGTTCATGGAACAAGAAGGAATTGGAATTGAAACACGCACAGAAGAACGAAGCTGAAGCAGATTGGAATCGAAACAAGTCGCAACGAAAACCAAGATAAAACATAAGGTTCATTGCCAAATTTTATTTTTCAATTTACATATATTAGAATATTCCATGCATCTACATTTCTAGAACTTACGATTTTTCTCTATTGTTGATTGATCTTTGTCATTAGCACACTGAGGCAAAAGTGCTTGGTCCTGTGAGCCTTTTGAAGCCTACCCTGATTTTAATTGTTATATATTATCCATTTCTTAGCCAATTTGAGCCGGTAGGATTAGAACTTTTTGTTCGGTGACAAACTACATTACAAGCCTAGAGACTTTTAGGATTTGTCCCTTAATGTATTTTCTGAGTTAAGGCATTGTAGAATGTTGCTAAAGATTAAGTTTGGGGTTGCTATTGGAATTTGCAACCAATTAAGTTTGGGGTGGGGGTACTAGAGAATAAGAGAACAAAGAATGAAGAATGAACTTTATCAATGAAAAATATACACAAAAATGGTGTATGAAAAAAAAATGAAAATGAATGATGAAAAGAAAGGGACAAAACATTAAAAATCCGAGTAACTTCAAACTCGATTGTCCCTAAGGTTAAAAATATTCTCTAGTACCTTTACATTAATTGTTGTTTCACAAGGTGAATGAATGAAGGATTGAATTTTGTGCTTTAACTTCCGTAGGAATGCCTAACTCAAATTTTGTGTAGCCTACTTATCCAAATATTATCCCACCTTCACCTAAGCCCCGTTATAACCCTTAAAGACCTCAAAGTGTGCATTGACATTGATTTTGATTGATGTTTAGAAACTTTTCAAGCGTATGGTAATATGTAGATTGCATGTCGACTGTGAACCCTATTCAAATTGTTGTGTGGAGTTGTGAATTGGTGGATGCGAACAAGTCAAACTAGCTCATCTTCAGTCATGCACTATTTTTAGAGTCTTTTTCATGATATTTTTGAGTTCACAAGCAAGTTTAAGCAGCAAGAAGAGCAAGAAAAGCAAGAAAATTGGAACAACTGCAAGCTGCTAATCGTATTGCGATTTTCACCATCGCAATACGATTTTTGAAGTCAGAACGCATGTTTTTGAAGAAGCCAAATCGCAGTGCGATTCCTCCTGGCGTGGTACGATTGCAAGATGGATCTGGAAGGATTTTTAGGGTTTAAGGCCAAATCGTGATACGATAATTGGCATCGTGATACGATTCTGGTGCGGCCAGATTTTCCTATTTAAACAAAAGTCAGTTTCAGGCACAAGGAAACAAAAGAATGTCACAAAATGGAAGGTGTGAAAAGAAGAAACAAGTGGGCTTGGTGTTATCATGGGTCATTATAATAAAAATAAAAAGGAAATATGTGGCTTGGTGATGTAGTTTTTTTCTACATGTCATATAACTATGTACACGTAAGTATATATAGGATCGTTTTCCACAGGGAGTTGCGTTATATCATAAGCGTTTTCACAATAGTTCACATTAAGGGTTTGGATATAATTTGTTTGTTTGTAACACTATATCCACAATTGACATAAAAGTAAAAACGAGAGGGGATCGAACTATTTCACTTGCGGTATAAGATAACGAACAAGCATAACAGCAGCAATCTCTCGATCGATTAACAGACTCTAGCTTTATAACCAATATTATTACAATCATTTCTACAACATCCTTCGTGTCCAAAGCGACATCGTTATTTCCAGGTTAGCGTTTAAACATTCGTGTCCAAATTCCTTAAACGATAACAAAGTCGATAGGATAACTTAATCGACCGTGTCCAGCCTGATTAAGTATCCGAAAGCATTAAAATCTTGATTAAAAGTAATTATCAAAGGTTTACAAACTTGTCAAGAGTGATATAACATAAGATAGATTGTTATTCTAGTTCTAGATTCAAGAGTTTGTGTCCAAATCATCTTGAATCTCTTTGAAAGCATTAAAAGCAAGAATAACAACAATATTGAATCATTAAGCTAGAACCTTATATATTAAAAGATCAAAAGATTACATAATAGCTTGGTTGTTACCTCAATACTACAAAGAAGGTGATAGTTACACATAGACATGTAAACTAATGCAAGGAATGAAGGAAAGATGAAGATTCCATGCCAAGATCCTTGATGTCTCAATGAATCTAGGGTTGAATCTACTCCTTAATCACTTGCTTTGTGTTTCTCTCTATGAAATAGCTCTAACCTCTCTCTAGAAATGTATAAAATGTTTTAATGGAATAGTGAATGACCTAAAAGAGAGGTAAGAATGCTATTTATATGTGCCTGTGTTTTTGTACCTACGCTAATAGCGTGGTATGTCGGCCTATAATCTGGCCAACGGGCTTGTGCCACGTTGGCCTTGCCCTGCTTCTACGCTACAGCTACGCTAATGACGTATCCCTCTGGAGCTTTTACGCTAAAAGCTTAACCCACGCTAATAGCGTGCTTCTTCATGACAGCTACGCTCCAGGTACGCTAATGGCGTAGCTCCCTGTAGCCTGTACGCTAATAGCTCAGAATACGCTATTAGCGTACTCTTCAAGAGTGCTCCAGATCCTACGCCCCAGGTACGCTAATGGCGTATCTCTCTGACCTTGGGCATTTCTTCATCACGCTAATAGCGTAGGATACGCTAATAGCGTATGACATTGAACTTTGACGTTTCTTGCTCCTTGCTTGTATTTTCCTGCACAAAAGGGTAGAATAAGGCTCAAAAGCATAAATGACATATTTACACAATAATTGGAGTTTTCCATAGAGAATCTTGCAAAGCAAGTCACTAAAATGCCTAAACTCCTATATGAAATATATCACTTTAAAACACTTATCACTTGGGCAAAAAGAAAAGAAAACGTAACATGCTAAGCCTATAAAAGCAAGAAGCATCAAAGTAACATAGATGGATGTTGGTAGCCGCATAGTAGGATCAAGGTTTGGAAAAAGAAGCCGCACGCTACAGGAGAAAAAGGAAAAAGGCTTTGCACATGGAGATGGAACTTCATCAACAGTAGCGATTGGAATTAATTAGAGGAGCAACGCCGGCAACGACAGAACTCTATCGGTTTATTTTCTTTACTATGTTGTTTATTCCTTTAACTATGTCTAGCTAATTTTCTTTGAGATTAAGTCTGAGATGATTCTGATGTAACCCTAATTGAAACATGTTGCTGTGAAACTCTATTTATTGTGAATGATTATTTAGTTTTTATTCAATTCAATTGTTCTTAATGCTTTTTATATCCTGATCAAATATAAATATGATTTAGTGAGAATGAATGACTACTGACCATAGCTTTCTACTTAGACCTAATTGAATTGTTCTAATAAACATGATTAGTCTAGGAATGGATAATCGTTTATTAGTGATATTAAGTTAACGTGCTTTAAACCTTCAAAGATTATTAGACCACCTAAGGAATTAGGGGCTGTAGTTTAAGAGGAGGGTCCTAACTCAAGGGATTGATTATGACTATTTTGTTAACTATCGTGGGACTAGAAAATCATTCATAAGAATAGGTGCAGCATACCAATTAGGGGAACATAGATGATTCGAAAGATATGATCTCATCTCTCTTTATCTTTTCCAAGACTATATTTATTTTCTGTTTATTTACTTTTTCTGCAAATCAAATCTACTGCCTAGTGGCAAACAAAATATTTTACACATCCTAAATATTAACCTTATTGCTGAATTGAGATTAACACAGTCCTCGTGGGATCGATATTTTTACTACTTCGATAGTATTTGGTGTACTTGCCAGAATTCTATCACTTTTGAATAAAAATCGCGTTTTGAATAATTTCAATTAAAGTCCCGTTTTGATTTTTGAATAATTGCGTATTCGAATAAAAACTAATTAAATCTAACGTGAATTCGAATAATTAAAATTGCGACAGCATGAATTCGAATAAAAATTGCGACAGCGTGAATTCGAATAAAAATTGCGTATTGAATAAATTCGAATAAAAAGGTACATTACATTACATTCGAGAATGCACCTTCCAACTACAACAATTGTCTTGCCTCTGATTGGGGCAAACTTAAACTGGCTAAGCAGCAGGACTCCAAATACATCCAGAAGTGCTTTTGTTCCATTCAAAAAGTTAAATTCTTATTGGTCTTGGTTTAATATGATAGTATCCAAGTGCCAACGGAATGAGGTCCAGACCTTGACACCTCAATACCATCATTTAAACGAAGCCAACAAGAATTTAACCTTTTGAATGGAACAAAAGCACTTCCAGGCAAATGTTGGAGTCCTGCCGATTAACAAGTTTGAATTGCCCCATCCAGAGTAAGACAATTGTTGTAGTTGGAATGTGCCCCATCCAGAGTAAGAACATATACTCAATCAACCATATCATCAAGTAACAGTTTGTTTCCGCAACAACACAACTCACAAACGTGAGTTGAACTGATGGTACTGTATGTTTGATATTACGATGAATCGTGTGACTTAAAATAAGCTACAAAGTGTAGCTTTTAAAAAATCATGTTGAATTGTCGTGATTGCGATGCATCCTTCGTGATACTAAACATTGATTAATTGGAGCTTCATAAAAATCATGTTGGTTTTGCTTTGGGATGCGAGAAACATAAAGGAAATGGTGTTCCAAACACATCATAAAATAAGGGTTTTGCTAACGAGTGTCTGGAACACTATTTAAGGATTCTAAATCAAGAAATTATTACATACAAAAATTAAATATTACAATTTTCAAATGCATTGTTTACACATATTTTTAATAATATTTAATGGTCTCGTTAACATTTCCTTTAAAATGATATATTGCACCAAAAAATAAGTTAAGTCCCGTTCAAAATCAAGTTGGACAAGCTTTCAATGCTTTTGTTATTTTATAGTTGTTGTTGACCTTTTTATTGGTGAAAAGTTTCTGTAGTGTGATATATATATCCAACATAAGATGAAATTTTATCTAAAAGTTCTGTTCCCACGTCATGAATCCAAAAATAAATAAATACACACGTAAGCCAACAAAAGGTTGTTTAGTCCAATATCTAATATGATCTGTACTTTCCAGTTTAAGACATTTATGGTTTTCCATAAATTGGTGTTGTGCTCCCTCGATTCTTCATTCACAACTCCCGCTTCAACAAAAAAAGCATACCAATATTCTTTGATATAATCGATTTCTTAGCTTTATCCTCACATATTCATTATTAAACATGGGTGATATTAGCAATGGAAATCTTGATGTGGTTATGAATGTAAACGATGATGCTACCAAAAAATGTGATGACACAACCATTGATGATCATGTTCCTCTTTTGCAAAAGGTGACTTTGTTTTTCATTCAAAAAATTAATTGTTGTTTATGGTTAATTAATTAGATCTTTTTGACTAAAAACATGTATGTGTTGCATTGATTGTTGAATATAGTTGGTAGCAGAAGTGGTGGGAACATTCTTCTTGATATTTGCTGGATGTGGTTCTGTGGTGGTGAACCTTAACAATGATAAAGTAGTGACACTTCCTGGAATTGCAATTGTTTGGGGACTTGTTGTTATGGTATTGGTCTATTCTGTTGGTCATATCTCTGGTGCTCATTTCAATCCCGCTGTCACCATTGCTCACACTACCACCGGAAGGTTTCCATTGAAGCAGGTAAATTACAAAACACAAGCACTATAATTCATATTAAGATAAACATAATTTTCTCTCTTAAGTTATTTGATCGGAGATGGTCAGAAGAACGGTGTCCGACCAGATTTTAGGTGGTTGAAATACCTGCAAAAGACACATTGGCGTTCAAGTCAGCATGAGAGCTAAGAGTTTAAAGTTTTGGGGTTAGAAGAACGTACCTAGGAGGACACGAAAAGTCCTCTTATATAAATTCTTAGAGTAATAGTTGGAGAGTTGTTGGTCGACGGTTACAGATGGCGGTGTTTGTAACCTTCTCACATTGTGCCTTTATTGCATGCGAGGAGGCGTTACAGACTTAGGAGAGAAGAACGTTTGCTCGATGTAGTAACAAAATGGGTGGTGTGAAGAGTATGGACCAAAGCAAGTTTCAACCTATGTGAAGAAGGAAATAGTTGGCGAGGACAACCGTTTGTGCAGTCCAAAATATTATTAATTTTTATTTAATTTTTTCTTGTAGGTACCAGCTTATATAATTGCTCAGGTCGCTGGCTCAACACTTGCAAGTGAAGCTCTCAAACTCATATTCAGTGGCAAGGAAAATCAATTTGCAGGAACACTTCCAGCTGGTTCGGACCATCAAGCTTTTGTGGTCGAATTTATTATCACTTTCTACCTTATGTTCGTCATTTCTGGAGTTGCCACTGATAATAGAGCGGTAATCTTTATAACAAAAATGCTTTTGGTTGATAATAGTATTTGATAATTATATTTCTATTGATCATTTTGATTAAGATAAAATTGTGACTCAAGTTAATTAACTATTTCTTTCAACAACAATAAAAAAGTTCATTGACTAGATGTATAAACATATTTTTAATGTTAAAATCACTTCAATAAATGTTAGCCTTAAATCAGTCCTGAGGCCCATTCTATAATTATTTAAAGGGATTTTCTAACCTATGCAACATTGCATAGGATAAGATGCAATAAATGTACTACTTTTTTCAACAAAAACCATCATATTAATTAATCTTTTCTTGAAAAATGATTCTTTTTCTCTATCATATTAACCATTCTATTTTTTTTTTATAACTTCATACTACAACAACAAAGATTACTTCTAGTAACAATAAAGATGAGCGTGTCAATTGCCCAAAATAACTTAACCAGATGACAATGTATTTTTAAGCTGCATGCTTATTTTTTTCTTCATCATTAGATAATTTTCCTTGCATTTGTTAATAGAAGTATTGTGTTTTAGTATTGATTTTTTGGGCTGTTGCTTATAAGGGCGTCATCAAAGAAGGCTAAAACACTTTATTCCATGTCTTATGTTGTTGTATTTGGCTCAGAAAATTGGCCAAAAGATCAATGTTGTATTTGATGACACCCTTTTTTTGAGAGAATTTGATGACACCCTTATAAGCAATGTTGTTGTATTTTCCTTACTCCCAGAAAATCAACGCTTAGTCATAAAGCTTATTTTTTTATCATTAGGAAGCGCAGAAAATTGGAGACACCCTTATCTAAAAAAAAATGTTGTTGTATTTGATTAATGGATAATTTTCCTTGCATTTGTTATTAGAAGTAATTTTTATTGCTGTAGTATAAAGTTATAAAAAAAATAGAATAATTAATATGATAGAGAAAAAGAATCATTTTTCAAGAAAAGAATATTTAATATTATAGTTTATGTTGAAAAAAATGGTACATTTATTGCATCTTATCCTATGCAATGTTGCATAGGTTAGAAAACCTTTGTCTAAATAGTTTTTGTTTATTCATTTTATTTATTGCTTCAGATTGGTGAATTGGCCGGACTTGCAGTTGGATCTACCGTCATGCTAAATGTGTTGTTTGCGGGGTATAAATCTCAAAACCTTACCAAATATTATATCATAAAATGCATGCTTTGCACCAATATTATACATTTTTATTTAATAGGGTTAATATGTTACATGTTTTTGTGAGAACGGTTAAAATTAAATCTTACTTTTGAGTGAAAATATATTTGACAGACCCATCACAGGAGCATCAATGAATCCAGCACGAAGCTTAGGGCCAGCTATTGTGCACCATCAATATAGAGGAATATGGATATATATTGTGTCACCAATTCTAGGAGCTTTGGCTGGTACATGGGCATACACTTTCCTCAGAATCACTAATAAGCCAGTACGTGAGCTCACCAAGAGTTCTTCATTCCTTAAAGGTTCAGGAGGCAAGGGAGCTGAGTGATTATAAATGAAAGCAAATTCATATGTATTCTTTTTAATATCAACTTGTATTAGGGTCCAGGTGTGACAAATAACCCAACTAATGGAAATACGAAGTTTCTTCTTATTTTTGTCTCAACCTTGATATTTGTTTTTAATTAAACTAGAGTTGTTATAAAACACTTACAAACACGGGACACAACATAGACACTGATACTGACACGGGTATAATAATTTGAGAAAATGACATAATACAAAGACAAATATTGAGAAAATGACATTATTTACAGTTCTATGTGTGTGTCTATCAGGGCCGTCCCTGTGAAATTGGAGACCCGGCTCTCTTATTATTAATAGGCCCCTAAAAAATACAATTTTTTTAAAAGAAAAAAACATAATGTTTTATTTATTTATTTATTTTTAGAATAATTATAATGTTTGTTGTTATAGCTTTGCGAAAGAAGTGAATTGAATTGGAAGGAGAAGAGAAAGTATATGACATATAGACCTCAAATCCATTAAAATTATGCCCAAAAGAGATAAAAGAATAAATACAATTAAAAAAAATGCCATTTGCCATATATGGGAGTTGAACCGCAGACAAAAAAGCACAACACGAACCATAGTTAACTGCTGGGCCACAACATTTGGTTTGTGAACATTTCTATGCTATGCCTATATATTAAAACTTCAATGCGTTATATATTAAAAAAAAAAAATATTTTTGGCCCCAAAATTGGGGAGGCCCAGCTCTGTAGAGCTGTTTGCACCTCCCCAGGGCCAGCCATGTGTCTATATATACATATCAGAATCGTTCACAACGTTTTGCAGCGTTTCTATTCTCATTGATTCCCTCCACGGGAGGTAATTCTATTTGACGTGTCAAACGCTAAGTGTGAGTGCCTCCTCCCATTCTTATCTTTTCCTTCATTTCTCACCAACCAATTATTATAATTTTAACATGAATCAGCAGTAACAAATACAATTCGTTACAATTGATTTAAAGTTACTAATATGATCGGAGATAGTAAATTAGGTTACATTTTTTTGTTTGGTGATTGGGTCTTGAAAGTCCAAGATTTGGCAAAAGAAGGATGCGATAAAGAGATGGATCTTTATACAGGGTCTCTGATGGATCCAGACATCTATCGAACAGGGGGTTAGGAATATTTTTAATACTAAATAATAGCACATCTCTACGTTTTCTGTTTTTGTCCATTACTCCTCCCATATCCTCTCCTCATTCCATGATATCCTCACATGAAGAACAATGACACAGATAATTTATGAATAGTTGATAAACACCAAGTGACGTAACCCAAAATATAAAAATCGTAGTCAACTCATATTTTTCCTTCCAATAAGGATACGCGAGGAATCAAATGCTAGAACATTATTAGTAATTTTATAATCATTTGTTCAACACAAGATAAAGAAATGAAAATATGTGCATAATGTCATTTCCCCATTATATTATTTATTACTTCATATGCTTGGCTTGCACAATAAGAGTTGACCTTTATATATAATCAACAACTTGCAAAAAAAAAAAAAATTATAAAATATTTTAGAAGGTCGACACTATAGACACCCTAAGCTAATCTTTCACTTCATAAATACCCTTCATACAATTCTTGATTCTGCATTGATAACTTTCTGGAGTGCTAAACTTCAAAGAAAAGAATGGACACCACAAAGGAGTAAGTGTTCAAAATATATTCCATATTATGTTATATATGGATGTAATTAAGTCTCATTTAAACTCTAATTTATCTCTAATATTTACAGTCATCAAAATGTTGTTACCTTAGACGTTCATGCTGCCAAAGATTTGTTACATTCATCTGGTTACAATTATCTTGATGTGAGGTAATTAACAAAGGATTGAGATTCTCCAATTTCCTTCTTCATTTGTAATTTTCAACTGAATCCTAACTGAAGTCATTTTCTTTCTTTTGCTCCTTTTAATAGGTCAGTTGAGGAATTCAATAAAAGCCATGTTGAGAATGCTATTAATGTTCCCTATATGTTCAAAACAGAAGAAGGTAATATCTAATTGAATGACTGTATAGATCGTCTAGTCTTTGTTATACAATTAATATTACATCATGCATATAGTAATTTCTTAATCATATAGCATATATATTTGTAATGTAATGTATTCCAAATTTATCAACAGGACGGGTGAAAAATCCTGATTTTGTTAACCAAGTTGCAGCAATATGTAAGAGTGAGGATCACTTAGTTGTGGTAAGAACCTTTTAGTTTTCTAAAACATAAAACAATATGCAAGCATCTTAAAATAGGTTGATTTTTTTTTTATGTGTGACTATAATGGATTACAATTAATTCAGGCTTGCAATAGTGGAGGAAGATCAAGCCGAGCAAGCGTTGATCTCCATAACTCAGTAAGTCTATGACTATTATCAACCTCAAATTCTAAAAGAAATAGGATTATTTCTATCATCCTGATAAAACTCTTAATCTTTTCTGCAACACTAATTTTGTCTAAAGTCTAAAGCATATGTGATATGATGTGGTAAACGCAGGGATTTCAACATATTGTTAATATGGGGGGAGGCTATTCTGCATGGGTGGATGCTGGATTTGCAGGCGATGACAAGCCTGCAAACGAGCTCAAAACAGCTTGCAAGTTCCGTCCATAATTTTGTATGTATGGCTATGTATTTCTTTTCTACAAGTGAACAATGTGTTTTATGTAATATCTGAGTGCCTATCTTAGTCTTCTTTAATTTTATGAATATTGCCTAATTTAATTTTAAGTGAGGTCTAAGCTATCTTTGAGGGGGTTATATAGATCCAACCTCAGAGAGGTGGATAGCCTTAACCAAGGTGTGTAACAGAAAACCTGAAGGCTGTTCCATTCCCATCCCTGTCGGGGAGATGCCAACCATCTTTGAAAAATCTTGACTAATTTGCTCAATAATCAACGAAATTTGGTCATATAAGTAAATTTGTAAATTGTATCACAAGCTAATTTTTACTTCACTTGCAAATTTATTTACGTGGCTAAAATTTATTGATTGTTGGATAAATTCTTTAAAGGTAGGCTAAAAAAACCTTTTATTTTTTTAGCACGAAAATGTTAAAACTGTGTGTATCTTTCTGTGTAATAAATTGTATTCATATAAATGGAGCAGGGCCATGAATTTTTCTGTCCACAAGCATTTATAACATAGTTCTTCATTTTAGGTGCTTAAATAAGTTTCTCATGTATATATCTCACTGGTTTTATAATTTTTTAATAGTAATATTTAATAAACATTCACTCTATCTCATCCAGCGCCTAAAAAAATTACTAAATTTAATCCCTAAATAACTTGAAAACTGATGTTGACACATCTTGTTTGGCTGGAAAACACATGTAAAATACTAAAATGCCCTTCGGCAGTTAACTGCCGAGGAAGTCCAAAACCGGCTGCAGTTAACTACCGATGAAAACCTCGGCAGTTAACTGCCGATTCGATACTGCTACAAAACAGAACGAAGAACACACAACAATGGTATATAAATCCAAAACACAGTCAGAAATAATCAAAATCATCATGAATTGAAATGAGGGAAAAAAAACATAAATGAATCAAGAACACAATTTTCTAACCTTTGTTTCAAAATCGCTTTGAAATCTTGCAAGAGTAGATAGTAATGAAGGAAAGGGTTTGGAAGAGATACGGTGTTGTTTGGGAGCTGGTTTTTGGTTTGTACAGCCGGTGTGGTATGCTGGTTTCGCTGTTTAGGGGATGCTTGGCATTTTGGTTTTCTGCTTGGCCTAATTTGTTCAGGTTTCCTCGGCAGTTAACTGCAGAAGTTTTCCTAAGTAGTTAACTACCGAAGTTTTCCTAATTTGTTCAGGTTTCCTCGGCAGTTAACTGCACCTCTGTTTTTTTAATTCTTTTAATTCATCGGCAGTTAACTGCCGCGGGGGCATTTACGTCTTTTACTGGTGTTTCTCAGCCTTCTCATATGTGTCAACAACAATTTTCAAATAACTTGATTAATATGCATTCAATCTATCTTGCTTATAAGAAACTGCATTAGAAACACCATTAGTGGTAGCCAATTTATTTTTTCACCATACTCTCTTCTCAAGTGTCTTATTGAGTTTCGAAAATACTCATGTTCGAATTATATAATCCAAACGTCTTTTTAGGGATTTTCGGATTATATAATCCAAAAACCTTAAAAATTCAAGGAATTTTTTCAGACTATATATAAAATTCCAAAATGTATTACAATGCCTGTGTCAGCGCAAAAACGAAACCTGTATTGTTTAGATGACACCTTTTTTTTGGTAAATTGAGGAATCGAGATTGAGTTAAACATGCATCAAAACAAATCATAAGAAAAATATTTAATGCAAGCATATTAAGAAACATGAACGAAACATAGATTAAAAAGTAGTTGACCTTTGGTTTTTTTGCCTCGCATGCATAGTAATCAAACAACTATATCAACAACTAGTAGCCAAGTGCATTATAAAGATTAAAAACAAACAAAAAAGATTAAAACTAAGAAAGTAAAAATATTTACAAGTTTTGTCTGGTTCACTAGACAAGTTCGGCTTGCCTTGCGAATTTAGCAGAACAGAGAAAAGTATTACATGTTCAGAAAAACTATAAACAAGCGAAACCAATGTAATTTGACGCAGTCCCCTGCAACGACACCATTTGATAAAGATGATTTAGTTTATCCTCGCACATCAGTAAGTATTATGCCGATTTTATCAAAAATAAATTATCGAACCACTAAGACTGTGCTTAGCTCGATTTCGCATGTATTGACAGAATTTCTAAACAAGTTTTATAAAAGTGTTTTGTTGATGTGATCAAATGTAAACTTACCAAGATCGAGAAAGTTGTGTTGGGATTAGATTTCAATAGGTTGGTTGTTTCAATGATGTATGGGCGGGGGGATAGTTATACATGAATATATACCTACCCGCCAACACATAATGAGATGCAGCTGAACCGGGAACAGGCTGTCCGCATCTCTCTGCTCTACTTGGTGGGCATCACGCTCTTTACGGACAAGACCACCACCTATGTCAATGTGATATACCTCAAGTTCTTCTATGACCTTGAGCTGGTCAACGATTATGCATGGAGAGCGGCTTCCCTTGCTCACTTGTATAAGGAGCTTAACAATGAATATTGTTATCAGACGAAGCACCTAGCTGGATACGGGGCATTGTTTCATGTTAATAATGAAATTATTATTTAGTTAATAGTTAAACATATTTTTTTGTGTTGTCTACTGATACACATATGTCAATGTTAATGCATGTTTGGATACTTCAGCACTTTCAGGAAGTTGGGGGTAGGGAATTTTGGGGTGGATACAGAGATACAAAGGGAATGGTCGTACGAGATACGAAGAGATTAAACCTGAATCGCATCATAGTTAGTGGAGTTCTCTTCTACTTGTGCCATGCGACTTGCGGCACACATCCGTTCAAGCGAATCAGTCTTTACCCAGGATTACTCAGATACGAACCTCGCATGGTTCGTTTTCTTCCGTTGCGTGTGTTGCATCAGTTTTTGTAATGTCATTTTGGTTTGTCCTTGTTGTCATAATGTGAACTCCTTGTTGTCATGAAAGAAAGATTTGTTAAAGATAGTTCAATTATAATAAGAAGACATTTGATACATAATTTGAACTACTTGTCCGCATATCATTAGTTATTGATGATTCTACTGCTTATTTTTTTTTTTCAATTAGTGGTTCTTATATAATCTATGATTTATTTAATTTTAGGTGGAAGACTTCGAATCACCAAACGGAGTACAACATTCTTTTGAGTCTAATCATTTACATCAGGTTGATCAAGAAACTTTCTCGCGAAGGACCATCTATAGATAATTAGTTAAATTTTTCTCGCGAAGGACCATCTATAGATAATTAGTTAAATTTTCATGTTAGGAACTCAAGAAACCTCTTTGTATCATTTGTTTATGTTTTTATTGAATCATTTTATATGAATGTAAAATTCATATTTTAGTTTGTGGTTTAGATTTTTGATCTGGAATTGGAGAGAGTATAATATTATATTGCATGTTTTAGGTATGGACTGCATAGACCGCATTAGAAACCACAGAACCACGACTGCTTTCATTAAGCGAGAGCGGATGCAGAAGGCTGTAGAAGAAGGGAGAGTGGACATGCGTAGGGGTAGGAACAATAGTACTGATAGATCTGGACCATCTTAGGGGCACGAGTTTGAGCCCCAACCTCAACAACACTATGTTGAGGAGGAGGATGATGATTCAAACAATTTTCATCCAATATAATCCTTCACCGTCTGAGTACTCTAATTAATCTCTACGTATTATATAATCCAAATCAGGAAAAATCATTAAGTGCAACTAAGAATGTTCGTTATTCAATAAAATTAAGGTGTTACATGTTTTTGTGAGAAATGTTAAACTTAAAACTTGTGAGTGAAAATATATTTGAGAGGCCAATCACCAGGAACATCATAATATTTAAGAAACCATATACAGATTATATAATCAGTATGCTATTTGTTTTCAATTAAAGTGGAGTTGTGATGCATAAATTTAAATGCTCTAACTAATGAAACCAAAATTTGAATTTTAGACATTATGGTCTAGATCAATCAACATTCCGGTCCCTGCCCCTACCCACTCTCCCTTCTGCTACAACCTTCTACATCCGCTCTCAGTTAATGGATGCAATCATGGTGGTTCTATAGTTTCTAATGTGGTCTATGTGGTCCATATCTAAAACATGCAAAATCACATATACATACAATTTATAAAAATTCACAAAGTAATCAAATTACATCATATACCGAAGCAGTGCGGGTTATATAATCCAAACCAGGAACAATCATTAAGTGCAACTAAGAATGTTAGTTATTGAATAAAATTAAGGTGTTGCATGTTTTTGTGAGAAATGTTAAACTTAAAACTTGTGAGTGAAAATATATTTGAGAGGCCAATCACATGAGCATCATAATATTTAATAAACCATTTATAGAAGAAGCAATTCGGATTATATAATCTATATGCTATTTGTTTTCAATTAAAGTGGAGTTGTTATGCATAAATTTTAATGAAACCAAAATTTGAATTTTAGACATTATGGTACCATGACTTGCCGTTGTTGTCATAATATTGTCAAATTCATGTGATACAAGGGGGTTAACTATATATTTTATTCCAACAAAGGAATTGTGTTGCTGTCGCATGATGAATGTCAACTCAACTTAAAATTTCAAATGTTTAAGAAAACTATATATCAACTCAAAGTAACTACTTCTCAAATAGTTTTTCTCATCAATTGTTTGTCAAATTCTTTTCTTGCGCCATTTTTCAGCTTCATATAAAAAATATATATGTAGTATATATTTATTTTTGTCAAAGATGGCTGATAATTCAGAAAGCAATGAAATTCATCATGAGGTAGTTTTAGATGTAAACAGTGATACCTCAGAAAACAATGAAGAGTCAGGCATCAAAGACTCTGTGCCCCTTCTCAAAAAGGTAACTTTTCTTTCCTTCTCTAGAAGGCATCCCTTAAGTTTTTAGTCTCTTTTTGGATCATTTAATTTCATTTATGTAGAGCTTGAAAATTTAATTTGAAATTACAAAAAAAAAATTGGTTTTGTTGGATATTGAATATAGTTGGTAGCAGAAGTGGTGGGAACATACATGATGATATTTGCAGGGTGTGCTGCTGTTATTGTGAATCTTAACAATGATCATGTAGTAACACTTCCTGGAATTGCATTTGCTTGGGGATTCACTGTTATGGTTTTGATTTACTCTGTTGGTCACATTTCTGGTGCTCATTTCAACCCTGCTGTTACCATTGCTTTTGCTTCCACTAGAAGATTTCCCTTCAAGCAAGTGAGTTGAAATACATCTTATGCAATATGCATTTGGTTATCTAAAATAAAATTGGAAGGAATCTTAATAAGGGTTAATTATGTTTCTAGTCCCTATAAAATAGCGACCTTGTAAGTTTAGTCCCTACTTAATTTTAATAGCATTTTTAGTCCCTAATTTTGTTTTTCTGCACTGAGTATTAGTCCCTACTCAATTCAAATTTGTTTAATTTATGCTTAAACTCTTAAATTTTTGAACAATTTTTTGCTGACATGTTTAGAACATTACTAAAAGTTCGTCCGCAAAAAATTATTGCAAAATTTGATTTCTACATCCAGATTTTATTACTTTTTATCTTTAACTTTTGTCGTTTTAAAAAATTCATATTTAATTCATTTCATGTCAGAAAATTCTAAATTTTAGTAAACGAACCTTTCATAGTGTTCTAATCTTGTCTCAAAAAAATCGTTCAAAAATTTAAGAGTTTAAGGATAATTAATCAAACTTTGTTTTAGCAGGGACTAAAATTATAAGTAATTTTTTTTTGAGCAATGCTATATCTCTAGAAAAATAACATCAAGAATTCTTCAAGAATAAAGAATAGCCAATCACAATGCACTATTTGCCACAATTCAAGGAGGTGTGGCTGAAAAATAGGAAGTGGACAAATAAATCATCCAATTAAAATTTGCCAACTATTTCTTGAAAAATTCTTGAAGATATTTTTCTTGAGAAGTAGCATTTTCCTTTTTTTTTATAGGGACTAAAAATGCTATTAAAATTAAGTAGGGACTAAACTTACAAGGTCGCTATTTTATAGGGACTAGAAATATAATTAACCCTCTTAATAATCAAAACATGCATGTGGATGATAAGTTGGACATACCATTAGTAATTACCCTAAAAGATAGCTTTAATCATCCACAAAATAATGACTCTATTAATAAATGCATCTTTTTCATTCTTCTGAACCAACTCATGTTAATTAAGGTTTCAGTTTCAACAACTAAATTGTCTTATATTATTGAATTTTCATTCATTTTAACTTTGTTGAAGGTACCAGCTTATATGATAGCTCAGGTCCTTGGATCCACATTAGCAAGTGGAACCCTCAGACTTATATTTAATGGTGAAGATGATCATTTTATTGGAACACTTCCAGCTGGTTCTAACTTGCAAGCTTTTGTAATCGAGTTCATATGCACTTTCTTCCTTATGTTTGTAATTACTGCAGTAGCCACCGATAATAGAGCGGTAATGTTTTCTACTCTTACTAAATAAATTGGTTTGCAACTATTGACTCTTATTTTTTATCAAACATTTTGATTATATTTGTTTAACAAATTGGGGTTGAACATTTTGATTAAATATTTTTTATTGGTTACTTAAACTGACCAACTTATGATTAAACTTATATAATGATATCTTTGGGAATAAACTAATTGGAAGAAATTCTTCAAAATAGCAGTGGTATGAATTTCATATTGTCATCAAATACTTAATGCATATTTTGAATACTTATTCGTATTTATATCTAATTTTTTACTTTATTCGTATTGAATCTATATAAAATGTTGTCATGTTGGTGTCATGTTGTACCCTGCAGTGCAGAGTGTCATCTATGTAGTCTGTTATTTGTTCCAACGACTTTTGGAATGAAATTGCTAGAAGTTTTCATACCCAAAAAAATAATATTAGAAGTTTACATTGCAACACCTACGCAATCACATGCCATGCGCATCAAAACATATAATAATTCAAATAATTTTAAATTGTTTCATGGATTTTGTTTATATATTTTTGTGAATTTTTTTCATTTTTTTTTTTTTTGCAGATTGGTGAATTAGCTGGACTTGCGATTGGGTCTACAATAATAATAGATATATTGTTTGCGGGGTATTAACTAATCTTAAAACCTAATTGAATATATTTTTTAGTGAAGTTTGTACACTTAGCGTGTGTTTGGAAGGGCTTCACTTTTTTCAAAACCACGGTGGCCCAAAAGCTCCACTTTGGAGCTTCATAAAATCACGGTAGGAATGCTTTGATAATCACGCCCACCGTGCTTTTGGGGCTGTAAACTCGGTACCAAACACACACATAATATATAACTCTTTTGTAGAGGTGTCAAATGGGCTGACCCGGCCCGGGCTCGAGAGGCCCGACTACATAAATGGGCCAGCCCGGCCCAGCCCATTTAAAATTGGGCTGCAGATTCTATGACCCGGCCCGGCTCGTTTATTTTTTACTTTTAAAATTTATTCACTTTTTTATGCACTTTTAATATATTAGTCACTCACCACTATTTTTTTGCTAAAACATGATTAGATGGACATAAAAGTGTAAATAATTTTTACATTAACATTGAATATTAAAGAAACTCTAGATTATTCATTCAATTAAATCAAATTAATAATTTATAAACTTTAAAATTTTAAAACTTTAAGCTAAATTCATTAATTTTTATTTATTTAAATATTTTTTATTAATAAATTTTAAAATAGTTGATAATTTTTTTCAAAAATATACTATTTTTTTAACAAAAATCAAATTAAATAGCAATAATGGGCCAGCCCGGCCCGGCCCAATTTTTTATGGGCTAAATGGGCTTGTGCCAAAAAAAACGAGTGTGTTTTTGGGCTAGTTCTTGAGGCCCGGCCCAAAATTTTGGGCTAATGGGCCGGCCCATTAGCCCAGCCCATTTTTGACAGCTCTACTCTTTTGGAAGCAAAAGCAGATTTATAACTTATGTGTGTGTGAAATTATATTTTACAGACCAATGACAGGAGCATCGATGAATCCAGCAAGGAGTTTAGGACCTGCTTTTTTATACCATAATTATACAGGATTATGGATATATTTGATTGCACCAATTCTAGGAGCTTTGCTAGGTACATGGACTTACAATTTCATCAGACAGACAAACAAGCCAACGTGCGATGAGCTCCCTAAGATTGAGCTCACCAAGATTGTCCCTTTCCTCAGAAGGAGCAGGTCGTAGCAGAGTAAAATGATTCCACAACAAATCCAAGTGTGCCCACAATTCCATCATGTATTAGGGTTTAAATGTTTTGATCTGGTTTGGATTGTCATATATATAACACTGAAATATACTTAGGAAAGTGAAATGAGCATATTCTTCTTATCATTCATCAATTTGTAAGAAATGTAGGACCTTTGTCCAGGAATAAAAGCATGTGTGTCCTTTCTCCTGAAGTCAAGGCTATCAAACCCCCTCTTAGCTCACACATTCTGAAATTCACAGCTAACATTTTTAGAGAAAGAAAGGTGGTGATATGAGTCTTCTAAATTCTAATTTTTGTTTGCTGAAGTGTTTGAAATCAACGGAACACCACGAGCCTTTTATTGTTTGCAAGGCCAGAGACCCTTTCCTACAATAGCCTCTCCATTGACTCCTTGTTAAGAGTCAATGGCTATTAATAAAAATAACAAATTGGTATCCTAATCATTTAAAATAATTGGTTCTTAGATTGTATTTTAACAAGGGTTTTGAACATCTTATGAAGGGAAAATGAAAGGATATGCAAATCACAGGTTGGAATGCTTTAGAAGAACCTAAAAGTAAAACATAATTTAACATGGTGGAATAAACATCGTTTTAGAGAGTTGGATAGAAATATTGATAAGCTCTCAACTCTCAAGGAGATAAGATCAAATGGATTTGAAAGTACAAAAAACTAGTTTGGGTGAAAGGAGAAGTTCGATTACGATAAAAAGCTCCATGGATCACTGACGAGAGTGAGACTAACTCCAAATATTTCCATGTTGTCACAAACATTAAGAATCAGTTTGTCGCACATCATAGACTAAAATAATTTCTTCATTGGCAAAGCAACAGTTTAGCTATATTTCATTTTCTCACAATATTACAATATAAATTAGTGAATCACATTATGCATCTCGTGGCATTAAAATTTACATTGTGATTACAAATGAAATTTGAGAGAGAAAGAGGGGGGAAAAAGAATGAGACATTAGGATTACTCACTAAACATATATATAGGTCACGTGTCAGAACATACAAGGTTAAACTGTTGGACAAAAACTTACTTCAATCACTGGAACAATGCCTGTGAAATCAGAAGTCTCAACTTTGTGCTGGAAGACTGTTCAAAGTTGCAGGACTGCGAGCAGATGCTACCCTTTGCCTTGTTCTTGGAATTATTACAGGCCTACAAAATACTAGAACAAAAATTAATTCTGTCAAGAATGTCATCATGGCGATCCATATAAATATGCTCAGCTTCCAATGCCAAATGATCCTTTTGAAAAAGGGAAGTTCAGACTCAACAACAAGAGATGCATCATATATTTCTGGAATGCCAGCACCAGGTTGATATTCTGGTCGTTGCTCAAGTGTCACTTTCAAGCACGAAGTAGGTATATTCCCTTCAACAAAACCTCTCATCTTGACATTCAGAATCTGGGTTTCGGATGTATAGCCGGTAATGAGTGGAGCAATCTTAAGGAAAGTCATGATTAGGTGGATAGGTTCGCTTCTGAATCTTAACATGGAAGGTTGACTCAAGCTTGCAATAGTTTTACCATTAGACAATAGAAAATCCACCCTGGCCTATAAAGAAACAAAGAAACCAGAGAAGAAACACAAAGTAAGAATCATGAAACTCTGAACTGCAATTATCATCAGCAGTTTAACTTCTACAAGACTCACAGTATGGTGCAAAATTACAAAGAAATGACAATTTCTACAGCATGCAAGAAGAGTATACTAGAAGAAATCATAAAAATTACCACAAAAAACATGTATCTCCTGTATTAATCGTGTGCAAGCATTACAATTCATAAAAATATGATAATGTGTATCACTAGAAATCAGTTTATACCCTAAACATTTAAATTTGTGTGAATCACTGTTTCAGTCCTTGATAGCGTAGTAGTCAAGCAAAATAGTCTTTCAAACTATTAAGATTTCAGAATGATTTCCTAAAACTAAAACATTTCAATCACATTAGCTATTTGGGTCGGTTGATTAAGTTCCTAAAATTGTCTCGAATGAACTATTGTTACCAAAGATTTTCAATTTGAGAAATTCATTTTAGAATATCACTAATTTCATGGATCAAGCTGTCAACTCCTACAATTGATGAGACTAAGACTAAGTTGATGATTCACTCCTTGAATTCAAAGAAGATGCTGAAGAAGTAAAATAACATAATGACGGTAAATGAAACTTTACTAAGAAATTCATGGCAATTCGGGAAGCAAAATTCTATTTAGTGAATGTTTGAAATGACGGTGTTTCTGACGAAATTAGTGTGTGATTTTATTGAGGCTCCAAAGTGTAGCTTTTGCCAAAATCATGAAGCACACCATGATTCCGCCAAACTCACCATCAATTCAACCATGCACACAACGAAATGAACCGGATAGAGATAAGCAATCACCTGAAAGACCCCAAGATTTCTGTTATATCCCGACTCCGGCACTCTCAACGAAACAATAACTTTCACTTTATGTCTAGAAGGTATAACCCTTTCACCCATCATCATCCCCTTCCCAACTTCAACACCATTCTCATAACCTTTCCCCTTAACAACACCATCACACGATATAATCGGAACATAAGCAACAGGACTAAGCTTAGTATAATCAAAATTCAAAACTTCCTTCATCCGAATCGGCTTCTCCACAAAACACTTCATCAAAATTCCACTAAACACAAATGAAGAAACCAACAAACCAACCAAAACACAACAAACATAAATTGACCACAATATTCCCCATCCAAACCTTAACATTAAACTCCAAATTGATTCATTTCCTTTATACAATTTCCTAACATATGGTTCAATATATCCAAACACAACACTCCAAATTCTCAACATACTCCCAAAGATAATATCTTTCCCCAATTTCCTTATCCCAAAAGGATCCATAAAGAATAAGCAACAACGAAACATGAATGATAACGGATAAGTTATAAACATGAAAATTAACTTAATTTGAAACTCTAATGCTTTAATTATCAATCCTGCTATCAATTCCAGAAAACTCGAAGATGAATCATCGAGTCGTGACACCGAGTCAACCGAATCGGAAGCTAACTCATCGTTTGTAGCTGTAGTTATTGTAGAATTTTCGTCGTTCTCTTCAATTGCGTGAATTGAAGGTAGTGAAGTGCTAGGATTTTTCTCGGTGAAATTTTCATCTTGTTTGAGATGCCTCCACCTTGGCTTATGACGGAAGCTTCTTCTTGAGGAATTAGGCGAATCAATATCGGTGCTGGAATCGGAGGTTTGGTTATTTCTGAGGCGAATTGATCGGCGGCGGAGTGTGGTGGCCGGAGAGGGTGATGGTGGGGTGGAATGTGAAAGAGTGGGATCGGAGGTGGAAGTTTCCGGTGGGTCCTCGGCGGAGCATTGGTGAAGTGCGTCAGAGAAAATGTCATCGTCTTCTTGTTCGTGAATTGATGGTAACGAGTCCATTTAGATTCTGAGTTTTGGACAAGAAGAGACAATAGATCTTTTTTCTAAAAAATATTATGAAAAATTGAAAAACAAAGATGACAAAAATTACCTATATCTTTCATAAAAAACACCTATACACGTGGAATGCATGGTTTTTTTTTTTTGAGTAAATTACATTTCCCTCCCCTCAAATATGCTTGAATTACACTTTCCTCTCCTCTTATGCTAAAATATACACTCCCCCTCCCCTCTTATTCAAAACATATTAAAAAACATTTCAATCCCCTCCCTTAAGAGAAGAATGAATTACATTCCCCTCCCCTCTTATGTTAAAATCTACACTTTACTCCCTCAATATTTTTTATTTTATTTTTTATAATCTACGAAAAAAATAATAATCTAACACACTTCGAAAAAAATAGTATTGCGGGTCTATTTTAATATAATAAAAAAATGAATACATATTTTTCGCTATTTTTTATTCACAATTTTATTAGCATGTAGTTTTAAACCCTATTATAAAATATGAAACAACCTAAAATAAAATTAAAATATGTGAAAAATTACTAATGACAATAAAACATGGTTATTTAAAAGTTAGTTTCTATACTCTAAATTATAAAATCAATAGCTAAATATTTAAATTTAATTATCAATGACATTTAAATTATGAAGAAATGAATTAATTTTGCTTAAATGGTGGTTCAAAATTAATATATATCATAAAAATATTTATTTATGTTAAAATATATTAAAGTGTAGTGCATAATTAATTATTAAGGGATGAGGTTGTAATTCAAGCATCTTATAAGGGATGGGGTTATAAATTTTACTTTTCAAGGGAAGGGAGTGTATATTTTAACATAAGAGGGGAGGGGAGTGTAATTCAAGCATCTTTGAGGGGAGGGGAGTGTAATTTACTCCTTTTTTTTCCTTCAAATAATAAATTAAAAATATACTTAGACCAAGTGTATGTTTGATATCACATATTACAAATAACAATGATCCATCGTTCCTTCAAAAAAAAAAAAAAATCCATCATGATTTTGCAAAAATTATAAAGTGTAGTTTTTAAAAAATCACGATGATTCAACGTTATTTTGACATACTCACTGTGATATCAAACATATATTAACCGTGTCTTCTAAGTTTAAACAATTTATAATGGTCTCTTAAAAATAATAATTAAAATTTTGACATACTCACTGTGATATCAAACATATATTAACCGTGTCTTCTAAGTTTAAACAATTTATAATGGTCTCTTAAAAATAATAATTAAAGAATGGTTGATACTTCGATATTTTGTGCATGTTAATCTAGTACTAGTATTTTGCGTTGCAAGTTAGGGAACTTGTTGCCTTTGAATTGTATTCCTTGAGCTTGACTCCAAGTTGTATGAATAATATTCTCTTTTTTACTTATTTTTTACGAAAGATGGATAATATTCTTGACTTGTGTTAAAAGAAGATATATAGGAATTTGGAATCATTATGTAAGAAGATCCTTTCTTTTTTCTCAAATTTTTAAGGTGAGTTCATCCAGAAATAAGCAAAAGTAGTTGTTCAAGTTGTTCATGCATTACTACAAATTTAGCTTCCTTTTTTTACCGAAGGCCAAGGCCAACGCATTTATCTAATCCTCATCCTTTTGCTAGTATTTGTTTTTGTATTGCTTAATTGGTTTTAAACAAAATGCATCCAAATCAGGGTTTTTCTGGCTTTTAAAAGAAGATAAATGTTAACTTGTGCCTAACTTATGCTCTTGGGACACAATGCTCTTGGGACACAAGTTTAGAAACTGTGCATTCAATTTAGTTATGTCATTGGTTGACAATCAGAAACAATATAACCATCTTTGGTTGACAATCAGTAACAATCCATATTTCTGCCATTTAAATTAACTGGTTTAGCATACATAACATCTATTAAACAAGTCAAGCAGTATGTTGAAAAAATTGATCCAACAGTTTCAGTTAAACAGTTACACTGCACCTGCTGCAGTTACTGTTCCGGTAACCTAATCCCACATCCTAGTTTCAAAATGTAGCTTAGTTTTGACCTTGCTTGTGTTCACATTCACAAGGGGCTACAAATCTAGGGTTAGTCTGTTAGTATTCCTTTTATGTAACGTGTTTTCTATGGTATTTTAAAAATACCTGAACATAAAATCCTGCAATATAATAATAGAATTAAAGTATACCAGGTAATATCAATGGAGACACCAAAGAAACTAAGTGCTAAGTTATACTTTCTTGACCTTTTCAGCTCGTCCAAAGAATACATCTGTATTCAAAATATAGTCTGAGAATAATCAGGAAACATGAATTGTACATAACAACTTGTCTCCTTAACGTGCTAGATTAACCATAAGTTCTAAAAAGACAACTCTAGAAGACAACAGTATCAAGCATCATTCCAAGAGTTTGAACGATGTTAGAAGACATCAAATTTGAGACATGCTCTTCGAGGTGCTTCTTGGCATCTTGTCTTCCAACATTTGCTATTGCAAGTTTCTCGGGTGTCAGCTCATCTTCCTCTTGAACAGCCTTGTTGTATTTGGTAGCTAAGCTTAGCATTTCCTACATTTCAAATTAATTGAGATCTATTAGTATCTAGGGACTGTTTTCAGCTTTATTTCCATAAGTTCTCCCTGAAAGCTTATGAAACTTATATGAAAATTGTTACTTTATTTTATATTTTGTTATAGAAATACTGAAATAGCTTATACATATGCACATATATTATAAGTGTTGAATGTTATAAGCGTCCGTTTTTAAATCTAAAAATCGGCATAAGAAAATTATGCAGCAAGTTTATTTGATTAATCAGATAGGCAACAACCCACATTACACGCTGCATCTTAAAATTACCTGAACAGTCTGTTCATTAGTTTTGGAATGTGTATCAAATCGCCTAAGTGTCAAGCCATCAGTCCATTTCTTTTTGTGAAGATTAAGCAGCATCTTCTCCTCGAGTTCATTCTTCCTGTAATTGATGGCTATGGAATAATAATGCCGGTTCAACCCATGGATCAATGCCTAAAGAGAGGTAATATGATACGTCAGAACTAGTAAAAAGAAGTCCAAAATAATACATCCAAAAAAATTGTATGAATATCGAAAAAGAAAAAAGTGTTTTGAGTTACGCACCTGAATGGATGGTTTATTCAGATGTCCCAGATTGGAAGTTGTCTGCCTTGGTTCTTGTCCAAGCATCATTGTCTGTGGATTGATCAATCGAAAAGCATCAATCACCACCTTTCCTTTAACACTTTGAATTGGATCCACAACTACAGCCACGGCTCTCTGATTCAAAGCCTCAAAACTCTGCAGTACACGAGCAATTTACTTGTATTAACCAGCAGCACCAACCAATAACTAATTAGAAACAAGTCATTCTAACTAACCACTAGACCTAAATGAAAACTTCGATCAACGTAATTCAAATTTTTGGTTTATAAAATAGCCATTAGTTGGCACTTGGCAGTGCATTTTTTTTTTTTTTTTTTGAATCGATGGCAGTGCATTTCATGACACTAATTTCAATTATCAAGACAATGGTTTGTTTCCACTGATAACAGAAAATATTTTATATTAAGATTAAGAGCTCCTTATTTGAGGGATCAGAGCAGGCTTCCATGCTTAAAAAATATTGACTTTCTAAGAAATCAGGATGAAATCTAAGATTTTCATTCATTAAATGGCCCCGACAAAATCTAACAGTTATGAACCTAAAATCCCTTTAAAAACAAGATTACAACTGCAATGGACCGGCATAACTTGCATGGGTGATTTAATCCTTAAATTAATCAAACTCATTTAAGAGTACTCTATCAGATAAGCTGCCACAGAGAATACTTTGCACGCTGTTTGGATTGGGATTGTGTGCAGTGTGACTGAACCACACCTTGGTGATCCAGATTTCAATGCCGATTTTATTTTTTTAAAAGCTGTTGAAATTTGGTGCCTAATTCATCCTTACAAAACTGGCTTGTAAGGTGAGGAGTGTGTCCTATCTATCCGATGTGGGGCTAAATCCACCCCCTCAAAGGCAACACAATGAAGGTGTTGGAGGCTGCAATGAAGGCAAACCAAAGCCCGCAATTTAGGCGACTAGGGGAAGACCGCAGTTAAGGCGGAATTTCCAACAAAAGCCAAAATACCAAGTTTGAACTCTGGACCGTCTGATCTTGATTGGACGGTACATATGTGGTTGGCTGCATCCAGCCACAAGGTTGTGACTGCACGCAGCCCAGATCCGATCTTCTTGGGGAAACTAAGCATACAGTGCATACTATAGGCAGCAGTATATATCATAAGCGAGCAAACAACCTAAGTCACAGTGGCTATTATGATGAGACTGATAATAGGTTCATAAGTCAGAGTTGTTACGATATGAGGATTGGTATAGTGGGTTGGCAAAGTTGGGATGCTATATTGTTCTCTTTAATTTTCAGAAAGAAATCCATTAACTAATGTTCTTTCCACAAAACTTTTCCAAAAGAGAGTAAATTAGGAACCAAAAAGAGTGTTCAGCAAAATAAGAAACTTAAATCGAAAAACAGAAACATTTTAGAAGTTTATTCACGTCAAAGAGATTCACGGAAAGAAACCACTGAAAGTAAATTAATAACTTCCAAACCATGTCGTCAAAAATTATAATAATCACTAAAATCAAAACTATCTAGGTTCAACCGACACATAAATACTTTGGATTGGACAATGGTAGATGCAGAAACAAGACATAAAGGACCATAGTAGAACCTGCTGTGTATTGATGTCAACACCAGACAACCAACAGCCAAATCCAGGATGTGAATGATACCAGCCAACAACCATCTCTGGTCTGCAACACAATCAAGCAACAACTAACATGAATAACACAATTTTTGGATAAACAACTAAATTAATCCTTAGCCATATAAGTGCTTATATATAAGCTATTTCTATAACAACAGATAAAATAAAGTCAAATTGTTTTCATAAGCTATCTTGAACATCGCAACTTATGCAAATAAGCTTAAAACTATTTATGAACGATGCCATGAACTATTTCCATAAGCTCAAACAAGTGTTATGTCAGTAGCTAAGTTCAAATAAGTCAATCCAAACGGACCTTAAATTCACAGATCTTAGCATAATTTCGAAAACAAAATACCTTCCAGTTTGTTTGAGCATATCAAGCATATTAGTCTGAAAAACATGATCAACAGCTTCAACACTAACACCAGTTCCACTCTGTGGCATTGCAAACACATCAACAACACGAACTGTATACTCATCCACAAATTCTCCCAGCATCAAACCCATAACCTCCATGGGTACACCAGCTCTGCCTATTATAGATAAAAAAAAAACACAAATTGATGAAACCCTACTTTTGAAAATGAAATACCCATGATTTAATTAAGTTAAAATTGAAACTTTATTATGATTAAAAAAACGAATTGACAAAACCCTAATTATGAAATTGGATAGCCCATGATTTGAATAGGTTAAAGATCGAAACTTTACCGTGTTTAAGCATCTTGAGAAGTGCGAGGGAGGAGATGTAGACTTGTTCGGATGAATCTAGGGTTGGGGAATCTGGAGGTGGATGACCTAGGGCTCCACCTGCACCTGCGAACATTCTTTGAAGCCTTTCCATGATGAATCGATGAATCTGTGTTGGGGTTTTGTTTTGGAATTAAAATTTGAAGATTTTTGAAGTTGAAGTCGATGGCGAAGTAAAGTGGGATTGAGAAATAAGAACTTTTGATACACTTTAATATTTCTATCTCTGATTCGGATCTTAAGGAAATACTCGCTAAATATAAATCCTTTTTAAATTATTAGATGCATTTATTTTTTTTTCAAAACATACTCTCAATTAATACTATGTGTCATGAAATAATTTAATACACATTCGAACAAAGAACAATTTTGTAATATTAACATACAAAACAGACACATTAATTACACTCACAATTTTTTTAAGAAATGTAAAAAAGGCAATGGCTGCTTACATTAAGGGACGTAGTAATTTACCAATCTTCCTATGATTTATTTGGTTAATTACTTTTTACTCTTTATTGATTTTTGAGATTTTTTTTATTTTTATTTTACCAAGTACCGTTTGTATAGCAATAAAATGCATATTTTTATTTAAACATTTTGGTGTCTGGTATTTTAAAAAAGATACAGAATCCTTAAAAAAGAATGTAAAAAAGGCAATGGCTGCTTACATTAAGGGACGTAGTAATTTACCAATCTTCCTATGATTTATTTGGTTAATTACTTTTTACTCTTTATTGATTTTTGAGATTTTTTTTATTTTTATTTTACCAAGTACCGTTTGTATAGCAATAAAATGCATATTTTTATTTAAACATTTTGGTGTCTGGTATTTTAAAAAAGATACAGAATCCTTAAAAAAGAATATAATTAACATTTGTTTTTGTAAATTCTTTAAAAAAAATTGTTTTTGTAAATTTTTATATCTAATTTAAATAAAATATTCATTTATTTATACCGATATATAAAGGGAATACATAATTTTGTGTTAGCTTTTTATCTTTCAATTATACTCATCACTTAAAAACTATTTTAGTTTCAATTTTAACCCTTAAAAACTATTTTAGTTTCAATTTTAACCCTTTTACTTTATTATTTAGATTATTATTTAAAAAAAAAAAAAAATTTTGTGGTGGCCAGGGTTCGAACTCCAGACCTTACATATATTATTTAAAATAGGAACAAAATCACTTCAATAAGAATTTAAATTATTAATTAAAAAATAATTAAATCCCATTAAAATAAGAGAAGGAACAATATTTGACATTCTTAAAAGAATTTATTTTAATTTTAAATATATCTGATCATAGTATTTGTCAATATTGATTAAACACATTATAAAAGCGGATAAAGAGACGCATTAGTTTTCATCTTTTCTTTAGCTTTAATAAAGGGGAGAGATGTATTTTAAATGTTAATTAAGGGTAAATGGAGACTATGGTCTTTGACTTTGCACCTGTTACAAAAGTTTCTGACTCACGATTAAATACAAAGTAACCGCTCGATGTAGGGACGGATCCAGAAATTTTGAAAAATGGGGGCACCAATTTTTTTTTTGAAGCATTAAATACATGACATTTCATGCATCCGTCCCGGACTAAGTCCACCTAAATCACTACATGCATGAGACCCTGACTGGATGTATACTTCCGTTATCAGTTTAATCTCTGACGTTAAAAACTTCTGCTAACTAATGAGGTGACAAATGTTTTGTCATGACAAGATACATGATGTGTCACAAGTATTAAAGTGAAAGTAGAGAACCGAATTGAAGGACAAAAACAGGCAGTTAGAAATCCCTAAATCCTTAAATCTTTGTATTCATCCGACAATAATTGGAACTTGTATAAATGTCGGGGTAAAGTAAGTTTACTCACTTTTTTTTAAAGAAATAAATTCATTTCATTCGAGATAATGTTTGTATTTGTAATATAAGTTGGAACAAAATCAAAACTTGAGAACTAGTATACAACCCTAACTCTCTTGTAAGAGTCTGAGCAGCAAGGTCGGCTTGTCTCATGAAAAAATCTAACCTATAGTTTTGATTATCACTCAAGAAAGCAATACAAACACGTGCAAACTCGGTAACATCAGAGAGATTTACATTGATGCGATCAACAACAGTTTGCAGTCGAGCTCGATTAAAGCTTCTATAAGTCCCATAGCTTCGCCTCTTTCGGAGAAAGGAGTTAATGCTTGTGTAAAGTTTTTGCTCGGGTGAATTCACCTCTGTCATTGCAGATGCATATTCCAATTCCGTATCTATGTTGATAAAGTAGAGCTGCGAACATCTGACTTATTTCAAGAGATTGTTACAGATCGGCCCGATTCCATCTACTTACCATGTCCCTTGCAGCTTTGATAAAACCCTATACAGGTTTCTCAATACCGTTCCAAACCTTCTTGTTTCTCCGCGTCAAAATCGTCCAAATCTACATCGCGACATCACAACACTTCTGTTCCTGCAAGCCTGACAGCAGACCAAAGAAAATCTACATCGCGACAACAGTATTTCTATATGATTTTGTTTTTACTACATTGTTCTAGAACGATCTAAAATATTGTCACTACAATGAAAGTGTTTATCTACCACGCCACATAGGACTATTGTCAACTGTTTGAGGATTTACATCTTCTACGGTCACTGCATTGTACAATTGTAGTAAAGGATATTTGTATCCCAGTTTTAGAGTCGTGGCCTTAGGAATTTGTTAAGTGGAAAAGCAATAATAACATTTGTTTACCAAACATGGAATTATCTCTCAATAAGAGTACCTATTCAATATCATGAGGAATGCTAGCAATAGACTTTCTTTATAGGTAATATTATAATAATGATTTTAAAAAAACTTACAGTTGTAATCAGATACTAAAATATAAATGTAACCAAAAAAAAAGATACTAAAATATAAATTGACCAATTCCCAAAATCTTCTTCTTAATGAACTTGAGGGGTAATCTTGGCGCAACTGGTAAAGTTGTTGTCATGTGGGCTCAAGTCCTGGAAACAGCCTCTTGTGTAAAAAACAGGGTAAGGCTACGTACAATACACCAAATGGTGATACCCCTTCTCGGACCCTACGTATGCGGGAGTTTTAGTGCACCAGGTTGCCCTTTGCCCTTATCTTCTTCTTAATGAACTTATAGACACATCCTCATATCAAATATGTACATCTAAGCAACTCAATTTTCTTAACTATTGATCAAAAGCATACAAAACTTCTTTGAATTTGATACATTGTGAATTTGTGATTGTGACTGTAATAGTAATTAGTTGATTGCATTGCACAAACATCATCACAAAGTAATAAACCTAACATTTCTTGCATATAACATATATAATTTCACTTACATGACAAAATCTAACCATATACTAAACCAGAGAAACTCATAGACTCTAATTGAGTAATGAATCACAAACTATTTTACATTGCTTCAGACTCTCAAGTATAAACTTGTTCATAAATCTTTTCACCCAGCATCAGAATTACAAACTTCATATACTTTTCCAACTCCTGCTTCTTGATTTCAAACTCATCAATTTCAGCTAATTAATCTTTATCAAGCCATTCAATAGTTTCCTCCGCTACCTTCTCAACCTTTTCACTCTCTCCCTCATTTGATAAAACATAATTCTCAAACAAGTTTTTTGCCTTCACCTTAGCTTCTTCCTCAATTTCTTATCCTCTACCTTATTCCTCTCTCCACCCCCCTCACCATCCTCCTGATCTCTTCTGAACTCAACCTTCCGACTTTGTTGGTGATAGTCATCTTTTCCAACCGTTTTTTCTTAACTTTAACAGTAGCCTCCAAAACAGCATCAACATCAAAACAAACATCGATATTTGGAAGCTTTCTAGGTGTTGAAGAGAATCCATAGAGCTCAAATTTACCAAGCAAAAAGGTATCCTCAGTCTTAACTCCTCCTCCATACACTTTGATCAAAACGCTATCTTGACTATGATATAGCCTTTCTCTTTCAAAAGTTGAATCTTTGGAATTCTACCAAGACCCTCCTACCTTAACCTTCCAAAAGCTTTATAATTCTCACCAATGTTCAAGTCTTTCTTGTACATTCTCTTTAACAATTCAACGAAATGGTTCACCAAATAGTTATCAAAATTGACACCACCCAAATGAGTATCCCCTAATGTGTCTTTAACCTTGAACATTCCTTCATCATTGGTAACCAAGGAATGAAGGAAGCATCAAAAGTTCCACTACCAAGACTGAACACAAGCACATTCGTCTCACCTTCTCTCCACTTTTTCTTATTCAAACGATAAGCAATAACAGCTGCAGTAGGCTTACTATCGATACTCATCGCATTAAAACTGGTTTCAGTGAAGGTGACGTAATATAAGGGATCATGCTGTTTCCTTGGTCGTTTGGAATGATCTCAACATGATTGTTTCACCAGACTGCAATGCAGCTGTTGTGCCAAGGTTGATGCCTATGGCTTTGCTTTTTGTAGTTGCCATGGCAATTGATATTTGGAACCTTTCTAGGTGCCGGAGAAAATCCAGAGAGTTCAAATTTCCCAAGCAAAAATTTATCCTCAGTCTTAGCATGTTCTCCTTCTTACATCAAAACACTATCTTGATTATCAGAGACGGTAGCGAAAACACTTTAAAGCATTGTCAAATATTTTAAAGTGCCTAGCAAACATACACAACAAATCAAGTGCTCAAAAACAGAATCCAAGTGAGTCTCAAAGCCCTGATAAAAGAGCATAAAATAACAAAGCCGTCTTAGAAAATATGCAAAAGCTTTCCAAATCTTGTATGTAAGATGCAATGCAAACCATGACCAATGCTTCTTAGTTCTTACAGCATTGTATTAAATACATGTGAAAAGGATTTCAACAAAATATTTGGAGTAAACCCAAAGCAACCTCTTTACTTCACTTTCCAATTTCACTGTCTTTGCTTACTCTTGCTCAACATCTTTCCTTTTACCTTCGTGCCTGTATGTGTTGCAGCAGTACATCTAACTTTTTGCAAAGGTGGTAACATCATCTGCCATACTTTTATGGCAGATTTTTGGCCAAAATGAGTTGTAAACTACGTATAGGTATATACATGAAATTCTAACTTAACAAATAATATGAAAATGCTAGCAAATAGCCTAAAACATAATTCTTTTTGATGCAGAAAAACCACAGCACCATTGTCTATTGTCAGCTCATAGAATAAATTTTCCAGGAAGAAAACTAAAATCAAAGCCGATAACAGTTTAAGCAATCAGATCACACTCTAGCAAGGATATGTTCTTAAGAACCATATCCAAAATAAGAATCAAACAAAAGAAACCATGAAATAATTTTTTTTTTAAACCTCTTATTCTTTTGAAGAATCTAGCCTCTTGGTTGTTTCCACAGGTTCAAGAAAAATTACAATCTTTTGTAACCATATTCCATGTTAACTTGGAAGATTGACACACGCATCATAGACATGTGCATCATAAATGGGTAAAAATTTGACAAAGAAACGAGGAAAAGAAAAGGAAAAATTAAGAACATCCAATCCAACCGTAATTAGAAGAAGAAAAAATTAATTCCTAAGTGAATATTCTGAACCACAATAATATTCTTATTACATCGAAACGGTCCTACAAAACAGCATATATAAAGACAGAGCTGAAGTTCAAAATAGAGTAGAGTTGTAAAACATAACATATATTAAGCAACAAGTTGCTACAAATATTTCGAAGAAACCTAAAAGATATATATCAATAGGATCATTAATGTCTTCTACAAACTACTAAATGAAAACTATAGCTACAATCAGCCTCTTTCTTCCAATCACTGCTTCATGCATCATCAATGACACTATATCTTTGGAGTTGGAGTACTACAATTCAAAAAGGATTCATGTTAGAGACTTAGAGTGTAGAGTGAAATACCATAACACAAATAATACAAAGACAACCAAGTTCTAAACATTGCAATAGGATCCCTTAGTTTATTCAACAAATTATATACAACAAAGTTTTGAACTACATAAAATGTGTTATCCTCCGAAATGAAACGCTATTTCATACTTAAGTTTTGTTTTAAATCTTTTGATTCAATAGAGAATGATTTTCTTTATGAGAGAATTAATACCTTATACCTCAAATAATTTCATCTTATAACTTACAATAAAATATAAAAGCAAAACAAAGTCATTTGATTCTAGGATTTTTTTTTTTTTTGGTAGTGATTTGATTCTAGGATTGTCAAACCATTAAAGATGACCAATATAGATAAATATTCAACAGTACAATTAAATCAAATTCATCAAAAGAAAACAATCACAAAACATATTATATAACATACATTTTTTTGAGGGAAATATTATATAACATACAAGAATTAACACAAATTCAAACAAGTAAATTGTTGAAGAGGAACTTACTTTCAACGATACCAAACCAAACTTTCAACATAATCCTTGGCATTTAACCATATTGATCCTTTAAGTTTGATTTTAGTTCTCTCTACTGCATTATTCCTCAAATTATAGAGAATTGCTTGGTCTTCTAATCTGTTAGCAAATATCAGTGTATCACATGTCTCAGAAATGTATAGTGGCAACCAATAAGGATAAGAATGATGTATATTTGGAAGATTCTGATAACTAATTTTTAATAATTGATTCCAAGACTCCTCAACTCCATATTCTGTCATCTGCCATATAATAAGATGGGTTCCCTTAAAATCATGAGAAAAACACGAAGAATTGGCACTTCACGTACGTGTCACTTCATTAAAACCCTTAGGTGGCTGCAACTTATTGTATGTCTCGGTACTCAGATCAAGTGAAATAATCACAAATTGGTCAATAGTTATAACCCGCCCATTCATAACAAGAATGAGAGTAATTGTAAAGTGCCAACCAATGAATACTACCACTGAAATACACAGCATCATTTATCTCAAAATAAGGAATTACCGGTAAACTTTGAACATCTCTCCAAATATTATCACCCAAATTGAAAACTTTCACTTCCAAACCCCCTGGGCGAAAGGCCACAACTTTATGAGTGTCTGTTGAATCATCATAACCAAAAGTGAACCTGAACGCTGAAGATTCATTTTTAAAATGTTGGCGAAAAGATTCTGGTATTTCTGAAACTTTCCTAGTGGCAGGGTTAGATATGCGGAAATAAGTCTTTCGAATCTTAACCCCATCGGGGTAACAAATAGTACTTGTACTTTGGGGTTTTGTAAAAAGCAGCAATCCATTGCAGGAACCAATTAAAACCCACAAACGGGGAAGGTCTCCGGGAAGGGGGATTGTTGGATCTCGAGTAAAGGAGATACTGGCATGGGTACAACACCCCAAATCCAACGAGTTGTATATCTATGCATTTTTTGGATTGGTAATGCGAGGTGTGGGTTTCTTGCAGAATGCTTGAGGTGCATTTTGACGAAAAATGGTTCGGAGATGAGGGTGTTCCATGACTTGCAAACACACTTCATTCGCATAAGATATCTAACAGGAAGGAAGGATAGCACTTCAAGTTCCAAGAAGAGGATTACATGCATCGTCCCTGCGTTGGGATGACACTGCGACTTGGATGGAGATGCAAGTTTCATGATAGTGAGGGCACTGCTTCTAGAGCTTCCGTTGAACATTGCCTCCGTTGTTGGAGGTTAAATAAGAGCGATGAAACCCTAGTAAATGAAACGCGAGAGAAACCAAGCGAATTGTTACTTTTTGTTCAGAATCAAACAATTTTTTGGCTGTGAACAAAAAAATAAAACAAGACAAATATTTCTTTTGTTTAAAAAGGAGGGTAAAAAAAGGACTCAACTCCCTTAAAAAAAAAGGAAAAAGATACATAGACCACTCTTTCCATACACCCCTTTTGTACCACTGCTGATGTGGTATGGGCACTTTAGTAATTTCACACATTTTATAATTTTATTCATTCCACAATCATGCTCTCTCTCTCATCGTTCATCATTTCTCTCTCTTCAACCTCTTGTATCTTTTTCTCTCTTCTCCCTCAATACTTTCTTTTTGATTGTCTATGTTGCCGCCGTTCCCATCTCTATGCATCTTTGAAAATGTTTTTGTTGGCCACCCTGTCAAGCATTGGAGGTGTATTTAGCTATTGCTTTGTGTGTTTTGTGTGGATTGGAAGTGTGCTTCAAGCAAGAGTGGTTGCAGAGAATCATGTGTAATGCTAAGTTCCAATGTTATGATGAGAAGATGCAGAAAGGATTCAGAAAACTACAATTCAAGCTATATGAAGAATCTCTTGTAAAGTAGTTTGGTAGTTATTGATTGATAAATGTAATTTATGTTTTACTGAAGATAGTGCTAGAGTTTTGTTACTTTGTCATATAAATTGTATTGTTTATTTGTTTTTCTGCTTTGTGTTCATTCATTTGATGTTGTCCCTACAACAAAAAACGCATGGATATAGTATTAAAGATTTTAGATTAAAATTTTACCATATTGACACAATAAAAAAACCAGGACCTGTGACTGTGAGATCACACAGGTACAAGATTTGTGGTGTAATGAGCAGATCGAACTCAAATCTGATTCGCGAGAAAGGGAAAATGAAAACTGAAAGCAGCGGGATAACAGGTCTTGAAAGGGTTTGGTGTTATTTTATATTTAATTTAATCTTTTAAAATAATAAAAATAAAATAAAGAAACTGTAGCGAGCCATACTGTTTAGCAGTTCTGTTTTGTTTTTTATGGATTGTGTTGAACAGTGAAGGTTTGCCATGTGTCAATTTTTTGTGTGGAGGTCAAATGGTGTTTGCCACATAAGGTGGTATGTCTATCACCACTCTAAAAAAAAAGACTCCAACTATTTATTCCTTAACTCAAGTTAGTCTAGCTTTTCAACCATTTGGCTTTTTAAACAACTTTTGTAACAATTTTCTCTCTCATACTCTCATTGTTCTTTTATTCTTTATCTTTCTTTTTCTCTCTCTATTGTTATTGTCCAATAAGAAGAGATGAAAAAATGTTGACACTAAAGTTGTTTGATTTTGGTTGTTCAAATATCACTCCTCTTTATTAATTAACTCAAGTTGGTCGAGCTCTTCAAACCATTTGAGGCTTTTTATTGATGGAGGATATACTTAGAGATGGAAATACGAGCCATCCAGCCCCGTTTAGGCTCGGTCTACTATTAATTAGTCTGCAAAAAATGAGGTGGGTGGGGCGGGCCAACTTGAGGTGGTGGGTTTAAACACACACCACGCCCCGCCAAGAGACGGATTGACGGGATGGCTCGCCTAACAATATATATTTTTTCAAAATCCTTTTTTTGACAAATGGTATTAAAAAATATGGTAACATTGTAAAGAGAAAAACAATTTTCTAATCCAGAATTGTCCAATTATTTTTAGGAAAAAAAACTTAAAAATCTAGTTACTTACTATTGATTAGTACAATAAAAATTAAATAAATATTTTTTAATGAACCCGCAAGCCAACCTAGCACATCCCGCTTTTTCAGCAGGCTTAGTATGGCGGACCAACTATAGGGGGTGAGCTCAAAACCTCGGCCCAGTCTGCCTGAATTGAGATAAAAAAAAATTTTATCTTTGTAAATATGTATCTTGAAATTTTAATCACTTTATGCAATGTCACGTTTAACTCATTTATGAGACCAACAACGAGGACTAAATTTGCAAACAGAAAATATTTCTGGGACCATTGTTTGAATAGAATTTTTAGAAGAACTAAAGTAAAATATAATATTGGTAAACATATATAATATATTTATAGCGCCAAAAACTTATTCATTATTCTAATTGTACCCTTAAACAAATTTGTTTATAAGAATGTCATATCATCCTCTAAAAAAAGAATGATATATTGTTCATTTTATTGACTTAGATTAAACTTTATATTATACTTACTATATTGTTGATGTCATTGAAAACAATAAGTATTATTTGTTACCATTTGAAAGTCTCAAGCATCGATTGTTATAATTTTAATCAAAATTTCATAAAAAAAAACATTATTCGTAATTTACATGTGTTAGCGCAATATAGAGAGTGGATATACGAACACAAAAGTGTCCGTTTTCCACTATTAATTTATTGAAACAACTCCGAACTTTCTAGAGCTGCCATCTCATCTTTTTGATGCAATCTATTCCGGGGGTTGTTTGTTGTTCTATTTTTTTTTGGTGGTGGCCGTGGTTTGAACCCCGGACCTTGCATATATTATGCATTGTCCATACCAACTGAGTTAAGCTCACGAGAACGTTTGTTGGCCTATTTGATTTCAGTTCTAAAGTGATGACAACTTTAGACATGCATATTGATGTTTCTTTAAGTGATATATATATATAATGAAACTTGCTCAGTGCTGTTTATTTACCCACAAGAATATCTAGATTCAATGTTATAGGATTGTCGGAGGGAGTTTAAAGAACTTTGATCAGAAGAAAACAATACAAAGTAAGAACTTTGGGGAAATAGTCACTTTGGTCCTTGAATGAGTGACGAGTAGTCATAATAATCCCTCAATGTATCGAAATAGCAAAATAGTCCCTGATTGTGCACTTTGTTAGTCAAAATAGTCCTTGTTATTAAAATATTTCGTTAATATTGTCATATTAGTCTTTCAATAGACTTACTTATTGTCATATTAGTCCTTATCGGTACTTACTTATTGTCATTTTAGTCCTTATATCAAAAGAGTTATTGTGAGTATTAAGAGGTTATTTAAGCTTTAGGGATTATATTGACTAACAAAGTGGACAATCAGAGACTATTTTGAAATTTTGATACATTGAAGGACTATTGTGACTACTTGCTACACATTCAGGGACCAAAGTGACTATTACCCCTAAGAACTTTATCAATTAGTACAATGTTACTGAATAATTGTTTGTTAAGTTGAAGAAGGTAACCTCTTTGCTTTCTCACATGCTGACCTTAGCCTCCCCAAAGCTTTGGAATTCTCACTGATCTTCAAATCCTTCTTGTACTTTCTATAAAACAATTCAACAAGAACGTTCACCGAATTGTTATCAAACTCAACATCACCCAAACGTTAACGTATGTCTCAATGTTTCTTTAACTTTGAATATTCCTTCGTCAAGGAAACATCAAAAGTTCCACCACCAAGGTCGAACACGGGTGCATTTTTCTCACCACCTCTCTACATTTTCTTATCCAAACAATAAGGGGAATATTTTAATTTTTTTTTTTTTTAAGAAAAGTTGGGGAATGGGGAAGTATATTGAAAATACACGAAATGATTAGCAAGTATTGAGGGATTAGGATGTGGAAGATTTGGCAAAATAAAACTGTGTGGCAGTTAACTTCAAAAAAATGACAAAAACGTGTATATTTTCATCCATAAATAATTTTACAGAAAATGAAAAACGCCTAAGCTTTGAGATGAGTGATTAATACATATTGCTGTGACAGAGGAAAGAGATGAAGTGAAGAGTTCTCTTATTTAAAAAAAAAATGGAGGAAGGGTGTGACTGCATACAATATTGATGTGGGAAAGGAGGAGAGAGTAAGTTAAGTGAAAGATGAGTGAATATTGTATGATAAAATTACAATAACACATAAATTTAAGTCCCACATCGCTCACAGTAAGCATACAAGAGTTTTAGAACTATTTTTTTTTTTTTTTTTTTTACCTTGCGTATATTATGTATATCAACCGAGACTCTAGAGGACAGTTTTAGAACTATATAAATAAAGAGGTCTATTTCATAATGTAATACTCCTCTGAATTTTAAATAAATTGTCGTATCAGTTGGGCATGTCAAAACGGAATTATTTCTAAAGGGTTAATTATTTATTGAGAAAATCAAAGATATTCGGTAAATATCTTGCATATTCTTCGTACGAACTTGAGGAATTAAAAGGTTACGAATTAACGGAGGACAATCATGTCTTTTCCTTGAAGGGCATTTTGGTCATTTGGGACTTGAGATTTTTTTTAAGAAGTTGGACCCATTCATTTTCTTCCAACTTCTCTCAAAATCTAGAACTCTCTTTCCCTTCTCTTAATCTCTCTTATCCTCACGGTTCCCTCCCTCTTTCTCATAACCTTTACCAAAATTTCATCTAACTACAAATTAATCAACATGCAATTATGTTAAGTGATTCTTAGGGCAATTTGGTTAGCATGCAAGAATAAATTCCTTTCCCTTCTCCCTCTTCAGCCGCAGCCATCATCCTTTAGCTTTGGAAGTTAAGCTTTTGAGCTTGAGTGGAATTCTACATGCAAGGACAGATTTGTTGTATTTTGGTCGTATCTCTTACTGTGTATATAAGAGTTAAGTGATTGTTAAAGAATTGGATTCCTCATTTAATTCCCTTCAAATCGGATGTAGATTTCATGTGATTCCGATTAGTAATGAACTCGGAAAGTGCGTTTGAAGTTGGATAATTCTGCTGGAAAAAGGCTTACGGGTTTTGTCATGATTTTTGCAAAATGAGCTAAATTGTGGATTTAGACTAGTTAGAAAGGTGCAGAATTGAACGCCTATGATTAATAAGAGTTTTGATCGAAGTTTTGGATGAATTCGGAACACGCAGAAGCCATAAGTTACAGTTAAGCTGTTTGGAGAAAAGTGCTTACGGAGTACATCATGAGCTTAATTGGGACTCGAGCAGCGTGGATAACTCGGAAAAATGCCAAGATTGGATAGTTGATACTTTGCTTGCTACTACGGAAGCAGTTGGAGAGAAAATGTGGTTGATTCGTCATAACTGTGAGTTGATAACGATCATTATCATATCTTTTCATGATTAATATTATTGATATTTGATAAATTTTCTATGTTAAAGTGTTTTATAAAATGGGGAACACATCCTTCGAATATTTTTCTCGTCTTGATACATATTTAAAGTCGATGATATTATTGTGGTCTCTATTTAGATTTTATCTATGATTTATAAGCAAAAGATTTCAAATTGGGATTTGATTGTGTGCTTGGACAAATTTGATATTTTACGAATGATGGTTTTTAAAGCTATATGTTTTGAGAAAAATGATTATCATTGCGACGACCTAGGTGCACCTAGTATGTGATTTCAATTAGGTAAAGTTACCCCGTTAGATGGAGCCGCCCCTATGGAATGGCCACCATTAGGAGGAGAGGGCTATCAATGAGAGGTAAACTACCTAATTGAAGATGTTTTATACTTTGTTTTGAGTCGAGAGAAAAGAGCTATCCGTTAGATGGAGCCGCCCCTATGGAAAGGCCACCATTAGGAGGAGAGGGCTATCAACGAGATGGAGCTAGTTCTCGATTCCCCTATTTGATTATTTTCACTAAATTGAGTTTACTATACTTTTAAAACATTTTTGTTTTGAGTCGAGAGAAAAGAGCTATCCGTTAGATGAAGCCGCCCCTATGGAAAGGCCACCATTAGGAGGAGAGGGCTATCAACGAGATGGAGCTAGTTCTCGATTCACCCATTTTGATTATTTTTACTAAATGGAGTTTTCTATATTTTCTTTAAAGACTTTTATCAAGATTTTCGACAATATATTTTTTAAAGGCTTTTGCTATGATTTTCGGCGATATATTTTCTAAAGGTTTGTAATCATAATTTTCACCCCTTTACGACATTGGGCTCAGAAATATTCTTATTTGATTTTGGATTAATAGAATGTTATACGGTTACTAGTTTGTAAATGAACATTAGATTTTGAGAAACTTAATTACTCGGGCTCATGTGTGTTTCCCTTCTAGTTGGTGATGATTGTTGTCTCCTCACTAAGTCTTTATGACTTACCCCTTTTTCTTATATTTTTACAGATTCAAAGTCAATTGTGTAGAAAGCTTCTAGCAGGGTTAAAGATCTATCAGTGTCACTTTTGGTAGGCCCTCTTGGTTGGTTTCTCTTTCTATATTTATATTTCAGTGTCCATTGATGTATCTGCAGCTATTTGGAAGTCTAGTATGTGTTATTCTGAGTTGTACAAGTATGAGAAAAATGTTAATTGAGATACTGGTTGATAGAACAGGTTTTTAAAACAGGATTCATATCTTGGAAATGTTGAATTTACAAGGGAAACTATGTCAAAATTTCAGTAAATATTTTTATTGATGTGAAAACCGAATTGGAATTGTTTTTATTTTATAGTTTGTCAAGATGAATCAATAGGCTTGCCGGGCTAGAATGTTCTAGTTCGTGCGCCGGTCACGATTAGTGTTTGGGTCGTGACACATAACAAACGAAGGATGAACATTTAGTTTTTTTCTATAATTAAATGTATCTATTTTTGAATTTTGAATATTGAATTTGAATTTTGAATTTAAATCAAATTTTGAGAAGTTTTAACAACTATTTTTTACATTTACTTACTAAAAATACAACTATTTTTTACATTCACAATTTCCATGACAGTTTGAATTTTGTGATTCAAAATCCTTAATTATCTTTAATATTGAATTAAAATATATGTGTTTGTTGCGATACATTACAATTTTCTATGATTAACGTTGTAGTTTCTTTTATTAACTTTATGATTCACACTCCTTTTTTAATGTTTGTGCACTGTAATTCTCTCCGTCTCTTACTCTCGGTCTCATAATTATCTCTTGGTTTGACTTTATTATCTATTAAAAAAATGTTAAATGAAATAGATTATGATAATTTAATAAACAATTTTGAATCTTAAAAATCTTGAAAAATAAAATATACATAATTATTAATTTCATTAAAAAGACCTCATTCTTAAGGTTCACTTTAGGCCTTAATATTGGTTTAGACGGCCCTAATATATATGGTGATCAATGTCGCAGAATCCATGCGGATGCACGAGTATTTTCTTAGCTTGTTATAAAAAATTTACATATTTATTAGCTTTTGAAGTAGTAAAAGAGCTGGTGCAGAGTTATTTATGTATCAAATGGTTCACAAAGTTGTAACAAAACCAATTCCTAAGTAAGTGAAGATATTTGTGTATAAAAGAGCTGCTTATGTAAATAACTTATTCATGTATCAAATGAGAGTCATAATATTATGTTGTATCAAATGGTCGTCACATAGTTGCAATAGCTCCTATTCCAAAATGAATCAACTTGTAGTTCAATTCAATTATAAATAAAGGTTCAAGTCTTGAATTGAAATTGGCTAATGGGAATAGTGATATCTTTCCTGATCCTTCAAATACCACAAGGAAAAAATGGAAGTAATGCATATAGAAAATTTGAAAAACCAGAAACATGTCTCTAAATATACAACAAATGATATTAGTTTGGATGATTCAATTCAAAAGATACTCCTACAAATTCAAGCTGACATGAATTCCTATGTGGATAAGTAATGAGTTGATCAATGTTGTAGTATGACTCAAAATTTGATGGATGAAGAATATTGTTGCTAAAAATATAAAAGATTTGTTTCAAATATATTTTGCACTGAAAAATATTTACGGACAATAAATATATTTTTGTACCGTATGAAGGAAGATTTGATGCAAATATATTTTAAAAGGGAATATTTGATGCAAATATTCTCTAGAGCAATGCTATATAGTACGGAAGACTTGCTCACGAAATTTGACGAAAGCGCTATATGTGCTAACACATGGGTTAGAAGCCGTTACTTCTTTAGTCACAAAACTCACAACGCTTGGGTTTTTTTTTAATAAAAAATAAAATTAAACATCTTCAACATGTTGTAAAGTATTCTAAAAATTGGAGATACTCCTCATAATTAATCCTACGAACGGTGAAGTCGGCAAAATTTAGAGGAGACTCTAGAAATCAATTTTATCATGTATTATAAAGCTGGCTCTGAAAATTCAATTAGAAACATGTGTTAGCTTGGATGAAGCCAACAAGATTAATATAAAGGTGCTCATAAATCAAACCATGATGGAATTTGTTTATATAAAGTTGTTTAAGGAATGAAATTTTTTAAAATCTGCTTGTCCGTAAAATTTCGTACACACTTCAGCCCCTACTATTTACTCCCTCCGGTCATTATTATAAGCAAAAATCAACTATTTAGGTTCATTCATTAAATGATGTATTTGGTCTATATTATTGACCAAATACATCATTTAATGAATGAACCTAAAAAGTTAACTTTTGCTTATAATAGTGACCGGAGGGAGTATCATTTTCCTATTCTTTAACTGAATGAGAAAAATAAGAAACATTATCTTCATCGTGATATCCATTCCAAATTTATGAGTTATATTTCTCTGTAAATATAAACCTTGTATTAGATAAAACCTTGAGTGTAGAGAGTCAGAAAACAAGGGTTTAAAAGCCAACACTAAAACTAGGGTTTGTAGAGTTTGCTCTCGGCAACAAACACTAATTCTTGTAAAGTTACTCATCATTATAGTGGAACATCCCCAAACTAGGTCTGTTTTGGACCGAAGTAAACAAATTTCAAATTTTGTGTGTTCTCTCTCTTTCCCTCGCTATCTTCTACTTTTATTGGTGTGATTTTTAACCAATTCACAACAATCAAGGATCAATGAATATTGGAAATTGCCAAATCAAGGAACTCAATTCAATTCTTTGGAAATTGCCAATACCTCAACACTTGCCCAACTATTCTCGGTGTATATTTTCCATACACTTATCTCATTCCCCAACTTTTCTGAAAAATGTTCTCTCATAGTAATTATACAATTTCTATGCCTATAATTATAAATACTACTGTTTGATCAATCCGATCCATATTCTCAGTTCACTAACCAAGACACCATTCTTCTTTTGTTCTCTCCTCTCAAATTCGTAAGTGCCATGGCAACAAGAAAAAGCAAAGCCATAGGCATTGACCTTGGTACAAGCTACAGCTGCATTGCAGTGTGGCGAAACAATCGTGTTGAGATCATTCCAAACGACCAAGGAAACCGTGTCACCCCTTCTTACGTTGCCTTCACCGACACTGAAAGATTAATAGGTGATGCTGCCAAAAACCAATTAGCAAAAAATCCCCACAACACCGTATTTGATGCCAAACGTTTGATTGGTTGTCGCTTCTCCGACCAATCAGTCCAACAAGACATAAAGCTTTGGCCTTTTAAAGTTGTTCCAAACCACAAAGACAAACCCATGATTGTTGTCAATTACAAAGGTCAAGAGAAACATTTTTCACCTCAAGAGATATCTTCCATGGTGTTGTCTAAGTTAAAGGAAGTTGCTGAAACTTATTTGGGTCATGAAGTGAACAATGCTGTTATCACTGTTCCTGCTTACTTCAACAACTCACAGAGACAAGCTACAAAAGATGCAGGAAAAATTGCCGGTTTTAATGTGATGAGGATCATCAACGAGCCTACTGCAGCTGCTATTGCTTATGGTTTGGACAATAAAATGTGGAGAGAAGGCGAGAAGAATGTGCTTGTGTTTGATCTTGGTGGTGGAACTTTTGATGTTTCCTTAGTGACTGTTGATGAAGGAATGTTCCAGGTTAAGGCCACATTGGGAGACACTCATTTGGGTGGTATTGATTTCGATAACAATTTGGTGAACCGTCTTGTTGAATTATTTCATAGAAAGTACAAGAAGGATTTGAAGATCAGTGAGAATTCCAAAGCTTTGGGGAGGTTAAGGTCAGCATGTGAGAAAGCAAAGAGGTTACTTTCTTCATCATCACAAACAGTTATTGAGCTTGATTCATTATGTGGAGGGATTGATCTACATTTCACTGTTACTAGAGCTTTTTTTGAGGAAATAAACAAGGATTTGTTCAAAAAATGCATGGAGACTGTCGAGAAGTGTTTGGTTGAGGTAAAAATTAGTAAAAGCCAAGTTCATGAGTTTGTCCTTGTAGGAGGGTCTACCAGAATTCCAAAGATTCAACAGCTATTGAAGGAAATGTTTAGAGTCAACGGCGAAGTCAAAGAGCCTTGCAAAAGCATTAATCCCGATGAAGCTGTAGCATATGGCGCCGCAGTTCAAGCTGCAATATTGAATACTGAAGGAGACAAGAAAATTGAAGACTTGTTGCTGTTGGATGTTATGCCTTTTAGTCTTGGTGTTGAAACTAAAGGTGGTGTCATGTCTGTTTTGATTCCGAAGAATACTACGATCCCTACGAAAAAGGAGAATGTATTCGCTATAGCCTCTGATAATCAAGATAGTGTATTGATCAAAGTGTATGAAGGAGAACATGCTAAGACCGAGGACAACTTTTTGCTCGGTAAATTTGAGCTCTCAGCAGAGTGCTCTTTAGTACCAAGAAATTGTCCAAATATCAATGTTTGTTTTGATGTTGATGTTAATGGAATTTTGGAAGTTACTGCTGAAGATAAGACACAAGGGTTGAAAAAAAAGATCACTATCACCAACAAGGAGGGAAGGCTTAGTCCTGAAGAGATGAGGAGAATGATGAGGGATGCCGAGCGGTATAAGGCAGAGGATGAGGAGGTTAGGAAGAAGGTGAAAGCAAAGAACTTGTTTGAGAATTATGTTTATGAAATGAGGGAGAGAGTGAAGAAACTTGAAAAGTTAGTGGAGGAAAGTATAGAGTGGTTTGACAGAAACCAATTGGCAGAAATTGATGAGTTTGAATTCAAGAAGGAGGAGTTGGAAAATAGTATGAAGTTTCACTAATTGTGATGCTAGGTAAAAGATTTAAGAACAAGTTTCTTGAGTGTGAAGCAATGTAAAATTGTTTGAGCTTTGTTAATCAATTAGTGTCTATGAAATTCTCTTTTCTAATTTATGGTTAATTACTATCCTACACTTATGACTTATGGTTATGCAAGAAATGTTGAGTTTAAAAATACGTTCTGATGATGTGTGTGAAATGCAATCGATTAATTACAATAAAAAAATGTACAATATTAGGAAGTTTTCTGTTACTTTGATGAGTAGTTAGAAAAATTGAGTAGCCTAGATGACCATAAATTCATTAAGATGGACCCAAATATACTTGTTGAACAGATAGAACTACCACTCCGGTTGACCCAAATTATATGCATTTTTATTTGTAAAAAAGGCATTTTGACAATTTAATACAATTTAAGAAATATAGTTCATTTTGTATAAGATGAAACAAATCTTACCACTAATTCCCAAAGTTCTGAGCCAAAGCGAAAGGGATATTTCATCACCTATTGGATTGGCTAAATATGCTTGTAGTCAAACACCAAAGGAAACGATGATAGATGAAAGCACGCAACACCCTCCGGTCATTATTATAAAGCAAAAACTAAAATTTTAAATTCATTCAATTAATGATGTATATGTCCTTGTGAGCTTAACTCAGTTTGTTGGGATAATGCATAAAATATGCAAGGTCTGGGGTTCAAACCCCAGTCACTACCAAAATTAATGATGTATATGGTTTATTATAGTATGATGTATATGGTTTATTATATATTACATACATCATTTAATGAATAATGTATGATGTATATGGTTTATTATATACTACATACATCATTTAATGAATAATCTAAAATGTTAATTTTTACTTATAACCGTGACCGGAGGGTGTATGAAGTATCAGATGACTTCGGCCAAAGATATCTACTATTAGGCAATTGAAAGATTAATATCTTATACTACATACATCACTTAATGAATAATCTAAAATGTTAATTTTTACTTATAACAGTGACCGGAGGGTGTATGAAGTATCAGATGACTTTGGCCAAAGATATTTACTATTAGGCAATTGAAAGATTAATATCTTTCATTTTGTTAAGAATCATAACGGTTGCCATTATATTTAGATCAGAATAGATTTATTCTTTTCTTTATTCGCTCTTTCAAGTAACAAAATAGGCAATATTTTTTCATTATTCTAAAATTAAGGAGTGAAATAATAAGGTGGTCAATAGTTTGATCCTAACTCTAAAATAATACTTTTTTTAGCACTCCAAAATAATACTGACATTGATTAAATTTTAAAAATCATTTACACTTCATAGAAATATTTTTTGAACTATAGCATTCGGTCTGCCTATCGATACATCATGGAAACATTAGTAGATAATAGTAACTTGCGTGTAGAAGGAAATTGGACGAAGCTTTGGCAACTTAAAGTACCACAAAGAGTGAAGGTTTTTTTATGGAGGGTGGCCCGTGGATGTTTACCGACGCGGTATCGCTTGCAAACAAGAGGTGTTCAATGTAGTGACCGGTGCGTGATGTGTGAGAAGTCATACGAGAATGATTGACATGTTTTCTTTGGTTGTGATGTGTTGCAAGCAATATGGGAAGCAGCAAATCTTTGGCACATCATCAAGGAGAATCTAGAAACCGCAGACGGTTTTGTCTCTCTGTTTTTCCAACTACTCGAACAATTACCTCAACAACAACTTCTCACTTTTGTCATGACTTTATGGTGCATCTGGAAACGAAGAAACGACAAACTTTGGAACGACACTGAAACCAGCCCTCGCGTGTCTGTTCATATGGCGCGTGAAACTTTATTGGAATGGCAGCAAGCTCGAACAAAAAAGGATCGGAGCGAGGAGAAAGAACGAAACAACAACGAATCAATTCACCATGACTAGAGCAGATGGAGAAAACCGGATGAGGGGGAGGTAAAGTGCAATATAGACGCAGGAATCTTCAAGGAAAAAGGTTGTTATGGCATTGGTATATCTCTACGAGGAAGACATGGCGAATACATCAAAGCTAGGACAGATTGGTTTCAAGGATTACCACAACAGGTAGTTTGAGTTTTTCTAAGGTGTCTATTGAACTTGACTGCAAGCAGGTGGTTGACGGAATGACTAAGAAACTCAACACCAACTCCATGTTCGGCGCTATTTTAGAGATATGCAAAGCTTCACTTAACATTTACCAAAACTTTAAGATAAGTTTTACTAGGAGACAAGCAAATAAAGTTGCTCATTTGTTTGCCAGAGCGTCATTATCTTATGCTAGTTCCCAAGTTCATGATCATATGCCATCTTGTATCGAGACTGTTATTATGAATGAAATGAGTTGATTTTGTTTCTGTCAAAAAAAAAAAATTTGAACATAGTTTTAGAGTTTCTTTTCATTTTAATTTTTAATTAATTTTAATATTAATAGTTAAATTCTTATATTAAATAATCAAATAATTATTTTTAAGAGTAAAATAATATAGTTAAAATAATTTTGAGAATCACAAGAACGAATCATAAAATTATTTCTTTATTGTCAAAAATAATTAAAATATATTAATCACCCCATGTATAATCACAAGTTATGCATGTGCTTTTCAGTATGGTCAAGAAAGACTACAAATTTTTTTCCTCTTCATCTGTTTCTCAAGGAAATAATGTCTCTCTTAAATCAACGAAATTGAACTAACTCTCTTTGTTATTCATCCCAAAAAAAATTAATAGATGTGCTCATATGCTAACTAAAATGGAATTTCTTTTTTGAGAGAAACTAACTAAAATGGAATTGTCTACTTCATTTTGAAGTGGATAAAACAGTCACAAGAGGGGGGGGGGGGGGGGGGGGGGGGGGGGGGGGGGGGGTTGAATTGTGACCCTTTAAAAATTAACCTGCAACTTAAAAGTGATTCTCAAGTAGTTTACTTGGAATAGTTAAGTTAGCTTTCTGACTTCAGAACGTTCTGACGTTCTTGTGCAGATTATGCAGAAACTGATTTAATCAAGTAACTGTGTTGTGTGTGTATAGTGTATACTGAATTTAAAAGAGTAAAGGGAAGAGAAAGAACACACAGAGATTTATAGTAGTTCACCCAATGTGGGCTAGTCTACTCCTCACAGTTTTGTGAGATTTTCCACTATGATGCTTGAGATAACCTCTCAAATCCTGCACCTTACAATCTGTGTTCACCTGAACACTTACAACTCTGTATTCTCTAAGCCTCACCAGGCTTGCACCTTGTTGCTAAGTTAACCATTTAGACTTTCACAACCTTTGCTCAAACTAACACTTTAGTACCCCTAAAGCTAGATGAGACTTTCTTTTCTTCTTGCTAAGTTACCCACTTAGACTTTTGCACCTTCAACTCAAACTAACACTTTAGTACCCCTAAAGCTAGATGAGACTTTACAAGATGTTTGGAGTTTGAATGTTTGAGAAACAAACAGAAGAGGGGGAAGAAGAAGTTATCTTTAAAAGAGATAACAAAGAGAATTGATTTACACTACAAAGAAGGTAGAAAGAGCATTCAGTGATGATCAATTCAGAGAAGAATGGAAGGAGAACTTATCTTTAACAAGATAAGAAAGAATTGGTTTACACTACAAAGAAAGTAGAAAGAGCCTTCAGTGATGACCAATTCGAATGTTAAAGCTTCAAACATATTTAAGATGTTTTCTTGTATGCTTTGCAATGGTGCAAGTAATGATGAGTCTTTGATATGTATTTATAGAGTCTTTGGGCTCAAATAGCCGTTGTAGGGTGTCCAATGGTGTTATGCCACGTGTCCTGGGCCCCACAAGATTTTACTTGAAAATCTGGGTGAACATTCTGACCATCAGAATGTTGTTGAGTTCCCAGGATGAACATCAGAATGTTGCTGTGTTCTTCATCAGAATGTTGATATTCATGATGTTCTTCATCTGGGTTCATCAAAGATGAATGTTGGATGAATTTCTGGGCTTGCCCAGCACGTGGTATGAGATTTGTATGAGTTTTATCCTCCAAAAAGTAGCCTTTCCATATGCATCCAGTTTTGCTGGAAAAGGTGGGATAAAGGAAATCAAATCTGTCTTGGACTTTGTGCAGGAAAGAGAGAGCAGTGGATCTGCAACTTCAGGCCCATGCTTCAAAGAAATCTGCTTATTTACAGCTCAGAGGTCAGGTTATCTCTGATGCAGGATCTCTTTTGCTTTGCTTGCTAACTTTTCACCAACTACACTGTTCATTGGCTAAAGCGTGCGCAGACATCAACATTCTGACCATCAGAATGTTCCATTTGTGCTTACTTTAGGATGATTTGTAAGACTAGCTTTTAATGTAATCAATCCTAATAGTAGAGACACGACTGAAGTGCAGTGAATGCAACATCTAGGATAATATTCTCATTGGAATAATCCTAGTATTTTAATGTTCATAGTCTTGGATGAACATTAAAAATCCTTTTGACATAAATCTTTGTTCATGCCTTTATTTGTTGATACATCCATGCAATTGTACTTTTCTGGACCTTTTATTCATGTCAAGTGTACTTGCATGTTCTTCACGTTCTTGATGAATCTGGGTTTGCTTATGAACACCCTTCTGGCTTTCCATCAGAACGTTCAACTTTCTGATCAACATTCTGAACAACATTCTGAACTAACTTTCTGAACTTCAGAGTTAGTTCATGAATTCAAATGTACTTTGATTTCTTGTATCTTGGTATGATTTAAACTTTGTTTGTGTCTTGGTTAATCATTCAAGAACGCACAAATACCAATAACTATCAAAGTCCATTAATCCTTTAATCACCATAAATGCCTTTATTGCTTGATCCATGCAAATGTACTTTTCTGGACATATATCCATGTCACATGTGCCTTGCATAACCTGGATCAATGTTCTTGAGAGTCTTGGCTTGTTAAGAACAACCTTCTGATCTCTGCTTGAACATTCTGATCTTCGAGCAACATTCTGATCTAACTTTCTGATCTCAGTGTTAGATCTTGAATTCAAATGTTCTTTGATTTCTTGATTCTTGGTATGATGTAAACATTGTTCCTGTCTTAGTAAAACACTCAAGAGCACAAGTTAAATACCAAGGAATTAATCAAAGTCCATTAATTCTTTAATCATATTGGTATCCATGTTGTGAGGATATTTCTCCTCCATACTTAAATACTTTATTGATGTATGATGTTGGTGGTTCCACTCCCCAACTTTCGTTTTAGTTAATGAAGGCCTTTTCTTTACAAAGAAAATAGATTTAGTCAGAGAGAGTACTTTCATAATAGAAGAATCAATATTCAAACTTCAGAAAATGTGTCATAGTGTAAATAAGGAGGAGCAAACTAATGAAAAAAAATATATTTAAACAATAATTTTGTATGAAAACTTGTGTATTTAGTATATTAAAAAAATTATAGTATTTATCATTATTAAAAAATAATTTCTTAATTTAAAATCCATAAAAAGGTCAAGAAAACACTGGTTAGACCCAAGTTTAAAAATCCATTTTAGAAACCAAAACCTCACATCCCAAAAAGGACCAGTCAACTCAAAAGAATATCACAATTTGTCAAAAGTACAAAAAAAAAAAAAAACACACACACACACATAATCTCACAATGAAAAAAAGTTATTCAAACATGCAAAAGAAGCCTCCTCTCTACTCAACCATGTGGTGGACCATGGTCCCTACAGCTTACAGAAAAAACGCGTTTTCAGACAAACACTATTATTATTGTTGTTATAGTCAAACACAACCTTAATAAATTATTATACCCTTTTAGAACATACTACAAGAGAAAGAAAAACAAGAACAAGAATAACAACAACTTCACCAAACAGCTACTTCAACAAGGTCCAACCGATTCATTCAACAATTCAACTCAAACCCATTTTTTTTCTTCTCAATCTCTTCCATAAAAAACTGAACTTTTTTGTTTTTCTATAACAAATGATTATGGAAAACACAACTTCAACAACAAGCTCTGATTCTCTTTCTGCAACAATTTGCAACTCAATCCAAGCTTTGGGTCGTGGTTTTGATGTTACATCAGATATTAGGCTTCTTTACTGTAAAGGGGCACCTGGGTCTAGGCTTGTTCATCTCGATGAGGAACATAATAGGGATCTTGCTCTTTCTCAAGAACTTGTTGTTCCTAATGTTTCTTTGGATATTGATTTCTCTCGTGGGAAAAGTGGTATTGAGAAGACCCCTGTTTGTAGTTTTGAAAAGGTAATTGTTTTTGTTTTTCGAATTTTTATTTGTTTTGTTGATTGCTTGAGAAGTGAATATCTCACAGGAAGGAAGAGTCAAAATAAAATAAAAATCATATTTTTATTTATCTGTTCTTGTTTTTATTTGAAAATGTTAGTTGTTAGTATGTTATGTTAGATTTTAGAGTTATTTATGTTGTTTTATTTTATTTTATTTGTGTATGGATTGGCTTATGATTTCAATTTGTTACATTGTATTATCTAAATGCATTGCCTAATTCAATACCTGGCCATTTCCGTTCATTGCATCTTCTAAAGGGATGCATCATGTTAAGAGTCCCACAATTGGATGATGGTCTGAACATGGGTTTATCAGTGAGGGCAATCCTCAATACTTGGATGAAGGTTTTGATAGAATGAGTTATGCTATGTCCAATATAAAAAGTTAATATGGTATAAGAGCCTATCAAAGATCCGTTGAGCCACCATCTATCAGGTGACGGCTATCGGGTTACGCTTTAGATGTCTAGTCCTAGGCGTGAGGTATGTGTGTGTGTTAAGAGTCCTACATTGGATGAGTTATGGCTTGCACATGGGTTTATAAGTGAGGCAAATCCTTACCTTACAAATCGGTTTTGTTAGGATGAGTTAGAACCAATATAAAAAAACTTAATTAATCACATTGTTGATGTTGTAAGGAATGGACAACACACAATTAGATGAGATAATATGAATGGTTTTAGAATATTAATTCCTTTGGGTCCCTAGTTTCCTGAAATTGGAGTTGGATGATTCCAGTTATCTCTCATATCATATGCACTCTCTCAAGCTGCATTTTCTTTTTGGCATAGGATTGGCCTATTGCAATTTAAAGTGCATGCAACAAACTCTGTCATGGTAAAGGTGCAAATTGGTTTTGGTCAAGCAGAACATTATCAGGGAGTTTGGTAAAATCACACCTTATTTGTCAAGCTCTGAATGCAATCATTGCATTAGCTTTATGATTTATCTAGCTCCAACAAGGCTTTATTTTATCTTGCAACCTCTGCGATTTCCAACAAAGTGTCTACTTACAGTGGTTATGTTATTGGTTCTACCTTTCTTTTGTGTGAAAAAACATTATCATAGTATCTTAGCTCTAAAGGATGTTGAAAGGCATTAGAGAATCTTCCATGGTTGGCTAAATTCTTCTTAAAATTACAAAACATGGAGTTGTTTTTAAATGCATGATAATAAGTCGAAGAGTGGTGTGGCGAATCATTGGAAAATGTAGGGATGATAAAATAGTTTAGATGTGTGTGATTGGATTTTCATTATATATTGTCAAAGTTACTTCCGAGGAGGAGCCTTGGCGCAACGGTAAATTTGTTGTCATGTGACTGAAAGGTCACGGGTTCATGTCTTGGAAATAGCCTCATGGGAACTATGGTTAGTTTTATGGTTTTACAGTTCATGTGAGCTCCTATGTCTTTCTCTGATACTATCTTGCAATGAAATTGATAATTATTGTGTAATTCAGCTATATAGTGCCAATGTTGACATAAAATTTGAACTTGTAAAAATGATTTTGGATGCGAATAGTGCTATCTTCTATATGTTTCCTATCTATTTGTTTTGAAATCAGTCTCTTAGAATTTATGGTTGGGCCTAACACAACCCCGCTAAACCGGCTTGTGAGGTGATGGTTGCCCGGATTGGGATTCTCTCCCGTAGCCTTTTCACTGGACAGGGTGCAGTGGAAATCTCCACCGCCCAATTGCTTTTTTAAAAATTTTGTTCTGCACTGTAGAGTCAAACGAGTGGCTGAGATCCCACTGGACTCCAGTCACTGCAGGGGATCTGTTCCCTGGTTGCCCCTGCTATACACACTTGTTCAGGCTAGATCACTTCCAACGTGGGACTCTTAATTATCAAAAGCCTCATTTGATTGAAGATATATATTTGTAGACTCTGCATGATTTTTACTGTAGCTTTCATTTATAAATGACGACTAAATTTTTCAGATGGCAGAATATTTCAATGAAAGGTCAGGCATAGAAGGAAAAATTCCACTTGGAAGCTTCAATTCTATGTTCAACTTCACTGGCTCTTCAATGGTTGATGCAGCAGCCACTAAATCACTTGCCATGGTTGGATATTTCATTCCACTATTCGAAGTTAAATTAACAAAACAAAATTTGGCCTTGAATGATGAAGTCAGGCGCGCTGTTCCTTACTCTTGGGATCCAGCATCCTTGGCTAGGTAAGCTAATTTTTTTTCTGTTTAATGTATAGAGTTATACTTTCTGCAGAAAATGATTTTGACCTGATGTTCTTAGATTTTATGCAATACACAGAGTCTACTTCTAAATTGGCACACACTTAAGATATAATATCATGGTCTTCTGAAGATATAATACCCTGTTGTTAACAAATTTCCCCTCCTCCTAACAAATTAACCACTAAAATTCCTATAAAAAAAGTAATTTCAGCGTTTATTAATATTTATAATTTTATATATAGCAGTTTATGTTCTGGATTAGAAGTGGTTGGTTCTAATGCATTGATAATTATTTATTGCTAATATATTTTTGCAAAACAAAACACTAAATTTTACAACATCCTTGTGTTGTTTAACTAATTAAATATAATTTGTTTACTTGAACTCAAGTCATTCAGCCCCTTGAATATTTCTTTGTGAAGTCTACTAAGAGTTATAGAGTCTCAGGATGCACTTACATAAGCCAATCATCCTTTTTATTCTTCTTAGGAAACAGACCTAAAATAAAGAGCTTTTCAAAATCCAAATGACCACAACTTTGTCTGAATTGTTCAGGTTAAGATTTGTATTTTGATGATAACACAAAAGCTCCTGGTTGGCTGAGACAAACACATTGTTATAATGAATGAAATTCTGTATACTTCACTTGTCATCAGTGTTATTTAGTTATCTTGTTAAAGAAATTGTGCTTTGTCTTTTCCAGATTCTTAATCTTATTTTTTTTTTCTTCTTTCAAATTAAAGTACATAATTCTACTTACGCATCTAAAAGACAATGGAATTTTTCATTATTGTTGTACTGTGAAAATGAAGATTTCACAAAACATATATATAATCCGACTTAAGTTGATTGATCCAATTTTTTTTCCCATTTCCCCTTAAAATCTCAAAAGAAAAGAGTTTTTTTTTTTTTGAGGGGAGAGGAGAGGGGAACAAAAAAAAAAAAAAAAGTTATATATCCTATTTGCTAGTTTATATGGACAGAGTCAAGTTCTAATCGGAAATTTTTGCCCTTGCTTCTCAGTTTTATTGAGAATTATGGTACCCATATTGTTACATCTGCAACAGTTGGTGGCAGAGACGTCGTGTATATTAGGCAGCACCAATCATCTTCTTTGTCTGCACCAGACATTGAGAACTATGTTAAGGACATTGAAAATGATAGGTTTCTTGATGCAAAAAACACATCAGGACCCGCTGCTTTGAAGTACAAAGAGAAGGTTAGTATTAAGAGTGGCCTCTTCCCCATTACTGTGAAAATATACAACCTTTTCTGCTTCTGATTATTAATGAAACTTGGTTTATTTTATGCTAATGCATTATGTTGTAGCCTTGTGCATTTATTTCTGGCAATTACACTCTATTTATGCCCTGTTTGGATAAACAACTTAATTAAGTTCTTATGTATAATGCTTAAAAGATAAAATAAATTTGAACTGTTTTAATATAAACTATAAGTTTTTTCATAAGCTATCATAGAGAGCTGATCAAAATAAGCTGAATACAGCTTATGTACATGTCATAAGTTTTTTCTATAATCTCTTCCAAACAGTCTCCATTCTCCAAGTGCATATGTCAGTAGTTAAGTTCAAATAAGTCAATCCAAACTGACAATAGAAAATGTTGCAGTCACTAATTCAGTCCTCAGACTGTCACGCTACTAATCTCAGTGAAGTGATCTTTTCATTATGTCACTGCAGGATGTTACAGTCATTTTTAGAAGAAGAGGAGGGGATGATCTTGAGCAAAGTCATATTAAATGGGTGGAAACTGTAAAATTGGCGCCAGACATTATTAGCATGAAGTTTACACCCATCGTTTCTCTTCTTGAAGGAGTACATGGCGTAAAGCTTTTGGAACGTGCTATTGATCTATATCTTCAGTGTAAGTTCTAATCCAATCACTATTGCTGCAAAGTTGATCTTATTACCTCTGGCAATAGTTATGCTAGGGTAATGAGCTCATTCAGCCCTAGGATCAGTTATAATATCATCAACTTCATAATATAAACTGCAATATCAATCAGGATATTTAAAAAAAAAAAAAAAACTTTATGAATTTACGATGAGGCTTTCTTAACAATAAATGTCAGCTGCATGTTTAGGGATCCCAGTTATTATATGAATTTGTAGGAAAAAGTTATGGTTCTGTGCCTGAAAACAACTCATGAAATAGGCAGAGTTCAGAAGAAATTGAGCTTGAAAACTGGGATAGTAATACTAGACATGACAATTTCTGGACAAGTATATCAAAATGTTAGCATAATTTTTTAAAGTAGATAATTGACCCCTCTTATATTAAACAGACAAACCTCCTATTGAAGACCTACAGTATTTCTTGGATTTCCAAATAACTCGAGTTTGGGCGCCGGAGCAGAATAATCTACAAAGAAAGGAGCCTGTTTGTCAATCTCTTCAGTTCAGCTTAATGGGACCTAAGCTTTTTGTCAGTCCAGATCAGGTATTGTTTCCTAAATTCTACTATATTTAACATGGATATCAGATTATGTCAAAAAAGGACTATTCATAACACAAAACATAGAATCAGTGCTTAAATTGTGATTCTACGATTCTATTTAATTGAATTCAAACTAGCTATGAAGATTTTTCAGAAACCTCAGACGGTTCATTGTAACACTCAAAGTTAAATGAATTATGGTAGGGTACGAAATTGAGAAATTACAAGTTTTATTTGAATTGAATTAAAACTCTGCCTATGTCTTATTGTTGAAAATCATCAAAAATTCAGTTCGACCTATGAAGCACTGACACACACACGAACACCAAACACAACTCTAACACATAGACACTGGTAGTAATTTAAGAAAATGGAAGTGATTGAATATAAACACATGAGTCAGTATCGGACACCAAACACACCTTCAATCTCAAGTATCAATGCTACATAGAGTCCGATGCACAGATAAAATAGGAGGGTTGTTTTAGTTCTTAAAACAGTGAAAGTAAATTTTGTCAAATCTTTATGATAGACTATAGATTATAACTTGGTTATAACTTAGTTTGTGTAGTTGAGTTCAGGATCCACATTTATCACATTTGCTACAGCAACGAAAGATCATGTACTTCAGAATTTTGATTTGTATGTTTTTAACTCTAGACTACAAGTGAGTGAGGCAACACCATGACTTGTCATCGCAGGTAACAGTTGGACGCAAGCCTGTGACCGGACTAAGGCTGAGCCTAGAAGGCAACAAACAGAACCGACTCGCAATTCATTTGCAGCATTTAGTATCACTCCCGAAAAACCTCCAACCACATTGGGATGCACACATGGCCATAGGTGCTCCCAAATGGCAAGGTCCGGAGGAGCAAGACAGCCGTTGGTTTGAACCGATCAAATGGAAGAACTTCTCCCATGTAAGCACTGCACCGATTGAGATAACTGAAACCAACATTGGGGACCTCTCTGGTGTTCATATTGTCACTGGGGCCCAACTCGGCGTTTGGGACTTCGGTGCCAAAAATGTATTACACCTCAAACTACTTTTCTCTAAGGTACCAGGGTGCACGATAAGACGGTCAGTGTGGGATCATAACCCTTCCACTCCGGCAGCTGCACACAAATCAGACGGTGCTTCGTCATCATCGGCGAAGAAAACCACTGACGAGAAAAAGGAAGATAGTTCCGTCCACATTGGAAAACTCGCGAAAATTGTGGACATGACAGAAATGTCGAAAGGGCCGCAAGATATTCCTGGTCATTGGTTAGTTACAGGGGCTAAGCTTGGAGTAGAAAAAGGAAAAATTGTACTCAGGATAAAATACTCCTTGCTAAACTATTGATTCATATTCTTTTCCTCCCTTTGAATTTGTTTTTTTTCCCCTTCACACTAGAAACAATAGCCAAGCATTCTTTGCACAGGGAATCAATCTTTTGAGTTCTTTTGTGATTTGTAGATTTTCTTTTTTAGTTATTTAGTTGGTGATGCAATGGTTTATTATATTTCTATAACTTTGTATTAAATTTTGTTGATTTAATGGAATATGAGCATAGTGACATTATGAGGCGAGTTTATGTTTGTCTTAGATTACATAGATTCACTGAAGTTTGAAGGACTATCTTCTACATTTTTACCTGAATGGATGGTGCATGGTTGAAAAAACCAGATTGGATGGTGTAATTTGAAGGCTAGTGAACTAAACGAATCTTGGTTTTCAGAAAACTCAAAATCGAATGATGAAAAGTAGTAACAAAAAAATTTATCCAATTCAAAATCAGTTGAAATTGGTATAAGAAAATCCGTTTAAGTTTTAGTTATTTTATTTATTTTATTTGTCATTTTCTTACCATATGGGTTAAACGTTAATACTTTGGATTCGTTAAACATTTTGACACTTTCAATGCTTAGTTTTTTCAAACTTTAGCTTTTGGTTACAAACTCCTTAGTTAGTACTATATATAGAATTTCACATAATCAATTTAATTATTATTAGATTTTAATATAAATTCATTGTCAACGCCTTTCATGAACTTAACTCAGTTGATAGAAACAATTCATAATATATACATTACAGCCATCAAGCGATCCAAATATTTTCCTTAACATCGAAGATTGCATGTCATCTTTTCTCTTATTATTGTATCGGGGTCTTTTTGTGTTATATTATTGGTTTAACTAACTAAAACTGCACCTTTAGTAAAAAAAAAAAAAAAAAATAGAACGAAAGTTACAGCAATGAAGCTTGGATATTTTCATGGGTTGAATTGCCAACCAATATTTGATAATCTCAGGACACAAGAAAAGAAGACAAGAATAAAAAATAAGAAATTAGTCAAACGACGGAGAAAAGGGAAGAACAAACAGATGGGAAGAAAATGACATATCAGCATGTTTGTAACTTTTTTTTTTTTCCTTTTAAAAAATGTTTTCATTTACTCCATAACAGTTCATTCCAGTTTTAAATTGCATGCACCTTCTACATCTCAGTATTTACCTTGTGGAAAAGAAAAAAAAAATGAACATTGTGGTGTAACAATCAAGGGTCATTTTTTATGTATGTTTAGGAACTTATATTAATGGACTATACATATATTCCAAATCCACTGGCAGAAATTTGTTTTCACATGGAATTTCTAGAGATTATCTAAATTCTAAATGAGATTAAACCTATATAAGGTTGTGGCAGTTTCAATTTAACAACTTTTGGAGCCATGTTATAAAGTACCCTCTGGCTTTGTGATTCTTGTTGAAAAATAGACTGCAAACTTTGGAATCTATCTCTTCCAAAGTCGGTAAATCTCATGTAATGCATTTCACTATCAACAAAAAAATCAGTTGCATTGTGTCTAATGAAACTGTTTACCACATATCCAGCTGTGATAGTCTAACTAGGCAACAGTTACTTTGGTTAATATATATAGTATATACTTTTGGCATAGTTAATTTGGCCAGTAATTCTCTTTTAAGCATGTTCTTATTGGAATCAGTTTTATAAATTTTAATAAAATACCAAAACTATATCAAATAACTTCAATTGAGTGTACAATGTTCTTTTAAAAAAAATTGTATAAACATCGTTTGAAACACTCGAGTTTACAACTATGCTGAAACGATGGTTATATGTAATTTACCTGTTGACTTCTTGATTACTCGGCTCCATTTTTCTAAAATTTGAAGGGCCAAGACAAAACTAAAGTATAAATAAATATATATCGACGATAAAATCACATTTCTAAACGTCAAAATTTTCCGTGGATGATCGTTAGTGACTTAGTTTGATACTTTGTTTATTGAAATTATTAAATGAAATAATTGTGCTAAAAAGCTTAAATCTCACTTCCATACGGTATTATGTGAAATGAGTTTGAATCTCACTTCTAAAAGTTAGCTCAGAAGACGAGAGTATCTGAACACATATGCATCCAACGGTCCAAAACTTAACGATGTAGAACTCGAATACAACTTAAATATTATGCGAATACTTACTCTTAGGAAGTTTAGGTGTAAAAAGCTGAGTCAGCGAGATCTTTACTCAGTCATCAGATGCCACGTAGGCGCCACATATCTAATCACCTGCCACGTAGGCGGATTAACTTAATTTGGACCAAATTTCAAGTGATTAATATTTGCAGTGGCAAATTGGGAGTATCTGAACACATATTTCAAGTGATTAAATATTATGCAAATTGGGAGTATCTGAAACCAACTGTTCACATGTATTTAGGCTTTTATTTTTTTTTGGTCAAGTAAGCTTTTATTTTTTACTATATTTTGTATATTGATAAATAATGCTTAGTTTAACTGAATTTAATGTATATATAGACATACATCGGTCTTCTCTGCTGTCATTGTATTTTCACCAATTCAGCTCTTTCTTTTGAATTGTCTACTCAGAGTGCTCTGCACAGCCATGGTATGAAATTTTACCTTATTTTTCACTTGCACCATGTGCCTCACCTTTTTCTATTTTCTTAATTCTTACTAGGTACTTTTTTTTTTTTTTTTTGGTACAAAATTCTTACTAGGTACTTATTATGTCTTTTTTTCATTTTTGTCCATGCAGGAAAAAGCTGAGTTTGTTGACATGAAGTTGGAAGCTGAGCTTCAACTGGTTGATGGAAATAAAGTGGATTGGAAAGGAAGAAGTGCACTGAAATTCAAATATGGTGGAATGAAAGCTGCTTTGCTCATGCTAGGTAGGTAAAGATAAGGTCTATTTCCCTGTAAGTGACAACTGAATAGAAAGATGAACCTTAGTTAAGAATTAAAATGGATTATGTCATCCTATACTCAAGGTTTTAAATTGCTATCAGATTTGTTTTTGTTGTCATCTTTAATATAGTGAAGTAAAATATGGTTGATATTATGACAATTGTACTTGTGCGTAATTTCAGCGGCGTTTGCCACTTCATAGACAGAAAAAGAAAAAGATTAAAAACTTTGACATCACATATTCACGGTCAAGGTGCACGACCATAATTTAAATAAAAACGTTAAATGTTACGAAACATTGTTATCCCAAAACTCACAATTGTTTTGATTTTTAAACTCGGATCGTGTGTGTGAATAGAAATGCTTTGTTACCACAAATTTATTTAAAACAAAGAAAAATATACTTTGGTAGCGGTTACTTATGTTTGTGTTTGGGTGCAGTCACACTTGGTTTGGAAAATTTGGCAACTTTCTCACTAGCTGTGAACTCGGTGCCATATTTCATGGGAATCATGCATTATGAACTAGAAGATGCTGCTAACATGCTCACCAACTATATGGGTGTCAGTTACATTCTCTCTATTTTGGTGGCTATTGTTGCTGATACATGGATTGGTAGATACAAATCTGTTTTATTTTCTGGAGTCTTCGAGTTTTTGGTAAGATACAATAATCCTCTCTCAATACCTCTTCAACATTTTGTGTAAGTTATTAGCATGCACTAATCTAAATCCAAAATTGCGAAGTGCGATGAAAATGAAAGTTCCGTTCAAATTCAATGTTTTAAATGGATCCCTCCGTTTTACTCCACTCACGATTTTGGTCCCCCTATATGTGAAATCCTTAGAAAATTGAGGGACCAAATTAGTAAATTTTAAATTGAGGTGGTCAAAATCATAAATGAGACGAAATACGGAGACTAAAACTGTATTGAAGCCAAATTCTAGGATGAGTTTATTGATTGTCGTTGCAGGGCCTTGCATTGCTTACAGTACAAGCAATGGATCGCTGTGTTTTACCTCACTCACGTTTTTGTTGATTGTTGTTGCAGGGCCTTGCATTGCTTACAATACAAGCACACTATCCTAGTCTTAAGCCAAAAGATTGCAATGTCAATGACATAACAGCTCATTGTAAAACACCAAGTCGAGGCCAGGAAGCTATTCTCTTCATTGGTCTATACTTGTTGGCCTTCGGCAGCGCAGGAACCAAAGCTGCATTGCCATCACATGGTGCAGATCAGTTTGATGAATCAGACCCCAAAGAAGAAAAGAAAATGTCCACCTTCTTTAACATTCTATTGCTTGCAGTTTGCATGGGTGGTGCAGTCAGCTTAACTTTCATTGTCTGGATACAAATCAACAAAGGATGGGATTGGGGATTTGGTATTGGCACCATAGCTATATTTTTGGGTACCGTAATTTTCGCTGCTGGTTTGCCACTATACAGAATTCAACTTGCTACAGGAAATAGTGTTCTCCTTGAGATCATACAGGTATCTAGCTATCTAAGCCTTTGTCAATACTGCATAGCCTTGTTTGGATAAACAACTTAATTAACACTTATTTTGAATATTTGAGGTTTTGAAGACCATATTATATTGCATTGATTGAGCTGTTTGTTATAACTTTTGGTCATGTTTTTGCCAGGTCTACGTTGCTGCAATCCGCAACAGAAATCTTCCTTTGCCTGAAGATTCAAAAGAACTATATGAGATTGAACAGGACAAGGAAGCTGCTGAGGAAATTGAGTTTCTACCTCATAGAGACATTTTCAGGTTCGAATTCTCAATTCTACACTAGCCTGAAACATACTTGTATCTCTTTTGGTCATAACACACTAGCAAAAGTGATACATGCAAGATTAGAAAGAAGAGTCTTGGATCAATCATTTATTAAAATTCATATATAATAGTATATATATGCCTCTACGTAAATCTAAAATGAAGATCCCTTTTGACAGGTTCTTGGACAAAGCAGCTATAGATTCAAAACCTGATATGCAATCGGGGAAATCAGAGGCACCAAGTACAAGTCCATGGAAACTTTGCAGGGTTACACAAGTAGAAAATGCCAAAATCATTCTTAGTATGGTTCCAATATTCTGTTGTACAATTATAATGACCCTTTGCCTAGCTCAACTCCAAACCTTTTCAATCGAACAAGGCTACACCATGGACACAAAAGTCACCAAACATTTTCACATCCCACCTGCATCCCTCCCATTCATCCCAATCATGTTCTTAATCATTCTCGTACCTATCTACGACCGCATTTTCGTTCCTGTTATACGTAAATTCACCGGTATTCCAACCGGTGTTACACACTTGCAACGTATAGGTGTTGGTCTTATACTTGCTTCCGTATCAATGGCTGTCGCTTCAATTGTAGAAGTAAAAAGAAAAAGAGTGGCCAATGACAATAACATGCTTGATGCTTTACCAGTATATCAGCCATTGCCTATAAGCACATTTTGGCTTTCTTTTCAGTATTTCATATTTGGCATAGCTGACATATTCACCTATATTGGTCTCCTTCAGTTTTTCTATTCAGAGGCACCAAAAGGACTTAAATCTACATCAACTTGCTTCCTTTGGACTTCAATGGCGCTTGGATATTTTCTAAGTACCATAGTGGTTAAGTGTATCAATGGTGCCACCAAGCATACCAAAAGTGGGGGTTGGTTAATAGGGAATAATATCAATAGAAATCATCTAAACCTGTTCTACTTGTTCCTTTCCATTGTGAGCTTGATCAACTTCTTTGTCTATTTGTTTGTTTCAAAGAGGTACAAATACAGACCTCAAGGTACTAAGGTCTCAGCTGATGGCAGTTCAAAGGAGTGAACATAAGGAAGAAAAAAGAAGGCTTTATATAGCTCTTATTATGCTGTGTTAAGTGACAAAATAGAGATTTGGTAGCTTTATTTCATCTTAATTTGGAGGTTATAGTCTCAAAGATATTCATAATCCTTGAGTAAATAATCTGTATGCCTTTAGGCATAATCGATACCTGTTCAATCTTCTTGTCACAACTTACCTGTCTTTACTTTATATATTTCTATATCAATTTCGCATTCCTGAGACCATATCAAATATGGTATGAGAAAGACGCTTATATTTTGGCAATGATGAAAACCACTTGCACGTGATTGGCAAGAGCATTCTTGAAGTGTTCCAAAATCCAAATCACTTCTATATCATCTTCTCTCTTTTATATTTTTCAAACTGTGCATTCAAAAAGAACTTGTAATCACTGATGTTCACGAGCTTTGTAGCATCGACACGTTTAATTGAAGGTATGTCCACTGTCAGACATGGACATGACATTGACAATGTGATTACATTCAATTAATTTATTATCTCAAATTATTACCAATATCAACCAACGTGTTAGTGTCGATATATCATGTCCGGTATCCACGCCAGTGCTTCATAGTCCACGAGCAACATTCAATTAAGGTGTCAATTAAGCTGAAAAACCTCTTTGTAAACTACTCTCAAATTTATTTTTTATTTATCTTATCTTTAATTTTAGGGACACTTTTATGTGACCGTTGACAAAGTTGATGGTTACGGAGGAAGTTGGTTTATTCACACGTGGCGTGTCTTAATATTAGGTAGGAGTATCTATGTGTGAACCATTTCATTTATTATTCTTTGGTATGATTAAAAAAAAAAAATCTTCATCCATATGATATTTTCTAAGTATTGAAAAACTTATAGAGCATTTTTTTTTTGAAGGAAACTTATAAAGCATTTAAGAAGTCTTTGATGGCTTCTTCCACGACTATGAGACCCAGGGCAAAAATCTCCTTAATACTGATCATGTTAATAGTTTTTTCATATAGCAATATGTAATTTGTTGAATTCTTTTATCTAATTTGCAAAAATTTGGCACCTCTGTCTGTTATTGCAAATCGTTTGAACTTATAAAATGTTTAGTCAGAGCTTTGTCCATGGAAAAAACATTAATTATGAAAATTTTACCATACTAAAGGATAAAGATAAACTTCCACAAGATCATATCTTATGCCAAATAAGACTAGTAGACTAATATATAGGATAATGATAAACTTCCACGAGATCATGTCACAAAAGTAGCCATACATCCGTAGTGACAACTACGAATACCAACTTTAACAACAAATAAATCGTCAAAGAGTTCTCCGTCAAATAACCCTTCAGGCTAATCCTCAACCCCGACCCCGATTATGTGCAACCGTGTGGCACATGATCGTCCGGAGATTTACGAGTTGGGCAAGTGTGGGGTGGTCTAAATAACATGTGTAGGAGGATAACAACTTATTTGGACTGTGGATATTGTGTTGTATTGAGATGTTACGTCCTTTGCCAAATTAAAGGTCTACTACAAAATAGAATGCTGCTCTTTACCCAAACAGTTCAGCTCATTCCCAAAGTAAAAGTCCAAAATGCCCCTACGCAACTTAAGTTGCGCTAGTGTAATATGAGAAATACACTAGCGCATGTTAAGTTGCGCTAGTGTATTCTGAGCTCAAGTTAAGTTGCGCTAGTGTATTCTGAGCTCAAGTTAAGTTGCGCTAGTGTATTCTGAACAGAAATACACTAGCTTACGTTAAGTTGCGCTGCGCAACTTAAGTTGCGCTATTCTGAACAAAAATACACTAGCTCAAGTTAAGTTGCGCTGCGCAACTTAAGTTGCGCTAGTGTATTCTGAGCTCAAGTTAAGTTGCGCTACGCAACTTAAGTTGCGTATGGGCATTTTGGACTTTTACTTTGGGAATGAGCAGAACTGTTTGGGTAAAGAGCAGCATTCTACAAAATATTTGACCCACTGCTCTGAATGTTCAGTGTCATATCTAAAAGGCAAGAAAATTGATACTGTATAGAAAAAAAATTCTCCTCCCACTCTTCAATATTTTTAAGAGCCTCACAATGATTGTTTTTTTTAACAAATTTATCTCTTCCAGACTACAGAATCTGGACGGGAGCTAATCCGAACAATTATAAAAAGTCTAATCTCTGATACTAGATTTTATAATTTTTAAGACTTTCCGCAAATCTTGATTGACCATTATTATTTGAACAATTTATGTACATAATGTTTAATCCTATTTGAGGTCTGCTAAGATATTAGGGATAAATTTTAGGATTATAGATTCTTTTCACAAAAACATTATAATTAGAATAATTTAGTTAAGGTTTTTTTTTGAAAGGCAATTTAGCTAAGGGTTGATTCTTGAAATTGATCATGTAATATACTTGAAGTCAAAAGAATGATCATGTAAAAAAAAAAACGTAAATTCTATCCATGTATTTCGAGATTTATTATATTGTTTTTCATGTAGACATAAAGTCCATAAAAATGATTTATAAGTTGAATTTTTTCATATTTTTTATGGGCATTTTTCGGATGTTAAAATATATAGCTTTCCACATAAAATTAGAATTTTCTGACAAACGAGAGATTTATTATGAATTTTTAAAGCATCAAAAACTCAAAAAGGAAAAAACTATGAAAATCTCAACTTAGAAATTGAATTTAGTGTTGATTGTTTGTGGAGATGCCTATAAAAATACATAGAAAGAATCTGCAAAGTTTCATAGCATTTCAAAGACGTCTCGATTTATTTTAATTTTTCAATCAAAACGTATAAAATTACAATTTGTTTCAAGTAAACATATACTTGTAAGTCAAATTTTGTTCCCTAATTCTACAGGCATGTTATAACATCATAAAAATCTTCACAGTAACATTTTAGAGTTTATAAACAATAGAGGTTATAGCAAAGCATTGTTTAGGTTTGCTGTTATGGCCAATTAATGTGCCATAAACAATTCAACATATGTGGTTTTACTTTTAGATAGTTCAGAGTTTCAGTACCATAGAAACCGTAGACTCGTTCCAGTTCAGAGTTTCAGTACCATAGAAACCGTAGACTCGTTCCAAGTCTTTGCAAGAAAATTGGCACAAGGAATGCATCAATATCAAATCCAATAATAGGGAAATATGAAAATTTGCATATAATATTATATCGAATTAAATACTGCAGCTACTTTTTTTCTTTTTCTTTATAATTATTATATCTCAGGTGTCGACGGATATCTTTTACTAAGGATTCAAATCTTAGGCCATCATGTTCTGAGAATCTAGTTCTTAAAAAAAAAAATTGAAAACTTTTTTCCGCTAGAACCAACCGTTGATGCTACAACTTGTTTTGTAAGCAAATAAAAAGTACTCCATCCGTTTTTAATTATAAGCAAATTTTACTTTTTAGATTCATTCAATTAATGATGTATGTGGTTGATAATATGGACCACATACATCATTAATTGAATGAAACTAAAAAGTCAAATTTGCTTATAATTAGTAACAGAGGGAGTATGTCAAAGAGTCCCGTAAGTGTAGCTCAGTTGGTAGCTACCAGGGATAATTTGTGCAGGGGTCCGGGTTCGAACCCCGGATTCCCCACTTCTCCATACATAATGTGTGTGAATCTAGCCACTAGACTACTTGACAAAAAAAAGTATGTCAGAGAATTTTTAAAATACACCGCACAATAATTGATCTATTTTATCATTTTACAATTCACACATTAAGAATATATATATATATATATATATATATATATATATATACAAGAATTCTTGTTTTTACTGGCGGAAATAATCCCTCAGTAACGCCAAAAATCCCTCAGTAATATGTATTACTGGCGGATGAGTCCCTCAGTAATATGAGCGTCAGTAATGTTACTGGCGGAATTTTCCCTCAGTAATGGGGAGGTAGTTTTGACAAAACATTACTGAGGGATTATTCCGCCAGTAATTACTGACGGATTGCAATCCGTCAGTAATTACTGGTGACGGATTGCAATCCGTCAGTAATTACTGGCGGAATAATCCCTCAGTAATGCTTTGTCAAAACTACCTCTCCATTACTGAGGGAAAATTCCGCCAGTAATGTTTATACAGATTTGCATTAGTGACGAAAAATTCCGCCAGTAATGTAATGGACCTTTTTTTGTTGTGATCCCTTCCTACTTTTTAATTCTAATTAAAGAAATAAAAGTAATTCAACAGAAATAAATAAAAGAAATAAAATTTTAATTTAACAAGACACAAATTAGTTAATCAATATATCATAATATTTGTACAATCCTTAAATAGTTTTCGTAAAAAATCATAAATATTTAAATAATATTCATACAATCTATAAAACTAACATAATAAGCTAATGATCATAATATTCAACACTCTTTTTTGAAATTTTCTTTACGCCGCTCCAACTCTGCAGCAGCCTGAAAACAAACAAGATATCCATTACATATGGCTAATTTTCTTGTCATCACTCTTTTTTGGGGTTTCTTCTCAAGTGGTTAATTGGTTCTGTAGCAGAACAATAACAGATACCAAGCCCCACATAATGCCATTGATTGTTTACTCCCACAATTTGTGATGATCAGGAAATAAGAGTTGCATTATGATAAATTTGTGCATTTAGTCTAGCCTAAAGACCCAAAGTGAATCATATACCTTTAGTTGGATTTTCAGAAGCATCCTTGACTGAGATCTTCATGATACTAAATGTAAGAGAGGCCAACAAAGATCTTACCTGCAGGAAATTCCAATGATGCACTTTCAGCATACAGGAGATTATTTTTATATGCAAAAATAACCCATACAAATAATCCATAATAACCTGGTCAGAGCATTTATATATGGGATTTGATACATCTGACCACCTCCATTCACTATTACCACCTTCCTTCTCAACAAAGGTTCCATACTTGACTTGAGGAACATCTACTGGACTGCTAGAAACCGCATATAGTTGAAACAAGTTAGACTGAAGTAACACATCATACTCCAAAAATATAGAACAAAGATAAATGAGCGTTTAAAGTTACCAGCAAAAATATTGTTCCCATGCAGCGTAAGCAGACTCCACGAGAAATTTGAGTCCGCAGGGCTAACAACATTTTAAACACATGTAGCATAACAGAATTGAAAAATCTAGCCAAATGTACAAGAAGATAAGAAGCAAAGCAAAAGATATAGCAGTAGTTAGCACAGTTATCAACAAAACAAACATTTAGTTCCACAATAAAAACATCATCTTCTCTAAAGACTAATCCACAAGAAGATAAGAAGCAAAGCAAAAGATATAGCAGTAGTTAGCACAGTTATCAACAAAACAAACATCGAGTTCCAAAACTAAACAATCATCGACAAAAAGGGATTTGGATCCTATGCAACAAGTTCTTTATTGTTGAGAGATTAGTGGTTGGGATTTGTGAAACTCATTGTTACTTTGACATATTATCAAGTCCAAATTGGGTTTTCTACTACATGTGAGGATTCTATATGTGAAGAAAAGGAGCAGATTTTCACCTTAATTAGCAATTGGTAACCAAATCACGTGGCTGGGATTGAACTAAACGGAGGTGTTTAGTATATACATAGGGATCAAATTTTGATTGAACATCAAACTAAAAAATGAAATAAGTCACATTAAGCTAAAACTGAGTCATAGACATAGGGCTAAAATTTTGAGTAGTTTAGTGTTTTCATGTCCATAACAGAACCAATAAACTTAAGATTTGACCCTAACTAATAAGCCATCATGTTGTGCTCTAGTATAGGCTATTTTAGAACTTAATGTTCAAACCTGGGATTGGAATCCTATCTGAATGTGCTCTTATTGAAGAGAAAACTATTCTATTATATATAATATATACTAGATTTCTTCATTCCACTAACCTTAATTTGTCTTGTGATTGAACCAAACATATTGCACAGATTAAATACATGGAAACAAATGGTGTACTGTTTCTTGGCGCTTAGACGCCTTTTTCTGTTTCCAATACATATATTTTGTCATCCAAAACAAAAAATACATGGAAACAAACATGTTTACAAAATGTGGCCCTTTGAATAACTGAACTCAATTTAAGTCTCCTAGTTGCAAATTTACCAAATATGTGGCCCTTTGAATCACTGAACCCAATTTAAGTCTCCTGGTTGCAAATAGACACCTAATAAGAATCACAATTGACTTGCTTGTTCAAATTTCAAACCATAGAGGCTTTTGATCCCAAACCTTTAGTTACAAATTTAGAATACACGAAACATAGCAGCAAAGTTTGAGATCAATTGAACTTGCCTAACTCAATTATTAACAAAATGTTTGTCAAATGTTCGCTCTTCTATTTTATTTTAGTGTAATTCAGACTTAACTATCTTAAACTCTAGTAGAGTTTCCATCATTTCATGACATGACAGCCAAGAGAGGAAGAAACATGAAACTGTAACTATACTTCGTTAACACTTTTTTATAAATATCAATCAATAGAAAGAGATTTGGAGAAGATGAGAACCAAAGCAAAATCTATAGCAGCATTTAGCACAATTAACAACAAAACAAACATCATGTTCCAAAACTAAACAACCATTAACAGAAAGGGATTTGGATCCCCGACAGCTAGTTCTCTATTGCTGCCCCTGCTGCACCAAGTCTGTGACCTTAATTGACATCCAGAAGAAAGTTGTATCTAAAATCAGTAGGAAATTGATTGTGAGTGTTTAACGAAATCGGTTCCAATGTTTTTCTCTAAAAGTTCTTTATGTGACTTTTCTCTTATATCTCAGCCACTTATTTAATCCAACGGCCAATAATGGTTCATCGGGGGCATCATTAGAGAACTTGGCTGCTAGAACTTGGTTGTTGAGGATCCAACTTGAACATAAAGACATAAATAACAAAAACATACCAGAAGCAGTTGGAACTAAAGCATTACCACTAGTGCATAGAAACTGAGTTGCGTTTCGATCTTTGTGGATCTTGTTCAGAAAGGTTGTAGCTTCATCATTCAAACAATACAAAAACATCATGAGCAAACAATCCAAACAACATTCAACTAATTTTCTGATTATTTCTTTACCAATAACAAAGATTAAAGTGACTAAATTTTACCTTAAAAAAGTGAAGTATGCGAGCTGAAGTGTGAACGACGGCGAAACCCGACATTGCACAGAACTGAGAACACAAAACATAAATCAAGAAATTAACACAAAATCACTCAAATCAACCAAAAAGGCACATAATTTTAAAAAATTAAATTTTAAAAAAAAAATTAACTGAGAGACAAAGAGGATGGTGCTTCAGCGGGGGTTAACTCTTAACCCTTCTCAACTGAGATTTTTGCGCGTACCACCAGGAGGCATGGGATCATCACTTGAAAGTTAATGAAAGTTGAATGAGGCATGAGAACAGAGGCGTGAAATCATCACCTTAAAGTTAGATTTCTACAAATTTGGGAATGAAATTGAGTTAGATTTCTACAGATTTATACACACCATATCTTCTTTCGAATTAGAGAATGGGTAATAAGATTGAGGGATGAAATTGAGAACTAAGATTTTTCTGAGGAATGAAATTGGAAGTTGAGGGATGAATTAGAGAAGTGGAACCGAGATTGAGGGTTTTGCGATTGTAGAGAGACAACCGAGACTGAAGATTGAGGAATGAAAAAAAGTTGCGAATGAAATTGTGGATTTAGGGTTTCTTGTAGTGAATATTACCGGCGGAATTTGTGCATTATCGACGGATTCGAATGCAACAATATTACTGGCGGATATGTTGCATTACTGGCGGAATATTTAATCCGTTATACTATTACTGTCGGGTTTATATCCCTCAGTAACGCAAAGGCACATTATTGGCGGATCTATTGCATTACTGGCGGAATATTTAATCCGTTATACTATTACTCTCGGACTTATATCCCTCAGTAACGCAAAGGCATGTGCGTTTACATTATTGGCGGAATATTTCCGCCAATAATACATCGTAGGTTCTTTATTGATATTACTGGCGGATTTATCCGTCAGTAACGTTATTGAGGGTTTTTTTAATGTTACTGAAGGTTTATTCCGCCAGTAATTACTGGGGGCCTAAATCCCTCAGTAATGCAATTTTGAATTGGTTAGTAATATTGGGAATTCTTGTAGTGTGTGTGTGTGTGTATATATATATATATATATATATATATATATATATATATATATATATATATATATATATATATATAGTTCCGTAAGTGTAGCTCAGTTGGTAGCTATCAGGGATAATTTGTGCAGGGGCTGGGGTTCGAACCCCGGATTTCCCACTTCTCCACACATAATGTCTGTGAATCTAGTCACTAGACTACTTGACAAAAAAAAAAGAATAAGAATATATATATTCTCTAAATATATATTCTCTAAAATACCCTTCACCAATATTAATTGAGCGTATTTCATGAATGATCCATTATATATAACTAGTATAGTGACCCGTGCCAAGCACGGGGAAATAAAAAACTTTTTTAATCAAATTTATAGTTTTTATATTATGTTATCTTAAAGTTATAAGTGTGGTTATAATTTAAATTTGACATGGAAAAATATATCATCTTAATTTTGTATATATTTTGAAATATTTAAACATTGCACATAACGATTAAAGTATTTAGATTTATATTTATACTAATTATTTGTAGTATAAGATGTACTCATTTTTAAACTTAGCATATGTAATATTTTTGCAAAAATACGCTGACGTACTGTATGTTATTATTTGTTGACATAACGTATTTTATTAATCATAAAAACTAAAAAATTTGTATTTTTTTATATAATAGTCAGTGTCAGATGTATACACCTAGTCTGTGAATGCAAACGTTAAATTTTTTACGGGTGTGTATAAATATAGTTTGGGATACAGAAACGCCGATTGTTATTTGTTTTTATTTTTTACAAAACCAATGGTCTAATGTAAATATTGTATTTTAGGGTAACAACGATGAAAAAAAAAAGTTCTGCGCATTGTTATACCTGAAAAGTGCATCAATTAAAAGTCAATGACAGGAGGATCTACTTATATAGAAATTGCATGTCATGTAATGACCAGTACGCCTAGGGATGGCAATGGGTACCCCATGGGTAGGGTACTATAGTACCCATCTCCATACCCGCGTTTGTAAAAAATGTCCGTACCCGAACTCGTACCCATGTGGGCAACAACTTTAATACCCTTCCCCATACCCTTTGGGCATCTAAGTGGCCATTACCCGCACTTTAACTATGAAAAGACAATAAAAAAACATCACAATTGAAATAAAACTACGATCCAAAAAATTTCAAATAAGTTAAGCAGTTTTTAGTCTCAGGTTTAGGCTTAAATACCTAAATAAATTAATTAATTGTACACTAAAAGTAAATAAATTATTTATCATATTATATAAATTCGTATATGTGGGTTGCGGGGCTGTGTAGTATAACACCCTTACCCGTATCCGTACCCATTTAAATCTGTGGATATTACCCGGACCCGTGCCCAGACCCATGAAAGCGGGGTTTTATCCTACCCGTTGTCGGTATTTTTTGCGGGTACCCACCGGGCCTGGGTCCAATTGTCATCCCTACGCTTTACAAAGAAATTAAAAAAAAATGACTTCCAAACAATACGCAACTTTAGTTTTCTAAACTATAGCAACAACAATTCTAAAACATAACCAATGATCATACTTTTTGAAAAACTTCACGATACACAACATTTGTGGTCTCCTTGCAAACATTATTATTTTCATCCAAGATAAGCAGCTTAAAACCTTTTCTAGAAGTAACTCGAGACACAGCGACATAGAGTTGTCCATGCGTGAACACGGCTTTAGGAAGATAAACTCCCAATAGAGATAAAAATTGACCCTGACTTTTATTTATTGTCATTGCAAAACAAAGCGTCAATGGAAATTGCTTGCGCCTGAATTTGAAGGGTAGTCCTGGATCACTCAGAATAAGATTCATCATAGGAATGAATACCCTGGTACCTGCCCTTTTTCCTGTAATTATGATAGCAACTATCGTGCTCTTCCCTAGATTTGTAACTGTCAGCCTCGTACCATAACACAGTCCATTGGCCTGATCGATGTTTCTCATCAGCATAACTGGACATCCTACCCTTAGTTTCAACCGGTGATTTGGAATTCCAAAGCTCTTAATACGTTAAGAAATTCCGTTGTGAACCACTCGCTCTAGACATCAGAATTTTCGCCTGATCGACAAACAGAATCAGAGCTTAAATACTCTTTCTCTTCACCTAGAATTAGTGACATAATATATTCGTTAACATGGGAAATTAGCATAGTGTTTTCCCTGTGCTAAGTTTTTCCCCCCTAGTATGATACCCGTGCTAAGCATGGGAAATTAGCGTAACGATAAAATTTTAATAACAGAAATATTATTTTAAATAAATTTGAAAAGTAAATGACACAAAAAAATATCTCTCGAGCAAAATTAGTGTACATTTAAGTTATTTGTCATATAAGTCAGCATAAATTTAAAGTGAAGTTTGTATAAATTATAAAGTTAATTGTAATATTGTCTATTTTTTGTAAAAGGAAGTATTATATAATTGTATTAACGTATGTCATTGAAAGTTGCCTCATTTAGTAAGTAGTTGAATCACTTGCAAGGTCGTGGGTTCAACTCATGTTGTCAATGCGAGAACCTCTTTTATGAGTGATTGTAAGTAACTTTGTAAGCGCTAATCCTTGAGGTGTATCTTGACCCATAAGAGCCTCAAGAGCTCAACTCACAAAAACTAATATGTAACAAAAAAAAAATATGCAAAATCTATGAGGTTAAAAAATGTCTATCTTTCTTTCACCATTTTCATTTGCATTGTTGTCACCGCCTTTAATTGAAAGTATCCATTTTCCAAACTTTACAATTTCTTCGTGCTCTGCTAATACAATATATGCCCCCAAACTCATATTCACAGTAAGTCTCGACATAATGCAGTTTTCATATAGAATGGGTGAATTAATTGAAGAAACAACAATATCATGTCACGATCTTTTCCTGATTACAGGCAATGTCTGTCCGAAATCGCCACCTAAAACTATTATGATTCCACCAAACTGGTGATACTTATTGTGATGATCTATTTTTTACATGATGTTATGTACTCCATGGCCAACTACTCAAAAATAACAGTGGTGCATCATTGATGCATCATCCCAATTAATAAGTTTAATTGACAAAGTAGTTTTTCCCTAGGACTATCCTTTTTCATGGTTAACATTGATGACTTCTTAATCTCAATCATGATTGTAAATAATGAGTGTCGAGCTCTTTCACCCAGTAATGATAGAGCTACAATATCGTCGGAAGCAACGTTCAAAAAATTATCCCTTTAGATCTAACAGCTGCATGCATTTCCATATAAATGTTTTCCTAATATACCACCATAACTATATATAAAAAATAAATCACTGCTTCCAGAAAGAACAGACTTCGTGATCTTATCATATACACATCTAAGTTCGTAATTCAACATAAATTGTAGATCCTCATGTGTCTTTGCCGATTCAACTTTGTCATACTTAGCTCATCAACAATAAGCTTATTCATGAAGGTTGGCATATCATCAGTGTTTCGTCATGACATATATTTAAATTTTTTAAGCAACATTTTGTTTAGTAGATGGAGCTTTTCAATATCGATTAAACATAAATTTTTCAAATAATTGTGACGGATCGAAGATCTACAAATTATATATAAAATTTGAAAAATTAATTTTAAAAATGTATATACAAAAATGAATGATAAAAAAGTGTAAAAATACATATGAATAGAAATAACCATTAATTTGCAACTGCTTCCTCCTTTCATACATAATCTCGTATAACAATAGTTGTCATGTGGCATCCCATACAACATTAGTGTTGCTTCCTCTATTCATATGGAATATCATCTAACAATAGTTGCCACGTTGCATCCCATGCAACACTAATGTGTGTCATTATGCTTAAAGTTAACAGAGTCAAAAATAACGTACACAATTGTTGATCCAAACCCAAAACACTTGATTCTGTAATTCAATATATAAACACTTTACCATCTTCAAGTAATCTCAAAGGATAATATGTTTCTGGGAAGGTGTCATGTGTAAGACCATCAACTATTTTTATGCATTTGTATTTCATGCAACCTTTTTGAATGATTAATAGTATCCTCATGTAGTATAGTTCACTTACACATGTGAGCGTATAACCAAGTCTTGCAATACAATATTTTTACATGGATGTCATTGTTTATTGTCCTTAATATCTATAAATCTCGTTGGAAATTCAACATATATTAGGTCTCGACCCTATTCATATTGACAATTTCCACGAAACCAAATAGGAAACCTAATGGATGCTTGTTCATTATACCCCATAATTAACTTAATGTCGCGATTATCTCCAAATTAAAAACACCGTTCATTATGCAAATTTTTCGACTTAAGGACAATATTCCATTTTTGGTGCATATCAAAAGAAAATATTCTTCAAATAGCCTCGTAGAGTGAAATATATCAACTATCATAGAACTGATTTATTTCATCCACTGGCTTAAATTTGTCATGATTTTCACCATCAACTTGCATCTTTATTGTTGCCTTATCAGGACCTTAGTTCACATAATTAAAAAGGTACTTAATGGAGTTAGACTTGTTACGATATTCCATGTTAAGATAGCATTCTTACATAATCATAATTAAAAAGGTACTTAATGGAGTTAGACTTGTTACGACTATCTAACTTGACAATCAGTTTCTTAATATTATCCCAAAATCGTGATACTTATATTTAGGTTAACCATCTTCATCTATCGTGGCAGTTTCTTGAAATCTCTTAGGATAATATTTTGAAAATCGGCCATCTTTCATGCGAGGAGATTTATGTCTAGCATAACCACATGACCCATGCATCATATACAAAGAAACAACATCAGTCAATCTTGGATAAAGTGTACCATCAGACAACTCATCCAATTTGCAAAGAAGAGTCTTATGTATCGTATTGTAAAACTCAACAGATACGTGGTCAATCCTATCAACATCTGCATAAAAAAATCAAATATTATATATTCAACCTATAATAGAAGTCAACCTCATAGAGTTGGATAAAAAATTACAATAGTTGATTATATGTTACTTCAAGTCATTACCATTCCGTTGGAACGAACCATCTCAGCACAAGGTTTTTGAAAAAATATTTCATGACATGTCATATATGACAAAAGTTGCATTCTAAGAATTAAAAACTTGAAGAAATAATACCTCTAACTTCACATTGTACATGTGTCGATTTAAATTTTAATATAATAAATTGAAAGTGTTTACATATTTTATAACATATTTATAGCATCATATCATATTTATAACATAATGTGTGTGAATCTAGCCACTAGGCTACTTGACCAAAAAAAGTATGTCAGAGAATTTTTAAAATACACCGCACAATAATTGATCTATTTTATCATTTTACAATTCACACATTAAGAATATATATATATATATATATATATATATATATATATATATATATATATATATAGTTCCGTAAGTGTAGCTCAGTTGGTAGCTATCAGGGATAATTTGTGCAGGGGCTGGGGTTCGAACCACGGATTCCCCACTTCTCCACACATAATGTCTGTGAATCTAGTCACTAGACTACTTGACAAAAAAAAAAGAATAAGAATATATATATTCTCTAAATATATATTCTCTAAAATACCCTTCACCAATATTAATTGAGCGGTATTTCATGAATGATCCATTATATATAATTGAGTTATTTGGGTTTGTTTATATTTGAGATGATAATATAGTTTATTTAACCAAGTAATTGGACTCAACCAGTTAACGAGCTACACTAAAGGACCAATTATAATTATAAAGAAAAAAACAATTTTTGGATGGACTTTACTTATTTCTCGATCAAACTTCGAATTACTAGGGGCTTCTTTTCTTATAAACTAAAGGTTAACACAAAAAAAAAAAAAAAAAATAGAAGCTTTTTGTCAACCTTTTTTTTTTTTGTGTGCATATATGTTCAAGATCGGATAGCGCAATTTATGACTTATTTATTTTACAACACTGTCTTGACTCTAAGGCTGTCAATTTCAAACATTTAATTTAGACAATGAACCGTGTTTTGAAAATTATATCATAGCGACCTTTTTCTAAATTGTCATGAATCTTGATCATTATTATTTATACAGTATCATTTATGTATATTGTATTATAAAGGAGATATATATGATTAGCAAATAGCAGCAGCATAAAACGAAGAAACAGAAACAAAGATATATAACTTACACAAACCAAAAAATTACTTGCCATTTTGTTCTATATCCTCTAGTGTGATGATGGCAAGCACAAGAATCGTCTTTGGATATTATGTTATTCCTCTCCTCTTTCTTTTTGCATCAACTCAGTGTGTAGTTATGAGCCTTGATGTTAGCACTCTTTGCATTAAAGAAGAGAGGGTGGCACTCCTTAACATAAAAAAAGATCTCAACGATCCTTCCAATTGCCTTTCTTCATGGGTTGGTAAAGATTGCTGTAACTGGATTGGTATAGAATGTGACAATCACACAGGTAACATTCTTAAGCTTGATCTCCAGTACCTTCATATCTGCTCCACAGATGTATTTTTACAGTCTCCCTTGGGAGGTAAGATAAATCCTTCATTACTTGACTTGAAACATTTGAGTCACTTGGACTTAAGCTATAATGATTTCAAAGGAGTTCCCATTCCTGAATTTATTGGTTCTCTCAATACGCTCAATTACCTTGATTTATCCCATGCAAATTTTTCTGGAATGGTCCCTCATCATCTCGGAAATTTGTCAAATTTGCATCATCTTGATGTCTCTGGCCCAAGTATAAGCTGGACACTTTCAGACATAGGTTCGCTCACTACGGGACTTTGGGTCAGAGACATAACCTGGCTCTCTACCTTGTCTTTGCTTCAATATCTTAACATGGACTTCGTTAACATCACCGACTCACCACGTGAGTTGTTTGGAGCTGTTAATAAGATGCCATCTCTAATAGAGTTGCATTTGTCCTTTTGCAATCTTGTTGCACTGCCTCCATCTTCACCCTTTTTAAATATTTCATCACTTTATGTGCTTGACCTCTCTAGGAATATTTATGATTCCTCAATACCTCCCTGGTTGTTCAACATCAGTACCCTCACACAACTTACTCTTTCTTATTCATCTCTAAGAGGTTTCTTTCCTTCTATGCTTGGGAGATGGAATCTCTACAATCTTCAGAATCTAGACCTATCATTTAATGATTTAACCATTGATATAACTCAAGTGATGGAGGCCTTGTCTTGTAGCAACCAAAGCCTGGAGGTTCTAGATTTGAATTATAATCAACTAACTGGGAAATTGCCTCATTCATTAGGAAAACTTACTAGTTTGCGTCAGCTTGACATTTCTAACAACCTCTTGACCTCACACATAGGTATCTCGGGTCCTATACCAGCATCTATAGGAAATTTATCAAATCTAGAATTTTTGTATTTGAGAAACAACATGATGAATGGGACAATTCCTGAAAGCATTGGTAAACTAACCAATTTGCAGTTTCTAGACCTACTTGAGAATCATTGGGAAGGTACTATGACAAATATTCATTTCCATAATCTCACAAACCTACTCAGTTTATCCGTGTCATCTAAACAAAACTCATTTGCTTTGAAAGTGACAAATGATTGGATTCCAACTTTTAAGGATTTGTATCATGTTGAAATTTCTGGTTGTCGAGTTGGCCCAACATTTCCTAACTGGTTTAGAGACCTAAATTCCTTGACTGATATATTCCTAGAAAGTGCTGGAATTTCTGAGGAGATACCTCACTGGCTTTACAATATGTCCTCCCAAATTTCGAAGCTAGATCTTTCTCACAACAAAATAAGTGGTTACTTACCCAAAAAAATGAACATCACTTCCTCAAATTTATCTTTGGTTGACTTTTCTTACAACCAGTTGAAGGGTTCAGTGCCACTTTGGTCTGGTGTGAGTGCTCTATACCTAAGGAATAACTTGTTATCCGGGACAGTACCAGCCAATATTGGCGAAGAAATGTCACATTTGGAATACTTGGATCTATCAGATAACTACCTAAATGGGAGAATTCCAATATCCTTAAATAAGATTCAAGATTTGAATTATCTTGATATATCTAACAATCATCTGATAGGGGAAATCCCGGAGATTTGGAAGGGTATGCAGAGTTTACAAATTATTGATCTATCTAATAACAGTTTGTCAGGTGGAATTCCAACATCAATATGCTCATCCCCTTTACTCTTTATCCTAGAATTGAGCAACAACCATCTCTCTGCAGATTTGTCTTCAGCCTTGCAAAACTGTACTCCCTTGAAAAGTCTCTCGCTTGAAAACAATAGGTTTTTTGGGTCTATACCAAAAGAGATAAACCTTCCTTTACTTTCAGAGTTATTGTTACGAGGAAATTCATTAACAGGAAGCATTCCTGAAGAGTTGTGTCACTTACCTTCCCTCCATTTATTGGATCTTGCAGAAAACAATTTCTCTGGATCAATACCAGCATGTTTGGGTGATATACTCGGTTTCAAATTGCCACAACAAAATTACTCTTTAGGTTTGCTTTATTCATTTGAAGATTTGAGTATTCTATCATACACAAAGCACACAAATTTGGTCATAAATGGAAGAGTGGTCAAATACTTGAAGCAAATGCAGGTGCATTCCATAATAGATCTCTCGAAGAATAATCTTTCTGGAGAGATACCAGAGAAGATAACACAACTGATTCACTTAGGTGCTCTGAATTTGTCCTGGAATCAGCTTACTGGAAATATACCCAACAACATTGGATCATTAAGAGATTTAGAAAATCTTGACCTTTCACATAACAATCTTTCAGGTCCAATCCCTGCAAGCATGGCTTCCATGACATTCTTGAGCTATTTGAACTTGTCATACAACAACCTCTCTGGACAAATTCCGATGGCTAATCAGTTTGCCACCTTCAATGAACCCTCAATTTATGAAGGCAACCCGGGACTTTGTGGGGAACCTTTGCCAACTAACTGCTCATCATTGTCACCTGGAAATGGAGAGCAAGACAAAAAACATGAAGATGGTGCAGATGAAGATGACAACAATGAAAGATTGGGATTATATGCAAGCATAGCTGTCGGGTATATCACTGGCTTCTGGATTGTGTGTGGAAGCTTGATGTTAAAGAGGTCTTGGAGACATGCTTATTTCAATTTTGTATATGACACCAGAGATAAACTTCTGGTTTTGATGGCGCTTAATTTAGCGCGTCTAAAGCGTAGATTTGGATTGGAAAGGAACTGATGTTTCAGTACGTGGTGTCTTTTGTTTGAACTTTGTAATCGTTCTTAGTTATATTTTGCTTCTGTCGATTTTTCAAATTTGTGTGTGGTACATGTGGTAACTCTTGGGTGAAGTACGTACACAATGTTTGTTTACAAGTTATTATATAGTAGGCTATTTAAGTTCCAACTTTCACCATTCACATGTTATTATCTGCTATTAAGATGTTAGGATTAAATCCTACAGTAGATAATTGTATGCATGCCTTTAGTCCAAATTGATTTCTGTTTAATCATCTTGTTACAGATCACCAGTCTTAACATCAAACAATGAAGCATGAGCACACATATCATACATACATTTGTGAAGTACACAAACACAAGCAAAGATTGAAAAGTGAATGAAAAAACAGAACATTACCTTGAATTGAGAAAGAAGGGGATTTAGCCAGAAAGCGCCAATAATTCAATCAATAAGAGGGTCGATGAGCCAAGGATGGTCGTCATGGCAACATGATCCGTACCCGAGCTTGATGTGGAAATTGGAAAACCCGAATTCACTGATATTAGGTTGTTGGCGGAGCAATTTGAATTGGTTTAGAGACAAAAATAAAAATATGGCTTTAAATTAGATAAGAGATACATGCCTAACCAAACTTCATAGATATCATTTTATTCTAAAAAAAAAAAAATAATAATATTAAATATACTTATATTCTTCGGTTTGATTTGATTTTGAAAAGGGAAATGTTAACCGGTGCCCGGGGCACTGGTTAAGGGTCAAATATAGTAGGATTTGCATTGAGAGATGTGTAATCAGTGCATTAAAAGCTGAAAAGGTATGTTTTTTTATTTAAAATTTTCTCTTTTGGCTTCCTTAACCAGTGCCCCGGAGGCACCGGTTAACATGACCTTTTGAAAAATCAACTCAAATTCATATCTGAACAGTGGTAATCATTTCTTCAAAAAAAAAAACAGTGGTAATCACAAAATGAAAATGAAGTCTAAACACGTATTCAATAATATTTTAGTTTTGTATGGTTTTTGAATCTATATGTGGTTTCATTTTAAATTAGTTTGGATTTTTTTTATCAAAGCGAGAGAAAAATATTGCAAAAAAATTATCTTGCTTATATTAAAATTACATTTGTATCTCTTAAATTAAAAGCCTTTAAATAAACAAATTAAATTGATGTGATTATTTTACATTTCAGGTGAAATATTATATATCAAATAAATTAATTTTTGTTGATTGAAATATTTTTTATGAAAAGGACAAAAGGGAGTACTATATATGCACCAATCTCAAATTACTATATTCTCCACTTTAAATTTATTTATGATAATGTTTATTTGTATTTTTTTAATTTGTACTATGTGAAATAATCAAATTCTAATTTATTTTTTTTTAAAGAAATCTAAACATTAGTTTCACTACACTTTTCTAAATACAGTAGAAACTCTTTAAATTAATACTCGGTAAATTAATAAACTCTCTAAAATAATAAATTTGTCCGGTCCCGACTTCGGCCAAGGTAAAAAATTGAAAAACTCGATATAATAATAAGATAATAATTTTTCGGGAGATCCCTTTATAATTTTCGGTCCCAAGAAAATCATAAATTAATAATTCATAGAAACTGAAAAAAAATACATTGAACACATTTGTTCCTCTTATTTACATTTACTGTACTTCAAAAGTCATTATTGATTTCCAATGCATATGAACACAGTAGTTACTAATTTACGTTGAGTCCCAAGATTCGCTGCAACGTAATTCTAAGAGGCATAGACTAATTTGCCTTTTTGTTTGGTATGTACAGTATAATTACTTAAAAACTCTTTAAATTAATAATTATTAATTTATCGATAAATTAATAACTCTCTAAATTAATAAATTTCTCCACATTATTAATTTATAGAGTTTTAACTGTATACATAAGAAATGAATAAATAAATGATAAAAGACTTATATAAAGTGGCCAACTTCAACAGTCCTTAGGCTCTTAGCTAGTGACGAGTTCCAAGTGAAACTCCTAACAGATGGCAACACATTCCACTACACAGAGCCACCTAAACAACGTTGCATGTCCACGTGGAACCAAAACCACGCTTCACTCACTCTTTTCTCCATGCAACTTGTTTTGTTCCTCTTCTTATAATAAAACCAACATACGCAAAGCATATGAAAGTAGACACAAAAAAACTCAAAGAAAACATCAATGGCATCCACAGACAAGTCACCAAACCCAACACCAGCAAAGGGTTCAGATCCAACACCCGGAGAAGCAATGACAATGGAACAACACTTTGTGGACAAGAGTGCAATGATGGTTCAAAGTTTCAAGCCCATAAACCAAATGAGTCAGCATGTGTGTACCTTTGCTATGTACAGTCATGACATGTCTCGCCAGATTGAAACTCATCACTACTGTTCAAGACTCACTGAACAGTTTCTACAGTGTGCTGTTTATGATTCTGATGACCCTAATAAAGGACGTCTTATAGGTGTTGAGTATATCATTTCTGATGATATCTTTGAAACTTTGCCTCCTGAGGAACAGAAGCTTTGGCATTCTCATGCTTATGAGGTTTTTTCAAGCTTCAACTAGTTAATACTACAATTTATGGACATTCCAACGTCTACAACACTAATACACTCATACATATGGTTGCATCAATTATTTCACTGTCGTGTCTAGTGCCGTGGTGTCTGTGTCACACTTCATAGAATTGCAATTTTGTGAATAATTTTGATTGTAGAAAATTGTTGAGGGATATTAATTTGGATGGTGCAGATAAAATCAGGTCTGTGGGTGAATCCTAGAGTTCCAGAGATGATTGGGAGGCCTGAGCTAGAAAGTCTTGCCAAAACTTATGGAAAATTTTGGTGTACGTGGCAGGTTGACCGAGGTATAATGGAACAGGTTTTTGTTTCTATTTTCATATTTCTTTTTATAGAAAAACCAACAACATTTTCTGAATAAAAATTGGTTACAAACTTGTGTCTAGAACTGATCACTTGTCATTTTACTAAAATTTGTTTGTAATGCTATAACGAGAGCAAAAGATAGTGCTAATGCATGTAATTAAACTCAACATATTTGAGAACCATCATATTTTCTGCTTTATCTGTTATAATGTTTGTTAAATGTACTAATAATGTGGGTTGTTATGTAATGTTTTAACGTTGGAAAATTTATATGAAAATTGTAAATGCAGGGGACAGGCTTCCATTGGGTGCACCAGCCCTTATGATGTCACCACAAGCGGTGAGTCCAGGATTAGTGAGGCCAGATATCTTGCATAAGAGGGACTCCAAATACAAAATTTCCTCAGAGAGCCTTAAAAGCTCGTGGATTGAGATTCCAGAACCAGAGATGATCCACCCAATGGCTGACTATTGGAAGCAGCATGGCAAAGGTTTTGTCATTGACTTTGAAGAAACTGTGATGAAAAAGAGGGCTCCTTTTCCTTGAGCATAAGTAGATATAGCTATATATATGTAATCTTGAGTGAATAAAGCATATTATTATATATGCTTATAGATTAATAAGGGGGATAAGCTTAATAAATATGTTAAGTGTTTGGCTATGCAGCCTTAATTACTGGTTCATATTTGACTGTTTGTGTATGATAATTTAATCAAAATTGGTGACATTGTACAATCAAAATTGAAGAATCAAACCATAGAAATTTACCAGGACTAATGAACCTGAGTGTGTTTGGATAGAGGATTTGAAAATTCAAGGGAATTTGAAATTCTAAGGAAGCAACTCTTGTATAGCAGAGATTACAAATCATTGATTTATCCCACAACATTCTGTCAGGTGGAATTCCAACTTCCATATGCTCAATGCCTTCACTATCTATCCTAGAATTGAGCAACAACAATCTCTCTGCAGATTTGTCTTCGGTCTTTCAAAATTGTACCGGGCTGAAAACACTCTCGCTAGAAAACAACAGGTTTTTTGGGTCTTTACCAAATGAGATAACCAAAAACATTCCTTTGCTTGCAGAGTTAATGTTGAGAGGAAACACACTCACTGGAAGCATTCCTGAAGAGCTATGTTTTCTACCTTTCCTCCATTTGTTGGTTCTTGCAGAAAATAATATCTCAGGATCCATACCAGCATGTTTGGGTGATGTGCATGGCTTCAAATTGCCGCAAACTTACTTTGTTTATTTGATGTATTCAATCACTTTTTCGGGATATATACCTTACACAAGGCACATAGAGCTGGTCTTAAAAGGAAGAACAACTAAGTACATAAACCAATCACTCTAAGAATAATCTTTCTGAAGAGATACCAGAGAACATAACACAGCTGATTCACTTAGGTGCCCTGAATTTGTCCTGGAATCAGCTAACTGGTGACATACCCGGCAATATTGGATTATTAAAAGATTTAGAAAGCCTTGACCTTTCACAATACCATCTTTCAGGTCCAATCCCCCCAAGCATGGCTTCGATGACATTCTTGAGCCATTTGAATTTGTCATACAACAATCTTTCTGAACAAATTCCGGTGGCTAATCAGTTTGGCACCTTCAATGAGCCATCAATTTATGTGGGAAACCCAGGGCTTTGTGGGCATCCTTTACCAACTAATTGCTCATCATTGTCACCTGGAAATGGTGATCAAGAAAGGAAACATGAAGATGATGTTGATGGAGATCATGACAATGAAAGCTTGGGATTATATGCAAGCATAGCTATCGGGTATATTACTGGCTTCTGGATTGTGTGTGGAAGCTTGGTGTTAAAGAGGTCTTGGAGACATGCATATTTCAATTTTGTATATGACATGAGAAATAAACTTCTGGTTTTGATGGCAGTTAACTTAGCACGTCTAAAGCGTGTGTTTGGATTGGAAAGGAACTGATACCGTAGTACATCTATTTATTGTCTCTGTTGGTTGAGCTTTGCACTCGATCATCGCTATTATACTTTTCATGTGCGGATTGCTTAAATTAGTGTGTGATGTTGATGTATGTGGACTGGTGACTCTTAGTGAAGTACACAGTGCATGTTTACAAGTTATATAGTAGGCTATTCAAGTTTTCACTATATCAATTAACACCAAGTATTTCAAAGAATACAATGTTGACTAGAAGGGACAGTTTTTGATAACTATAGTTGGACTTGATAAAAAAATCAGCATATACATTAAATATTGGTCAGATACATACACAATTCTAGAACAAAGAAACAGTACATACATTGTCAAGAGGGAAAACAGGGCAGGGAAAGTCATAGGCTGGTACCTCCATGATTCGTCGGCGAAGCAATTGAGAGTTCATTCCAATCATATTCCAGATATTGAAACCCTGAAGATTAAGACTTAACAGTTGTAAATATCACCAAAACACACATGCTATAAGTATTAGCTTATGTTATTTGGTACTTCAAAGTACAGAAAGAGCAAAATAATAATCAAATTGATGTTATAAAGCTTATGTCAAGAAAAAGAAACACCTCCATGAGTTTCCACTTGATACTTGAAGATAAACGTGTGTACACATAAATAAGTGGATTTTGGAAGTGACAATTTTAGGGTCTGTTTCACAAGTACAATAAGTTAATTGATAGCTGTTAAACTATAGCTTATAACTATATAAGTTCCTATGACTAAAATAGACTTGTTCGGTATCCATCGATTGTATAGTGTTTTTTGATAAGTAGCTTACAACTCTCCCGTAAGTGTAGCTCAGTTGATAGCTACCAGGGACAATGTTTGCAAGGGCCGGGGTTCGAACCCCGGATTCCCCACTTCTCCACACTTTAAAAGTATGTGATCTAGCCACTAGGCTATTGAACCAAAAAAAAAAAAGCAGCTTACAACTTATCATTTTTTTTCTCTTTTCAATTTTACTCTTGTCATCTTAATTGAAAAAAAATTAATATTATTTAAACATAATTTTTTTGTCATTTCATATTTTAAGCTAATTCAACCGCCAAATTTACTAAACAGTACAAATTCAATCAATTGGCTTATCCGCACCAACTACCAACTAGCTTAGCAAATATCCTTTATAAGTTCTTCCGCTACAAACTAACTTATCAAATATCCGCTATTTTAGCCTTAACAATATTTGTAAAAAATAGCGGAAATATCATTGTAAAATATTTATCAAATATTAAAAAAATCTATATGTAACTCCCAAGTCCAAGACAAATTTACCAGTTTAAATATGAAAATGTACAGAAATTAAGGATATAATTTCCAGAATTTGCATAGGTAAGTTATGTTCCATAATACTCCTTCCGTTTTAAAATGAGTGTCGCTTTAGCCAAAAAAATGTGTTTCAAAATGAATGTCACTTTCAGTTTCCAATGCAATAATAACATTTTCTTTTCAATTGTATCCTCCAATTAATACTCTGCACACTACTTCCAAAGTATTACTTTTAAAACTAACCAATAGTTAATAAGGATAATTTGGTAAAATAATCATTCTCTTTCTTTTAATCATTGCATTTCTTAATATGCGTGTAAACACCTAAAACGACACTCATTTTGAAAAGGAGGGAGTACTAATTTTGAAATTGAGAAGGTTAATCTTCTACTTTCAATTCACAACAATAACTGAATAAAATCACAATTACATTTACATGGGAAGTGTAAAATAATTTCGTTAACAAACTGACCGATTCGCTATATCTCCACCGGAAGTTGATTCCCAGTTGTAGTTCCTTTTCTTCGCAATCCCTAATTAAAGGAAGACAATGTCGATTCATTTGGTTTGATTAATGGCGGGAAAATTAGTTAATTAATCCTTATTCTTTGATATAATTAATGAATATATGCACTTGTTTTCATATTTTCATATTTTAGATCATTTTTAGTTGACTAGCTACAACGATATGAAATAAATTATAGGCTAAAGTGCAATTTTTTCACCTCTAACTTTCAAAAACTTGCAATTTTGGCCCCCTAAGTGCAGAAACTACAATTTTGGCCCCTTAAGATTTAGCCTCTTTGCATCTTTGGTCCTTTTGGCCTTTGACCAGTCAATGCCTACGTGGCACGCCACGTGTGTAATTATTTAATTAAAAAAACATAAAATTATTTTTTAAATTAAATAAATGAAAAATTAAATTAAAAAATAAAAGGGTTAATTATGTTTTTGGTCCCTACAAAATTGCGACCTTGTAAGTTTAGTCCTTACTTAATTTTAATAGTATTTTTAATCCCTACAAAAAAATTCTGCACTCAATATTAGTCCTTACTCAATCCAAATTTGTTTAATTTATGCTTAAACTCTTAAGTTTTTCAACAATTTTTTACAGGCGTGTTAAGAACGTTATTAAAAGGTTCTCCGAAAAAATATCGCAAAAATTTGATTTCTATATTTTTGTTACTTATATCTTAAACTTTTGTCGTTTTAAAAAATTCATATTTAATTTATTTCAGGTTAAAAATTATAGATTTTAGTAAATGAACCTTTCATAGTGTTCTAAACTTGTATAAAAAGAATCGTTAAAAAATTTAAGAGTTTAAGGATAATTAAACAAAATTTATTTTAGCAGTGACTAAAATTATAAGTAATTTTTTTTTGTATGGATTAAAAATGCTATTAAAATTAAGTAAGGACTAAACTTACAAGGTCGCAATTTTGTAGGGACCAAAAACATAATTAACCCAAAATTAAAAAAAACATAAAAAAATTAAAAAATAAAATTTAAATCTCAATCTTTTATTTCTTCTTCATCTTCATTTCTTCCTCTCAATCCCAATCCTACCAAAAAAATAAATAAATGAACAACATGTGATGCATAGAAGGGTAAGAACACATATTCATCATAAATTGGAACAATCATAATACTCCCTCTGGTCCTATTTACAAGAGAAAGTTGACTTTTTAGATACATTGAATAATTTATGTATCTAGTCAAGAATCTAAACCAAATACATAAATTATTTAATGTATCTAAAAAATTAATTGTCTCTTACCGGAGGGAGTATTTCACAATTCCAATTTCTCCGATCTAGTCCTATACAGATTCGAGAATTTCCAAAACTTGCTCAAACGCTTCTTCAACGACCTGGAGTTAGAATTCAGGTTACAAGTCTTTCACGGCGGTCTTCGACGGCGGCGTAGTCAGATTTGCGACGGTGGTACAGAAATATGGTGATGGTAATCAGATTTGCAGCGACGGTGTTACAGATTTGCGGTGTAATCAGATTTGGAGCTAGAACAGACGCCGACGGTGCTGGTGAAATTAGAAATACGGTGCTGTGCTGGGTTCCATTGGCCGCTTCACTGCACTCCCTGCACAATCCATCGATCGTCTGAATATTATCAGCTCGGATGTGCTCTTCATTGATTACTCTTCCCAAGCGTCTTCTGTTGTTGAAGCCATCTCAAAGTCTCTCACACAACAAACTTCTGTCGCAATTATCGACGATGATGGTTTGGAAGTGAGAGAGAGTGTGTTTGTTGCAAGTTGTTATTGTTGTTGAGGATGATGTTGTTAGAAGCATAAGATTTCCATGTTGTTTAGATGATGAGGAAGGAAGAAAGAAGATGTAATTTCAGATTGTTTAGAGAAAGGAAGGAAGAAGATGTCATTCCATTACTTTGTTTATATTTGGGTTTTATTTTTTATTTTTTTTCTGATTCTTTTATTTATTTTTTAATTTAATTTTTCATTTATTTAATTTAAAAAATGATTATATGAGTTTTTTAATTTTTTTAATAAAATAATTACACACGTGGCATGCCACGTAGACGTTGACCGGTCAAAATTGGCCAAAAGGACCAAAGATGCAAATGGGCTAAATCTTACGGGGCCAAAATTGTAGTTTTTGTACTTAGGGGGCCAAAATTGCAAGTTTTTGAAAGTTAGGGGGGAAAAGTGCACTTTAGCCTAAATTATAACTTGATCTAAGAGATTTTAGTCATATTTTAATTAAGTTGTGATATTTTTTTGTTATTTATTATCTTTTTGTTGTTAAAGTGCGGGTAATGAGCGCAGGGTACGGACTCTTAGATGTACATAGGGTATGGGGACGGACAACAAAAGGCTCAGATATGGAATTTTTTTATAAATGCGTATCAGGATGGACACTATAATACCTTGTCCAAATGGTACACATTATCATCCCTAATGCTCTCATTACATGTTTGAAGAAAAATTATTTTACATCCATATTACATCTTTATTAAACTCTTAAATATATAATAGCGTGGTTAACTTGTTATGACTTTATTACTACTCTGTTTCTTTTGAATAATTGAAACTTAGCCCCGAAAGGCCTCTGTCCTCGTTGTTCATCCTTTGATCAGTTTAATTCTTCTACTGCATTAGAGACAATACAACCTCGAAGAATCCTAGGCCACTCTCTAGGATTTATGTTTGTTGAGTTCTTCAACAATAATGACCCTTGTGATTGGCCCAAGCCTGGCCTTACCTCGCTCGACTCCAAAATATTTTATGTTAGAGCATGGTGGTCTTGGAGAAATAGAAATCTCGACTTGCTTCTCAAATTCTTTGATCCCAATCTAACGTCTAACCATTGAGTCTAGAAACTTGTTTTCCACTTTGAATTCTTGCTTCCATCACACACCGACAACTAACGTCCAGGAAAGATGGATCTAATGGAAATCATATAATCACATCTTCACGATTATCAATATTGATGGCAGATATTTTGGTAATCCCATAAGAGCGGGTTGTAGAAGCTTACTTCACCTTCCTTGCGAAACTTGGATTACCAGTTTCTCAGGCTGCATTGCAGACGCCATTGATATCCTTCTAGTTGAGTCTCATGTTATTCATTTGGTGGCTTTCGTTGGCTATAGAGATGAACTTCCAAGATGTTACTTGTTATTCGAACTCTTATCATTGTGTTAACGTTCTCAAGGACTCAACTCCTATATACAACAAATATAAAACTTCGATTCAAGACATCAAGGATCTTCTCAATCCTAACTAGATCATATCCATTGCTCACACACTTCATTAACGTAATATATGTGTTGACTTCTTAGAAAAAGTTTGAACTTCTTCCCCCTCTTATCTAATGATTCACACCTCTTCTCGTCCATGTTTATCAGACCTCCTAGCAGTAGATTTTGTGAAAACTAAGTTATGTGGATTGAAATATTTTTTACTTAGAAAAGCTTTAGCCTTGTAACCCAAAAAAATATACATACATTAGCTCAATGAAGAAAGTGGTACCCACACTATCTTGAGCTCGATAACTTCAAAGTGAAGGCGCTCGATAACTTGATTAACACTTACTAGGCTAGTATGTATCTCCTGTGTTATCGTGTGTGCCAACAACAACTGATCATATGTATGAAATATATACGATTACAAATAATTTGCATTGAATGGACTACCACCCAATTTTTAATCTCGACACATTATTCCTCCAAAATACCATGCAACATACTCATGTCATACACTCATTCATTTTGCCACAATTGTGGCAAAATGAGAATTTATCTAAGGAAGATGCGACTTTATTTTGTTGTGTGTTATCGGGGGTATCTGAATGAGGTAATTCATTTTTAAGTTTATGTTGTTTAGAGAGCAAAAACTATACTTAATAATTGGCAAGATATACGTATGATTTGTAATACATATTGTGCACAATTGCGACGAGAAGTGGATCATAATTGGCAAGATATACGTATGATTTGTAATACATATTGTGCACAATTGCGACGAGAAGATCAAACTAGCTAAAAGAAGATTTAAATGCATTAAATTTATAAATAATAATAAAGTAGTAGTAATTTTTTGTGAAAGCGTATAAATTAGTGGTTCTAAATTTACTCCTCCTCCTTCCCCACCCCGAGCTAATGCTTCCATTTTTTTCAAATTATTTTGAAACAGCTTCCAATTTTTTCTTTTAAGCATAATGCTTCCTCTTATTATAGGGCCTACGTCAAAAAAATAACTCCGTTTAGAGACGATCCGATTCAATCTACTCTCATTTTCTCTTGGTAAAAAAAGAAAGGTTTAAATGTTTGTCATTGGTCCATGCACTTTTATCAAATTTTGGAATTGGTCCTGCACTTATTTTTGTTTGGCATTGGTCCCTGCACTTTGTAAAAATATTGGTATTGGTCCCTCCGTTAACTTTCTGTTAAAAAAACACAAAACTAACAGAGTGCCACGTGGCCCAATCATTTCACACCACATGACAACAATACCAATATTTTTACAAAGTGCAGGGACCAATACCAATATTTTTACAAAGTGCAGGGACCAATATCAATAGTTTTGTGTTTTTTTTAATAGAAAGTTAACAGAATGACCAATACCAATATTTTTACAAAGTGCAGGGACCAATTCCAAACAAAAAAAAAGTGTAGGGACCAATGTCAAAAATCTTATAAAAATGCAGGGACTAAAGAGATATTTAAACCAAAAAGAAACTACGATAACAGACAAATGATATTTCAACGTCCCCACCATAGTAAAGCGTATTTTTGGGCTAAACATAAACACCAGACAAAAAACAACAAAATTTCAATGCTGCAGTGTCACCATAATTTCTAAATACAGAAAGAAAATACATATTGAAATTACAAAACAAAAAGTTTTGTTTAGACCAGTTAAAAAAACTGTCATCCATCGAGTGCGGATTTTTAATTTCATAGAGTAAACAAATATTTTTTTTTTTTTGAAAGAGAGTAAACAAATATATTTAAAAACTAAATTAAATAATCCAACGACCCATTCCAAAATTTATTTAAAAAGACGACCAAATAAAAAATCAAACCGAAAAATGATATATTTCAGAAAAATACTGTTGAGATTATAGTATCTATCTTAATCCATTCGTCGGCAAGCAAGCCGCCACAGCGTATGTTAGTCAACTTATCCATACACTACGCCGCGTTGTTGTTTCAATCACTCTGACCTGGCAACACACGTCACGCGCTTAAATCAACGCGTATATCCCACCACTTCCTCTTCCTTCTCCAAAAACTTAAAAAAAAAAAAAAAAAAAAAACACTCTTAAACAAACCTTAAAACATACGTTCGCTAAAACTTGTTCACAAGTTTCACAAACAAAAAAAAAAAAAATCAATTCAACGCAAATCATAAACAAAGACCAACCCATTATTCTTCATCTAGATTCATCCAATACCCAATATTCAAAATCTGATTTTTCTTTTTCACAATGGAATCAAAGAATCCAACAAGGTTCAAGCTAGGAAAACAATCATCATTAGCACCAGAAAGACACCGTGAAGAAGATGAAGTTCATCATGATGGTGCTGCTACTATTGATCCTGGTGTTAGGTTGATGTATTCAGCGAATGAAGGTGATGTTGATGGAATTCGTGAGGTCCTTGAATCAGGTGTTAGTGTTAATTTTAGAGATGTTGATGGAAGGACTGCTCTTCATATTGCTGCTTGTCAAGGGTTGACTCATGTTGTTCAGTTGTTGCTTGAGAAAGGAGCTGATGTTGATCCTAAAGATCAATGGGGGAGCACGGTAATTTGTTGCTATCCTCTTAATTACTATTTTTGGGATATGATTTAGTTTATTTGACTAATTGGTTAAGATTTGTGGAGAAAAAATGGGAGGAGTAGAGGTGTGGAATGTCATTAGTGTAAGATAGATTGGTTAGGGTTTTTATTAGGCTATGTTTAGATTAACAACTTAATCAAGTACTTATCATATAAGTGCGTAATTGCTTTTGTATAAGTTATTTCTATTACGAAAGATAAAATGATGTCAAACTGTTTTTCATACAAATTATAAGATGTTTTTATAAGCTATCCGTAATAAGCTAGAACAACTGATAGAGGTGGCAGAAGCTGTCTTCGTAAGCTCTTTCATACAGTCTCACGAGTACTTATGTTAGTAGATAAACTGAAATAATTCAATCCAAACATGCTGTTAGTGTTGTTATTATTTCCAAATAATGTTAGAATAGTTTTCATTTGAAGACTCTGAATTATGAGTATGGTTTAATATGATAGATGATTATGGTTTGATACATAAAGACTAAACACCAACTCTTATTTATACTAATGCAAGATTTAAAATCCTTATTATACAGGGAAATATATCATGAGTACTAACCTGGAACATAGAAACTAATCATAAGAGATAGTGTTAGGATATAGAATAAAGGGAATTGGACTAGTTATGAGTTGTTAGAGAAGTTAGTTAGTTAGTTAGTTAGTTACTTGTTTAGTTAGAGAAGTATTTGTATAAATCATGAATACAATGATAGAGAGGGGATCTTTGAATATTGCAATTGTGAGTATAGTATTCTCTATTTTGACGGGGAAACCCTCGAGTTCCTTACAGATAAGCTGATTCTGAGATAACATAAACTATAAGATATTTTTATATTTTTTAACAACAATGATGATGGAGTCTTCTATATGGACTGAATCTGAAAGTAAATTGCTTTATTTGTATATATATAATTACTGGACTGGTTATTAATCTCTTGTCTCTCAAACAGCCCCTTGCAGATGCTATATTTTATAAAAACAACGATGTGATCAAACTATTGGAGAATCATGGAGCAAAGCCTCTGGTGTGTGCAAATTGAGGATTGTTGCACTTATTTTTCTTTGCATATCAGTTTTATCCTTCTGAATTCTGCTAATGAGTGGCAATATATGAATATACTGTTTCAGATTGCTTCTATGCATGTTAATCATGCCCGTGAAGTCCCCGAATATGAAATCAATCCTAAAGAACTTGATTTCACCAACAGTGTGGAGATAACAAAGGTAAAACACATCATTATAATTTATTATTTTTCTTTTTAACCGTCAATTTAATCTGTCTTTAGATTATTTTATTTCAAAATCCTCGGAGAACTGATAAGGTTTTCTATAACCGCATCTCTTTTATTGTCCAACATTTCAATTTATAATACAAACTTTTGAATGTGTGTGGTTTAAATTTTTTCCCTTTCAATTATCATATTAGTTTATTGTTATGTTTGTACTTTGTAGCTGTAAGCTCATCTGCACATAATGATTTTTTTATGATAAATTTGTTTATGACCATTTACCATCTCATGGGAACATAATTGTTGGGAAACTGGCTAATTTCACTTTCTAAGAATTTGTCTGCTGTTGAAAGTACCTGGGTCAAGCTTGCTAATTCATTTTAAAAAAGCTTATCCTCTACAGTACTTAATGAAGGAATCAATCTTCAATTCCATTGCATGTATACGATTCTTCCATCCTATGATCTTTTCTTAACTGGCAGGGGACTTTCTGTCTTGCGTTGTGGCGTGGGACTGAGGTTGCAGTAAAAAAGCTCGGGGAGGATGTGAGCAGTGATGAGGAGAAAGTGTGAGTTGTATATATCCTTGTGCAGATATTGTTTTTAATTCTGTTATATACTTTCATGATAACTAATATATTCAACTTCTAACAGGAAGGCTTTCAGAGACGAGCTGGCTCTGTTTCAGAAGATTCGGCATCCAAATGTAGTGCAGTTTCTTGGTGCTGTGACACAGAGTACTCCAATGATGATTGTGACAGAATATCTTCCCAAGGTTTTGTCCTATAATCTCAAGGGACATGATTTTCGGGGTGTTTTTTGGGATGTTAGTTTGATGAAATTTAACAGTAACCTGATAGATCTCATTTGCCCCTGTTGTGCAGGGAGATCTTCGTGATTTCATGAAAAGAAAAGGAGCTTTGAAACCAAGTACTGCTGTGAGATTTGCACTTGATATTGCTAGGTATTTGAAATTTGAACTCTCATACCTTGATTTTATTTTGGTCATTCTGAATTGGTTATGAGATAATCTTCATGCTTGTTCCATTTATCCCTTTGTATCTCTCAGCATTGAGAACCTACTCAAATGAGTTTGATGAAAGATTGAGTGGAAGAGGTAACTGATAAAGGAGAAAGTGTTCAGGAATGCAGAAAAATCTTCATTCCTTTCCCTTGTGCCTACTGTTGCCAATATAGGACAAATAGAGAGCGTTTAGAAGAAAATAACAAGTGATTGAAACCGAAGGAAAAAAAAAAATATAGTTAATGAGATAAATAGTTGTTCATAGCATAGGTTGAGCGATTGAAACCCGGTGTTTCGTTGGACTAAGTAATGATCCAATCCGTTTTCCCAGTAACATAAGTAGGTGGATATGGATGGACCAATATAGAGTTGGATCTAGGCAGTTAAATTTGTCAGCTTGAAAGATGCCTTATTCCAATATAGCTCTTGAACATGTTTCTTATCTGAAATTTTGCTGATTCCATGTCGTAAGAAGCGTCATGGTTCTTACTTTTAACATTTCTCAAGGGTTTCATACTTTCTGGATAAAAATCTGTTTATCTTTTATTGAGATAATTTCTCAAAATTCACTTATGTGAATCATGTTTAGATGAGACATCTATTGGGTTATAAATAATGACTTCTATACTACACGTTTGTCTTTTTTGTCTATTAATGTGTCACATAACACTATTTTTTATTTTAAATTATGCAGGGGTGTGGGTTATTTGCATGAAAATAAACCATCACCTATTATTCATCGTGATCTTGAGCCTTCGTAAGTCTTTGTTGAATTATTGTTTTTTTTACTATTCTTTTATGTATAGTTCATATGTCTAGATTATTAGTCTGATACATTCTACGCGTTTTATAATGTTGCTTATGAGTAAGCTAACAGTAATATATTGCGGGATGATTCCGGGCACCTAAAAGTTGCAGACTTTGGGGTCAGCAAGTTGCTAGCAAATAAAGAAGACAAGCCTCTAACTTGCCAAGAAACTTCTTGTGGGTGCTGCTTTTCTTAAGAATTGTCATCAATTCATACTTTAAATATCTGAATACTATATTTTCTTATTGATATAAGAAATTGAGATTTTTTATGCAGTGGTCTTAGGCATGCTGCTTCATGAAATAATTTTCTGAAACTAGGAAATTTGTTATTTTGATTAATAGGCCGCTATGTGGCTCCTGAGGTTTTTAAACAAGAAGAATATGACACTAAAGTGGATGTGTTCTCATTTGCACTAATTCTACAAGAGGTAACTAATTTTAGCGTTTCATCTTTATATGGAACTACACATTATACAAATAATATATTTTCCTATATGAGAATATTTTAGTTTATTATCATTATGATAGGTAAATTATTTTTTTAGTCCATATAAAATTGGCAATTTTTTTTCTTTCCTTTTTGTTACTGATAAGAGAGTAAAGTCATATCTGTGTTAAATATACAGATTTAAAACAAATAAAATTTTTGCAGGAACTAAAATCAAATTTTATCAATTTTATAGAGAGAAAAAATAAATTAATAGTCATGTGAACAATTTCTTAGTATGGTAGATTAATTGGTTGTGTTAGGTAACTCCCTTATTTAGAGAGTTAGTTTGAGAGTGAGAGATGATAAGTGGTTTATAAACAGAGGAAGAGAATGCAGTTGGGTGGGGTTAGTTGATTAGTGAATTTTGGGTTGGAGAAATAAGGCTCTTGTGTACAGTTCAGACTCTTCTTTCTTGGGTCCTACTGGTCCAGGAGGAAGAGAAGGTAACTCTATAGAGACTACTTTGTTTCAACTTTCTGTTTACATCCTTTTATATTATGATCCAGTACCTATCAATGAGCTGTTAAAATATCTCAATAAATTTTGTATGCTAGAATAAATGAATCGTAGATGATCTTTTCTAAATATTATATACGAGAATAAAAGAATCTTAGATACCCTTGTTCAACTAAACTGGGATTAGAAGTCAAGTCATATCTTAAATAGCGGCTTAATGCTTTTTGTTTCATATTCTATTCACAGATATCAAACATAACTTCATGTAGTCATTACTGATGTTTACTATTTGCTACACTTTAGATGATTGAAGGCTGCCCTCCTTTTTCTGCAAAGCGTGATGATGAGGTTCCGAAGGTATATGCTTCAAAAGAGCGGCCACCCTTCCGAGCTCCAATCAAGCGTTATTCTCATGGAATTCGAGAGTAAGTCTTTTCTGCTTTTCAAGTGATATTAATACTATCTTCGTACCTTTTTATAAGCAGCTTTGGCATTTTCCACATCTATTAAGAAAAATTGGCAGTGTAATCAATGTTTACATTTTGTTCGTAAATAGTACTAAATTGCTCTTTGTATATAGATGCATTCAATTTTTATTTTTCGTCTTTCAAAACAAATTAGTATTATTTGTAGAACGTTAATAAATGCATCTAGTAATTTGGTAAGATGCTTAACGGAAGGTGCACAATCTTTTGAAAGTGGGCTTATAATTAGGTACCGACACCAAGGTAGTAGCTAATAGGATGTTAAACTATTTCTTCATCTTAAACTCTTGTAATTTACAATCCCTTTCTAATTTAATAAGTATGAGCATTTTTTTTCCCAGCTGATTTGAAAAAATAATTATGTTCATGACTGTAACCTTTTGTCCATAACTGAGTGCATGTTTGGGTTGATGGTGAGATTGTCAGAATCACGGTGTGCCAAAACGATTTTGGCATAACCTACACCTTGGAGCTGCAACAAAATCATAGTGGTACCGTGATTTTGCAAAACTTACTACGAACTCAACGCACAATGAATGTGGTCAGAGTGTACCGTGATTTTGCAAAACTTACTACGAACTCAACGCACAATGAATGTGGTTAGAGGCCATAGCATTCTTGACTCCCATATTACTATTTTGTTTGTTGCATAATTTGTCTTGTCCACCTTGTCTGAGTGTGATTGCAACACTAAGCTTATCATTTAACATAACTTTTCTGCCAAATTTTACTTTTTTTCTCATGCGACAGTAACTTGTTACAGTACATAATTTACATTTTGTCGATCTCTCTAATAATATCTGCTTACAGGTTGATTGAAGAGTGCTGGAATGAGAATCCAGCAAAGAGGCCAACATTCAGGCAAATAATAACAAGACTGGAGTCTATCTACAATACAATTGGTCAAAAAAGGCGTTGGAAGGTTATTATCTCTCTTACATACCCCCTCACCCCGTTGATCAAGATATTCTTGTTTACATATCAACACATGCTTGTTCAAAATCGTGTGAAACTTGGTTAAATGCTGAAATTGATACTGGTTGTGTTAAAATATATCAGTTGGCACTTGTGAATTTCTTCTCAAGCATGAAGCATTAATATAATGAAACAGATTTTGCTAATTACAAAACTTGTGGAGGAATTGTAACATTGATACCAGTTGCCTCTTCGCTCCTTGTAACACCTGCAGGTTAGACCATTGAGGTGCTTTCAAAATCTTGAAGCTTTGTTGAAGAGAGATCGTTCAAATCTAAGCAGTCGGGGCAGTTCATCTCGCTCAACTTCCAGCCGTACATGAAGGAGGAAGATTGGTGTTATTCTGTATAACTCCAATATTGATGTAAAGAAAAAGATACAAATTGACCTTCATTTCACTTGTTGAATTGGACCATTGAAATATCTTCTCGTGTGTATTCCCAAGTTCATGATTGTGATTTTAGCTTCCTCAAGATTCTTCAATTAATTATTTCCAACTACATGATATCTGGTCATATAATTGCTTATAACAAAGGAACGTAATTTAGGAATTTTCTCTATGTCATGTACATTATGTATGTATTATGCAACAAGACATTTTTTGTATAAACATGGTGTAGAACTTTTCAGCAGATTTGTATTAGACTAACTTACGAAATAAATGATGTCCCGTAAGTGCAACTGAGATGTTAGATGACGCAGGTTCAGGCTTATTTGATGTATGCTTGAACGTGGGTTCACATATTTTCTGAGTACAAATTAAGACTGTTCATGATCGGTATTATGGGTTTGATTCCGTAATATCCTTATGCTGGATCAATTTTAATTTGAACACTTCTAATTTGTACTCAGAAAATACATTAATGAGAAATTGATGAGATTATTTACTAGGGAGACTGAACGGGATAAACAAGTAAATAAATTATTAGAGATGTCAATAAGGTGAGGCAGAAGTACTTTTCCTGTGAATCTCTGAAGGAATTGTTAGAAAAAATAAATAAATTAAATAAAATAATTTACAAAGTGTTATTGAAATTTAGAACAAGTGGTTAGGACACACTGTGTATGAGTTGTAAATTTCAGAGAATCAGATAAAAGAACCTTACACATGAAAATAATATAATTTTAAAATTAGTATTATGCAATATCAAAAAAAAAAAAAAAAAAACCATTACCGTGCACTAACGCACTTGTCTTAGGCTCCACTTAATTTATCTTTCAAAAAAATAATTTGTTGGCAAAATTCTTTTCCTCCATGCCTCTCGCTAACTCGAAAATACTCTTTTAGAATTTGAATCACGTAAAGGATGAGAAAAAATTATGAAATTGCATTGTCACAAAAGGGGTTCAAAGCATAGGTGTTTCGATTCTAAAATTTAGATATGTAAAAATATTCTCTTTGCTATTTTGATTCTAAAATCCAAATGTGTAAAAATCATGAAAAAGCCGTTGTGGCTAAATTAACCGCGGTTAATTTCCCCCGCAAACTGGCATGAAAACACGTATCAGATTCTATAATACGAAATTGAGGGGCCGGGGGAGGAATTTCACAATTTGCTAATGATATAGTGGCCCAACATAATATTAGTTGAACGAACAAAAACACGTAAATATCAACTGGCAGCAGCTCTTCGAATGACACAATTGCTTTTTAGGCACCTATCGGTTGTTCTTACACCTATCGTTACACTTTTTAGGCAATTGCTTTTTATATGATCCAATATTCATAATTGTTTTATTGAGAAAGAAAGAAATACTTTGCATGCAAATCGATAACACTACAATGCACAAAATTACAACAACTAACAACACTGTTGTTTGCGTGCCCAAATTTCTATTACTATACTATTAAGGAGAATGTTAAGCAATCTCAAGGTAATGTAACATATAGTTTTGAATAAGGTTTCAAGTTATATAGACACAACCTCATTGAAAATATAACCATATGTTTTTGATAAGCTAAGATATTTTTCTTTTAGATTTTGTTAGTTTTATTCTTTCAACCAATCACAAACCTTTATTTAAATGACTTCTAATTTAAATATGATAAAGTTCAAACTTTTTTAGTGATCGAATTCGAACGATTATCAATGATGATCAGTGTAAAAAATCATCCTATAGTCGATACATATGAATTAGATCCATATAAATTAATATTATAGTTATGTATAATTTCGAATCTTTATTTCCACAAAATATTTGGTTAAACTCCATTACCAACACTGTTGTGACTTTGTAACAAAAAAAAAAAAAAAACTGTTGTGACTTTCATTAATATCACACTTTTTTTACAATAAAATATGTTTCTTTCAAATGTTCAAATAGCGAGAGCACAATTAAATCGGTTATATCATGAGACATTCCTCATAATCCACATTTTAAAAACCAAATATATGTCATCATCAATACACATAGAAATTTTTGAAGGCAAAAAGTACATTAACAAACCAAACTTTTAATTCCAACAACCAAATATTTTTTCTAAAAGGAACAACCAGACTTAATTCTTTCAGATATGACCAATGATCAAGAATAATAAAAGATCTATGATCTTAAATTAAATCCATCCTCATAAAAGAATTGTTGTTGGTGTTCGCTCATTTCGATTGTATGTCGTATTTGAAATGACAAATTCGACCACATATGGACAAGTCATTTCAACTATATGTGATCTTTAAAATGAACATTTCAATCACATGTTGACAAGTAATTTGTTTCATACATTAATTCTACTAGCATTATACTATATTATAATATTTATAATTATAATACTCTTTCCGTCCCAAATTATATGTCATTTAACCATTTCACATATATTAAGAAATGTAGTTAATGTTGTATATCAAAGAGTAATTATGAGTTATTTTAGAAAAATACCCTTCATTAATAATATCGAAAACATAAATTAAAATAATTGAAAAAGAATAAAGTAATAAATAGTAAATGGTATAAATGGAATCCCTGTGAGTTTAACTCAGTTGGTAGTGTATATTATATGTAGGGGATAGGGTTCGAACTTCGGATACTTCAAATTTGGGACAAACAAATTTTGTTAGAATAACATATAATTTAAGACGGATGTAGTATTTAACAAAAGCATATGGTAATTTTGTAAAAAAAAAAAAGGTAAAAAAGATTTCGTAAACAACTATAATTTGCCTCTTAAGTGATTATATGCAATGCACCAAAAAAAAATGATGATATGTTTGCTCCACTTTATACTAATGATAGATTTTGTCACCGGCGGCATCACCTAATAGGAAATATTTGCAACACATTTAGTTTGATTCATGTTTTCCCCTTATGGAACAAGACCTAAAAAATTACCGTATGAAGCAAATGGAAGAAGTTTCTTCATCAAGGTAAACACATGCACATTCAAATCAAAAGATTAATTTCTAAACTCAAAGTAGCCAATCCAAATTCCAAGTATGGTGACCTATTTTGTGAAAAAGATAACAAATTTTCTCACCGTTTGTGGAAGAACCATGTTTCCCTATTTACACAATTTCAAAAGTACAAGCAAATTTGCTTCCTTCACTTTTTCCCTCTTTAGGCACAAACCGTGTGCCGTAAGGCAAAGGGCTCATAAGTCATAACACAAAAAATGTATATAGTTTACTTTGTGAATGTACTATAATATATAATCTAATCTATATAGTACACACTAGCTAGTTATCCATCTTTAGCATAATGAAGAATCTACTAACATAAATTTACCAATTAGTAGGGAACAATATGAACCATAAAGTCTATCTCAACTATAGTATTTTGAGAAAGATTTTGCACACGTAATGGATTTATAAGCTTCACTTCAGCTACAGTATTTAAGCCACTAATTAATAGTGATGATGTGATGACTTTTTAGTTTATGTACGGAAAATGTTTAATTAAGGTATGCTATTGCCGCAATTTATGAAGATGTGGAAGATATTAATTCAATAGGTTTCTTAACATGGAAACTATTAACTGATCTATACTTTATTTATCCTCTTGCAAATTGGAGTTGAAATTGGGCAAATGTCATAAATCACATCTCCAATTTCTGTCGTTTGTAATTATAAATCTTGGTTTCTTGTCAAACTTGAATTTGGTTTTCTTCTCACAATGTCATCAATCAAGCTAAGGACCATAAATTGATGGTGATGTTGAAATTGAAATTATGACGTTGCACATGAAGTTAATTTTTTTTTTTTTTTAGGCATATTAAGGTCTCATACTCCCTCCGTCTCACAATAATTGTCACTTTACCATTTTTTCTTTTTCTCAAAATAATTGTCACTTTAGAATACCAATGCAGTATTTATTATTTTTTTTCCATTAATATACCCTTATTTATTGAATTTCATTCAACTTAACTACTCCACTAACTACAATTAATAAGGGTGTTTTAGTAAATAACACTAATTTTACTATCAAAATCAACCCAACTAATCATTTCCTTAATAACCGTGCAATGCAGTATTTATTTATTTTTTTCCATTAATATACCCTTATTTATTGAATTTCATTCAACTTAACTACTCCACTAACTACAATTAATAAGGGTGTTTTAGTAAATAACACTAATTTTACTATCAAAATCAACCCAACTAATCATTTTCTTAATAACCGTGCACAAACCTTAAACGACTACTATAATTTAGAGACGGAGGGAGTATAAATTTAAGTTCTCACTTATATCTTTGATGATGTTTGGAAATTTTAAAAACTTAATTGTGACTTATATCTTGGAGGTAGTTTCGAATATAAGAAAGAAAAAAATGTTTTTCCTTTATTTAAAAAATGAAATTCCTTGATTACCCCTCAATGAACATAATTTTATTTTCCTATGACTCTTTTATTTATAATATTGATGATGGATACTTAAAGTAAACTTATTTTTTGTGTTCAAGAAATTTAACTCCACCTAACTAAACTTTTTAATACGTGTGAAGTTAGTTATTGTTGTTTTTCTTTATAGAATTAAGGCCGAAGTAATATTAACTTGCAGGAGGATGATCCAAATTTCAATACCTTATCTTTTGTTTTTTTTGGTGGAAAACACCTTATCTTTTTATTAACTGAGGTGGTGACAAAGTGGAAAAATTTGAGACAAATTTTAGTCGAGCCACACTTAATGAAGCCAAATAAATGATCCTGGATAGAAGAAAATAAAAGACTTTGTTTTTTGAAAGAATTCCTACATCCCTTTGGATGGATGGAGTTGATAATTTAGTTAGTAGTAGATGGAGTTGATAATTTAGTTAGTAGTAGGATAGTGTATAATTTCGTTTGATGTCTCACATCTTTCTGCAAAGTTTGTGTGATTAAAATTATAACTTGTTCGGGAGAAAGTTTTGATTGGTTACAAACACAAATAAAAAATACTTATAAACACACACACATAGATAAATTAAATTAAAAGATATAAGTAAAAAAGAATGTGACTAATTCATTTCTCTTAATTTTTTTTAATTATGTGTATGTTTAAATATTTTTCATTTAGGTTTACGTCTATAGAAGAGTTGCTCCTTGCTCAGCTCGACTCTTTTTCTAAAATAGGCTCTTAGAAGTTGGGAAATATCCCTTTCAATGTTTAAATTCGTTTGTACGGTCTTAGTAAATGTGTAAATGTTGAAGTTGTTGTTTACCATAAAAAAGAGTATTAACCCTGTATGAAGGTCGGTGATGGTAACAAATTTAATCTAATTTTTATTAAAATTGTTAGTAATATACAAACAATAAAAATAATTGCAGCTTTTAATTAAGTAAATTAAGTCAAGTCATCGTGAGTATAATCAGTTGAAAAAATGCATTGTAATTTATAGAAGTTGGGGTTCGTACTTTGAATTCTTCATTTATTCTCCTTTAGATGAACTAATAACCATTATGCATTGTAATTTTATGTCACTTCACTTGAACTTTTTTCCCTTTGCCGATCAATCCACCATGTAAAAACTAAAAAGGTCTTGGTTACTAGGATCAATGGGACTCACCTAATCACAATAATTGAACTCCATTAAAGGTTCGAGTTAAAACAATGGCATTTCATAGGCCATTTCAGTGTGTTACTAGGTAAATTGAATTTTATTCTTTTACTCTTTTTAATTAATTATGTTTCAAGATACTTTATGGTTTTTTCTTTTCTTTTTTCCCAACAATTTTTTCTACGTATTAGGCCTATTATTGCTAGGATTCATTGTGATTCTTCACGCGGGGATGTGAATGAATTGGATCCATAATAAAATTGCCCTATTGGGACTGAGGGGGTACTTTGTCTCTGAAATAAGCTACCATGCTTAGCATCACTAGGAAATGGAAAACTATGGACTATAAGACTATAAGATTCAAATGTGCACCTGTGCCAAGATGAACATAATCATTAACTTATGTCACCAACAACAAATATATCTTGTTCATTATTTCCTTAATTCCCTTTCCTAGGTTGAATTTTCATCATAACATATGGGATTTTTATTTTGGGTGAGATTGGGGTGAGAATTTCTACTAAGGTGATTGATTCTATAAGGCAAAAAATTGGTTAAAATAGGTACCAACTGTTTTGTGCTTTTTCAAAGGACATCATGAGATATGAAAAATAGTGATTTATAGGAAACTATATAATATAAATCACAAATATTCTATTCATCACCATGTGACTACCAAGATAAAAGTTAGCTCATATCATATCATGCCTAGTCTAACAGGAAAAAAAGAGGCTCAAGCATGAGAATATATAGTTTTTAGAATGAGTGGAACCTTTAGCAAAAAGGTACACTTCATATAGTTCATACATTCCAAACATTGGCCAAATATATAAAAGATATTTTAGATTGAAGACGTGTATGATGTCCGACACAACACTAACAATATTACATTCAATTGTTTTATTTTCTCAAATTATTACCGATGTCAATTTGTCAATATCATTGTCATATTCTAGCGTCGGTACTTAATAGTTCGTCACTCTTGAATTAGGGAAAATACATTGATGCTCATACTCAACTTTCTATAACTTGCAGTAAAATCATTTTCTGATAAAGGTTGACACCACTTAGAAAACTTTACATAGAAGCATCATTGATATACACCACATTACAAATATTGGCATAAACTTTTGATTCTCATAAGAGAAACAAGTACTATAATTTTTTTTTTCTTTCTAATTTTGTTCATTTAACCTAACTAGGCAATGGTGGCAGACGACCCTTCAATTTACCTCCTACATCTTTTTGGGTAGTTGAATTTGGACCCATCAACTAAAATTTATATTGGCTTAGAGGAAAAAGCCTAAAGGTAACAAAGAAACAAGAAGAAGGAAATTGATTTTACTGTAATTGGGAATTATAAGTATCTACTCAAATTACCACTGTGGTTCTCTTTAACAAAAAGAAAGGGTTGGGACCAAACATCAGTCACCCACCCTAAAGAAGAGAGAGAGAGAGAGAAATAAGAACATAAATATGTTACCTGATATAGTTTGAGTAATTTTGTTGATCTTTAATATTTTTAAATTTTCGTGGTAAAATAGTGCTATTGACTTTCAAAGAGGGCCATGGACACCAATGCTTGCTTTTAGTATGTTTTTCATGACATTCCTATCAGGTTGTTGCACAAACCAATTGTCCATTGCTTACATTGGTTATTAATGATCGGGATTAATTTTGATTTTGTAAATAAAACATATTCATAGATCTAGAATATAAAACATATTCAAGTTTTTTTTTCTGTCCGAGGTTCGAACTCGGACCTTGCATATATTATGTATTGTCCTTACCAAGTGAGTTAAGTTCACGTGGACAAACATATTCAAGTTTATTGATACTTCATCGATCCGGTTACTATTATAAGAAAAAATTTACATTTCAGATTCAATGAATAACAAATGTATCTGATATATATTATATATTGACCAGATACTTAAATTATTCGATGAATCTGAAAAATAAATTTTTGCATATAACAATGACATGAGGAAATACCTTGTAATTTTTCATTAGGGGTGTTTAGTGGGTCTTACATGTATGCCCACCTCTTTTTACCACTTAAAGATCCCATCTCTCAATCTCAATACATTAAAAAAAAATTATTAAACCAGCTAGAACAAAGACCTCAAAGTCTTACATTTCATCAACTTTTGAACTTATTGACTATTATCAAGAAGACACTCTACTAAGAGTGTTTATAGACCTTGGTGCTTAACAAGCAAGCAGTACCACTCCCAAGATCATCTTCAACACAGCATTCTACGTTCTCAAATGTGCACATTACTCATTTCATCAAATTTGTTATTTTTTATAAAAATAAACTTATTAGATTTGGAGTTTTAGAAAAATAATACTATTTGAATATTGATTTAGAATAGAGTATCTAATGAATACACCCTCCGGTCACTATTATAAGCAAAATTTTACTTTTTAGGTTCTTTCAATAAATGATGTATGTAGTCTATTTAATGGACCACATACATCATTTATTGAATGAACCTAAAAAATAAAATTTTGCTTATAATAATGACCGGAGGGTGTATGATATTTAGAAATAGAATTAGATCTATTGGTAAAAAAATCGTCAGAGCTTAATTTAAATTAACTTCGTTATTAAATGGATGAGGGATCAATGTTTAGGAAAGACCGTTGACATCTCATCTCTTTGAAGAATTAATGATTAATGGTCATTGATGATGAATTGATGATGTATAAATAGAATATTTATGTTTGATCATTAGGATACAAGAGGAAGAGATTGGTCAAATCTATTCCCAACACTTTAATATTGTTTAATTTACAAACTGTCATCCTTTACTTTGTTTTTACTCTAGAAAAGTACCTTTAATTCCACACTCATAATTTTGCACGATCAAGATTATACACTTTGTTGAAGAATGACATACACCCTCCGATCATTATTATAAATAAAGTTTTTAATTTTAAATTCATTGAATTGATGATTTATTTAGTTTTTATTATAGACCATTGAAGATAACATTCAAATTACATCATAATGACTGTTACAATATCTAATCTATAAAAATTAACATCCTTTTTAAGTTCTATATAAGATTAATTGTGACTTAGCACAAGTGATAGCTGACCGATGTCGATTAGGAAGCTGCTCCTGTTGTAAAGAAGTGAGGCAGCGAAGAAGAAGCATTTTAGCATTTATATAAGATTAATTGTGACTTAGCACAAGTGATTTGGATAAAAATTTAACCCAGCTTTTCAATTAAAATTTGGTCAATTTTCGGAACAAGGGTGTGAAACTTTAGGTCAACAAAGATGTTAAATTAAACCTAAACTAAACCATCGACCCGTGCTAACGCACAAGTCATATGGAAGATAATATTTGACGGTAATAGGTAACAAAATAGTTTAGATGAACGACATGATTGTCATATAGTATTTCATAATATTAAGAAGCATAGACGTTGGTATTGTACCATAACATAATATTCCCATGACATCGTCCTTGATACCGTAACGTAACATAATAGGTTAAGTATAGCGAGACGAGTTAACATTTATAAGTAAGAGATTAGGTTGAGTACAGCTAGCCGGGTTAACGGTTATTCCTTTCCAAAAAAATAACATATAATTAGAAACATAATTTTATTTTACTTTAGATAAACATCAAATGCAAAAGTGTGGAGGGAAAAATTAGGTTAAAATTATGTTAAGTATAGTGAGACGGGTTAACGGCTATTCCTTTCCAAAAAAATAGCATATAATTAGGAACATAATTTTATTTTACTTTAGATAAACATTAAATGCAAAAGTGTGGAGGGAAAAATTAGGTTAAAATTATGTTAAGTATAGCGAGACGGATTAATATTTATAAGTAAAAGATATAGCGAGACGGGTTAACGGTTATTCCTTTCCAAAAAAAATAGAATCTAATTAGGAACATAATTTTATTTTACTTTAGATAAACATTAAATGTAAAAGTGTGGAGGGAAAAATTAGGTTAAGTATAGCGAGACGGATTAACATTTATAAGTAAGAGATTTAATGAAAATGTTGATGTAGATTCATTTTTATCCTGGTGAGTTGTGCCTCATCATTAATAATTATATTACCTCATAAAAATAGGAGGAGAAAAAAAAGTCACAGGTTGCAAAAAAGAGGACAAAAATTCTGATTTTAAAAATAGGAAATTAAAATTTAATTTTAAGCAAAATAGATGGATCAAAATTACATTTAAGCACTTTAGTTAAAACGAAATTGTTTAAAATTTTAAAATTAAATGAAAAAAACTTTGTTAAATTTGCCAATCAGAAAATATCACCCAAGAGCAAAACTGGCCTTAACCTTTTTCTTTTTTTTTTTTTATGTTTTTTTTATATATATAGAAGTTAACTTATTTTATGGAATATGCATGCAACTCAATATACACCGACCAATTTGACCTACTCTACGAGAAAATACATAACTGGTTAACTTTAGAAACACATGGGTCTTGTTTGTTGATATATATGCTAAAACAAATCATTCTTCAATCTTCGTATATGAAACTCAATTTGTCCTATATATAAAATAATAATTCAAGCCTTGTATAATTTAATCCAGCGGTGAGGGTAAACTAATTCATTAGTTTTTTCTCCATCGATCCATGTCAGTTTGAAAGTTTGCATATGAAAAAAGTAAACACGATGGTACCCTTGACTTTTGTTTGGGCATCTATCCATCATCCAATTATCCAATCACATTGTTTTGCATGTTCGCGTACGTATTTTTGGATAATTTGTATGGTTCAGATACAAACTATCAGAAGTTTGAGAATTTGGACGGTTGAAAAGTTGTGCCCTTAACATATCTGGAAAAAATACTAGCTAAGTTATGGGGAAAAATCAAGTTTCACGTTGAAAAGAGATAAAATCTGAAAAAAGTTTACAAAAGTGACTCTTCATGTTGCAAACCGCTCATGTAAGGATGAATTAAACTAAATATAAAAGCCGGAATTTATTGAAATATTTTAGGTTCGTGTCATGACAAAGAAACTAACTATTGATAACATGATGTTTAAGAATCTGATTGAGCTCCACCTTGTGCATATTTGGAATCACTATGAGATTGGCGGAGTCACGGCGCCGCTGTGTGATTTTGTCAAACTCACATCTTATTCAATCAAACATACACTTAAACATATAATTGAGCAAAGTTTGTTGCATTGCAATACCCTTGCCACAAGACTTGTAATTCTTTAAATTCAGTTTAGTTCCAATTTGAGATAAACTTTCTACAGAAGCATGTGGGAGTGAATTCAGTTGGAATCATACAATAACTTGACGACAAAGAAGGTGAGATTGTGACAACCTACATACTATATGCATTTATGAGATTAGGTCTTTAATTTCATTGAAGAACTGCAAACGCGTATAGTATCATTTGAAACCCCTATACAGAATCATGTAATTGCTTTTTAGTGGTCCCCTAACTAAGCTATATGCAAAGAGTATATTGCTTCTCAAAGAAACTGCACCTTGTACTTTCCTCCTCTTCCCAAACTTTTTAATTTACAAGTAAAGAATGAGTGAATGACATCCTCTTCTCATGAGAGTCACTTTCCCATAGTTTTTAATTTATCATTTCAATGGCCATTTGTTTTTCAAGTTTAATTCATTGAGTGCTAGTGTTGTGATGATTGTCTAATTATAATCCAAACGGAGAACGTGTGTTTGGTTATGCACTGATAAAATAGTATGTCGCTCTTAAGGATTAATTACTTACACATGAATAAAAGACAAGTGGGCAATAAGCTGTGCAGCTAGGCCTTTTTGGATGGCAAAATCAATTTTCGTAAGCATAACATTCATGGACCTAGGAGTCATGACATTGTTGTGCACGATCTTTTGAACTCTACGTAGAAGTTCAACGGTCTGGTGCTAAGAAGTCAGAAGTGTCAAAAGCAAATGATATAAAAACATGTTGATTGTCAGAACACATTTTCTCATGTTTGGCCACTTTGTTTTACGCAGCTTTTAGGGTTGTCTATTCTACCGTTAAAGCCCCGACCCTTAATCGCACAAGTGGTGAAACCCCGATCAAGTTCACGCATGCATGTTTTCCTCCTACCCATTCGTGCACCATAACATCTGCAAACCTAAGAGTCGGTCTTCTATCTAGTGGATCAGTCAGGAAGTTCACAGGAGCCTCCTTCTTCACTGATACTCACGTCCGTCTGAATATATAAAAAATGACACCTCTAACAAAGTCATGTCTGTACTTAAAGTCAATAAGTTTCTTACAATGAACTGCATGTTTCCCAAAAGTATTCAGTCACGACTTACTACAAATAGGGAACACCTCATCAATAAGGCACACAAATCACTGATAAAATTTGATTTTCAATAAATAGGTGTATGTTTGGTTTTATTTTGACACAAATTGATTTTGATTTAATTGATTCTGTAATTATACTAAAAATGATTTGCAAGTAAAGTGATTTGTGTTTGGATACATTCATGTAAAAGTAAGTTGAATTACAAATTTCTGTGTTTAAATCAATTTTAGAATCAAAAACTACAAATAGTAACTTCAAGTAAAATTGATTTTAGTCCCCAAAATCAATTTCTAAAAATAAAAAAAAAAAGTCAAACTTAATTTTAGAGTTAGAATCGCTTTTGACACTTGAAGCGCACTTTTAAGACATTTAAAAGTGAAACCAAACACCCTAATTGTAAAATTGCATCTAACTAAAAGCAAGTTGAGTATAAAGTAGTTTATGTATGTTGTGTAGTAAGTGTGAATTAAAAATCTCTTGTCGGTTAGAGGAGGTTGAACACTCACATTTTATTAATAAGAGTTAGAAATCTAAATCTTAGTTTCAAGTTAAAGTAAAGGTGACATTTAGAATACACAAGTTGATGTTTTTGTGTATCATACCAAAAGTTGTTTTTACTCACAATAGCAAGTTATCCGGTAATAAATTTAATACACAATTGAATCCAAAATTTTAAAGATTATGCAATGGCTCAATTAATATTTTTCCAGCTTCTCTCTCCTCCACCCACCTCTCTCTATTTCCGCCTCCTCATACATTGATTCTACAGATCTATATCTCCAACTCAACATTTTTTTGCATTCTTATAGTTTCTATTTCTTCTTGTAAGAAAAAATCTATACCACTAATCGTTGGTCGTGATTACAATACATATTAACGATGCTTGAATTATGGATGAAGTATTAGATTTTCCTACCTATTGTTCTTCATCCTTTTTCTTTTCTTCTCTATAAGTTCTACCTACAGATCTATGTATTGCATGTTGCTAGTCGAAGATGATAACTGTTGTTGATCTGGTTGTCTTCAAAGGCAATACCGATCTGGTTATGGTATCGGTGATGTTGATTTAGAGTTGGAAAATGAAGATATGCTAAAATCTAGTTCATAATAATACAGATTTTTTTTGGTGGTGTTAATAATAATACAGATCTGATTCTTAGTAATAAAGATTATGCTTTTTCGGTATTTTTAATTATGTTTTTTTCTTGATTTTCTGGGTTTAAGTGTGTTCTCATGAACTTAAAAACCAACACACGTTGGCTCAGTTGGTAAGGAACGGACCACTTCCTTGCAGAAGGTTGTGTGTTCGATTCCCTCTGCCGATGTGAGGGCAGTGTTGGTGGGTGATCTGTAAGTACCTCTATAAGTGCCCTTTGGGCCCGGAGGCGTGCCCTGACCCTGGTGGTGACCGGAGCCGAACCCACCTAAACTTTTTGTAACCAAAAAAAAAAAGAACTTAAAAACAATAGATTTGAATAAACTTTAAACTTTTGATGGCTTTCTTTTAAAAAAACTCAGAACAGGACAGTTTAAAATCAAACCCATGTTAATAATCTTGTTTTGGTATTAAAACAGATTTATTATCCATAAAAAAAGACTTAAAAACATTTCCATAATTTTTTATAAGAAAAAAAAAAACTTCCAACAGTAATTTTATTTTCAACGGCCAACATAATGATTTTAATAACTAGTACTTCTAAAATTTTAATTATTTTTTTATATACATAATGATTTTTTTTTAATCCTAATTGCATAAATGGAATTCCGTTATTGTAGGACACCCTTTTTGCAAATACCAAAAATATAACAATAAACCTGCTATATTAAGGATGAAGAGAACGAAAGACAAGAGACCTGGACCAAGTGAAGTGTATTAAGGATGAAGAGGGTATAGTTTTGGTGCAAGAGAGAGATATTAAGGATAGATGGAAGAAGTATTTCCACAACTTATTTAACGAAGGATATGAGATCTTACCAGACTCTAACAGGTTAGACATCAGAGAGGAGGACCGAAACTATAACTATTATCGTCGGATTCAGGAGCACGAGGTGAAAGAAGCGTTGAAAAGGATGAGTAATGGCAAGGCAGTTGGGCCGGACAACATACCTATCGAAGTGTGGAAAAGTCTTGGCGATAGAGGAATTGGGTGGCTCACAAAACTTTTCAACGAGATTATGAGGACGAAGAAAATGCCGGACGAGTGGAGAAGAAGCACCTTAATTCCAATCTATAAGAACAAGGGGGATATACAAGATTGCGCGAATTATAGGGGAATTAAGCTAATGAGTCATACCATGAAGTTATGGGAAAGGGTAATTGAGCGAAGACTAAGAAAAGAGACTCACGTTACGGATAACCAATTTGGTTTTATGCCTGGGAGGTCGACTATGGAAGCGATCTACTTACTTCGACGCGTGATGGAGCGATATCGGACGGATAAAAAAGACTTGCACTTAGTTTTCATTGATTTGGAGAAGGCGTATGATAGAGTACCTAGAGAGATTTTGTGGAAAGCCCTGGAGAAGAAAGGGGTGAGGATTGCCTATATTAGAGCTATCCAGGATATGTATGAGGGGGCTTCGACTAGTGTGAGGACGCAGGATGGGGATACCGGAGATTTTCCCATAACAATAGGACTGCACCAAGGGTCAACCCTAAGTCCTTATCTTTTTACTTTAGTTTTGGATGTACTGACGGAACACATCCAAGAGTTAGCACCGAGATGTATGCTTTTTGCAGATGATGTAGTCTTGCTTGGTGAGTCGAGGGAGGAGTTAAACGGGAGGCTAGAGACTTGGAGGCAAGCCTTAGAAGCGTACGGTTTCCGCCTGAGTAGAAACAAGACGGAATATATGGAATGTAACTTCAGTAAAAGGAGAAGTGGGTCTACCTTAGAGGTGAAAGTTGGAGATCATATCATACCCCAAGTTACACGGTTTAGATATCTTGGGTCCATAGTACAAAATGACGGAGAAATAGAAGCTGATGTACATCATCGTATTCAAGCTGGGTGGTTGAAATGGAGAAGAGCCTCAGGTGTTTTGTGCGATAAGAAAGTACCACTTAAGCTGAAAGGAAAGTTCTATCGGACAGCAGTCAGACCGGCAATGTTGTATGGTACGGAGTGTTGGGCGGTTAAGAGCCAACACGAGAGTAAAGTAAGCGTAGCGGAGATGAGGATGTTGCGTTGGATGAGTGGTAAGACTAGACATGATAGGATTAGGAATGACATCATTAGAGAGAGAGTGGGGGTAGCACCTATAGTAGAAAAGTTGGTAGAAAATAGGCTTAGATGGTTTGGACATGTAGAGAGAAGACCCGTAGACGCCGTGGTAAGAAGAGTAGATCAAATGGAGGAGAGTCAGGTTAAAAGAGGTAGAGGAAGACCTAAGAAAACTATTAGAGAAACCATTAGAAAAGATTTAGAGGTCAATGAGTTGGATCCAAATATGGTCTTTGATAGAACATTATGGCGGCATTTGATCCATGTAGCCGACCCCACTTAGTGGGATAAGGCGTTGTTGTTGTTGTTGTTGAAACCTGCTATATAAGTAATCCTTCTCCAATCTTGGCCATTGAATTTTTAAATAATATATCAATGGTGAAAAACTCACTTTTGTATGGTACCCAAAAACATGGACTTGTGGTATGCTAAACGTCACCTAAAGTAAAAGATAAAAAGTAAAAAATAAAAGTAAAAGATACATTTTTTTAAGGTGGCATTTAGTATGCACAAAACACAAATTTGTGCACCTTAACAAAGTTACTTTTTTAATGCACAAGTTTTTTATACACCATTAGATCAATGAGGAGTATCGATTTTATCATAGTCTAACTGTATTATATTAACATTCTTTATCATATTGTCTTCAACCTCCATTAGTACTGCTTTTTAGGTCTCAGAATCCACTTATGGTTTTCACATAATTGTACAGAGTTGTATCAACAAGACAACAACAACAAACTTCTCTCTCTACCTCCTCCTCTCTATCCTTCCAACAACAAACTTCTGTCAACACCATCCGCATCACCTACTCCTCCACCACCACCACCACCACCCAATCCGCCCCTCTACCATTGTATAGCTTCCTCGTCCTTCCTCTGACCATTGTTTTTTCAACAAGCTAAATTTATTTACATATTATGCAGAAAAAAATTAAATATGAAATGAGTAATTTATGCAATCAAAAGTTCCAATTACTGTATCCAAAAATAAAAAGAGAGATTACCATTTGCTTTTGGAGCAAATGCTATCTTTATTATTGGGTCATGAGGTGGACTCAGCTGGGTATATGAATATTATTATAGCTTTTTGCCATTATCGGAGGTGATGTTTGAAGAAGAACAAAAAAAATAAAATAGAGGAGTTTATCATAAATTAATAAAACCCATATTTCTTTAAGTTGAAGAGTTTGTAGTGTATTCTTTGTATTTAATCCCTCTGTTTTTCTTTAGCATGGGGCTTGAGTTGTTTAACTTTTAAACCCAACGATCCCACTTGATTTCATAAATTGGAAGTTAAGGTATGTTCATATTTTTGACTTGTTCGTTGATATTGTGGGTACTGATATGACTTTTTGATTTTAAAACATATATGCGTGATATCATGTAAATTTTAGCATCATCATAGAATTAAAACATATAGCCAAGGAATAAAAAAGAACGAAAAATTGAAGTCATTTGTATTGGTGGTGGTGGGTCAATCACAGAAGTGGAAGGTTGAAGACAATAAAAAAAAATATAGTGTTGGTAGACTATAATAAAATCTGTGCTCTTTTTTGATCCAATGGTAGAAAATTAACTTTCTCAAACTTGTGCATGATACACAAATTTGTGTAGTGTGTATACTAAATGCCACCTTTTTTTAAAGGCAACGTTACATTGTCTTAGTAATAAAAGTAGTAGAAGAAGAAAAGGGGCAATTGGGTCCTCTCACATTTTCAAACAATAATTAAATGGGGACCTCCTTCACTCTGTCTTCCCTTTCTCTCTGCTCTTTCCTCTTCCTCTCAAACAAGTACTTAATCAAAGACTTCTCATACGGCACCATGGCTATAATTTTAATACATATATATATATATATATATATATATATATATATATATATATATATATATATATATCTTTTTCATGTATTCCGCCACTACACAACTTCTTTTGCATAATTGGCTCACATTGAAAACCATACATAACAAATAATTGAGAGGTGTATATATGACACATGCACTTCTTAACTTTATGTATTTGGATGGATGAAGCAAGAGGCATGTGGTACCACTTTACTCTTAACTTGTGGTCCTAGTGGCAGATATGGGCAAGATTTTCTTGTTGTGTAAACATAACGAGTTTGACCCCTGAAAAACTACCCCTCTATCTCTCTAAATTTAATAACTATTGAAGTTAATAATAGAAGGTGATGTTGGAAGGTTTAGAGATTAAGTTAACCAAATTTATAAAGAGCAAGAAAAAAAATAAAAGTATAAACACAAGCACACATGGAAATCTTCAAAAGGATTGGGCTAATGGGGTCCATCGTGGAGATAATTTCAATTCCTAATAATCACCTGGAAATAGAGACAATCCATGGAACATTCTCCCAATATACCATGATGCATTGGTGTACATTTGTTATTGTTAGTAGTTTGTAGTTGTACTTACAATAGATAAGATGAGGTAAGAAGATGATGGTAAGGTAACTAAGCAAATAAACCCATATCTGAAAAGAGTGAGTGATGCAATGGAGAAAACATTGATCCTGGTGGACACGTTTTTTTCTTTTTTTTTTTAAGGATGGTTTAGAGTTTAGATCCTATTTTAGTGCCTCAGTTCTTCACAAGAAAATAACCTCTTTAAAAAAAATATGAATGCATGGCTTTTGACACTTTGACTACATTGTTTAAACACACATCAAAATACATATCAGTTAATTAGGTTACATACTTAAATTTCCATTATTGTGATGTTTAACCAAATCCAATTACTTATAATCCTACATCTTCAATTACTAAAATGGTATGCCGTTATAATCAAACCCTTCTAAACTACCAAAGTAAAACCAATCCCTTAAGCCTAGACTACAATTTAGGGCATGACCTAAAACAGAAAAGTAGCAACAACACACATAGGATAAATAATAAAATTTGACCCCATGTACTGATGTAGAAACGTGGGTGGTGTTTCTCCCATGTACATGGTGCTGGCTATAGAAAGACCTGTCAACGCATTGCTTAACATGTATTGCTAAGGTTGGCATGGATGTTTGACATGACATACACCACTAATTGAGTGATGAGGCACAATCCTCGAATACAACAAATTGTACCAACTCGACAATTTTCCTTGCTAGGTCCAATCAACTTATCAATAAGTGGGAGTTACATAGTCAGTCCTACACTGTAATTAAACCCAGTGGAGTTATTCATATTTTTGCCTCATATATATAGAGGGGAAAATGCTATTTATCTAGAAAAATAGCATCAAAAATTTTTCAAGACACATGTGGCAAGTTTTAATTGCATGATTTATTTGTCCACTTCCTATTTTTCAGCCACACCTCCTTGAATTGTGGCAAATAGTACATTGTGATTGGTTGCTCTTTATTCTTGAAGAATTCTTGATGTTTTTTTTCTAGATATATAACATTGCTCAGATAGAGGAGTGATGTTTTGACAACCAAAATCAAACAACTTTAATGACAATCTTTTTTTCTCTCTTCTTATTGGACAATAACAATAGAGAGAGAGAAAAAGGAAGAGAGAGAATAAAAGTATAATGTGAGTATGAGAGAGAAAGTTGTCACAAAAGTTGTTTAAAAGTGGTTGTTCAAATATTATTTCTCATATATATATAACATATTCTAAACGGAAATAAGTGCCGAGATCAAATCACTTTATCAACAACTACTAGCTATTTTATACAACTTATTCGTGAGATAAAAAGTTGTATTATACAGTAGAAACTCTTTAATTTAATACTCGGTAAATTAATAAACTCTCTAAAATAATAAATTTGTCCGGTCCCGACTTGGGCCACTGTAAAAAATTGAAAAACTCGATAAAATAATAAGATAATAATTTTTCGGGAGATCCCTTTATAATTTTCGGTCCCAAGAAAATCATAAATTAATAATTCATAGAAACTGAAAAAAAATATATATTAAGAATACATTGAACACATTTGTTCCTCTTGTTTACATTTACTGTACTTCAAAAGTCATTATTGATTTCCAATGCATATGAACACAGTAGTTACTAATTTACGTTGAGTCCCAAGGTTTGTTGCAACGTAATTCTAAAAGGCAAAGACTAATTTGCCTTTTTGTTTGGTATGTACAGTATAATTACTTAAAAACTCTTTAAATTAATAATTATTAATTTATCGATAAATTAATAACTCTCTAAATTAATAAATTTCTCCGGTCCTGACATTATTAATTTATAGAGTTTTACCTGTAGTTTAATGAGGGAATTTTTTTTTAGTTTTTATCTTGTCTCTTGCCCCTTACCCTTAGTTTGTTCTCTCACCGAAACAATTTTACAAATCAAACATTAAACCACTTGAGTTGTCTTGTCCTTAATTTTTTTAGCAGATCAAACACCATTATAAATCACAACATGTGCACATTTGTCACACAATTTTTTCTTCCTCTTGCTTAGTAAATTAGTGTGGTCCACTTTTTGCATGCGTTAAGCTTTTTTTTTTTTTTTTGAGTAGTTAGTATAGATTAATATTTATTCATTTGTCTTGATTTAAATTCATAATGTCTAGATCTTATCTTAGTTCAAATTAGTTGGACTATACATCCCCAATTTATGCAAGTTAAATTGATATCTATGATGAATTTAAAGTTCAAATTAGTTGTACTATTCATCCCCAATTTATGCAAGTTAAATTGATATCTATGATGAATTTAATTTACATATACCGTTATCGTAAGAAAGATTTGCACATGTGTCAAATGATATTATATTCACGTGAAAAACTTTTGCACAAAAATTATATTGAATAAATTCATCTTTATAATATTTTTATTTAATTTTGTCATAACCATAAATGAATTAATTGAACTAGTCCTCGTGAACTTATCTCAGTTGGTATAGATAATGCATAAAATATGCAAGGTCTGAAGTTCGAATCCCGACCACAAAAAAAAAAGAATTAATTGAACTAAGATGGTGAATGGCTGGCTGTCACAGGGTAAAGTTATGGTGCATAAGTCATTTCCTTATGCACCATGCATAAACTCAATTTTTTCATTCTACACACAATTGAATTCATTTCCTTCTAGAATTTTCCATTTCTCATCTTTGTTCTCTCTCCTCTAACCATTTTCCTCATCGCCATGTCTCTACCGTAACAAACTTCTGTCACCGTTGCAGCACCAATCCTTTCGTCCTCTTCCGCCATGCATGCATCTCCTCCGGTCACCACTGCTCCATCATTCCCAATGTCGATTGTTCCAACACTTCCTTCTCCGACGACCGAAGCTGAACAGAAACTTCCGACTCCGGTGACGGAGACGGCCACATCTTCTCCTTCTGTTGAAGTTCCCGATGCTATTCCATCTGTCGTTGCACTAGTTTCTGGCTCAGTTTCAACTGAAACTCCGGTTATTGAAGTTGAACAGAAGCTTACTCCGATCACCGCTACTCCACCGATTCTGTTTTCCGGCAGTTCTGTTTCCAATTTCACTGGCGAAGCTCATCGTACCTTTATAGAGTACTGATTTCTGGCGGTTCTGTTTTCAATTGCACCCTGCTGGATCAAAGAAAACCATTAAGTACATCTAATGGTTTTGGAGTACAACTGCTGGAAACCATTAAGTACATCTAATGGTTTTCCAAAGCAAAATGGTTTTGGCATTCTGGTACGGTGATGATGATGAACGACGGTGTTGATGATGAGATTGAAGATTCTGGAAACCATTTCCACAGCAAAATGGGTTTGGAGTACAACTCACAGAAACCATTTCCACAACAAAATGGTTTTGGCATTCCGGTACGGTGATGATGACGGTGTTGATGATGAACGACGATGTTAATGATGAGATTGAAGATTCCAGTGGTGATGATGATGAACGACGGTGATGATTCAGTTTGTTTTCGCGTTTGGGGGTGTAGAAAGCAATTATGTTGGAATTTATGCACGGTGCATAAGGATTTCCTTATGCACCATAACCACTCCCGCTGTCACATGGCAATCGCCTTCAATTATGAGTCACCACTTGATAATAATGCAAGAAGTTCCCACTGTAATAGAATTCCTCAAAAGAAAAAAGAAAAAAAGAAGATAACAACATTACTTTTGGGTTAATTAAGTAAAGATAAATAGTCATTTTTGTTTTTGAATGATAACGAGTAATTGTAATAGTTTTTTAATGTATTGAAATTCTAAAATAGTCCATCATTGTATATTTTGTTAGTCAAAATAGTCGATGATATTAAAATAGTCCTTCAATATTGGGTTAATTAAGTAAAGATAAATAGTCATTTTTGTTTTTGAATGATAACGAGTAATTATAATAGTTTTTTAATGTATTGAAATTCTAAAATAGTCCATCATTGTATATTTTGTTAGTCAAAATAGTCGATGATATTAAAATAGTCCTTCAATATTGATAGTAGCTCTTTTCTTATATATGGATCGATATGACAGTAAGTAATTACATACAAGTATTGATATATATAATAGTAATCAAGTATATTGAAGGACTAATATGACAGTATTAACAAATCATTTTAACTTCAAAGTTATTTTGGTATTTCAATATATTAATGGACTATTGTGACTAATCGTTACACATTCAAGAACGAAAATGACTATTTTCCCTTAATTAAATGATTTTTATAAATATCCCGAATTTCTTTTTTAATCCCTATAAAAACAAATCACTTTCTTTAGTCCCTATAACATTTTCTTTTAGGAAAAAAAAAATACTGATGGAGAATTTTACAAGGATTAAAAATGTTGAAGTAAAAAAAATGTTGATATAAAATTTATTATAAACTAAAAATGCTAATGAAACTTTTTAGAAAGACTAAAAAGTATGACTTTCATTAGGAACTAAAAACCAAATTTTAAATATTTATAGAAACTATTTACTTAATTAACCTTTTTTTTTTTTTTTTACAAAAACTTGATAACAGTTGAAAAGAAGAAAAAATTAATAGGTTAAATTAGACCATAAATCTTTTAAGTTATTTAATTGTAACAAATTAGTCTTTAAGTTTTTTTCGTACCATTTAGGTCATTTAAGTTATTTAATTGTAACAAGTTAATCCTTTAAGTATCTTTCGTAACGCTTAGTGTAACACCCCGTTTTCCCAACATAAAAATTTCTCAATTAAAAATCAGAGTTAATCAACTTTAAACGGAATGCTACACTTCTTAAAAATTCATAAATTGATAAATAGCAATTTAACCTTCAAAAATCATTCAGCATAATTGTTTCAAAACTTCGCAGCGGAATTAGTTCAACGTCAATAAAAGTCTTTGGCACGCAGGCCTCATCATAAAATCTCATAAGTCTTGTTCAACATTTAATCATAAAAATCCATAGATAATACGTAACGAATAGAAGTAAAGTCAAAGTCCCATCCCGTTACGTATCAGAGCACCTAGACACAATGTGAGGAGTCCACTCACGACCGCCTCTAATCTTTATTACCTGCAAGTTACCCGTACGAAGGGCAACATTTTCAAGCAGAAGGGGGTGAGATTTCACAAACAACATATTAAGCATATAATTCATCAAAATACATTTAACAACATTAAGCATCATTAACCTATCAAACATTTATCACTTAGCATCATATCAAATCATAATCAATTCGTAATTAAACATCATCATCAAAATCATATTCCAATGTAAAAATTCAACTTCGTAACTTGACTCGACAATGCGACTCAACTTGACAATGCAACTCTTAACATCTTAGATCATCTTAAAACCTCTTGATATGCAAATGCATGTGGTACCATTCAGGGCATCAAGCCCCCAACATATATGAGCTTAAATAGGCTCTTCAGGGCATCAAGCCCCCAACAAAGGTGAGCAAAAGCTCCAGGGCATCAAGCCCCCAACGTAGTTGAGCAAAAGCTCCAGGGCATCAAGACCCCATCTTTAATGAGTATGCAATGGACTCAACTTCCTACAACTTAGACAACTTCATGGAAACCTCTTATAATTCCATTATTATGGACAACTTCTTAAATCTTTACAACTTAGACTGACTTATACAACTCCGTGACATTAAATGGTCAACAGCAGCAAGCAACAACAAATGCAGCATATAACAGTGCTTGAATATCATATCATCGTTAAAGAATGGATTCACATTAACATAAGCATCATAAATAACACGTATAGTGTATAATAACAATATCACTTCATTAATAACCTTAGTCATCTAATTCAGATTCTGGACAACTTTAATCATTCTAAACAACTTCATTTTTACCTCTAGGATCAACTCATTACTACACGTGCACAAAGGATTGCAAAAACTTAACAAGGTTATATGTCTTTTAGTTGCTCGCGAGGCGAGCTCATCTACTCGCCATTGCGAGTTCATGTTTCTGGGCTACTCGCCATTGCGAGTTGGTCTGCTCGCGAGTCGAGCTGAAGTTTGGTTGCTCTCGGATTCTTGACATTTTTCACCCAAAAATCTCATTTTTAACTTTCCTGGGTCCAATCTTGGCCCCAAAACTTGCCTAATCATTCTTATAACTATTAAGGCACTCAGAACCATATAAAACTTGGCCTAAAACATCAATTACAAAATCATGATTTCCTCACTGGGTTACTCGCCGTTGCGAGTTGATTTACTCGCGAGGCGAGCGATGAAGTTCATAGCTCGCGAGGCGAGCTAAGCTACTCGCCATTGTGAGCGATGAAGGTCAGCTCGGCCAGAATTCAGTTTTCTTCAAATTTTCACCTAATCTCATGGTTCTAACCTCAAAAAAACTTCTAATAATCACCCTATGGATTATCTAAGGTATGTACACAAGTTTTTCATCAATTCAACTAGTTTTCATGGTTCAATCATCAAATCGGCCTCTAAACTCTAATTTCCAATTCTCATAAAACTCTACCTACATCATGTTAAATCTATTTTTCAGAATCATAGACTTATTAATATTGAAAGTTAGTCTCACCCTTACCTTATAACAGATGAAATCGGCACTCTCTAGGTCTTCTCCTCTTCTCTGACTTTTTCTCCCTTTTTCACCAAACCGTACGTTCTGTGTCTTTCTACCTAACTTCTCTTATTTATATCTCTTCTATTCTTTTCTATTTCCTCTTAAACCACTAAACTCTCTAAATTTGTAAAACAACCCCACTTCTCTATAATTATTTTATTTTCAAATCTTATTTTATTTAATAATAAAATAAGTCGCACCATCATTATAACTTCACAAAAATCATATAACTCACATAAATCTCAAAAATCACATAAACATAAATCATATATAAATCATATATCTCTCATAAATCACATAATTCATATAAATATATGCTAAAACTCATTAAAATAATTAAATAATTACGACGGGCGTTACACTTAGATTTTTAAGTTGTATTTTTTAGGTCCCAAATAACTTACATTTATAAGATCTAAAATATTCCAAATTATTACGGTTAAATAACTTAAATGACTTAATTGATACGAAAAAAACTTAAAAACCAATTTATACAATTAAATAATTTAAAGAATCTCTAGCATAATTTAGCCAAAATTTATTTGAACCCATACGCCCTATAAACCTTGAGAGAGAAAGTCGAAATAGATGTCATATCACATATGTTCATGATATTGTGACAAGAAGAGAGATGGAGGAAAAAAAAATGAAATTTTGATAGTTAACAAATTCATGGTATTATTGAAATATTATTGTTGAAAAAAGAAATACAGTACGAATTCAAGTTGGTACTTAGTATGATTGATGGAACATAAAGCATCATAAAATTGACGGTTTAATGCTCCTTAGTTATGTCGTAAAACTTCTTCAGAGAGAGGACTAGAAAGAACAAAGCAGAATTGTTTATTATTGTCAGTTTGTAAGAAAAAAGTTAATACGGTCATGGAAGAATGAGATTGGTTGAAGCTCATGTAGCGTACCTTAAAAAGGAAATTTGTGAACATGTTGAATTAAATATGTAAACAAATTGAAGGAATAATCTTCTTGGTCTATGTTTTAATTGTCAATTTAAATCAAAACTTCATGACTCAATTCTATCCACCAAAGCTAGCTAATTCTAACAAAAAAAATGTGTCCTTTTACTTAGAAAGAAAAGAGGTCCCTCTTGATTATATTGTCGTATATCCACTATATTTTCAGGTACACTCCGTGATAAGGGTGCATTATTAGTTCTTTTATTGTTATATGTACCTGAGTTTTTTTTTTAAGCAGTGGCTAGACATTCATTTTTAAAGTTGAATAAATGAGTGTCTGCGGTTCGAACTCTAAGTTAATTGAGTTAAACTCACTCAGACATTATTCTTGAGCTTTTATTATTATATACATATATGACACATATACTTGTAATATAATACTTATATCATATACTTGTAATATAATACTTATATAATATAATACTTATATAATATTGTAAATGCATTAGTATTTCAAAATTCCAACTTAATTATTTTTTTATGAAGATGTTAAACTAGTCAACCAAATTGACATCGAGAAAAATTGAATTTTAAACCTTGAGAAAAACATACTTCAAGGTCACAAGTCAACACCATCAAATCAACTCAAGTAGATTAATTTCAACGTAATTATAAAAAAAAAATGTACGAAATCATCATAATAAAAAAACATGCTCATAAATTTGTATCAAACTTAAAAAAATTATCTCAACTAATCATAAAAACATTAAAAAAAACTATCGAGTTTGATAAGTTTTTTTTACAAGAGTTTGATAAGTTACAAAAGTTGTTAAATGTTAAAACTATATAAAAAAAAAGTTAATTTCTTTTAAATCGAGTAAACTCGATTATAACTAACTTGATTTATTCTGATTCTACTTGATTTGATCTAATTTTAACCAATTTTACATGAGTTAACTTGGTGTGCAGTCGCTTTGAATTCTAATTTCCCTACTATATAAAAAAAAAGTTAATTTCTTTTAAATCGAGTAAACTCGATTATAACTAACTTGATTTATTCTGATTCTACTTGATTTGATCTAATTTTAACCAATTTTACATGAGTTAACTTGGTGTGCAGTCGCTTTGAATTCTAATTTCCCTAGAAATTGATTTTACATACGATCTAACATCAATTTCATACCTTAATTGGTTGACTTCACGTCTAATATGCAAAAAATTCAAATTACGAAAACTACCATTAAAACTAGAGAAATGTTAGCAATACACATTTTAACACACATTTTTCAACACACTCTCTTTAATTGGTTAAAATTCACATAGAACCCACCAAATTTATATGGGACCCACAAGATTTGGTGAGATCCATGTGAATTTTAACCAATCAAAAAGAGTGTGCTAGAATGTATGTTGCTAGCATTCCTCTTAAAACTAATACAATCTCTAATAATAAAGCCAACATAGGTGGAAGATTGTTGATGAGCATTCAACGCCAATATCATATTAGAAGCATCTGATTCTGTTATAAAGATTCAGAAAAGACTTCTCTTTTGCAAATTCCAAACCATTCCGCATAGTTAAAACTTCTGCTACATTTAAATCTGGTAATGAAAAGACTTGTCAAGAACTAGCGGCAACGACAACACCTTCATTATCTCTCTCCACAACACCAATACCCCACCTACCCTCTTCTATCAAACATGTTGCATCAACATTAAACATATAGAAACCACCAAAACGAGGTGTCCAGCTAACATCAAATGTTGACAAAATTGGACCTCCACTTAGTGTCTCCACTAACATCGTACTATCACTCTTAAAATTCACAATAGATCTTTGTGTCTTTTGAACAGTGGTAGCCACATCAACATTACTCCCCTCAAAACATTTCTTATTTATAGCACATCATATCTCATAACACAAAGCCAAAATATGGACTATAATATCCTCATCGACATCAATAATATTTCACAAATAGGTGTGAAATTATGTGTTTTTTTGGGCAACATAATATTAGGAGCAAGTATTGAGAACATGTGAAACCGATAAGGCGAAAATCGTCAAAATAATAAGTCACTTACAACTTGCAATTTGTTGTGTTTGATCATTGAGAAACAACACCATTTAATAGTACTCCCTCCGTTTCAAAATGAGTGTCGCTTTAGCCAAAAAAAATTGTTTTAAAATGAATGTCACTTTCAGTTTCCAATGCAATAATAATTTTTTCTTTTCAATTGTACCCTCCAATTAATACTCTGCACACTACTTCCAAAGTATTACTTTTAAAACTAACCAATAGTTAGTAAGGATAATTTGGTAAAATAACCATTCTCTTTCTTTTAATCATTGCATTTCTTAATATGTGTGTAAACACCTAAAACGACACTCATTTTAAAACGGAGGGAGTAATTTATAATATCGCATTAGACATGCATCGACAATATTTAACAGTAAATCGCATTCTCTCAAAACAATAAAAGTAAATCACATCTTTATGGTTAGACATAAATGAGTAGAAATTAAATGGTATATTAAGATGATGCGACAATAATGTATTTCTCGAGAGTATTCTCTTTGTGCATGTTATTATAAGATAAGATAAAATATAATAATAAGATTAAGATAGATAAAGATAAAGATAAACTCAAAATAAGACTATTAGAGTCCTTTCTCTATTGAGTATCATGTTAAATAAACATCGCATTGCGACATCAAAGAATCTGATACATATAAAGATGGATGCTTTTATAACCAAACCATTTTTAATAGAAAGAAATGCGGTGGAATAAACGAAATCAGTAAACAAGTCCTTCGATGGTCATACAACTTAATCAACGAATTGGAGCAAGTGACAGAAAGACTAACAAAAGAGGCTCAAATTCGTTCCCCAAGAGCCGAACGTATAGTAATTTTTTATGGGAATACAATTCCCTGAATTTGAATCTTGGTCCTAGAAATGACAATGAGGCTATTCCTCAACTTGACTTAAATCACGAATTTTTTCTACTAAATTTTTCACGCGAACCAGATTATGCCCGACACAGTCTCTTTCTCTTATTAATTGTGGGTTCCAGTTACACAATTAGCTGTAAAAATAATTATCTCTATTCATTTTTTTATATTGTTTTAATATTAAAAAAATAAATTAAGGAATGGACACAAGTGTTTTTTTTATTTGATCAACGTTGAATTTTCATTTACAATCAAATGTCGTTTTTCTTTACTAAAACGTATGGTTTATCTTTTTGAAAAGAAAAAAGAACAAGCATATGTAATTTACCATCGTTTTAACTTAAGTTTTTTTTTTTCTTTCAATTGTTAATTATTTTTCAATATATTTATAAAATTTTAAAAAATAGCACAATTTATTTGTAATTTAATTAATTTAAAATTTAAAAAGCTAGATAGTTATGAATAAATAGAAAAATTATTATTCAAATTTAATGATATAGAGTAGAGTTAATGTTGGAGTTTTTTGAGGTATTGGGTTGGAGAATCTGATACATCAAAGAATCTGATACATATAAAGATGGATACTTATTAAGTATTGATTACAAATTAGTGACATGTACCAGTGTTACTCATTTGAATATCCTAACGGAGAGCTCCACGGTGAATACTCTTAAGATTAAAATTAAGGTAAGGTTACAATACATTTATTCTTTGCATGTTACTTATGCAAATTCATAAATATAATTATTTCTTTCTTATCATATATTTTTTTTCTTTCTATTTTATACTCTTCTTCTTAATTTATTTCCTTTATTTTTTTCTCTATCTTTCTTTTATAAACCAAACAATATCCGTAAATAATTGACATAAACGATGTTAAGTTTAATAGGTTGAAATTAAATGATATTTTAACATGATGTGGCAACAATGCATTTGTGGATTCACACTTATAAAAAATTATCTTGAAAATCTTTTATGTATACTAGCGTGGTCCCCGTGAACTTAACTCAGTTGGTAAGGACAATACATAATATATGCAAGGTTCGAGGTTCGAGGTTCAATCTCCGGACACCACAAAAAAAAAAAAGCATACCAGCGTCAAAACTGCTACTAACATGTTTGTCTTTCCGTTTGTATTGGTACAATAAGATGATAAAAATAACTAAGTGAAGGGTAAAATTAAAAAAAAAAATGTTACACTAAACCACAATATTTTTTACATAACGTCAGAATAAGAATTTTTGGTGTGCAATATTGTGCCTATTGTTGTGATTTTATCCTCTTGTTGTGGATTATTTTTTCTGACGTTTTCTTTTTATTTTATATTCTTCATCTTATTTTTTTTTCATCTATTTTTTCTTTTATAAACCAAGCAATGACTAACAATAATTGTAACAATTTTTTTTTGAAGAAATCAAAATGATATTAATAACCACATGACTATCTTCCTGACACAAGGTATATCCAGAAAAGAAAGCCAAAATTTACAACAGTAGTTCAAACAATAAAAATTCAAATTAGCCAATTCCCGCACAAGTTTTTGAAAGAAAATTGAAAATAAATTAAAAAGCGGAGTATTTTAAGGTAACGTGACAACAATGTATTTGTTGATTGATACTTGTAAATAATTATCTTGAAAATGTTCTTTATGTGTATATTAGAATTAGAAATATTAAAATAAAATTTTCTATTAATATCTACAAGATGAGATGTGATTGAGTGCTTGTGTAAACAAATCATGTTATGTTATTTTTATTTATTTTTTAAATCGGGTATCCTCCGCACGCAACTGTGGAGACTAATCCCTCGAGCATTGTTAGACCCAAATGGACGACAAGCACTCTCTAAGAGTTTTAACGTTGTTGCATGCACAATGCTGGATTTGAACCGAAGACCTTGGTTAAGGTAGAAGAGACTCGTGTCATCTCATCTAAATGTTCTTGGGTAAATCATGTTATGTTATGAATGCATATAAATTAAATCAAAGCTAAATTAATTGAACTTTATTATAATTCCCTCAACATATGATATATATCAGCTAAATTCATTTGCGTTGAAAATTAAAGAATTCCCACATATAAGAAATTAGGGAAAATTAATGTATTTATAAGTGACAAAAAGTTTGTGTCAAGAGGGGGGTCTGGTATAGGTGCACTACCACGTGTACAGCAAGGAGCAAAGGGAGGTTTGGAGTTGAAGAAGCTGGCAGCCAAGAAAGAACTTGGGATTCAAAGGGGTTCCGGGGTATCTCACACTATGAACGAAGGTCCGATCATTAATAAATTAGTGGCCTTAGAAGAAATTGCCGTGGAGATTAAGGCCAAGAGGGAGGGTATAAGGTTGGATCAATGATAGTGTCGACCTTCAATGTTAGGGGGCTAGGGGGGAGGGTGAAGAAGAATAAAATTCGCGAGTTGATTCGTTCAAATAAGGTGGATTTTTTGGCGGTGCAAGAAACGAAGTTGGAAGAGATATCTCCGGAGTTGTGTTACTATCTTTGGGGAAGTCAAGATTGTGATTGGGTGTATAGACCGTCGGAGGGTAATAGTGGGGGGATTCTATCTTTGTGGAGGAAATCAAATGCTAATGTGCTCCTCTCCTTTCAAGGGGAGGGATATGTGGGGGTGAGTTTGGAGTGGGGGGTGGAGAAGAAGAGATGTATTGTTGTCAATGTATATTCAAAATGTGATTTGGTGTCGAAGAGAAGGATGTGGGAGGCTTTAGTGGAGGAGTGATGACAGTCAGTCATGCACTATTTTTAGAGTCTTTTTCATGATATTTTTGAGTTCACAAGCAAGTTTAAGCAGCAAAAAGAGCAGAAAAATAGAAGATTTTGAAGAAACAGCTGTGCTGATGTTTTTATTGAGTCTGTAGCAATTTTAGACAGACTGTGGGTGTGAAAAGCAGAAAATCTGGAAGTGCTGGAAAACCAGAAATCATAGCGCGATTTTCACAACCGTAGCGCGATTTTGGCTTGGCAGAATGCATGTTTTTGAAGCAGTGAAATCGTGGTACGATTTTCACAACCGTAGCGCGATTTTGGGCGATCCAGAAGTTGCCTATTTAAGCTCAGCTCACTCTCAAACATAAGGATTACGATTTTGGAGAGCTAAAGTGCGATTTTAACACCCAGAAGGCTGCAGCAGAGAGGATTTCATCATCTCTAACCCAGTTTATGTATGTTTTAATTCTTCCATTGATTATGCTATTTGTAAACTCAATTATGAGTAGCTAAATCTCTTAGAGATTAGGTCGGAGATGAACCTATGTAACCCTAATTGATCATATGTTGCTGTGAAACTCTATTGTTTATTAATGAATCTCTAGTCTTTATTCAATTCAATTGTTCTTAATGCTTTTTATATCCTGATCAAATATAAACATGATTTTGTGAGATCGAATGACTACTGACCATAGCTTTCGACTTAGACCTAATTGAATTGTTCTGATAAACATGGTTAGTCTAGGAATAGATAATCGTTTGTTAGTGATATTAGGTTAACGTTCATAAAACCTTCAAGGATTATTAGACCACCTAAGGAATTAGGGGCTGTAGTTTAAGAAGAGGGTCCTAACTCAAGGGATTGATTAGGGCTAATTTGTTAACTATCGTGAAACTAGAAAATCATTAGTAATAATAGGTGCAGTAACCAATTAGGGGAAACATAGAGGATTCGAAAGACCTGATCTCATCTCTCTCTCATATTTCCTAACCCAATCTTTATTTTATGTTATTTAATTTTATTTAATCAAATCAAATCTACTGCCTAGGGCAAACAAAATATTTTACACATCCTAAATATTAACCTTATTGCTGAATTGAGATTAACACAGTCCTCGTGGGATCGATATTTTTACTACTTCGATAGTATTTGGTGCACTTGCCAGAGATCTATCAAGTTTTTGGCGCCGTTGCCGGGGACTGTTAAGTCATTTCAATTTGACAAATTTTGTTTTTATTTAGGATTTCAGTCATTTATATTTTTGTATATATATTTATAAAAAAAAAGATTTATGCTCTTCTTTTTCTTCTTATTGTACTTTGCTACTGAAAAGTTTATCCAAGTTTTGCAGCTATGATAGACAGGGTACTCCTCTATGACACAGAAGAGATTGCTAAGTTGCAGTATGAAAAATATATGCTATCTTTTAAGATCAAAATTTTGGACAACAAAATCTCGAGTTGTGGTCATTATGAGGCGAATCAACCAGGTAGTGATGGTGAAGGGAAGAAAGAGGTGACCAACATCGATTACAATACTCAACTTCAGAATATTTTAGATGATTTCTTGGTGTCAAATCAAGTTTCATTTGAGAAGTTTGATGTTCAGTGTGGTGATCTTGTTGAGAAAGCACATGAGTCTCAGAGGAAGCTGGTTCAGATGGAGATTGAGTGTCACAAGGTTGTGGTGGAAGAAAATCCAAAAGTGAGGAGTGCTGACATTTTCTCGAAGTCTGAACAAACAGGGGTTAAGGAAATCACTCGTGTGCAGATGGTTGCATGTCCTTCTCTAAGGTGGGAGAGCTTAAATTCCAAAGGTATAACTGTGAGCGCATGGGAGCATCTACTTCTTTGTTACAAATTCATGGAATTCCTACCAAACAAGAGAAAGAAGAAGGATGATGTGTTCTTTCTGACGTATTTGCCACCCTAACAGTGGTTGAAGCGTCAAGCTCAATGACGTAAAAGAAAGCGCTTGGTGGGAGGCAACCCATCCTTTTTATTATGTCTTTATTTTCAGCATTTTATTTTTATTGTTGAGTCAAACAATTTGTCTTTAATTTTCATTTTTGTTTAACTTGGTTATACCCCCCCGTTGATGTAATTGTTCTTGCACTTGTTTATTATTGATGAATTTGCTTGTTTACTTGATTTTTTACAGTTTAGTAACAAATATTTGTTCAAGTGGTATTCCAAAAGTTCAAAAGGAGGAGTGACTTGGTATTTCAAAGGCGAAGTGTACGGCAGTAAAGATAGGTAGTAACAACTCCCAGAAATCTCAGCCATAAGGTTCATTGCCAAATTTTGTTTTTCAATTTACATATATTAGAATATTCCATGCATCTACATTTCTAGAACTTGCGATTTTTCTCTATTGTTGGTTGATCTTTGTCATTAGCACACTGAGGCAAAAGTGCTTGGTCCTGTGAGCCTTTTGAAGCCTACCCTGATTTTAATTGTTATATATTATCCATTTCTTAACCAATTGTGAGCAGGTAGGATTAGAACTTTTTGTTCGGTGACAAACTACATTACAAGCCTAGAGACTTTTAGGACTTGTCCCTTAATGTATTTTCTGAGTTAAGGCATTGTAGGATGTTGCTAAAAATTAAGTTTGGGGTTGCTATTGGAATTTGCAACCAATTAAGTTTGGGGTGGGGGTACTAGAGAATAAGAGAAACAAAAATGAAAGAAAAAGAAATTGTCATGCAAAATATACACAAAAATGGTGTATAAAAAAAATGAAAATAAATGATGAAAAGAAAACATTGAAAATCCGAGTAACTTCAAACTCGAGTGTCCCTAAATGTTAAAAATATTCTCTAGTACCTTTACATTGATTGTTATTCCACAAGGTGAATGATTGAAGGATTGAATTTTGTACTTTAACTTTCGTAGGAATGCCTAACTCAAATTTTGTGTAGCCTACTTATCCAAATATATCCCACCTTTCACCTAAGCCCCGTTATAACCCTAAAGACCTCAAAAGTGTGTAATGATATTGACTTTGATTGATATTTAGAAACTTTTCAAGCGTATGGTAATATGTAGATTGCATGTCGACTGTGAACCCTATTCAATTTGTTGCGTGGAGTTGTGAATTGGTGGATGCGAACAAGTCAAACTAGCTCATCTTTAGCTAGTAAGGTGTTGAACTTTTGGGTACTATCGCTTGATCAGGTAATTGTTATTTTACTGTCGATTGTCAATATTGCAAGTAGATTCCTTGAGGACAAGGAATGGTTTAAGTTTGGGGTTGTGATGACAGTCAGTCATGCACTATTTTTAGAGTCTTTTTCATGATATTTTTGAGTTCACAAGCAAGTTTAAGCAGCAAAAAGAGCAGAAAAATAGAAGATTTTGAAGAAACAGCTATGCTGGTGTTTTTATTGAGTCTGTAGCAATTTTAGACAGACTGGGGGTGTGAAAAGCAGAAAATCTGGAAGTGCTGGAAAACCAGAAATCGTAGCGCGATTTTCACAACCGTAGCGCGATTTTGGCTTGGCAGAATGCATGTTTTTGAAGCAGTGAAATCGTGGTACGATTTTCACAACCGTAGCGCGATTTTGGGCGATCCAGAAGTTGCCTATTTAAGCTCAGCTCACTCTCAAACATAAGGATTACGATTTTGGAGAGCTAAAGTGCGATTTTAACACCCAGAAGGCTGCAGCAGAGAGGATTTCATCATCTCTAACCCAGTTTATGTATGTTTTAATTCTTCCATTGATTATGCTATTTGTAAACTCAATTATGAGTAGCTAAATCTCTTAGAGATTAGGTCGGAGATGAACCTATGTAACCCTAATTGATCATATGTTGTTGTGAAACTCTATTGTTTATTAATGAATCTCTAGTCTTTATTCAATTCAATTGTTCTTAATGCTTTTTATATCCTGATCAAATATAAACATGATTTTGTGAGATCGAATGACTACTGACCATAGCTTTTGACTTAGACCTAATTGAATTGTTCTGATAAACATGGTTAGTCTAGGAATAGATAATCGTTTGTTAGTGATATTAGGTTAACGTTCATAAAACCTTCAAGGATTATTAGACCACCTAAGGAATTAGGGGCTGTAGTTTAAGAAGAGGGTCCTAACTCAAGGGATTGATTAGGGCTAATTTGTTAACTATCGTGAAACTAGAAAATCATTAGTAATAATAGGTGCAGTAACCAATTAGGGGAAACATAGAGGATTCGAAAGACCTGATCTCATCTCTCTCTCATATTTCCTAACCCAATCTTTATTTTATGTTATTTAATTTTATTTAATCAAATCAAATCTACTGCCTAGGGCAAACAAAATATTTTACACATCCTAAATATTAACCTTATTGCTGAATTGAGATTAACACAGTCCTCGTGGGATCGATATTTTTACTACTTCGATAGTATTTGGTGCACTTGCCAGAGATCTATCAAGGAGCGTGTGAATAGAGGTGTAGAAGCATGGTGTGTTCTTGGTGACTTTAATGCGGTATGTAGGAGGGATGAGAGAAGGGGGGTGAATGATGAGATTTCGGCAAGCCATTTATTGGAGATGTATCTTTTTAATAATTTTATTGGTGAGATGGATGTATTTGATTTGAGTGTTTTAGGCCGTCGATTCACTTGGTATCTTCCGAATGGGAGATCCATGAGTCGTATTGATAGGATCCTTATTTCGGAAGAGTGGACCCATTTGTGGGGGGATAATTCTCTTTGGGTGCTTCCAAGAGATGTTTCGGACCATTGCCCTTTGGTGTTGAAGTATGGTGAGTGGGATTGGGGCCCTAAACCGTTCCGTTTTAATAACTTTTGGTTGGAAAATCGTAAATTCAAAGGGGTGGTGGAGGAAGTGTGGAGGAATCAAGGGGTGAGTGGGTGGATGAGTTTTGTGTTAAAGGAGAAGTTGAAGGCTTTAAAAAGTAAAATTAAAGATTGGAATAAGGAGGAGTATGGGGGTATGGAGGAGAGGGTGGAGAGGTTAGTGGAGGAGATTAAAGGGCTTGATGAAAGAGGTGAGGAGGGTGATTTGGTAGAGGAGGAGGTTGTGCTTCAAAAATCCAAATTTGAAGAGCTTTGGAGACTCTTAAAGGCAAAGGATGCAATGATTGTTCAAAGATCGAGATCGAAATGGGCAAAAGAGGGAGATGCTAACTCTAGGTATTTCCACAATTGCCTTAAAGTTAGAACTTGTAAAAATTCGATTAAAGCCTTGAAAGAGAATGATGGATGGGTGGTGTCTCCAATGGATATTCGTAGAAAAGTGATCAATTATTTTACGAATCACGTGGCGGATGAGAGATGGGAAAGACCGAGGTTGGATGTGGTTAACTTCGAACAAATATCCGGAAGGGAAAAGGAGATTCTTGTGGCACCTTTTTCAATGGAGGAGATTGAGGTGGTGGTTAGAGAGAGTAATGGTAGTAAGAGTCCCGGGCCGGATGGATTCAATTTTGCGTTTGTTAAAGAATTTTGGTATTTGATTAAGAATGAGGTGAGGATAATGTTTGACCAATTCCATGCAAATGAGGTGTTACCTAAAGGAATGTTGGCTTATTTTGTGACTTTAATTCCAAAGGTGTCCTCGCCATTGGAGTTGAAGGATTTTAGACCTATTTCTTTGTTAGGGAGTCTTTATAAGCTTCTAGCTAAGGTGTTAGCAAGAAGATTTGCGGGTGTAATGAATTTGATTATATCTCCTTCTCAATCGGTGTTTATTAAAGGGAGGAGCTTGGTGGATGGGGTGTTGGTTGTGAATGAAGTGGTTGATTCTGCCAAGAGAGCGAAAAATGAGTGTTTGATTTTTAAGGTGGATTTTGAAAAAGCGTATGATACGGTGGATTGGTTATTTTTGGAGTTCATGTTAATTAGGGTGGGTATGTGTCGAAAGTGGGTTGCTTAGATGAAAGCTTGTGTTTGTGGTGGAACGATGTCTATTCTAGTGAATGGGAGCCCAACAGAAGAGATAAGTATTCAACGTGGGCTAAAGCAAGGTGATCCGTTAGCTCCGTTTTTGTTCCTTTTGGTGGTGGAGGGGTTTAGTGGTTTGATGGGGACGGCGAAGGAGGCAAGTTTATTTGAGGGATTCAAAATCGGTGATAATGGATTGGAAATTTCTCATTTACAATATGCTGACGATACTCTTTGTATTGGGAAGGCGACGATGGAGAACCTTTGGGCAATGAAGTCAATTCTTCGTGGCTTTGAAATGACATCGGGGCTTAAGATTAATTTCTTAAAGAGTTCCTTGATTGGGGTAAATGTCTCGGATGATTTTATGGAGATGGCTTGTAATTTTTTGAATTGTACCAAAGGGTGTATTCCATTTAATTATTTGGGATTGCCGATAGGAGCTAATGGGAGAAGTGTGGCGACGTGGGAACCGTTGGTGGATTCTTTGAATAGGAAATTGAACTCATGGGCTCATAAGTATATTAGCTTTGGAGGCCGAATTGTCCTTTTGAATTCGGTTCTTAATTCAATTCCTATATTCTTCTTGTCTTTTTTAAAGTTGCCGGTTATGGTGTGAAGGAAGTTGGTAAGAATTCAAAGAGAATTTCTTTGGGGAGGGGTGGGAGGTGGGAAGAAGATTAGTTGGGTTAAGTGGGATACGGTGTGTAAAAGTAAAGGGAAGGGAGGTTTGGGGGTGAAGGATATCCGGATTATGAATGTGAGCTTACTAGCTAAATGGCGTTGGAGGTTGTTAGATGGGGAGAGAACATTGTGGAAGGAGGTGATTGGGGAGAAGTATGGGCCTAGTGTTGGAAGGATGTTGGGAGGGGATACTTCCTCGTGGCCGAGGTATTCATCATTGTGGTGGAAGGACTTGGTGAAGCTAGATGTCATTGGGGATCATAGGTGGTTGGATGAGGTGGTGTTTCGTAGGGTTGGAAATGGTTTAAATACAAGTTTTTGGGAAGATAAGTGGCGGGGAGATAGGTGTTTCAAGCTTAAATATCCTAGACTCTATTCGATTTCAAATCAAAGAGATGCGAAGGTGGGGGAGGTGGGAGTAATTGGGGATGAGGGTAGAGAGTGGAGGTTTAGTTGGAGGAGACACCTTTTTGTGCGGGAAGAGGAATTACTTGTGAGTCTCAAGGAGGATTTGGAAGGCATGACATGGTCTAATCAAGAGGATGTTTGGAGGTGGACTTTAGAAGAGTCGGGAGTTTTTACGGTTAAATCGGTGTATGACTTCTTGTTGGCGTCGTTTGGTACGGTTGACTTGTGGAATGCGGAGGAGGAAAGGGTGTTTGATAACTTGTGGAAAAGCCCGGCTCCATCGAAAGTTGTGGCGTTCGCTTGGAAGGTCTTGCTCAATCGCGTGCCTACTAAATATAACCTTGCATTGAGAAATGTTCTTGGCCCGGATGCTACCACTTTATGCGTTCTTTGTAATGATGGTGAGGAAACAACGAATCATCTTTTCCTACATTGTCATGTGGTGAGTAGGGTGTGGTGTAGGTTGATGCTTTGGTTGGATTGGCATTTTTTGATTCCTCCTAATTTATTTGTACATTGGGAATGTTGGAGTGGGAGGGGTGGTAATAAGAATCGTTCGAGGGGCTTGTGGTTAATTTGGCAAGTTGTTATATGGGTGGTGTGGAAAGCTAGGAATGATAAGATTTTTAAGGGGGTTAATAAAGAGTCGAAGAGATTGTGGAGGATATTAAGGTGTTATCTTGGCGGTGGGTGTTGGATAGAATGAAGATTCCGGTGTGTCTCTTTTATGAGTGGTGTTGGAATCCCATTTTTTGCCTTGACATGGTACACGTGTAGTTGGAACAGATTGTACCGGTCAGTTATGTAGGCAGTTTTTTTGCTGGCCTTTACTCTTGTTTTTTGCGGTTGTTGGGTCCTTTTTCGGTGGGCAACAGTAATGGTTTGTTCTGGAGGGCATTTGGTGTGGTCTTGCTCTTTTGCTTCTGGTATTTGTTCAGCTAGTTTCTTATGCGGTTGGGTTTTGTACAGGCGGCTGGTGTGGTTTTTGAGACTTGCTGGGTTTTGCTGGCAGAAGACTCTGGTGTGCACATTCAGGTGGTTGTGCACCTTGCTGGCAGTGTGCTTGTTGTGGGTTTTGTTTTGCAAAGGGATTGTTTTTTGGTAGTTGCTGCTTTCTTTGGGGTGGTTTTTGGTGTTGACGCAGGGGTATGCTACTGGCTTGTCTTATGTATATGCCAGCGTCAATTCTATGTTGTTTGTTGGGTGGTTTTTATAGGGGTTTTTGATCGAGCCACGTTTGTACGGCAACCGATTTCCCCTTAATGTATTTTTTTCCCACCCGAGCTTATTAGTGCGCCTTGCACGGGCTCGTTGGTTAATAATATTTGCCATTTCAAAAAAAAAAAAAAAAACACAAACTAACTCAGTATGTTTCTACATTCCAATCGAGTATATTCAATTCAATAATCGAAGTCAGTTAAGGAAAACTAAGATATGTATAAATGGTTGAGACTTTGAATCCATTAATTCGAAGTAAGAAACTAGCCCACAAATATACACACATTGTTGAGCATCTTCCGAAAATGCACCATAAATAAAAGGGATTCTTTTATTAAGCTAGTATTTCATTTTAATAAACTAGTGTTTTTTAATAAACTAGTATAAACAAACTTTACAATATAGGGCAAAAAAGTGAGTCCAGAAATACATTTATCTTCAGGAAAAGATGAATAGTAAAAGGCACAGTGGAATCACTTGCAAGGTGGGAAGTTCACAACTTAGTCCCATGTCCTTTTCACCCTATTAAAATCATTTTCAAAATTTATACCAACAACAAATAAATCATTTTCAGAACCTCATCTCTCTCTTTATAATGCCCTAATCTAATTCATTGCAGATTTATTTTGTAACAATTTTTTAAAGCTTAATTTAATTGCAAATGTTATTTCCATTTTCAATAATGATACATGTACACCTGCGCGATCCCTGATTAATCACATGTAAAAATAAAGTTAATTTAATTGAGTAAAAGGTTAATCAACTAAATTAACCTCATGTTTACACATGATTAAGTAAATGTCATAGGTGTACATGAAACATTTTTGTCCCACTTTATCCTTATAATAATTTGATTCATCTAAAACATACACCACTAAACCAAAAGAAAAAAATTAATAAAATATAAAGATGTCATATGAGTATGTATCTAGTAGTTTCTATCTGATCTGATGCATAAATAAACCATGATGTATGAAATGCCATTTTTTTTTTTTTTTTAACTTTATAAATACCCAATTCTATGTTCACTTTGCTTTTTATTTTGTGATATCTTCTTCTAGTTGAAATAAGAAGAAAAAGAGAAAAGAAAAGAAAAAAACATCAAGAGCTAGCTGAAACATCTCTCTTCTGTTGTAACCTTAATAATATTCTCCTTTTGTTTCCTCACACAAAGGTTAGTGTGAACAAAACATTGAAACACATCTTTTGAAATCCATTCTCACTGCTTCATCTCTTTTGGGATGAATCAAACTTTTTCACTCCAAACTCAGATTTGGTAACATAAACATCACTAGATTGCATATCACAAAATCTAAACTTTGGACTAATCAAGTAAATGTTTTAAACTTTTCACTTTTTCATGTTTTCCTTAATCAGACAAAACAATCTTAAACAATCATAAAAAACCATATATTCATTCATTCATACATAAGAAAATTTTCATTTTTTTCTTGTTGGTTTAATTGAAATATATTGATTATGTTGTTTTACTTTGATTTTTTTTTTCAGCTTGGAAGCTATGGATTTTCCAAATGAATCCATGTCAGATTCTCCACAGAGAAAGATTGGAAGGGGGAAGATTGAGATCAAAAGGATTGAAAACACGACGAATCGCCAAGTAACTTTCTGCAAAAGAAGAAATGGTTTGTTGAAAAAAGCATATGAACTATCTGTTCTTTGTGATGCTGAAGTTGCTCTTATAGTCTTCTCTAGCCGTGGACGCCTATATGAATATGCTAATAACAGGTACCTAAAGGATTCAAAGTTTTCTTTTTTGATCATTTTTTCATTTTTCTTAGAAGCCCTTTTGAGATTTTGTTCATCAAGTTTTTGATGTTATATTCAAAATGATACTGTTTTTTGTGTGATTTTGTGTCATATAGACTCTTCAAGCTTTCTTTTTTAATCATATTTTCATTTTTCTTGAAAGCCCTTTTGAGATTTTGTTCCTCAATTTTCTGCTGTTATATTAAAATTGATGCTGTTTGTTTTTAGGTATTTTGTGTTATATAAATTCTCAAACTTTCTTTTTTAATCATATTTTCATTTTTCTTGAAAGCCCTTTTGAGATTTTGTTCATCAAGTTTTTGCTATTATATTCAAAATGATACTGATTTTTTTGGGGGATTTTGTGTCATACAGATTTTTCAAGCTTTCTTTTTTAATTCAATTTTCCTTTCTCTAGGAAACCCTTTGGAGATTTTGTTCCAGAAATTTCTTCTTTATATTAAAAATGATACTGTTTTTTTAGTTGATTTTGTGGTATATAGATTTTTACTCCTATGTGCTTGTATGCTATTTCTTTTTATTTGAAGGACTTAAAACATAAAGAACATAATCATATTTTTTTGTGATACAGTTAATTTTTACCTCTTTTTATCTCTATTTTCTGAGGCCAAAGAACACTTGTCTTTCATTTCTTCTATTTTGGATTTTTCCTTCTATAAGCTTTTATGTTATATATATATAATTTTTTTTTTTTCTTTCTGTTAAGTTTTTTATAGTTCTTGGTTTGTTGGATACATAGATCTGGTTGTGCAATAGATAGAAATAGAAGTAGCAACAATTGGTAAGGATTTTGGGAAGTTATGCAGTGCTGTGAGATCAGCCACTTCCTTCAACTCACACACCATTCTTGTTAATTTTTTCTGTTTCCTTTTTCTCTTTTTCACAATTCTCTCTCTCTTACACATCTATGTTTGTGTGTGTGTGGCTATGCTAACAAAGACCCTAAAACAAAAGCTGTCATATGTACTCCAATTAGCCCAACCCATCTATCTCCTTGACACTTCCTTAATAACATGTCACTTAGTCTCTTCAAGGAAATCATAGTACAATTTCAATTCATTTCTCAATTTGTCAAATTCAAATTAAATAAAGGAAAAGGATATTTTTTTAGGGTTTGTCAATGACCTACACTATTTGATCATATCAGATTATGTATGTAAAAATATTATCTTTTCTAAGAATAATCGATACCCAGATAAGGATTTTCCATTGCAAATACTTGAATTAAGTTTTCCCCAAATTTCACTTGCAACCATATCAAGATCTAAGCCTAGGTCAAATATATGTAACCCTAAAAATTAGGGTTTTATTGGCAATTTAAAAAAATTAATTGGGTTGTAAATAAAAATTAAAACTTTATTTTCTTTGACAGTAGATAAAAAGTTGAATATAGTAAAGAAAAGTGTTGATTAAAGTTGAAATAATTTTGGTTGATTTTGGAACCTTTTATGGAAATGGTGTTTGGTGAATATGGTTAGGGTTTTTAAGGACTAGGATTTGTCTTGGTTGAAAAGAATCTTTGGTCACGTCACACACATGATTTTTCAGTTCTTGACTTCTGACAAAAGAGTAATTTATGTCATGATTTCCCATTCTTGGTTCTCCTTCCCCTCTTCCATTTGAGCCCTAACATTTATCTTCTATAGTTCAAATACACCCTTCTATATAGAAAAACAATTTCTTCCAATTCATTCATAGAGTATAATAAATTCTTTTACAACTAAAGCCAGTGAAATAAGTGATCAACCAATAAGAATCACTGAACTAGCTTATCATATTAATATTTCACCTATGTTGGTATCTCACACTGAGATTTGTGTTATGCTAAAAATCTTGCACGGATATATGTATTTATGAAGGGAAAATAGTCTCAGAAAAAAACAAAGAAAAGGGTTTTTTTTTTCCTTAGGGTAAAGTGAGAGAAAAATGTAAAGATTGAAGTGAGTGAGTGAGTGAGGTAAATGGTAGTGGCAGAGACAACGTACGACAATTCAAATAGCCAATGAGAGTGTTCTCAAATTTTGGCTTGTTCCATGTAATGGGAAACGTAACACTATTGCTGTTACTGCTGTAATAAGCAGAAGTTGAAATGGACGGTTGTGATGTTGTCCCATTTTTTAGATGGAAAAGACTTATAAAAATATAATAATTTTTTATTCAGTTTTTTGATTGGTCAAGAGTTTTTTTACTGTTTGGATTTATCAAAAGTTTGTGTAACATTGAATATTTGAGTCTTATGTGTGGTTCATCGAGGTGGATATTTCAATGAGACCTTAGGGCATTAACCATTAAGAAAAGGGTTTGATCCAAATAGTGACCTAGAAATAGTTGAACCAATCATATTGTGGGATCTTGTGCCAGCGTGGCAGTGATAGCCAATCAGTTGCTCGAGGACATTAAGGTATCAGAAAAGAACATCATGTGTAGAAATTAATAAAAGGGTTTCATAATATTTTATAATTTTGTAGATATTCCAAAATTAGATATATTATTTTAGTACTTTATTTTATATCACATCCAATCAGATTTTGACATGATGACTGAGAATGAGATCATTGGATTTTTTTTTTTTTTGCTTTTTAAACAGTTGTTTTTAAGGTTCAGAACATAACCATGAAATATGGATGATTTGACCATCAACCAGAGACAAGTTTTTTTGGTTAATAATCTTCAATGTGTTATGTCTAAATAAATACTATGATTGACACCTTTGAAATGAAATTGAAAGATGGTAGAATCATGCTTATGTAAGAATTGACGACCAGAATTTAGTGAAAGGTAAAGTAAAAACCCAATAAATCAGCTTAGTAAAAGGTTTTTTTTAATCATTTCTTTGCTAATTTTGTCCTAGTAATTTTGATTTAATTTACTCAACCTAAGACTTACACGCAAAAATGTTTATATGTGTGTGAAATTTGAAAACATATACATCAATGATTTGATATACTCAACAGCTCCAGTTATGATGAATTTACAAAATCATTTTGATGACAAATTGGATACTTTTTGATTTTGTCAAATGTTATACTTGTGACATAATATTTAAAAGTTTTGGGAAGCTTTGATTTTGACATTAAATTGAAAGATTTGTGGCTTAATACGTTTGTTGCGTATGAAACATTACAAAGGTCTCAGAGCAGAACATGCTGACCTCAGTTGGGAAATTTTATTTTGACATTGCTACTTAATTTTGGGGGAGTCACAACTGCAGAATTTTTTGGATTAACACAAAAGCTCTGTAAAATGAGAGAAGAAAGGTTTTACAAATTTTAATTGATAGATTATTTAAAATGATTTATTTGAAATGTAAAATCTATTTTTTCTTCATATTTTTACATTTCCCTTCATCCGTACTAGGTTTTTTTTTTTTTATAAATTTTCAAACATTTCTTCCCCTTCAATCTAATCATAGTGTTAATTAATGATAACAAGAGACATTGCAACCTAGAATCCTTAAAGCAATCATTCTAAAACAGAAAGTTGATTTGAATTAGTTAGACTTGGAAGAAAGAGTTAACTCACTTGGTTGAGCTAAGAGTTTAAAGTAGTTATGGAGTTAAGAGGTCCCGACTTCGATTCTTTGCTCTAAAAAAAAAATATTAATACAACAATTAAAGAGTACATGTCTACAAGTCCTAGTTCAACCAGCAAAATGCCGAAATTTTTAAGCCGGACACCGTGCTCAGGATTCGAACCCCCGACACCTCCGCTTATATGTGTGTAAATTTCAATGGTTATTTGTAATTTCGTTAATAAAAAAAAAAAACGAGTACATACTTCAGTTGTATTAGTACTAATTGATTTCGGTTTTACACGAGTAATAATCTAAAAACACAATCATTTGTTTTATCTCAATAACATATTTTCTATTAGAAAACATAATTTGAAAATCTAATTCCCGCAAACACTTTTATCATTTGCCTTAATTTTTTGTTCTCGTAAACTTAACTCAGTTGATATGGACAATCCATAATATATGCAAAGTCCGGGGTTCAAACCCCGGACACCATAAAAAAAAATATTTGCCTTAATTTTTGGACGGGTTGAATTAGAGTATCTATAAAAATTAAGTTTAAGGGCAATTTTTGTGTTAGACCCAACCAAACACCTATAATCTAAGAACTGTTCTTGTTCCAAAGAAAAAACATGACACATTGAGATAGGGAACCTCCTTAATTTCCTATTTGGATGATTAGATATTGGAGGCTAGGTTATAAGTACAGAAAAAAATAGATTTTTTTTTTTCCTTTCAATAATACTTTTATTTATTATTATCTTAACCCTATAATACATCAATTAGTTTCTTAAATACCTGAACATTTTAATCATTGCAGTGTCAAAGAAACTATTGCAAGGTACAAAAAAGCATGTTCAGATTCATCTGGCACTGGATCTGCTTCTGAGGCTAATGCTCAGGTATTGATTAATTCAAAAAAAAATTCATATTGATTCCTTCAATTTGATCAACAGTAAGTATATATTGGATCCAATTTCAACAATGGTTAATATTTTATTTTACTATATAAAAATTTAACATTTATAACCATGATTTCATATATATTCTCCAGTTTTACCAGCAAGAGGCAGACAAATTGCGTGTGCAAATTAGTAACCTGCAGAATAACAACAGGCAAGTTTAACTAACCTTAATGTTTGAATTCACTGAATAAGAAAGAGAGAAGAGAGAATTACATTCTTCTTCCTTAAATTACACTTATATTTTATTTATGTAAAAATTTATACCATTCTCTTAAAAAGTAACTATCTGTTATATTTTTGTCTATCATATTTAACCAAGCTTCTTTTATGAATATATTTTTTCTCTCTATTTTTTGTTCACAACAACATTAAGAAACCTAACTATCTACTATAAAATAATTTTTTGTCAGACTATTTGTGCTAATGAAAAAGCTATTTATAGCTGAATTTTATCTTCTAAATAACAAAACCAATAGAAAGGTGTTTCAAATTATTTGTCTCTGGCATTCTACCTCGGCACACCTTGTGCTAGGTAGAATGTTCTTTTGTTGGTAATATATTTTATTTTGACTTGTTTAAAAAAAAAATTATTTGTCATGGGCTTGAATGTTGCAAAGAAGTAAATTTTTGAAGTGATTATTTGAAATTTTTGGCTATCCTTAAAATATTTGTTTTGTAGTAATACTTATTTACTTGTTATGAAGAGAAACATAGATTTCAACACAAGACAATAGTGAAATTCAATTATTTTTTAGAGGAATAAGTATAATTTATCCTAAATTTTTTGAAGAGATTTCAATTTAAAAACAACTAATTTAATTTTAAAATTAGGGATGAAATAAATTATTATTAATTAACGTAGTTTATGGTCATTTTACAACTCATTTCGAGGGGATTGAGGTCCGTCCCTTGAGTTAAAAGGTCAAACTCTTAGTACTAAGCCGATACCTCATTACACAAATCACTAATTTGTTGATAAAACAATTTTGAAACCATTTAGTTAATTTGTAATTTGCATTATCTGAGCATCCTTGCTGAAAAAGATTAAAATGCAGGCAAATGATGGGTGAATCTTTGGGCTCTATGAATGCCAAGGAACTGAAAAATCTGGAGTCTAAATTAGAAAAAGGAATTAGTAGGATTCGTTCCAAAAAGGTATATATATTTCTTATGCTATCAACTAGTCCTTTCTATAATTTTTTTATAGGATTCATGATTTGATCTATATTTATCAGATAAATCCCGCATTTTCTGACTCTTTCTTCTTTTTTTTCTTGTACTACTACCCAAATATCAACATCAGAATGAGCTGTTATTTGCTGAAATTGAATACATGCAGAAGAGGGTAAATATATTTTCCTTGTATTCATGCTTATATTGAATGTAATCTATACACATTAGTCTTCTTTAGTAATAAATTCAAATTATATCATGATTTGCATTGCCCTAAGTTTCAAATGAAGTATCATATATTAACTTAAATGTACACAGCAGGAGATAGACTTGCACAATAACAACCAACTTCTGAGAGCAAAGGTCATTTTCTTTTATCTCTATATCTTTCTTCATATGCTTCCTATGTGCAATTTTGATAGTTTCAAGTGTCTTATGGTTTGTTGATTTTGGTGTGTGTAGATAGCTGAAAGTGAGAGGAACCACAGTCACCATAGCAATATTAATATGAGTATGTTGCCTGGAGGCACAAACTATGAATCTATGCAGTCTCAGAATCAGCAGCAGCAGCAATATGAGTCTCGTGGATACTTTCAAGTGTCTGGATTACAATCCAGTAGTAGTCAAATGACTGCATTACAACCAAGTAGTCAGTATGCAAGACAAGACCACATGTCCCTTCAATTAGTGTAAGTAAGATTCTCCCTAATTTATCGCACATTTCGCATTCATCCCGTTGAATATAATTAGCGATGTTGGTAAAGAAATAATTAACATAGTCAAAAAATTGAAAGGAGTCCTATAAAAAGGACCGAAAAATCTTAGAAGGTCTTGTATTTAGAGACGAAATTATAGTAATTATCTTGTATGCTCCTAATATTCGATTTGGTGTAAACTTCCCCTTATGTTTTTAGTGTGAAGTTGGATTATCATAATAAAACTTTTGAAAATAGATATAATTATCTTTTTTAATTATGTTGTTAGCAAAACACTACATTTTATTAGTAACAAAGTAGTCATATTCTATGAATAACAAACGCATCACTATTCATAATAAATTTATCTTTTCTTGATTTAATTGGATGTATTTTGAAACAGAAGTTGATTTTTGGAAAGAAGATTCCATTCTATTTGTTTTTTGTAGCTCAAAATTTTGTTAAATTATAAACTATAGGTTTATATTCTATGTTCTACTTCTACCTACTAACTAGGTTTTAATTTTTTCTTGTGCAGTTGATATATTTGTGCTTGAGAGAAGTATGAAAGACCTGCAATTTGCTTCCTAGTATATGGTTATGTTGATGATTATGATGATGCTAAGAGTAATATATATGAGAAAAATTGAGCAGGGTTTGTAAGTATGCCCTAATGAGTACTATTTAGTGGCTTTGTAGACATTTTAAGACATTATCCTGTAACTATTATTATGAAATGCTTGCTCATATGTGTCCTAAGATTATGAAAAAGACACTTGACATGTTTGTCATTGTCAATCTTTGTTTACTTTTCCTATTCTGGTCTCACATTTAAACAGCAAAAATGTGCAAAAACTTGTTTTACTTGATGATAATCTGACTGTAAACTAATAAACAACCACGGACAAAAGAGGTCACCAACACCACAAATAAATATTGACATAAACACAAAACACAATCCACAATATCCCACTCAAATAAGGTATTAGGATGATTTGAAGGCTTATCCAGAAACCATTTTAAAAAAGGAGGACTTAAACTTATTCACCAAATATCATACGGTCGAGTGATATGAAGGCTTACCTAGAAATCATTTTCAAAAGGACAACTTAATTTTAATCACCAAATATTTTGTGGCCACAATCTCACCTAATGAAAGAAGATGATATCATTATGTGATGTCAATATGAATCACACCACTGAATGTCAAATCAAAGTCAGTCTCAACTTAAATCTAAAAAACCAAACACTAAAAGACAATAGCGGAGTTAGAAATTTTGAACAGTGGAGACACCATATATATAAATTGTAGCATTAAATATATTTTACGTTTCATTTTCAAAAGAAGAAATATACATCACAATTGGTCTTTACAATTTGTCATTTTTTGAATGCAAAAATATTGCATGATTCTCGCAATAAAAACATTTCATTTATGAAAGCAAAAATATTGCATGATTCTCGCAAAAAAATCTCTCCATATATAAATAATTAAACAATCACTTAATCATCGATCTCTCATGCAATTTTGCAACTCATTCTTGATAATATTCATATCAGAGAGTTGCCACATATAATATCAAATATAAGTTCAAAAGTAAATATTCCAACAAAATGATAATTCCTACTCCAATCTAAGATTGTTGAATAATCAAATAAGCACTGTCCTAAAAAACTAAGGATATTTGTTGATAGTTGAGGAAGATTGATCATATTTGTCACCCTTTTTTTTGTGTGTCATATTCAACCTTTTTCAATCATAAAAATAAATTCAAATTGATTACAAGGATATACTCAAACTTGTTACAATTTATGACATTATTACAACTGATGAGAAATAATCTCAACACCCCAAGATAACATTAAGGATTATGATATCAATCCTCACTCATTCTGCTCAATATGTATGATTGCTTAATACAAACAGATGATTAGGTGAACTTGTTGTTCTTTTATGCAAACAAGTTGAGCTTATTTAAGGACATTTTTAGATTTGAGCAAGGTGTTTGATATCCATTGGATACGTTGTCTTTGGATTAGAAGCACTGTTGTACCAAGTTGACGCAGTGACATAGTTCAGAGCTGATGTGGGATGAAATCCATCATAAAAAATGTACTCATTTCTATTCAAGCATGGTTTTGAATCACGAATACACATCCCATCCAACCCCATTGGACAGCAAGGAGCATTCAAAACTTTAAAACCTGAAATACAAAAAGATCATATATATGGCATTCAGTTGATTTTGATCAAGAACCTAAATCTTAGACTTCAATTGCTTCATTATTAATATAGAATATGCATTGAAATTAATTGAAATGCATACCAAGTGAACTGTCTAGAGTGCCAGCAGTACTATTTATAAAGATAAATTTCGAATCAAGATGTTGGATATTGAATTTATCCACTAGAGATCTAAGCTCGTGACTAAAAATTAATGTGTCAATATTTTGCTTTTCAGCACATAATCCAGATTTTCCACTTGTAGCGATGGCATGTGGACTGCAACCTATTTGACCCAGCCCAACTAGCACGAATTTTCTTGCCCCAACTTCATGCAAAGTCTGTTCACCAAAATTAACAATTTATGTTATCTTATTACAAACAATCTAATCATTAACAAAAAAATAAAAAAATCATGGGTACATCCATTTGTAGAGGAGCATCAGGTCGATGCAATGATTTTCTTCCAATATATATAGAGTATTTATTAACATATACTATATATTAAAATATATAAAGTATAGTCTCTGTGAGCATGCTATAACATTGCATTATATATGCAGGAGTTGTAGTTCAAACTAGATTCCCCACTAATATTCACTTTACGGGTGAATTTCTAATCACTTGGTCAATTCACAAAAATTAACTGTATATAAATAATAACTTTTAAATCATGTATATGATTATAATGTGGGGAATTATATAGTATATATAAGAGACAGGGGCAAGGGTACTGTTTATTGCCCCCATTGAATCCGTCCCTGCATGCATTGATAGTATTTTTTAGTGAATTTTATTAATTCATCACACACATATAACAAAAAAATAAATTTAAAAGAATTGTTTTTTGAGAGGAAAAAATAGAAGATATATACCTCTATATAATTGGATAATTGGTTGATAAGAATTTTAGCATACTGCTCAGGGTTATAGATGTGACTTGTTGAGTAGAGTAAGGGCTGGTAGTAATTGTTTATGTAGTCGTTGCTTCCTATATTAACATAATACAAGCACTTATTCAAATAATGATTGGCTTGTGGCAAACCTCCAAGCTTAGCAGCAATTCCGGAAACTATCGTTTTATGATTTTGTATTTGTAATCCCAAAGCGATATTATCACCCTGCATATATTAATGCGTAACACTAATTTAGTGACATTTATCGATTATGAAAATATCAATATATCATCTAAAAGCATACCAAGCATCAATTAATTATATATAGAGGATGAACAAATAAAGATGAATACACACACCATACCACATTATTTTTGCCGGTTTCGTTGCGAATTCCAGCTGCTCCAGATGCATAATTAACACCTTTAAGTATGTCTGAACCAATAGTGTTTGCAAAGGGTGGGATGAATTTCTTGAATCCAAGTAGTTGGCCTACAATAGTAAATCATTAGCTTATGAGTTCAACGAAAAAATCCAGATAAGGAAATACAACAAAATATACACACACTTAGCCTATGAATTTTACCAAAATTATACTCCTACCGTTCCAAGTTCTGACCACAATTTCGATGGTGAAAACCAGATTAAATTTTTAAAGAAAAAATAGCAGCAAATTTTTTACGGTTATTTTCATAATTTGTAACAAATGAATCCATAACGAAAATATTATTTAATTGTTCATGTGAACTTAGCTGAGTTTTTTTTTTTTTTTTTACAAAAACAAAATGATATTCATTCATTCAAATCGAGATTACATCATTCAACACCGCTAAAAACGTAAAGGATGAATCTGCTAACAAATTCACAACATCCAAGTTAATAGCATATAACAGCATAATGCCTACAAAAATATATGATAAAACTAAAGTGAACGGAATATCCATGCCTCCGGATCTGCAACATTGATGATCAAATCTTTGATTGAATAATCGATCTTTCAATATGAATCAAATGAACACCGCAAGAGAACGGAAAATTCAAACAACGCCGCACAAGACGACGAACAACAAAAGACCACACTTAGATGATGAAATCACAAAGAAAAAACTTAGATCTATGTGAAAATCACTTATTAGATTGAAATAGAGAGAAAAAGATGGAGAGGGGTGATTTCAGGTCCAAAATTGACCCAAAACCACCCCCTTAATGAAGAAATTGGAAGAAAAAACCTAGAGAGAAAAAACTAGGGCCGGCTTGTTGGAGAGGGAGAGGAAGAATTATTTGAACTTAGTTGAGTTCGTAAGAACAAAATATAATATATACAAGATTCGGGGTTCGAATTTCAAACACCTAAAAAAATATTTAATTGTGGCCCACAATTGTAATTGCGCTTGCAAAATTAAGGTTGTGGAGGATTTCTCATAGTTTTGAACTATAATTGTGATCACATGATTAATGTTTCTATACAATATGAAATGTGCATAACCACTGCAAATGCAAATTAAAATCTTGGTATTGAGCTCCACCGGAAAAAAATCTTGGCAATCACCTGGAAGCGAATCTTTTTCTGACATGGTTATCACCACTGGACCACACACTTGTTGGGTATTGAGCTTGACCAAAAAAAAAATCTTGATATAGAGTTCGTAAAATTTAGCTCAACAATTGTTATGTTACCTGTCTTCATTCGGGTTTGAGTTTGAAAAGTCAAGCTCAAAAATGTGTGGTTAAGTGGTGATGACCATGTCAATAAAAAATTCGCTCCCGCGTGATTATCAACGGAGAGAGTTCACTACCATTATCCATTTTTAATTATTTTTTTGATAATTTTTTTAGGGATAAATCTTTTTTTAATAATTAAAACTGCACGTGGTAAAAGAAAAGTATTGAATGAGATTTCATTACTGGGAAATGGGAAATGTCAATAGATAAGATTTCCTTGCCTTCATTTACAAATCCAAAAAATTAAAATAATTTTTTGAAAAAGTTAAACTAACCCACCCAAAAAATTAAAACATTGATATTGAATATACAATAAATTCTAAAGTAAGAGAAATTATATAGATAGATATAACGATAATTGATTTTAATGGTGCATATGATATTACCAATTATATCAATTGATGTTCGGCCATTGGTGAATCTTCCTGTTGGACGCCCTTCTAAGAAATCGACGCCGTATGGTTTGTAATTAGGTTTTGCATGTGTTGGAAGATTGTTGTTGTTCCCACTATCAGACAAGGAGTCGCCAAATATAAAAAGGCAAGGCACTTGAGTTAATTCTCCATGGACACAATGTTGCATGAAGTATGCAGCCAAGAGAAGAAGATGCATACCAAACCATGTTTTAGTCTTAAAAGCCATCAATTTCTAAGTAGTATCAAAATTATGATATAGTAAACGAGGAGTATGTATTGATCACAAAATGGAGGGTGTTTATATAGGGTGTTTGTTGCCCAAATTGTCAAAACAATGTATTATAATGAAGGATCCAAAATGGGATTGGCAAGTTAATTTTTATAATTTATTATTTATTAAACAATGAAGGTTCAAAATTGATTTCAATTTTATTTGCATCTATATGATCTTCGAATCTTGAATGAATAATAGCTATCGTACAAACCAAAAATAAACAGATCAGTAAATTAATAAATAAAAAATTCTCTTGAATTATTTAAAAAAAAGAAAAATTCTATTAGAATATGTAAATATCTTTTAAAAAAAATTGGTCAAAATTATCTTTTATGTTTAATATATATCCTTATTAAAATATGCAGATATCTTTTACACTTTTTTTGGGTCAAAAATATCTTTTATATTTAATATATATCTTTATTAAAATATGCAAATACCTTTTATATTTAATATGTATCTTTTATGTTTGACAACATCTTGATAGTCAAGACGCTAACGACTTAACTATTAAGTCGTCACCAATAATAAAAGATACATACTAAATATAAAAGATATCTACATATTCTAATAAAACTATATAATAAATATTTACATATTCTAATAAATTTCTATATATTTTAAATTACTTTACAAAATTGCGCGTATTTTGGTGAATCAACTTTCGGAGTTTTTTTTAGGGATAATTTGCTGAGTGCATATCCTCTATGAGGTGTGAGAATATATCACTTGGGTCAATCATCTTTATTATTTATGGCAATGGTCGCATGTCTCATTATATAATTATGGTATACTAATAATACATAATGATTATTTCATTACGCTTCCTTAAAAAAAAATGATTATTCATTACGCTATGCTTAATTTGGAGGACCGGAATGGTGCACTCTGGCTCATTATAGTGGAAAATTTTAGTTTGAAATTCCGCGGTAGTTAACTGCCGATGAAAAATAACCACATCGATAATTAACTATCGCAGGTTAACTTTCACAGCAGTTAACAGCTGATGAGGGCACTTGAGTAATTTTTAGGTGTTTTTCAGCCAAATGTGAAGTGTCAACATAAATTTTCAAAGAAATCAACTTTTGTTTTATCAAATTGAATTCTGCTCTCTCCCTGCACTTTTCGCTCGCACCCAGCCAAACTAACCAAAATACACCTGCGTTAGTTAACTAACGCAAGTGTAAAACTATGCGTTAGTTAACTAACGCTGCGTGAGTTAAGATGCGCATAGTGTTAACACATGCGTAAATTAAGTCACGCTCTACTAATATATCAGTACAACATTCAATGTTGTACTGATATGCATTCACTGCAAAGTGTGTCACTAATGATCCATAATCTTTACACGCTCATAATTGAACCGAATAACACCAATTTAACAAGATTATCGGATAATACGACATAATCGATCAAAATTACACAAAAACGTCGTTTTTCTCACAATCACATAATCACACATAACGATCCAAACGGTCCAAATTTCACAAATTCGCCAGTAATGACCCGTAATCACTTAAACACACTTAATGACACGTAAACGATCCAAATTACACAAATTTGTCAATAAATTTCTAAAATTACATAATCTCACATAAACGGTCAAAATGACCCAAATTCATCGTTAAATTACATAAACACAAATTCATTAAAAATCAACAATACGAACACAAATTTATAAATAGTTGAATAATTAGAGAGAACGTAATGCGAGCAATAATTGGTGTGACATAACCGGCCACCAAAAAAATATTTCATTTCATATATTTATATAATATATAATATTAGTTACATATATTGGCCACAAATATCCAAATTACATAATCGGCCACCAAAAAATACTTCGGGAACCGTCAAGCTCTTTGTCATGTCGATAACTTTTTCTTCTCCTCCACACTAAGTCTACCCGCAAAAAGGTGTTCGGATAACTTTTCATCCAAGTCATGGTTGTGCATTCCACAAAGCATTGCAAGCCACCAATCATTTGTATCCTTATCAAAGAAACCTTTCAACCTAAACTGACAATTACATTTCTTTGAGCCAATGCCTTCAAGGTTCGGTTTCTTCCTCGTCTTAGGTGGCTTGTATATCTCACTCCTTTCACATTGCATCGTCAAGTACGGCCTTTTTATAACGGATTTATCTATACAAACACTAAATCCGGCCCTTACCCCTTGTCGACGAACCCAATCAAGTAACTCTTGTCGCTCTCTCCATCTTGCATTTGTTGTAAAAAATGAGGCGGTGTCGCGACCTTCGTAAACAACACCGATAGGTACCGGTTTAGGTTCTTCAATTTTACCAATGCGAGCTTGAAATGGAATTTTGACTTTAATCGGTTTCACATTAACGATTGGTTTGACATCGCAGGAACCTTCGCCGGAAGCATTGCCGGAAGCTTCATTTTTGGCCGATTTCTGTTCAACGTCATCATCTGCGACATTATCAACCATCTCACTATATATCTATTGAATAGAAATTACAAAGGAAGAATAACTAATTACTTATGGAACAAGCTAACCAAGAACAAAAGTGGCGCAAAAATTTCAAAAAACTGGACTGCAGATTAGCGTGCCTTAAGCCACGCAGTCAATTAACTCATGCGTGACTTAAGTCACGCATCCTTTAACACTTGCGTAAGTTAACTTGCGCACCAAGCCCTACTGCCTATGAAAAACAGACGAACCAAGCACAAAAACCAGCAAAATGAGATGAGTTTTGATGATACAATACCTGGTATTTGGTGCTTGATGATAGAAACTTGCTTCCTGACGATTTGCAATGATTTGGGATGAGGATTTTGACCCAAAAATTCGCACTTTTTGGGTTTTTGAAGGTGGAGGAAAAGAAAATGGTGCTTGGAGTATGGACTGATGGGTTTTGTACGAAAATAGTAACTCTGCGTTACTTAAGTAGCGCAGAGGTATTTTGGGCATGGCTGCAGGGCGCGAGTGTTTTGTGCTGGGGGAAGAGCAGAATTCTTTCAAATTTAGTCAATTTTTAGGCCCTATAATTTCTTCTAAGCCCGTGCTGATCTACATTTGGTTTTCTTGACGAGATGCTTTCTCCACCACCCTCGTTTCTTAAAAAATCTAGCCCTGATTCTTACCTTCAAATTTATCTATATATGGAAGTATATTTCCAATAAAATTGATCGAAAAATACAAGACTGGTGTCAGATTTCAATGTGTCATTAGAAATAGTGTCAAGCCTTACACACCATTAAGGTTGTGAAGTGTATAATCCTAAATTAGAACTCAGACTCATGAATATCAATATTTCTGCGTGTGTGAATCTGCATTCTCATTTTTATTCTCTTGTAATCTTTATTTTTGTAAAATTGTGCATTTTCATCTTGAATAAAGATTACAAGAGAATGGGGATATGATGGGCCGAATTAGATTTTGCAAGGTATGAGTCTGACATTTTGAAAGTCTAGTGTATTGAACTGGCACTGTTATTGAACTGGCATTTTTTGAATAACAAATACAATGCATTTATGACAGTGTTATTGAACTGGCACTGCCGTTTTGAGAGTCATCTGCACCCTCTTCCTCTCGCGGCTTAGGGTTTCATAGATCCCCTAGAGCCGCCGCCTCCTTTTTTTTCTTCTTCTTCTTTCCTTCTAGTTATCTCCTTTTCCTATTCGAACCTTTTCTGTCATGGTGTTGTTGTAGTTAATGTTTGTTCTTGTCATCTTCTTCTTCTAGTTATCTCCCTCAACTCAACCCATACCTCCCTCCACCGGTTTCTCTCCCTTCTCCCTCTGCTGGAGTCTCCCTTCTCCCTCCGCCGGATTCTCTCCTTTTTCATCGTGTTTTGCTCATCTAAGAGCTGGATCCAACCGGATCTTCCTCTAGTACACCAAAATCTCCCCCCTTTGGTCACCCCCTGTCTTAAATTGTGTTGTTTTTTTAGTTGTCTGTTTGTTTTACTAGATTTTCTTTTTTTTTTCTTCTAGATCTAGCCTTTTCAATTCAATCTGTTGTTTGGCTTCACCTCATCTGTTTATCCCTTTGTGATAGATCTGGATTCGGTTAAAAGAGCCATTTGGTTGCGTTTTGTTTGTGTGCTGGTTTTCTTGCCTAATATCAATTTTGCAGGTTTCTCATTTTTGGGAAAGTTGTGGAGTCCAAGCTTTATGGTGCAGGCTGACTGTTTTTTTGAAGATGTGTGGAATCCAAGCTTGATTGTGCAGGTTCAGAGTTACTTGCTAGTCCAAGGCTTAATTGTGTGTTGGTGTTGTATCTCCTTGGCTTCCAGTGGTGTTTTGCTTTGTTGTTCTTTATTTCGTTTTTCTGTTTAGGATGTGGAACTATATTGGGTCTTTGCTGCCCTCTAGTGGATTTTCATTCTTAGCTAAGGCTATGTTACCATGATATGTTAGATGTATAAGTCAGGAGCAAATCATGTGCTTAAGAGATGTATTTGTTAGATTTTGCAATAATTCTGTACTTTACCCCAATAGTAGGTAGTTTTTCTACACATGTGTAATCACTAGCTTTTATGCTATCATTGAATGAAATATCCTCCTTTCGACCAAAAAAAAAAAAAAAAGTCTAGTGTAATATGTTGGCCTGAATCAAAGTATATTTCATATTAACATATTTAAACAAGTAATCATATATATGTTTAAATAAACTCACCCCAAATGTTTAAATAAACTAATGAACTAACAAACAATTGAGATTAAACTCCCTTTTAATATTTAACATTATTTGACTATATATGATATGATAGTTCAGTTCTAGTTTTGCAGCACACAATTATATGTGCAAAAGAATAATGTAGACTAATAAACTTAAATTATTGAAAAAGTTAACAAATTTATAATTTAATTCAAAGCATAAAAGTGAATATAATAATATAAATAAAAAATAGACTAAATATACTTTTGGTCCTCCTATTTTTAAAAAATTGAAGTTTTGGTCCCCTCCATTTAAAAACTAATTATTGGACCAAGTTAGACTTTGCATATGAGGAGAGGGTGGGGAGAACTTTAAGCAAAAGGAAGGAGAAAAGGGTGATTCAAAATTCATTGTTTTTTTTTAATAATACAAAATTCTCTTAGAATGGAGGAATTCAAAAATAATGTAGGATGAATATTTTTAAGGGCTTAAATAAACTCTTCAAATAAGATGTAAGACCTTATTACTTATAGGCTCAACTGATTTAATCTAATCAGATAGTTGTTAGTACATTCCGCTTTTTCCTTACTTTTATAAATTAACTTGGCAACTCGTTGAGGGACGGGGTTAGCGGGAATTTGAACCCACCTATTGAAGTGAACGATTCCCATCTCATCTCCGTTAAATCCGTGCTGTGAATTCGTTTAAAATCGCACCAATAAAATACTTGATATGTGGAACAAAGTAATCAAACAACCAAAATAAGTGGGTGACAATTATAAACACAGGCAAAAGTAGGAAACATGGAGATAAAAGAAAGAGAGAACACACGAAATTTGTTTACACAGTTCGGTCCAATACTGACCTAGTTTGGGGGAGAGAACAGCCATCCATTTCACTATAATGATGAGTAACTTTACAAAAGAGATATCAAAGGGTTACAAGAATAAGTCTTCAAACCTAATTCTGCCCCAAGTCTCAATCTCTTCAAGTGACCAAGAGACTCAATCCTAATAGTGTTTCCCAAGGTGAATCAATCTCATATACTTACCCGTTACCCTACCCATACCCAACGTAGATGAGAAATTGAACCTCATCCCCGTCCCCGACGGGTTCGGGTATCCCCGCCCCATCCCCGCATTGAATAATTTTTTTAATAAAAAATAGAAGTTTTTTGGCAACCCCTAGAGAAATGTTGTAATGCATTATCCAACAATATGTTCATTTTAACATTTGTTAGACCGATTGACTTAGTTGCTCCTTTAAATATCAATGATAGTTTTTATAACACAATAATTATCAAACAAAATAACATGGCATACCAACATAAAGTAATTTTCTGCATTCAGGACGAGTTTGGGTATGAGTCGGGGTGGGTACCTATATACCCGTCCCATACCCGTGTTTTGAAATCGGGGAAAACCCAAACCCATACCCAAACCTAGTCAAAACGGGGAAAACCCGTCAAATTGGGTTTAGTTCGGGCGGGTAACCACATGTATGAGTTTTGTTGCCATGCCTAATCACAACCCTAGTGTCTCCCTCTTAGAGAAATCTTGTTGTTTGTTTCTAAACCCTTGTTTTCTGCCCCCTCTATCTCAAGGTTTACATCTGATACAAGGTCTATATTTATAGTAAAAGTATCTCTCAAAAAACTGAAACAAATCTAAACCCGAAAATACGTTTATGTTTTATTTTCTGTTGGCAAAATCGGGCCCCGAATTCCTCCATTCGACCACCGATTTTTGTCGTACCAAAAGGCTGAAAAGCAGCACTCAAAATCGGACCCCGAACAGCACCGTTCGGCCACCGATTTTGACATATTCAAAACTCCAATTTTTAGTCACTTTCCAACAGTCCAGTTGATAGTTGAGGAAGATTGATCATATTTGTCACCCTTTATTATTTTCATATTCAACCTTTTTCAGTCATAAAAATAAATTCAAATTGATTACAAGAATATGCTCAAATTTGTTACAATTTATGACATTATTACAACTGATGAGAAATAATCTCAACACCCAAGATAACATTAAGGATTATGATATCAATCCTCACTCATTCTACTCAATGTGTGTGATTGCTTAATACAAACAGATGATTGGGTGAACTTGTTGTTCTTTTATGCAAACAAGCTGAGTTTATTTAAAGACATTTTCAAATTTGAACCAATTTAAATAATGATATGTTGAGCAAGGTGTTTGATATCCATTGGATATGTTGTCTTTGGATTAGAAACACTGTTGTACGAAGTTAATGCAGTGACATAGTTCAGAGCTGATGTGGGATGAAATCCATCGTAAAAAAGGAACTCATTTCTATTCGGGCATGGTTTTGAATCACGAATACACATCCCATCCAACCCCACTGGACAACAAGGAGCATTCATAACTTTAAAACCTGAAATACAAAAAGATCATATATATGGCATTAAATTGATTTTGATCAAGAACCTAAATCATAGACATTTTCAATTGCTTCATTATTAATCTAGAATATGCAATGAAATTAATTGAAAGGCTTACCAAGTGAACTATCTAGGGTGCCGGCAGTACTATTTATAAAGATAAATTTGGAATCAAGATGTCGGATATTGAATTTATCCACTAGAGATTTAAGCTTGTGACTAAAAATTAATGTGTCAATATTTTGCTTTTCAGCACATAATCCAAGTTTCCCACTTGTAGCGATGGCATGTGGAGTGCAACCTATTTGGCCCAGTCCAACTAACACGAATTTCCTTGCCCCAACTTTGTGCAAAGTCTGTCCACCATAATTAGCAATTTATCTTGTTACAAACAAATTGAATCAATCCCTGCACGCTTTGTTTTTTGAGAATTTTATTAATTCAGCACACACATAAAACAAAAGAATTAAAATATTTGTTTTTTGAGAGAAAAAAATTAGAAGATATACCTCTATATAATGGGATAATTGGTTGATAAGAATTTGAGCATACCGCTCGGGGTTATAGATGTGACTTGTTGAGTAGAGTAAGGGCTGGTAGTAATTGTTTATGTAGTCGTTGCTTCCTATATTAACATAATACAAGCACTTATTCAAATAATGCTTGGCTTTTGGTAAACCTCCAAGCTTGGCAGCAATTCTAGAAACTATTTTTTTATGATTTTTTATTTGTAATCCGAAAGCGATATTATCACCCTGCATATATTAATTGTATAACACAAATTTAGTGACATTTATCGATCATTGAAAATATGAATACATCATCTAAATTCTAAAGCATACCAAAAATCGATCAATTATATGTAGAAGGTGAACGAATAAAGATGGATACACACACCATACCACATTACGTTTGCCGGTCTCGTTGCGAATTCCAGCTGCACCAGATGCATAGTTAACACCTTTAAGTATGTCTGAACCAATAATGTTTGCAAAGGGTGGGATGAATTTCTTGAATCCAAGTAGTTGGCCTACGATAGTAAATCATTAGCTTGTGTGCGTTAAAAAAAAAAAGATATGGAAATACAACAAAGAAAACACACACGTTATCATATGTTTGTTAGTTTTTTTTTTATTTTAAAAGAAAAAATATGAATTTGAACAAGACATCTGAAATTGCTTCAAAGGATAAGTTATTTTGAACAGTTTCACTTAAAATCTCTAAATTATTAAAAATGAAAATCACTTTTTTCATAGTTTGTAACAAATGAATCCATAATAAGGTTGTGGAGATCCTCATAGTATCTAACTATAACCGTGATGACATGAACAAAGTTTCTAATCAATATGAAGTGTGCACTTAACCACCGGAAATGCAGATTAAAATTTAAAATCTTGGTTTTGAGTTTCTAAAGTCTAGCTCAACAAGTGTGAGGTTCAGTGGTGATAACCATGTCAGAAAAAGATTCGCTCTCGTGTGATTATTCACCAGAGAGTTCAGTACCCTTATCCATTTTTAATTATTTTTTAAATAATTAAGACTGCAGGTGGTAAAAGAAAATGATTGAATGAGATTTCATTATTTTTTTGAGAGATTTCATTTAGTAACCAAAAAAATGAATGAGATTTCATTTGAGGGAAATGTCACTGGAGAGGATCTCCTCCCCGTCATTTACAAATTCAAAAAATTTAAAAACTATTTTGAAGAAGTTAAACTCACACCCACCCAAAAAATTAAAGGATATTGCTTTTTGGTATGACATATTACAAGCACAAAAAGGACACGACATGTTATAACCCAAGATGCAAATTATACACAACATTGCTTTTATTCTCTCTTCCAATGTAGTGTGTGTCATCCACTTATTTAACAAGTCGTGTAGTTGTCGATCGTGGGTTAAAGTGTCATGCTTAATAGAACTGCTCAAGATTAAAACATTGATATTGAATTTCCAATAATTTCTAAAGTAAGAGAAATTGATAGACAGATAAATAGATGGATTGTCAAAAAAAAAAAGATAAATAGATGGATATAAGTATAATTGATTTTAATGGTGCATATGATATTACCAATTTCCTAAAAAAAAATGATATTACCAATTATATCAATTGATGTTCGACCATTGGTGAATCTTCCTGTTGGACACCCTTTTAAGAAGTCGATGCCGTATGGTTTGTAATTAGGTTTTGCAAGTGTTTGAAGATTGTTGTTGTTTCCACTGTCAGACAAGGAGTCACCAAATATAAAAAGGCAAGGCACTTGAGTTAATTCTCCATGAACACAATGTTGCATGAAGTATGCAGCCAAGAGAATAAGATGCAAAACCAACCATGCTTTAGTCTTAAAAGCCATCAATTTCTCTAAGTAGTATGAAAATTGTGATATAGTAGATGAGTCTGTATTGATCACAAAATGGAGGGTGTATATATAGTGTGTTTATTATAATGAAGGATAGACAACGAGATTGGCAAGTTAATTTTTATCATTTCTTTTTTATTAAATAATGAAGGTTCATGATTGATTTCAATTTTTTTTTTGGTACAGATTGATTTCAATTTTATTTGTATCTATATATGATCTTCGAATCATGAAAGAATAATAGTTATCGTACAAACCAAAAATAAACAGCTCATGATCAATAAATAAATAAAAAAAGAATTCTCTTAGATTATTTAAAAAAACAAAAATTCTATTAGAATATGTAAATATCTTTTATATTTAATATATGTCTATATTAAAATATACAAATATCTTTTATATTTAGTATGCATCCTTTATGTTTGGTAACATCTTAATAGTCAAGACACTAACGACTTAACTATCAAGACGTTACCAATAATAAAAAATACATACTAAATATAAAAAATATCTACATATTCTAATAAAAATATATAATAAATATAATAAATATTTACATATTCTAATAAACTCCTCTATATTTTAAATTACTTTACAAAATTGCGTGTGTTTTGGTGAATCAATTTGCTGAGTTCTTTTTTAGGGATAATTTGCTGAATTATATATCTTTTATGGGGTCAAATAAAAAAAAAATATCTCTTATGAGGTGTGAAAATATATCACTTGCTATTTTTTAGGGTCAAACATTTTTATTTTATTATTTATGGCAATGGTGTAGCGCATGGCTCATTATAGTAGTATAATTTTATTGTGTTCTTGTGAGCTTATATGAAAGGCTGCTTATACTTTTTTTTAGGCGATAAGGCTCCTTATAAATTTTTTTTTTTTGAAAGGTTATATTTTATTTGATGGCTCACGGGAATATGACAATGAAAATTTTGGTCGAAACAAAATTGGTGTGTGTCATGTGCTCTTTTGTTTTAGATAGTGGAGGGTTAGGTTTCTTATTTTGACTGAGCTTATGTTTGTAGTGACAATTTTTTATGAGTTTCTGGCTGGAATATGTGAGTATTGTAATATTGTTTTGATGGGTGTGAGTTGGAATGTCATGTTAAATATTGCACTAGGCTGGGTATGCTGCTGCAACCGATAGTATTGTATATTTTCATCATCTTTATCTTTATATAATACAAAAGCATACATCTTTGGACAAAAGTACACGTGGCGTCTCAAGTTTCTCTCAAGCATTTATTGCTCCTCTAATAGAAATGTTCAATGCATTGTACATTTGATCAAGAAAGTTGCCTTAATTACGTGTTGTGTATATTACATTCATTCCATTTATTTAAAATGAAATAATTATATGTATTATGTACATTTAAATTGAACCATATTGTCTTATCACCGTAAACTAAATTATATAAAGATTAGAACAAGAAGAATAAATATATTTTTTTTCTTTTTCGACTCTAATTTCGAAAAATTATAATTGAAAAATTTCAAATGTTCATTCTCATCTATGCTAAATTATTGTAGAAAAATTTCAAATATTCATTCTTCAACTTTCCTCCTCATATATCGCCACAATCCCATGTTTTATGCTAAATTATTATAGAAAAATAATCAATGTCTTCAATGCTATTAGTGTAGAATCAATATTACCCTTGATTTCAAAGAAATCAATCTCACAGTTTATGCAAAGTATCATTCTACCCACGATTAGTATATAAAGGAAGCAATGCTACATTCAAGAACTGCCACATTCGAAATCACTATTTTCAACCTTATTCTCTTTTCTATTATCCCTCAATACTCATTCTATGTATTGCTAATTTTTATTTCTTATTCTTAATTTACTTTTTGTTGTGATTTCTTATCTTGCCATTTTCTTTTTCGTATTTTTCTCTTTTTTCGGGTGCTTATACGTTTTTTGTTTTCGATCGGATTTTTATCTTAGACATGTGGAAGTCAATCAAGAAAAAAGAAGAAATGCATCATGTATCAATTAAAATGTATATGAAAGATTGCTATTACTACGTTCAAATATAACCGCTTTCAGCCCCCTTCTATTTATTTTAATACCTTAATACTCGCTAATTTTTCTATCTCTTGATACATTCATATGTTCTTTGTTTAACATTTCTTTTTTTTTTTTTATTTCTTATGTTGCTATTTTATTTTTAAATATTTTTCTCTTTTATATTTTATTTTGGTGCTTAGATTTGATTTATTCTTTATTTTTCCTATTTATACTTGAGAGGGAAACAAACCGGTAGACAAGAAGAAATGCATCACTGTTCAATCGAGATCAAACTCGAAGTGGATTTTAACTTTGGAGTGGTAATAATAAAAAGAGTAGTGATATTTGCGCAATCAATTTTGTGACAACTTTTAGGATAATCTTCTTACTATCTCTTCTAATTGGTTAACCAAAATCAGTTAATGATTCAAAGATTAGGGATTTTTTTTCCTTTCTCATATCCAAATTCAAATGTTAATATAAGATAGCATCTTATATACACATATTCTCTCTAGCAAGCTTCACAAATAATTGGATTCTCTCTAACCTATTAGAACATAAATAAACTGCCTTAGTGGATTGTTTTAATATAGTTCCCCAATTTTTTTTAAATGGTTCGTTATCAACGAAAAAGTAGAATTGCTTTAATAGCGCATAAAATAAAATTAATATCTAAATTTTGTAGTTTAAAGAACGGCACTGCTATATATTGCAAGTGGTTCGTGAAACTACTGTCACGATATTAAGCATTACCCTTTAAAGCATAAAACATAAAGTACACTTGATACTATTCATTGGTAAACATAATTAATATGTTAAATTAACATTGTTAATACACCTCAATATGACTAATACACAAACCAAATAATCGAGTTCAAATGGTTAATAAGTTCTCTAAGGACATGTTGAATGAAAAAACCCGGATTACTATGGGTTAATACAAAACATCACTAACACACGCACACTCCCCATCATCTAAATAAAGCTTGCTTATTGGTTATTGCGTAGTCACTCATTCATATTAGCACGTATATTTTTTTAATAAGTTTCAACACATATTGAATCACATGCATGATACATATTAAAATTTGTCATTTATTCTAATTGCTTAATAGTGAAAATTTGCCAAAAAACATTAACTTACAAGGTGCAAATTAACCAAATTTTCTTCTTACTTTTAATTGCTAATATATGCATTACTTTTCCTAAAAAAATGCCTTGCTTTTCAATTAAATAAGCGATCAGGAAAAGTAACTGATTAGCCTTTAATTTTAGTATATTCCCTCACTTTTTCTATTCTACGATCCACAAATTATACGCAATTGCTTATGTGATTTTTAGTCATATGTGGTTTTTTAACAAGACCATAATCATTTTTTTTTTGGTAGTGAAGACCATAATCATTTATAATTACTGAATTCTTTTCTAACGTGTCTCTATTAATCTTAAGTTACAATAAATACAGCTTCCAATCTAAACGTTTGTCATAGAAATAAAATAGTGATCTATGTTCTATCAGTTTTATATTTCTTCAACCTGTTTTGTGTGTGATAGTAGATAATTGATTTTTTGGTTTTGCTTATTTTTTCTATTTTTTGTGTATGGTTGATTTGTGGTAACTATAAACTAACATATTATTCTACTATAGGTTTGTTTAACTATTGTTGGTTTATCAATTAAACCATGTGTACTTAGTTGTATCTCTCTCTCTCTCTCTCTCTTTGTTGTTTTCACTTTTGTGTTTAGATGCTATCTTATTCGGTTTTAAAAAAAAAATTGCTAACTACTTTGTTATTTGTTCACTTTGTTTTCATGATAGCCAATATACCATATAACTTAGCAGTTAGCAATTGCATCTCACGTGATCTTATGGCCTTTTCCTCAACACACTTCATAATAGATCACAATAAGACATAATTGAATAATTCAAGGATGTAAACATTAACTCACAATTCTCATGATATAGCTATACACGACACAGACACCAATATGGATAATAATCTGAGAAAATGATGTAATTCAGTGTCACCATAAGTGTCATAGGCTATATGGCTATATTTTTTTTAATTTTGTGGAGCAAAAATAATAAAAATAATAAAAAATAAATAAATAACTACAATGACATCAAAATATAAAGCCATGACTTTTGGAGTGAATGACTAATGACAAATCTTATATGCAGAAGAATAAGATCATATATAGTCTTGATTACGTAAGATTATATTGAAGGACTTCATGTTGTATTGGCAAGATTTTTTTTTAAAGAATGTTGTATTTGTGAGATAGGAGTTTTTTTTTTTTTTTTTTGTGGTGGTCGGGGTTTGAACCCCAGACCTTGCATATATTATGCATTGTCCTTATCAACTGAGTTAAGCTCACGAGGATAGATAGGAGTTTGAAACATTTCAAGTTACACTCATAGTCAAAATAAAATGCTAATTATCACTTTATGCTGAAAGATTTAAATTTCAAAGAAAAAATGAAAGCAAAACTCCAGTTAAAAAATTAAAGAAACTTCATTTCACTTCTGACAAGTACGTTCATTTAGTATTAGATAGATTTCTAGATTCACATGTTCTCTCTTCGTGTGTAATCAAAATTTTCTAAAGGATAATGATTTAAAAAATAACGGTTATTTCAAGCATAAATGTAATCAAGTAAAAGAGGTAAGGAGATCTTTTCCATTAATCCCCCTTCAAGATTTTTTTTCCATTAATTTCAGTTATTTTCCTTGACTTAATTGTTTTTATTGTCATGTTGAATTTCATTTGACAATAATATTGCATTTTGAATTATCTCCCTTTATACATTTCTAATTTGTAAGCAATTAATCAAATAAACTGTATTCATCAATAAGACCAAATACACCCACAACAATATACAAGAGTATAAATTCCCTTAAAAAAAATATACAAGAGTATAAATATGGAAAAAATCATATAATAATAACAACAACGACAACAACAACAACAACAACAACATTTTGAAGGAGAACTAAATGATACCCAGTGATTTTTTAAATTTCAATTTTACTGATTTTCTATAAAATTTGACTTGAAAAAAAGAGCATGTCATGTTTTTTCATAGCACGTAAATGCCTTTTAAGGTAATTTTTTTTATATATTTATGACTAATTTAATAAAGAAAAAGGTATATTGGATAATTCTTTAATGATCATTGCATGATAATGACTATTGAGGTATAACATTTGATGTTTTTATTGAATAAAACAAACACCTATAAAAAATTCATGAGAAGAGCAAAAGGAAGTAAGAAAAAAGAAAAGGATTTAAAAATAATTTGAACATGAGAAAAATGATAAGGAAAAAAATAAGGTATATGGTTTGATTGTGAGAGTATAAGGAATAAAGTGATTTGTTGGTAATCTAATGAGTTTGTTGAAAGAGTTGAAGATTTTTTGGATAATTATATTACCAAGAAATTAGACTTAATTAAAAAAACTCCACCAAAGAGCAAATGTGAAGGAATTTTTAATAATAAAGGTTTAATAAAAAAATAGTATGAAACCAAATGACATCTCAAAACTAAATTTAGGATAAAAATGACATCCAAACACAAACAAAATAATTCATCATAATGTTGGAACTTCGAGGGAATCTACACTAGGATGAATCATCATATTAGACTAAGAGTAACCATATAAGTGAGATTGATATATATCACATCTTCGCTTCAAATGTCTAATAAGCATCTATTTTGTTAACATAATACATTTACATTTTTCTATTGTCAGATCCCATCAAAGAACAAAAGTGAAGGAATTTTAAATAACAAGGGTTCAAGAAAAAAAATGCACCAAAGTGAATGACATACGTACAAGAACTAAAATTTAAGATAAAAAAATTTAGCATATGACATCAAAAAATGAACAAAAGAATTCACCACAATGTTGGGACTTTCAGCGGAGTCTATACTAAGTTTGATAATCGCATTAGACTAAGAGCAACCACACAAGTGATATTGACACCACATTTGTATTCAAATCTTTAAGATATATATTAGGTATAAGGATCGTCTCACTTCTACGCTTCTTATCGTCTACTCATGCATCTAATGTGAAACTTTAACTCACATATGACATATGACATATTAACATATCTCTCTTTATATGTGAGACTCTCTGCATCTGTGATCTGGTAACGTAACCAAATATTAGAAGACTCTCAAAAAAATTTCCCACAATGAGATTACCTATTAGGTACTAGGTCTTAAATGATGAAGACCTCACCATTTTGGATGCTCTTAGGACACTTAGCTTGTTAGCATTTTCCTTATATTAATGATAATAGGGATTAAATAAGTTTTTTGGCCCTAAAAGTACATTAAATTTTGATTTTAGTCCAAAAATAAAGGATGTTTACATCCTCCCAAAACTTTCCATTTCGCTTTTACCCCTATATTGGATATAATTTTGTCATTCCTTGACATTTCTTCAACATAATAATATGGATAGGCAGAGGTTGAATAATAATAGATGGACATAACTTAGACACATCTTGAACATAAAATGTTCATAATTTTGACATTTATATAGACATAAATTGACTGTTGGAGACCAACAATGAAATGTGGGTTTCTCGCGTCATTGTTCAGTCACATTATGTACACACTATGTATGTTTTGACTCAATCATAAGGTCTTGTCAACCCATATACTGAATTAATGACCTTAAGAATCATTCCCTTGGTCGTCTGCTTTAGCATCGTTTAATCTTTACTCGGTTAGAAGGTGTCCTCGCATAATGGTCCAATCGTCTATCTACGAATATCGGCCATCAAGATAAAAAAAATTAGGTGTAAACAAACTCTAATAATAATAATGTTTGATTGTGATTGATAATGCTGATGTTGATTAATGTTAAATGCGTGCATCTCCATTATAATAATGTCCACGTATATCATGTTCTTGATGATTTTGTTATAGCGTTTTGACTTTTGACATGCGAGTCGCGATATGGGTTAAGTTAGGGATGGTCTAATTTGTTGATGGTTGATCCTTTGTAAATGAACTTGCGTTATAGTATGGTTTTAGTATCATTTGATAGAGATGTTATCGATGAAGATCCGGAATAATGTTTTACCATAACTTTTGCAATTTTAAGCTTTACAATTCGTAAAATAAAATGCGAATAAAATAAAAAACAGAAATAAAAAGACACAAGAATAAAAACAACTCATTTTATTAATATATGAACAATACATTACAATAATTTTCAAGCTTTTTAAGCTTATTACATCCTAAAACTATTTCTAATCTTATCTTATTACATAAGCTATAACAGTGGCTCCAGCCACTGGTGGAGAGGAAAGGGGGTGGGAGGAAAGAAGATAGCAGGGAAGAAGAAACCAATGCTGCCTGATAGGACATACTAGTAGCTTTGGTGTTGGAAGGGAGACAGAGGGGGCACATGGCCCTCTAGGGAACAAGAGACCATGATGGTCAGCTTTACACCCAAACAGACCAACCTCACACCCAGACTGACCCCTTCCCTATTGACCGATCATATGACCCCTGATGGATTTCCAAAGAGGTCTCTTTCTACGAAAGGCCAACGATGGAAACACATCGTTGTAGAGGAGAAGAGGAGAAAGAAGAAGGTGTGAGAAATTGTAAGGAAATGAGCTTATTTATAGGGAGGGATGGTAAAAAAAAAAGGTGTGAAAGCCATTAATAAAGTCAAAAAACGTGTAAAACACGTTTTTTGACTTGACCAACCTTTGAAAACGTTTTCTTTGTGGTGCAGGCCACCAGCCAAAAGCTTCTGGTGCACTCCGGAATACACATATATTCCAGAAAGATACGATCATGGCGTGAACCAAAGGAGAACTTGGGACTGTGTATGGTGATGCTTGGTTCGGATTTTAAAATCTGGATTGCTTTAGCATTGGATTCTTTTGTGTGTCCCACATTGCACCGACAATTTTCGTGGTCCACAACACCCATATACCTCTATAAATAGGGGTCCTTGTTTTCATTACAAGTAAACTACAACGCCCAGATACCTCTGCAACATGGAATTCCCTGACTTTGATCCGAACACCAAGCTAGTGGCAGTCTACTACAACGGTGGAACACCACCCCAACTGTTTAGGATTCGTGACGATGTCACCCTCTCCGGACTGAAGGATGAGCTGGATCAAATCAACCGTCAACTCAACCACAGAGACACGAGGAGGGTGGTCGGTGTTGAATATCGATGTCCATTGTCCGACTCAGCCGAATCTCTTTGTTTCATCCTGATGAAACTCACAAACAATGGCGACGTGAGAACCATGGTCTCTGTCTTTGGTCAAAACATCACTAGAGGGCCGATCGAGTTGGACGCTTCGTTGGTTAAATCTGCTGAACAAATTCTGAAAAGTTTGCACCGGCCCAGGAACTACGAAGAGATCATGACTCTGCTGGAAGGACCAGAGGAGGAAGAAGTTAGTTTAGATGATCCGTGATAATGTGTTATGTTTTAATTAATCGTGTGTTTTATGTTGTTTTAATTGCGTGTTAGTTATGTGTTGTTGAATTAAGTTGTTGCATTATGTTTTGAATAATATATATATATATATATATATATATATATATATATTATTTAAACTTTCATTATGTTTTAATTTATGTCAAAGATGTTCATTTAATCGATAAAATAACCAAAGATATGCTTTTCAAATTACGAAATCCGGAATAACATAAGGCGTAAGTGTATTCCGAAAAATGAAATCCGGAATGCCTCAGCATATGATTCTTTTGTATGGACCACATTGCACCAAGAGTTAATGTGGTCCACAACATCCAAGGACTTCTATAAATACATCATCTCCGATTTTCACCTTCAACATCCAAAGAAAACCATGCAAATTTTTGTCATTAAGCTGAGGATCTTTCTCATGCTGTCGTGAATGGATGAGTTAGCTTTCTATTTGACGACATGATGAAGATCTTCAGCATGCTGTCAAAAATACAAACAAACACACCTAAGAGACCATGCAAATATGTAAAAAATGTCAAAAATATCAAGAGGTTGCTATGAGTTAGATCTTGTTGTCTGCCAGATGAATATGTCATTTCGCAAGGCAGCAGGATCTAACTCAAAGAAACCCTCTTGAAACACCTTTCCCTTCTTCATTATGTTGCAGATCTAACTCCAAAGAACGGGTTCTTATGAACTCGATAATGTCGACCTGCCGATCGTAACATGTCAGTTGGCAGGCCGGCAAGATCGAGTTCAAAAGCTCCTCTTCGAACACCTTCCCAATAGATTCATCATTTATGTTATTATGGTTTTTTAACTGTTTATTTGTCTTATGTTACTTCTATTTATGTTATGTATCTTTGATCTATTTTTTTCAAGGCATTCGCAACGAAAACGATCCAAATAAAGGGTCTGGTGCAGTTCGGACTTTATAATCCGGAACAACTTCATGCATTCCTGATTATAAAATCCAGAAACCCTCAGTAACGTTTTGGCCGGTGACGTTTCACCAAAGGTTTGGCCGGTTAGTGGAGTTTTAACGCGTTTTTTGGACGGTTTTGAATGAAAAACACGTTTTCTTTGACTTCCAAATGACCTAGGACTTGTTTTAGGCTATAAAAAGGCTTGGATCTTCAACATTTTCATTCATTCTTCTTCACCTCCTTTCTTACATTTTCTTCAATTTTTTAAAGTTTTTTAGGTAGCTTTTAGGAGTGTTTATGGTGTCATGGTCATTGTTGACCGCTCATACGACCCCTGCAATTGCATTGCAGCTTATGTTGGAGTCGTAGAACGGTCAACAGAGACCCTTGACATCAAAGAAAGACACAAAATATTCATAGTGTATTTGTCCGGATTATATTTTCCGGAAACACTAACAATCTGATCCTGAGTACGTAATCCGGACCAGGGGTATTTTTGGAATTTTTGCAGGGGGCGCGAGAAGGCAGCATGGTGGGAAAAGTAATAGTCTTTATATTTTCTACTGTGACAATTCATTTTTCATTGGTAATTTAGTTAGGTTTGGTATTGGAATGTAAAGTTCATTTTTCACGTTGTTGTTCCATTTCGTTGTCTATTCTTGCTCCTAAAAAAAGGGGTTCCACTTTGGTGCCATAGTTGTGTGTCATTGGTGCCATTGGTGCCATCTCCACCACACACACACATCACACACACATCCCCACACCCATCAGCACACATCAACGGCCAGGATTGCATCAATGGCACCAATGGCACCCAAGCAATGTCATGGAAGTATTTTCCTAAAAAAAGCCATGCTTTCTCACACTTCCACTTACTCACTCTACTTCATAGATCGTTGTTAGATTAAGAAATATTGGAATATGTTGAATGATAGAGACTCAAATCTAGTAAACATTATAATATTAATTAATTATTATATATTAACGAGAAGCAATTCCAACATCAAACTAAGCCACCAAAACAACATTAAGGATTATGACATCGATCCTAATTTATTCTACTCAATTTATGATTGCTTATTGCTTACACGTAATAAGTTGAACATATCGTTCTAATTATGCAAATAAATTGAGCTTATTTAAGGTCATGACTAAGACTTGAACTTATTTATATAACGAGTTGAGCAAGACGTTTGATATCCGTTGGATAGGTTACGTCTGGTTTAGAAGTACTATCATACACAAGTGATGCGGTGATATTGTTCGCAGCTGATGTGGGATGACTTCCATCATAAAAAATGTACTCATTTCTATTCGCGCATGGTATTGAATCACGAATACAAAACCCATCTGACTTTATTGGACAACAAGAAGAAAGAAACACTCTAAAACCTGAAATGTAAAAGATCATATGACATTAATTAATTATAATTACGAACCTCAATCATAGACATTTTCAATTGTTTCATGATTAATCTAGAATATGAAATGAAGTTAATTGGAATGTTTACCAAGTGAACCGTCTACTCTGATGGCAGTAGTGTTTATAAAAATGGATTTAGAATCAAGATATAGGGAATTAGATTGATCTACTAGAGATCTAAGCTTCTCACTAAATATTGCTTCAACATCATTCAACTCTTCAACACATGATCCATTATTCGCACTATTAGCGACCACGTTTGGAGTACAACCTATTTTGCCAAGCCCATGTAGCACAAATTTTTTTGAACCAGCATCACGCAAAGCCTGTCCACCAAAAATATCGATTTATTATATTTTTCAAGGCTTGAAAAAGTCTTTAATATAATATTTTTTTTAAGGAATATAATATTTTTGTTTTTGAAATTTTCAAACTATTTTTTTTCCGCAGAACTACTTTAAGCTTTGAGATCTGCCACAGTTAGGTTACTAATCTAATCTCGTATTAAAGTATATGTCACTTTAGAATATTACAGATGAATTAAAAAATTTAGATGATTTTGTATGAGAAAAAGAAATGTTAATTTGCTTTACAAAATTACTTTCATTAATGGTTACATAAATTTAAAATAATTGGAAAAAACAATGTAATAGAGCTTAGAAGAAATATGAACAATGCATGTGTCCAAAAGAAATAGCAAACTGTTTATATGTGAGTTCATTTTGTTTGTTGTGATTAATACACTAAAGTTTTGTAATAGAAACATTAATGATTTATTGACATAGTAACACAACACATAAGACTTTTTTTTGAAGAGAATGATGCACAAACATACCTGTAGATAAATAGATAACTCGTCAATTAGAACTTGAGCATACTCGTCGGGGTTATAGGTGCCACTTGTGTTGTAGAGTTCTGGCTGGAAATAATTTAATGAGTAATCGTTGGTGCCTATATAAACATAATACAAGCACTTATTTAGATATTGTGCAGCTTGTTGAACACCTCCAAGCTTGTTAGCAATTTGAGCAACTATAGTTTTGTGATTTTCTATCTGTAATCCCAAGGCGATATTAGTACCCTGCATATAATTACGTCAAACTAATTTAGTGGCATTTAATTATCATGGGAAATATGTATGTACAATAACAAAAATCTACAATTATGTAGTGATGAACGAATAAAGAATAGAATACCGCCGTAAGTTTGCCAGTTTCATTGCGAATTCCGGCCGAACTAGATGCATAGTTAACACCTTTAAGTATGTCTGAGCCAGTAGTGTTTGCAAATGGCGAGATGAAATTCTCGAATCCAAGTAGTTGGCCTACAATGGTTAATCGTTAGTTTGTGTCATGAGTTCAACAAGTTATAAGAAAATACATGGTTATATTATAGATCACCTACATCATTTATTCAATAAATTTAAAAAAAAAAAAAAAAAAGATATATATATATATATATATAAAATTGAGACAGAAAAGTTTATATATAGAGATGAAGGCCTCACTGTAAATGTAGTTATTTATATGTGTGGTTGTATTTTCCAAAAGTATTAAATTAGGTAGGCTATATAGTTTTTATATATCCTATGTGTTTACCAAAAGTTTTTTTTTTGTTTTTTTCTGATTGTATTTTGAATTTTCTTTCTAATAATATACATGATTTGGTTTCTGTATAAAATACGTGTTTATGAAAAGTATATACCATTCCGACCACACAACTTCAATGATTAAAGTTAAATAAGGTATTGTTTTTATTCTTCAAACTAGTTACAAACCCGTGCTTCGCACGGGTTGAATAACGTATCTTGTAAAAAATTTGTTCCAAAGAAAAAATGAGCAAATTAAGGAATATTGCACAAACATTAGAAATATTTATCAAAATATTTATGAAAGCCTTACAAAGTCTTGATTCATGAAAAGAGCATATATTTTGTTTATTCATGAGACCAGGAAAACATCATAATAATTAAGATGAATTGCGGAATATATTTTGATTGATAAATAGAGCATATTTTTTTGTTAAGATACATATAATTTATTTACACAATATATCTTTATCAACATATCTGCAAGATGCATAGGCTGCTATATAACTGAAAATTTTATATTCCACACCCCATTAACCATTTCACACTTTACTATCTATCACCAGGAAATGGCTAGAGTTTATTTACATTTAATTCATAGGCTGCTATATAATGTAGAAAATAATATTGACATCATACAAATTAAGAAGTAAGAAATGCTAGCAGAGGTATGGTCTTTATATATGGTCAGATTGCAGCTTAATCGACATGTAGATGAGAGTCAACAGAGCACCTTGGGGAAGTGGTGCATAACTTGAAAAGGATGAGTCAATCAAAAGAAGGCAACCTTATTATGATGACAGCAAGCTTTCTCCTCATCATCGGAAGAGATGTGTATGATATCTTGTTCAATCCTTTCAGGTCTAATCTTATCAAATGTGGGGCAAACAAATTTTTGTCGCAATTATGCCAGAATTGGAAAATCAGTAAAAATAGTAACATTTCATTTTTGGTTCAAGTAAAAGACTTATAGTTATAATTTCAAATTACCAATTATCACTATGATCACTTGTGGATGGAAAAGGAAGAAACGTACTTGTCCCTGTACTTGTGCATGAATAAGATCATACGTCCTTGGGTATGTAGAAAAGCCTTCACACCTGAAGAAAGAAAATTAATGTCATTGCAATTTCATACCATAACAAAATATCAATAAACATAAGTTTATTTAATTAATCAATTTAGAGTATAGGAAGCTAACTTGCAAGAGAATCATCATAAAATTAGAAAACTTTATGAAGTAAGATAATTTTAGAAACTTACCATTCATGATAAATACCAATGAGACCTCTTTCATAGATAACACCTAAAGTGTTGTCAGCAATTGTGGGCACAACATTCATCACCCAAGATTTTTGCGATTCAAGGGCACTCCAAGGCCTGCATTCATGTCCATTATATTCTGATATCTAGAGGTGCCGATCAATCTATTAATTCTTTTGTAATTATTAACACGCTTTTTCCATAATTTGTTGTCCTCTTGATAAGATTCAACTGCTACGCCTGGAATAACGTCCTTAGCTATTCTAGCAGGGGCTGCAAACAACCTAGCAGGAAACTTTTTCAATTTTCCTCCAGCAACTTCACTTTTGCTGGTTACCTCAGGGATAGGGGTTTTGCAAACCTCCATTTTTTGGTACCTACCATGACAAATTATGGAGCACGAAGAAACGTTATTCATGAGCGCATTATAATCCGAAATCGTGGAATTATAAGAACAAATCATTATTCAAATCCGTCTAACAACAAATAGTTATAAGTATAAAGATCCAGATGTTTGAATGAAGTGTGTAAAAATGATCAGGGCTTACCAAACATCTTCAGCATTATCTAAATCACATAAATTGGGATATTTTTTTTGACATAATTTAACATTTATTTTCTTCCTCCAGATAGCGATATCGCCCTTTTCATACTTCTTTTCCCAACAAAGACTTTCAGCTAAGGAGTATCATCATCGACATAAGAAAATGCCGATAATACTGTCTTCTAGATCAATCCTATTGACTATCTAATTCAGCAAAAAAAAAAATTAAACAGAAAACATTTATTCTGGCATTACATGAGCTGATATTATTCCAGCTTAAAAGAGATTGGAAAAGAGTTTAGAATTCTGCAGTCCAAAATTTCTGTAAACAAATTCTTATTTTATATCAAATGAGGTGAAATTTTGTAGTCATTGAGATTGTATTCTGTATTGTGACATTGGTTTGATGCTGGCAAGTTATATACCTACTATTGACTATGATGTTATATATTGGCATAACAAATTTGTTACCCTGATAACCAATCTGACTTGAAATTATATACATGACAGCATAACTGCTTTTGTTACTACTATGCAAAAATAATGTATTCTAGTTAATTTAGCACAAAAATAGGCATTCTGTAATAAGCTGCATAAAAGTAAGCACAAGATACGTATGCCTTTTTTTTTCCTTCCAAATCAAAGACACATTACGTATAGAAAAAGGAAGAAAATATGGATATGAGAGATGAAACTGGATATCATAACCAAAAATTCGAAAACACAGATATGAGATGTGAAGAACGAAAGTCGGAGCTGCAAATTGACCACAACAATCAAACAACACGCGTATATAAGGAAAGGGCAGGGGGTAGTATAGAGATTTCAACCACAAGATAGTTAAACATCTACGAAACAAAACGTCGAAAAACTTGACACCCACAGAGCAGGTACATCCACAACAAAACAAAACATGAGAATTTAGAGGAGGAAGATGACGTACAAAAACACATAATTTATCGATAAAGGCAAATGATACATTGCAAATCCAAGTCTGAACCCTAGACAAACCTGTCGCACGCCGAAAATCTACATACAAGCAAATTCAAGAATTTCATATTAAGATTCATAATAGGGAAGTAAAGAAAAGATATCATGAAATTATCAAATTATAGTAGTGAATAAGTAAAGTAATTGGGACATACTTTGCTCCATGCATTAAGAAGCAACCTGCAAGAAAAAACAGTAATTTGCATTATTTATGCTACAATTAGAAGAAATTTAGTAATAATCCATAGGAACCAAAACAAACTATCATGTTGCTTTACCATTAATTCAATAGCCTCATATCAGAACTTGCAATACACATAGCGAGTAAAAATATCTTTGGATATTGGTAACTCACATGAAGACTATAAGTGCTATCCACACTATATTGTAAAGCAAGCTGCAAAGAGAGCAAGCAAAAGTTATGATCCCTGTTAAATGGTATCATTTATTTAATTATCTAAGTGAAGTTATTTCAAACTGATTAAGTAAACAGCAAAAGGACTGCAGTGCATAATAATAAAAACAACAACAATAGTACGTAATGAGCTTGAGAACACAATCATCAGTCTCCTTGGACAAATTATCTCTTGAAAACCATATAGATTCTGCAAAAGTATCAAACCACTGACAACTTCCATTACGCACTGGTACTTTGCTTGACTTTCCAATTGTCCCACCCCTTTGGTACCTGCTAACATTAGAAATCAATTAGTATTTGATATTTTACACAATCAGCCCTTTCTATTTGTAGCCACAGAATTTTCATTACAAACATAGAAGCATTTGGATTGTGCAGTTCTAAAACACCAGATTTTATAACTAATATGAAACTTGAATTATTACCTCTTTAAAGCATTTGAACTGTGCCTGAAACTTGAATTATACCACAACATAACTGCAATGAAATAATGAAAATTTCATCTTTAAGTAGCTACTAAAGGATACAAAAATATTAAGACAAACTGATGTAGCAATTGAAGATAACCAACATATATAATTCCTAATGATTACTTGCCTGAATATTTCCAAAATTCCACAAAATCCCAATCTTGCAGGTTAACCCGTTATTCTTTTCACTTGAACCACTCTTGTCCCCAAATATTCTTTCATATGCCGGTTTTCCATCTGCTGCATCCACACATTCCATTGGAGAGAACAAAGATTAGAAGACAGGAATCCAATTCACAAAATAAAAAGAAAAACGAATTAACACAAATGGTAATGGAATTATTCATTGCAAGTTGAAGTGAGATGATATCAGGGTTCTTCTTTGTCTTTATGCAAACCTACCAGGACACATTTTCTAGGTGCTACGGGTGCTGTCATATTCCTCTTTCTGCTCTTCTGATTGAGAATAGGTAGACATATTTTGCAGAAACATTAGCACAATAATCACTTTCTGTTGCCAATAAGGTAAAGTGCAGCGATTTAGACCATCTAATTTCGATTCAACGACCACTGATGTGATGACTGACCGTATAAAAAGTGGTATTGCCAACTGCAAGCTAAAGAATGACAAAAGAAAGAAAAATTGAATACCAAAAGTATTAAATGGAAGAAAATTCAAAATCTTAAACAATAGTAGAAAGGGATCTTAATATAGATAAAAATTGTGAGAAACTCAGGCAACTAAACATTCTAGATCAGTGTATTTATGACTTGTAAAAGGTTCAAAATAAATGACAGAAAAGCAAACCAAAATGGAACAACTATTATATACTCACTTGTAGAGTGTCTCAGCAGCATTTCCTTCCTTAGAGATCACAAACTTGCTCTTAGTCCTTTGTGTCAAAAATGGGCTAAACATTGAATACAACATGCTGAAGTACCATGGCACATTGACGAAAATCTATACCACCAAAAAAGCAAAAAATAAATCTGTACCATGACACATCGAGTGAAAAGAAAACAAAATGAAATAAACAAAATGAAGATTCATTGATTCCATTAGAAAATCAATATCTTCATTCTCAAATTTCAGAACAAATACTAATGTGATTAGTTCAGAGAGTGCAGCAAAATGATCATGATTCTCGCGCAAAATACCCTCAGATATCAAAAAGAAATGAAGCAATATCCGAGATTTCTGATTTATAGGCTACACAAAATTCAGTATCATTTTGCTTCAGAGAAACAAAGCTGTTTGTCTTGCAGTCATTTCAAATCAAGTCCAGTATCATTTTATTCACAAAATTGAGATTCTCAAATTCTTTCAAACTCAATTCTCAAATAGAACCTTATGATATAGAAAAACCAAACCTTTGAGAATGACTTCACCACAAAATAAATTTTCCAAACCATGAATATCATAAAATTCTATATCATGATTTTTTGAGATATCAAATGCAGAGCAAGCATATTATGTGTATCATTGCAAGAATTTTCTGTATCATAAAAATTCCATAATCATCCAAAAATTCAAAACCATCAATCCTGAAGGAGGGCAGAAATAAATTTATCAACATTCAACAAAGTATGTAGAAGAAGCATGAGAAAGCCAGCAATATCAAAATACTCCATATCAATAGTTTTCAATACATCAATAGTTTTCATTCTTGATGAACATCAAATTCCACTCAAACCTTCATACAAATAAAGAAAAAAAATCAAACAAAGTACAAATGTCAAACAAAGTACAAACCTTCACAGCTGCCTTCCACAAGCTCTCCTTTTTCTTTATCCAAAACCAGCGAAGAAGATGAACCATATCCATTTCCATTTACACCTTGAAAACAACCATCATTAATCCTACTTGAAGCAAAATCTTCCATTTCCATATTGAACCTTAAACAAAGCACAGACCTTCCTTTAAATTGTTCTACTTTAATTTCAAACAGGACAACAATGCATACCCTAATTAAGAAAACAACAACAAACCCAGTCAATCACCATTCACAAATCTCAACAACTAACCCACAAAAAATTAAAATTTCCAGAACTCATAAAAATCAATCCAAACTCTAAAATGCCAGAACACAAACAAACTCAGAAAAACACATACTTACAACAAAGCTTTCCAACAACAAATTAAATCAAAAAAATCTGAAACACAATCATCCAAAATGAATCAGAAAGCTATCAATCAACCAAAACAAACACAACACAAACAACAATCACAAAATCAGAATCCATTAAGCCATCAAAACAAATCGCAAGGCTAACCAAAGAGGAACAAATCGCAAAAACAAAGAGGGAAAGAAAAAATAACCTAAAAGCAATACAGAAAAGAGACATGCAAACAGAAATCAATAACAACCTTCAACACCAACGATGAAGCTAACGAAACCGGACGCAAGGCTGGGAACGACGACTTGAATGGAACCGGACGAAACAGTGAACTGAATGGAACGGCGAAGTGGGAGGAAATTGACTCAATTCTTTCTATATATATAGGGAAAGAGTGGTGAGGTGTCCACAAAGAAATTTCATCAAATTGGAAAATACTAAAATGCCCCTAAAGTGCCCAAAATGAGGGTAAAATTGGAATTACCAAGGCCTTGTTTTGTTTAGAATAAGTTAATAGATTTTTTTATTCTTCAATTTTTTTTTGAATTTTTTATTCTTCAATTTTTGTTATTATAGAATTTATTTTTACTAAGAATAGTAAAAAGCAACATCCAAACTATTTTTGAGAGATCGAGACAAACTTAGAATAGTGAGCAAACTACTAAAAACATCTTAATTCAAACAGTTTGTATGTATTATTATTTCTTTACTCTTTCTCTAAATAGTAATTAACAAATTTAAACTTTTAAAAGTGATTATTGGGAAAATCTATTGTCAAGCATAAAATAAAGATAGAGTCTGCAATGAGCTCAAAAAGTCACACTCGTCGCTTTAAAAGACAATTTTGTAAGGATGTGTTTGACTCAATATAAAAATATAATATGATATTAAATAATATCAATTGAGTCATCCATAATTTAGATTCACGCCCCAAACTCAATAATGTTGGTGTAGGCGGGTGGTGTATCGAAAAAATATTTAAGCCCCACAAAGTTTTAAATAAGTTTATAAAAAGTGACATTGGTTATCTTTTTTTTTTTTTTATTTTGTCTTAGATGGACATTGCTTATCTTTAATACCAGTTCTATAAGAATGAGTTAGATCTAATATAATAAAAACTTAATAGTTTCTTCATAAAAAGTGATTTTTTAAAGTTGAAAGAAAAAACTATAATTAGCAAATGAGTTTTTAATGGTGCCTATAATTGTTACCAATTATGTCGATTTCCGTTGCCCCATTGGTAACTCTTCCGGTTGGGCCTTCTTGAAAGTCGACGCCATAGGGATTGTAATTAGCTTTTGCAGTGGTTGAAAGATCGTTGTTGTTTCCATTATCAGAGAAAGAGTCTCCAAATATAAAAATGCAAGGCACTTCAGATGATTGTCCTTGGACACAATGTTGCATGTAGCATGCAACCAAGAGAAAAAGATGCAAAACTAACCATGTTTTAGTCTCACAAGCCATTTCTCTAGTTATAAAAGTAATTATGATATAGTAACAAGATGTAGGGCGTATATATAGGCTATGGAAAATGCTAGAAATCGCGACAAGCATTTTCGTGAGTGCATCCCGAACTTGTTGGCATGTTAATAGCCATTGGATTTAATGCTAATTTGACTGTTTCATAAAAAAATTGAAAATCAAAACCTGACCCCCATGTTTTGTGGCCAGCACATGCTTTTATTGGTTGGAATGGAAATCGTGAGTCTTTCGCTATAATATCCTTCGGGATATATAGCATTGCTTATAGGCTATTCATTGCCAAATTTGTCAAAACAAACAATCCGCTCGATTTTAAATATAAACAAAAATCAAAAGACATTTGATCTCAATTTAAATTAATACATTTTGTCCTTGTGAGCTTAACTCAGTTGGTAAGGATAATGCATAATAAATGCAATGTCTGGGTTCGAATCATGGACAACAACAAAAAAATAATACATTTTGACATTTGGATATATTTACGATTGGATGTAGTGGTGAGTGATAGAAATGTGATTTAGGATCAATGACGGATTTGGCAAGTTTTATGATTTCTTAATAAACATCAAAGGACCACAATTGATTTCAGTTTTGCAACTAGGAACATGGAATCTTGAAAGAAGTTGCCGTACAAACCAAGAATAAGTGGGTTTGTGTCCAAGCCAAAGCAAATTTGCCACAACTAAATTATCATGCTTTAAATGCATGTTGTTTTTTTCCTCCACTATTATACGATGTGTATAGTCTATAGTTTGTGATAAAGTTATTCTTGACGTAGTAACACACGCTACATATTCGAGTTTCTCGTTACCCATGCAATACCCGCACAAGAAGGATATGTAGAGATAATGGAGATAATCTCTACCAAGATAGTTCGAGGACAGAACCAAAGATCATCATACCGCTTGTTTTAGAGCACTTTATTATTATTATTATTATTATATATATATATATGTTGTAATTGGCTTCAAAATTGTGAAGTTGGGAAAACTTGGAATCGTGACACGATTTGTGAAGCGTGTCACGATTTTGCAATGTCGTGAGCATGTTTTGCAGGGTGTCCAATCGTGACACGATTTTGGGAAAACGTGTCACGATTTTCGGCTTGCTGGGCAAGTTTTCAGGATAAGGTTGGTCGTACCTTGGGTCGTACGCACCAAACGTGTCACGATTTGGGAAATCGTGACACGATTTTGACAGATCTGAAACACGTTTTAAGCATTCTTTGACCCATTTTGTTGGGTAAGCTTGGTGAATCTCATGGAAACCAAAGGAGGGAACTTTTAGGGTTTTAGATACTAAAGGTTGAAGGTCTTTGGGTGAGGTTCAAAGCTTCAAGATGTGAATCTTGGAGAACCAAAAGAGGGGGCTCTTGGGAAAAGGGTTGGTGCCTTTTGGGGAAGATTCATGAGGTTGGGAAACACATGAGTGAAGAGTCTTTTGTAAGCAACATGGGTGAGTCTTGTGAAACCAAAAAGAGAAGGTCCTTAGTGAAATCAAAGGCTAAGGGTTGGTTCTCTTTTGGGGGTTAGATTCTAGTGTTGGGAAACAATTGTAAACACCTTGGGTGAGTGAAAATCATTGAGTGTCTTGTTCATTGGTGAGATTGGGAAAATGGGTAGAAATTAGGGTTGTTCTTTGTGAGCTTGTTGAAGCTAATTTATTGTAACCCATTTGTATCTCTTTGTAAGAACTCATTGATAGTGGATTGGAGAGATCAATCTCTCCCCCAGAGTAGGTCAAGTTGGACCGAACTGGGTGAACATTTCTTGGTGTTGTTATCTTTTCTTTACTCTCTTTATCTTGTTTATTCCTTGGTTGGATTGTGGTTTTGCTATGCACTTGGTTTATAGACTAGGTTTATATTATTGTTGTTGCTTGTGGTTAATTTTGGTTGTTGGTTGCCATTGATACTTGTTTCACACATCATAGTTTGTATTGGTGTGAAATTTGAGTCCGGAATTCACAACAATTGGCGCCCACCGTGGGGCAAGGGGAGAAGTTTGTCAAGTGTGCACCATGGGTACCAAAGGTTACATCTTGGAGATGGAAGCAAGCATGGTTCAATGGAAGTGTATGGAAGCATTGAAGGTTGAGGTTTCGAAGCCGGTCATCCTAGCACAATCGAAGAAGGAAAAGTATAAGGAGAGGAGGTCATGATGGTGATGTCGTGGCGGTGATGTGTGTGTGTTCCCAATTATCGATTTTCGGCTTGGAGAGGCGGTGTGAAGAATACTCGCGATCAACCTTTGAGGTGGAGTGGCAAGGTGGAAGCATAGTGTGAGTACGCATTTGGAAGTTGAGGTAGAGAAAGCTCAACTTGAGGTGGAGTTGATGACACCGGGAATGGTACGACTATGGAGGCCTTGGGTGCTATGCTCTAGTTGTGAGCATGTGAATTCTTCAAGAGGACGGAAGGCATTCCGGGGTTTGAAGAATGTTTGGCATGGCTTGTGGAATTACCGGAAAAGGCCAATGGTAATTGGAGGCAAGTGAATCTTCGGGAGGACGGGTTTGATCACTCCGGGGGCCGAAGAGGTTATGGTGTAGGCTTGTGGAACTACCTAAAAATCCTAGTGTAGTTGGATGCAAGGAACTTCAAGAGAGCGGAAGGCATTCCGAGGTTTGAAGAGGTAAAGGTGAGAAAACTTGTGGAACTACAAAGTGTAGTTGGATGCAAGGAATAAGACTTGGAAGCTTGTGGAGCTACTTGGTGTAGTTGGATGCAAGGTAAAGAAAAAGGGGATTGGTGGTTGATGGTTAAAGTGGCATCATCATCAATTTAGAAGTCAAGGTGGAGAATGTTGTAATTGGCTTCAAAATTGTGAAGTTGGGAAAACTTGGAATCGTGACACGATTTGTGAAGCGTGTCACGATTTTGCAATGTCGTGAGCATGTTTTGCAGGGTGTCCAATCGTGACACGATTTTGGGAAAACGTGTCACGATTTTCGGCTTGCTGGGCAAGTTTTCAGGATAAGGTTGGTCGTACCTTGGGTCATACGCACCAAACGTGTCACGATTTGGGAAATGGTGACACGATTTTGACAGATCTGAAACACGTTTTAAGCATTCTTTGACCCATTTTGTTGGGTAAGCTTGGTGAATCTCATGGAAACCAAAGGAGGGAACTTTTAGGGTTTTAGATACTAAAGGTTGAAGGTCTTTGGGTGAGGTTCAAAGCTTCAAGATGTGAATCTTGGAGAACCAAAAGAGGGGGCTCTTGGGAAAAGGGTTGGTGCCTTTTGGGGAAGATTCATGAGGTTGGGAAACACATGAGTGAAGAGTCTTTTGTAAGCAACATGGGTGAGTCTTGTGAAACCAAAAAGAGAAGGTCCTTAGTGAAATCAAAGGCTAAGGGTTGGTTCTCTTTTGGGGGTTAGATTCTAGTGTTGGGAAACAATTGTAAACACCTTGGGTGAGTGAAAATCATTGAGTGTCTTGTTCATTGGTGAGATTGGGAAAATGGGTAGAAATTAGGGTTGTTCTTTGTGAGCTTGTTGAAGCTAATTTCTTGTAACCCATTTGTATCTCTTTGTAAGAACTCATTGATAGTGGATTGGAGAGATCAATCTCTCCCCCAGAGTAGGTCAAGTTGGACCGAACTGGGTGAACATTTCTTGGTGTTGTTATCTTTTCTTTACTCTCTTTATCTTGTTTATTCCTTGGTTGGATTGTGGTTTTGCTATGCACTTGGTTTATAGACTAGGTTTATATTATTGTTGTTGCTTGTGGTTAATTTTGGTTGTTGGTTGCCATTGATACTTGCTTCACACATCATAGTTTGTATTGGTGTGAAATTTGAGTCCGGAATTCACAACAATATATATATATATATATATATATATATATATATATATATATATATATATATATATATAAGTAAGGTTTTTTATGCCATGTGTTACTTTTATGTTCATTCTCTATATTTTTTTTCTTTCTATTTGTTAAAACCAATATTTTATTTGGTATAAATATATCAACAAACTTTTGATCTTATCTACTCAATATTTTATTTAAATTTTATTTAATTTATAATATTTTATGTAGCAGAAATATCTCAACAAACTATATATAATATTTTCAACAAAGTTTACATATTTGATCTTATTTTATGATTAAAAGGCTCCAATTGGTTTGTTTTTTTAGGAAAAGAAACTTCAATTAGTTACTAAGTAATCTTTTAGCATCGTATCATTCTATTAGTTTTTCTTTTTGAGGAAAAAAAAGTTTCAATTAGTTATTATGTTATCTTTTAGCAGTATATTCTAAAGCAAATGTTAACTATAAATAAATAAATTTTTGTTAATCACATATTCACATATTTTGAGCACAAACGGAAACCCTAAACCTTCTTTTCATCTAACCTTTTTTCCAAGTTTGTCAAACACCAATTCTATTATTTCTCTTACATATACTTTAATATATATATATATATATATATATATATATATATATATATATATATATATATATATATATATATATATATATATATATATATATATATATATATATATTTCAACCACTTTTTAATGCTACTTTTTAACATAACATGTTTTCAACTTTTTGTTATTTTTATTTTTTGATTTGATTTTTGAAGACAACTTTTCAAACATCTTAAACACTTTCACTAATGAGACAGTAATTGCCAGTACACATCTCTGTGAAAATACACTTGCTGATACTCGACATGTCATCTTGTATAGAACAACATCACATATTCTATGTTTCTTTGCTAGCAATGTGGGACTAACAGAAAATATGGTATTTATACTCTCTACTCTCACAACTCACTTAGTACTTGTAATAGTAATATCAGTTCTACTTACTTGCATTAATACTCCCTCCGTCCCGTTTTATCTGAGCCAGTTTGGTTTTTCACACAGATTAAGAAAAATGTATAAATAAAAGGGAAAGTGGAATATATTGTATTGGGAATGATGAAAGTTGTATTAATTAGAGTTATATTGTATTGGGAATGATGAAAGTTGTATTGAAAATTGAAATGACTCAGTTATTTTGGGACACTTTTTTTTAGAAAATGGGTCAGATATTCCGGGACGGAGGGAGTATTGTTCTAATGTTAGCCTCTAGTATGTGAAAGAATTGATGTATGTTCACGACCATCCTTAGAAGATAAATATGATCAAATAAGATTTAGTGCTCTACTCCTACGGTACCCGTGAAGTCTATTTAAAGATATGTAAGGGAACATAAACTTTGTCAAATATATTAAACTTAAGCATGTAGATGACAAAAGGATCAAAATGACTCCCACCAAATTTCGTAATTTAAGGATTTATCTTTTTGAAAAGGTCATTCATAGTAGAGGTGTCCCACGGATTTATGCCATTAATTTCCAACGTAACAGATTCTTTATGATCAACATGAAATTATAAGTTACATAAGAATTCTTAAATTGACATAGACATCTTAAAATTGAACTGAAACAATTTATGGAAAAAGTGGCATAGACAATAAAGAATAGTGGTATATAAAAGTTGCCTCAATTTTTAACTGTATGGGATTGTTCAATTAAGTGCCTTCTCTAACCACTTAACAGGCTCTGCATTTCTCCAACCAGGAACCATTTGAATCTGTTATGGCCCAAAAAGAATAGACTAAGAGTAGTTAAAACTTCAAAGACTATGAGTAGCCTTCATTAGAATGGGAAAAAGAGTATTCATCATAGGAAAAATTTAGAAAAGTTGCTTTGCTAAGGCATGTATTGAACGAATATGTTGATTTCACAGAGTTTCGTTATGACTAGCCTATATATGAACGTTTACTTGAATGAATCTCAGTTTCCATTATTGCTTTCATTCTGCATCAAAAGACCATTACATAACCTGAAAGCAATCCATTGGTTGAATACTAAAATGCAAAACTAAAACCAATTCAATAAAGGTCGTCATTACATCATGTAATCAATGAAAAACTTAATTAGCTAAATTTCAATGAATTCATACAAATAACTTGAACCTATTGAACAAACTAGGGGCACTGAACTGTTATGTAATATCAATTATAGACTCCAATTCCATCTTAGTTTCTTGATCAAAATAGTGCTTAATATCCATTGGACAACTATGCTGCTTGGTAATATATACAAAACTCATTTAATTATGTCATTTTCTCAAATTATTACCAGCGTGAACATTTGTGTCCGGTGTGCGCAAGTGCTTCGTAGTTGAATTCTCTAGCCATCTACCAAAAACCAGTTGAGGTAAAAGATGAACAATCAAAGAAATCGCATGCTTCTTTGATTTATGATTTATTTATAGTTTTACACCATAGACATGCTTAGTTCCAGTTCCCCTTGATGCATAGTTCAACCCTTTGAGTATGTCTTAACCATTAGAGTTTAGTTTACAAATGCTGGAATGAATTTCTCAAATCCATAAACCATAAATTGGGCTGCAATCAAAGAAAAAAGACTTTAGTTTCTGCTGAATGAAAAGTTTTTAAGGTAATAATGAAAAAAAGAGACATAAGAGTCCAAAATATGTAGTTAAGTTAAAAGAATGTCGCCGATTCTATCAATTGCAGTTCGACCATTGGTAAAAACTTACTATTTTTAGTTGCTTTAACATGTGTAATATTACACATGTTAGACAAACCCAATTCACAATTATATGATAGGTGTTATATTCCAAAAAATTATATGATAAGGTAGTATATTCCAAAAAAATTATAATCAAATACGATAAAATAAGTATACTATTAAATAAAACAGAAAAACAGAAAGATGGATAGTGCCTGTCTTGACACTAATTTGTTTAATAACAATAATATTGCGGTTATTAAATGCAGTTTTGCCCCCCTTATTTTGACTCAAAGTGGATTTTATCCCTCCTATTTTAAAACTTAAAATTTCAACCCCCCAGTTTAATGATTTTCGGAGTTTTGCCCCCCCGGAAAAAAAATTGTACTTCTTATACTGTCCAATGTCTTAGATGAAAATCTACTCAACCTAGACTGCATTACCAAACTATTGGAAAATAGAAAAGTAAAAGTCTCGGTTGAGTTAGATCACAACAATGTCATTGCAACAGAAGCAGCCAATAAACACACCTTAATAAAATTCAACTTACTCAGTTTTACATGCCATGTTATTATATAGAACAACTTCTCGTATGTTATGTTTCTTTGCTAGCAATGTGGGACTAAAAAAAAGTCCAAGTTTAATTTATACTCTCTTCTTTCACACCTCACGTGGCATTTGGAAAGCAAGACCTCAAACAAAGCATTACGTTTGCAACAACTGAGACACATGAAAAGAAATTCAGTCCTCACTATGCCAGAAAACTTGTGCAACAAATTCTCAGAACTATTTTTCAGCTCATTCATCTCCTTGACTGAATAAGAGAAGGAAAATAAGGTATTCACCATTTGTGCAAAGGTGTAGCATTTGTAGTAAACAGTTTACACTAGTTATCATTATCCTTTATGCAATTGGAAGCTAACTCAATTGTTTTTAACTTATCCATTATCAATTGTAAAAACCAACCCAATTATCATCGTTATCATCCACATAATTGTAAGCCACCTCTTCAGGGATAATAACACAGTACTGAACTGAAATTAAATACATTAAAAACCCTCACAAGTTAGAATGGACTCAGCTCTCCCTTTATTTGAGGCTTGGTATTCTTAAGGGATTTGTATGGAAGCTATATGAGTATTTAACCAGAAAATCCAGACTAATTCTGAATTAAAAATCCAGATTAGTTTTGGATGCAAATTTTGAAAAGCTTGGTTGAGACTAGATTATGTAGGCTATGATGGAGAAGGAAAAAATTCGCTCTTTCTTTCAATAGTTGCTGTCTCTTTGTGAAATGTTGTCTCATGTGCAAGTGTATTGGTATTTCACCTTACTCTTATCTCCCTTCATGCAACGAAAGACCAAGAAATCATTTTTGTTGTCTTTTGCTTATTGACAAATTGTTTTCTGCATTCACATGTTTTTGCTACTCAAATTCTTATTGTTTGTAGAAACATCTATAAAAATACAAAGAAATGATTTGCAAACTTTCATAACATTTGAAACGCCTTGATTTATTTTGATTCTTTAACTAAAACATGCAAAATTGCAATTTTGTTCCCTAATATTAAAGGAATGGTTAGAACAACCCTCACCATAAACTTTGGGAGTTTCTAAATGAGGTACGAATTAATTAGGAATTGTTTATTAAAATTAATAATTACGAGGAACAAAAATTCATAATTAATCCTTCCCTTATTAGAAAATTCTAATTTTTTGTGAAAAGTCATATTTAAAAGTGCTAAACTTATGGAAAAAAAAATTAAAAATTCAAACTTATGTCACTTGTCTGAACTTCACGTATATTATAGGATAAAAATAAAATAATCTCAAATTAAAGATTTAAAATGTGTGTTTTAATTTTTAAGAGTTATCTTTCTAACTTCGTGTATATTCCAAGATCAATTTGGACAATTAAACTTAAAACAAAGAAAAATAAAGATGATTGAAGGTCAATCATTGTTGAGGTCTGAAAAAAAAAATTCAACTTTTTAAAGGGTCCAATGTCACTAATAAAAAATATCAAGACAACAATAGCTCTAGGCACCTTTGTGGAAAATTACTTGATCGGCATAAACATGTCATATTGTTGTTATATAGAACAGCTTCACATATGTTTTTTGCAAGCAATGTGGGACTAAAAAAAAAACCATATTTAATATACTTTCACTCCTCAGTTGGTACTTGTAACAGTAATAATTGTATTGTGGCTTCTAGTATTTGAACAATTGATGCCCACCATGCTTAATATTTTGTTTGAAGTGATGACTAAAAAAAAAAAAAAAAAAACTCATTCATCACTTTGACCGAATAAGAGAAGGCACATAAGTTATCATTCACATCACTGATAAAAGGACTAAATTGAAGCTGAAATTAGGTGTGGCCTTTTTACCAGTGGAATTTAGATAAAGTAGACGGAGAAATGAAGCGAAGGTAGATGTCTCAAGAAGAGGAAATGTTCAAAGATGTAGTGAAATCGAATCCTGCTTCGCTTGATAGATGTTTCTTGGAAAATTTAGTCAGCTTCAGCTACTACTTCAATGTCTTCCTTTTGCAGCGCAGAGAATACCAGAACAGGCAAACTCATGATAACATAGACAGTGATGACGATGAATCCAAATTTACACCACTGAGGGATATTTTTGGACATCAAACTGATAAATCAAACAGCATTGCATTTGGAGCTGGAAGCAGCTAACTAGTAACTTCGAAGATCTGACTTATTATAAGTTAAAGTTGCTTTTTGTATATATATATATATACACACACACACATAACCAACTGTATAAGAAAAGGTTGAGGTCAAGAGGTTTAAACATGCATCTAGTATTAATAAGTATACAATTATTTTGCTTTTAGTCTGTAGTATTATTAAGTGAATCAATGATTGTCTTCCGATTAAATAAAATCAATAGATATAATTTGGTGTCAAAATAAAGTATGATACCTGATGTCAATAGATCTTGTCTCGTTTGGATTAGGTTAATTTTGAGCTTATGCAAATAAATAAGCTTTAATTTTTAGGTTCTCACTAACGAAAATCGTACATAAACTATTTTTTTATAAACAACATTTACAATACATAAAAACTTATTTATTTGCATAAATTGTTTTGTATAAGTTCAAAATAAGCCTAATCCAAACAAGCTCAAAACACTTGTGTTGATAATGATTTGTGTGCACACCAAAAATCACTTGATTATCTTAGAATCACTTGGTTAAAAGGTCTTGCCTTCAACTTTACAAAAGATAAACATTAAATTAAATTTTGAACTTTTTAAATCGTACCATGCCGTTGTGCCACTGTTCCATCGCCTACAGCAAACACTATCATTCTTTCAATCTAATCAAATGACATCAGTGTTTGCTCCAAAGGCAACAGAACCGTGTCACTGCAGCAACAATTGACACCTTCATGCATTTACATTTGTTAACATGTCACATATCTTCTTATATAGAACAACTTCACATATGTTATGTGTATTTGCTAGCAATGTGGGACTAAAATACCATATTGAATATACTATCTACTTTCACACCTCACTTTACACTTCAGAAATAATATGGGTACAACTTACCTGCTGTTTTTATGATCGAATTGTATGGTAGACTCTAGTATTTCGAAGAATTGATGTCGAAGATCCTTAATTTTTTGTTTGAAATTAAGAATAAAAAACCCCATCATCTTGTAATCTCATACACCCATCCAAACAGACAGTCATACTTGGGCTATCCTCATCCAATGTCACTCTAGACAAGGTAAAATGTCTTCAGTTATCTCTCTATTCCATAAAATCATCGACACTTGTCATTATCCTCCTACTACTCAAACTTTGAATCATCTTTTAGATGGTTTTTGTCGCAGACATCAGATTGACAAAGAAATGCTGTTTTGCAATGACATTATACTTAAAAACAGTTTTCTGTTGAACCATGATAGTTATCTTATTCTAATCAATGTATTATGTGAGATAGGAGAAACTCAATTAGTCATCAACATGTTGAGACAGGCACTACTGAATACTGATCGACAAGGAACCGAAAGATGACTGATGATAATGATACTCTCAAGTGCTGTTATAACTCCATCATATTCAGACTCTGCAAAGATAGACTTGTAAACCAAGCCTGTGATTTATATTCTGACATGATTCACGTTAACAACATCGAGCCTAATTATACCACATATCAAAATCTAACCTATGGTTATTGCATCCTGGGTCAATTCAAACAAGCAATGGAATTGTTTAGATACAGAATAAGTCATCACACTTTAGTTACCGAACAAGAGGTGAAATCTGCAAAATGTGCAGCAGCTTTGATGATAAAAGGTGGTGTGAAACCTAATGCTGCTAGTTATCACTCTGTTATTGGTAGACTATAAGAAGATGGATCAAGAAATGTTGTTATGATTATGAATAACATTGCACAATCAGCATGGTTTTATGTGTTGTTGTATGCACCTCAATCAAATACAATCAATTGTTTTTAATTATAGTCTGCAGAAAAAGATTCCCACATAATGACTGATTTAGAAACCGGAAATTTCAAATTGGTTGCTCACATTAGGAACTAGAAATGAGTGGTTTAGAGACTTTTCACAAATTAGTCACAAATTCATTTTAAAAAAAAATTAGAAACCGATTTAGCGACCGATAGAGACCAAAATATTTCAGTAACTGAATCATTCGAATTCAGTTACAGGAATGAATTGGTTGAAAGGATTAAGAACGTAGTTTTAACATAATAGTAAACAGTGTTAAGTTGTAGTTGTAAAGGGAGATTTATATTGATTTTAAGAGAAGTTAGGGGAGATCAGTGTCTACTAATAAATTTGAGAGGGGATGTATGTGTTGTTTGATTTGAACAAATCTTAGAGGAGATTAGTGCAATTTTCTCTTCTTCTTTTTGGGTACAATTAGTGCAATTTTCTCTATTATCTATATATTTGTTGGTTTCGCTACCGAGTGCCTTCGGATACTCTTTAACTATTTCAAACTAAGAAATTATCCATTGAAAAAGTCAAACACTTCAATTTTCAATGCATTTAAAATATATATATTTTCTTAAAAACTTGGTATTTAAAGTTTTTAAAGAGTGGTGGTGTAGGCTTAGGCCTTTAGAGCGTGCCTCGAATGCCCACCCAACTTTTTTTTTTGTAGGCAAACTCATTGTAAACTCACACATACAAGTGGAGTTGTAATCTTAGCAATTTCGACATTTTTGTCAATTAAACTAAAACTCGTAAACCCCGAACGTTTTACTTATTCACCTCAAAAGTAAATTGGTAATCACTGAACTATTTGATCAAAAACAATTGATGTTCCAAGAAATTTAAACAATTTAAATGTCTATGCCACTATACTGGAACCCTCCATCCAAACTACATGAATAATCGGTAGTTGTGAAAGAATGGCTCCAATGTAGTGTCATTGCGACATCATTAGCCAATAGATGACTTTGTGTAAATATACTTGCTAATGGTTCACATGTATTCTTAAATAGAACAACTTCACATATGTTATGTCACTTTGCTAGCAATGTGGGACTAAAAAGACAATATTTAATTTATACGCTCTACTTTCACACCTCACTTGGTACTTGTAATAGTAATATCAGTTCTACTTGCACTGTTCTAAATTCTAATGTTGGCCTCTAGTATTTGAAAGAATTGATGTATGCTCACCATCCTTAGAAGATAAATAAGATCAAATAATGAGATTATGTTCAGACAAACTACCTATCTTTATGACTTTATCCTTCATGCATTCTTCAAGTTAAAACTGGATAAAGCTGCTTTTCATGTATAAAATTTAGTGCTCCAACGGTACCCGTTAAGTGTATATTAAGATATGTAAGGGAGCTTAATCTTTGTCAATTATGATAACAAAGGTAAAGTTAAAAGGAAAAATAATAAAATTATAAACTTTAAGCTATAAGCTATTTGAAGTACCTTATCAAAAAACACTATAAGCTAATTAAAAAATTTATAAGCTCAAGAGAAAAAATTGTTATCAAAGAAGTTTATTTTGATCATATGAACTTATAAGCTATACGTGGCATTCATTGTAGGGACAAAAAGAATGCACTTAATAACAATTTGAATCTGTTATGGCCCAAAAAGAATAGACTAAGAGTAGTTAAAACTTCAAAGACTAAGTAGCCTTCATTAGAATGGGAAAGAGAGTATTCATCATAGGAAGAATCTAGAAGAGTTGTTTTTCTGAGTCATTTACATTTTCTGTTTGTCCAAGGCATGTACTTAATATGTTGATTTCACACAGTTTCTTTATGACTAGCCTATGTATGAACGTTTACTTGAATGAATCTCAATTTCCATTATTGTTTTCATTCTGCATCAAAAGACCATCACAAAATCTGACAGCAAACCATTGGTTGAATACTAAAATGCAAAACTATAACCAATTCAATAAAAGTCATTACATCATGTAATTAATGAAAAACTTATTTAGCTCAATTTGAATTAATTCATACAAATAACTTGAACCTATTGAACTAGGGGACTGAGCTGAGATTTAATGTCATTTATAGACTTCAATTCCATCTTAGACCATCCACAACAGAGCACCCAACATTAGGTGCTTAAGTGGGTCCCCTATGTCCATATATCACCAATTTTACGGTAATACTCCCTCCGTCTCATAATATTAGTCGTTTAAGGTTTGTGCGCGGTTATTAAGGAAATGATTAATTGTGTTGATTTCAATGGTAAAATTAGTAGCATTTACTAAAACACCCTTATTAATTGCAGTTAGTGGAGTAGTTAGTTGGATGTAATTCAATAAATAAGGGTATAATAGTGGAAAAAAATAATAAATGCTGCATTGGTATTGTAAAGTGACAATTATTTTGAGAAAAAAATAAAATGTTAAAGAGACAATAATTGTGAGACGGAGGGAGTACTTAATAAGCATCATTTTTCTCCAACCTAGCACCTCAAAAGAAATTATTAAATAGGCTCTACAAATAACTCTATATCATTACATTTTTAACAAAAAAATTTCATTTTACTAAGATTTATTAAATGGGACCCCGTGAAAAATGAAGAGAGAGAGGGTGCTTCCATAACCACCCTTCTCCATAAGCACCCATATGTTATACTCCACAGTGAGGGTGCCTATTTAATGTGGTGCTAAGTAGGTGAAGCACCCACCATTGTGGATGGTCTTAGTTTCTTGTTCAAAATGGTGCTTAATAATAATATCCATTGGATAACTATGCTGCTTGGTTATATATTCAAAGCTCATTTAATTATGTCATTTTCTCAAATTATTACCTTTGTGAACATGTATGTGTCGTGTCCGGTGTGTGCAAGTGCTTCATAGTTGAATTCTCTAGCCATAAAACCAGCTGAGGTAAAAGACGAACAATGAAAGAAATCACATGCTTCTTTGATTTATGATTTATTTATAGTTTTATACCATAGTCATGCTTAGTTCCAGCTCCCCTTCCTGCATAGTTCAACCCTTTGAGTATGTCATAACCATTAGAGTTTACAAATGATGGAATGAATTTCTCAAATCCATAAATTGGGCAGCAATCAAAGAAAAAAGACTTTAGTTTGTGCTGAATGAAAAGTTTTTAAGGTAATAATGAAAAAAAGAGACATGAGAAAATATGTAGTTAAATTGAAAGAATGCCGCTGATTCTGTCAACTGCAGTTTGACCGTCGGTAAATTTTCCCGTTGGGCCGATCGAAAAATAAATAATCCCATAAGGGTTGTGAATTTTCCGGTTGTAAGAAGGTTATTGTTGTTTCCACTATCAGATGAAGAGTCCTGAAAGAAAAAAAGACAAGGCAATTTGGAGATTTCCCATTGACACACTTTTGCAAATAGTTTGCAGGCAAGTTAAGAATAGGCACCACAAACCATGTTTTAATCATATGATTGTGGTATATTACATAAAATTTATAAGATAGGTGGATTTCCATTGTTAGACAAACCTAATTTATAAATTATGTGATAGATGGTATATTCCAAAAAAAAAAAATTAAATCAAATACGATAAAATAAGTATACAATTGTCTTATAAGTCTTAGCTCAACCAGCAAAAATGTCGAAATTGTTAGGCCAGACGTCATGACCGGGGTTCGAACCCCGGTACCTACACTTTGTGTGTGTGAGTTTATGGTGACTTTGACATCTCTTCTATCTACTAAAAAAAATATAAGTATACAATTAAATAAAACTGAGAAACAAAAAGACGAATACTGCTCCGTCTTTACACTAATTTGTTTAATAGAACGAAGATAAGACCGTTATTTGTGCTAGTTGTTCTTTATGGCTGCATTTAATATAAATGGTAAAAATGGATTTTAGACAAAAAATATGGGTAAAAGTCAAAGAAAAAATAATAAGCTATAAGTTGTAAACTCAAACGCTAGTTGAAATAGTGTCAAAAAAATAAACTATAAACTCGTAAAATAAGTTATAAGCTCGTAATGAAAAGATTGATACCAAATAGAGTTTTTTTTCGTCAGACAAACTTATCCACTATAAGCTACTAATAGATTGGTTGCAATGCTTTGATGTCCAAAGAAAACTTTTGAACTTTTTAAATTGTCCAATGTCACTAATCCAACACACACTTGCTCCGGGACTACTCTATTGATCAAATAAAAACTCGAAAAAGTAGCCAGTTCCTGTCAAGGTGAAGTTGGATCAAAGTCATTGAGACAACAATTGCGGGGAGACATCTCTGTGAAAATACACTTGCTAGCTAATGCTCGACATGTCGTCTTATATAGAACAACATCACATGGTCTATGTTTCTATGCTAGCAATGTGGGACTATTAAAGATGGTAAGAATATGGTATTTTATACTCTCTACTTGGTATCAATAGTTAAAATATGGTATTTTATACTCTCTACTTTCACACCACATTTGCATTTGTAGTAAATAGTTAAAATATTCATGTCTGGAGTGCACTATTAAAGATAATTTCAATTTGAATCAATAACAATAATGTAATCATCGTAACATCAAACTCAAAGCATCAATATGACAACATATATCTCCATGAAATGTGATAAGGATGAAAGAGGTTATTATTAGAAGATGGATCGAGTTTGTAGAAGACTACTTTTCTAATCTCATCTTAAGAATTATCAACACGTTTTTGAAGAGAGGCTACTAAAAAGATTACCATCTTAAGAATGAATGCATACTTAACTAGAACCACTAAGCTGTGATGTGATCTCATTTCAGGCTTCAATTCCATCTTAATTTATTGTTCAGCAAGGTAATTAATATCCATTGGATAAGTGAAGCCTAAATTATGTTAATTATACAACCTTATTGCTGTGATTAGGTTCCAAGTCATTCAAAAGAGGGAGCATTGGAAACCAAAAAACCATAATCAGTCGATATATACGGATGATTTAGCAGTAAACTAAAATTATTACCATTTGAATTCTGGCCATCTGATTCTGATGTACTAATTATGAAGATGAATTTGGAATCAGCAGAGAGCTTCTGCATACTGCTCAATGTTATAAATATGGCTTGTTGGAAAGACTTGGAGTAGAAATTAATTTTTTACACAATCATTACTGTAATTGTTCATATAATACAAGCATTTGTTAAAGTATTGTTGAGCTTTGTCAAGATTTCCAAGTCTTGTTGGTAGCAATGTAAGGAACTGTAATCTATGATTAACAAAATGTTAATTTGCTGACATACTTGATCGAAAGGCATGTTTGGTGTCTAACATGACACCATACAAGTGATTACATCTAATTATCTCATTTTCTCAAAGGGAAATGTTAACTTGTGCCCTTAGGGCACATGTTAAGAATTCCAATAATAGAAATTATGTATTAGAAATTGTGTTAATTTATTTCTCAAATAGTTTAATATTAATTTTTTTCATTAAATTCTTACCATTAATGGAATGAAATTAATGCTTAACATATGCCCTAAGGGCACAAGTTAACATGACCCTTTCTCAAATTATGAACGGTGTCAATGTCGTGTCCAGTGTTCATATTTGTGTCACCGCTTCATAGATTATAGATAAATTCTCCAGACATTTTGGGTTCCTTAACATATGCCCTTATGCACAAGTTAGCATGACCCTTTTTAAAAGATAAAAAATAAGACACGTGAAAAGGTGATAGAATGTGAAAAGTAATAAACTTTTATAAATGATTAAACTATCTATAAACATCACATTGCCTGCACACGATGGCATTGACATTTTCACCACATTACATTAACTAACTTACATGAATAATGATGCAATAGATGATAAAACAACAAAAAATTACAATATTTGTGTTGCCACATGATTTATTCAATTCAATTATTGCTTACTTTAATTGGAACAGCTAGCAAAGGTTGAGCCTTCTCCAAAGTAAGTCCAAATTTATCATCCTTATTCTTTTTTTTTTTTTTTTTTTGAAGAAATCCATATTCATATCCTTAGGTTCAATCCCACCTTCAAGTTCCCAATCAAAACAATTAATAAACAAATCCAACATCAAAAACAAAACCCTAATAGCCAATGGTAAACCAGGACAAATTCTTCTCCCACCACCGAAAGGTGTCAACTCAAAATTTCTACCTTCAAATTCAATGTCTGACCCTAAAAATCTCTCTGGTGAAAATTCATTTGGATTTTCCCATAAATTTGGATCTCTTCCAATAGCCCAAACATTAATCAAAACTTGTGCACCTTTAGGTACTTTATAGCCATTTATTTCTGAAACTTGTGCACCTTTAGGTACTTTGTAGCCATTTATTTCTAAATCAGTTTCAGCTTTTTTTGGAAGTAATAGTGGAACTGCTGGGTGTAATCTGAAAGTTTCTTTTATGATTGTTTGTAAATAAGGGAGTTTTCCTATGCTGATTCCTTAACTAAGTTTCCTTTGCCAATAATTTGGTTTAACTCTGCTTTTGCTTTTGACATAACATTTGGGTTATGAAGTAATCCAGCCATTGCCCATTCTATTGTTGAAGTTACTGTGTCAGTTCCTGCCATAAACAAATCCTAGCAACAATGGAAAAAATAAAAGAAAAACACATTATTAGTTTACGTGAGGTATTTTGTAATTGGCTAGGTGCAATCATAAAACGATAGAAATGATATTTGTACAACCATTTTTATGACAATTTATTGGACAACATTTAGATGAGATGGCGCAAATTTCTTCTATTTTAACCAAAGTTTTAGGTTCAAATTCAGTCTCGGATATGCAGCAGTGTTAAAACTCTTATTTAAAAAAAAAAAGAAAAACAATTCGTACTTATTGAACAATAGTGTATCATCTTTATTCGATAGATAGAAGGGAAATCAAATCTAAAGGGAGCTTCCTAGACATCTCAAAAAATTGGAATTCCTTTTCTTATTTGTCTGTTTTTGTTTCTTAAAACTAATATTTAATAAATTAAGCGCAAGCTTTTTCATCCACTGTCATTGCGCTCCACTCAATCGGGCACACCAAGTGTGTCTTCTCACCTCATATAATACGGTTCAACACATAATTCACTCCCGTTTTCCACCATGCTGAACTAGGTTCTGGCATATCGAGATCAACATTGGACCAAGAGAAACTACATGAGTGGAAAGGGATGACTTATATTTCTTTTTCTTTTTTAATTATGGACAATATTTTTTTTTGAACATAATTAAGTGTGATTAAAAAATGAAATATAATATGATCATTTGTCATTTTTTTTTGTAAATTTTAAAAAAAGCATTTTAGAATGTCCATAATTAAAAAAAAAAAAAGTAAATTCTCCCCTCTATTTCCCTCCTAAACCCTGGGTTGAGTTTATAGATCATCTCATACATACGATGTTTCACAATAATTTTTCTAAACAATGTCATACTTCCAACTTTTTTTTTTAAGGGATACTTCCAACTTACATTAATCTAACAACATTAATTTCCTATTATAATAATAAATCAAAACTAACAAAAACACTAAATTATCCTTGATATGGAAACCTCAACGACTACATTAGATATTATTGAAAAAATTGCGAGGAACTAATATTAATTCTTCGGTTTTAAATGGCAAAATCACACAATTAGTCCCTTGAATTAATTTTAGGTAACACTTTCGTTCTTTATTTTTTTTTGTCACGATTTAGTCCTTTATGATATAAAATAACAACATATGTAAAAAATAATCAAAAACTCCAAAAAAAAAAAATCATCAAACTCATAGACAAACACAAATTTTCATCATACAAGCCTAGAAAATCAAATTTCATTGAAAAAATCTCATAAAAAATGATAAGATATTGTCATTTTATAAAAGGCTTGGGTTATTACAAAAGATCTTGAGATAAGGCACCCTAGAATTAATGTAACGAACCCCAAGTTTTCGTGCAACAGTTGAGTTGGGTTCTCAACGTTCACGAGCTCCCTTTGAGTGACATCTTCCCCCTCACCTTGACTGAACTAAACTCATGGTAGCGTTGATGTGGAACGGAAGGAACTTCCTTTGGAACACATTCTGGTTAAGCAACTTCCCACTTAATTAGTTATCCTAATTCTCATTAAACTGTTCTCTTAGTCTTGATCACTTAAAACTATTTTATATTAAGGTAAGGAACACAATATAATTTATTGAGAAACACACTATAGTACAAACTACAGAGTTTGATAAAATTTGACAGATAGTCAAAACCAAGTACCCTGCACAAGCACAAATAAAAAGTGACCCTTGTTTTACACTTCCAATACCAGAAAATAAATTCTGTTATATCCTCAACCATAATTTGTTCTATGTAGTAGCTACCGGGATTGCATGTCTTTCAATGAGATTTAGAACTTTAACCATATTTATACTATCTACTTTCACACCTCACTATGCCAGAAAACATGCGCAACAATGTCTCATCACGTATTTTTCAGTTCTTTCATCTCTTAGACTGAATAAGAGAAGGCAGATAAGTTATCATTATTCATTTTTCTCTATGCGATTGGAGGCCAACCAATTGTCAGATTTAGTTTATTCTACATACCCATTAACAATTGAAAAAATTACCAACTTAATTATCATCCACTTAACTGTGAGTCACCTCTTTTGCTAAAGTTATCAAATAAACTATCAAACACAAATAGAATCAAACGTAAGGTGGTAGAACCAATTACACTTATATGACTTAATTCTAGTTTACAATAATGTTATTTGATATGAAAAGATTGTATCAAATGTAGGTAGTAAAAGAATGAACATGTACAAATAACTTGAACGTATTTAAGTAGAGGCACTAAGCTATGAAGTGAAATCCAATTCCATATCAATTTCTTGTTCAACAAGGTGCTTAATATCCATTGGATAAGTGAACCCTGAATTATTAGATGAATCATACATTCTTGTTGCAATGAGAAGGTACCAAGCCTCGGTGGGATGGACTTCATCCCAAAACGCATAGTCACTTCTATTATAGCATGGCTTTTCATCAGGAATGCACAATCCATTCAACCTTGATGGACAACAAGGAGCATTTGAAACCAAAAAACCTGAGATTCATTGAACATGCAGCATGATTATATATTGTATAAACCTCAACCAATCACATTAAACTGTAGCTAATTATAGTGTGTGTGTGAGTTGAAATTTAAGTAAGCTAAAATTATTACCATCTGACAGGGCATCTGACTCTAATGTAGTGTTTATAAATATGAATTTAGAATCAGCAGAGAACTTATTATTGAAATGTTCCACTAGAGATTTAAGCTTGTAATTGAAAAGTGACGGAGTACTGCTTGAAAGTCCCAACCCAACTAACACATATTTTCTCGCTCCAATGTCACGTAGAGCCTGGAATCAAATGGCACTAATAAACCATCATATTAAATATATTGAATCAATTAGTGAAAGCAAGAGTAAAACACAGATTTTGAGTGGTCATATACCAGTAAATTCAAAGATAACTCTTGAATTAGAGCTTCTGCATACTGCTCAGGGCTATAAGTATGACTTGTTGGGTAGAATTGGGGAAGAAAGTAATTGTTTATGTAATCGTTACTTCCAATATTCACATAATACAAGCATTTGTTAAGGTATTCTTGAGCTTTGTCAATTCCTCCAAGTCTGCTAGCAATTTGAGAAACTATAACTCTGTGATTTCTTAACTGTAATCCCAAGCTAATAGCATAACCCTGTATGGACATAATGTTATTTTTGCGGCATGTGTATGAGTAATGTAACAAAAATACTTTAATCATCTACTAAAAACTAATTTAAACCTTAGCCGAGTATGTCTCCATACGAATTCCAGCTCCGCCAGATGCATAGTTCACACCTTTGAGTATGTCTGAACCACTGATGTTTGCAAATGGTGGAATGAAATTCTCAAATCCAAGAAGTTGAGCTGCAATCAAAAGGACTTAAGTTTGAGCTTAATTAAAAACAGAGATTAAATTTCATAATAATATAGCCAAGTTAAAAGGATGTTACTTATTATGTCAACTGCAGTTCGACCGTTGGTAAATCTTCCGGTTGGGCCCATCGGAAAGTCAACTCCATAAGGATTGTAATTACATTTTGCAGAGGTAGGAAGGTTATTGTTGTTTCCACTATCAGATAAAGAGTCTCCAAAGATAAATACACAAGGCACTTGGGATTTCTCAGTGACACATTGTTGCAAACAGTTTGCAGACAAAAGAAGAATAGGTAACACCAACCATGTCTTGATTATAGAATCCATCTCTAAGAAGAAAATCTAATGAATCCGGATAATAATTAAGGAACCAACCAAGAACAAGTTGAAGACATAAATATTAATGATGGGACCACTCAATTAAAAAAAAATTGGTTTTTTTGCAAGTTACATTATTAGTTAAACATGTACTAATGTTAAACATTGCAATCGCGGGCCCCACTTTTCTGTTCTGTAGTGAATGGTAGAAAAGGACTGTTTCAGACTTTCAGTTGGGGTGGCAGCTGATATATGTTGCCAACATTATTGGATTTTGAATGAATAAGGGGAACATAAAAAATGTGACATTGTATTTTAACCACAAAAAAAAAATGTTAAATTTGAAAATGAGTTGTTCTATATTTAATTATATGTTGGTACATTATTGGATTGGATAAATGGTCTCTGATTTCTTATTAAGTGTATTTATTTTTTTTGACAGAAAATGTTAAATTTGAAAATGAATTCTATTTTTTTTTCCTTTAATTTGTGTTGCTAATTAACCTCCGTTTGAATGTTGGAAGCACTTTTCTTCTTTATTAGTAAAGTTTGTTAGTAAAGTTGGAACCATTTTTCTTGATAAGTGACATATGTAGCGCCGACACTTTTAATAGAAGGTGTGTTTGATGTCCGACACTAACAATCAGTCAATAACAACACATGAGTTCTCTTCATATGAATGAATAAAATAAGAGGAATACTGAAGGATGTTTAGCTTGATAGATTAGTGATATAAAACCCATTTTAGCTTTCATTCTTCATCAAAGGACCATTACAGAATCTGACTGTAAGCCATAGTTTAGTAAGCCATATGACCTTATTGCAATGGAACCTGCTGCATAGTTATATATATTGTATGACCTCAATCAAATTGAATAAATTATTTTTGGTTATAGTGTGTACAAAAAAATTGCTACATAATGACTACGAGTTAGAAACCAAAAATGTCTAATAATATTAGCGACCAGTGGTTTGTCGACTTTTCACAGATCACTCACAAATTCACATAGCAAAAGCAAATGATATAGTTGTTTGGTCACTAACACCGACACAACTCCATAACATGTGACTACATTTAATTATGTCATCATTTTCTCAAATTTCTACCCGTGTCGATGTGTATGTATCGTGTATGGTGTTTGTGTTAGATTATTAAACCATCATATTTTAAATAGTGTAACTTCAATTAATAGGCTACTTTTGTAGTCATGACAAGGAGTTAAGAATTAAGAGTAGTGCTAACAACATTTTTATTTCATTCAAGAAATTATAAGTTACATTTACAATGTCATTTTCTCAAATCATTATTTATATTGATGTGTCAGTGCCATGTGTGGTGATTGTACCATTACTACATAGTTCTGTAGTCATCTACCGAAAACCAATTGAAGATATTGTTGAACAATCAAAAACTAGAAATATTTATACGGCAGTCGTGCTTGTCTCGTTACTAATTCATGCCCCCTGATGTATTGTTGAAAATATCTCAAAACTACCCCCACAAAGATGATTGAATGTCTTTAAAAGATAAATGATTTAATGTCAATCATTGTTGAGATTAAAAAAAAAATAAATAAACTTTTTAAACCATGTCCAATATCGCAACTGCGGTTTCTCTAATAAAAAAATTAGAAAAGTGAACAGTGTTTATATGAAGGTAAACCACAATTGTGTCATTGAAACATAAAATAGTCTTTTAGATTTAGACACTGTCGCGGAAATTGTGTATCATTGGGTTTCACATGATGTTGTTATATAGAGCAACTTCACATACGTTATGTTTTTTGCAAGCAATGTGGGACTAATTATCAGACTACTTATTTGCAGTGTTCAATCATAGAATTGTAGTTCGGCCTTAGTATTGAAATAATTGATGTATGTCCACTTATCCTTATTAAACGAAAATGTTAGACATAATTAAGACATAATGTGCCAACGTACCGATAGTTAGCTTGATAGTTTAGCACTAGAAAACCCATTGTTGTTTTCATTTTGTATTCTCTTCCAATTCCCAGCATCAAATACCATTACAGAATCCCGCAGTATAAAACTCATTCTGTGCAACAATAATTCGCATCATTATTTTTTGAGCTCATTCATCTCTTTGTGCAAAGGTGTAGCAGTTGTAGCTCTAGTTTTGTTAATTCATGTTTTCGACTCAAATCCTTATTGTTTGTTCATTTCTTAATATGATTCAAGGGAAAATTTAAACACTAGAAACCAATGTAAAAGTCCAGCATGAATGACTCAGACAGACACATAAAATGAAACCCAATCATAAGTCCTTAATATGCAATAAAACTTGCTCAACAATTTCTCATCACTATTTTTCAGCTCATTCATCTCTTTGGCTAAAAAAAGCGAAGGGAAATAAGTTATCATTATCCTCCGCTATTCAATTGGAAGCTAACTCAATTTCCAGAATATGTTTATTTTACTTAGCCATTAACAATTGTAAAAACCAACTCAACTATCATAATCATTCACTTAAATTTGAGCCACGTCTTTTGCTAAAGTTATCAACTACCTTATCAAACACAAACCGGATCAATTTGCAGAACGAATTACACTTATTTTATTTAATTCTAGTTTACAGTAGTACTATTTGATATGAAAAGATTATTTCAAATGTAGGTAGGAAAAGAATGAACACATAAAAATAATTTGAACCTATTTAACTGGAGGCACTAAGCTGTGAAGAGATCTCCAATTCCATTTCAATTTCTTGTTCAACAAGGTGCTTAATATCCATTGGATAAGTGAACCCTGAATTATGTGAATTATAAGACCTTATTGCATAGAGTTGGTTGCTTGCCTCAGTCGGATGGACTTCATCCCAAAACGCATACTCACTCCTATTATAGCATGGCCTTTCATCGGGAATGCACCCTGATGGACAACAAGGAGCATTTGAAACCAAAAACCCTGAAACGCATGGAACATGTAGCATGTTTATATATTGTATAAACCTCAATCAATCACTTTAAATTGTAGTTAATTATAGTATATGAATTGAAATTTAAGTAAACTAAAATTATTACCATCTGAGTTCTGGGCATCTGACTCTAATGTAGTGTTTACAAATATGAATTTTGAATCAGCAAAGAACTTATTATTGAAACGATCCACTAGAGATTTAAGCTTGGAATTGAAAATCAATGCAGGGGCATTTTGCTCGTAAACGCAAGACCCATTTGTTCCATGAGTAAAGATGGCACTTGGTGTGCAGCCCAAAAGGCCTAACCCTACTAACACATATTTTCTAGCTCCTATGTCATGTAAAGCCTGTTATAAGTAATAAATGGCATTATTAAACCATCCTATTATAAGTTGTGTAACTCCAAATGATATGCTACTATTGTAATTTTTCAAATCATTTTGTGAAAACAAAAGTCAAACACAGCGAGTTTGAGTGGATACCAATAAATTTAAAGATAACTCTTCAATTAGAGCTTCTGCATACTGCTCGGGGCTATAAATGTTACTTGTTGGGTAGAATTGAGGACGAAAGTAATTGTTTATGTAATCATTACTGCCAATATTCACATAATACAAGCATTTGTTAAGGTATTCTTGAGCTTTGTTAGGACTTCCAAGTCGGCTAGCAATTTGAGAAACTATAACTTTGTGATTTTCTAACTGTAATCCCAAACTGATAACAAAACCCTGCACAGAAATAATGTTATTTTCGTGGGATATGTATGAGCAATGCAACAAAAATACTCAAGTCATCTACTAAAAACTAATAGAAGATAATGATGAACAATCAAGTAAATGAAAAGGCTCTTTGATCTATTTATACCGTAGTCATGCTTGTCTCGATACGAATTCCAGCCGCACCAGATGCATAGTTCACACCTTTAAGTATGTCTGAACCATTAATGTTTGCAAAGGGTGGAATGAATTTCTCAAAACCAAGAAGCTGAGCTGCAATGAAAAGAACTTCATAGTTTGAGCTGAATCAAAAGATTAATGTAACAAGAGAAAAGAATAATGAAAAACCCTTATTGGTTCAATCAGTATAGTTTACTCTTACAAAAAAAGAGAGAATCAGATTTCATAATCATAATATGGATAAGTTAAAAGAATGTTACTTATTATGTCAATTGAAGTTCGACCGTTGGTAAATCTTCCGGTTGGGCCCATCGGGAAGTCGATTCCATAAGGTTTGTAATTACATTTTGCAGAGGTAGGAAGGTTGTTATTGTTTCCACTATCAGATAAAGAATCTCCAAAGATAAAAAGACATGGCACTTGGGATTTTCCATTGACAAATTGTTGGAGATAGTTTGCAGACAAGATAAGAATAAGAACCATCAACCATGTTTTGATCTCACATGCCATCTAAGCAGAAAAACTAATGAAGCTACCAAATCCTTTGGGAGCAATAATATAATCAATACAATTATGTTATTCCTTTGTTAGAAATAGTATAATCAATATAATTATATTATTCCCTTTTGAGCAATAATACATTTGTATTATTCCTTTTGAGCATTAATATAATCATCAACACCTTGAAATGTGATGAGGATGAATTGGGTGTTATTAAGAAGATGGATAGAGTTTGAAAAGACTAATTCTCTAATTTTATATAGTAAGTGTAAGACAGAAACGGTATCAACATGTTGGTCCCATTGCTCAACTATTTTTCAGCTCATTCATCTCTGTGACTGAATAAGAGAATGCAAATAAGTTATCCACCATTATGCAAATAAGTTATTCATTTAATCATCTTAAAATCACTTGGTTGAAACTCTATCATTCAACTTTACATCAGATAGGCATTAAATTAAATTTTGAACTTTTTACAGCGTACCATGCCACTGTTCAATCAACTCACCAAGCCAACACTATCATTCTATCAATGTAATCTAATGAAATGACATCAGTGCTGGCTAAGGAGGCAAAAGAACAGTGTCATTACACCGGCTATTGAAACCTTCATGCATATGTACTTGTTGACATGTCACATATGTTCTAATATAGAACATGTTCGCATATGTTATGTTTCATTGTTAGCAATGTGGGACTAATTAAAAGACAATACTGAATATACTCTTTACTTTCACACTTCACGTGAATGTAATTGCAAATTCAACATAAAAGTCATCATAATAAAGAAATATATATAGATAGAATCACAAAGTGCACTATAAAAGCTAATTTCAATTTGAATTAATCACTTAAAACGTAAAAGAAACACACCTTAGCCAAATTAAGGGTGCCACTTTATATTCCTTCTTGAGCAATAATGTACTCACCATGAAATGTGATAAGAACAAATTCATATAGGCTCGGTGATTCTGTATAGTTCACACCTTTGAGTATGTTTGAACCATTAATGTTTGCAAATGGTGGCGTGAAGTTCTCAAAACCAAGAAGCTGAGCTTCAATGAAAAAAACTTTATAGTTTGAGCTGAATCAAAAGTTTAAGGTAAGAAGAGAAAAGAACAACGAAAAACACTTACTGGTTCAATCAATATAGTTTACTCTTACAAAAAAAATAGAGAATCAGAGTTCATAATATAGATAAGTTGAAAGAATTGTTACTTATTATGTCAATTGCAGTTCGGCCGTTGGTAAATGTTGGAACATGTGTGGAAATTGAGTAAAAAGACTAAACACAAATTCCCATGTTGGGTAGAACTGGTGTTGTGTGAATTGAAAAAAGTGGAAGTCCCACATCGGATGGAACACACACATTAGTAGTGTTTATATAGTGGGGGTGTACCTCTAATTAATGGGGGTACATAAGCACTAGAGAAAAAAATATATATTGATATATATTTTTATTATTTGGAAATGATAAATTAAATAATTAATTTAATCATTATGAGAAAGTGCTTTCTTAGTCCCCAAGTTTTGCTAAAATATTTTGGTACATAATATAATATATTTTTGTACTAAATTTAATATATTTTAGTACTCAATTAAGATATTTTTGTACTAGATCTAATATGTGAATTACTTAATCACAAAGTAATATGTTACTTGTTCCCAAAGTTTCTCATATTACTTGTTCTCAAAGTTTCTCACTTATTAGTTGTGAGTTTTCCCTATAAATAGAGAACTCACATAGTGCATTCCACACACCGAAAAGAATTTCATTGAGTTGTCGGGAATTCTTTTCTTCTCTTCTCCCCCTCCGACTTGTGTTAACAAGTTTCTTCTGCTTCTACTCCTTTCTGTCCCTTTCGGTTTCAAATAGAGCGGTTACGTACCGTATCGAGTGGCTTCAATCAATCGATTGAACCATATTTTAAGAGTGTTCTTAAGACCATAGTCCCTTTTTTCGGTTTAATGTCCCTTCGGAATTAAGAGTGGTCTTAAGTTCATAGTCCCTTTTGATAATATAAGTCCCTTCGGAATAAAGAGTACTATTAAGATCATAGTCCCTTTCGTAATAATAATGTCCCGTCGGAATTATGAATAATCTTAACAGTATATAAATTATTTAAATATTTTTCTATTTGAGGAGAAATGGTGGTATCACCATATTTTGAGTGGTCGTAGTACCATATTGAAAGTTTGGAGAACATAAAGGTTAGAATGGTGGAAACACCATATTTGAGTGGTCTTAGCACCATAATAGAATGTTAATAATACCATATTAAAGTGGTTTCAGTATTAAAGAGTGGTCTTAGTACCATATTTGAAGGTGTAATTCTCGAACGGTTTTCTACGGTGCAGTAGTTAACCGCACAGTTGTAGCTGGGCTTGTTTTATCCTGGAGGCGGCGTGGTTGATAGTCTACCTTGCACAATTTTGGGTAGTGCCACGAAACGTCTTAAAGAGAGCTACTTGGTCGTGACTCAACCTAGTAACAACTTCGGTAGATAATAGAATTTGGAAATCCAAATATAATAGTTTGGAAATCCAAAAACAACAATTTTAAGACGTTTCGATATGTTATGTCTACCGAAGAAGTTAATTATTGAGGTTCAATTGTCCCTAAATACATTAAGGATAAATCAAGCTATAGAAATACATCTTTCGACTGAAACGATGAAGTGCTTGTTGTATCAAACAACAACACTATGAAATTCACATGTCCCTTTTATTTGTAAAGTGTGGAGTTAATTGTGGATAGAAAATTGTCCCTCGACAGATCCGTACAGTTCGGTGTATTTTGCATAACATAATGCTAGTTAATCCTCTTTACTTGATAGAAGGATTAATTGTTCCTCTACTTGTTATTTATGCAATCAACACCACTTTGGTTATGGAATATAAATCGGTTTGCTTCATGGAGTAGTGACAGAATGGTATAATTATAATCGAAGTTAACTTATTGGATATATGGAGTGTATCGAGGAACATGAGGAAAATTTTACCATCCAGATGGTAATTGCTATTTGTAAATGAGAACATTGAAAAATCAAGGAATGGACCAAATTAAATAGATTTTTTGATGAACCGGAAATTATGCGAGAAATTTGTTCCAAATGTTTCGTATAAATTATGAAAGAATCTGAATTTCAGATTTCTACTGAATAAGACTGAGTTGACTCAGACTTAAAGAGAGACTTGTGTACCATGCATTCTTGTGGGAAAAGACTGCACTTTGATGGTATGTTAAAAATTAAATTCTCCTTCTATTTTATTAGCTGTGTGATTTTAATATTTGACATATCAAAATTGATCACGAACAAGTGTTTAATTTTAAACTTGAGTAACTTGGACTTAATTCCAACGTTATATGATTAGACAATTTTATTTATTGCAGTCAAGATATATGAACCAAAAGTTTATATAAATCAGAATTTAGAGAATATGAATCTCTAAACATAATAAATTATGATATGTGTGAATTTGATGACACATAAATTAGAAATGATAAAATGATGTTTTTATCATATTTATTGATGACTGTGAATTTTGGAAAATAAAATTGACATGCTTGAATGTTCAATTTTTATAACAAAAATTGAAATTAATAGAGTACCCAAGTCTAAGGACAAAAATTCTAATTAAGAAATTTTTGAAGAAAAGACAATCCAACTTGTCTTATTTTTGAACTTGGGATTGTCCGGACTATATTTGGCTTCAGGACCCCAAGAGAGTTAAACTCACTAGTAGAGCCTATGAATGTGTATTCATTAGGTACGTTATAAATAACGAAGCATATAGGTTTTAGGACCTAAATGTTAAAGTGATCATAGAATAAAAAGATGCTGATTTCTATGAAGTAAGTACCCCTGTAAATTAAAGAATAGTGGGGGCACTAGTGGGGGTAAACTAAATTCCCTTCTAAAAATTAAGAACTAGTGGGGGAACTATATTTGATCACATTCCAGTAATCAGAAATTGTTATGAAAACATCGTACGAGATGTTATAGAACCTTGAAGAGGTAAGAAAGCAAGAATTGCTAAAGAGTATGGACCTTATGGTTTATACATTGGAAGAAGATCCATTAAGCCTTAAAGAAGTTATATCTTCATTGGATGCTGAATTATGGCAAGAAACAATAAACGATGAAATGAATTTTCTAGAGTCTAACAAAACATGACACTTGGTTGACTTGTCTCATAGTTGCAAAACCAATCAGTTATATTTGGATTTTGGAAAAAGGAACTAAAACCTGATGATACGGTTGATGAATACAAGGCTTTCCTTGTAGTCAAAAGGTTTTAGACAAAGAGAAAAATATAGACTTCTTCGACATTCATTTACCTGTCACGAAAATCATATCCATAAGAGTACTAGTCCCTTTAGCCGCCGTTCATAACTCGATAGTACTCCAAATGGATGTGAAAGTTGCTTTTTTTATGGTGAATTAGAAGAAGAAATCTATATGAAACAACTTGAACGATTTGCGATTCATGGACAAGAAAACAAAGTCTGTAAGTTAGATAATTCTTTGTGAGGTCTAAAATAAACTCTTAAGGAAATGACATGAAAAATTTGGCATTCTAATGCTATCGAATGAGTATAAAGTGAATGAAAGTGACAAATGATATTTGCACGATCATATGTCTCTATAAAGACGACTTGCTCATATTTGATTTAAAGATTCATGTTATGAATTATGTGAAATCATTGTTTATCAACAACATTGATAAGAAAGACCTATACAAAGTTGAAGTAATTCTTGGTTTCAAGATTACTAGATCAGAAAAGAGAACTTTTTTGATAAATCTCACAAAGTTGAGAAGATCTTAAGGAAATGTAATTATTTGACCGTAAACTTGCAATCATATATTATGATCCAAGTATTAGAACACTTGAGATGGAGTTAGAAAAACAGAATATGTGAGCATCATTGACAGTACTTAGGTATGTCACTGAATGTATTAGACCCGACATTGCCGATGTTGTAAAACTCTTGTGCAAGTTTACTAGTAGACGAATGAGAAGCATTACCATGCTATAGAAAGAGTCATGAGGTGCCTTAAGAAGACTATGACTCAAGGATTACTTAATGAGGAGTAACCTATTGTACTTAAATGGTACAAGATTGAACATCCTTCAGATGAGTCTTAAAGCGACCAGTGACTGCACATTGAGCATCACTGTAAGAGTTGTTTGTTGAAACAAATGATATTGACTCAGTCCACTATGAAATGAATCTGAGATGAGAACACTAGAGAAAACTAACGAAGAAGCAAGTTGATAAGATGCTTGCTAGTTGAGAACCCTTAGAGGGTAAAACCGTTTCCAGAAGTGTTAATTTATTGTGATAGTCTGCAGCTATTACAAAAATTGAGAATCGTTAGAGACGATAATTAAGGCATGAACACATAAAGGATTAGAGAGCTAGCTACTCTCAAAAGGAACGGTTAAAGTAGATCATGTACGTACTGATAAAGAATTAGTCAATCCTTTGACGAAAGGAATTACTAAAAAGAAAGTCCTAAACACATCCAATAGGATGGGACTAATGCCCAAAGGTCACAAGTGATGGTAACCCAACCTACATGACTGGAGATCCCAAGAAATAGGTTCAATGGGTAATAACAAGTCACAAGTGATAGAACGTGCTATGTTAAAAGTAAGAAAGCATGATTCCTGCAGCGATAGAAGGATGAGATAATAGAAACTCTTAATGAGATCTATACTCTATTTGGAGTGGAGTACATAGCTACAGGAGTACTCTTGATAGACTCACCTATACGAAAGTGGAACTAGGGCCGGTTCCTATGGGATTCGGGGCAGAATACCTAGAGCGTTCGTTAAACCGGGATACACGTGCAAGGCCATAAACGCACGGGCTTTTAGAATACACCTTATGAAAAGGTTTGTGTGTGGGTTCTATGTCTGAGATAGAGTTCAATGCTGTAAGAAACTCTTGTTAATCAGAATTTTACTCGCTATGCAAAGGTTCAAGTTGTAGGCGACACCTTTGTTTACTAGCAAATCTTATGGAGACGTTTTTGACGTTACTTCTGAAACCATTTTTTAAATTCAAGTGGGGGATTGTTGGAACATGTGTGGAAATTGAGTAAAAAGACTAAACACAAATTCCCATGTTGGGTAGAACTAGTGTTGTGTGAATTGAAAAAAGTGGAAGTCCCACATCGGATGGAACACACACATTAGTAGTGTTTATATAGTGGGGGTGTACCTCTAATTAATGGGGGTACATAAGCACTAGAGAAAAAAATATATATTGATATATATTTTTATTATTTGGAAATGATAAATTAAATAATTAATTTAATCATTATGAGAAAATGTTTTCTTAGTCCCCAAGTTTTGCTAAAATATTTTGGTACATAATATAATATATTTTTGTACTAAATTTAATATATTTTAGTACTCAATTAAGATATTTTTGTATTAGATCTAATATGTGAATTACTTAATCACAAAGTAATATGTTACTTGTTCCCAAAGTTTCTCATATTACTTGTTCCCAAAGTTTCTCACTTATTAGTTGTAAGTTTTCCCTATAAATAGAGAACTCACATAGTGCATTCCACACACCGAAAAGAATTTCATTGAGTTGTCGGGAATTCTTTTCTTCTCTTCTCCCTCCGACTTGTGTTAACAAGTTTCTTCTGCTTCTACTCCTTTCTGTCCCTTTCGGTTTCAAATAGAGCGGTTACGTACCGTATCGAGTGGCTTCAATCAATCGATTGAACCATATTTTAAGAGTGTTCTTAAGACCATAGTCCCTTTTTTCGGTTTAATGTCCCTTCGGAATTAAGAGTGGTCTTAAGTTCATAGTCCCTTTTGATAATATAAGTCCCTTCGGAATAAAGAGTACTATTAAGATCATAGTCCCTTTCGTAATAATAATGTCCCGTCGGAATTATGAATGATCTTAACTGTATATAAATTATTTAAATATTTTTCTATTTGAGGAGAAATGGTGGTATCACCATATTTTGAGTGGTCGTAGTACCATATTGAAAGTTTGGAGAACATAAAGGTTAGAATGGTGGAAACACCATATTTGAGTGGTCTTAGCACCATAATAGAATGGTAATAATACCATATTAAAGTGGTTTCAGTATTAAAGAGTGGTCTTAGTACCATATTTGAAGGTGTAATTCTCGAACGGTTTTCTACGGTGCAGTAGTTAACCGCACAGTTGTAGCTGGGCTTGTTTTATCCTGGAGGCGGCGTGGTTGATAGTCTACCTTGCACAATTTTGGGTAGTGCCACGAAACGTCTTAAAGAGAGCGACTTGGTCGTGACTCAACCTAGTAACAACTTCGGTAGATAATAGAATTTGGAAATCCAAATACAATAGTTTGGAAATCCAAAAACAACAGTAAATCTTCCAGTTGGACCCATCGGAAAATCGATTCCGTAAGGTTTGTAATTACATTTTGCATAGGTAGAAAGATTGTTGTTGTTTCCACTATCAGATAAAGAATCTCCAAAGATGAATACACAAGGCACTTGGGATTTCCCATTGACACATTGTGGCAAACAATTTCCAGAGAAGAGAAGAATAGGCAACACCAATCATGACTTGATTATAGATTCCATCTCTAAGAATAAAATCTATTGAAGCTAATGAATCCAGTAATTAAGGATCCAACCAAGAACGAAATGAAGACATAAGTATTAATAATGGGACCATTCAAATAAGAAAAATGGTTTTTGGCAAGTTAATTAGATTATTCACTAAACATACTAATGCAATAGTAACTAATAACTTGTTATTAAATGCAATGTTAATAAACAAGTAGTTGGAATTAAGTGATTATTGCCTTTCAGTTAAGTTTAAACTCTTACTCAGAGACACTACCTTCATCTCTATCTTCCCATGGCATGCCATAAAACTATAAAAGCTAATTTCTTCAAATTGAATTAACAACTTAAATCATAAAATTTGATAAACTAAGAAAATCACCTTTGTCAAATTAAGGGTGCCACAAATTCCTTAGCAATGTAATATCCATCCATGAGATTTTTTTTAAGCAAGGGGTAGAATTGAAATCTTGCTATTCAAGATTTTTTTTTAAAAAAAGAAAAGTGACAAATATTCATTCCTTCTCCATTCTTCTACACTTTTCTCACTACACAAAATTTTCTCCTTCTCCCTCCACTCTCTAGCTACACGTCCTCACCCCCACTTCTTCCAATCCTCACAAATTAATCCAAACAAGAGTAAGCAATCCAACATGTCATGGTTCTAAGTTGATCCTTACCATGATTAAAATCTAATTCAAGCTTGATTTCTCCTACCTTTCTCCCTATAGTCAACCGAACTTCATTCTTCTTTTAAGGAAATTGGGAGTCTTGCAAGGATAGGGTGATTTAAGCTTTGTATGCAAGGGTAAGTGAAGTTGATGATAGTTTTCTATTTTGGTTGCTAAGATCAAAGTTTGAACTAAAAGCTCAAGTTGGGAAAGCTTATACTAGTAAGAGTTATTTTAAAGAAGGTGAGAATCCTAAATTTAAGCTTGAATTGAATTGTTAAGTATGAATTGTTGATTAAACTTTATGGGTATGTGATTTGTGTGTGAAAGATATGATTTCTATGATAATTTCATTTTAGAGTAGCTTGGTTCATGAAAGGAGATGATTAGTGAATTTTGTTTGATGATCATTGTTGATGGTTTATTGCTAATGTAAGTGAGATGAGTTGGTGATCAAAGTGGAGTATTATTGTTAAAGTGGTTGTACTTGAACCTTATGAAAATTGGGTAAAAGCTTCGTATGACATATTCGTAGTATGTTCGTGATATATCTTGTTGTGTAACCTGGAATAAAGTAATAATTAGATTTTTGGATTCCTCATTCAATTCCCTACAGTTTGGACATAAATTTCATGTGATTCTGATTAGTAATGAACTCGGAAAGTGCGTTTGAAGTTGGATAATTCTGCTGGAAAAAAAAAAAGCTTACGGGTTTTGTCATGATTTTTGCGAAATGAGTTAAATTGTGGATTTAGACTAGTTAGAAAGGGCAGAATTGAACGCCTATGATTAATAAGAGTTTTGATCGAAGTTTGGGATGAATTCGGAAAACGCAGAAGCCATAAGCTATAGTTAAGATGTTTCGGATAAAAGTGCTTACGGAGCACACCGGGAGCTTAATTAGGACTCAAGCAGCGCGGAGACTTCAGAAAGTGTTAAGGTGAATTCCTTTAGTTAGAAAACCCACCTTTGGGTAGTAAATTATATCATTAAATTGTTAATGTGTGATTATGATTTATTAGAATAAATTGGCATAATTGTAGTATGATTATTATGTCATATGATTGGTACATTTAAAATAGAATAAATATGAGATAGTAGAGTGATTATTTCTGAGTTAGGTATTCTTGATAGTGTATTTTAAAATCTCTTTTATGTTAATAAGTATGTTTATGCTAGTATAAATGTTGGAGGGAAATTCTATCAAGACAAATGAGGTATATAATTATAGAAATGATTTGAAAGAAAATTTGAAAAGCAGCCTATGAGTAAAATGCTCATAGTGAATTATAGAAAATCACAGAAAAATGGAAATGAGTAAAAAAAATTGAAATGAGTAACATGCACAGAGAAAAAGAAAGAAAAAAAAATATAATAAAATGAGAAAAACTCCGTTTGCTACAACGAGAGATAATGTAGCCTATGACGTACGGGTCATAGTAATGAATTTTTATCCGTTTGCTACAACGAGAGATAATGTAGCCTATGACGTACGGGTCATAGTAATGAATTTTTATCCGTTTGCTACAACGAGAGATAATGTAGCCTATGAGGTACGGCTCATAGTAACGAATGAAATGTATAATTAATGATATGAAATTTTAAGTCAAGAATTATTCGAATAATATTTGAAAGAGAGCAAAAATTCAATTATGGAACCAAGGAAAAATTCTAAGGTCTCTCCAACATGAATACTAACATAGCATACGCATATTAACATGAAAAATTATGTTTAGAATGAGTTAGCTACGAAGAAATATTTCATGGGCATTTTACCAATAGTTGGAAATGAGGAATTTTAGTTATGGAACTCCGGCTTAGTTAGCCGAAACTAGTTGTTATCGGAAAAGAATCAAAGACATACTCAAATAAGTATGTCAAAGTATAAGCTATACCAGAATACGATAGATCGGATATATGTTTATGATTAGTATTATGTTTATGATTGAAGTTATGAGTATAACTATATTTATTATATGATTTGTTCAGAGAATATTTATTTATTTTATAATTTTAATGTATCTGACGCCAAGTTTAACACACATGATAGATATCCTAGGTTATTTCTAGTAGGGGTGTTTCGTCCTTGATGGCCGACCCTTTTATTTATGTATATTCTAGTGTCAATTGATGTATCTGCAGCTATTTGGATGTCTAGGATGTTTTATTTTGAATTGTACAAGTAGTATGAAAATAAAGATGTTTTTGGAGATTCTGGCTGATATAACATTTTTAAAACAGGATTTACATCTTGGAAATGTTGAAAATACAGAGGAAACTCTATCAAAATTTCAGTGAATATTTTTTTGAAATGAAATTCAAATTGGAATTTTTATTTATTTATTACAGTTGTCAAGTTTAATAGGCTTGCCGGGCTAGAATGATCTAGTTCGTGCGCCGGTCACGATGATTGTTTTTGGGTCGTGACAAGCAAGCAATAATATAATCAGAAGTGCTATACAATGCGAAAAGAATAATCACCTCAAACTCAAAGCATCAATATCTGCTAGCTCCTTGAAATGTGATATGGAAGAATTGGAGGATATTAAGAAGATGCCTTTAAATGGAGCCCTCTAAAGGTGGAATTAGACTCTTTTCATTAGTTTTTTTTTTTAAGGAACTCTTTTCATTAGTTGTTTTTGGATCGGATACTAAACTTTTTAAAATAATGGATAAAGTTTGCAATAGACTACTCCTTTCGTCTCAAATTATGTGTCGTTTTGAAGAAAAAAAATTGTCACAAATTATATATTGCTTACAACATCAATAAAACATTAATGTTATTTTTTTTATTATATCATTAATTATATATTACTCTTTTTTTTAATTCTTTAATTTATCTTTTCCATATCATTTATTACAGATAATTCACTAAACCAATTCACTCCTATGTCACACGGTGGACGCCAATTGTTGTGAATTCGGACTCAAAATCACACCAATACAAACAATGATGTGTGGAACAAAGGAAAGTAGTAACCAATATCAAAGTAAACACAAGCAATAACAACAATAACAACACCTAGATCTAAACTAGGAATCAAAGTGAAAAACTCAAAACCACAAGCAAAAGATAAGGAGAGAAGAGAAACAAACACACCAAGAAATGTTTACCCAGTTCGGTCCAACTTGATCTGCTCTAGGGGAGAGATTGATCTCCCAATCCACTATCAATGAGTTCTTACAAAGAGATACAAATAAGTTACAACAAATTAGCTTCAACAAGCTCACAAAGAACAAACCTAATTTCTACCCATTTTCCCAATCTCACCAATGAACAAGACACTCAATGATTTTCACTCAACCAAGGTGTTTACAATGTTTCCCACCCCAAGAGAACCCTAATCAAAGACCCTCAACCCTAAAGTTACCTCCTTTGATTTCCCAAGTTTTCCTCTCTTGAAGCTCTCCTCAAAATCTGGACAGAAACACTTAAATAGTACCCTGCAACTGTAAAAATCGTGTCACGGTTGCCAAAATCGTGTCACGATTTCCCAAATCGTGTCACGTTTTGCCTCCAGGGCCAACCATGCATTCGACATCAGAAATTGTGACACGGTTGCCAAAACATGTCACGATTCTTCACAAACCCAAAGACTCAATTTTGAGTCACAATACAACAGTTTGCATTGTGCATAAATAGGCAATGATGATTAATGTATATGAAGAATATTTATAAAGTCTCTCATGTTTTCCTTTGGTACTCTCTAGTAGGGTAATGACTTAGTTTTAGAACTTAGTCTCTAGGTAGACATGTGCACTTGCATGGATCACGTAACATTTAATAATTATATAATTTTTTTTTTTAAGAATAGGAAAAGCAATTATGTTAATATTGTGAAATGTTTAAAAATGTTAAATAAAAATTATTAGCATTAATGTATTAATTATGTTTGAGAGAGGTTTTGATGGGTTTATATAATAATATTATTAAAGTTAAAAATATAGTAATTATAAGTTTTAATTTATCGTTCTCTAAAAAAAACTCTTTGTTGTTGTTAAGAAGTTGAAAATGATATACCTTTTTAATAAATAATTTTTTTTTGAAGGAATAAGTTTTTAATAAATAATTATTGTTTTTCAATAAAAATACTTTTAGTTACTTTAACATGTGCAATATTGCATATATTAGACAAACTTGAGAAGAAGAAGAAAAAAAATTCATTTACCCATATATTTTCCACCCCTCCCCTTCAAACTAAAAATTTCCAAACATAATGTAAAAAAATTTAAACTTTTTAACCATCCCAATGTCATTGACCCAACAAGACCAGAAACTACAGCCCTTGATGAATAAAAAAAGGTTTGTAGTTTCGATGCCTTGCTGGATCAATGTTGTTGGGATATCAACCAAACACCAAGCAACTACGTTAGTTGATGTTTCATATGCCATATTATATTATAGAGAACAAGTTCATATGTTATGTTTCTTTGCTAGCAATGTGGGACTAGAATGACCATATTTTTACTCTCTACTATCACACGTCATTTGGAACTTTTAACTATATTAGTACAATCTTTAATATTACGTTTGCTCACCAGTTTCTCATCACTGTTTTTTCAGTTCATTCATCACTTTGATTGAATAAGTTATCCACCATTTGTGCAAAGGTGTAGCATTTGTAGTAAACAGTTCACACTAGTTTAGTTAATTCATATATATGATCTTCATATTGAGTCCCATTGTCCCTAATTCTCCTTTAGAACCATTGTGGTTGCAGATTGTAGTCATCATTGTCCTCTATGGAATTGGAAGGCCTCTATTAACAATTTGTTGGATCTATCAATATGTTGTTCCAGCTCCTCTTTGACAACAACTTAAGAAAATTGAAAATATTGAGAGAATTGAGACACTGGGTAAATGTATGGCCAACGTATTTTCAGTTCCAAATCAAATAATTACTTTTGTCCTTATCAACATTTCAGATACACGCTTATATATAGTTATCGACTAACGTATCCATCAAAAATCAGATCAAACATAAGATGGTATAACCGATTAAACTTATTTCATTATTCAGTTTACAAGAATGCTACTTGATAAGAAAAGATTGTTTCAAATGTAGGTAGGAAAAGAAACAATTCATATAATATTGTAACAGCATATGAGTAGGGCTAATTTATATGAAAGCTATTTGGCTCAATGTGAATGAATGCATAATAACTTGAACCTATTTAACTAGAGGCACTAAGCTTTGATGTGATTACATTTATAGGCTCCAATTCCTTCATAGTTTCTTGTTCAGCAAGGTTCTTAATATCCATTGGATAAGTGAAGCCTAAATTATTATATGAATTATAAGACCTTATTGCAGTGACTAGGTTCCAAGCCTCAGTGGTATGGAATTCATCCCAAAACACATACTCTCCCCTATTATGGCATGGCCTTTCATCAGGAATACACCCTCCAATCAATCTTGTTTTGCAACAAGGAGCATTTGCAACCAAAAAACCTGAAATCAAACACAGTAAAATTGATTTTAATTATAGTATATGAATTGAAGTTTAAGTAAACTAAAATAATTACCATTTAAATTCTGGTAATCAGATTCGGATGTACTGTTTATAAATATGAATTTGGAATCAGCAGAGAACTTATTATTGAAATGATCCACTAGAGATTTAAGCTTGGAATTAAAAATGAATGCAAGGTCATTTTGCTCCTCAACACAAGACCCATCTGTCCCATGAGTAAAGATGGCACTTGGAGTGCAGCCCAATAGGCCTAACCCAGGTAACACATATTTTCTTGCTCCAATTTCATGTAAAGCCTGTTACATATACCAAATGCTTCTATTATAAACCATCAATAAATGTGAAAGCAAAAGTGAAACACAAAGTTCAAGTGGATACCTGTAAATTCAAAGATAACTCTTCAATTAGAGCTTCAGCATACTGCTGAGGGCTATAAATGTGGCTTGTTGGATATAATTGGGGAAGAAAATAATTGTTTATGTAATCATTACTACCAATATGCACATAATACAAGCATTTGTTAAGGTATTCTTGAGCTTTGTTAAGACTTCCAAGTCTGCTAGCAATTTGAGAAACTATAACTTTGTGATTTTTTAACTGTAATCCCAAACTGATGACAAAACCCTGTAACAATACAAATTTATTTAAAGATGAACAATCAAAGAAATGAAAAGGTTCTTTGATTTCTAATTTATTTAAACCTTAGCCATGCTTGTCTCAATACGAATTCCAGCTGCGCCAGATGCATAGTTCACACCTTTGAGTATGTCTGAGCCATTAATGTTTGCAAATGGTGGAATGAAGTTCTCAAAGCCAAGAAGCTGAGCTGCAATCAAAATAACTTCATAGTTTGAGATGAATCAAAAGTTTAAGGTAACAAGAGAAAAGAACAAAGAAAAACACTTCATGGTTCATAATATGGATAAGTTAAAAGGATGTTACTTATTATGTCAATTGAAGTTCGACCGTTGGTAAATCTTCCGGTTGGTCCCATCGGAAAGTCAATTCCATAAGGTTTATAGTTACATTTTGCAGAGGTAGGAAGGTTATTGTTGTTTCCACTATCAGATAAAGAGTCTCCAAAGATAAAAAGACAAGGCACTTGGGATTTTCCATTGACACATTGTTGCAAATAGCTTACAAACAAGATAAGAATAGGCAACACCAACCATGTCTTTATTATAGATTCCATATCTAAGTAGAAAATCTAATGAAGCTAGCCAATCCAGGAAATAATTAAGGAACCAACCGATAGCAAGATGAAGACATATTGGTTTTTGGCAAAGTTACATTACATTAAATACACATACTACTTCTAACCCACTTAGGTTGGTATGGTGGTATTGAGAATAGTCACCACTGTGCGGCGGTGAAAATTGTGGGTGAGTAGATTGTACCTCTATCCAAGGCAAGGTAAACATTCGGATTCTAAGAGAGTTTACAAAGATACTAACAAGATTTAAACTCATGACTTTCGTATCCAAAGCTTATCATTTTACCGGTAGAACTAGTCTTTAGAGTTGCAAATATCTTATTGCATACCATAAAGATATACTACCTCCGTCCCAATTTAATTGACACAATTTTGTTTTTCACACATATTAAGAAAAATGTATAAATAAAGGGGAAAGTGGAATATATTGTATTGGGAATTATAAAAGTAGTATTATTTAGTGTTATAGTGTATTGGGAATGATGAAAGTTGTATTGAAAATTGAAATGGGTCAGTTATTTTGGGACAATTTTTTTTTAGAAAATGGGTCAGTTATTCCAGGACGGAGGGAATAAAAGCTAATTATAAATTGAATCAATCACTTAAACCATAAAGTTAGATAAACTAAAAAACTCACCTTATCCAAATTAAAAACATGGATGGATTTGCAAAAAAGAAACTAATCTTCTATCTTTATCTTAAAAATGAAACGTTATCAACATGTATAATTGACAGTACTACAAAGATTACTATCATTGGTCCCATTTTTATGTTCTGTGGTGAATAATGAAAAAGGACTGTTTCAGTTGGGGTGGTAGCTGATAAATGTTGGTACCCACTATAATATTGGATTGAATTGAATGACAAGATTATGTTTATATATAAAAAAAATATTTTGCTGCAAAATATAAAGAATGATAAGATCAAAATGAAGAGGGCCAAAATTGTAATTGAATAGGCTATAAATTTTAGTATTCAACAACAACATTTCTAAAAAAAATTAAATTATAAAAAATTCAACAGTGGTGTTTATCATTTACATCACCTCGCAAAATGCATGGGGATATCATTTTCATCATATGTGGTGTGTGTATCTTTAACGTATCATTCTCTCTGTTTGCACAGCTGCATACTTTTGTCAAGAGAAATGATATTTGTACAACCATTTTGTGACAGCTTTTTATCAACTTTCTCTCTCATACTCACATTATTCTCTTATTCTCTCTCTTCCTTTTTCTTTCTCCACTGTTTTTGACCAATAAAAAGAGAGAAAAAAAGTTGTCACAAAAGTTGTATCAAATGGTTGTTCAAATATCATTACTCTTTTGTCAATTGACTACCACACATGCGCCCTTAAAAAAATTATTATAGTATCAAAACTTTTTTAATAAACCAAAATGAGATATATATTAACACTAAAATAGTAATTCTTCTAGTACAAAGTGTATTAGAAAGATCACTGGAAGTAGGGATGGGAATAGGTCAAGCCGGCTTACAGGGGCCTACAGCCTAGCCTACGATACGTCAGACCAGGCCAGACTTTTTTCTTAAATAAGGAAGGCCTGAACTTTTTTAGAAACCTATTTAACTTAAAAGGTCAGACCACAGACTATTAAAAAATCCTTTTAGGCCTATTAGGCCGGCCTACTTATGTAAATGTGAATAATATTATTGACTATTATATTATATACTCCACTTTGAATTAAATTATAAATTTGTCAACCTTTAAAGTAATTTAAGATTATTAATTTACATTACTTTTTCGCATATTTAAATGTATTATTATAAATTAGAATTCAAATATGATATAATATACAGTAAAGTTCTCTAAAACTTCATGTTAAATATCGAAAGAGAGTTTAATATCATTGATCTATTAGCTCGTTAGCCTATTTAACCTTGAATCACATTACTTATTTAAAGATGTTCATATGAAATAGGTTTTTAAACACGCTATCAGGCCTAATCAGGCTTTCATAAGGCTAGGCTCAATCATGAAAAGTAAGCCTATGACAGATCGCAGGCTAGACTTACGCCTTGCAAAGCCTATCTCGGTCTAGCCTATTCTCATCCCTAACCGGAAGTTTACAACAATACAAGCAATAACAAATGGCAAAATCAACCAATACCCAAAGGGATTTGCCACCACATATAATAGTAAAAAAAATAAAAAATTAGCATACTTAGCCTTCAGCCACTAAAGAGAGAGCAATTTTACTTTATCTAACAATTGCATAATAGACTTTTCTTTGAATTTAGATAGCCTATTATTTCTTTCTGTCCATAAAACACACATTGAAGCGAGCCAAATTAACTGTAAGAAATTACAGCGGGCATGATAACCTACTGTGGAATGAGAAAACTGAATAAAATGATCCATAATATGTTGTGGCCTTGTGGGTCGACCGAATAAATGCAGTACAAGACCGAACTAGCTGCCGGAGAGAACTGAATAATTCGCAGTGAAGGAATTAGTGTTAAGTTGATTCAACTTTACTGCACCCAACTCACACAATAATGTACTTCTTGAGAAATAATGTCGCATCTGACCAAATTATTCTTTGTTGGCAACCTAATGCGTAAAAGACGTCACGCATAAATAGACACCACAAATAGTATCTAAAACTGCATCTAAAGTATGACCCTCCTGATTTGTGAGCATCTGATAGACACCACGAATAGTGTAGCCATCTCCTGGTTTAGGAAGCCACCTCCATTCTTCTGAAATATTAACCTATAAAGAGACATCAAGTAATATAGCACTGCACTCCTCTACCGACCCTTCCTTCCATGCCAACAACGGACGCCGCCATTTCTAAGCTTCTCCCCCTTCACCCCACTCTAGGGAGAACATTTTAGCCACCGACTTCCCTTTAAAATCAGACAAAAGGTAAAGCCGACTAGATCTCTCACGCAAAGGAACCGCCCTTATCCACCTATCAGTCCAAAAAAGAGTATCAATATCCTTACCCACTTTCCTCCTCACGTTCTCATCAAACCAACTCTCCCCCTTTACTCCACGCCCATCACAGATTCGCTCCACCTCCCTTCACCAAGAAGAGCAATCTCAACCACCTTGATTCAAGCGCCCTCCCGCCACTCCATACTGAGCTGCCAACGACAGACTGTAGCATCCATAGTATCACAATTTATATTTAATTGAAGAAATTTTTTTTCTTTTGAGAATTGAAGAAATTAGGACATTTTTTTTATGAAGTTAAACTAACTCATCCAAATTGACATCGGAGATAATTGAATTTGAAACCTTGAGAGGAGCACACTCCAAACAACGACGAAGCCACATATAATTGAGGGTATGCAGCTGCATCCAATGAACTTTCAAAATTTGAATATGCTGCTCGATATTATTTCTATTTGAATCTTCTAAATTTTTAAGATTGCACCTGATCAAAAGATTTTAAACCTATAGACCAAGTTTCCCTCACCTCATATGAAAGATACGCGGCCACCTTTTATGTTAGCACAATGGTTTTTGGCAAAAAAAATTATGTTTTGAATGGAGCTAATTGGCTTTTATGTTTAGAATGTTGTTTAAAAAAAACTGTAAAAGAAAAAAATACTTATTCTTATGAAATTACTAGTTTAGAGACCCGGCGTTGCCCGGGTTAGATATTAAATAAGTTTTATAAGTTTGTGTGCACGAATACACGTGTCAGTATATTAGATTGAATTTATTTAAATTTACAATTATAATAATATCATAAAAATAAATATAAATATTTCAAAAAAAATTAAAAATAAATATAAATGATGAGATGAATGTCCAATGCAAGAATAAAAAGTGTAACAAAATCAATAATGAATTAGTCCAAGTGGTAATAGTTTTGGGTCCTTTAAACATGGACTATTACTTTCCCACCCTATTGCCTTTAATCCGGACAATTCTTATGTATAATCAGTCATCAGACTCTCTCACATTTCAACAGTTTTGAGTTTTCCTTTTAAAAACAACAAAAAAACTAAATAAAAAAATGCTAAAAACCTGTCAAATAAAATCATAAAAATATAAAAATAGTACCGGAAAATTCTAAAAATCAAATAAAACTAATCGAAATTATTTTGGATTTTTATGAGAATATGAAAAATTAATAAAAATGAAAAATGGGTCTAAACGATGGAATTTTGGATTTTGAGGGGCGGAGTCCCGTAAGAAGTTCCTTCTATGGGAGTCATGGTCCTTGAATTTTTTCTGATTTTCTGGGGATGTTTCGGAGCAATCCGATCAAGTAGCTCGAAAACCCGATTTTTGTTAAATAAAATATTGGTTTTTAAAAATAGAAAAAATAATAAAAATATTGAGAATGAAAGTGGAAGTGACATGTGGCATAAAAAACCTTACTTTATATATATACTATTGATTGATTGATTGATTGATTGATGTGTAGTTTGTTGAGATAAAAAATACTGAGTGCATAAGATCAAAAGTTTGTTGAGATATTTATGTTAAATAAAATAGAAAAAATAATAAAAATATTGAGAATGAATGTGGAAGTGACATGTGGCATAAAAAACCTTACTTTATATATATACTATTGATTGATTGATTGATTGATGTGTAGTTTGTTGAGATAAAAAATACTGAGTGGATAAGATCAAAAGTTTGTTGAGATATTTATGTTAAATAAAATAGAAAAAATAATAAAAATATTGAGAATGAATGTGGAAGTGACATGTGGCATAAAAAACCTTACTTTATATATATACTATTGATTGATTGATTGATTGATGTGTAGTTTGTTGAGATAAAAAATACTGAGTGCATAAGATCAAAAGTTTGTTGAGATATTTATGTTAAATAAAATAGAAAAAATAATAAAAATATTGAGAATGAATGTGGAAGTGACATGTGGCATAAAAAACCTTACTTTATATATATACTATTGATTGATTGATTGATTGATGTGTAGTTTGTTGAGATAAAAAATACTGAGTGCATAAGATCAAAAGTTTGTTGAGATATTTATGTTAAATAAAATAGAAAAAATAATAAAAATATTGAGAATGAATGTGGAAGTGACATCTTATTAATAAAAGGTCTTAAGTTGTCTTAAACAACTTTTTGGAGCCAAAAATTGAGGTTAATTATGTCATTTTAATATTGAAATCTCATTATTATTGTTATTTAATTATTTAATATTTAATATATATTTAAGTAATTGAATTGAACAAACTTTTGCTAAATTTAATATTGACATCTCATTATTATTATCATTTATTTAATATATATTTAAGCAATTGAACAAACTTTTGCTAAATTTGTGCAATAAACTACTAAATACGTTTTTTTTTTCTTCCATAATCTTAGTTTGTTTTTTTTTTCATAATCTTATTTTGTTTTTTGTTTGATGGACATCATAGTTTGTTTTCTATTTTCTCTATTTTTTTGGTAGTGCTATTTTCTCTATTTATTTGGCAATATAAACACCGACCCCCATATGTTTTTTTGTTTTTGTTAACTATGTTTTTCTAAACAAACTTTTGCTAAAAAAGATTTAAGCAATTGAACAAACTTTTGCTAAACTTTTGCTAAATTTGTGCCATAAACTACTAAATACGTTTTTTTTTCTTCCATAATCTTAGTTTGTTTTTTTTTTCTTTTTTTTTCTTTCATAATTTTATTTTGTTTTTCTTTCACATTACTATTTAATAATATATATTTAAGCAATTGAACAAACATTTGTTAAATTTGTGCCATAAACTACTAAATACGTTTTTTTTCTTCCATAATCTTAGTTTGTTTTTTTTGGTTTTTTTCTTTCATAATCTTATTTTGTTTTTTGTTTGATGGACATCATAGTTTGTTTTCTATTTTCTCTATTTTTTTGGTAGTGCTATTTTCTCTATTTATTTGGCAATATAAACACCGACCCCCATATGTTTTTTTTTGTTTTTGTTAACTATGTTTTTCTAAACAAACTTTTGCTAAATTTGTGCCATAAACTACTAAATACGTTTTTTTTTTCTTCCATAATCTTAGTTTGTTTTTTTTTCTTTTTTTTTTCTTTCATAATTTTATTTTGTTTTTCTTTCACATTACTATTTAATAATATATATTTAAGCAATTGAACAAACATTTGTTAAATTTGTGCCATAAACTACTAAATACGTTTTTTTTTTCTTCCATAATCTTAGTTTGTTTTTTTTGGTTTTTTTCTTTCGTAATCTTATTTTGTTTTTGTTTGATGGACATCATAGTTTGTTTTCTATTTTCTCTATTTTTTTGGTAGTGCTATTTTCTCTATCTATTTGGCAATATAAACACCGATCCCCATATGTTTTTTTGTTTTTGTTAACTATGTTTTTCTAAACAAACTTTTGCTAAAAAAAATTTAAGCAATTGAACAAACTTTTGCTAAATTTGTGCCATAAACTACTAAATACGTTTTTTTCCTTCCATACTCTTAGTTTGTTTTTTTTTTCTTTCATAATTTTATTTTGTTTTTCTTTCACATTACTATTTAATAATATATATTTAAGCAATTGAACAAACTTTTGTTTAATTTGTGCCATAAACTACTAAATACGTTTTTTCTTCCATAATCTTAGTTTGTTTTTTTTTCTTTCATAATCTTATTTGTTTTTTGTTTGATGACAAAGAGCAGATTGATGTAATTAAAGAAGCAGCTCAGTGGGGCACAGGTAGTTTTCTAAGGATCTTATTTACAACTTTATTGCTGTCAAATGAAATTCCAAGTCCAGATTATGTTTGGATAAATACCTGAAAGTATTTAAGTGATGACATTTTATATAGGCAACGAAGACACCTGAAAATTCCAGGTATATTCAATTCTCATTATTTCTTTTGCTTCATTGTTTATAATATTGAATTTTACTATTATCATATTTAACTTATGTTTTTACTCTATATAACAGATTTGGTTTTGACTGAAGATGAATTGAAAAATTTAACTTTGGTGGAGATAGAAAAATTGTTGCGGAGAAGGAACAAGAGTCTAATTTTTTTTGAAACCATGCCTCAAGTGAACATGCCTTTGAATCCTGAATCTTACAATCAACTTATTTCTAACGAGCTTAACTATAATCATCGTGATCTAATTCTGGAGCACAAAAAATTAACTTCCAGAATGACTGAAGAACAAAGGAGCATATACGACACAATCATGAGTTCTGTGGATGCGAACATCGGTGGTTTTTTTCTTCATTGATGGGTATGGCGGAACCGGTAAAACCTTCATTTGGAGAGCGATATCTGCAGCAATTAGATCCAGAGGAGAAATTGTTTTGACGATAGCATCAAATGGGATAGCAACATTACTTATTCCAGGTGGCAGGACAACACATTACTTATTCGAGAATTCGACTTGCCCTATCAAGCCAGAGGATCCTTTAGCGCAACTAATCGTTGAGTCAAAACTTATTATTTGGGATGAAGCTCTGATGCTTCATAGGCATTGCTTTGAAGCAGTTGATAAGACTTTTAGGGATATACTTCGTGACTCTAATCCTGGAAGTGCGGATATTCCTTTTGGAGGAAAAGTGGTTGTCTTGGGTGGTGATTTCAGGCAAATTCTTCCGGTCATTCCAAGAGCACCAAGACATGATGTTGTTGATGCTAGCATTAATTCATCGCGCCTTTGGAAACATTGGCGAGTCCTAAAATTGACCAAAAACATGAGGCTTCAAACTGGTTCTTCATGTTCTGATGTCAATGAACTCAAAGAGTTCGCTGACTGGATTTTAAATGTTGGAGATGGAAATATTAGAGACAACAATGATGGGGAAGCTAAAATTGAAATACCAGATGACATGTTGATCAAGAACTCAGGTGACCTAATTTCTTCAATTGTTAATAGCACATATCCATCACTTTTGGAGAATATGAGTGATATTTCATTTTTTCAAGATAGGGCAATTTTAGCACCTACCAATGATATTGATGATTCACTGAACAATTACATTTTATCGATGATTCCTGGTGAGAAAAAAACATACTTAAGTGCTGATAGTCCGTCTACACAGGATGAAAATATTAATGGTCCTGATCAGATTCTCACTCCAGAATTTTTGAACACCGTCAAATCTTCAGGTTTGCCAAACCATGAGTTAAATCTCCAGGTTGGAGTTCCAATTATGTTATTGAGAAATATTGATCAACCATTAGGATTATGCAATGGTACGCGCCTTATAATTATGCAAATGGGGAATTTCGTACTTGAGGCAAAGATAATATCAGGGAACAATATTGGACAAAAGGTATATATCCCAAGATTGACTTTGTCTCCATCTCCATCTGATACAAAACTTCCTTTCACGTTTCAACGTAAACAGTTTCCTATTATGGTCTCATTTGCGATGACTATCAATAAGAGCCAAGGACAATCTCTTAAAAATGTTGGAATATATCTTCCAAAACCCATATTTTCACACGGACAGTTATATGTTGCTCTTTCACGCGTTACTTCACGTGCTGGGTTGATGATGCTGATTTGCGATGACGAAGGACGTGTCTCCAACAAAACTAATAATGTTGTCTACAAAGAAGTCTTTCAGAATTTAAGATAGGTAATTTACACATATACATATTCGTATATATTTTTTATTTGTTTATTGTTGCGTGCATCTAGCTATGTTTTTCAAAACACTTTTATTTAAAATAATGCCTTTCTTCCGAACTATATATATATATGTGTGTGTGTGTGTGTGTGTGTGTGTGTGTGTGTGTGGGCGCACACGCGTGTGTAAAAAATAATATTTAGAATTTTGTTGTTGACAAAAAAGTCAAAACTTATCAACTAAATTTGTTTCACAAATTAACATTATGTTATGCATTTTTCTTATACTTTTTTATATGGTTATGTAATTTGTATTTCTCTTTATACCTTATGCCATTTAAAATAATCGTGTATAATCATACAAATTTATTTTATTTCATGCCAGGTTGATCATCATCTTTATGATGAATTTTTGATTTGGAATCAGCAAAAGTCATGGACACAAAACTGAGTTTTACCGATTCAATTGTTGAGAATTGATACGTCTTTATTATCCACAAATTTGTATATTATTACTCAAGACAAACTTATATTAGTAGTTGCATTTGGTTATTTTTATTTGTCTATCCAATGTGATAATGAGAATTCTAAATTACTTCAGGTTTTTATTGGTTTTATTTTGGACACGTTAATTCATGCTCACTTACAACTATTATTGTTTCATTTACGATTACCTTATTTATTAATTAATGTCATATCTAACCTCCCGTGCATCGCACGGGTCTAAATACTAGTGTGGCATAAAAAACCTTACTTTATATATATATATTATTGAAGTGTAAATTGCACTCAATTTAGTCTCTCTCCACATTTTATCTGTATCCAATAACCAACTGAAATTATTTTTTCGCGTGAAACTTATTAAAAGGAGAATTCAAAAAGTTATATCTTAGATTACTATGTTTTAGTTTTCTTAGCAAGGATGAATTGAGTTTTATTTTCTTCTTATGATTTAGGACGGAAGGAGTATGTCCTTCTCAATCTCTTATTCACTTTTTTTTCCTCTTCGTCTCAATAGACTATAACTACGATCACTTTGGATTAATAAAAAAAACTATGATCACTAACCGCTTATTATTTATGATATTCATCTTTCAAATTCTCGCTTTTATGTGATAAAGAATGAAATTTGTAATATATCAAAAAACATGGAAAATATAAAAAAAAAATGTAAACGCTTATTTAAAAGATTAGTTATTTAATTGGAAAAAATTGACAAATTTAAGAGTTAAAATAAATTATAAAATTAAAAGAAAAAAGAACTGCAAAAAACTTTAGTATCTCTAATGAAGTTGAAAAGTCAGAACTCTCTGTCTGAGTTCTGGCTACACTACGCTACTGACTTCAAGGTCTCAGACCAACACCACCAAACCAACCTAAGTGGATTTCTAAAATGACTATTAAAATGATACAGGGCGAGTATATAGTTCAAATATGACAAAAGAGAAAATACTAACATAACAACTAACACATTAACATTTTTCATTAAAAAAATTGTTATTTGAACAACTAAAAATTGGAAGAGAAAAAAATTTGTATTAAAATACATAATTTTTTAATAAAAATACATCATTTTTTCATGGAAATAAAATACATCATTATTTATAATTATTATTGTAACTTGGAAAGAGAAGATAAATAAAATAAAATAAAAAACTATGTGGTATGTGCATCATATCATATTCATATACGTGTTGAACAACTAAAGAATTGTCAATCTTTCAAAAAAAACTAAACATCTCTCAAATAAACAAGTTTAAACTTGCACATTCGCACGGTCCCATTAATCATGCATATAAACAAGTATTAGTATTTTTTTAAGGAACATTTTTTAAAAAAATATGAAAGATTTCTTTATTATCTATATTTGTTTACCCTCCAAACTCTGAGACTTAAATTCTCGAACAAAGTAAAATAAAAAAAAAAGTCAAACTTTTTAACCAACCTAATGTCATTGATCCAGACTTCGATCAACACTACCACTTTAATAAAAAAAAATTACAGTGTTAAGCAGCAGTTGGATCGGTGACATTGGGACAGCAACATACACCTTCATGCAAATACATAATTTGTTGATGATTCACATGCCATATTATATAGAACAAGTTCACATATGTTATGTTTCTTTGCCAGTAATGTGGGACTAGAAAGACCATATTTATACTCTCTACTACCATAAATCATTTCGTACTAGTAATAATATTAGTACTATCTTTAATATTACGTTTACAACAACTCAGACAGACAGTACAATTAAACTTGTTACATTTATTCCAGGTTACAATATTGCTTTTTGATAGGAAAAGATTGTTTCAAATGTCGGTAGGAAAAGAAACAATCCATATAATATTGTAACAGCATAGGAGTAGGGCCGATTTATTTAAAAGCTACTAAGCTCCATGTGAATGGATGCATACTAATAACTTGAACATATTTAAGCAGAGGCACTAAGCTGTGAAGTGAAATCCAATTCCATCTCGATTTCTTGTTCAACAAGGTGCTTAATATCCATTGGATAAGCGAACCCTGAATGATTAGATGAATCGTACGATGTTGTGGCAATGAGTAGGTTCCAAGCCTCGCCGGGATGGACTGCATCCCAAAACACATATTCCCTCCTATTGGAGCATGGCCTTTCATCACGAATACACAATCCAACCGAGCTTATTGGACAACAAGGAGCCATTGAAACCGAAAAACCTGAGATTCATTGAACATGCAGCTTGATTATATATTGTATAAACCTCAATCAATCACATTAAACTGTAATTAATTATAGTATGTAAATTGAAAATTGAAGTAAACTAAAATTATTACCATATGAATGCTCGGCAGTTGACTGTAATGTATTGTTTATTAAGATGAATTTGGAATCAGCAGAGAACTTATTATTGAAGTGATCTACTAAAGATTTAAGCTTGAAATCAAAAATGGATGCAATGTCATTTTGCTCCTCAACACAAGACCCATATGTCTCATGAGTAAGGATGGCACTTGGAGTGCAACCCAATAGGCCTAACCCAGGTAACACATATTTTCTTGCTCCAAGATCATGTAAAGCCTGTTACATATACCAAATGCTTCTATTATAAACCATCATATTCATAACTATTGTAATTATCAAAGTCATTTAGTGAAAACAAAAGTGAAACACAAAGTTCAAGTGGATACCTGTAAATTCAATGATAACTCTTCAATTAGAGATTCTGCATACTGCTCAGGGCTGTAAGTGTTACTTGTTAGGTAGAATTGGGGAAGAAAGTAATTATTTATGTAATCATTACTGCCTATATGCACATAATACAAGCATTTGTTAAGGTATTCAAAAGCTTTGTCAGGACGTCCAAGTCTGCTAGCAATTTGAGAAACTATAACTCTGTGATTTCTTAACTGCAATCCCAAGCTAATAGCATAACCCTGTATGGACATAATGTTATTTTTGCGGCATGTGTATGAGTAATGTAACAAAAATACTCTAATCATCTACTAAAAACTAATTTCAACCTTAGCCGAGTATGTCTCCATACGAATTCCAGCTCCGCCAGATGCATAGTTCACACCTTTGAGTATGTCTGAACCATTAATGTTTGCAAATGGTGGAATGAAGTTCTCAAAACCAAGAAGCTGAGCTGCAATCAAAAGAAGTTCATAGTTTGTTTAAGCTGAATCAAAAGTTTAAGGTAACAAGAGAAAAGAACAAAGAAAAACACTTAATGTTTCATAATATGGATAAGTTAAAAGAATGTTACTTATTATGTCAATTGTAGTTCGACCGTTGGTAAATCTTCCGGTTGGGCCCATCGGAAAGTCGATCCCGTAAGGATTGTAATTTGATCTTGGAGAGTTAGCAGGAAGGTTGTTGTTGTTTCCACCATCAGATAAAGAATCTCCAAAGATAAAAAGACAAGGCACTTGGGATTTTCCATTGACACATTGTTGCAAATAGCTTACAAACAAGATAAGAATAGGCAACACCAACCATGTCTTTATCATAGAATCCATCTCTAAGAGGAAAATATAATGAAGCTAACAAATCCAGGAAACAACTAAGGTACAAGATGAAGATATGTTGGTTTTTGGCAAGTTATACGTTACGTTAAATAGACATATGTACTACTCTTAAGAGGAGTGCAAACAACACTATCGTTTGAACACTCTCTCCAGCACTTACTCTTTTATTGGGTGAAGTCAATGAAGGACCTACACTTTGGAAATGGAACCCACATAAAGTGGTGGGACATACATTTATTTCACCCAATAAAAGAGCGAGTGCTCAAAAGAGAGTGTTGCTACCATTCCTCCTACTCCTAATATGCGACCATCTATCTATTTAAATTGATGATATTTAATGCAATGTTAACTATCAAGTGATTATTGACTTTGGGTTAAGGTTAAATTGATCGAAAATAGTACAAGTTTAAACCCTCGAATAATTTTTATTTAGACTTTATTTATCTATTGATAGAAGTCTCAATTATCATTAGGGATGGGAATATGTCAGGTCAGCCTACAGGGGCCTACGACAGGCCAGGCCAGACCAGGCTTTTTTCTTAGGGAAGGCCTAGGCTTTTTTAAAAGCCTATTTAGCTTAAAAGGCCAGGCCACAGGCTATTAGAAAAGCCTTTTAGGCCTATTACGCCGGCCTACTTATGTAAATGAGAATAATATTATTGATTATTATATTATATACTCTACTTTGAATTAAATTATAAATTTGTCAACCTTTAAAGTAATTTAAGGTTATTAGTTTACATTATTTTTTCGCATATTTAAATGTATTATTATAAATTAGAATTGAAATATGATATAATATATAGTAAAGTTCTCTAAAACTTCATGTTAAATATCGAAAGAGAGTTTAATATCATTGATCTGTTAGCTAGCTTGTCTATTTAACTTTGAATCACATTACTTATTTAATGATGTTCATATGAAATAGGCTTTTAAACAGGCTAGCAGGCCTAATCAGGCTTTCATTAGGCCAGACTCAGGCCTAAAAAGTAAGTCTATGATAGGCCGCAGGCCTTACAAAAATTTGACATGCCAAACTTAGGCCTTGCAAAGCCTAGCTCGGCCTAGCCTATTCCCATCTCTAATTATCATTATTTTTCTTTTAGAAACTAAGGTTAAAAACATGGATGGATTTGCAAATGTTAAGAGTCTCACATAGGATATGAGATGGTCTAACAATATATTTATAAGTGGGGGCAATCCTCACCTCACAAGCCGGTTTTGTGGAGTTGTATTAAGCCCAACCACGAATTCCAAGATGATATCAGAGCCTTTTCAAGATCCATTGGGCCACCTACTATCAAGTTTTCGCTGTCGGGTCACCCACCATTTATACCCATGAACCAAGTCTAATAATGTTGGTCGTGAGGGTATGTGTTAAGAGTCTCACCTCGGATAGGAGAGGACATAACAATGTGTTTATAAGTGGGGGCAATTCTCACTCACAAGCCATAAATTCTAAGATGGTATCAGAGCCTCTTCAAGATCTATTGGGCCATCTGCTATCAGGTTTTTCCTATCAGACCACCCACCATTTATACCCACGAACCAAGTCCAATAATGTTGGTCGTGAGGGAGTGTGTCAAGAGTCTCACGTCGGATAGGGGATGACTTAACAATGTATTAATAAGTGAGGGCAATTCTCACCTCACAAGTCAGTTTTGTAGAGTTGTGTTAGGCTCAACCACGATTTATAAAAGCAAACACTAATTTTCTAACTTTATCTTAAAATAAACGCTATCAACATGTTCAATTCACACTACTAGAAAAATTACTATCATTGGTCCCATTTTTATGTTTTGTGGTGAATATTGAAAAAGGACCGTTTCAGTTGGGGTGGTAGCTGGTAAATTGAATGAAGAAGAAGAACTTCAAATAATATAACTTTTTTTTATCAAACTTGAAATTTCTAGTAGAATGATAAGATTATGTTTATAAAAATAAAAATAATAATAATAATAATGATTTTGCTGTAAAAAATAAAAATGATAAGATTAAGATTTTGTTGAGATTTTTTTTATAAAAAAATTATCAGATCAAAATGAAGATGCCAAAATTATAATTGAATAAGCTATAAATTTTAGTATTCAACATTTCAGGGAAAAAAAAATTGCATGTGGTGTTTATCATTTACATCACCTCGCAAAAAGCATGGGGATGTCATTTTGGCTAAATTACGCGTGAAATCTTTTAAGTTATTTAATTATAATAAATTGATCATTTAAGTTTTTTTTTATCGTACCACTTAGGTTTTTATGTTAATTAATTGTAACAAGTTAATCATTTATGTATTTTTCGGAACACTTAGGTTCGTATATTATTTAGTTTTTTAGACTTCGAAATAACTTACATTTTTGAGATATAAAATCTCCCAAATTGTTACTGTTAAATTATTTAAAGACTTAACTAGTACGGAAAAAACTTAAAAGACCAATTTACTACTATTAAATAATTTAAAGGATTCAAATGGTACACAAAAAACTGAAAGACTAATTTATTATAACTGAATAATTTAAAAAACTTCTGGTATAATTTAGCCTGTTATTTAGTTAACGTATAATTTAGACTTCTACTATTGTTGATTAGTTAACGTAAGATTTTTTCTAGTCTCGCCCCTTAAAAATCTGCTTAAATTGAAAATTATCAAAATACCCTTAAATTAAAATTAAATTTCCTTGTAAGTGTTTTATGTAATAAAGATCGTGTTTCTCCTTTCTAAACTTATGTTGAATTAACGCAACATCAATAGTTCAATTCCACGGTTTTATGCATTGTATACTTTCTACTATTGTTGATTATTTATGATTTGTGATTAATTTGATTTTGTGTTCCATTTTAAAGTAGTGTAACCTCAATTCACTTAAATTTCCACAAACTTAGTTCACATAAGCTTCCGCAAACTGAGTTTACTTAAAACTTGACATTCCAAAAGTTTGTAATTTTAATAATGTAGACATATTTGAACACGTATGTGAACAAAATTCACTTCAATTTGCATATGAAGAAAAAAACAAAAACACACAAATTAATGTCTTAACCCTATAAATCACTAACATACTTGTAACTTTAATGGAATACATTATGATTAAATCATTCATTTTTTATTGAACTTGATTACATATTCATATTCATGGTGTTTGTGAGACCGAAGAGGCAAAAGTTTAGAATGAAAGATGCGATTTATTTTTTAAATAAATTATATGAACAAGGGCAATTTTGATATTACGATTAAATTTTAATTAAACTTCGCTATAAATTTTAATTAATTTCAATTGACACAACTAGAACGATTACTATCGTTGGTCCCATTTTTATGTTCTGTGGTGAATATTGAAAAGGGACTGTTTCCGTTGGGCAGACAGCTGATAAATTTTGGCACCTACTGCATTATTGGATTGAGTGGAGAACAAGAACTTCAAATAATATACTCCATCGGTTTCAAAATAAATGTCACTTTAATCAAAAAAAATTGTTTCAAAATGAATGTCACTTTACATTTCCAATACAACTTTAATTTTTTCTTCCAACTTTACCCTCTCCATCTTTTCTCTCACACAATTTTCAATGCAACTTTAATTTTGTCTTTTTTTATAAAGTAACGGCAGTTTAGTAAAAGCGTTATATCCAATGATTATTTTATTTCATTTCTTAATCTGTGTGTCAAAGCCTAAAGCGACACTCATTTTGAAACGGAGGGAGTAAAGTTTGTGATAAAAAAAAATTAATCTTTTTATAATGATAAGATTATGTTTATCACCTCTAAAAAAAAAAGATTAGGTTTATCAAAAAATTTGTGATTTTGTTGTAAAAAATAATGATTAGGTCTACAGAATTGTTTAGCTGTAAAAATTAAAGAAGGATAAGATTAGAATCTTATTGAGATTTTTTTTTTTTAAAACTTGGCTTACTGAGATTTTTTTTTTCAAAATGAAGAGACCAAAATTATAACTAATGAAGCCTAAATTCTAGATCCCTAAAAAAACCTAAATTTTACTAGTACTAGACCATCGACCCGTGCTAACGCACGGGTCATACGAAAGAACAAATATTACGCAAATATGAAAGTAAACATTTTACTTGAATCGAAAAAATAGTATAATTCAATTCATAAAATAAATTGCCAGAAACCTTTGTAATGTACCATATTAAATAATTTCCACGACATCGACCCTGTTACGGTAACATAACATATAAATTTAATGACATAGTTTATTGAAGAAAAGAAAATCCAACGTCTGTCAACATAAAAATAGTATCAATATGCAATAACAACAATACTACAAAACAAAGTGCTACACATTACGGAAAACTTCTATGTATACCACATTTGATGTCACATCAGTATCTTGGCCGTCCTCATCATTGATCAACATCTTCAAACCATCCCTTGAAGTAACCCTCGATATTGCGACATACAATTGTCCATGTGAAAAAACAGGAGACAGTAGGTAGACACCAACATTTTTCAAAGACTAAACCAAACACGGATTATTAAATGTCTGATTTATGCATATTGAAGGAATTCGATAACAAAGCAAACAACTACAGCATTCGAGCAAGCTAAACATCTTTGTCGTCCTTAGGCTCAATTTTGACACGAACAAATCTGGTAGGTTTTGTGGCCGCCGCCTGGCCAACTTCACCATCATCAACAACCACAGAGTCAATGCTATTATAGGACCTCTTAGCACCTATTTTGGTGGTTGGTGTGTCAACCACACATGTATTGATGCATGAGTCCTCAACCTCTGGTACATCCTGCAGACATTTGCGATAAACAATTTCATCAAAGTGTTACGGATTAAACCTTTACGGACTCACGAAAGATTAATGTAATAGTTACCATCTGAACATTTGAATTGTCTGGCGCAGCTCCATCCACACTAAGCGAGAAGAGATGTTATTGGGGGGGGGGGGGGAGATAGTCATCGAAAGCTGCTTGCAGATTCATCTTGTCAAGAAGGAAATGCATAGGGGGATCAAAAACGGGGTAGGGGATACTCTTATGAAACCTATCAGTCAATCGTATATCAAATTGCCCGTCACCCACAAAAACCAAGGTAATCCAGGCACCAAGACTGATTCCGTAAAAGTCACGAATTTCTTTCCATCCCTTTGTGAGGAAAAATCACTACTAAAAAAACAGCGTTTTCGGACGGAATTTTCGGACGGATACAATTTTGTCTGAATTTTTCGGACGGATTTGGGACGGTTTTAACGGAGCGAAATTTCCGTCCCAAATCCGTCCCAAAATCGTGTGAAAATTCCATGACATGTTCAAACAGGGTTTTTTCCAACGGATTTCGCACGAATTTATTTAAAAAAACAATTCCGTCCCAAAACCGTGTGAAATATTGAGACGGATTTCGGACGGCTAATATTTTTGAGGGTTTTAATTGGGAAAGTTTCATCTCCCGCATATCTCACAAAATTTCCCTCGCGTGTTCTGCTCTCATTACCCTAAAATTTCATCTCCCTCTCTCATAACCCTAAGACCAATTTTAAAATCATTTTCTCAGTGTGCTGCTCTTCAATCAACTTCTGGTGTCCTGCTCTTCAATCAATTTCTTCCAAAATCTTCTCAGGCTCGTCAATCAATTTCTCAAGCTCACCAAGGTTAGCTTCTCTTCTCTTCAGAGAATTCTCTGTATATTTTTTTAATTTCTCAGTGTTTTTATCAACAAATCAAGCATGTTACCATAAACTTGTATCTGATTCTTGGTTCAATTTTAGGGTTTATTTTGTTTTGCTTATTAGGGTTTTTAGTGTGCTTAACTACCTAGACATGGATTCATGTTTGCTGTTGAAAATAATTGTGGGTTTTGTGCTTAATTTTATTGTGCCTGCTTAATCACTTTCACGATTTCTTTGTTCAATTTCAAGTACTTGGATTTTTTTTTCTGTTTTGTTAAAGATTCAATTTTGTTTTCATCAATGGCCTTATTGCATACCCTTTTTGTTTTATTGGTATGACCCTTGGAGGTAGTTTAGACCAATAAAGACATTAATATTGGTGTTAGTAGCTTACCCTAAAATATTTGTCAAAATAAAGACCACTAAATGTATTAGGAAGCTAAAATAATAAAATAACTATTTGAAAGTTTGGCTCAAAAAGTTAGAAAGTTTTCTGTAGAAAGCTCTTGTCACAATATTTTCATTCATAAAACCACTATTTTGGGGGCAGCTGCCCGAATTGTGGTGTAGTGTACAAATAGCCCAACTGCACGGCAGTTTGTTTTAGCCTACAATTGGTTTAATTTGTTACTGGATTTTTGCTGTTGTCGCTGTTTTTTTTTCTGGTGTTGTGTTCAGCTCCTTTGTAGGACGGCTTAGGGAGTCTTTTCTTCCTAATTTTTGCTGGTATGCTTTGGCAGCCGCTGCTGTCTTGTATTGTTTTTGCTGGTATGCTTTTGCAAGAAGTAATATTCTAAATTAGTAAAGCAAGCCCCCTTTTAGTGTGTGTGTGTATTTCCAACCATTGAATAAGTATCATCATCTATGGCACATCTCTGGAAGAAAAAAAAATGCAAAACAATCATTAGTAATCTTAATTTCATTAGTACTTTGCATAGGTACATTTACTAGTAATTATTTTGAGGACCAAATATTTACCTTTACATCTGTGAGGTCTACATTGTGCTCTCTAAGAAAGCTTAAAAACTCTTTGAAGTTCTCTTCAGTTGGATTATTGTGTCCACTGTATGGCCAAATAGCCAGTTTCCTTTTAGAATGTTTACTTGTTAATGTCACAAATTATAAATTGTCCTGTTTCTTTGTAAAAATAATTGATTGCTAATTGGTCAGCACTAAGAATGAGAAAAGAAAAGAGAGCAAAAATGATAGATTGGCCATTGATCTAGTTTATATGGCTACTGGTTATGAGAGCAAAAAAGAAATTAGAAGATAATGGTTTACTTAAGTGTCTATTTTCATTAAAAAAAAAAGTTATGATAAAGGGACATAAAGGGACTGTTTTGGCACGGTCCAGCTGTGTTTCTGTGATGTTTTTCCTCCTGTTTTGGTGTTTAGCAGCTGCGTATCAGCAGTGTTTTCTGCTATTGTTGCAGCTTCCGTGTAGTTTTCCCTTATTTGTATTGTCCGCCTACCCGTTTAGCACGTCTTGTGCCTGGTGTGTTTCAATAATATACACCGATTAGAAAAAAAGTATATTTTATAGTCAGAAATTGATTCATATTATTTTTTCATTCTCAAATAATATGTTGCCTCTGCAAATTTGTTGTTGTTCTAAGTTCAAATTGATTCTGTAAATGATAGGGATGGATCGAAAAGTGAGTTTGTCGTGGTGCTTATGTTCTAATATTGCAAAAAGTTGCACTTAACAACGTAAATCATATTTGAACTCAAAAAATTGAGACCAACATTCAGTGTCTAGTACTCTGCCAAAAAGTGAGTTTCTTTACTTATCATTTGTACAAACCATAGCTACTACTGTGCCTCTCATGCTTTTCATGAATGTGAATTGATGAATATTGTACTTCAGGCAAATTAACATATGCCTAGTAAATGAAATAATAAATAGACCTTAATTTCTGAGCATTAGAAAGATAATGTACTATAGTCCTGGTTAATTAATATAGTAATTGATTATTTGTTGATAGTATTGCATGACTTCTGGATTTTCTGTGTATTTGTGTCATGTGACCCCATTAATTTGTGAACATATTGGAGAATGACACAGGAGGAGGTATTTCTTGATTTCCATATTAAAAGGGATAAGACATGGGTTGATAATAGAGCTGAGCAAGCCCATGTAAGTAATTCTGTAACATTACAGATTAAATTTATCTATGATTTAAGTTATAATAATAGAGCTGAGAAATGATAGCTTTTAATTTATCTATGATTTTACTAAAATTACATATTTATAATTGGTTGTTATTTAAATGATTAACAAAATTCAAAATTGTAGGGAAATTTTAAGAAGAGAAAAGCAGAGCTTTTGGAAATATATAAGTCTCAAAATCAAGAGGAAGAAGGATTGTCTTCTGAAACCCAGCATAATATGTCAGATGACTTGACTATTTGGAAGGAAGTAGCTCTCAAAGGTAAAAAAGGGAAATTATATGGTTTAGGTTCTATAGGAACAAATGGTACGAAGTATACTTTTTGAGGGCAGTTGTTGTCGCCCATGTCCCTGCTAGTTCACTTGAGCGTGTATATGTTTGTCTTGTGTTCGAGTATGTCATCTTTTGAACAAAGTGTTACTCAAATTTGTGTTACTTTACTTTTTTGTATTGACTAATGAACAATTTAGTCATGTTAGTTTGTAATATATTGTGCTAGAACATTGAATCTAGTTCGTATAATTTTATTTTAGACAATGAGGATTTTTTACCCTTGAATTATTATATTTATTTTTATTCGAATCTAGTATTGTACTATTGAATATAAATTTTAGGATTTGAATTTATCTCAAACACATTAAAAAACAAATCTATTTGTGGAAATTCTGTAAAAAAAAAGTTTATAATCTCGTCCGAAAAGCGTGGTAAATATTTTAAAGCAAATTAAATTATTAATTTTGCCAGAAAATCGTTGGAAGTTTTAAATGAATTCCGTCCGAATTTCGTAGGAAATTTTACCTTAATTCCATATGAAAACCGTTGGAAATTAAACTAATTCCGTCTGAAATCCGTAGGAAATTAAAATTAAGTCCGTTCGAAATGCGTCTGAAGTCTATTCCAATATCCCACGGGAAAACCGTGTGAAATCCGTCTGAAATATTTTTGGCACGGAATTTGGGACGGCATTATGATTTGCGACGCGGCTTTTTCGGACAACGCCCTATCCGTCCGAATTCCGTCCGAAAACACATTTCCGTCCGAACTCCGTGGGAAATTTCCGTAAATTCTGTCCCAAAACCGTCCGAAATTCTGTTCGAAAATGACCTTTTTTTAGTAGTGAATGCTCTGTTTACTCTGTCGATCAATACTTCAAACTTGATAAATAACTAACAAAAACATCACAAATGTTGATAAAATTGAAACAGTACAAACATTGATAAAATAGAATGCAAATAATTAAGAATAGATATATTTCGCAGCAAACACATACAACATCAATGCCATATTCAACGATATATGATCTGTATTTGAGTCTCAGCTTGTTGATTGCTTTGTCAAGATCAGAAACAGGGTTTTTCACCAAAGGACCTACAAAATATTGAAAGGGATTGAAAGAATGATTTATACTTTAAACCAGTGAAGAATAAGTGCAAGTAAGAGGAGAGGAAGTAATTCTGATGTGAAGGAGTCTCATGTTTGGTTACATTAGTAGTTTGTTTAAAAAAAAAAAAAGGGAATTAGCATATATACATACCGTAGAAAACAAATTACTATTGTTGATAGTATTGGAAATAAAAGAATTAAACAAATTGTAGTGACATTTTAGCATATATGTGTGAAACCCTTGTCTTATAATCTGCTTGTAATGTTTGTAACGGAAATTAAAATTAAAAATTAAAAATAGAAACCAGTATAAAATTAGGGCTAAAATAATCACCCATGTTAACTTTTATATATAAGAAGATATATAAGAAGAAAAGTTGTTTAAGATCAAGGAGAAAGAGTAAGAAGCAGATGTGGTTATATTTGAAAATAAGCATTAGGGTTAAAACAGTAAATCCAAGCATTAGGGTTTAAGTTAAAATTAGGGCTAAAATAATCACCCATGTTAACTTTTATATATAAGAAGATAAGAAGAGAAGTTGTTTAAGATCAAGGAGAAAGAGTAAAAAGCAGATAAGGTTATATTTGAAAATAAGCATTAGGGTTAAAACAGTAAATCCAAGCATTAGGGTTTAGCTTAAAATTAGGGCTAAAATAATCACCCATGTTAACTTTTATATATAAGAAGATATATAAGAATAGAAGTTGTTTAAGATCAAGGAGAAAGAGTAAGAAGCAGATAAGGTTATATTTGAAAATAAGCATTAGGGTTAAAACAGTAAATCTAAGCATTAGGGTTTATGTTAAAATTAGGGCTAAAATAATCACCTGTGTTAACTTTTATATATAAGAAGATAAGAAGAGAAGTTGTTTAAGATCAAGGAGAAAGAGTAAGAAGCATATAAGGTTATATTTAAAAATAAGCATTAGGGTTAAAACAGTAAATCCAAACATTAGGGTTTAGGGCTAAAATAATCATCCAGATTAACTTTTATATATAAGAAGATTCAACATTAATGAAAAAAAAATTGAATTAGATATCTATCTATGTGCTTGTGATGTATATCATTTTCATCACCTTGCAAAAAGCATGGGGATATCATTTTCATCATATGTGGTGTGTGTATGTCTAACGTCATCATTTCTCTATTTGTACAGCTGCATACTTTTGTCGATTGACTACCACACATGTGCCCTTAAAAATTTTATTTTAGTATCACAATTTATACTTAGTTGAAGAATTTTTTTTTCTTCTAAAAATTGAAGAAATTAGTAGTTAAGGTAAGATTTTTTATTGTCATGTCTCCTAAAAATATGGTTACGCTCTAAAATGATCAAAATACCCTTAAACTGAAATTAAATTCTTATGCAAGTGTTTTTTGTAATGAAAATCCGGTCCCCTTTTCTAAACTTAAGTTAAAAAATATGCAAGATCAAGAGTTCAATGCTATGGTTTTATGCAATTTTATACTCTCTGTTGTTTGATTATTTGTGATTAATTTACTTTTGTGTTCAATTTTAAGTAGGAAAATAGTGTTTATCGTTTTCTGCAAGTTTTGGTTTATTGGAAGTAGTGTAAACTCAATTCACTTAAGTTTTCACAACTCCGTTCACATAAACTTCTACAAACTTGATTTACATAAACATACACAAACTCAATCTACATAAAATTTGAGTTCATAAATGTTCGTAAACTTTAATTTAATGTAGGCATCCGTGAACTATATTCACTTCAATTTACAGACGAAGAAAAAAATAAAAAAGGCACAATTTAATGTCAGAAACCCTAGAAGTTCACTATCATACGTAATAGAGTTATACTAGAATATTAATTGGATTATTATGTTGTTAAAGTCATATTCAACCCTTTTTTTCAATTATAAAAAAAAAAAATCAAATTGAGTACAGAGAGAGAGAGACTCAAATCTATTAAAATGTATAACATTAGTACTACTAAGGATTATGACACCAATCCTAATTTATTATACTCATGAACATATGCTTGCTTATTGCTTATACATTGTTTTTGCTTATACATGATAAGTTGAACTTATTTATTTTTATGCAAACACGCTGAGCTTATTTAAAGGACACGTTGTGTCTTGACTTAATTTATGGAATATTGAGCAAGTTGTTTTATATCCATTGGATGGGTCGTCCCTGGAGCAGAAGAACTATCATACGATGTTAATGCAGTGAGAAAGTTCACAGCTGATGTGGGATGAAATCCATCATAAAAAACGTAAACATTTCTATTGGGGCATGGAGTTGAATCAGGAACGCAAATCCCATCTGACCTCACTGGACAACAAGGAGCACTTATATTCGTAAAACCTGAAATACAAAATATCATAGTTGCATAATTAATTGATTATAAAAATCTATATCATACATTATCAATTGTTTCATTACACCCTTCGATCCTAAGAGAAAGTTTTGTCAACAAAAATTGATGTATCTAATTCAAAAATTGGATCAAATAGTACTATTAACTTTTGCTGATATAACTTTTTCTTATTTATAAGATAGTAATGAGTATTAATCTAGAATATGCAATGAAAATAATTGAAATGCTTACCAAGTGATTCGTCTATGGAGCCAGCAGTACTATTTACAAAGATAGATTTAGAATTTGGATATCGGATATTTAATTGATCCACTAGAGATCTAAGTTTGAGACTAAATATTAATGATGCTGCATTCTGCTCTTCAACACATGATCCATCTGTCCCTCGAGTAGCAATTGAATGTGGAGTGCAACCTATAAGGCCAATTCCAACATGCACGAGTTTTCTTGCCCCAAAATCATACAAAGACTGTCCACAAAAAAATGCCATTCAAATCATTGTTGAAAAAAAATAATCATGTTACCCTATTACATTTTCAAACTTCACTCTCAGATTCTCATGCATTATACAAATGTTGTGGACGGTTTCTTGTTGAAGGACTAATTACATGAATGCTTCTTCAATGTCGGTCAAACAGTAAAAAATGTGGTCAAACATTCAAAAAGTGCATGAAACGGACCAACCTTGCTGACCGAGAAACCGGGGTATATTTTGAATATATAATCCGAAATCATTATCAGAATAGTTCAAATTATATAATCTGAAATGTGTTAAGACTGTGTAAAAACTTGTGTTATGGAGGGTTTGACACATTTCAGATTATATAGTTCGAATAAGACAAATACATGATTTTCTTATGGTTCACATTGCATCAATAATTTTTGTGGTCCATGACAAATATAATTTTTTTTTTGAGGGAAAATATAAAATTTTATAAATTGGTGTGTTTGGTTCATTTGCATACCATACCACAAAACCATGAACATTTATCCAAATGATATGATCGATAAGTTAATTTAGTTTACTACAACAGAGGTAAACCTAATATATTTAGGATCCATGATGATGTCACACTTATCCAATTTTTTTTTTTAAAGAAAGCCCCTTTACAAAACATAAAATTCTGATAATGCAATTTTCTGACATATTTTTGCTTTATCTTTTTTTTTTAAAATAGTAAAATTGATTTTTTTTTACGAGGAATCAACATATTTTTACTTTTGTTATGATGTGTGCGTGTTTCTTTTTTCTCGCACACTCATGATTTTTTTTATTTCTCTAATATATAAAAAGTCTCATTATTAAGTTTGTTTTAGAGCTTAAAATGTATTGGACCGACTTTGTCTAGTAGACTCCACCCCAATGATATTGTCCACCTCTGTTAGGTACTATATTATGTATATAATTTTAAATTTAGTAATATATTTAATGATACATGTCATTTTTTCTTATAATAAAAAGTTTATGCGAGTTAGACTCCGAAGGCTCATCAGATAAGGATAAGCCTCAAGGTTTAAAGGGTGGTTAGAAAAGTATCTACATATCAACCATAAAATTGGTAGCGGAAGTTGAACCCACGGTATTAAGAGCGAATCAATTCTTTAGCAACTGATGCAATTTAGCAATGATACACATCATTTTATGATTTTGCATCTAAAGTAATAATATAATGAACTAACACGTTTATATTTCTCTAACTGAATTATATTTAGTATACATGCAAATAACAAACACGTATATAAAAAGTTGAAAGATATATACCTTTATATAAGAAGAATACTGGCTAATAAGAACTTCAGCATATTGCTCGGTGTTATAGATGCGACTTGTTGGGTAAAATTGGGGCAAGTAGTAGTTGTTTATGTAATCGTTGCTGCCAATATTCACATAATACAAGCACTTATTTAGATAATTTATGGCATTTCGCAAACCTCTAAGTTTGATAACAATTCTGGCAAAGATGATTTTATGGTGTAATATTTGTAATCCCAAAGCGACATTAGCACCCTGCAAATATTGCATATATAGCACTATTTAGTCGCATTTACTATCACTAAAAATATGAATATATATAATATTTTTGAGGGAAATGAGTATATATAAAGTTGCCCGTGCTTGAGGAAGAATGGTTTTACGGTGTTAGGGAGAGGAAACAAGATTTTCATAAAAGTAGTAAAAAATAGAATGGGGTGAGAAAGATGGACACATGAGTTATTTAAGTCACCTTTTAATCTCAGACAATTATTTTGATCTAATAATTGTAAAATACACACACAATACCATATGTTTGGCGGTCTCCGAGCGGATTCCAGATGCACCAGATGCATAGTTTACACCACGAAGTATGTCGTCCGAGTCACTAATGTTTGCATATGGTGGGATGAATTTTGCAAATCCAAGCATTTCACCTACAACGGTAAAATGTTAGCTTATGTGAGTTCAACAAAACAAAAAGAATTAAGAAAAATACACACATTTGATGACATTAAGGGAACCAAATCCTCTCAATCCACTTTTATCTCAATTTTTCTCAATAATAAACCCTAGCCATTATATTAAATCTAAGTTTATATATATCAAAAACCATTTATTAAATGAAATACATCGGAACAAAACATCGTGTTATAGAGAGTTCCCACACGCAAAAAACTCATAATCATTAATGCCTCAAACACGTACATATGCCATGTCGTTTTTATCCCCGTGCTACCTATGTCTTCCGCATTCATTTTTGCTTCCACTTTTTTATTATTGATTTACAAAACTTACGTGAGAACGAAATGACAGTACAAGAATGCAAACCATGTAGATATTTGAGAAGGTATTTTATAAACTAACCTATAAAAATGACACTATGATGCAATTTGATTGAATGTATTTATTTTATATATATATATATATATATATATATATATATATATATATATATATATATAAAATATCCATCAATCTCTAAATAAAGCCCTTTTTAATTATTGTTTTTCCAAAAGGCCCCTTTACAAAATATAAAATGCCGATAATCCAGTTTTCAGACATATTTTTGTTAATCTTTTAGAATTCGTGATTTCATTTTATTTCTCTTACGTAAAAAGTCTCACATTTAAATTCAATGTAGACATCAAAAATGTGTTGGACCGATCTCGATTTTGAGAGATTGATATTCAAGGCCTCAATGTAGATATAGTTATTTACAGGGGTTGCATTTTCCTGAAGTAGTAAATTAATTAGGGTCTAGTTATACTTTATTTTTTACAAGTGGGTATAGTTGTACTTATAAGTTTACCAAAAGTATACTGCTACGATTCTGACCAACAATTTGAAAGGTCAAAATATTAGGCAATTTAGGGCATGTTCGTTATAGTTTCTTTTCGGAATATCAATTCTTTTAGATAATAACTATTATTTTAAAAAAAAATGTTTGTTGCACATATTTTTAAAAAATGACATTATTTCAAAAATAAATAAATAAAAAAATGACATATTCTACTATTTGTTTAAAGAAAAATATCTAAATTAACTTATTTTTTTCAGGGAAAAATATCTAAATTATTGACAATAAAAAACATTGTAACTTTAACACGTGATCACACCGTTGCAAGCAGTAAGTTTTCTATATAATAATTAGGCTAAAATATGGTATTGGTCCCTGCAAAATAGGCCAGTTTTGGTTTTAGTCCCTGCAAATTTTTTTTATAGTTTTTGGTCCCTGCAAAAATAGACCAGTTTTGGTTTTAGTCCCTGCAATTTTTTTTTATAGTTTTTGGTCCCTGCAAAAAATTTTGTTTTTGGAAATAGTCCCTGACCCCAGTTATGTGATGATTTGTCACTTTTATAAATTAAAAAATAATTATTGTATCTGTTTTATTATTATTTTTTAATTAAAAAATAATTATTGTTATATAAATTATAAAAAATAATATTCTTTTTATTAAGTAAACACATATGCCACATATGCACAAAAGTGACAAATCATCACATAATTGGGGTCAGGGACTATTTCCAAAAACAAAAATTTTTGCAGGGACCAAAAACTATAAAAAAAAATTTGCAGGGACTAAAACCAAAACTGGCCTATTTTTGCAAGGACCAAAAACTATAAAAAAAATTTGCAGGGACTAAAACCAAAACTGACCTATTTTTGCAGGGACCAAAATAAAAAAATTTGCAGGGACTAAAACCAAAACTGGCCCATTTTGCAGGGACCAATACCATATTTTAGCCTAATAATTATTAAGGGTAAATCTAATACGGATCTTTTAAAAATGGTCAAAAGGTGGACTCTTATCATTTTCAATGAAAAATAAATTGATAATAATAAAAAACAGGAGAACAGATATAATATTTTATTTCGATTTACTAAAAATAAGAAAATTCATATTTGGACCGGATCCATATTAGACGCCTCTAATAATATGAAAGATGTATAATTAAAACAACAAAGGCAATTTAAAATCTTGATATTGAACATACGATTAAAATCTCTAAAAGTACAAAAATAGATAGATTGTGATTATAATTGGTTTTAATAGTGCAGATAATAACATTACCAATTATGTCAATTGATGTTTTTCCATTCGTAAATCTTCCTGTTTCACCGGTTGGAAAGTCGATGCCATATGGCTTGTAATTAGATTTTGCATTGGTTAGAAGATTGTTGTTGTTTCCATTGTCCGACAAGGAGTCTCCAAATATAAACATGCAAGACACTTGAGGTGTTTGTGTTTGTCCGTGGACACAATGTTGCATGTAGCATGCAACCAAGAGAAAAAGATGCAAAACTAACCATATTTTAGTCTCACAAGCCATTTCTCTAAGAATAAAAATAATTATGCTATATATAATGAGAATGTATTATGATATAGTATATTTAAATGAGAAGTACGTAAATCATAAGATGGTTCATATGTATATATAGGGTATTCGTCACAAAATTGTCAAAAATAAGTATTAATGAAGGATATATCAATGACTGACGGGTTTGGCAAGTTTATATAATTTCTTAACTAATAAACACTAAAAAAAGTCCACAATTGTTTTCAATTTTGCACGTTTCGTAGACTCTTGAAAAAATAGTTTTGCACGTATGCTCATGGAATCTTTGAAAGAATTCTGGAAATTTGAAATTAATAAGTTACAATATTGCACGTGGTGAATTTGCTGTGAGTTATTTTAAATGGTGTGTCAAGATATATCCTTTTTAAGTACGAGTGGAAATAGACTAGATTGATCGGAACCTACGGCAAAAGTTATGGTGCATAAGCCATAACTTATGCACCATGCATAAGTTAATCACAACCATCAGATCAGGGACACGTGTTATAATCTTGTGCTTCAGATCTTTCCCATTGTTTTGCATCACAACCACTCCCTCTTCTCTCACACTGTACAGAACAAAAAAAACAAATGAACAAAAGAGATGAACCTTCATCTTCAATCTTTTTCTGGCACGGTGGCCGGCCACCCTAGGGTGGCGGCGCTAAGCTTCCAGCGATGCTCCCCGTTCAGTCGCTAACTGTCACTACCTCTTCCTCCCATCGCGTGACATCTATTAACAATGTCAAAATCATTGGATCGCCGATATACGACAACAGAGTTCTCTTTGTTTACGGAATCGATAGATTCTTGGATTTGGATCCTAGATTTCAGTACACTGGTCCTAATCAGAAACCTAATTCAAATTCCAATTCATCGTTTGAACAGGCACTGAAACCTAATTATCCTAGATTTGGATTTGGATCCTAGACCATCGTTGGCTCTTTCTTCGCGACGTGGTGCCTTGCAAGTTTATCTGGAACGACGTGGTGCAGAATAATACAGTGCAAGATAATGATAGTGTAGTTGTGGATCCTAATGTTTTCTCAGATGGAGATCGGAATCTTTTTGATCCTGGTGAATTTTGAAGTTAATTTCTGTAAGTTAGCTACACAGAACCAGTTAATTTCCCAATGTCATTTCAAGTGAAACTTTTAGTAATTTTCATAAGGCTTTAAACTTCACAATCTGATTATGAATCAGTGTCGATTTGGATTTACAATCTGAGTGTAATTGGGAAAGATGCATGTCTAATTCATGCGACTTGTTTAATTGACTGGAAAAGAAGTTAAACTAATAATGTTTTATGGAAGTTGGAACAAGTACTGGAAACCAGCAATTTGCATCTAACTTGACCAACGTTCTCTCTCTCTCTCTCTCTCTCTCTCTCTCTCTCTCTCTCTCTCTCTCTCTCTCTCTCTCTCTCTCTGTTTGCTTTTTTTAATTAATTCTTTTTTGAATCCGGATTTGATGAATTATTGAGAATGTTGTGATGAATTGTGTTGTTTATGATCAATCCGGTTCGGATCTGGTGTTAGCATTACTCACGGAAACCATTTTCACTGCAAAATGATTTTGGAGTCTAACTCACGGAAACCATTTTCAATGCAAGTACAACTCACGGAAACCATTTTCACTGCAAAATGGTTTTGGAGTACAACTCACAGAAACCATTCCCACAGCAAAATGGTTTTGAAACCAACTCACAGAAACCATAGCCATAGCAAAACCATTAGACAATTATTTTGGTTTCTCATAGAAGACTATCAAAACCATTAAACCATAATTATGGTTTCAGTAATAATTTCAGTGTATAACATCTTAATCATTATTCAAAACCATCTAACAATAATAATTTCATTAAAAACCATTACACAATTATCTTGGTTTCACATACATGATTATCAAAATCATTAAACCATAATTATGGTTTCAGTAATAATTTCAGTGTATAACATGTTAAACAACGTTCCAGTAAAGAAACTCATAATTCATACTCATTTCTCTCTCTAACTCATAAAAAGCTTATTCAAAACAGCTTATTTTGTGCAAAATAGCTGTTTTGCACAAATAAGTTGTTTTGTATAAATAAGTTGTTTTGGATAAGCTGTTTTGCACAAATAAGCTATTTTGTATAAATAAGTTGTTTCGAATAAGCTGTATTGTATAAATAAGCTGTTTTGAATAAGCTGTTTTGCACAAATAAGCTGTTTTGTATAAATAAGTTGTTTTGAATAAGCTGTTTTGCACAAATAAGCTATTTTGTATAAATAAGTTGTTTCGAATATTGCATAAATATGTTGTTTTGCATAAATAAGTTGTTTTGAATAAGTTGTTTTTTAAAATGAAATCGAAATAAGCTGTTTTGTATAAATAAGCTGTTTTGAATAAGCTGTTTTGCACAAATAAGCTGTTTTGTATAAATAAGTTGTTTTGAATAAGCTGTTTTGCACAAATAAGATATTTTGTATAAATAAGTTGTTTCGAATAAGCTGTTTTGCATAAATAAGTTGTTTTGAATAAGTTGTTTTGCATAAATATGTTGTTTTGCATAAATAAGTTGTTTTGAATAAGTTGTTTTTTAAAATGAAATCGGAATAAGTTGTTTTGTATAAATAAGCTGTTTTGCACAAATAAGCTGTTTTGTATAAATAAGTTGTTTTGAATAAGTTGTTTTGCACAAATAAGCTATTTTGTATAAATAAGTTGTTTCGAATAAGCTGTTTTGCATAAATAAGCTGTTTTGAATAAGTTGTTTTGCATAAATATGTTGTTTTGAATAAGTTGTTTTTCAAAATGAAACCAAAATAAGTTGTTTTGTATAGATAAGCTGTTTTGAATAAGTTGTTTTGAACAAATAAGTTGTTTTGCATAAATAAGCTGTTTTGAATAAACGGTTTTAAAAAAGTGATACTAATAAGTTGGGTGTAGAAAGCGGTTTTAAAAAATTATAATATGGGGCTTTATTAGGCCCACAAATAAATAGATTTTATAGTGGGCTTGGCCCCAAATAATTTTTTTCACTTGGGGTGTAGAAAGCAATTATGTTGGATGTAGAAAGCAATTATGCATGGTGCATAACTTATGCACCATAATCACACCCGGAACCTGCCCTAGCATACGCTAAGACAAATAAGTTTTTATTTTTAAATGAAGAATAATTCAACTTTTTCAGAAGTCTGTTTAACTAAAAAAAGATTATACTACAAGTCAGGGCCGTTCTTTGGGGAGTGCAAAGAGCTCAACCGATCTGGGCCTCCTAAAGTGATGAGCCTCAAGAAAAAAATTATTGCTCAATATCCCCACCCCCACTCAAAAAAGAAAAATAAACATGTTTCATGTTTCAATTTCTAAGTAAAAAATCATGTTCCATGTTTCTATTTCTAAGTTAAAAAACACGTCTTTAGTAAAAATAATTGCTAATTTTGAATTTGGTGGCTAATAATCATTATACGAGTGTTATTTTCAATTTAAATAGAAGATTAATCTTTTAAAAAATTTGTGGTTTTTTTTATTAGGGACCTATTTTTACTATAGAGCCGAGCCTCCAGTTTCATAGGGACGGCCCTGCTACAAGTAAATGCGAGGAATATTTTTTATTACTATTATTTGTATTTTGTATCACATGTACATTTGTATGTATGATACGTTGGCAATTGAACAAGTAGAGTCAGTAAAAAAAAAGGCTGAGGAAACCTTGAAGGCGACATTTATAGGAAGGTCTAATTTCTTAAATCCAAAGTATCAAGTTTTTGTTGAGTATTAAAATTTAAAGTCACCATGAAAAAGACTCTTCAATTCATATGATATATGGCTGGCCTCTCTACATGTATATCAGTCTGAAGTTATTTGGATCCGCGTCATTGAAATAGATGATGATTAGCCTGTATAATAGAATTGACGTGCATTTGGTTGATAATAATTAGATATATAATATTCTGTATATATTAAAATTGATTTTTTTTATAATAGTGACTAAAATATTTTTTAAAAAAAAATAGTGACTAGAGGTTGTATTTTTTTATTTTTTTGAGGTCGACTTTGGATTTTTCTATTTTTAGAATCAGCCTTATTTCTATTGACATGCAGGGTTTACAATTTATTTTTGTTTGACTTGTTATTTCTGCTTTTGTTGAAGTAACTAATTTATTCTAAATGTTTTTATGTCGAACCAAATTCTTTTGTAACTTTACTTCATTATGTTACTCGAGGTAAATGATGTCACAAAACTTTACCTACTTAATGTTTAAAGGTGCATTGAATTTTCGGAAGGTATTTATAAAATTAGGTGAAAAACGTGTTAAATTCCTAACTTTTCTTATGAGGATTGGAAAAATTCAAATACTTTTATTAATTTCCTAACTTTTCTTATGATATTACTTTTGACATTCATTCCCTAAAAAAATAATTTTGACATTCGTAAATGGAAACCTTTATTTAATCCCAACGAGAGCGAGAACCAAATATTATAGACGGTTGAGTCTCATTTCAATCATCATACGATCACCTATAAATGTTTTAGTTGTTAAGTTTGGTTGAGTGTCATGGACCAACCGATAAACTCAGTGGAACAAAGAGAATTCTATCTTCAAATTATGTAAATTCAGTATAACAAAGATAATTCTCTCGTCAAGTTATACAAAACTCATGTGTAATCGATGTTTTAATCTTTCAAAACTAAGGGAATACAATAAACAGAGATATTTCGGTTTGAATTGACCCAAAAGTTCTCTTCTAAAGACGCCATAATTAAATCCAAATTTCAAATTTTAATAAAAGAAAATTATTCTAATTCCAAATTAAATTTAAAATCAAATCAATATTAACAAATTAATTATAGACTAATCATAATTCAATTTTAAATTAAAAATATAATATTTAAAATAAAGACAACATTAATAAATAATAAAATTGCGTCCAGTACTTCAAGCTTATTTCTTAAAAAAATACTTCAAGTTTACGTTGTTTCATAATGAATCCCGATTGTGGTAATTCAATCATGAAATATAAAAGTATAGGTATTTTTCTTATTTTTTCAATGTCATAGATCAGATAACTACAACATCAACATGGAAAAATTACACAATGACTCACTTTTTTCTCTTGGGTCCCAAAGGGAGAAGATTCTCTCTCGGAAGGAAATCTTCACCCCTTTGGGTACTGGATCCTCTCCGGTGACAGGAGGATCTAGCGTAATCCTAACCATTGAATAATAAATACACAGGAACAATTAAATGTTAAAATTAAGAGAGATAATATATTTAATGGTTTGAATACATTTAATTGCTTCTATGCATTTATTATTCAATGATTAGAATTACACTGCACCCTCTAATCACCGGAGAGGATCGAGTTCCACTCCAAAGGAACTTCACAAAAACCACAATTACTCAGAGATAAATGCTCCACAACCAAAATCGTAAACTCCAAAACACAATCCAGGAACTACTGGGCAATCTTGAGAAACCAGAAAACTAAAACGGCACATGACCAGAACACTCGCAAAAAGGGTGCAACCATCTAGGAAGGACCTTCACCATTGATCTCACCTGCCAAGCCAAAATATGCCAAAACCAATTTAAATAAACCAGAATGTCAGAAGTACACCCCCAGCAGCTAAAATATTTGAGCTTGTTTATACTAATGGATTAAGGGCTTCATTGAACTTTTTAAAATAGACTCTTATGATACGATCTGTAATGGGATCTTAGATTATATCATTATTGATTCTTAAAATTTTCACTCGAATATCATTAAAAATATAGTAATTAAAATAAAAGACAATATTAATAAATAATAAAATTGGGTCAAATTGCCACTTGTGTTTTTCTCAATGGATTACTACTGAGTAGCTTGATTTAATCTTGTTTGTACTAATGGATTTTTTGGTGGTGCCATCATGTATAATCTTACAACACTCATGTGATTAAAGAAGGTGAAGCCGTGAAGGTGATCGATGGTCAATCAAACTGTCCAATGTCATTGCGGAGCCATACATCCATAAGACTACATTGTAGGTCCAATGAAAAGTTGAAAAAGTCAACGGTGTTAGAGATGTATCAGCCCAACAATGTCATTGAGACAGCTATATATAACCAATTCACATCTTTGTGGAAATGAACTTGTTAAATTTAAACATGTCATGTTATTATATAGAAGAACTTCACATATGCCATGCTTCTATACTAGCAATGTGGGACTAAAAGAATATGTTTTTTTTTTTAAGGAACTAAAAGACTATGTTTATACTCTCACTTTCACACCTTACTGCATCTTTGTGGAAATGCACTTGGCAGGGCCGGCCAAAAACTTAGAGGGGGCCTAAAACTTGGAAAAAACGAAAAAAAAACTTGTACCTACGGCCAAAATCCGTCACTAAATGTCCTTTTTCCGTAGGTAAAAGTCTAAAAGACAGCAATTTTGCTGTCAATTATGCATTATCCATAGGTAAATGCCTATTTGTCTGTGGGTAAAAGTCTTTAGATTTTTTTCAGTTATTTTTAAATGAAAAATTGTCAAGATTATAACGGGGCCTCCGAATTGTCGGGGACGGCCCTGGCACTTGGTGTTCTATGATCGAATTGTACTGTGGCTCCTAGTATTTCAAAGAATTGATGTCTGTCCACCATCCTTAAAAGATTAATAAGATCAAATAATTAAGATTATGTTCAGACAACTACCTATCTCTATATTCCTTGCTGCATTCTTCAAAGTGGATAAAGCCACTTTTCCTCTAAGGGAACAAAATGTATGTCAAATGTATTAAATTTAAACATCTAGATAACAAAGGATCAAAATGTCTAACGTTAAATTTTGTCAAATGATATAAAAGGTCATTCATATAGTAGAGGTGTCCCTGTGGATTAATGCCCTTATTTTCCAATGTAGTAGATTTTTTTTTTAAGGAAGTAGATTCGTATTTATCGACCTGAAATTACAAGTGACATATGAATACTTAAATTGATACACAATCGGATCACTCGTATATCATTAAAAAAATTAGTGATTAACATAAAAACAACATTAATAAATAATAAAATTGTGTCCAATGCTTCAAGCTTGTTTACCTAAAAAAAAAAATTCACGCTTACTTTTTTTTTCATGATAGATGCCGGTCAGTCTTATTCATGATATTTTACGGGTCTTAGATAAAGCGTGAGAAAAGAACTTCACTACATAAGGATATTACATACGTCATAAATTTTGGGTGCTTTCTTTTTCCACTTTATTAACTTCTCGCGCCATGTGGATTTTATATTCCAAACAACTAAAACACCCTCCAAAGCACGTTAAAACACCCTCCAAAGCACGTTAAAACACCCTATATTTTTCGTACATTATAATTGGAATAAGATGCGCAGGAAGAGACATCATCCTATTATTATATTATTAATTAAAAAAAATATCAAAAATAAAGGAGGGGGGGAGGGGTATGATCTTGCATTATCAAATTAATATTCGCAATCATCATTTCAATCAATCTAAGAAAATTGTCATTAATATCTTGATATAATAATTTTTCTTTGGATACTCTAAAGGTTAGAAACACATTTCACAACTTAAAATATTATATGTAAAACTTATCTCGAGCGCTCTCTTTCATTATTTCTTCTTGCAAGTTTTCATCAATTGTCTGATTTTTATTCAATCTTTGTCTCAATTCATTCCAAATATTCATATTAGTTATCATTATTCCATGTATTTAATACTAAGGCATGCTTGATTTTCTTCGGCACTAGTTTCATGCTGTCCGAGACTTTTGCCTATATGCTTCCAATCACTTAAGCCCCACTTACTAGCAAACTCAAGTTACTAGAAGTAGAAGATTTAAACAATTTACTATAATAAGAACATACTTTGTGAACATATTTGCAATAAATTAACCATTTTCAGTCACTAATCTCACCATTGCATAATTTTCTTGAATAATTTTCATATGAGAAATTTCCTTTTCAACTAGAATATCCTTTGATTTGTTATTAAGATTCTCCAAATTTCTTGAATCATAAACATCAAAATGAGAAATTTCTTGTTCATAATCATGACCAAAATTTTCAATATTAGATACATTTGGCACATTATTAGGAACATGCACAATGTGTGCCCAAAAATATTTAATATGGGGGTTTATATAGCAATCCTTGTTTTATAGAAGGATATATATATATATATATATATATATATATATATATATATATATATATATATATATATATTAAATTGCATCAAGTCGTCCCAAACATTAACATACTTCAACCTAACCCTTCACCCTGTTTTATTTAGGGTAAAATATGCTTTTCGTCCCTGTAATTATAGGCCATTTGAATTTTCGTCCCTGAGCTTACTAATCCTCCCATTTCGTCCCTGTAAAAGTTAATCACTTGAAATTTCGTCCCTCGCCCCTTTTAATCACTGCCACGTCAGCAAATTACCAAAATAGCATGGGAAATGACGAAAATACCCCTGACTTATTTTTTTTTTCCTTAAAAAAAATTTCAAAATTTTGAAAATTCTTTTTTTAAATTAAAAAAATCTGAAAAAATAATTAAAAATCATAAAAAATTTCGGAAAAAAAATGTTAAAATTAAAACTGAAAAAACTGAAATTTTTCGGAGAAAAAATCGTAAAAAAAAATTCGGGAAAAAACTGGGAAAAAAATTTTTGTCAAAATTATTTTTTTAAATTAAAATATCTGAAAAAATAATTAAAAAACATAAAAAATTTCGGAAAAAAAATGTTAAAATTAAAACTGAAATTTTTCGGAGAAAAAATCGTAAAAAAAAATCTGGGAAAAAGCTGGAAAAAAAATTTTGAAGGAAAAAAAACAAAAAAAAATAAGTCAGGGGTATTTTCGTCATTTCCCATTCCATTTTGGTAATTTACTGACGTGGCAGTGATTAAAAGGGGCGAGGGACGAAATTTCAAGTGATTAACTTTTACAGGGACGAAATGGGAGGATTAGTAAGCTCAGGGACGAAAATTCAAATGGCCTATAATTACAGGGACGAAAAGCATATTTTACCCTTTTATTTATAACACGACAGTTAATGATTGGGCCCCTCTTGATACGCCTAGCTATATATCCCTCTACAAACAAGGCATACTATATACACCCCCAATACAAAAATTGGGCCCCTACAAACTTGGGCCCTAGGTCGTTGCACCTCCAGCATATGCACAGGGTCGGGTCTGACGCCGATTGTGGTAATTAAATCATTAAATAAAAAATGTGTATCCTTTTCTTAATTATCCCATGTCGCAAAGATCACCTCAATCAAACAATTACAACTTAATGGATTTCCACTAAATAGCTTGATTTGCGCTTGTTTGTACTAACGGATTAAGGGGTTCACTGAACCTCTTCGAGTAAACTCTTATGACATGTTCTATAATGAGATAATATATACATCCTTATGGATTCTTAAATAATTCAATTAGACCATCCACAATGGTGGATGCTTAACTTATTTAGCACAGGGCCGGCCTTACGCGTAGGCCAGAGGTGAGACGGCCTAGGGCCCATGCCGTTAGAGGGCCCTAAATAAAATTTAATTGAGGGGGCGTATCTAGAAATATTTGATTTATGGGGGGTTCATATAGCAAAAAGCCCCAGAATATTGATATGATGAAGGGAGGGGCTAAAATCTGTTAATGTTTTAGGCCCTTTAGATCAATTTGCTATATATACTCTTGTATAACACAAAAATTTCTATATGCACCCTCCCTATAAAAAAATTTATTTTTCTTAATAATGTGCCTAACAAATATTAAAAATATTGGTGATATTTATTATCCAAGAAATTGAAATAATTTTCATAACAAAACAAATTATATTTTAGTTGAAAATGAGACTACAAAATTAATCTTAATCTTGTTTATCTAAGGTTCAAAAAAAAAAAATTATATCAATATCGTAATGTCAAATTTCTTGAATTGGTTGAAAGGATTGCAAAATTGAATTTGATATTGCACGATCATGCGAGACGCATTCATAATCATGAAACCGACGTGAGACACATTCATGATCATTTCGCAGATGTTATATTGTTCTCTTCTACGGTATTTTATTTTGGTTTGATTTCTATAAAGTATTTGATTTATTTCAGATGTTGTCTAAAAAAAATTATTTGGGAGTGAAAAGCGGAAAAAAAAAAACAAAATGAAGAGCTAATAAAATCACAACAATGAGCTAAAAAAATTTACGATGTATTATATGAAGGACCATTTTCTCGTATTATGCCTAAGGCCCATAAAACTCTAGGAACGGCCCTGATTTAGCACCACATTAAATAGGCACCCATATTGTGGAGTAAAATATATGGGTTCCTATGGAGAAGAGTGGATATGGAAGCACCCGCTCTCTCTTCATTTTTTGTTGGTCCTATTTAATAAATCTTAATAAATTACATAAATTTTGTTGAAATGTAATGATATAGAATTATTTGTGGTAGCTATTTAATAATTTCTCTTGAGGTGTTGGGTTGGAGAAAATTGATGTTTATTAAGTATTATCGTAAAATTAATGATTAGACACCGGGAACCCATTTAAACATCCAATTTAGGGTGCTTTGTTGTGAATGATCTTACATATCATCAATGACATTGAATGTTGTTCCTTTTGTATTTGAATGTTTGGGTAATAGACTATTGGCAAATGTTAACTTGTGCCCTCGAGGGCACATGTTAAGGAATAGGGGTGGGAATGAGCCAGGCCGAGCCGAACTTTACTTAAATAGGTTAGGCCTAGTTGAAAAAACTAAGACCTAAGCCTTGGCCTTTTACCTGTCAAAGGCTTTATTTTAAGTCTGGCATGGCCTTTTTAAAAGCATGGCTTGACCTATTAGCCTGTTTAGAAGCCTAGTCTGTGTTACAAATTTCAAACAGAGTCTGTTTATCAATTTTCTTTTCCTTTCAATTTGTGCAACGTACTTAATATAGAGATAAAACATTAATTAGATACAGATTAAACTTTTGAATGTCGTTGAGATTTATATTTGAATTGTAGCTTTTTAATTATTAGTTTTTAGTCAAGTAATTGTTGCTTTTTATTTTAATTGGGCTTAGTCATCTTTTTTTGTCTGAAATATGATTTTCGGTGAAAATAGACTTTAATAATCTAAAATTTGGTTGAAAGATAAATATAATATGGTCCATAATTATTTCGGTCATGATTTATACTTGAATTCTCTTAAATGGTTTGTTCATAACTAAAGTTCATTCAACACTTGGTCTCAAACGGTTATTGTTATCATGGTTTTACAATATTCATATTAATATAATTGTTTTCCTTTCTTTATTGGAACAATAAAAATAAGGGTCTTGTTAACAGGTGCCCTAAGGGCATTGTTTAAGGAACCCAAAAAAAGAAACTATGTCTTGAAAATACAAGTCAAACACTTTTAAAAGTCATAACCGTACAATTTCCAATGCAAAAATTGCTACTTTTATATGCTTAAACAATGCCCTTAGGGCACTTGTTAGCATTTTCCTAAAAATAATAGATACAGTTGAAATCGTATTTGAAATTAATTAAGTAGATATTTAAATCGAATCAAACCACAATTGATAATAATCTTCAAATCAAAAAGTTTAATTTTCCTCAAAACGTTACAAATCTAATCACGATAACCCTACTTTCAAGTGTTCAATTGAGTTTGCGTATTTGGCAAAACTTCAAAACTTCTTTTAATCTTCGATATCTTACTTTAGCCTAGTTACTTTTAAAAAAGATTCAGGTAAATCAAATATTTCATGTGATTAATTTTCATACATTGACAATGTAATTTTTTTTACACATGCATCCAACCACATCACGTTAAATAGAAAATTTCACGAAATCTAAAAATAATATCTCGCCAATTATCCATTTTCTATGAAAATATCACTTGCCATTAAATACAACTGCAAACATTACAAAAAGTTGTTTAAAGACAAATTACGTACACTTGGACTTGTTGCACAAAAGGAAAAGTAAAGAAATATAAGACGCCTTTTAGACGCATTCAAATGAACAATACATTATAGGACAATAATAGTGGCACAAATAACTTATTAGCACCACTACCTTAAAAAAAAAAAACTTATTAGCACCACTAAAAACTCTTTAGATTTGAGCTAAACGATTAATATCAATAGGGTAAGCATCTGATGCAGATTGAGCATTGTAAGCTCTTCTACCAATAACACTATTTCCAGCTTCAGTTGGATGAAATGCATCCCAAAATAAGAACCCATTCCTATCCCTACATGCAGGTTGAAAGGGCAAACATGTAATTTGACCATTGTTTCTTCCTACACCACAGCATCCAGCATTTGTAACTCTAAAACCTGAAAATTAGAAAGAAAGAAAAAATTATTTTGATAACTTGAAAAATTGATGAATTGTGAATTTAAATTATTTTAGGGAGAAAATAATTACCATAGGATGATGGGCTGGTTATGATGTCTTGAAAGATACCATAAACATTTACATAGATGAATCTTGCATCAGGAAGTTGGTTATTGAGTTGATCAACAAGAGATCTTAATCCATTGTTGAATAATTGATTTGCAGAATTGATTCTTGCTACACATGTTCTACCATCTGGGCTGTTTTGAGCCAATGCATTTGGGGTGCAACCTATTTGACCAACTCCAAATAACGCCATTTTCCTTGCCCCATAATTGTATAAAATCTGAATCACAAACACAACAATTGAACTTTTAATTTTCTTTCAAAAAAAAATAAAATTGAACTTTTAATTTGTGACATAATATTAGCCGTTAGATCAATTCATTATAACGATTGATATTTGATGTAACCCTGGTGTTAATAGATTAGATCCTAACTTAAATATAATGCATATAGAAAAAGAGTCTGACCCTGAGTTGCTGAGCATATGCTTGAAGAAGGACATTAGCATATTGTTGTGGTGTGAATTGTCTACTGGTAGAATAGATTGTAGGCATGAAATAATTGTTAAGGTAATCATTGCTACCCAATCCAATTGTATAAATGCACTTGCTAAGATAATTTGCAGCAGTGTTCTCATCTCCAAAATAATTTACCAATTGGGACACTGTCCTTTGGTAATTTTGCACTTGCCCTCTAAAACTAATTCGTTGTCCCTACAAAATAAGGATCAATTTTGGAAAATAAGCATGTGGTTACCCAAATGAAGAAAAAAGATAATCATATGTGACATTATTAGAAGCAAAAAATAAGTACCAATTGTTGTCCAGTTTCTTCTCTGATTCCAGCAGCTGCTGAAGCATAATTGACTCCTCTGAGTATTTGTCGGCCTCTAGCTGATGCATAGGAAGGTATATAACCATTGAACCCCAATTGCTCAGCTGTTAAATTTCCATTAAATGTTAGACAAGAGTAAATAAAGACAATTACTTGCATGCATACAGAGGAACTATATATTAATTAAAGAGTCAAATCATGAATATATATAGTTGAGAAAGATAAATAAACTAGAGTACGTAATACTGATGGTATAGTACAAATAAAAAGTTATATTAAGTCATCCAAGATTCAAAATATTCTTATATAATGTGAAATTATCACTTCTTTTTTTTGTTACATTGAAAAAATATTTAAACAAAATAATCATTTTTAAAAGACTCTATCTGTTTGTTACATATATACTCCCTCCGGTCACATTTATAAGCAAAAAAACATTTTTTAGGTTCATTGAATACATGATGTATTTGGTCTATATATTGACTAAATACATTATGCATTCAATGAATCTAAAAAATGTTTTTTTGCTTATAAATGTGACAGGAGGGAGTATTTTTTAACGATGAGAAGTTGTTTTGAATGGTTTTTCTAAAAAATAATGTTTATAATTGATTTAATACCTAAACTATTGAATAACAAAATCACTTTTTTTATAACCTGTAGCAAACGATATCATAACCTAGCTAATTAAGAATGCAATGTTGACTTAATTTTTTAAATAAATAAATAATTTTTTTTAGTATATTTTTTTATAAATAAATTAATCTCGAAATTAAAAGAAATCTCACCAATGACATCAACAGTGGTTTTGCCGTTGGAAAACCTTCCAGTTGGTCCGCCAGGAAAGTCAATTCCATAAGGTAAGTAATTAGCTTTTGCTATAGAAGTGAGTTGGTTGTTGTTACCATTATCCACCAAAGAGTCTCCAAAAATAAAATAGCAAGGTACTTGTTGTGCTACTCCAATTCCACTCCACAAACTCAAAACCAACACTACTATCCCTATATTAATCATAGAGAGGTCCCAAAATGCCATTGAAAATTTGAAGCAAAAAAATATGGTAAATAGTTGTAATGGCTAATGGGGTGTGTGTGAAAGAGAGAGGGAATTGGATGATGAAAATGTGAAATGAGCAAAGCTATATATGTAGTGGTGGAGGAGGAAGAGATATGGGGCAAAGATTTAAGGCTTTTACGTACGGTTGAGGATATTTTGGTAGAAGCTAGCATTAAATTATACGCGGATATAATGTGAAACTGAATGAAAATGCTGGCATGAGATCTAGTTCTGCGTGCATGATCAGATCACCACCATCATATCTATTCCTATTGTCTTTAATGTGAAATTATTGCCTTTTGTAGTGATGGATACATATGTTGGTATTTCAAGTTGAGAATGAGTCTTAGTCTTAATTAGATGAAAAAGTGGATGTTGAACACTATGCAAATGAGATGACCTATAAATTTACAGAAAATGCTAACCGGTGTTCTGAGGTATTGATTAAAGAATCAAATATAATAAGGAAAATGCTAACTTGTGTCCTTAAGGCACAAATTAATAAGTTAAAAGTAGAAATATTATGTTGTAATTAATTCATTTTTAATTTAATTCTTTTACTTTTGAGTAATTGAATGCACAAAATTTATGGAAAAAACTTCTACTTTTGATTGCTTAACATGTGCCCTAAGGGCACAAGTTAGCATGACCCATATAATAATAGTTACATTAGATATTGTGCAGAGGTTAAGACGTGTTCAACTCACTTATATAATTGTTGTTCAAAGTCTGACGTGATAATCCTCAAACCCCTGGTGATTCAACACATTGTAGCCATAATAGTCTAGTAGTACTAATTATCCATCAAATATTTGCTACTATCTTATATAGTATTTTGTTATTTACAAAAGATGAAAAGAAAATCGCTATATATAAATGGAGCTAGTTTTTTTTTTTAGAATACATACATGATACATTGCTTGATGGCTAGTTGTTGATATTTTTGTAGTAATACGTTGCAAAAAGTCAGCTCAATAATACTATAATTTGTTAATAGAAAAAGCCAGCACTAGAAAAGTTCATGTGCGTCGAATTACCAATCATTTTGATATTTTGACACTTTCGCATCATAGAAATGTTAATAAATGCCAGTTATACATATTCACAAAATCAACATCATATTAATTGGGCATGCAGTGGCAATTATTATCAAGGAAAAATGAAAACTACTATATCAAGTAAGTAAGCACATAGTGCCTCCAATAAAAAGTAACTACGCAGAGATAAAAACTGTGAAATAAAAATGGATTCCAATTAAAGGATAAAAATGAAAATTTAAATTAAATTATTGACAAAATGTTTTAAGCCCATTTTTTTACATTATTTAAATCCTTCACCATATGTGGTACCCTATCATAAAATAAAATAACATAAAAATGGAGAGTAATCCATTGCTCATGCAGTATATAATGTGGTCGGTTGAGTCCTTGGGAATTCGTCAACTTACATTAAATGTCACTGATAGTACTAAGATAAAATTTCAATTTGTCTGTGAAATAGTATATCACTCTCAAACTTAACTTTTAAATTGAAGTATGTAAAATAATACTCCAATAGGGAGAGAGCTGTATCAGTTTTTTAGGATTATTTTTTTTCAAAAAAGAAGTTAATATATGATTTTCATATAGTAATTCAATAGGGAGAGAGCTGTTTGAGGAAAGAATTACAGTAAATATTAGAAACTAAATTAAAGATTTATGTTTCGTTGTCGGATAGAAAAAATTGAATATTTCTGGAGAAAATCTTGTGTGGATCAGGACCAAGAATTTTGGTTTGGTCACACACACACAAAAATTTGCCTTCTCTCTCTTCTCTTCTCCATTTTCTCTCTCTTCTCTCTTCTCTCTTTGTGTGTGACCAAACCAAAATTCTTGGTCCTAGTCCACACAATCTCATATTTCTTTTCTGACAGTATTACCTACTGATAAAAAAGCATTGGAACGAAGAAAGGAGTGGAAGGTCCACACTAGTTTTGGTATTGAATGCTGAGTCAGATGATTTCTTCAAAAAGAAAAGGCTCAGTCAACTTACCAATCCATGGAGCAACTTGTCGTTGACATATGTGTCGGCTATGACTGCACCACATGATCGGTCTTCTAAGTCAACGTAAAAACCGGTGCTAACTGCTTAAAACATCCACACACGCAGTGGAGCTTCTTGGAACATTTTTTATTATTATTATTATTATTTTTTTTATAAAAAGAAGATAAAAAATGCTAACTTGTGTTGTGTCCATGCTTAGGCACAAGATAAGAAACCAAAAATAGAAATGAAATCTTGAAAATTATGTATTTTTAATTTTGAAAGCTTTAAATTTTATCTTTTTAACTTGTGCATTTATGAATTAATTTATTTTTTAACTTTTTAACTTGTGTCTTTAAGGCATAAGTTAGCATGATCTAAGAAGATAAAATTGTTGATATAAATTGATGTATTTATATTATATGATTTATGATTCAAATACATCAGAGTTTTTGTTTGGTGGTGTTGATTTGAAACTTTAGGATGTGTTTAGATGGAGGGTTTAGGGGGAGAATGGAGGGGAGAGTTTGCTTTTCATTTTTCAATTACGGATAATATGAAATATTTTTTAAAAAGTTAACATATTAACTTGATAAATGATCATATAATAATTCAATCACACTTAATTTATTTTAGAAAAACAAGTTATATAGTCCGTAATTTAAAAAAGAAAAGTAAGTCTTCCCCACCTAAACCCTCAATCCAAACACACCCTTAGACTATGCTTCTCCTCAAAGTCATATGTTCATTTATCTCAATGTACCAATCTAGGTGAGTTAGTTTAGATTCTTAAAAATAAATCATTTTTTGTTGACTAATTTGTCTTTTATAAAAAGGAACAAAGGGCGTACCTAGTTGGACACTATCTTAAATAAAAAATTTTAAGACACACAAAAATGATAAATTTTAAAAAGAAATAATTTAGTGACGTTATTTAATGTTATTTCTCTTTTAAATTTTATCATTCATGTATGTGCCCAAATGATTCGTCCTTTGGTGGAGCTCATCAACCACATGAGCCAATTTGCTTAGTTAAAACTATTTTTTTTTTTTAAATACGAAGGGAACAAGTGCATTTAAGCTTAATTTTTTTTAAAGGAATTGTTTAAGCAGCTTACAAAACAAATTATCTTAAAATAAAAGTCAACTTGTTATAGGAATAAATACACATTTTTCTATACAAAAAATTTCTCTTTTGATCTTAAATAATGTCTTAAAGGTATTTGTTAGCATTTTTCTTTCAATGTTAAAGCGTCGTTTTAGTGAACAAGAGGTGAATATGACAATGTGGGACTGCGATAGTTTCAAAAGTCCTTGTAGTGATGACATAAATTTGGGTTTCCATAAATAGTCTTAGAGTGGTCTTCAATATGATTTTATGCGAATCCTAACTAATTTTACGAGGGTTCTAATTGCACATTCATAGCGTTGATTCCGAAATTGTGAGTTCTCAAAGGCTTTTGAACTTTAGGCATATCATTGATGATATTCTTGTGGATAGCGAGACAATGGATTAGACAAAAAAGATGAAGAAAGACATTGTTCTATTTAAATTTGATTTTGAAAAATCCCGTGATTCAATAGAATGAGTGTAATTGGAAGCGATGTAAAAATGACATTTCCAACAAAATGGAGGAAATGGATCATGTAATGCATTATTATCTTAACTTCTGCCTTAGTTCTTGCCAACAGAAGTCCTACAAGTGAATTTAGAATGGAAATGGGTTTGAGATAAGGTGATCCCTTATTTTATTTTTTTACTTCTTATAGTTGTTGAAGGATTAAATTCTATGTTGGAGGCTTCAATAGACAGTGGCTTGTTCAGAGACTTTCAATTGAGGGATGATACTCATTTTAGAATTTCCCATTTACAATTTACAGATGACACATTGATTTTGTGAGAGAAAAGTTGGGATGTTGTCAGAGTTATTAAGGTTAATTCGCATAAAACCTTGGAAGAGTTCCCTCCGGTGCTTAATTGTAAAATCTTGGCAATCCACGATTTTTATCTTTTAGGAATGCTCTAGTAGATATAATAAGAAAGAGACTCTTCATATGGAAGTATAAAAATTCATAAATGAGTGGTTGTCTTTTGCAACTCCAAGTATTATTTCTAAAATTTAATCCTTTTTTAAATCTTCGTTATGGGAAAGAGTGAGGAAGTATGTAATGTTCAATGAGACACTGTATTATTAGATCAAAACAAAGGTCGTTTAGGTTTGAGTAAAGTGTGAGAATTCAATCTTTCGTTATTAGGTAAGTGGTGGTGGAGATTAAGGGTGGATCATGGGAGTTGTGGTTCAAAGTTTCATCCCATCAATATCGTGTAAAGAGAGAAGGTTGGTAGGGGATAAAGGTAATAAGATGTCAATTTGGTAGAAGAACTTGCAAATATTTAGGAACGAGGTTGTTGTTGGAGTAAACTCTAATAACCAGTTTGTATTGATTGTATTTTCCTTTGTATCACGAACTTATACAAACGTATGAGACATTTCTTTGATATATTTTCTTCATCTTAATATTATAAAAGAAACAAAGTACTGCATGTTAGCCCTAGATTTCCAATATGCAAACTCAAACGATTTAAACTGCAATTCCAGTGGAGGGAAAATTCTAGGGTTTCATAATTTTGAATGTTTTTACCTTGCTACCCTTCTGATTGTAAGATGTAAACATGTTGAAATTGTTTGTTGACTTATTGGTTCATTGGCAAGAAAGTCCTCCTTTCACATTTGTGGCAGGATAGGATGTAATGATGACAGGTTAATGTAGTTTCATTTTTTTCCCTCATTTTTTATATATAAGTGTCTTAGGGGAACAAGTACCTCAACTCAACGGGAAAAAGTTATAAACCTGCAAAAATACGGTTTGGTGAGAGCTTTGAGTAAGAGAGGTATGGCTCGTCTGGAGAACTACACAATGTTTGCTAAGGATAGATCATTTGCTGGTTCTTTGGTCGCTGCTAAAGGTATGGATAAATGTTAGTATGATATAGAATTTTTTTTATGTTTATGTAGAGGTCGTTGTGAATACAATCAACGCATGTGGATTGATATTTGATGATGACAGTTCAAGGGAATGTTGGACCTGAAGTTGACAGAGCTGTGAAACAGGACTTGGTGAACATGAGGACTTTTCATATGGAGTACGACTGTTGCAGTGTGAGTTATCTTTCTTGCATATGTGGTTTTGTAGTTTCATTTATTTGCTGTTATATTTGTCTTGCAGCTTGCATGCATCAAGTGATGCTTTAGGGGCGATTTCAAAATCATATTTAGATGGTAACATGATTTCCTGTTTTTGCAGAGGAAGGGAAGGCTACCAGCATGCTTTTCACGTGTTTTTGGCTTAGAAGTTGCTCCCTTCGTGTCTGGTTTAATGATTAACATTGTGGTATTTGAAATTTAATGATTAGCATTGTGGTTGTGGTTGTCCTTTGGTGTAATGGCAGGAGTGTTTTTGGTTATGCCTATCCAGCGTATGAATGCTATAAAGTAGTTGAAAAGAATAAGCCGGAAATTGAACAACTTCGATTTTGGTGCCAGTATTGGTATGCAATATTGTTTGATCCTTGATGCTAAAAGTGTAGTATTTGATAACTTGCGGTGAATAATGATACTGATCCTGTTTTTATCTTTCCATGCTGCAGGATTCTGGTTGCTGTTATGACAGTGTGTGAGAGATTTGGAGATACTTTTGTATCATGGTAGATGACTCTATCTTTGAAGGTTTCTGTTCTAATTCAAATACAGTTTATCATGGATTCTTATTTTTGAATTGATTTCTTCTTGAAGGGTCCCAATGTATTGTGAAGCTAGGTTGGCATTTTTCATATTTTTGTGGTACCCCAAAACAAAGGTATATAATTATTTTCTGTGGTAGAATCTGATATAAGCATATTATTTGCATTTCTTCAATATGATGGTAAAGTTTACGTTTGTGTTAGGGAACAACATATGTATATGATTCCTTCTTTAGACCATATGTTGCAAAACATGAGCCAGAAATTGATCGAAGTTTGTCGGAACTAATTAAGGACAAGGGCGGGAGATTATGTAGTTTTGTATTCTCAAAGAGCTGTTAGTTACGGTCAGACTAGAATATATGACATTTTGAAGTTTGATTCAGCACAATCAACCCCAGCACCTCAGCCCGCTCAGGTAGTTCACTATGATTATGCATTGGTTTTGTTTGCTATTACATTTGAGTTTGACTTAACTTTGGATATAAGTACTTATGGATGTGCATATCAGAACACAAAGTCATATACAACTTAATACATACCTGTTAAATCATTAATCTAGGGCGATTTGAACAAGGAAACTAACTAATAACTGGAATGACTCTTTTTTTTTTCTTTTCTGATAAGCAAAATGACTCTCATAAGTTGCTTTCTTAAGTTGTCATGGGACTGATTCAATTACAGGAATTACCTCATTACGAGCTTATGACGGAAACTCCCACAAGCAAATCACTAGGGAAGAGGGCCGTTGAGAATGCTGATGGTCTTGACTTGATCGCAGCTGATCTTGACGAAGCGTCTGCAACAAAAGAGCCAAAGATAATTTGCCTCGATGGTGTTTGGAACTGAATGCTGCACCTGTACTAATTTCTTATATGTTTGTGTCTGTAATGCTTTTGTGCATGTGTCTTTCTTATGTAGTATGAATAATGAGGTGTATATACTGCCTTCGTGTGCATGTGCTCCTTCGATGTATAATCTGGGCTATGCGATAGTAGCGATATACCCCTTTTAGTGTGTTATGTTTTTCTGATGTTTGTGTTTGTCTCTTTTCTGTGTAATATCCAATCTAAAGTGCTTTATGTTTTCTTTTCAATCTGCACACTACTGCAAGGTATCCTACCTATATGCAATCTGGTGTGTCTATATGTGTGTTTTGTAAATATTAAGATATAAGTATTTGGTTGGTAAAAAGGCTATCCCTATTTTATATCCAAGCATATCTCCAGCTGCTATTGTGTATATTGTAGTGTATTTTCCTGTGTAAATCAATTCCTATAGGCACTATGAAGCAGGCATATAATGTCTTATATGTTTGTGTATGTAAATCAATTCCTATTTTGGTTGCAAGCACTGCATAAAATGAAAGGCACTAAACCTACTGCATCAAGGCATGTGTTTTGGTTAATTTGCCAATTATATATCATATATGATGTGCTATTTTTGGGTGATCAATGAAATTAACAAATGGGATTTGTTTGGACTGCAATATTTATAATTTTGATAAAATGATGGAATGCCACACTTTTTTCTTGCACAAGCAATGGCCACTGTTATAATACCAAATGCACCAGATTTAATCCACTCAACGTATATGCAAGGTGAGAGAGAATGAAAATTGGCCATTGATCTTTATTATAAATTTTAGAATCAAGCCTGCAATGTTGACTTCACACCCTTTATAACCTATGGAAGTAGTGAGCTCACATGGGACGGCCTTGCTATTCAATGGTTTGCATTGAAATTAATGAGTTTTTAAATTATGACAATTGTTATAGTTGTCTGCACACCAACCATTAGAGCATATGTCTCTAATGATAGGATTTTGGTTTTGACCTTGAGATGCATGTGATATTACTTACTCTCAAAGACTTTGGATTTCCTCTCCATACACTACGATGCAATGATGCAATGATGTACATATTGCTCTCTATGTGGGTTTGTCCTTTTTTGTTAAGTTTTTTTAATAAACTATATTGATTAATTAGAATGTGAACAAATTTGAAGTTGATTGGTTTGAAATAGATGTTTTTTTCTATATAAAATCAACGAGGAGCAAAAGGTGGAGTTAGACATCTCAATTATGTTTACATTCCTACGTTTTTACTTTTAGAAAAGAAATACACCCTATTATATGAGATGAAAGATAATGTAGTGAAAAAATGATATCAAGCTTTCAAACAATGTTTTGAAGAGTTAAAGTCAATCTTTCATTGATGCATATAAGATTATAATTACATTACTATTATATATTAATTTAGCAGGTCAATTTCTATTTTTGTTCCTTTTTAGAAAGATCTGATAATTAACCAAGTTGCTTGGGCTCCAGTGGCAAGGAGCTCCTTCCAAGGACGTACCCGGGGAATACCGGGTTCGATTCCCAGGGGGAACAATGCTTGGCCAGTGCGCATGCCTCTACGCACGAGCCGGATTAGTCACACACCTTTGATGGGTTAGAAACCGGTGCGAAAGCCAAAAAAAAAAAAAGATCTGATAATTAATGTCAGATTTGATGTTGGTAAACATTGGTCCATCTAATTAACGTATGATATTGTACAATATATTATGCTCGTCATTGACCCGTGCGATAGCACGGGTCGCGCGATCTAGTATATTACTAACGGAGGGAGAATATCTATTTTCAATATTTATATATTACTTTTTTTTACACAGAATTATCTATTATCATCTATAAGTCTATTTATACAATAAAATAAAAAAATTTGAACTGCTCCATGATCACGCAAATAAACTATTTGTTAGCCGGTGAAAAAGTGAACAGTGATCTTGTAATCATTTTCCACTTTCAATGGCCAACACACAATATTTTGTGCGTGACTTACATTCATTACGAATAGTTCTTCCTTTATATAGCACACTTATCATACTTACACCACCGGAAGATGTGGGCTTTATTCACATGGAGTACAAACATTAACACGTTCAAAATTTTCTCCTTTTCTCCTTTGTCCTCCTATATATACCTCTCCAATCAAAACATGTCCTGCCCAATTCACTAATCCACCCATTACAACTTCATATTAATTCATTCTTTCATTCATTTCTAGCCATAAAATTTATCTTGACAAAGTAATTACTATATTTACACGTGAAAAATAACTTAGCAGAAGAGGACATAGTTCAAAACTTGAAATCTTTCACAACAGTGTCAGTTCTGCATATCCTGTCTTTCTATGCTCTCTTTCCCATTGTCTAACATCTGATGATGAGAAATAGTAGTCATTCATTGAAAATTGTAATGATTTTTTTACCGTTCGAGTTTAAAACAATTAAGTATATTTCTCATAATTGTAGCACTTGAATCGATATGTAATCAGTAATGTGATTGTCGATCGCGGCCTAGTACACTACACAGATTAATTAAAATGTGCTCTTCAAAGTGGCTTATACTTTTGGCATCTAACATTGTTTATCACTATTTTACTTATCAATAATTTAGGCACCAAATCTCGTACCAAAAAGGAATTTGATTGCAAATAAGATGGTTTTCAATGCTAAGGAATCAAGTATCTCAGTGCAATGAGATGTCTTGGAGATGGTGGTTTTGGACTTTTGGTTTTTGAAGTTTGAACTTATTATTAATAATCAGAAAGAAGTTGTGTTCAACTCATTCTAAGTTGTTGAATATTAAATGCAACTATTTGTAAAAATGTAGATAAACGTGATTATGATTATCATTGTTAGTGTGACTAGTATTGCATATAAATGATGACAAATATTGAAGTTGTCAAGTTGCATTTGTAATGGTTATTTTTACCAGTCAAGCTTAAAATGAGAGTAAGTATAGTTAGTGTGTTTTAAAAATCTCAAAATGAAACAGCTCAATGATGAAAGTATATTCTTGACAGTTGTAGCACTCGAATGATGTGTAATGTGATTAACAAAAATGTTCTTTCAAAGTGGTTTATACTTTATACTTTTGGAATCTAACATTGTTTAGCATTACTTTTATGAATATAAATATGAATTAGATGGTTTTCAACGTTAAAGAAACAAGTTTCCCACTGTAGAATCTGCAAATTTGTTGACAAATAAATACCTGTCACTTACTGCTCAATGGTATCAGTTTTTGGATGATATAGAGTTAAAATACTCCATGATTTCATTAAGGAAAGAAGAGGGGGGGAGATTATCGTCTCTTTGGTAAAATTACTCCATGATTTTAAGCGACTCTTGGTTAGATGGTGTTAGCTTGCGGTCGAGATTTTGGTGCATGTAATGAGTTATGTGTTGATTCTAGTGTTACTGTATGCGATATGAGGTTGGGGGGTTGATGGGCAAGGGTGGAGATGGAGAAGAAGTTTGTTTATGTGGGAGAAGGAGGAGCTGGGGGAGTGTAGTTTGTTGTTGGAAAACATTATTTTGCAAGAAAATGTATCTGACAAATGAATTTGGAAGAAGGATACTCATTTTGGCCAACGTGTTATCGATGTACACTCGGACATTATTTGGAACAAATCAGTACCTCTTTTCACTTGGAAGCTAATCAATAACACAATACCTACAAACAGAGACGGAGCAAGAGGAGGGACCAACAGAGGCCACGATCCCCCCATATAAATACAGAGACAAAACTTTCATTCTCTAGCAAGGCTCGAGATACCCACCTTTCCTATATCCTTAAATTTCTAAGGCTTAATTAATGCTTTGGTCCCTTAACTTATTTTTGGATTTAAATTTGGTCCCCTAACTTTAAACTGTCTCAAATTAGTCCTTTAAATCTTACACCGTTTACCATTTTGGTCCCCTCCGTTAGTTTTTTTCAAAATCTGTTAACCCTTTGTCCACATGTCATTTAAGATTGGTGATTAATGGCTGAATTTTGAGAGCACACAAATATACAATGGACTCACAACATATGATTATTTCTATTGAATTTCCTAAAAATTAAAATTAAAATATAAAAAAAAAAAAAAAAATCTCTTCTCTTCCCCGTGTTCCTTTCCTCCTCTTCTTTCTTTCTCCCTCTTCTCTTGTTCATTCTCTTCCCTCTTTGTTCCTTTTCTCTTCTTCCAATCTTTCATAAAAAACTCATTTTCGAATTACAATCCTTCATCATCAACATCAATCCTTTCAAATTCCAATCTAAACCCATTTTTGGATCTAATCTAAACCCTTTCAAATCCCAATCTAAACCCATTGTTTTATGAACATTAACCCATTTTACTGTTGTTGTGTTGTTGTTGGGGAGCAGATTTGGGCCAGATTTATTGTGTTGTGTTATTGTTGTTAATGGATTTTGTTTTGATTTTTTTCTTCTTCTGTAGAATGAGCCATAGGTTTCCCTCGTGAAACAGCTCTCAAAGAACCATGGCTTCTTTCCTCATATACCCACAATTCAATTCTTCCAATTTTGAAATTTTGCTATCCAAAGGCTTCAGCTTCTTAAATCGCGCGTTTGTTAAAGGTGAGCTTGAGAATTACAGAGTAGTTTGGAGAATAGAATAATTCTCTTTTCCTGTGGAGTTGAAACAAACTCATTTTGAACCTAAAAAATTGGGTTTAATAAATGGGTGTTAGTTTTGATTGTGAGTTAGATGATAGTGGTGATGTTAATTCTAAATTTAAGGGGATGAAGATTGACAATCTTAGATTCAAGGATGAAGATGAAGTAGACTTTTTGTTTTGATATTTTTTTTTTACAGATTGAATGTTTTGATTTTGTTTTGCAATATTTTCTGGAATTTGCTATGTTGGAGTTTCTCAAAAATAGCTATGAAATTTTGTAATTTTCTGGATTTTGTTTAAGATGGATATGAATAAAGATGCAGATGAAGAAGATTGAAAGGGGAAGAAGATGAAGAAAAAATTAGGTGGTTCTGGTTCATTATAAGCTACAATAGATCCCTCCATGATCCAACCATTGATCATCAATCAAAACTGACATGTGGCAAAGGGTTAACAGATTTTTAAAAAACTAACGGAGGGGACCAAAATGGTAAACGGTGTAAGATTTAAGGGACCAATTTGAGACAGTTTAAAGTTAGGGGACCAAATTTAAATCCAAAAATAAGTTAAGGGACCAAAGCATTAATTAAGCCTTTTTTTTTATATATATATTTTAACTTTGAAAATATCTTATAATTCCTTAAATTTGTTATATATGATTTACATTTTACATTTTAATTTTTTTTACTAAATTATACTTTCCACCCGGTCCCCCCTAAACATAATTCTTGGCTCCGTCTCTGCCTACAAAGGATAATTTGATTCGTCGCACGGTTGTTGCGTCATGCTCTATGTTGTGTTGCAAGGTTGGGGCAAAGAGGAAACAATCAAACATCTTTCTTAGAGTGCGACTTTTACAGCAACCTTTGGAATCTAGTTCTTTGTTTGTTGGGTATTTACACACCAACCATCCTGGTGATATTGGTTATCACAAGCTTCAGTTTGGTGGCGTCGATGTCTTTAGAAAGGAAATTTGTGGTTGTTTTCAAGCAATTTGGTTGGCTAGGATTTGACTCATTTGGAAAGCAAAATGCAAGAAATAATAAACAAATTTATTTGGAGTAGTTACTCAAGCGTGTCAAACTTCATTCTTTGTGGTGGCTGAAAGCTCACAATCCAGTTCGTTGATTTCCATTCTTGGTAGTCAAACTCTTCTCTTTGTATAGGTTTCACCGCTATGTAATGATGGTTATGTTGTTTTTCTCGATTTGTTTTGAAACTTGCTACTGTATTCGTTCCTTTTCCTCTGAAGCACACCTTGTGCTAAAATGACTTTATTAATATACTTATCTTTTGGCTTAAAAAAAAAAAAATTAGGAAAGAAGCTTTCCTTGTTCAATTGTTCTTGTTTCGCAGATTCGACACTTTAAAAATATCACAACGTTACTACTTACAGCCAACGTACATGAGAATTAAAGAGAATACTTCTCTGCTGCTCAGCCACATTCAAACTCATAGTTGTGCTAGCATTATCAAAGTGCTCAACTGATTTGAAAAACCGTCTTTTCTGACATTTTTTTAAGAATCTAAACTAATCCACCTAAATTGAAGAATCGAACTTGAGATTTAAAGAGAAACACATTACAAAGTTACAAGACAAACCACCCAACTAACTTGAGTGGGAACTTAATTTACTAAATCCTTCCAAAAAAATACTTAATTTACTGAACTTGAATGCGAGAGGTTTTACTTCGAGAAGGAGGAAAAATATTACGCATAACATTTGAGTGATAGTAACTATAGTTTTGATTGTGTGTAGTGTTTATTTGCCATTTCAACTAAATTAAAAAGTTAATTAATTTAGCCTAGTAACTAATTGTATATTGTTATAAAATATTTATTAAAAAACTAATTAATAAAACTTTCCTTTTACAAAGTTTTCTTTTAGGAAAATTTAAAATTAACAAGTTTAAATTTATACTTATATTAAAACACAATTATTTTAAATTTTATTCGTTAAAACACAATTATTTTAAATTTTATTCGAGAAACATGATTATTTAAAAAATTAAATTTATACTTATATTAAAACACGATTATTTTAAATTTTATTCCAGAAACATGATTATTTAAAAATAATCAAGCTGATCCGGAAAAAAATTAAAATAGTGTTGATGCAACTAGAGACTTTTTTGCTACCGTAAATAAAATATCGAAGTGCTCTATTATTTTATAGCACATGCATCATATATTAACTCCTACATTAGCCAATGTGGGCTCTAGTCACAAAACAACAGCCACACACTTAACATTTATTTTTTGTCCTGTGCTTCCACAATCAAAGTAATGCCAAACCACTTTATAATAAGTTGCTGAACATTATGAGAATCTATTCTTTGGAGTAAGGAACAACAATAGCAACAATAACATGAGAACTGAGCAGGTCACTAGACAGAAACTATATGTTAAAATGTGGACACACATTATTATAATTAGTAGCATGACTATTTATATCCTACATTGTGCAATGTACATATGGGTTAACCATCTTCAGTCTTTAAGCTAGATTTTGAAAATGAGATTGAAGTCTATTTAAAAACAACAACATCGCATCAACCTCATTGTTTTTTTCATAAATTTTCAATTTGAATAATGAATAGAACTAATGGACTGAACTATACTACCTACATGTTACATTCACTTCCAGTTTTTACTCTTGAAGATGTAGAAGTTAGTATCTTTGAATTTGAAACCAAATTAAATATAGATACAGTATGAAACCTGTCACATATGATGATGGAAACAAATAAACAACAAATCTTCTCCGAACAAACTTTATAACTAACCTCAACATTTACAGTTATTCTCGTACAATGTTACAATTTAGTGTAAGTGGTTTATGGTTAGGATAACAATGATACCACACCACCATACTATAATAGCTCAAAACCTACGAAATAGATTTACAGTGATAATACATTTCTCTTTTAACTCTTTAAATTAAAATTTTAATATGTATTTTTTTTTTTTTTGAGGGAATGTATATATTGTCAAAAAAAGGTAAAATAATTTTTCGCATATTTTGATATTTAAATATGAAATAAGAGAAAGGGTTCATTGACTTCAAAGTGTAACTCTTTAGAATTACTCCAAATCATAACCTTTTATTTTAATAATAGTCAAAGTCAATGGTTATGATCAATTATATTAATTACTAGTGTGGAGATTTTCTTAGTCTTACATGCCGAATCCGACGGCAAAACAAAAAAAACTTTATATTCTTTATTTTTGAAGAAACTTTATATTCTTTATTAAAAACTAGTCGGCCGACCCGTGCGACGCACAGGTCTTATAGTTTAATATTTGTTAAAATAAATAATTATTTCATTAAAAACATATGAACACTAAAAACATCAAATTTACAATCGGAAGAAATAAACATTATCTGAATTTTGTAAATTAAAACACCGGCCAATATTACTTATTATTGTGTCATTTAGTAAATTATCCTATCCTCATTTGGTGAATTCAAAATTTCATTGAACGACACAAAATCAAAATGGTTGATTGGAATATGATCATCTTCAATCTTGATGAAGTTTATAGAAATCAGGCAATTTAACTTATAATTGTGTGGCATGATTTTGTACTTAGTATCATTTCCGGCTACCAATATCCTTTCAACCACACATGCTGACCCTTCTTCAACATCCTCAACTATCTTTGGCACCAAATGCTTTCTCACAGTAGCATGAATCCCATTAGACTTTTACACGAAAGAAAGAAAATGTTAGCGAATAACAAAAAAATATACATAAAAGTAAAGGCCAATTAAAAAGATGTATGATTAACATTGTAGTACATTTTCATCAACAAACAACATATTCATTAGTCATTATTATTATTATTATTTTAATTTTGATTATGATGAGGTATGTTTTTTTAAAAGTAGTGTCAACAACAATTTAAATTTTATGCGCCGTTTCAATTTGAAAGGTGAATTTGGCGTTTTATTTACACCAATAATAATAAAAGTATCAAATTGTTGAAAGAAATCATTAGACATCATCTATTTATTCGATACATTTATTTCAACATAAATAGGAGTGATCTAGTGGCAAGAGGTGTGAAGAATTATTGTGCGATTCCTAGTTCAACTCCCAACAGACCCATTTTTTGGAAGCAATGAGAATAGGGTTTGCACACTATTCTCCAATTATATATAATAATAGATAATAGATAACTTGTATTCCCAATCCTTTATTGCCCTCTCTCTCTCATTTTGATTTTCCTCTTTACGACCTTCAAAGCTTCTTAGGGTTATTCCTTTTTAATTTCATTTTCTTTCATATTCTTTTTGTTTTCATGACCTTATTTTCAATTGATTAATGCAACCTTTGCAGTTGATTTTCAATTGATTATTGTAAGATATTTGGTGAATAATATAATTAAGAAGAGTTACAACATATTGCAAAAAATATGAAAGGCATTTAACAAAAATGATAAGAAAAGGAAGGCATGCGTAGTAGGTTATTGCTAAAGAATGGCTCATCTCATAATCTACACAGTTACCCCTTTGTTGAAAAGAATGGCATTAACCTAATTAGGCTTAACCTAATTAGGCTTAACCTACAATCGTACAATTGGAGCCCCACCTAATAGTGAATATATCGAGATATGTGAGCTAATTAAGTTAATTTTTTTTGCACAAACTAATTAAGTTAATTAATTAACAAAAATAAGATTAAATTGTAAAATAAATAAATAAAAAGGTAAATATAAAGAATACACTAAAAGAATTTTTTTTTGAAGGATCACTAAAAGAAAAAATGTTGCATAATTTGTCCCACTTACATATTGTTATAACATATAATTAGATTAACCAAAAATTAAAACTGAAAATAAGTCAATTTTTCTAAGTACAGAATGAGTCTCTCAACGACAATGAAAATTAGGAACATTGGTCAAGAAATGACTCACTACCGTAACCAGAAAAATAACTATTAAAAAAAAAAATTAACTACTACCTACTCAGCTTAATTACAAATAGGTAGTCTTTTGTACTCAACTTAAAGGAGGAGTTGTTTTATTTTATAGCACATGCATCTTATGTTCTTTTCTACATTAGCCGGTGTGGGCTTTGGTTACATAACGGACAAACACACATTCTTTTGTTCTTCTTTGTTATGAAAGCCAATGATGTTTGTTTTACTTAATTAGTCTTGTTATTAAGTAAATAGTTTTCTCCGTAAATTTGATTCTTACAATGTTCCTTCTCCTTTAGAGTGAACTGATTTGGAAAACTTCCTTACCAAACAGACAGATTAATTTACTGAAGTGAATGGGAAAAAAGGTTTTTCTTTTTCATATGGATTATTTTAACATCTCAGAGATAAATAAACACCTTTCCTTGGTAAAAAATTTGTTTTCCTGTCTGCCTAACCTAACATCTCAGAGATAGAAACTCATTTTAACATGCAATATTCATAATCTGATAATAGTTAATGTTGAAGTAGATACAGCCTTGTTGCAATGTATAAAAGATTTTTTCTTTCTTCAGCCTTGAATAAGTTATAGATGTACAGTATGAAACTTGTCATATTGCAGATTTTATTTTTTTTACTTTCAATTTATTTTCATTTATCTATTAAGCGGGCAATAAGATGCGCCTTTAATCCTTTCTAGAATCAAATAAACAATAATTTTTTCTCTTAAACAAACTTTATAACAAAACTTAACATTTACAATTTTTCTCTTGCAATTAATGGTTAGGACCGTAATGATACCACCATTGTATTATATCTCCAAACCTACCAAACAACAACTATACTACGTATAAATAGGGTCAATTGTTATTCAATTTGATCATATCATCAGTAATATTTGTTCATTAGTTTTCTATACTTTTCTCCCAATTATGAGATTTATCAAGAATTGTAACACGGTATCGTAATATTTCTCTCATCAGTTCTTGATCACATGCCAACTGGAGACACCACCTCATATCAAGAGCTTCTGCCATACAAGGAATGGTCACAATACTTTCTTTCGTACACACTGCCATCAAAATTAATGTCACCAGATTGGTTTTTAAACAGTCTCATGTAGTGTAGCCATCCCAAAAGCATCCAGCATCCACTTGGGCAATACAATCCATTTGTTCGGTAGCTTATCATCCTATCTCTGCCCATCTTGGAGAATTCAGCTTATATTTCTTTACTTAGAGGTTTCTAATTTGCTTTTAGTCTTTGGCTCCTTTTGATCATAAAAACATATATATAAAATTGAGGTTTGACAATTGATGTCTTTTGGAATAAGAACTTTTTTTAGTGGGAATTTGGAATAAGAAAGAACTATAATATACATAATAACAAATTCATAAAATCCACTCACAAAGAAAAAAATTTATAAGATAATATTGGATTAATAATGCAGAGCTCTCTTCTCTTTAGAAGAACTCTGCAAAAGTTCTTTTTTCTATTTGTTTTCTAAAAGAACATGAAAAAGACAATAAAATTCTCAAAGGTAGTTAACTATCGCTAGATTTTTTTTGTCATTTCCATATTTTTCTAGGAAACAATGGATGTGAGAAAAGCAACTTTCTTATATTTCTCATGTGTAAATTGAAGAGAATTACTCTTTCTGTGTCCAATGATAAGCGTAAGAGTTCTTTCATTATATATAGCCCACGCATCATACTTACACTCCTACACTGGACGATGTGGGAGTTATTCATATAACATAAAAACATTTTCTCCTTTGTCCACTCATTATGAGTTATCACTTCATATTTATTCATTAATAACAACTTCAGCACTAGTTAAATTGGTATAAGGACCGTGTACTATTGTGGAGAATAAAGTTTTCAAATTCACCTGTCAATCACACCAACCTGCAAAACAAGTGACAACTTTTCCACACACTCCCTCACCAACCCCTCCTCCCACATAAACAACCTCCTACGCCACTTCCACGTCTTGCCATTAACCTCCCACCCCAAAGAGAACATCTCCGCAACTGTGGCTATTTTATGAACAGCAAGATCAAAAAATTTAGAATATCTAACATCAAAAGATACACCATTTAGCCACGGGTCCTTCCAAAACAATGTAGAAACCCCATCCACCACCTATCTAGAACTATTATCCAACAGCCAACATCTAACATACCACCCTCATTCTAATATGATTCAAGTTTTGCCGCTAAACTGAACCCTCTCCTCCACCATACCATAATCGATCCCCATCCTCACCATAATTCGCACTAAGCATCTGATACCACAAACTTTTCCTTTCCTCCAAGATCCTCCCCACCCATTTACCTAGTAAGGATAAATTAAACTACTTCAGCCTCCTTACCTCAAACCTCCGTTCTCCCTTTGTAAGTATAAAGTATCCCATTTAACCCACAACAATTTCCTAAAGTCCTCAGAAACCCCCCAAAAAGATTACAAAAAATAGAACGAAGAGAAGAGATGATACCTAGGAAAGAAAATACACCGTAATGAAGGACATAACAAATTTAAGAAGAATCAGCCGACCCTCCAAAGAAAGACTTTTACTCTTCCACCCAGACAATCTTTTTCGAATATGATCAACCAAAGGGTACCAAAACTGAAGCTTTCTCGGGTCTCCATCAATAGGTAGCCCCAAATACAAAAAAGGAAGACGATTAGACGACCATGCTTACAATGCATTACCACAGCTGCCTCATGCAACTAAGACTCCACCATATTAATCCCAAACAACATGCTTTTATGAAAGTTTACTTTTATCCCAAATATCTTTTCAAACAAAAGCAAAACAATCTTCAAAGCACGAACATTCGTCCAACTTTTGTCACCAACCAGTAAAGCATCATCAACAAACTGTAAGTGGGAAACTAACATAGACGCTAACACCCCTACTCTATACCCATAAAATAAATCATTCTCCACCAACGCATTCATCATTACATTTAGACCTTCAACGGCTAATAAAAAAGATAAGGAGAATGAGGGTCACCTTGACCAAGCTCTCTCTTCAAATTAAACCCATTAGTCGGGCTTCCATTCACAAACACCGACAACAAAGCAAAAGTGTACAAACTTAAGAGACTTAAAACATGGATAAAAAATTAGGATTAAAAATCAAAGAAAAATTTACAAAGAATAAAACAAAAATTTAAAATATTTAAAGGAATTAAAAATATATTTAACCCTACAATAAAAAACAAAATAAAAAAAATAGTTAAACTTCAATTATGGTGCCTCCCAAGAGATTAGTTAATTGTTTATATTGAATAAATACTATTGTAATAATTATTTGTTACTTATCACTTGAAAAAAGTATAAGTATATTACAACAGTAGAACAAAAGAAACAAATAACTGAACTCTTTTTTATATTCATTCATTGAGTATTCTTGAACGAAGACTTCTTCTCTTTATAAGACAAGCACCATATATTCATTTCTAGATTAGCTGCTGTGGGCTTTGGTCAGATAAAGTAGATCACACACTTAACTCTTTTTCTTCTTTTTCCTTTGTCCTGTGCCTGTCAATTATTGTTTGAAGTTTGAATTGACAATAGCAACATTAACATCAACATGGTACTGAGCATGTTACACAGATTCACTATTCATGTTCACAGATTCAAAATTTAAGAAATATGATTGAGTGTTGCTCATGGTATTAGAGACAAGCTTGTTAAGATTTATTAATATTTAGTTAGCATTGTTAGTTATTTTCCTCTCATTTCTATATGGACTTGTATGAATAAATAGGGTCCCTTGCATCAATTGTTATTCAATTTGATCATATCATCAATAATATTTGTTCATTAGTTTTCTATACTTTTCTTCCAATTATGAGTTTTATCAAGAATTGTAATATGGGATCATAATCTTTCTCATTTTCAGGTGGAGTTATATGTATAAATAATGTCCATTGTACTCATTGTATATAAATAACATATGGCCTACTTGCCCATCAAAGATAAGTTGAGTGTATGTTTGCTTCCTCTTTTGGATGTGCCAAATTTTATTTTGACATGTTTTGATGTTTTTCGGAATAATAGACTTTCCCTCTAGAATTGATCCTAACTTTAAGTTAGGATTTGTAGGTTTAAATTCCAAACGTAATTTTTTGAATAAGAGCTTAATATACTACGTAATAACAAAAGGGTTAAATATATTTTTTTTAGTCCCTAGAAACCATGAGTTTTTAAGTTTAATCCCTATAAAATTTTAATAGTAATTTTAGTTCTCCACAGTCCACAATATTATAATTTGTAAAAATAGTCCCTGTTTTAAAAAAATTTGATATAAAATGAATAATTTTTAATCCTCCAAAATAATCCCCATCCCCATAAAACACAAATAGGAACTAAAACCAAATTAAAAATTTAGAGACTAAACTTAGAAACATCTACAAAGGATCACATTTGACAATAATGTTAAGTTTCAGATCAAAGTTTGAATTTGAAGTGTTCTCTTCCAATAACTCATCTATTCAATCTTTGTTATGGAACAAAACATTGTATATCAAATGTGACAATGGTAGAGTAGAACTCATTCTTTGAATGAATTAAAAAGAAGAGTTGTTCCATTATATAGCCCATGCATCATATTTACACTCATACACTGGACGATGTGGGATTTATTCATATAACATGAAACATCAACACGTTTAACATATTCTCTTTTTCTCCTTTGTCCACAATCAAAATTTATCCTCTCCAATTCACTAATCTACCCATTATGACTTCATATTTATTCATTATTTCATTCATTTCTAGTCATAACATTTATCTTGACAAAGTAATAAGCTGTAATTACAAGTGAAAAATAACTTAGCAGAAGAGAGCATAGTTCAAAATTTGAAATCTTGCATATGAGCAGCGTCAATTCTGCATAATCTGCTTTGAAACAATCATATTTCATATCGATCGAGAATCGTTCAAGATAAGGTATCATCCATTTTCTATCTTCAGAGTTAAGAATTCATGAGTAACAAAAATGGAGAGATTTCCACACATGAATCATGAACACACGCAACTATTGGTCTGTTTTTTCCTTTCAAACAAAGACCTGAAGTTATGCCTTCCATTTTCGCAAAGCGTAACCTGAAAAGTACTAATACTGCGCAGGAAAGCTCATTTCTACTGGTTGTGCCTGCTAAGTTTATAGATAATATGTCTCCAGTCGAGAATTTTGCAATTGATGAGCCATCTCTTGATTCTCCAGCATATGCTTCAAGGAAACTATGTTCAATTAATATAGCCATGGTTCATACCTTGGTTAACATTGATTTCTTTGAAGTAAACAAAAAGTTATTATATAAGAATAATTAAAATGAAGGGGAAAATGTTGATTTGGTATGTTTAATCAATGTGTAAGTTAACACAAGAATGAGAGCTTATTTTGAACTTTCTTCAGATCAGTAGATAAAGTACATCAACAGCATCTCAATTTCAAAGGAAAGGAAAGTTAGGAGCTCTTTTTCCTCGATAGATAGATTTGCTTCTGCCATTGCCATGCATCATATGTTCACTTCCACATTAACCAATGTGGAACTCACTCACATAACTTAAATATTCACACACTTCAACATTTCTCTCTTTCTCCTTTGTCCTGCGCATACACAATCAAAACCTGTCCAACCCCATTCACTAATCCACCTATTACAACTTTATATTTATTCTTTATGTCATTGATTTCCAATCATAAAATTGATTTTCATAAAGTAATAAACTATACTATTTACAAGTGAAAAATAAAACTTGAACACATGGGTGGATCTGGCTTCACAATATTAGTGGGGCAAATTTTTTTTTGTCACACAATTAAATAATATTAAATTTAATAAGAAGTTATATTAAAAATAGTTGTAGCAACCAAAATTACAAAGAAAATAATCTATTTTCCATTTGTTGAAAATAAACTAAAATTATATCATTACTAATTGTTCTAAGAACATCTCTTTCTATATAGATTACAAGAGAAGAATCAAATGCTCTAACAGGATACCCGTGCATATGGACGGGTGAAAGTGTTGCGCTTTTTTTTGAAGTAATTCACAATTGCGTAGAAATTATAAAAAAAAATTGTATTGATATATGAATAAAAATATAGATATACGTATAAATTGTACAAAAAATTATTTCTTTATTAAATATGAGTAAAAATATAGACACGTTTATGAATTAAAAAAAAAAAAAGGTTCTCTTATTAATATATGAGTAAAAATATAGACACATATAAATGACCAAAAAAAAAATATAACACCATGTTAATATATGAGTAAATATATAGACACATGTATAAACATGAAAAAAAAAAAGATCTTTATGTTAATATATGAGTAAAATTATACAATGAATTGATAAAAAAAAAAACTAACATAATGCTTTATTATGGTGGTTGAAAACCTTTATAATTTATTCATATTTTGCACTATTGGACTATTTACAATATTATATTAGTTTACATATGTCATGTAAATAATAAATTTTATTTAATTTTAATTTTAGGTAAACTCGCACGAGTTCTCGAGTCGAGTTTACCTAGGCAAAACGAGTTAAGATAAACTCTCAAGTTGTAAAAACTTGATGAAATGTACTCAAGTTTGTGTTCTTAACTGAATTTTTTTTCAACAAAAACAACATTGATGCTCCAAATTTTTGACATTAAAAATAAAAGTACTACTAGTTGGAAACGGTATCGTTGGTAGAAAATAGTGTTTTTTAACGCTAAATTACATCAGAAGTCTTTTAAGTTATTTAATTGTAATAAATTGTCCTTTGAGTTTTTTTTCGTACCACTTACGTCCTTTAAGTTTTTTAATCGTAAATTGTTAGTCTTTAATTATTTTTCGTAACGCTTAGGTCCTTTAAGTTATTTAATTGTAACTCTTAAGCCCCGAATAACTTACATTTTTAAAATCTAAAATACCCAAATTGTTACGGTTAAATAACTTAAAAGACTCAATTGATACAAAAAAATTTAAAAGACCAACTTGTTACAGTTAATTAACATAAATAAATTAAGTGGTACCAAAAACAACTTAAAGGACCAATTTGTTATAATTAAGTAACTTATAGAATTTCTAGTTTAATTTACCTTATTTTTTTTAATAATAATGTCCTTTAAGTTATTTAATTGTAACTCTTAAGCCCCGAATAACTTACATTTTTAAAATCTAAAATACCCAAATTGTTACGGTTAAATAACTTAAAAGACTCAATTGATACAAAAAAATTTAAAAGACCAACTTGTTACAGTTAATTAACATAAATAAATTAAGCGGTACCAAAAACAACTTAAAGGACCAATTTGTTATAATTAAGTAACTTATAGAATTTCTAGTTTAATTTACCTTTTTTTTTTAATAATAATGGGGCATGTTTTTGTTTTAACAAAATAAATGAATTTTAAAGAAAATTGTGTTTAAAAAAAAATTAACTTGGTAGTTAACATTAGTTCAAAATAGAAACAAAATAAATGAATTTAGAGAAAATTGTGTTTAAAAACAAAATTAACTTGTAGTTATTAGTTCAACATTAAATTAAACAAAAAATTAAGGGTTAAATATGTTTTTGGTCCCTATAAATATGTCAACTTTTCGTTTTAGTCCCTCTAAAATTTTCCTTCAACTTTTAGTCCCTATAAAATTTTCAATCACTACTTTTGGTCCCTATTTTTAATTTAATTTTTGTATTTTTTTAATGCAATTGTGCAGAAATGTGTAAAATATTCTAAAAAAAATTCCCAAAGAAAATTAGATTTTTTTAACAAAACACAAATTAAATATGAATTTTTAACCTTAAAAAATACAAAAATTCATATTAAATTCATGTTTTGTTAAAAAATTCTAAATTTTTTTTGAGTGATTCTTATAATATTTTGAATTTTTATGGAAAATTTTATTAAAAAATATGAATTCTACATATGAGTTTACTTTAAAAGAGGGACCAAAAGTGAAGATTGAAAATTTTATAGGGACTAAAAGTCGAAGGAAAATTTTAGAGGGACTAAAACGAAAAGTTTACATATTTATAGGGACTAAAAACATATTTAACCCAAAAATTAAATGGGGAATTAGTCACTTTAGTCCCCGAATGGGAAAGAAGTAGTCACTTTAGTCTCTGAATGCAGAGAAATTGCAAAACAGTCCCTGAATGTAGACTTTGTTGACAATTTCAAGGACTAAAGTGACTAACGGAGTCTACATTCAGGGACTAAATTGACTAACGCGTCTGCATTCAGGGACTAAATTGACTAACAAAGTCTACATTCAGAGATTATTTTGTAATTTATCTGCATTCAAGGACTAAAGTGACGACTCCTTTCCTATTCAAGGACTAAAGTGACTAATCTCCCAAATTAAATTAGAATCAAATGTTACAAAAAAAAAATAAAAAATCCAAAAAAGTCTTATAATTAAGGTAAAAAAAGGTTTATACTATTTCCTGTTATAGAACTTAGTTAATTGTTCAAAGTCAATTTTGCAGTAATTAATTACTAATATGAAGAAATTAGTAACTATTTACTGCAAAGGGGACTTATGAACGAAACACAAAGATCTGCTTATTTTCTTTTCTTTTAATATTTATGTTAAGCGATGGGATGAGGAGTTAATTTATAACAGAAGGATCATATGTTCACTTGTACATTAGCCGATGTGGGCTCTGTTCACATAACTTAGACAACTAACAACAATGTTTCTCCTTTGTCCTGTGCTTCCACAATCAAAAGCCTCTCAATTGTACTTTGAATTGTTAATATAACAGAAGCTGTGTCCAATCACTCTGTTATAATTTGCAAAACATTATGAGAATCTATTCTTTGGAGTAAGAACAACAAGAGCACCAATAACATGGTACTAAGCATGTTGCACAGATTCATTGTTCATGTGCACAGATTCAACATTTTATATATAACATTTCGTTATTCTTAGCTATGCTAGCATGTTCGAAGTTGAAGTAAATTACTTTGAAGAAGGTTTGTGCCATATTTGAATTTCATAGTTAACGAAGGGTATTTTTTGGTTACCCTGAACAAGCTAAACATAATGTCTCGTTGTTGTAGTGATGCTCAACATTATAGCTACTTGCCCATCAAAGACAAGTTTCATATTATGTTTGGTTCCACCTTTAGAGGCGTCAAAATTGTTTCTAGATGTGTAAATTTTATGTTGACATGTTTTGATGTTTTTCGGTAGAATTGATTTTGTCTCTTGAATTGATTATGAATAGAAGTTCAGATTTGTAGTTTTTGTTGTGAATTCGATGAGAAAACACACCAATAACAAACTTGATGTGTGGAGCAAGGAATAATTAAGCAACCAAAATCAAAGTGTATGGAACAATTATAAACACAAGCCAAAAGTAGAAAACAGCGAGAGTGACAAAAAGAAGAGAGAACACAAAAGAATTTGTTGACCCAGTTTGGTCCAAATTGACCTAGTCTGGGGGAGAGAGCAGCCCTCCGTTCCACTATATGACGAGTAACGTTACAAAAGAGATATCAATGGGTTACAAAAATAAGTCTCCCGCCTAATTCTACCCAAATTCCAGTCTCTTCCCGTAACCAAGAGACTCAATCCTAATAGTGTTTCCCAAGGTGAATCAAACCTCAAACCCTAGTGTTTGTTCCAAAGAGACAAACTCTACATAAACCCTAGTTTTGTTGTTGCCTTTCTAAACCCTTGTTTCAGCCCCCTCTATCTCAAGGTTTACACTGATACAATGCCTATATTTATAGTAAAAGTAACTCCCATAAAATTGGAACAAATCTGGCCCAAAAATACGTTTCTGAAAAAAAAAACTGTTACGACAGTTCGGGCCCCGAATTCCTCCATTCGGGCGCCGATTTTTCACGCAGCAAAATGCTCCAAAAGACAGCCAAAATCGGGCCCCGGTTTTGCACTTCCAGCACACATCAATTTTGGCCTCCAAACTCCAATTTTGAGTCACTTTCACAACAATCTCCACCTTGACTCCAAATTAGTGATGATGCCCATTTAACATCAACACCTTGCTGCTCTTTCCCTTGTTTCCCACTACACCAAGTAGCTCCACAAGTTTACACCATAACCCCTTCAGTCATCGGAATGTCTTCCGCCTTCTCGAAGGTCCTTGCAGTCCAACTACACTAGGAATTTTAGGTAGTTCCACAAGCATTTACCTCAACATCTTCAGCCATCGGAACGTCTTCCGTCTTCTCGAAGAGTCCTTGCAGTCTAACTACACTAGGAGTTTTAGGTAGTTCCACAAGCATTCACCATGACATCTTCAACACAGGACATCTCCCGTTTCCTTGAAGGTCTCCTTGCATCCAATCACCCTTGGCCTTCTTTTAGGGTAATCCCGCAAGCCGTGCTATACATTCTTCAACCTTCGGGGTGCCTTCCGTCTTCATGAAGAAATCCCTTGCTCACCATAGAGCATAGCACCCAAGGTCCTCCATAGTCGTACCATTACCGGTGTGTTCAACTCCACCTCAAGCTAAGCGTACTCTACCTCAACTAGCAAATGCGTACATCCCACTATGTCTTCAACCTTGCAACTCCACCTCAACAGGTAGATCATGAGTATTGTTGCCTCCGCCTCTCCAGACTGATCATGAGTATTCTTACCACCACCTCTCCAGGCTGATGTTGAGTGTTTAACGTCTCTCCAGACGATTACCGCTTCACTAGGCATCAATCCCAAGGTGACCAACATCACCTTCATCCTCCAAACAACACCCCACCATCAGAGCACCTGCATCCTCATAACCCTCAGAGACAATTTGTGCGGAGTTACCATTAATCTCAGGACAATCCTTCATGAAGTGACCCATCTTGTGACAGTTAAAGCATTCAGATTTTGACTTTTTACCACTCTTTCTCCGGTTACCTCTACCTCCACCATTCCCTCTTGAGACACTTAGGCCTTCACCGTTTCCATGAATTCTCAAGTCCTTGGACTTGGTCAACTCCTTGGTTCTCAAAGCCGCTTGAACTTCTTCCAAGGTAACAGTGTCTTCTTTACCATAGAGCATGGTATCTTTGAACGATTCAAAAGATTTCGGTAGAGCACACAACAAGAGTATAGCTTTATCTTCATCCTCAAGTTGCACCTCAATATTCTCTATGTCATCAAGGATTTTGTTGAACTCCGTAAGCTGCTCCATGATGGCCTTTGACTCTACCATCTTGAATGAGTAGAGTTGTTGTTTTAGGAATTGCTGATGAGCCAAAGACTTTGTCATATACAAAGATTCCAACTTTGCCCACATCGATGCCGCGGTTGGTTCATTTGCTACTTCTCTCAAAACTTTATCCCTGAGGCACAAGACAATGGCACTCATGGCCTTGTCCACCATCTTGATCTTCTCCGCTCGTGACATGGTGACCGGTAAAGAACCTCACCCTTCAAAGCTTTCTCACACTTCTGCTGTATTAACACCGCTTCCATCTTTACCTTCCATAACCCAAATTCGTTATCGCCGGTAAACTTCTCAATATCCCACTTCGAACCCATGGTACTTGATTATCATTTGACCCTTGCCCCACGGTGGGCGCCAATTGTTGTGAATTCGATGAGAAAACACACCAATAACAAACTTGATGTGTGGAGCAAGGAATAATTAAGCAACCAAAATCAAAGTGTATGGAACAATTATAAACACAAGGCAAAAGTAGAAAACAGCGAGAGAGACAAAAAGAAGAGAGAACACAAAAGAATTTGTTGACCAAGTTCGGTCCAAATTGACCTAGTCTGGGGGAGAGAGCATCCCTCCGTTCCACTATATGATGAGTAACGTTACAAAAGAGATATCAATGGGTTACAAGAATAAGTCTCCAGCCTAATTCTACCCAAATCCCAGCCTCTTCCCGTAACCAAGAGACTCAATCCTAATAGTGTTTCCCAAGGTGAATCAAACCTCAAACCCTAGTGTTTGTTTCAAAGAGACAAACTCTACGCAAACCCTAGTTTTGTTGTTGCCTTTCTAAACCCTTGTTTCAGCCCCCTCTATCTCAAGGTTTACACTGATACAATGCCTATATTTATAGTAAAAGTAACTCCCATAAAATTGGAACAAATCTGGCCCAAAAATACGTTTCTGAAAAAAACTGTTACGACAGTTCAGGCCCCGAATTCCTCCATTCGGGCGCCGATTTTTCACGCAGCAAAATGCTCCAAAAGACAGCCAAAATCGGGCCCCGATTTTGCACTTCCAGCAAACATCAATTTTGGCCTCCAAACTCCTATTTTGAGTCACTTTCACAACAGTTTTAAACTCCAAACATGATTTTTACACTCGAATTTATTGTTGGATTTTAATGACAAACACACATAAACAATTCTTATACGCATTCTATTAAATTGATTGCTCCAAATCTATCACTATTATGATAGAATCTTTCTTATTTTTAACTGCTCTATGTGACTGGTGTGGTACCGTGAAACAAGCTCTGTAGCAATTGCACGGGGTAACTCGAATTTATTGATCGATTAGTTTTATTCACAAATTTGATTCTTACAATTTACTCTTTGCCTGTCTTCCTAACCTAACATTTGATAGAGAGCAACCATTTTGCATGATGTGATCATTTATGTTTAAGAATGGGAACAAAAGTTGGGCAAAAATTATTATGTGCTCAAAATCACATTACGATAATCATGTGATACAAAGTTTAAACATAGACACACTTCAGAATCGAGACAATTAAGTTAGAAAAGGTGATTGGTAAAATTGAACTGAAAATTGGAAAGAAGTGAACAATAAAACCGATTATGACTTGGTATTTCTTTCATTGAGAAAATTGATTTTCGCAATGTAGTGAACTATATTTACAAGTGGAAGAAAAAAACTTAATAAAAGAGGATGGTTCAAAACTTTAAATCTGTTTTCACAATGTAGTGAACTATATTTCACAGTAACTTCAGTTCTGCATTAGTTGTTGAACACATTGAGCATCTGTTTTCTGGAGTAAGAACAGCATATACACAATAACATGATGATGTATATTCCTCACAGCTGTAGCACTCGAGTCGATATTGTGTAATGTGATTCATTAAAATGCGCTATCAAAGTAATATATACTTTTTGTTTAGCATTATTTTTTGGTCCGTAATAATACTTTAGCAGCCAAATCCCTTACTAACAAGGATGCTAATTATTAGATGGTTTTCAACATTAAAGAAACAAATTTCCCATTGTAGAATCTTCAAATTCGGTAACAAATAAATACCTGTCACTAACTGCTCAATGTTATCCAAAAACTGGATAATAGGAAGTAAAAATACTCCATGATTTAATCAATGAAAGAAGCTTTCCTTGTTCATGTTGCACAGATTCGACAGTTAAGAAATATCATTGTTAGTACTGTCCTAGATGAGAATTAAAGAATATACTTTTCTTAGGCTCACTCATATTCAAACTCAGCTTCGCTAGCCTTTCGAAGTTGAAGTGGCCTATTTGAAGAAGATTTGTGCCTCATTTGAATTTTAGTCAACACATCAAGGTTTTGTTGGCAGACTTCTAATGAAGGCTTGTGTTGTTAGTTCTGCTTAATTACTCTTGGTATTTGTTTCGAAAATCCACGAGGTGTGGTGTCACTGCACGGTCCACCAACTCGATGATTTTCACCTTCTAAAAAACCAGAAACATAGTTGATACTGCTGACTGTATTACCCAAGTGGATGTTGGACGCTTGCTGGATGGCTACACTGCTCATGGATTTGTGTTAAGAACCAATCTGGTGACATTTCGATGGAAGCGTGTTTGAAAGAAAGTATTGTGACTGATCCTTGTATGACAGAAGATCTTGGTGTGAGGTGGTGTCTCCAATTGGCGCGTGATCAAGGACTGCAAAGAGTGAAAATCCAAACTGATGCTCTGGTGGTAGCAGATTGTATCTCAGGCAAGACTACAAATGCTAATTTAACTCCTATTATTTATGATTGTACTGAGTTGATAAGCACTTGCAGTTTAGTTTCTGTGTGTTATATAAGTAGACAAAACAATGTTGAAGCCCATAAGTTAGTGTGTATACCAAAATTAGTAGGATCAAGAACATGGATGGGGCATATCCCGGACTATTTCGATGCATTACTCCTATGTGATCCTATTAGCTTGAGGGGGGTGTTAAAGTGTAATGAGATATTAGTTTAGGCAATTACTTGTATAACAAGTAATTGAGTAGCTTAGTAACTAACCAATTGTTTTGACAGTTATGGTAGTTACAATAGTTTGTTATAGTTAAATAACTAAATATGGTTAAGCTTGTGGTTTACATAGCATAATATAAATAAGTGTATCTCTACATTGTAAGATTCAGATTTTGTGAATAAACTTTCTCTCTTTCAATTCATTTGTTCATTGTTCATAGTAGAGTTTTTCTATTCTTTCTCATCTATGGAGATTCAATCTTATCCTTTCACAGTGCATGTATTGTTTTTTTCGACACATCAAAATTTTCTTGGTAGACTTATAATGAACGCCTGTTTTGTTTGTTTTGCTTAAAATTACTCTTAGTATTTGCTTCGAAAATCCAAGACATACACGGTACACCAACTCTATGATTTCCAGCTTCTACAAAACCAAGTTGAAAAAGTATAGGGAGGCGATCCCATTGGCGATCCTGTCAACAATGCTCAAGGCTACTCAATCGGAGAATTATGAATACGGAATTTTGATTCTTATGATGATTTCAGGTTTCAGCTGCTCTATGTGATTAGTGTGCTACCTGGAAACAAGCTCTTTAGTAATTAGTACAATATTGCTCTGAGAGAAACAGCTAGCTGAATTGCTCATAAGTACAATATTGGTCTGAGAAACACAGAAAGAGTCAAAATAGATTTTTTTATAAATCTTAAACACAGTTAAAAATGACAAAAATGAATTGATTTTTTTCTAAAAAAATCTAAAACAAAGGCAACCTAAATTTGATAAACTATTATTAGTCTTTCATTACCAAAAGTCATGATTCTCTAAAAAAACTATTAAAGCATCAACAATAAAGATAATCATTGTTTGAGTATTTTATAATGGAGCGAAACAAATTTTCCTTTCCATTGTTTGAAAAGTTGACAAAATATAATAAATTATAACTTTTTTACCCTTAGTTAATATATAGTCTTCTATTAAATATTTAAAATGTATAGTAAATATTCATGGAAATTTTTATCATCCATGTTGTACTTGTAAGACATGTTTGAGTTATTTTTAAAGCGAAAAAGTAAACATAAATTTAAAATAAAATGGGATTACAAAGACCGAGGGGTGACGGACTTGACCAGTATAACCACACAATTAAACTCAAACGGGTGATATACAAATCAGCACAAGTGGAATAAAAGAGTAACAACAACCCTAACCGGATATTAAAATATTGTGGGACTCACGAAGAAAGAAAATGTGTTAAATTGAGTACTTTTGCTCCACAAGCATCAAATAGATTTTCTCCCCAATGGAGTACCTATTAGGTTACAATATTGGGGATGGTCTTACTCCCCTACTTTTGCTACCCCCTCCATAAATATAAACATAACCGGGTTCAAGAAGGTTGATGTATTTAAACCAAATTTTAAACTCAAAGAGTTCTATATCCATAAATCATGGATGCAGTCTTTCACATATGCGCTTGTTTTTAATGATTTACAAGCTAATATGTCCAAATTGATTCAAAATCAATTCATACATCTATAATCCAAATTATGTTTGCGATCAATTTCATAAATTTACACAAATTGGGTTTTAACTAAAGGGGAATGAAGATGAAGAAAGAATACTAACGAGTGGATTTAGAGGAGAAAAACAAATTTTCATTCTATTTCATAAACTAAGTTGTATCATTTTTCAAAAAATGCAAGTTGTAAACCGCTTTTGAAAACATAAATTTCATTAACACCTTTTACTATTTCATTAAGCAAAAAAGTGCAAAGTGTTAACCAATTAGTTTACGTAATTTTAAAAAATGACAAGTACCTAAATTTTAAAAGTGGGTGACAACATACATTTTACATTTTTGTAGTTTTTTTTTAGGGATTTTAAATTTTTGTAGTTAGTAGTGCTGAAAATGGTTAATGACATAAGTCAGTTTTTGTGTTGCCAAAATTTATAATAAAAAAGGGTCATATTAGCCTTAAAGGCACTTATTAAGAATTCAAAATTAGAAATGATTGATAAAATTTAGGTAGAAAAAAATCACTTTTTGTTGTTTTAATATAGGCTAAAGTGCACTTTTCCCCCTTAACTTTCAAAAACTTGCAATTTTGGCCCCCTAAGCACAAAAACTACAATTTTGCCCCCCTAAGATTTAGCCCCATTGCAAATTTGATCCTTTTGGTCAATTTTGACCTAGTCAACGCCTGCATGGCATGCCACATGTGTAAATAATAAATTACAAAAAATTAAAAATGCCATAAAATCATTTTATAAATTAAATAAATAAAAAAGATATTAAATATAAAAAAAATCATAAAAAAATTAAAATTAAAAGGAAGGAAAATGAAAAAGGAAGCGACGTGATGAATTCCAAAATGCTTCTTCTTCTTCTTCTCCTTCACCAAACTCTCGCCGGATCTTATCTCCGGGAAGAGTCTCCCCCCTTGGAAGATGTCGCCGCCGTTCCCAATGACAACCCCTCCTGATACAACTTCGCCGCCGTCAAGATCTCGTAGCTTTCGTGCACCTTCCTTGGACGACGACCGCATTCTCGCCGATTATAACATCCAGAACGAATCCACTCTCCACCTTGCTCTTCGTCTTCGTGGTGGAGCTAAAAAGCGTAAGAAGAAGACCTTCACCAAAATTTCTCACAATCGGGTCAACATGAATCTGGGTCGGGTCTGTTTCTGGAACTGAAACTGAAACTTTTGTTGCTGAAGAAGTGGATGATGTTGATGGAGAAGATGAAGATGGTGTTGTTGAACGTTTAGAATTTGATGAACGTTTTGTAACTTTTCTTGTTCCAACACCAACTGGTGTGTTCCTTAAAGCACCACTTGTCCAATATCTTTTGCAATTTTTTGCAAAAATGACGTGGTTGTGAGAGATTGTAGTTGTTGTAGTAGCATAATTTTGTGTTGCTTGATTCACAACGTGGACATTTGAGTTGTTCTTGTTCTGGAAAATTTGGTTTCATGGGTTTGAAATGTTGTTGGGTCTTGCATCTTTATGTCACTAAAAGGTAACAACTTGAATAAAAATAAAACTAAAAGGTAACAACTATGATTAGAAAATGAATACAATTTTGTGCCTTTTGAATTGAAAAAAAATCGAAGATTGTTATGAACACATGAAAATGAAAATTGAAGATTGAAGGTTTTTTATTCTGGGTTTGGATTGGAAGAGATGACTAATGATGAATGTGTATTATTTTGGATTTTATTTTAAATCTTTTCTGATTTTTTTTTATATTATTTAATTTATAAAATGATTTTATTATTTTTTATTTTTTTAATTCATTATTTACACGCGTGGCATGCCACGTAGGCGTTGACTAGGTCAAAATTGACCAAAAGGATCAAATTTGCAATGGGGCTAAATCTTAGGGGGCCAAAATTGTAGTTTTTATACTTAGGGAGCCAAAATTGCAAGTTTTTGAAAGTTATGGGAAAAAAGTGCACTTTAACCTTTAATATATTGAATACATAATTTTTCAGATAAATTTTCCATTTTAAACTTTTTAACAAATAAACTTTTTGGTGTTAAACTTTTTAACGCCGATGTGTAAACAATGTGAGTATCTCCCTACCCAGAGAAGTTTGTGATTTCAAACAACTATTGATTTTAAATTACTTAATTAACAAACAACTATTGCATTTAACTAAATTAGTTGGTTATTAAAAAGAAGCAATCATATATTTAAATTTAGTTTATACTCAAAACCGTATCAATATATGGTGTGGGACAACTTTTTGGTTGTCAAATTATCATTTCTTTTAAAAAGTTAAAAAGTTTGAACTTATAGTTTAATTTTCCCCAAAACTTGTTCCCGTTTTGAAAGCAGGAGAAAAAAATTACCACATGTATATAATTTTTTATCACATCACATTTATAGTAATTTCTTTCTCCACAATGAAAACAGGAACAAATAAAAGTGAATTTTAATTTTAAGCTGGATCACTGAAGAGTCCTTATTTTTATAAGATAAGCATCATATGTTCAATTCCATATTAGCCGATGTGGGACTTGCTTACATAAATTTTCTCTTTTTCTCCTTTGTCCTACGCCTACACAATCAAAACATGTCCTCCCCCATTCACTAATCCACCTTTTACAACTTAATATTTATTATTTATGTCATTGATTTCTTATCATAAATTTAATTTTCATAAATTAATAAACTATACTATTTACAAGTGAAAGAAACTTAGCCGAAGAGGACATAGTTCAAAATTTAAAATCTTTCACACCACTCTCAGTTTTGCATAATCTGGCTTTCTATGCTCTCTTTCCCATTTTCTACCATCTGAGGATGAGAAACATGGTTAACATCATCCACATTGTCACCACTAACATACACTACTTTAACTATATCATAACATCAACCACATTGTCACTTTATCATGCCAAATTGCAAATCTGATTCTCTTGATTTTTTTTTTTAGACTCTAATGCTTTATATACCATTGTTGTTTAGGCTCCAATATTTTTTAGTGATTCTATTAAGTTAGGTTGTTGATCAACAAACAAAAACAGCGAAACGGAAAAATCCACAAACGAAAGGAGGAAGAACTGCTATAGACTAGATGGTAGGCCTTCTCGTGCCAACTTCTGAGGAGTCTTCCTGAATAAAGGGCACTGATCTAACTTATTTAGAAAAGTAATGTATTATAAATTTGGATATGAAGAGAACTAATGTACTGGGATCCTATTCCTATACACAGGTACACCAACCAAGGCATAACAAGTTTTAAGAACACCCGTGGATGCTTTCCAATTAAGGTTTATTATGAAATGTGTAACTTCATGATAGACTCAGAATTGCAAGTTTTAGAACAATTTAACGCGACTATAACGGAAAGAACGCTTTCTTGTTCATCTTGCACAGATTCAACACTTAAGAAATATGCATATTACTACCAACCTAGATGAAGAGTTGGAGAGTGTACTTTTCTTCTGCTCAGTCATATTCAAACTCATAGCTTTGCTAATAATGAAGTTGTCATGGACTATAATGAAAGCAAGTTCATTCTTTCATATACAGTTGTATTATGAGTCTACTATGGTTGATGATACTAAGATGATCCTTTAGCTCCTCTCCACATCCAACAATAGAATCAGAATAGATGTTCAATTCAGAGATACAATCGGAAATTTAGTTAAGGAATGACCGAATTAAAAGTATAGTTTAGTGAAGAAAAAACTCTACTTTGCAATTGGGAATCATAAAATTGAAGGATACGATTATGTACAAAAAACTCTACTTAATTTTTTGGTCTTAAAAGATTAATTTATGATGAGGTATGTTATTTGAACAGCCACTTTTTGTACAACTTATGGGACAACCAAAAATATAGAAAGAAATGTATGTTTTGACACGAAAATCAAAGCAATAGAGAGAGAAAGCAAGAGCATAATGAGTGTTTGAGAGAGAGAGAGGATTGTCCCAAAAGTTGTAAGAAAATGGTTGTACAAATAGTATCATTTCTCATTTATGATTAGTGGAATCAAACCTAAAAACTTAGGTATGTAAGAACTAATATATTGAGTAAAAAAAGGTCAATATATTGAGACCGAAAAATATTATGGCATACTAGTATTTTTTTTTTAAAAAAAAGGTTGGGGCTCTAACCTCTATTGATCCACATTCTAACTTTATCCCAGATTCAATCGATTCATTGTGTTGAAAGTCTTCGCGACAAAAATAGTCAGGTGGCATGTTCTCTTGATCATCAATGTAAACGGCGATGCAAGTATGTGTGAATGAAAAATATTTTCTTTTGAGGAAAGCATACTAAAATGAATAAATTGATTCACACTTAAAAGAGGATGGTCGGTATATTACGTTTAAAGTGATGATCTTAGATTTAATGAAAAAGTTAATGTTGAACTAATATAAATAACGAGACTCATTTACAAACTACCTTAAAATTTTGGAGTAAAGTATGTTATCAAATCCATTTATATGATCGTTCTGAGTGTGTTTTGGCCACACGTTTTTTCCAGCCAAACCTGCTTTTACTTTCTCAAACGTGGTTTCAGCATTTTTTGTCTTGTTTGGATGAATGAAAACTGATTCCAGGAAACTCAGTTTAGGACTCAAAACGCCAGTTCTGCTGAAGCTAGTATTCCTAGCTTCTGCGGCAAAGAAAACGTGGTTTTGGCTTTAATTTCTCAAGTGGCAGGTGCTTTACCAAAATACCCACATTATCTTCCCCATTTTCCTACATAAGGATTGCAGATTTGTTTCAGATTTGCAGGAAAAATAGAGAGAAGAGGGGAACAACATGATAAATTAAACTTGAAACAATGAAAATAAATCAAAAGTTTTGATTTTGTTTGATTTATGTTCTTTAATGGCCGTTCAAAAAAAAAAACTCGGTGCTTTTATGGAGTTGTTTTTATTATACAGTGAGTAAGCTTTTCCCTTGGTTTGAGAAGACAAAGAATAACAGGTAATGGATAAAAGCCCAATCCTTTTTTTATTTTTTTATAAAATGCCCAAATTTTAAACAAAAAGAGTTGAAATTTATTTATTAGTTTTTTTTATAAGAAGATTTATTTATTTGTTTCATTAGGGAGTTTATTAGTTAGTTATAACAATAATTACAATCTATTGTCCTCGTGAACGTAGCTCAGTATGTATGGACAATGCATAAAATATGCAAGGTCTCGGGTTCGAACCTCAGCCACCACAAAAATAATTACAACCTATTTTAGTAATATTTTAAAACTAATTATAAATCGTTACCTAAAATGATAAAAATATATTAATTATAACTCTTATTAATTAATATTATTTTAAAATGAATTTTTGAAGAAAAAATATCCATTTATGACAAATTGAAATAATAATCTAAAATAAACATGACATATTTAGTTTTAATTACAATTAAAAAGATGTTCTAAAAAATACAATTAAAAGGGTAAGTTGGTCATTACACATTCAAAATCAATTTTGATTCAAACTACCCCAACAACATCAACTCATAACAATCACTTTTAAACAAGTGTATCCAAACATAAATCAATTCACCTTAAACTCACTTTTAATCAAAATCAATTATCTCAAACTTAATTCTATCAAAATCAATTCTCGCCATCGTCATACCAAACACACTAAAACTTTATTGATCCAAATATATGGTATAGTGACTCTGAGCACCACTGACTACATTCCGGATCCTACTCTCTATCAGACAAGCACTTTCTGATGTAACAAAAATATCCACACGCTTAAAGTTTTAATCAATTTAGAGGTAATGTCTTTAAAATCACTTTTGGCTCTCCCAGAAGTAAATCCAAACAGACACTACCATGCAACAATGACATCTAAAGTTGTCACAAAGTATCTAACGTAAACAAAAGGAACATACACGTATGCACAAAACCGGGTTAAAGAAAATTGATGTATTTGAACCAAATTTTAAACTCAAAAGTCTTATATCTATAGATCATGGATGCAGTCTTTCACACGCTTGTTTTTAATGTTTTACATGCTAATATGTCCAAATTGATTCATAAACTCAATTCATACACCTATAATCCAATTTCTTTTTGCGATCAAGCTCATAAATTTACACAAATTGGGTTTTAACTAAAGGGGAATGAAGATGAAGAAAGAATACTAACGAGTAGATTTGGAGGAGAAAAACAAATTTTCATTCCATTTCATAAACTAAGTTGTATCATTTTTCAAAAAATGTACGTTGTTAACTGCTTTTGAAAACATAAATTTCATTAACCCCTTTTACTACTATTTCATTAAGCAACAAAGTGCAAAGTGTTAACCAATTATTTGATGTAATTTTTAAAAATGGCAAGTACCTAAATTTTAAAAGTGGGTAACAACGTAGATTTTGTAGTTAGTAGTACTGAAATTGGTTAATAAGCAAGTTTTTGTGTTGCTAAAATTTATAATAAAAAAAAGGGTCATACTAGTCTCAAGGGCAATTATTAAGGATTCATAATTAGAAATAATTGATAAAATTTACGTAAAAAAAAAAAAAAAAATCATTTTTTGTTGTTTTAATGTGTCAGCACAATTTTCAAGATAACTTTCTATTTTAAACTTTTTAACAAATATCCTTAAAACGGACGGAATTTTAACTTTCTATTTTTAAACTTTTTAACAAATTTCCTTGAAACGGACGGAATTTGCACCGATGCGTAAACACTTTGAGTATCTTTATCCTATGAAGTTTGTGATGTTGCATTTAACTTAACTTAAATAGTTGGTTAATAAAAAGGTTTGAACTAAATTTGTTGTTTCCCCCAAGATTTATTCCAATCTTCAGAATTATGGAAGAAATTACTGCACATGATTTTACACCACATTAGTAAGTAATGCCACAATTGCCAAAGATTTGAAACAAATAACAGAGATTTATTCTTCATGCTGCATCTACGAAGATTTCTTATTTTTATAAGATAGGCATCATGTGTTGACTTCCACATTAGCCGATGTGGGACTCACTCACATAACATTTCTCTTTTTCTCCTTTGTCCTACGCCTACACAATCAAAACTACCCTCCCCCATTCACTAATCCACCTATTACAACTTTATATTTATTATTTATGTCAATGATTTCTTTTCAAAATTTTGCTTTTCATAAATCACTATATATTTACATGTGAAACAAACTTAGCAGAATAGGACATAGTTCAAAATTTAAAATCTTTCACACCACTCTCAGTTTTGCATAATCTGGTTTTCTATGCTCTCCTTTCCCATTTTCTAACATCTGATGATGAGAAACATGGTTAACATCATCCACATTGTCACTTTATCATGCCAAATTGCAAATTTGATGCTCTATTTTTTTTAGACTCTAATGCTATATACACCAATGTTGTTTAGGCTCCAATATTTTTGAGGGATTCCTAGCATGCCTGCTTGCTATACCTTTTTTTTCCCTTGCGGGAAGATTGAGAACTTTGACGGGTCTACCAGCTACAACCATGAAGTTGAAGTCATCGACTGGAAGGTCATCTTCCAATGATGTAGCAGGTAGGGACTGTTAAGTCTACTACTTTGGTTTGGAAACACCTCCAAAGGTGGCAAAGGATCACACGCTTTACGGAAGGAAGGAAGAGTTGAATCCCTCTTTTATTTGTTATTAGGAGTGTAAGTTCCCAACATCTCACCGGTTGAATTAGAGAAGCTAAATTAGTTTCGGTAAGCTGCATTCCCCTGCAGAGTCTTTCTAGAACACCCTTGAATGTATGTATTTATCATCCTTGCAATCGTTATCTCATGTAAGTCATTGAGTAGGTGAAGCATGGTATGTCAACATGTGCTTGTGGAATTGTTGATTATTGTCACCTTTGTTTATATTTTTGTGCTTTCTCGAAGAAAAAAAATACGAAAACCAAATTTTTGAAATTGAAAGTGAATAAGAATTCCGTTTTTTTCCTTCAAAAAAAAAAGAATTCCGTTTTTTTTTTACATAAAGTTTTCTTAATAATTTGATCAATCTATCTGAAAAGGAAAGTAGGAAACAACACACCCTAATTGAACTTAACTATCAAATTGTTTCTCGATGCAACTTAATATATATGGTCTAGAATAATTGACTAAACGATTGAAATTTGTATGAGATGCTTCGATTAATTTGTGATATTTTATTTTTCATTGCACCTTGATTTATGAATTATTCATTGAAATTATATTTATACCTCTATTTTTTTAATGATTTTTGGATAATACCCTCATTTTACCGTGTCATTGTTTCTCTCTTTCTCTATTATCTTTTACCATAAGAATTGTTTTTCATCAATAAAAAAAAAGAAGAAAAATGTTATTTAAAAGTTGTCTCAAATAATAATTTGTACATAAGTTGTCTCAAATAATAATTTGTACATCTCTAATGTTGTACGTCTTGATATTGATATGATAGCAAGTTCTTAAAAAAATTGATATGATATGAGACTAATATTAACACAAATTTTAAGTGACTAACAGGACAACAGAGTGCACAAATGACAATTGTAGAATATTTTAAAATTTCAATACATTTGAGGGACTATTTACATTAACAAATTTTAGACTTACATACCAAGAGAGTATAGCTAATTGTTCGAAAAGTGTATGTGGTAAGTAATTACTAATGTGTAATTTTTAAGTACATAACTAGTAATCAAAGACCAAAGCAGGGCTGCAACACTAGCTGGAGTCCTCCTTCAATGGGTTATCTCAAAGCCAACGTGGATGCTCACCGTTTAGGTGATGGCCATTGGGGTTTGGGATGGATCCTACGACGGGAGGATGGGGGCACGGTTGTGGTGGCTACCAAGGTAGTTCGGAGTGGTGAAGATGTAAAAACCGCTGAAGCTCTTGGCATTCTGGAGGTCTTGCAGTTCATCCAAAAACAGGGATTGAAAGAGGTTATTGTGGAAACAGATTCGCAGGATTGTGTTAATGCTATCTTCTCAAATTGTTGCGCTCGTTCTTACTGGGGAAGGACAATCCGAGCTTGTATCAGCTTATGTGAGTGTTTGGATAAGGTGGAAATCAGATGGACCAATAGGAATACTAACCATGTAGCTCATGCGATAGCTCGATGGGCTGCTATTGAGCCAGATAGTTGCTGGACTTCTAAGTTCCCTAGGCCCATATTTTCTCATATCCAAAAAGATATGATTCTGTAATTTTCCCCTCCTTTTAATGCAAGTCTTTATTCAAAAAAAAAATACCAAGACACACTTTTCATTTTCAAACAAGAAGATAACCTCTCCACTTATGTGTTTAAATCTTGGAGAAAATACACTAACCTCCCCTAAGGTTTATCTAAATGTAACACACACCCCCTCTAGTTTCATAATTATCACAAACCTCCCCACAGTTTAACACTGTTAAACTTCCGTTTATTTAACTTATTCAAAAAAAAAAAAAATATCCACATTCTAAAATTGATACTCTGCCCCTCTTGCGTATGGAAAATCTACGACCAACGAATTAATTGATATAGCTAAGCTAGCTAACGTGTGGAACATAGGAAGAAGCACTACATTTCAATCACACTTAAAGCCCCAACCTCATTCTCCAAACTAAAATCTCACTTACCCCTTCGTTACTTGCACCTTCCCTTCTCAGAAATACCACTGTTCATTCAACATACCAACACATCACATCGTTGAGGCGGCACCATCACTGCGTGTTTCTAACAGTTCGCGTAGTTCAAAACCACGACGTCAATGATGAATCTGAAGATCAAATCAGCAAGGGTTCTGAAGAATAAGTAGTGGAACAGGGTGAGGAAAAGGAATTGGTTTACTTGTCAGACTATTGGACTTTTGGTATGCTGTCCGTTGATGAGTCTCATCGATACTACAATGTTGGTCATGGAAGTTAAATTGAAATAGCGGCTTTATCAATTTTATGATATGATTTTATAACATTCACACTCTGTTCTCTTTGTGTTGGTTTCATCCGATGTTCCTTTTTAATATCACGAAGTTTATGCTTGAAATCATGTTTTGGTTTTCAAATTTTGTTGGGTGAATATGTTTCAAGCGGAGAGGTCACAAATGGAGATGACACTGTGCACAAAAAGAATGAATCACTAAATGGAGGAATGGATGTAATTGAACAGTACTGGAAGCTTAGTTCATTCGCTATAAATTAATGATTGTCGTTGGAATAACTATGACTTCAACAATGGAAAGGAAATGCTACATATTGGGACTTCAATCTTTCTCTCTCACTGTTTCTTTTTTTAACGGAGAGAAACAAACAGTGTTAAGAGAGAAGGGAGGTTTCTATGTATTTGGTGAGAATTCAAGGGAGGTTTATGTCTATTTTGAAACTAAAGAGGGTGTTTGTGTCGTTTAAAGATACCTTAGGGGAGGTCAACGCAATTTTCCCTTAAATCTTTAATTCTGTATGAATTCTAAGAAGAAATGTTCTTTCTTTTATAACACTTGTACATTAGCCGATGTGGGCTCTGAATATAGACAAAGACACTTAACGTTACTCTTTTTCTTCTTTGTCCTGTGCCTCCACATTCAAAAGCCTGTCAATCAAAACCTGTCCTTCCCCATTCACCAATCCACCTATTAAAACTTAAAATTTATTCTTCATGTCATTGATTTCTAATCATAAATTCGATTTTCTTAAAGTGATAAACTATATTTACTAGTGAAAAATAAAACATGAAACCACATTGTCAGCACTAACATACATACACCAATGCCGAATTGCAAATATGACTCTCTTTATTTTCAGACTCTAATGCTTTATATACCAATGCTGTTTAGGCTCCAATTTGTTTTTTTTTTTTTTTATCTTCTTTGGTTATTGTATTTCCTTTAATTTCTTGTTTATAATTATGCATTTTCTTTCCTATGCCAATTTATTTTCCTTTTTCTGGAGACACTCTTCATTATATCTTTGGAGATGCTTTTAAGTACATACATAAATAACCAAATAAAGAAGGAATGTAAATTCCCAACATCGCACCGATTGGAATTACAGAAGCTAAGATGGTTTCAGTAAGGTGCATTCCCATGCAGAGTCTTTCTAGAGAAAGCAGACATCTTCGCATGCCTGAATGGTTAACTTCTCCGTTTAGTTCAGACTTCAGAATTCATTCTATTAAGTTAGGTTTGTTGATCAACAAACAAAATTAGAGAAACAGAAAGATCCACAAATGAAAGGAAGAAGAGCTGCTATAGACTAGATGGTAGGCCTTCTCATACCAACTTCTGAGGAGTCTTCCTGAATAAAGAGCACTAATCTGACATATTTAGAAAGCTAATGTCTCATAAATTTTCAATTTGAATAATATGAAGAGAATTAATGGGCTGGGACTTCCGAGTTAAATCTTGAAGCTGGGATCATAATGCCGAACACAGGCACACCAAGGCATAACATGTTTTAAGAAATGACTGGAAAGTTACAAGATTGGAAAGTTACAAAGCTGGGATAATATATATTTCCCATGATTTGATTAAGGAATGACCGGAAAGAAGGTTTTCTTGTTCATGTTACAAGATTTAACACTTAAAAAATATGTATGTTACTACCAACCTAAATGAAGAGTTGGTGAGTATACTTTTCTTCTGCTCAGTCATATTCAAACTCATAGCTTTGCTAGCATTTTTGTAGATTAAGTGTACTATTTGAAGAAGATATGTGCCTCCTTTTGCTTAATTACTTTTTGAATGAAAGCAAGTTCATTCATATTGTCTTGTTGTAGTCATGCTTACATGCCCATTAAGACAAATTGATTGGAACTTTCATTGACTGGAGTGTTTGAGAACATGTATGCACATTCTATTAAATTGATTTGTTCCAAATCTACCTCAATTTTTAACATAGAATCTATCTAAATTTCTGTAGCAGTTGCACTAGGTAATTGAATTGCTCATATGTATGTGTCAAATACTTTTCTCCATAAATTTGAAGCTTTATCTAAATATACACAAGTAAATTGGTCTTGTAGCTGCTCTAGAAGATCAATATGTCACATCATATCTCATTTGATCCAATGGTGAGACTTATTTACAGTTGTTGACAGATAGCAACCCTTTTGAACTTGCTATATTGGCATACTCTGATCATTATTAATGTTTAAGTAGGTGAACTAAAAGTTGGAAAATACTAGATTATAGCGATGTGATGTGTGTTCAAGTTTAAACATGTTGATGTATAGACCGGTTGATTTTACTGATTTTCTCATCATAAGATGTTAGAAAATGGGAAAGAGAGCATAGAAAGTCAGATTATGCAAAACTTCGGGTGCGAAAGATTTCAACCCACACACTCCCTCACGTGAGTGAAAGATTTCAAATGACTGTAACATCTAAACTTAATTAGTTTGTTATTAAAAAAAAATTATAATTAATTTGTATTACCTTACTCCCAAGAGATTAATTGTTTTCATCTCAGCATGGAGAAAGTAATTACTGCATAAATGTATATACACCACGTTTTAAGTAAGTACTTTTCGCCACAATGAACAACGAGAACAAATAACAAAGGTCTTTGTAAACAGTCATTAATTTTATTCTTATTCCAATTGAGTAAAGCAGGAAGAGTTCTTATTTTTATAAGACAAGCATCATATATTCACTTCCACAGTAGCCGATGTGGGACTTGCTCACATAACATAAATATAAACACCCTTAATATTTATTCATAATATCTTTGGAGATGCTTTTGAGTACATACATAAATAGCCAAATAAAGAAAAGTGGTTTGAAAATTTTAAATTTCAGTTTGAACTATTATTAATATTAATAATCAGACATAAGTTGTGTTAAACTCTTTCTAAGTTGCTGAACATTATGTTCATCTGTTCTTTGGAGTAAGAACAAGAATATATGTGAGATTTAAGCTCATTGAATAACAACACCATCGTACATACCTACCTCTTATCACTGAAACTCGCTATCAAGCTTGATTGAGGGATTCGTAGCATGCTTGCTATGCCTTATTTTCCCTTCTGGAAGGAGTGAGAACTTCTTCCAGGGCAGTCGGGTCTACCAGCTACAATGATGAAGCTTGATCATCGCATTGGAGGGTCTTCCTCCAAGGATGGAGCGAGTAGGGACTGTTAAATCTGATACTTTGGTTTTGAAACCTCTAAAGATGCCGAAGGATCATGGGCTTCAAGTAAGGAACAGGAATGCAAGTTCCCAACATCTTTCCGGTTAGAATTAGAAAAGCTAAGTTAGTTTCGGTTAGGTACATTACCTTCAGAGTCTGTCTAGAGAAAGCAAACCGCTTCACTTGCCTGAACGGTTCACTTCTACTAAGGAATTCATTCTATTAAGTTGTGTTTGTGGACCAACAAACAAAAACTGTGAAATAAAAGATCCACAATCGAAAAGAAGAGCTACTAGACTAGAAGGCAGCCTTCTCAGACCAACTTTTGAGAAGTCTTCCTGAATTAAGGGCATTGATCTGACTAATTTAGAAAGCTAATTACTCATAAATATTCAATTTGGATAATATGAAGGGAACTAATGGGCTGGGACTATACTACTGGCGACATGGGAAGGCACTTCCAAGTTAAATCATGAAGCTGGGGTCATATTCCCAAAAAAAAAAAAAACATGTACACCAAGGCATAACAAGTTTTAAGAACGATTTAACATGTCTACTACATATATACCCCATGATTTGATTAATTAATGACAAAGGAAAGAAGGTTTTCTTGTTCAGATTGCACAGATTCAACACTTAAGAAGTATGTACGTTGCTACCAACCAACATGAAGAGTTGGAGAGAATACAATCCTTATGCTCAATCATATTCAAACTCATAGCTCAATCATATTTGAAGACCTGTGATGTGTATTTTGTATAATTAATTCTTGAATGAAAGCAAGTTCATTCATATTGATTGTCTTATTGTTGTAGTGATGCTTACATGCCCATTAAGACAAACAAGTTGTTTGGAAATTTCATTGACTTAGGTGTTGGAGAACAAGTTGTTTGGAAATTTCATAGAATCTATGTAATTTTCAGCTGCTCTATAAGATTGGTATGGTGCCTGGAAACAAGCTCTTCTGTAGCAGTTGCACTAGGTGCTCATATGTATGTGTCTAATAGTTTTCTCCATAAATTTGATTCCTATAATATAATCTTTGCATTCCTTCCTAACCTTACAGTTGACAGATAGCAACCCTTTTGAACATGCTATATTTGCATAATCTGATAATTGTTAATGTTGAAAGTAGTGAAACAAAAGTTGGAAAATAGATTATGCCCTCAAAACCAAATTATAAAATGTTATATACTTTAATTACACTCTGATCTGATACTCATGGTCAAAAAAATTCAGCCTTGATGTAATGCATAAAAGATTTATCATTCTTCAGCCTTGGATAAGTTGTAGATACAGTATGAATCTTGTCAATTATGCATATGGAATCAAATAAACAACAAATCTTCTCTCAAACAAACCTTATAACCAACCTTAACATATACAATTTTTTTTCGTACAGTTGATTTGGGCAGAATCTTGGGTAGTGTACTCTACGAAACTGAAGCAAACAAAAAGAACTAAAAATGGTAATTTAGTAAGTAAGTGGTTAGGACAGGAATGATACCACCATCAAAACCTACCAAAAAGCAACTATACAAGTTATAGCTCAGGGTTTTTATCAGTCGCAGCAGGCAAGAATTGTAATAGCAAATCCTTGGCAACTTTAATCAAATCCTTCAAATCATTGCCACCAAGTAAAAGGCAATCTCTGATTAACCCACCTTCCACCACCTCTATTCGCAACGTCTCCACTACTTTCCTCACACCTTCCTGTCAAACCATATTCCAAAATCAGTACATGCATATTTCTAGTAGCATTGGTATATGTTTGTTTTTGTAAATTTACAAAGATTTTAAACTAGAGTTTAACGCAAATGCACAATAAGTGTAAATCAATTTTATAGAGTTCATTATTTTGCACAGCATTGTACATTTATAATTGTATATTTGTATTTTAAATTTGATTGTATGAAATGACAAAATAATGAGTTCTTTCTGGTTTTTCATGTAAAATAGATTTACACAAATAATACACGTCTCTTTTAACTCTAGACTAAAATTTTAATTTGTGTATATATATTACTCCCTCCGGTCCTATTTATAAGAAAATTTTCAAAAAAAATATTTGGTCCTATTTATAAGAAAAAGTCACAACTTTTGAGGTACATTTATTGTTTAAAAGACTTTTCTAACCCTCATTTAAGGTTTGTATTTTTAATAATCGAGCGTATATTTAACACTTCACAAAGTTTTATGAGGGTATATTTGTAAAACATTCAAAAAAATTGCAACAAAACTAATGATTGTCTTGGTTTTGATGATTTTTGGTTTCTCTTCTTATAAAAAGGACCTGAGGAAGTATTAGTGTAAAACAATTTTACACAAAGTCTATTCAAATTTCATTATATAAATATGTAATAATGCTATTTCTTGAAATACATACATAAACATCTAAACCATGAGAAAGTTGATGTTAAAGTTTTATTTGAAGAAAAAATATCAAAATCGAAACTTCTAATTAAAATCAATTTTACAGAATACAAACATATAAAATCGCTACACTATATGAAATCCGCCAAACTAGTTCCTAAAGTATATAAAAATCTGTCAATTCAGTCCTTAACGTCCGCCAATTCTATTGTCCATTGGGAATATCTATGTGTCTACCACGACACTTGGAAAGATGTTAGACTAATTTTTTATAGTCCCGCCAATTCTATAGTCCTTATGGTTCTTAACACTGTTAGTATCACCTAGGGTGGGAATAGGCCAGGCCGCCCGCTAGGGGCCTATGGCCCAGCCTACTTAAGCGCAGGCTTTTTAAAAAACTTGTTAATTTAAGTAGGTCAGGCTAATGCTTATAGAAAGGCCTACTAGGACTACCAGGCCAGTCCGTATATGTGTAATTACATATGCTCAAAGAGAAGGTAATGTTATGCCTCAAAGAGATAGGATGGGCCAACTGAAAGTGGAGTCTAACACACTCATGTGATGTTATATTTTCTTCTTTATATGTACTCTCTAATTCTTCCTTCTGCATTGCACTCATTCGAGCTTACACACTAGTTATGATACTAATCTTACTTTCGTAATTGGATAAAACAGTCTTATAGAATCCACTCCATTTTTGGGACTCAAATAATTCTATTAAAGACATGCAAATATATCAAAATCAATTTTATGTTTGTAGAATTATTTTTACCACGCAAAACAAAAATTCACAAAATGCAATTACGAATAGATAAATGAAACGACGTCGTGATACGTACCGATTGACCAAACGCTTTCAGCAGTTTACGAAAAAGCGATTTAGTAACAGTAAGGAGATTCTGGTAATTTCTCGTGATCCAAACCGCTCTCTCACTAGCCGATTCCAAACGAGTCAACTCATTCAAACTTCTCAAAAACTCGTTAACATCCGAAACGGCGCCGTACATCTCCGTCAACGGAAGCTCCTTCAACATCCATTTCCAAGACCAAGCAGACCACACAAGCTTCACGAATCCAAATCCGTTGACCTTCTCCAAACTGTTTGCTATGGCTTTCGCTCTGTCGGCGCCGGCGATGTCACCGCGCTTTGCGCGGAGGTTAGCGACGCCGGTGAAAATGGAGTGAGAGAGGGAAAGAAGGTTTCGGAAATGGTAATAGGAGGAGAATGAGAGTGATTGGGAGGGTGTGATGAAGAGAATTAAGAAGAAGACGATGAGAGTTGGATTTGATCGTACGGTTGTCATTAGATCTGGAGCAACGCTAGGAAATTGCGAAAATCACTGTTGTCGAGTGTAAGGAAATTTTCAAGTTTGTTTGGATTTTGCGATTTTCGGATGGGTTCGGGTTGTTATGGCCCAGAATATAATCGGTTTCCTTTTCTTGGATCGGGTTCCTATTGCATGGTCAAATCCGACAAAATTTACAAAGTCAAAATATATATGAGTGAGAGAGAGAAATTATGGTTAGCTGAGTTTAATCTTACGGGAATGCTATATTCACATCCTTTAACACGGGGATAAAATGTAAGGAAATCCCTACCCAAAAAAAGTTAGGAATCATGTGTAAAAAATGTTTATGGGAATGAAATTTAAAGCTTTTTCATTATGATTAATTTAGGGTACTGCTCTTCTAAGGTTTGCGGTTGTCAAGTTAATCATGCAACATTATTAAAATTGGATCTCAAGTCTTTTCCTTCTTAGAAAGGTTGAGTCTTTTTCCTATGACAAGAAATCTAAATAGACGGTCTTTCATGATCAAGGAATTTGACAATAAAGACAAATATGATCAAGTTTTGCTTTAAATATTAGAGTTGTTACGGTTTGTTTAAAAGAAACATGAGTATAGAACAATCTAAACTTATGCAAACGTAATATAGTCATAACATTATCATGTCTTAACCAAAAAAGGGTTTGGCTCGTGATGAGCTTAAGCACAAAAATAGAAATAAGAAAAGAAATGAATGGAAACATAATTGCAATAATTAATAGAAGAATTTAGAGTTTATAAAGAAAGATTATGATCCATGAAGGAAAAGAGTGAGATCTTTGCAGTACTCACTCAAAATATTCCTAAAACTCTAACTCTCTAAGAATCGACTCTCATGTTCATCAACAGATGAGAGGTTGTGAGATCTCTAGTGGATGCTAACCCTAGCTGGAAACAGCCGCTCAATTTGGATGACAAACTTCGAACTCTTGAAATAACATTGCATTGTCCTTTTATACTACATGTATTTCCTTTATCCAAGTTATGCTTTTTGGTAATTTCCCATCCACCAATAAGGATTATTACTATAAATCTGATTGTAATCATCTCTATAACAACCTTCGAGCCACACTCCATATAAAGCTTAGGAAACCCGCATTCCAAGCCAACTACAATGCAGTAAGATGTCCCCAAAGATCTCACATAAGTATATTTGAGGTATCCAAATCACGAAAAAAGTCAGTACACCATTGAATGTTGCTCTTTGGTTATTCAAGACAGTCTCATGTATATTGTACTTGTATCCATCCAACAGAAGGGGCATCCAACACACCTAGATTTGGTGATAAATGGAACCACAACTTAGCTCAATAAATTTGCTTGAATACAAGTCTTAGCCTTAATCTCCTTCTCATGAGCCATAAGAATAACCTTATGCGGGTCAAACATATCATGCCGGAAAACCACTTGAGTTCTTGCAAACCAAATCGGTGAGGTGTTGAAACCATACAAAGGCGAACAATGCATAACCGCAAACATAACAATATCACTATTTAAATTTGAATACTTCAAGTCTTAATAGAACTAGTAAAGAAATTCTCAAAAAGGATAATTGAAATAAATTAAGCCAAACTTCTTTAGTCTTCACACAATCATTAAGGATATGAGAGTCAGTTACTCTCATATCAAGTAAATACTAAAAAGGTTTAGCTTTATTTTTTCAATCATCTCCCTCAAAATTAATTTATTATTTATATTTAAGACTGATGTACTCAAAAATATATATAATTTTGAAATATTAATTAATAACATGATCATATTTAGCTATACATATTTAAACAATTTCTTTTTAAAACTTTACATAGAAAGAATCGATAATTTTATCTACTAGGATACTTATATTCTAAGAAAATCAAACGATAATGATAATAATAGTAATAATAAAGAAAATGTCGACTATTGTTAGGGTAAAATGTAATAAATAATTTTGTAATAAAAAAAAATGTAATAAATAATTTAGGGTTAGATATGTTTTGTTCCATGTAAAAAGTTGGTTTTTCGCTTGTAGTTCTTATAAAAAAACAAAGGATTGCATATTTGCTTCTACCTAAAATTCAAAGTTTGTACTTTTGGTCTATAATGTTAGGTCAATTGTCATTTAGACTAACGTAAGTCCACTTGACAAGGTGGATAGAGGGTTGGAAAGAGTGAGAGGAAGGGAGAGGGATATAGAGAGGGAAAGAAAGAAGGAGAAGGAAAAAGAGTACATTTAGAGAACAAATGAGTAAGGGAGAGAGATGGAGAGAGAAAGGGTGGATGGGTGGACATAGAAATAGGGGACGAATATTAAATGAAGCAAAAATAACGTTTTTCTTTAGGCCCCATAATATCTTTAAGGGTCTTGTTAACCGGTGCCCCCGGGGTACTGGTTAAAGAAGTAAATATAGTAATATTTGCTTTGAAAGCTGTGTAATCAATACATTAAAAGATTAAAAAGTGTCTTTTTTGACTTTCACTTTCTTCTTTTAGCTTCCTTAACCAGTGCCCCGGGGGCACTCGTTAACATTTTCCTATCTTTAAAGCTCTCTAAATACACATTCGATAGTTATTTACTGGATGTACGTTTTTCAAAAAAATGTACATCCGATAGATGATTACCGGATGTGTATTTAAGGCCATAGAGATATTGGGGGGTCTAAAGAGAAACGTCCAAGCAAAAATAGCTTTTCAAAAAATGGGCTTGCAAGGAACAATGTTGATGAGAAAGCCCTTTAACTCAACAAAAATTGCTCTTAAATCTGCCAAAATTGCTCTCCCGAACCTCAAAATGACCTTAATACTCCTAACAATAATTAACTGCAATTCACTACGGAAAGACAGTTAGCTGCCGTTTCAACAGTTTGATATCATACTTTTAATATTTTCAGCTTTTAAAGTGGATACACTCACTTCAGTGTAGATTAAGGAGAAAAAAAACCCATAATATTGTCTAGAGTACTACTAGCTCCTTGTGTATACTACTTTAGTACTTTGTATCATTCCGGTGAAAGTGTTTACTTTCTCGTGCATGTTATTTTAGAATTATTTCAGTGTATTTCCTTTTTCAAATGAAGCTTGGTCCACATAACTACTAATACCAGTAGTAGTACTCTGATCATATGACTTTTTTCAATAAGGAAAATAAAACAAATACCTAGAGTCATGTTGGGAAATCACCAACTATATGTATTACTTATTGTCAAAATATGAACTATATGCATAACTTTAAATTTGATTTTATATTTTTTTTATCCACCGGTTATAATTTATACATAAATGTAAGGCAAAGCAGACAACAAATTGAATGACAAAACTAATATCTTGAGACTTGAATACAACTTCCATAGATCTGGGTGACACTAAATTGTTATGCATGGTGCTTTGAACTCTTTTTAAAAGGTTAAGAACCTCTTGTGCTAAAAAAAATCAAAAGTGTCAAACGCAAATGGTATGAAAGGATGTTGATTATCTTAACATGTTTTCTTATGTTTTACCGCTTTACTTGAAGCAGCTTTGAGGGCTGCTTGTCCCACAACAAAAACCTCAATCCCCTATCCAACAAGCGTGGAACCTCAATCAAGTCTGCACAAACATGTTTCCCTCCTACCCCCGCACATTATCATTTTGTATGATTTTTTTAAAGGAGTTTATATGAATAAAATCCTACATATGGTAAATATTTTTTCTAACTAAATAGTAAATATTCTTATAAACTAATATTTAATTAGCATAACTAATATATAATTCAATAAGTTTAAAGTCATCATTGAGAATGTAACGTCATTAAATTCTTAAGAAAGGGCTGTCTACCGTAGATATCTTATTTATACATAGCTGTTATCCATTGTGGTCTTACAACATATACCTTATTTACACACAAAATATAGAACTTATTTTGGTAAAAAAACTTTTATATATATATATATATATATATATATATATTTGAACAAAAATATATTTAATTTAATTTAATAAAGAGAATTGAAAGACAAAAAGTTTCCCTCTCTTGTAATAATTGAAGGGCATCTTTGAAGAACGAATATGTATTGTTAGCAAATTTCCTCCTGGTTTTGAAAACAAATTTGGATCAAATGTATGCAAACTAAATAAGTCTTTATATGGATTAAAGCAGTCTAAATATGGCAACATATATGACGCATTGGCTTCACCAACTGACTTGCAAATACTATACTCAATTTTTTTTATAAATGCACAAAAAAATTCTTTATAAATAAACAAAAAAATAAGTAATTTTATACTACATAAACAATCAGGACAGCGATTTTTCCATCATGGGAGAACTTTGTGAACAAGGTGTGGTCAGCCTGTCCTTGAATGTACCCTTGTTTCTCCATGGATTGAGTGAATTTTTCAAACCAAGCTCTTGGTGACTGCTTTAGGGATGGCAATGGGTACCCATTGGGCAGGGTACCATAGTGCCCATCCCCATACCCGCGTTTTAAAAAAATCCCCATACCCGGGCCCATACCCTCGTGGGCAACAAGTTTGGTGCCCGTCCCCATACCCTATGGGTATCTAAGTGCCCGTACCCGCACCCATTACCCGCACTTTCACAACAAAAATATAATAAATACCAAAAAATATCACAACATAATTAAAATATGATATGAAATCTTCTAAATCAACATATAAAATATTACGCATCATATTATTTGGCCAAATAAAAAGCATCTAAAATATAAAAAACAAGTGCATATTACAAAAAATATCAAAGACTTAGGATTAATTAACTAACTTTAATATAAATAAAATTATTCGCATGGTGTTACAGTATTAAATATAGATTTTAGTGCTAATTAATCAAAATATTCAATGCACCAAAACAACGCATATAGAACAAGTAATTTAACTAGTGCCCCGGGGCACTAGTTAAGAAAAACTAATCTAGAAACTTTGCATTGGGAATTGGTGAAAAGTAGAATGTTCAACTTTATGAAAGTCAAAAAGTTGTTGTTTTTATGAAAAATTTCTATTTTTACTTCCTTAACTAGTGCCCCGGGGCATTGGTTAACAAGACCCTTCATCAAAAGATATTACATCATAAAAACAGGGTCCAAAAAATAAGATATATACTTCCAAAAAAATGTCCAATATACAGAAAGACATATCCAATAGCATGCCTATAAAATCTTGTCGTTTAATCAGATAAGAGACATATTCTTGAGATGAGGGTAAGCATTGGTTAGAGATTCGTGTAATTAACCTTTAACCCTTTATAAATATCATCACATTATATCAAATTGCGTTTTGTCTACACTATGGCAATGAACATCATCATTTTCACAACATGTCTCTTCCTCCTCCTCCTTCCATTGGTGTCATGCACCAAAAACAATGAGGTCTTTCATTTTTCTACCACTATTACTACTTCATATAATCATTTTTTCACTTTTTTTTATGCTCTTATTTGTAATTTTTAGTCTCAAGTGAAACATCTTTTGATGAATTTTTGTCATAGGTTTATCTAGTTGAATTTGGAGAGCACAATAATGGAGATAAAACATTGCATGAAATAGTGAAAACACATCACTCTTATTTGCTTTTGGTAAAAGAAACTGAGGAAGAAGCCCGGGCTTCCCATCTTTACAGTTACAAACACACTTTCAATGGCTTTGCAGCATTACTAACACCTAATGAAGCCAATAATCTTTCAGGTAACGTAAAATTATATAATTTCATTTCTCCAACTGTTTCAAACAATGCAATTTCATGTTACAATAGACCACAAGAAATTTCTTAATCAATGGCGGAAAAATTCGATGCATAAAAGTTAGGCTGGTTAATTTCAATTTTTTTAAGTCTCTAAGTTCCGTCATTAATTCAACTGTTTTTAACATGAAACAGGAATGGAAGGAGTGGTCTCTGTGCATAAGAGCCAGACAAAGATATACTCATTGCATACCACAAGGTCGTGGAAATTTGTGGGGTTAGATGGGCCATTTGATCCTTTGGAACAAAAATCCAATGAGACAAATAGAGACTTGTTAGCAAAAGCAAAATATGGTCAAGATATTATAGTAGGAATGGTTGATAATGGTAAGTTTATGTCGACAAATTATTAAAATATGGCCATTTTATATATTCATTTTTAGAGTTCTTTTATTAAAAAAAATATTTGTTATTTTGTGTTTGTTTTTTTATCATATAGAAAATTCAGTTTTTTAGTAAAACATTTACCGAAAATGATTTTCATTAAAATTTACTCTAAATAGTTTTTTCATTTCAAGCATATTTTACTTTTTTTCCTTCAAATTCTAAATATTTTAATCCATAAAAAATAGATTAAAATTCCTAAAAGTGATTATTTCAAGCATATATATCTTGCTTTTCATCTTGTCTATATTTTTACCCTGACTATATAATTAAATATATGATTGGGTTCTCATTTTTTTTAAATGACAAAGTAATATATTTAAATATTATTTGACTCTATTTCGATCCTAATGTTCTATGTAACTATTAACAGTTAGCAGTATGTTTATCCTTCAAAAAAAAAAAAAAATTAAGCAGCGTGTTTATGTGAATTTGCATGAAGACAATCCATGAGTGTGTTTATTTTTCCATTTGTATATAGGTGTGTGGCCAGATTCAAAGAGCTTCTGTGATGAAGGGATGGGTCCTGTGCCACAGAAATGGAAAGGAGTGTGCCAAAATGGAACTGATTTTGGTTCATCTAACTGCAATAGGTAACATTTATTTATTTTTTTTAATTAGTAACATTTGAACTTCTAGTGCATTGTTCGCTATCAATTACATTTACATCTGTAACCAAAAAAAAAAAATTACATTTACATCTGAATAGATTGAGCTGTTTTACTGCAACTGCTTATAAGGAATTTGCTTTATGGTTCTACATGATTAATGTCAGTTTCTTTACACGATTTTTTTTTAAAGTTGTTCCATTTTATTTCTGAATCAAGCTTCAATTTAGGTTTTTCTTTTATTCTTTTTTACTTGTTAGACACTATGTCTAAAATGAAGACAAGGCAATTTGTCTTTTTGGAATATGAAAATTCTTTCAATGAACTTTGGAACCTTTGAATAGGTTCTTTTCTTAGTTAACCATTATTAATAGTATATATTTAGTAGTTTCTTTTTCTAGTTAATATAATATTGTAAGGAACATCATTGGCTTGAACATTACGAAAGCAAAAGTTCCTTTCACTATATGTTACATAAATTATGAGCATGTCATATTCATATACTTAGGAAAATGTGTAAAGAACAATATAAATTATCCTTACATGCCAAGAAGCTAAGCCATATTTTTATAGGGAAGATATTGTAGATATCATTAAAAATTACTAACAAGTAATTTTTTAATCAATAAAGCATAATAAATTAAGGACATGTTAAGGCATGTTAAGAAAGAACAGACCAAGTGTAAGAGACAGAAACAAGGTAAGGCATATGTATAGTGACAAAGTGAGAAGAATGAATCTTAGTCGTAGATTAAATTAGGCTTAATTGCACTTTTGGCCCCCTATCTTTCCAAAACTTGCGGTTACAGCCTCCTAACTAATTTAAATACAAAACAACCCCCTAAGTATTGAATCTTTGGCAGTTTTGGCCCCCAACGCTGACGTGGCACCCTAAATGAGGTGCCACGTGTCATTTTTTTTAATTTTTTTTGGCCTTGGGGCGCCAAAACTGTCAAAGATTCAATACTTAGGAGGCTGTTTTGTATTTAAATTAGTTAGGGGGCTGTAACCGCAAGTTTTGGAAATATAGGGGGCCAAAAGTGCAATTAAGCCATTAAATTATGAATCGTTAATGTAATAAAAAAAAATTATGAATAGTTAGAACAAAAAGTCTCGCGGTTTTTTATAAAGCAAGATCTTTTTTTTTTGAAGGAAAAAAAAAAAAAAGAAGATCTTATTTACTTGTCAGCAAAAGATGAGTAGAGTTACGTGTACCGTTCAAAACCATGTATTTGTCTTGCATCGTTTATGTTGTAGATGATTTTGATTGATGAAAGTTCTGATGGATAATTTTGTTTATGGGCAAATGTAGATGTCACCTTTTTATATAATGTATGGTTGTATGATTCAATTTACTTATCTCACTCTCTCATTCTAAAATCAGTTGTGTTAGTTGCACATTAAAATAATAGAGACAGAATTGTATGCGACATTGTAACTATATATGTTTTTATCTTATCATTTTTCTATTAAAAAATAATAAAACCATATATTATGTACGTATTTCATTAATTTCTCTGAGGATGATTTAGACACAATGATAAGGCCAAAGAAGGCATTTTCTGAACTAGCTTTCATAGTATGTGGAGTTATATTCTGAATAAGATATATATAAAGCTAAATTTGCATGATTTCAATAGCTATATTGTCCTTTAGACTTGATTGGTTTTTGGCTTCTTTTGTTGTGTTATCTCGTGAGCCCCGACCCTCTATTCCACACCACAGTGTCTTTTATCTCCTTTTGCTATTCAAAACACAAGACTATGTCTAATGTCTATTCCCTTTTTTTACTAATTTCTTTCTTTTTGAGTTCTGTCACTGCCTTTTCTCTCAGCTTTTGTGATACTTTAGAGTTTAGTCTATGTAGATATGATTGAATTGAATGAAAAGAAAAGAAAATATTGTCCAATTATTGAACTGTTATTCTGAAAACGGTCAACGCATGCCAAAACATCCAAAACATATGCACGAGAAAGAGAGAGAAGCATGTAAAAGATGACAGCATTTTTTTGGACACTAGACTGATACAAATTATGTACGTCTGACAAGTCATGCTTTGTTTCCTCGTGATGTTATTAGTTTGTGTCATGTGTGTGTGTTTTGATTATAGGAGTATCTATTTAACTAACTTCAAAATTGCAAGTTTTTTTTTACTACCGAAATAAAGTTCATTGAACCCAACATTCGCTTCAAGGCATTCGTTGTAAGTTCGCTACAAGACTAATCTTTGAGTCAGCAACGAAAGATCTGTTTCTTTTAAAGATTGAATGTTAATATCATACGATTTGGGTCTATAAACTTTTACGTCGATATAAAACCATTTGTTAGTATTGAGATAGGTCAATATTATCGTCTTATATTTTATCGGTGCCATGTCTAAAATCGAGTACTTGAAGGTTCAAGGGTTATCTTGCAACCAAGTGACCTATCGGAAAACTGGATCCTGTCTTATATTATGTGTTTTTCATTAAATGACATTAATCTTAAGTTAACTAAATAACTTATTAAACGATTTTATGTTGGAAGGAAAATTTTATACACATAATTTGTATCATAAAACTTTCTGTCAAGAACGAGTTTCGTAATATAGGTATTCATTACATTATGAACAATGGAAACATTACAAGACTATTGACAGAAAAAAGTTAAATGATCAGTGAAGATTAGATGCTAAAAAAATGAAAATAATCTCAAATTACATTTTTGTCTCTCGTTTAACTTTTTAAACTAGATATATGCTCCATTATCAATTAACTAATTGTAAAATTAAGTCAACAATAAATAGTTAATTGGTCATCAAAAAGATTTGATCTTCTCCAAGACTCCAACTACATAGATCATATAACTTGAAGTAAAATAATTGTGATGCAGAAAGATAATTGGAGCAAGGTACTATTTGCAAGGTTATGAAAAAATCTATGGCCCACTAAACGAAGAGGAGGATTACAAATCAGCTCGCGACAAAGATGGTCATGGAACACACACAGCTTCAATAGTAGCAGGGCGAGCAGTTGAAAATGCATCAGCACTCGGAGGCTTCGCTAGAGGCACAGCCTCTGGCGGAGCCCCATTAGCTCGCCTTGCAATATACAAAGCATGTTGGCCAATGAAAGGAAAACCAAAAAATGATGGAAATGTTTGCACTAACATTGATATGCTTAAAGCTATAGATGATGCAATTGAGGATGGTGTTGATGTTATAAACCTTTCCATTGGGTTTCCTGCGCCATTGAAATATGAGGATGATGTGATTGCTAAGGGTGCATTACAAGCTGTAAGGAAAAACATTGTTGTTGTTTGTAGTGCTGGAAATGCTGGCCCTTCTCCTCATAGTTTGTCAAATCCTGCTCCTTGGATAATCACTGTTGGTGCTAGTACTGTCGATCGAACCTTTCTTGCTCCAATTAAGCTGAGCAATGCCACAAGTATCGAGGTACATTTTAATTAAGTTCATTAATTTTGATGTCAAATACGGTGTCCTAATGTTTGAACTTGAATTTAACTCTAATCTTTGTTAATTAATACAATGGTCATTTGAATTAACTTCAATCATTTTTTCGTTAATTCCAGGGTAGATCAATCACTCCACTCCGCATGGGAAATAGTTTCCGTCCATTAGTTCTGGCAAGTGATGTTGAATATGCAGGCATACTAAGTGTAAATTCTAGGTACTTTCTATTTCTAGTTTTACCTCTTATAAATTTATGTTGTCAAACTAATAATAAATCTAATTAAAATGTTTATATTTAATTCCATGATGCAGTTATTGCCTAGACAATACCCTTGATCCAAGCAAGGTCAAGGGAAAGATAGTGTTGTGCATGAGAGGGCAAGGTGGAAGAGTGAAAAAAAGTTTGGAAGTTCAAAGAGCTGGTGGTGTTGCTTTAATACTTGGGAACAATAAAGCTTATGCAAATGATGTACCTTCTGATCCTTATTTCATTCCAACCACTGGAGTAACCTATGAGAATACCTTAAAACTTGTTCAATATATTCATTCTTCTCCTAATCCAATGGCACAACTTTTGCCTGGAAGAACTGTGTTAGATACTAAACCAGCACCCTCTATGGCCATCTTCTCTAGTAGAGGTCCCAATATAATTGACCCTAATATTCTAAAGGTATTTCCCGTGACACACTTCAACATAGTATCAATTGTTTCTCTTTAGCATAAGATATTATCTATTATACAAGATGTATTAGGAAATTTTATAATAGTATTTTATTTGTGTTCTCTGATGTTCACCAAACAACACTTATAGGAAAATTTGAGTTGTCTTGTGACTCAAGAATAGTCTTGTGGTGTTCTACTTGTCCTGTAATAATGTGTATAAAATGCTTCTATCTGAGTGATTTCAGTTGGACAAAGTCACAATCCCGTGTAATCGTGCAGTCAGCTATATAGTGGTCGTTGGGTAAAGATTAGATGGTCTTGATTTCAATGTAGATTGTTATATATTTTAAATAAAAAAATATCGAATTTGAAATCTAAACAATCCGATCGGTGATCGATATAGCTGACTGTGAGTCACCACCCAATTAATTTATGTCTCGTGTACATAAATAAAAAGTAATAAATTTATTCTAGTTTCAAAAATTTACAAACAACTTGTGGACATTTTCAGCCTGACATAACAGCTCCTGGAGTAGACATATTGGCAGCATGGACAGCTAAAGACGGACCGACACGAATGACATTTCAGGATAAACGAGTTGTAAAGTACAATATCTTTTCAGGAACTTCAATGTCTTGCCCTCATGTTTCTGCTGCATCAGTTCTTCTCAAAGCAATGCACCCTACTTGGAGTCCTGCTGCTATAAGGTCTGCCCTCATGACATCAGGTAATTTCTCCATCAAGATCCACCCCACTAGCTTGGATACTACCCTCTAAAATGAATATTTACACTAACATTATTGATTTAGTGGCAATAACCAACATAGTTTTCTACTAGATCTGATTGTATCATTATACGAATTTGGATTGTCTGTCACGCATTCAAAACATCAACGACGTTCGATAGGATATCCATATATTTCAAGGCAGATATTTAAAATCTAAAAAATACCAAACTTGAAATCTGGATGGAATACTCAATCACGGTCCAATAACAACCGATATGTTGACTGGGTGAATGCTTGGGATTACTGACTGCAAGTAATCCAAATCCATTGTATACACTATAATTTTAAATCGCTGCCTACAACCGCAATTGCCGCGATAATATAAAGATTTTAAAGATTTCTACGACTACAATTGTCTGCAACCGAAATTTAAAACGTTGGTATATAAGCCAATTTAGTTTGGAAACATATCTAACACTATCATAATGATTATGCAAGTCATCTATTATGATTTATTGATCTATGCAAATAGTATATCCATAATTTGCCATTATACTAAAATAAGTAAAGCAAATTAAATCCCTAGCATGATGATATAACATGACAACTTCATTAATTTTAGTAATATTTGAATTCATATTCTTTTTTATTATTCTTGCAGCTAGGACAACAGACAACACAGGAAATACAATGACTGATGAAACAGGAAACCCTACAACACCTTTTGCAATGGGTTCAGGCCACTTCAACCCTAAAAGAGCATCAGATCCAGGACTCATTTATGATGCATCCTACATGGATTACCTTCTTTACCTTTGCAATCTTAATTTAACACAACACATAAACCTTACATATAATTGTCCAAACCCACTACCTCAACCATTTGATCTCAACTATCCATCAATACAAATCCATAAACTCAATTACACCAAAACTATAAAGAGGACAGTCACCAATGTTGGTAGTAGCAAGACTGTTTACAAGTTTATTGCTAATCCACCAAAGGAATTTACCATTAAAGCCACTCCAAGTGTTCTGAAGTTTAAACATGTTGGACAGAAAAGGAATTTTGTCATCACAGTGACTGCAAATAGAGATCAGTTACCAAGTAAGTGTGATCTTGAGAAGTACTATTTTGGTTGGTATACTTGGACTGATAAACATCATATTGTAAGAAGTCCAGTGGCTGTGTCTTTTCAATAAAAAAACATTATAGTATTCTTGTACTCATTTTCTTATGTTGATTAGTTTATTTTAGTGTTTGTTCAAAAGGACAAACTATTAGAGAGAGTGAGAGACAGGATCACGATAAATAGATAAGATAAATATTATTAGAAATGATGGTAGGACCAGATTGTGTTCAAGATGTGAATGTAATGTTATTTGAGACTTTTTTTTTTTTAAGAAATGTTATTTGAGCCTTGATTGATATAATGCATTGTTTGAGCCCATCTCTCGTTGTATAATGATGAAGTATGATAGTATTTTTACCTTTTGATGCTTTGGATGATTGAGGTGTTTACAAGATTTTATTCAAGTTTATACTATATATTATGATTTTTGACATAAACACTTGCATAAGTGTATGGAAGACTTAATATATTTTATTTTTTCATAATTCTCTATTTCATATATGTTGCTTTGTTGATGATGCTTATGCACCAATATTTAAATACGACAAAGGAGTAACCTAAGCATTCAAATATATGGTACACAATGTGAATCTAATGCTTGATTCTATAGTTAAAACCTAAATTTTGATCAAAGGAGTCGGAGGAAGTTTAATTTTGATTAAATGGAGAACAAAGTTAAATTTTTATTAATGTGAAGTTTGAATCAATCTATTTTGCTTTACGATCGTTTAAGTCAATATTATAAAAGTCTAAAACTATATTAACAAACAAAAAAATGTTACAATTTACAAACAAATTGGACTTATCTTCTAAATCAAACTTATCGCCAGTCTTCTTCGAATTTGATAAAATTTCACAAAGAAATAGTACATCAGGCTTATATACTCAGAAGATGTATTTTAAAATAGAAATTCATCGCAAGCGACCTAATCCTCGACAATTTAAACAAATGACATAATTTCTTATGGCGGGGATGGTTTGCAACTCCCGCCCATACAACATTATGAGTAAACAAAGGGTTGGTCTAAGGCGCACAACTTCACCTCCATCACTATCAGCTTCGCTTACAGGTTCCACACGCATATTTAGAGTTGTAAAAATGGGCTAGCCCGCCAAGTCTAATAAAGTGTAGGGTTTGAGCTATAAAATATAATCTCATATTTTTTTCACGTCTTTTTATTTCGACCCTAATCCTGTATCAAACAAAACCAGCAATATCATAATCTGTAACACGTGAGCACGTTGATGCTCTATTTTATTTGCATAATTTTCTGCTTACGGTAGCAAATTGGTCGTTTATGGTTTTGCCATTTTTTTTTTTTTATCAAATTCATCAAACGAAATACTACTTGCAAAAAGTGTCCAAATAATACAGAAAGACCTATCCAATAGCATGCCTATAAAATAAAATCTTGTCGTTATACTCTATAGATGAGGGCAAGCATAAGCATTGGTTAGATATTCAAGTACACTATGGCAATGAACAACGTTTCAATGACATGTCTCTTCCTCCTCCTCCTTCCATTGGTCTCATGCACCAAAAATAATCAGGTCTTTCATTTTTCTACTACTACTCATAATCATTTTTTCTCCTCTGGATTTCTATCTAGGAATTCATATTTATTGGATTTTTGTCACAGGTTTATCTAGTTGAATTTGGAGAGCACAATAATGGAGATAAAACACTGCATGAAATAGAGAATACACATCACTCTTATTTGCTTTTGGTAAAAGAAACTGAGGACGAAGCTAGGGTTTCCCTTCTTTACAGTTATAAACACACTTTCAATGGTTTTGCAGCATTACTTACACCTAATGAAGCCAATAATCTCTCAGGTAAAGTTATACTACTTTGCAATTTCATGTTACAACTCACTAGCTACTTGAAAATTTGAATCAGGCGACAAAATTAGATACACAACACAATAGCTAGACCAAATTAATTTTTATATTTTGTTGATAATTATATTTTCATTAATATAGTATAGAAAATTAATTAATATGAAACAGGGATGGAAGGAGTGGTCTCTGTGCGCAAGAGCCACACAAAGTTATACTCATTGCATACCACAAGGTCATGGAATTTTGTGGGGTTAGATGAGTCATTTGATCCTTTTGAAGAAAAAACCAATGAGACAAATAGAGACTTGTTAGCCAAAGCAAAATATGGTCAAGATATTATAGTAGGAATGATTGATAGTGGTAAGTTATGTCCACATATATATTATAACAAAAACATTTTGATATTCATTAATTAATAGATTAGTTTCCAGAGATTTTTTTAAAAATTATAGGTTTAAATATGATTTTAGTCCCTATGATTATAGTATTTTTTGGTTTTAGACATAAAGTTTTTTTTTCTTCTTTAGATTGAATCTTGCAAATTGAAAAATTGTTGTTTTTGAATAAAAACAAATAATAAATCTACAAAGCCTGCTGGATTTAAATAAAAAAACTTATGGGACTAAAATAAAGTAAAAAACCATAGGAGGAGTAACATCATTTTTCTAAATAAAAAATATATGTTAATTTATGTTTGTTTATCATATTCAAATTCGAGTTTTTTATTAAATGTTTATCTGAAAATGATTATCAAGAAAAGTTTCTCGAAATAATTTTTGATTTGAAGTATATTTTAAATATTTCTTTGGATTCTCATTAATTATTTTAAAAATCCATAACAAATAGATGAGATTGTTTCTTAAGGAAAATAGATGAAATTGTTTTAAAGTGATATATTTTTTTCCTAAAAAAATATTTTTTTTCTTTCACGAAAAAACCGTAACAATAAGCTGATATCTTGTTTTTCATCTTGCTAATTAAATACATGATTGTTCTCATTTGACTCTATTATTATATTGTTCTATGTAATTAACAAGTACTACACGAGTTAGCAATGTGTTTGTGTGTTTGCATGAAGACAAGTTATGAGTGTGTTTTGTTCCATATGTACATAGGTGTGTGGCCAGATTCAAAGAGCTTCAGTGATAAAGGGATGGGTCCTGTTCCAAAGAAATGGAAAGGAATGTGCATAAATGGAACTAATTTTGATTCATCTAAATGCAATAGGTAACAAGCTGTTATTTAATTAGTACCATTTGAACTTCTACACTTTTCTCCTAGCTATCATATTATATTGTCATATTATATTTATATGATTAGATTGAGTTATTTTACTCCAACTACTAAATAAGGTTAGTTTCTTTTCACATAAAAAACAATAGTTGCTCCATTTCAGTTTCTTTTTTGAAATGAAAGTTATTTCAATGAACTTTGGAACCTTTGAATAGGTTCTTTTCTTAGTTAACCAATATAATTAGTAGTTTCTTTTTCTAAAGCAAAAGTTACTTTCACTATCTGTTGCATAAGTTATGAGCGTGTCATATTCACGGTATATATAAATATTCGTATACTTTTGAAAATATGCCAAGAAGCTTGGTCATATTTTTATAGGGAATGTAATGTTGATATCACTAAAAAATTTGTTTAAAAAAGTTCATGTATTAACGAGGTTGAGTCTAACAGACGAAGTTAGACTCTCACAACACACTTGATTTCCACGGGCCTCAAATCAATGTTCTGTATGTCTCAAATAAAATCACATATTTTTATCAATGTTAGAACCTATGAGTCATAATGACCAGGAGCGATACTTGTATTTAGTGTCCGGTATACTTCAAATAAAATTACTCAATTTTATTCTTAATTTTTGTCTCTTTATCAGCGTATTTAAAAGGCCTCAATCTAAAATTCGTTTTAGGTCTACAAATGCATTAGGCCGGCCCTAAAATAACAGACGTAAATATATACTCCATCTCATTAATCCTCATTTCTTTGTACCCAAAAAAAATCTCATTTCTCTAAGCATGAGTTAGACATAATGATAAATATATATATATATATATATATATATATATATATATATATATATATATATATATATATATATATATATATATATAGGGTTTTGCTAGAAGACACCTTTTATGAAGGTGTCTTTTAGCAAGTTATTCTACGAGCATTTGTTAAAAGACACCAACTAATTTTTATGAAGGTGTCTTTTAGCAAAGTTATAACTAAAAAGTGGAAATCACACCTTGAGGTGTGGATTGCTAAAAGACACCTTCATGAGTGACTTATAGCAAAACCTATATATATATATATATATATATATATATATATATATATATATATATATATAGAGAGAGAGAGAGAGAGAGAGAGAGAGAGAGAGAGAGAGAGAGAGAGAGAGAGAGAGAGAGAGAGAGAAACATAGAGAGAGATAGTTAATCTTCTAAAATTGTTTGATTTCAATAGCTATTGTCCTTTAGACTTGATTGGTTTTGGCTTCTTTTGTTGTTTCATCTCGTGATCCCCTACACAAAACTATGTCTACTCCTTAATTTAGTTTCTTTCTTTTTAGTCTTGTCACTGCCTTTTCGCTCAGCTTTTGTGATACTCCATACTCTTTTCTTTTTAATGGCCAGATACTCCATACTCTATTTCATTGTCTATATAGAGATGATTGAATTGAAGAAAAAGAAAACACTATTGTCCAATTATCGAAGGGCTATACCGAAAACAGTCAACGCATACCAAAAAAAATAAAAAGAGAAAACCCATGTAAAAGAGGACAACATTTTTGTAGTACAAATTATGAAGTTCTACTCATGCTTTGCTTCCTCATCATGTTATTGCCTTATTGGTTGTGTGATGTGTCTGTTTTATCATGTCATAAGCAATTTGTTGATTGAGTGCATATTTGAATGAAGGTGAAATTGTTAAAATTAAGTTGTATCACTGCAATTTAGACAGAAGCCATATAAACATTTAAAAAACCACCGGGTTTATTTTGAATTTGGTGAACTCATTGTAATACTAAAGGAGGATATTCTTGTATCAATTAATCAATTGAAAATTAAGTGCTAATAAATAGTTAATTGGTCATCAAGAAAATTTCACCTTCTCCAACTTCATACATCATATTTAATTAACTTGAAGTAACATAGTATTCTTTTTGTAGAAAGATAGTTGGAGCAAGGTACTACTTGCAAGGTTATGAAAATCATTACGGCCCACTAAACGAAGAGGAGGATTACAAATCAGCTCTCGACAAAGACGGCCATGGAACACACACATCTTCAATAGTGGCAGGGCGAGCCATTAAAAATGCTGCAGCACTCGGAGGCTTCGCCAGCGGTACAGCCTCTGGCGGAGCCCCCTTTGCTCGCCTTGCCATATACAAAGCATGTTGGCCAATAAAAGGAAAACCAAAAAATGAAGGAAACTTTTGCGCAAACATTGATATGCTTAAAGCTATAGATGATGCTATTGAAGATGGTGTTGATGTTTTAAGCATTTCCATAGGGCATTATGGTCCATTGAAATATGAGGATGATGTGATTGCTAAGGGTGCATTACAAGCTGTAAGGAAAAACATTGTGGTTGTTTGTAGTGCTGGAAATTTTGGTCCTTTTCCACATAGTTTGTCAAATCCTCCCCCTTGGATCATCACCGTTGGTGCTAGTACTGTCGATCGAACCTTTCTTGCTCCAATTAAACTTAACAACGGCACAACCATTGAGGTAAATTTCAAGTTCACTAGGAAAAAAATAAAATAGGATAGATGTTCATAAAGGTACTCCTTCCGGTCTTATATTTAAGCGACAAAAAATATAATATGCACACCTTGAAAGTGCTGGAGCTTAATGAAATCAATCACACAACTAAGAAAGGAACTAAGAGAGGAAAAGAGAAAGAGAGGGAACTTATACACACCTTAGTTGCTTACCTACCTAACTAACCTGGCTAGTTAGTTACTTGTTCACCAAGTAACGTGACTAACCTAACTAGTATTTGAATTACAGCATATAAATCACTTTTTTTTTATGAAGAGCATATAAATCACTTTTACAGCACTTCTAAACTAATCCTTAATATTAATCATCTCTCACGACCCTTGAAATTTTGACCAAAGATTATCACGACCCTTAAAATTTTGACCAGAGATTATTCATGCCTTGTAGAAAAGTAACATCGTTAATTATACAATTAGTAGTGAATTTCTAGGGATGGTCATTCATATTACAAATAATGCATATATACTTAGATAAAAGTACGATTTCAACTTGAATCAACTTCAATTTTTGCTTCTAATACCATGATTTCTTTTTTAAATTTACATTGAGGAGACGGAAATGTGATGACCTAGGTTCGAACCAGGGATTTGACATAAAATACCTTTACAGCCAAATCACTAACTACTAATCTTTCTTAATTAATTCCAGGGTAGATCAATTACTCCAGTCCACATGGAAAATAGTTTCCGTCCATTAGTTTTGGCTAGCGATGTTGAATATGCAGGCATACTAAGAACAAATTCTGGGTATTTTCTATGTCTGGTTTTACACCTCTCTTAAATTTAGATTATTGGACTAATTAAAAAATCTAATTAAAAGGTTAATATATTTACATATATTTCATGATGCAGTTATTGCCAAGACAATACCCTTGATCCAAGCAAGGTCAAGGGGAAGATAATTTTGTGCATGAGAGGACAAGGTGGAAGACTGAACAAAAGTTTTGAAGTTCAAAGAGCTGGTGGGGTTGGAATTATCCTTGGGAACAATAAAACTTATGCAAATGATGTACCTTCTGATCCTTATTTCATTCCTGCCACTGGAGTGACCTATGACAATACCTTAAAACTTGTTCAATATATTCATTCTTCTCCTAATCCAATGGCACAACTTTTGCCTGGAAGAACTGTGTTAGATACCAAACCAGCACCCTCTATGGCCATGTTCTCTAGCAGAGGTCCCAACATAATTGACCCTAATATTCTAAAGGTGATTCCTTTATCACAATATTAATTGTTTCACTTTTATATTAAGATATTATATTATAAAAGATATATGAGTAAATTTTACATCATTTTGTTTATACTCTATGATGTTCATCAAACAATACACAGGACAACTTTAGTTGTCTTGTGACTCAAGAATTCATCTTGTGTTCTGCTTGTCCTGTAATAATGTACATAAAATGCCTCCTTCAATCTGTCGCGATCGATGACTAGTACTTTTTAGAGAAGATAGATAGGTTAAATTCTTAATGCTTCTGTCTAAGTGATTTAGATTGCATGCAGTCACAATCCTATGCAGTCTCAGATTGGTTCTCATTTCAATTTAAATTTTGATATTTTTTTAAATCTAAAATACCGAACTTGAAATTTGGATCTACTAATCATGATGATGTGGCTGACTTGAAATTTTTCAAATTGTCACTTTTTGACATCAGTCTATATTAATTTATGTCTTTTTGACTTCTAGTTTCAAATTTCTCAAATAATTTATGCACTTTACAGCCTGACATAACAGCTCCTGGAGTAGACATATTGGCAGCCTGGACAGCTAAAGATGGACCTACACGTATGAATTTTCGTGATAAACGAGTTGTTAAGTACAATATCATTTCAGGAACTTCAATGTCTTGCCCTCATGTTTCTGCTGCATCAGTTCTTCTCAAAGCCGTGCACCCTACTTGGAGTCCTGCTGCTATAAGGTCTGCTCTCATGACATCAGGTAATTTCTACATCAGGATCCACCTGGATATGGATTGATTGTTGTCAGCAATTCCGCACATTCTGAAAATTGGGAGTCATTGGATCGAGATCAGAGAGTCTAGACTTCAATGCAGCTTGAAATCTAAATCGTCTAACGACCAAGGATGTTCAGACTGTGTGAATGTGTGAGATTGTTGCCTGTGGACTGCAGTCAATCCAAATCCATTGTCTACATTAGTTTTAAATAGCGATCTACAACTGCAATTCCCGCAACAATATAAAGATTTTAGAGATTTCTACAAATCCATTTGTACCCAACCAAAATTTAAAACTTCAGTATAGAAGGCAATTTTACTTGAAAACATGTTTTACAGAATTGTACCAATCAAATCAACAACATTCTACAAAGTACAAAGAATTAGTCATCTATAATGATTTATTGATCTATGTAATAATTGGTAATAAACAGTACTAATACTTTTCTATTAATCTCAAGTAAGTAAACAAATTAAATCCTTACCGTGATGATATAAATATACTACATAACAACTTCATTAATTATATCAGTCACACTAAAAACTACCCTTCATTGATATATCTAAATTATTTATTTATTCTTGCAGCTAAGACAACAGACAACACAGGAAATCCAATTACAGATGAAACAGGAAATCCTGCAACACCTTTTTCAATGGGTTCAGGCCACTTCAGCCCTAAAAGAGCATCTAATCCAGGACTCATTTATGATGCATCATCCTATATGGATTACCTTCTTTACCTTTGCAATCTTAATTTAACACAACACATAAACCTTACATATAATTGTCCAAACCCACTGCCTCAACCATTTGATCTCAACTATCCATCTATACAAATCCATAAACTCAATTACACCAAAACTATAAAGAGGACAGTCACCAATGTTGGTAGGACCAAGAGTGTTTACAAGTTTATTGCTAAGTCATCAAAGGAATTTACTATTAAAGCCACTCCAAGTGTTCTGAAATTTACACATGTTGGACAGAAAAGGAATTTTGTAATCACAGTGACAGCAAATAAAGATCAGTTACCAAGTAAGTATGATCCTGAGAAGTACTTTTTTGGTTGGTATACTTGGACTGATAAACATCATATTGTAAGAAGTCCAGTGGCTGTGTCTTATCAATAAAAAAAAAAAAAAAAAAAAACATTATAGTATTCTTGTACTCATTTTCTTATGTTAATTAATTTACTAAAAGTGTTTGTTTGTCCAAAAGGACAAATTATTGGAGATTATTTGAGAGAGTGAGAGACAGGATCAGAATAAATAGATAGGATTAATATTAGGGTTAAATATGTTTTTGGTCCCTATAAATATACCAACTTTTCGTTTTAGTCCCTCTAAAATTTTCCTTCAACTTTTAGTCCCTATAAAATTTTCCATTTTCACTTTTGGTCTCTCTTTTAAAGTAAACTCATATGTAGAATACATATTTTTGAATAAAATTTTGCAGAAAAATTCATAATATTATAAGAATCTCTCCCAAAAAAAATTAGAATTTTTTAACAAAACATGAATTTAATATGAATTTTTATATGTTTGACGGTTAAAAATTCATAATTAATTTATGTTTTGTTAAAAAATTCTAATTTTTTGGGGGAATTTTTTTTTACAATATTCTACACATTTCTGCACAATTTCATTAAAAAATACAAAAATTAACTTAAAAATAGGGACCAAAAGTAGTGATTGAAAATTTTATAGGGACTAAAAGTTGAAGGAAAATTTTAGAGGGACTAAAACGAAAAGTTGGTATATTTATAGGGACCAAAAATATATTTAACCCTAAATATTATTAGATGGTAGGACCAGATTATGTGTTCAATATGTGAAAGTAATGATATTATTTGATAATTGATTGCATGCATTATTTGAGCTATCTTTCCTTGTCTAAGGATGAAGGAATGATAATATTTTTAGTTTTTGACAGATTTGGATAATGGAGGCGTTATTTTATTCAAGTTTATATTATGATTTAGGGTTAAGTCTGTTTTTGATCCCTATAAATATATCAAATTTTCGTTTTAGTTCCTCTAAGATTTTCCTTCAACTTTTAGTCCCTATAAAAATTTTAATCACTACTTTTGGTTTCTCGTCTGCTATACTTAATTTTAGATTATACATTCCAAAAGCATAAAATACATTCAAAAACCAACCCTACATTTTCAACCACAGCTCTATCACATGTTCACCATTTCCAAAAGTGTGTGCATTGCTGATTCAATTTATCCATATACATGCATAAATATTAGTTGGGATTATATGAGACTATGACAATTGACAACCATGCATATCAAATACTATCAATAATTGACAACCATTTGTGCAAACAGAAAACTGCAAAATTTTCTCAATTATCTTTTCCTTCCTCAATTCCCATAACGCCAAAAACTAATAATGTCTTTTTTTAAAAGGAAAAAACTAATAATGTTATTTTTTGCTTAAACTGAAAGAACATAATTTAACGCTACATTTAGTTATTTGTTAGGCTTTAATTTGGCATCACTTTGCGGATTCTAGTAAGTTTTCCTACAATTTTAGGAAGACGTTTGCCTGAAAAAGTAAACAACCAAAGGTTCGTTCCTTGTAAAAGAAGAAGGAGAATAATAATAATTATAAGGGATAACCATTCAGGTCGTTTTGAACTCTGAATTATTTCTTGTGTTAATGATATCATTATCACGTATAAATGCAATGAAGCATGACATGTTGATTAAGCTTTGTAATAGGAGCATTAGCCTAAATTACTATTGTAGTCGTAAATGAAGCACCCACTTAAGGTTGTTTTTACAGTCACGAAGCCTCCCATTGGGATATATGTTACTTTCTTTTACATAAAAATAAGTTCTACTCAAAAGATAAAATAAAGATATTACAATCAATACAACCACACATTGAGACATTCTCCATCTACATTTCCAGCTCAGTATTGATGATTAAAAAATCTAAGAACGGAGCTTAAGATGTACATAAGCATTTCAAAAGCCAGTAAAAAATTACCATCCAATTCCCCGGTGCTCGTGTCCAATACCTTCTTCATGTCTTGCTAGGTAAAATGTTGGAGAATTTAGGTTAGAAAACTATGTTGTTTGATTTCTTACTATCTTGAATGATCAATTTAGTGGAGTTCGTTCCCAGGCCCTGATCATGGAACCATTGTCCTCTCCTAATCATGTCTTATGTATGATTTTACAACTATAACATAAAAATCAAAATGAAAATAATTATGATCCTCGATTTGTTATCAATATTGTTGATTGTAGGGTCTCTGATTTTTTTTTCTTAAGAAGTCAAACTAGATAATCGAATTTAAAACTAGAGGAGCACTCCAGGTCAACAGACCAACCCAAATGGGTTAGGGTCTCTGTTAGTCGAGGTAGAGGTTTTCCTCCCAAATCTGGTGGCCTTGCTCAACCTAGGTTGTGCATATAATTTGTGGCTAATATGATCATATGGTTGAAACTTGTTATGCGCGATGCTACTCTTGATCAGAATAATCTTCGCAACTGTGATAATTTTGTTCATGTTAACAAGTCCATAGAGACTCAAGGATAGGATCTTCGTAAGTGCCAAATTTACATGTTTTTCAATATGCACTTTTTAACTTGCTTTGAATAGTTTTACATAGTAAAAATCCCCCCACTTTTTTAAAATATTTACATTGGTGAATGATTGTGGGGCCATATATACACAACAAGTATATTTGATAGTGTTAAAAATAAAAGTACAATAATTTCAAAATATGAAAACAATTTGGAGAAATATAATTTGTAGGACCTCTAAAAAATCTTAGATATTTCAGTCTTAAAAAAAATTGATATGAAATGACAAAGCATTTGTTGTCTTAATTTTTACTTAATAATGATTGTGTCATTCTTTTATCATGCATTGATATATTTTTACATAAACATTTTTTTTTTGTTTATGTAAAAATATATCAATGCATGATAAAAGAATGACCCAATCATAAACATTTATAGTTTATGATTGTACCGCTATTAATAAAAAAAAATTATCCTTCCCTGCTCGATAAATATTTTACATGAATAACATCATTAAAAAATCCTCTAAAAAAACGTGGTTCAAATTAAATGTAGGTTTTTAAGAAAAATAATTATTTACTTAATAATATGCTTTTGTAAATAAAAATTCTTATCTTAATTTAATCTATACAAGAATCTATTTGATCCAACTGAGATTAAAAATAAAACTAAATCATGAAGCACTCTCACCTAAATCAAAGAAAATAGTCAAAATGCAAGAGACTTGCACGGCAAAGGCGTTGGGACGTACATATCTCTGAAGCAGAACTAAATCATTAGAGAGACCTCATCCCTCCGGGGGCACGTGTGCACTTAGGCTCTGTTTGGTAAAATTAGCTGATAGCTGATAAGTTAGCTGATAGCTTTTAGCTGATTAGCTAGCTGATAGCTTTTAGCTGATAAGCTAGTTGAAGTGTTTGGTAAAATTAGCTGATAGCTTTTGCTTTGAATAATAAGGGTAAATATGAAAGAAAAAATGAGAAGCTAAAAGCTATAAGCTCAAAAGCTACTTGAAGTAGCTTCTGAAAAATAGCTTATAAGCTCCTGAAATAAGCTATAAGCTCGTTGTACCCAACAGAGCTAAAGGGTGTGTTTGGTAAAATTAAGCTATAAGCTAGCTGATAGCTGATAGCTGAAAAGCTAGCTGATAGCTGGTAGCTGATAGTTGGAAGCTTATAGCTGAAAAGCTAGTTGATTGAAATTAAAGTGTTTGGTAAAATTAGCGTTTAAATGACTGATAAATATAAAATGACAGAAAAGTACACATAAGTTTAATATGTTTTTTTAAGGACATATATTTTTTTTGAAAGGTTTAAGGACATATATTTAATATGTTAAGAATTATATTTATAAACATTTTTAACTAATATTTTTATTATAACAATTTTAATTTATTTCAAAGTATTTTTTGTCTTTAAAATGATAAATGTGATATATGAATTTAATTGAGATTATATTTAATGAATTTTGTACATTATTACAACAAAAAAAATTTGAATGAGACCGTATAAAAAAGTACAAACCTCAACATATTTTAACAAACAGGAACATTAAAAATACATCACATAGAAAGAAAGAAAAAAAGTGAATAACGCAACCGTAAAAAAAAAAATAAACACAACGTGGGTGGTTTTGTTTTCTTGAGTGGGAAGTTTTCTAAAATAAAAAATGATATAAAGGTCAAAAATGGAAGAAAATATAAAAAGCTACCAGCTATAAGCTAAAAGCTACTTGAAATAGCTTCTCAAAAAACGCTATAAGCTCATGAGAAAAGATTGTTACCAAACACGTCACGTTTTCATCCAACGAGCTTATAAGCTACTCTAACAAACTATAAGCTAGCTTATTTATGTTACCAAACACAGCCAAAGTGTTACCAAACAGAGCTTTTTTTGTCAAATGAGCTTATAAGCTAAAAGTTAAGAGCTAAAAGCTCTTTTTTTGGGTTTACCAAACAGAGCCTTAATGTAATTTTATTTTGTTTTGAAAGGGCACTTAATGTAAATGAAAAACACAAAAATTGATTGAATGTGCAGATTACAGATTGCGATTCAATTACTTACGTGATACTTCACATATAAGAAATATGGAGAATGCTAACTAGTACCCCAAAACAATAGTTAAGCATCCAAAACAAGTAAGTTTTTATAAAAAAAAAAAAAAAAAAAAAAAAAAAAAAAAATTGTGTAATCATTACTTTATCAAAAGCAACATCTTATATTTCTAAGATAAAATTTCTATTTGTAGATTCCTTAATCATTGCCCTGAGGGTACTGGTTAGCAAGACCCAAGAAATATAGATCAAAGTCACAATAAACTTTATAAAATATTTTAATTTTTAAAAAATATTTTATCAGATACTTATGTGATACTTCACAGAAATACAAAGATACTTCTAAAATACTTCACAAGTACGTATCCTAGAAAAAGACGAAGGGTAAAAAAATGAGACAATGTTGTAAAAATTTAGTAAAGATGCATGTGATTCAATTTTAGATACGCATCAATAAAATTGTTTCTCGATGAATCACTTAAAATTATAATTCTTCTGAATGAAGGTAACTAGAGAGGTGATTCAGCAAATCAATATTAGATAAAATTTGTGTTGAGTTCTTTTAATGATGCTTATCTCGATATCCCAACATATGAAAATATAATATGGTTTATAAGAGAACTTTACATTTTTATATGAAAATATATTTTTTTTATTTTTTAATATGGTTTATAAGAAAACTTCATGCATTTTACATATGTGTAAGTTTTATTATAAATTTTTTGTTAATGTATCGTATCCTAAAATAAATAAAAAATCGTGTATCCATGTAGCCATATCGTATCGTACTCGCACCCGTATTCGGGTTTCATAGCTCTATAGAGATACATCATTTTCGACATTGTATACCAGCATCTTATATCATTGAGGTATGTTATTGAGCTACTCTAATCGTACTTTGTTTGATTGTAAAATTGTTTTTAAAACACAACAAGTTTGATAATAATGGACAGGAAAAAAACTGAAATTTGCGTCTCCAACTAAACCACATTACAACCTTTTGTCCAAAGTACAAGTTGTAAATCAAAATAATCTTTTATCTACGAAACATCGTACTAGACACAAAATTGTTTCATACTTTTAGGGTCTTTCTAAGCAGTACATCTCTCTATGAGCACTAGTTATGGAAGGAAAAAAAAAAGTCAATTTTGTATTAAAAATGACATTTTTTACACTTTCAAAACTTTGACTACACAAATTCCAACATATTTGCACTATATTTGTTTTCTTAACCGGCGGTTCAAAGACACGTGTTAGCATTTTTCATACTTTCAAAGTTTGGCATAGGTTATTATATTTGTGTTGCTCTACATTATGATGTTCTATTCGATACTAAGTATCAAACATACTTTAAAGTTGGAGTAACTATTTTAAAGTGGAGAATGTTAAACATTGCCTCAAAAGCATTGGTGCCAGTTAGCATGATGATTTTAGATTTGTGTGTCTTGCTAACATAAATGGGTGAGTGAGCTACGAGTTTCAAAGGGATCAAAATTGGGTGCGTGAGGGAAAGGTTTTTGGACCAAATAGTCATTTTTCGTTTAATGAATGTGTAACGAGTCTTTACAGTACTCTCTCAATGTATCGAAATTTTAAAATAATATTTGATTGAGAACTTCGTTGGTCAAAATAGTATTTGACGTTAAAATAATCTTGCAATATTAACAGTAAATCATTTTTTGTAGAGACTGATATGACAGTAAGCACTTATAGATTGGGGTGTACTTGGGTCGGTTTGGGTTGGGTTTGGCAAAATCCAAGACCCGAACCATATATGGCACTTCGATTTGGATCGGAAAATAATTTCATGTTACATTATTGGATCGGTTTAGACAAATTCACTAAATTTCGGTCTGGATTGGGTTGGGTAATATGTTACCCAAATTATTTTTCTGTTTTTTTTTGTTAAAATTGAATGACTAAATGACGAGTCCTCATATTTTTTTTCAGAAAAATCACTCAACTTTTTTATTTTCTGAAAATTGTTGTGTACCCTATTTTTATTATATTTTAGTGTTATAAAATAATAAATATATCAAATAATAAATTTCATCATAGAATATTTGCAACAAACTAAAATTGCATGACATAAAATTGCATTAGCTTCAAAATAACTAAAAAGTACAACATCCTAATTTATAACTCTAGCATGTTTTGATTTTCAATATGGATGATGTCTTGTGTCAATTTTCGAAATTAGACTTAATTTATGACAAAAAAATTTGGTATTCTCCTTCTTCCCTGTGAAAATAAAAATAAAAAATGTGGACATTATTGGACAAGTGAGTTTATTGTGTCTAAGTCTGGTTTTACCCGAACCCCGTTATTTTTTATGAGTTTTTCATTTTTTAAAATCATACTCACCCAATTATCCAGCCACTTTTTGGATTTTTTTTAGTGGGCTTGATCGGGTTTTCTGGTTGACCCAACCTATATACACCCATACATATAGAGATAGTGGCGGAGCAAGGAAGTTTATAGAACTTGGGCAAAATTTTAACCGCAAATTCAAATGTGACATAATATATAAATAGTCATAAATCGAAATAAAATAGGCTCGTCATTTTGTCGATAAAAGTACAATTTGAAATAATAGAGATGAAACATAACCTGCTAATAGTGTGCTAAATAAAATTAGGAGGTAAATGCTTTTTCCGAGACCTATTTGCGGTAAATGTTCGAATAATATCAACATCATCAAGTGACTTAAATATCTCATGCTCGGTGTAACATATCATCAAGTCATTGAACCACACATCATTGATCTTGTTGTGCAAAATTTTTGAAAGCTATTTTGTGATACCAAACAACTTTAACTTCAACTTCAAAATGAAAGCAAATTTAAAACTCTCCAATTTTTTTTAATATGCTAGACTAATATATGTTGCGTGTTTTTCATATATTCTTACTCGGTCTAGCGGTGGAAAAGTACTTCACTAGCGGCGCGCCTGGGCATGTGTTTAGGCTTGCTGAGATTGATATACCGATGGATAAATATATTAAGAAAATGATACGACAGTATCAACAAATCATTTTAATTTAAAAAACTATTTTGATTTATCGGATGCATAATCAACGAGAGAAATATTTAGTTGGTCACAAACATAAATAAAAAGTGATTAGGCACACGCATAAATTAAAAAAATTAAAAATAAAAATAATTAAATGATGTGACTAAATTTTTTTCATTTATTTTTCTCCATTTATGTTAGTGTGCTCAAGCATTTTTCATTTTCATTTGTGTCTATGTAAGACTTGCTCAATCAACGATTGTTTTGTAATTTCGATCCATTAAAGGGCGCAATTCTTACCTAGTCACATACTCAAATCAAAATTATTTGGACACATATATATAAATAGAAAAAATTAAAAAGAAAAATAAATTAATCACATCATTTTTTTACTTTTATCTTTAAATTTTTCTTATCAATTTATGTATATCTAAGTCATTTTTATTTGTGTTTGTGATCGACTTATACTTTCTCCCATTAACGGTGCTTATTTTTTACTCCCTCTGTCCTTCAATAGATGACCTAGTTGATTTCGACACACGTACCGATGCATATGTTTTATCTTTGATATCTTCAATTCTCTACTAAAAAAAATTATGAAAATTTAATATTTTAAAAATATTCGTCAAGACGAATCTAACAACATCTTACATAATATTATTTATCTTTATGAATTAGTAGAAAAATACGATTAAAGTACGTCAAGTCAATAATGTACTCCCTCTGGTCCTATTTATAAGAGAAATTTGGGTCAACAAAAGTGGATGTATTTGGTCCAATTTTTTAACTAGATACATTAACTTTTGTTGACCAAAATTTCTCTTATAAATAAAACAGGAGGGAGTATATTGTTAAACAAGTCATCTATTGAGAGACGGAGGGAGTGTTTTTTGAAGTAAATTAACGGTGTTTATTTGTTACTTACACATTTGGATGGGAAAATGATTATTTTCCCAAAGTTTTTGTTAAAACTTAAAAGTATGAGAATGAGATCATCACCTATAGGAATGTTCAACTTATAAGTGGCATGTGACGTTAGAAATCATGGTACGTAGGATGACAGATAATGGAAGACAGTGTGGGACCCACGTGATTATTCCCTTGGAAAGTGTAGCCGCATTAAACGCCGAGCTGCAGCAAAACACAGGCAGAGACCTTTATAACTACGCTTTTTAGACAAAATCAATCATTATCGTGATTCCCCAAAACCTTAATTACCGGCTAACTAACATTTGTTGGTCTGAAACATAAATAAATTACTACTCCCTTCGTTCCTTTTCTTTTGATGTTTTAGCTCTTGGCACAAGTTTTAAAGAGTAATTAAAGTATATAAATATTTAGTATATGTTTTTGATTAAAATGGCCTTATTTATCACTAAATTCACATGTGATAAGCCAAAGGTCACAACTACTTTAATAGTTTATGGTGTTTTCCAACAAGGGTAAACTTGATAAAACAATAATAAATTCACTAAAACATCAAAAGTTTTGGAATATAATTAAAACTCTAAAACATCAAAAGAAAAGAAATGGAGGGAGTAATTAACTTAAGAGTCTTACTAACAAGTGCCGTAAGGACATTGTTTAAAGAACCCACAAAGAGAAATTATGTTTTGAAAATATAAGTCAAACACTTATTAAAATTATAATCATACAATTTCTAAGACAAAAGTTGTTACTTTTAGATGCTTAAACAATGTCCTTGAGACACTTGTTAGCATTTTCCTTAATTTAACCATATAAATTGGAGTAGTAAATTCTCTCCAAAAAAAATGGAGTGGTAAAGTTTTCAAAATACCTTTCATTCAATTAGTAAAGTTAGGTTCAAATGATATTGTCGATATTGGTAACCAAGTGATTAAATTCGGATGGTTATTGAGTCCACTTAAGACGAATCGTTCGAAAGAACTTGAGTTTGATTTATGGTAAATATAATTTTTTGTTAAATTTTATTTATCTTCAAGCCAACTCATAGTTACTAGCGCCCTTTTCACCTAATAGATTTAACATAAATCGGATTTGAAATCTTGTAAATATGTGTGTGAGTTTAATTTCAAATGGTGTTTCCTCTCCATCTTTATACCAAAAAATGATTCATCCAAAGTTAAATCTAAACAAATTTATAATTTTTTATTGTATTGAGAAAATTAAATGGAATTAACCATTATTCTCAATATCTATGCGGTAAGTTACTTTTACTTATAATTGAGATGGAATATATACACTCAAATGATAGAGTAGCACTCTTAAATTATAGTACTAAATTGACGTACTTCTTACATCTCAAAATATAAGTAAAAATGGATCAACATGTATTTGATATAAATTTTGAATTAAATACATTAATTTTGGTTGATCAAATTTTACTTATATTTTGAAACGGAGGGAACATGTGTTTAGTTTCGCACTAGCTACTTAATTGGTCACTTCACTAATATTTCGTTCGTATCCCTATGGAAAACATGAAGGAGAGAAATACTTGTTTGGTCAAATAGACACTTTTATAGTATAAAAAACAAAATTAATTTCATATTTTGGAAATAAGTGTTTCTTTATATCTCTTCATATGTGTTTAAGTATTATATATTTGATCTTGTGATCAAACAAGTACATCTGCATGAAGGATGTCTTTTATAACTCTAGGCTAATAGAGAAATCCTTTCGATTGTACCCAAAAAAAAATGAAATCCTTATGATGAATTCAAAGAAAATTCAGAAATATGTATCAAAGAGAAATCCTTTCTTGTATATGTATATAGTTGTTTTAATTTTAAACAATTAAAAATTTAAGAAACAAATCTATCCAAAGAAAATCTATCAAAGGATTGTTCCACATATTGCAAATTTGCAAGAATAGAAACTAGGATGAAACTAAAAAGAGAATTCAATATATTTTCTTAAATAATATCTTAAATTTGAAGATGCTTCGGAATATACAGAAGCAAAAGGAGGATCTTTTCAATCTTGATCAGTATATTATCCATGAATGCAAGTATATCTTATGTCTTGAACCAAATTTATGGTTACGTTTATTAGTAGACAAATAATATATACTAGTACTTGTCAAAAAAAAATATATATATATATATATATATATATATATATATATATATATATATATATATATATATATATACTAGTACGATACTTTCATGCTACATCTATGTAAAGTCCTCGTATATATGGCTCTTTAGCAAGTTATTTTGAATTCTATTTGCATTGAAATGAAGTAGTTTTCTTTTAGTAAATAAAAATAAAAATTGAATATGACAAATATTTCTAATGAGTTTTAGTATATTCTAAAGAAACATAAAACTTCCCTTAAATCCAAAAGCGTTTAAATAAGATGACATAAGTATCTTTTAACTTAACCAAGATCGTGAATCCAGCATTGTACATGCAGCAAAGTTAAAATTTTTAAGAGGATTTTGACATTCATTTAGGTCACACAAGACTCGAGTGATTAATCTCAGCAGTTGCGCGTGGAGAGATACCCGATGTACAACAAAAAGTTAATCGACCTGTAAAATTACAACTGGGCAATACGTAAGAAAAGTGTCATTGGCACTATTTGTAAGATGAGTAGTTTGTAAGATTTGTCCATATACAGTACAATTGGCAGTCCATTATTTTTAGCAAAAAAGATCTAAAACATGCTAGTAATAAGCATAATGGTTGCCCCCTCTCCGAGCCTATATCTTTAATTAAATTAGTACTAAGAAAGAATAATACTAGAAATATTCCTAGATGTTTTAGAACGTAAAAGTTTAGAATTTGTAATGACCAAATAAATTGTTTCGTCAGAATCCGGTTCAAAACAGCATTCTCACAAGCAAGTTATAGCACCGGTTCAAAACAACATTCTCACAAGCAAGTTATAGCATAACCTTCAAGTAAATAATTTATCCTAGATAAACCCTCCTTAAATTTTTTTTGTTGGAGATTCGATATTTTTTAATTTGTATGAACACCAACAAAGCTGTTATTACAATCATCACATTCATTCTTTCAGCAATTTGCAAAAATAGAAAAGAAGATATAGTGGATCAAAATGTTGTAGTCCCCTCTCTAAAAGAAACTCATATGTTGGACTCTCATTAACAAGCACTGATGTCGTCGGCATGGAAATACATTCCAAAACCCATTTCCTCCATAAAACAAGAAAATCCATTTTTAGCAATTACCACCTATAAATAGTTTCAGTTAACATAGTCATACGCCTTTTCAAAATCAACCCTAAAGAGAAGTAATTTCTTAACATTTTTTTGCGCTTCATTAACCACCTCATTTGCAATCAAGTTGCTATCAAGAATTCACCTACCTTTAATGCAAACTGACAAAAACCCTTAGGAGACGGCTAGCCAACATTTTTCGCCAAAATTTTATATAAACACTCATTCATAGAGATCGGTCTAAAATCATTCAGTTTTTGCGGACTCTCAATTTTTGGAATTAAAACAATAAAGGGTTAATAGGGTTTTACCCCCTGTAATATATGTCATTTCCGGTTTTACACCCTCTAAAAAATATTTTTTGATTTACCCCTGTAAAAAAAATTATTTACCCCTTTATAGGTCATAAAAAAACGAAAATTTCTGCAAAAAATAAAAATGGTTTTTTTATGACCTATAAAGGGGGTAAATAAATAAAAAAATTACAGGAGGTAAATAAATAAAAAAATTACAGGGTGTAAAACCAGAAATTACCTATATTACAGGGGGGTAAAACCCTATTAACCCAACAATAAATATACAATTCAATTCGTTCTCCAGTTTACCGTTTATATAAAACTCTGTCAAAAAGCACATTACTTCATTTTTAATCTCTGTCAAAAAATCGTAATATAGTCAAAATTAATACCATCCAAACCCGGACTTTTGAAGATGTCATAGTCTCATGCTGCTTGTCTGACCTCCTTTTCACCAAAAGGTTATAGATCAATATTTAAAAAAAAATAAAAATTTGTGAGTGCAAGTTTAATAGAGGGTATAGATAAAACCTTTTCTTCCTCACATAACTAATGTAATCCTTTTAGGAAAAACAAAAAGGATGTGCACCATTAATTTGTTATTTTTTGAATAGTCTAACGGCTAGAATTTTACCCTTGATGAATAAGGAGAAAATACGGGGGTTAAACTGTGACATGTGCATATATAATGTGATGCTCACGAGAACGATTTAGTTTCATATTTTGAAAAACCGGTTGTAATATATTCTGGTATCATGAATTTTTATTGGATGATGATGTAAAACTATTTGACATCATCATTTGTATCTTATTAAGCTCAATTTATATGAGATTAATTTTGATATACACCGTGTAAAACCTTTAATTTTTACACTTTATATCCAATCGAATTATGCCAAACCGGTATTTATCAAGATATTTTAAGAGCTAACTTGCATGACAACATGAAGTGATTTTATTGTATATGTGTGTGTGTAAAAAAAATTCTAAGTGATTTTGTTATATATGTGTGTGTAAAAAAATTTATAAGTGATTTTTATATATGCATTTTTTGACTCATTTTTTTTTTAGGGATGACTCAGTTTTTTATCTATGCTTCAACAATTCATTACATGTGAACTTCATCCGTTTAATCATGATGATATGTTTTTCAAAAATGAAAATAAGTCCCGTCTAAAATGTTTTTTTCCTCTCTTTGTTCGTTCGTTTCATAACTGTACCAGTCAAATTAATAATTATGAGAACCGCGTGTTAATTAAAATGCATGACTCCCCCTTGTAGATAACCATGTACCAATAATACAACTTTTAATTTAACAACAATTAAAAGAAAACCATGTACTAATACAACTTTTAACAACAACAAAAGAAAAAACCATGTACCAATATGTATTCTTTAAATTAAATTAATCTTTTTTAAATTTAACAACAATGAAATACATATCCTTTTAAAAATGTAGAATTATATAATTATTATGAAATTTTTAACGCGTTTTGCAATTTAAGAAAAGGATAAAAAAAAAGCAGTTGAAAAAAAAAAGCACAAACAAGTAAACAAAACTTTACTAGTGGTACACTTTTGGCTGCATCTTCATCACCAATCAGTTAAGAAAGTACCACGGGAAAGAGATGTTCAGAACATTCACGAATCTGTTACTATCTAAAGTAATGCAGTAAAAGAGAATTCATTTTCTTTGAGAAGTATAATGGATATTGCAATTGAAAAGTACACGTAACAATGAATAAATATTTTCAATTAAAATGTTAGGTAGTGTTAACTTGTGCCCTTAAGGCACATGTTAAGAAACCTAAAAGAAGAAATATTTTATAAAATTTTGTACATTCAATTCATTAAAAAGTTAAAGATTAAATGTAATACACGCATTCCAATGAGTTATTTATAAATTTGTTTCATTAACTTGTGCCTTAAGGGCATAATTAACATTTCCCAAAATGTTATATGTGCAAAGTTTCTAATATTGATAAAAAAATGAAATTATGTAACATAAAAAAAAAAAAAAGCATCCGCGTAATTATTTCGTGGAGGTAAATATGATAATTACAAAGAATATCTGATCATTACATATCCTAACTACTACATAAAATACACGCACCATTTGAACCTGGTCTTAATTCAATAGTTAATTAGACCTAAATAGATAACGTGCCAATTGTCATAATATCATATTCACGCATAATGTGAAGGAGAGAATAATGATTAGATTTGGATAACTACAAACTGAAAAATGGTAAGAAGAAAGAATGGAAAATGCAGAAACACGAAACTCACAAGTCACAAGTAGTGTCAAATTAAAATAATGTGATTAACCATAGTGACAAGTTACAAGTTTTTTTTTTTTAGATGACAAGTTACAAGTTAATTAATCCAAAAACACTTGAATAAGCAAGTGATTTGACTCAAGTGGTTAAATAACGAATAATTCGAGAAGATTAAAGTTCGATTTTCGGTAAAATAATTACTCATCAATCCATATTTAGTTTAAGATCGAACTCTGAATTATCAAACTTATTTTTTAGAAACTTTTTCAACTCTAAAAATGTATCGATATTAAATCTCATGAGAAAGAGTTTTATAATTATTGTTGTTCTGCTTTAACTAAAAAGATTTAGTCTCTACAGTTGTGTATAGATGAATCTTACCCGTAAAAATAAATAAAAGTTACTACTAATTAGAAGGAAAAAAACAGTGGGACCCAAAGACAAAAACAAAGGTGGTGGTTTTGTTGATTGATAAGAGAGTCACGCAGGGAAGGGAGGGACCGCACTCAATGCATTGTGATGACGCCATCTGACAACATGACAAACCAATCACAAGTAATTTACTCACTACGTTTCTTTTCTCACAATAATAATAATAATAATCTTTTCTAATAATTTTAATAATTTTCCCCCTTTTCTGTTTTCTATAAATTCAACTCCAGGCCTCCAAACCTATTCACTGTTTCATTCCAAAAACCTTAAACAACACAAAAAACATTTTAACAAAGGTTGTTTTAATTTAGCTTTTAACTTCACCAACATGTCTGAGGAGTTTCTTGAATCCGAGGTTCTTTTTTTCAACCAGATTCATCAATCTGAAGCTGAAGACAAGAAGGTGCTGCTGAAGCTGAAGAAGGAGGAGATCAATTCTGATGATGAGATTGATCAAGCTGCTGACAACAACAACAACAAGAAGAAGATGGTGAGGTCCATGCCGATGAATATCCCCTCAGAGGGGATATTTCACCGGAGGGGTAATGGCTATGAGGAGGACGAGGATGAGGAGGAGATGGTGCCGCCGCACCTGATTATGGCGCGGAGGCTAGCTGGAAAAATGACATTTTCCATGTGTTCTGGGCATGGAAGGACTTTGAAGGGAAGGGATTTGAGCAGGGTTAGGAATTCGATTCTTAGGATGACTGGTTTTATTGAGGTCTGACATTGATCGTGTTTGGATGGTGGAAAATGGAACGGAAAGAATTGAAATCAATTGTTGTAGTTTTCATTTTCCTGTGGTTAAGTTGATTGGAGTAATTTCTTTATTTTTTAGTTTCTGGGATTGAACTTTTTTGGGAGTCTCATTGATTGTAAGAGGAACAAAAAACATAGAATAACATTTGGAGATATATGAAATAATGAAGGGAATTTAGTTTGTTAAATTTCGTGTTTTTTATTTATTTAATGTTTTTTTCTTTGATTGTGAAGATTAATTGTTACATTGATGGAGCAAGCAAGCACTTTCAATTTGCGGCTGCTTGCATAATGGACAAGCTGTGACTAGCTGCTCTTGCACATATAGTTGTTTAATTTCTTTAATGTGTTTTTACAATCATAGATAGTTATAGATTTGTTGTTTTAAGACCAAAAAAGATAGATTAAGATAAAATGGAAGGTTTTGAAGTTAAAACTTCAACGGTTATGATGTGTGACTTGTATTATGCGTGGAATATTACAGTTTCTATTTGGTTTTGCATTTCTTATGCTTTGATTTTGAATGTCCTTTTTTTATCTATTAAATAAGAGAAACGTTTCTTTAACACGGTTTTTGTTTGCACAGGAATGAAACCAAATGTATATAAAACTAAAAGTTGATTTATTTATCAAATATATTTCTCACTTTTTTTATCAAAAAGATATTTCTCACCGACTCATAAAATTGTCACTTTAGAGGATTTGGATCTCATAGACGTCAATGTCATCCATGATTGAAAAGTTTACGCTTTTGACCAAGTCTTTCGAGCAACAAATGTTTCTCAGAGGAAGAAAAAAAATGCATTTAAAAGGATAATTCATCCCAATCCCTACATTCAAACACACCCCATTTTCTTAACTCGGTCTTGATTTGTGCTTATATTCATTGTGTTATATGAAAGGAAGTTTTGGTTTCTAACTTCTTTTAAAAGGATAAGTTACTAGACCAAAATACATAATGGATAGAATTCAGCAACTTTAGCACAATATTAGGCAACTCTGACTTTGGAAATCAGCATCCATGATATTTTTAATAATAAATTAAAGATGCATTTTACATATAGTTTGAAGCTTATAATTGGGATACTTTTGAGGTCTCTTGATCACTTGACAGATTACAAGGTACTAAATTTAGCTTTCAGTTGAATTTTACCACTGTATGATAATTCCATTGCATCATCCATAGATATCTTAAGATGTGGAACACGACTTTGGATAATTTCATTCAATTTTTTCTAGTATATGAGTGTGACGAAAATCCCTTAGTTGAAAAATAATTTTCTTTAGAATTGTTCGAAAGAAAAGAAAGAAAAAAATTCAAGGTAAGACTGATAATATTTTTTTTATCATCATAAACTTTATCATTTACTTGTTTCATAAAAATTTGCTTCTTAAATTGAATTGAGCCAATTAACTCTGCCTGTGAAATAGCTGTGACTAAATTTAAAATAAACTAGTAATAATTCTTTTTTATATAAACGTGAATCAAAATAGATCAAGAAATTAAAAATGTAGAACATTATATTAAAATATTTAGGGTCACCAAATATTCTTCATATTCTTCAATACTATTCAGTCAAACAATTAATATGGTAAATACAATATTTTTATTATAATTTTGTTTTCAGATATCTTTTTTAAGTCATACCTAAGATCTAACTCATGTAAAAAATGGTTTATTTTAGGTGAAAATTAAGAAAGTAGTATAAAACAAGGCATATATGTTATGTAGACTATAATGCAGCATAATAATAAAATGTAAAATGTCTACATGGATGTTGCAATATGTAGGTATTGCAACCAATTTTGTAAGAATGAGTTAGACCCAAATTTCAACCGCAGGAGCCGAGCCTCAGATTCTCCACTTATTCATCTTAAGGGATGAATTTTTAGCTGATAGACTATTTGATCTAAGATCTAAACAAATATAGCATATATTTTTGAAGTTTTGGTAGCATATTTTTTGAAGTTACAATGATGAGATAATGATTGTGATAATGATCGGGCCACTCTGATAGGGGTTTATGGTCTAATCTACAACATCTTCAAGCTAAGAGTACGGGATCTAACCCATCAAAACAAGAGGTTTAAAATTCAAACTGACCAAAGACAACTAATAAGATTATACTATCAATCATAAAATTTCACACCTGAATCTTTCCAATCCTATTTATAAACCAACCCCACAAGAAAGCCTTTAATACAATCTCTTCGACCGACTTTTTTTTTCATCTACAAAGCTCGAAATCGAAACATTGTTTAAAGAATCTAAATTTAATTTAACTCAAACTAATGAAATGTTGCTGGTACTCAACTATATAGTATCCGATACCACATCCAAATTATGTCTATTAGTTTTTTTTTTTTTGAAGGAATTATGTCTATTAGTTATTGTTGATTTGTGCAAGATTATGTTGGACATTATTATAAGTACTTGATAATTGAATGTATGATTATGTCTGAACAGTGTTGGTGGACCCAATTGCCATATTCGATGACACAAGAATGCAGAAAAAAAAATGTGTCTTTATATCCATAACATTTGTAGGAGAGGTCTGTTCAATTCTTTCACCGTTTTAGCTTTATCTTTTTCACAAAAAATAAATAATTTGTTTCGATCTACAAGTTTGCAGTTGTGGGAAGAGGAGAGAAGATAGCAACCAAATAAAGGCATGAGATACAAGAGTATATGGCAAATTCACAGATGCATAGATCCTTGGGGTAATTTTAATTTGGACCACTTGAAGTATTGGTCCAACTTAGACCACTTTTTTATACCATTAGATTAAATCATCCTATCAAGTTTTATCATGGTTTACCTACACCAAATCTCCCTCCATATTTCTCTCTCCCTAATTCTCACATTGCTCTTTCTCTCTCCCTATTGGTCACGTATTGTATATAATATTATAATAAAGGAACAGTTTTTTTTTTTAATTTCTCAAAATCGTGTTTTATTTGGAAATTGGATGCCCAAGTAGTAGTTTTGCAATAAGATTGAATATCCACTTCTCATTTCAAACAGTTCAATTAATTAAGAAAAACTAATTTATTTCATTTTTACTATTTTGTGGTTTTCCAGTTTGTATGAGTTTCTCTATCCTTTAAATCTCTCAAGAATATCCAGAATTTCTCTATTCTATTTTTCTTTTATTTTCATTTACGAAACACAAAGGTAATGTTAGATAAACAAATTTACACATTGGGTGTTCTTAATTTTTGTTCTTATTTATGTTGTTTGTGTGGTTGCAATAAAAAAAAAAGAATGAAAGGGAAGAAGAAACCCACAACATGAAAATGGAACAGCAACAAAAGTGAACATTGGCCTGTGATTCTTTGAGAGAGAGAAAAGAAATTGAGAGTGATTTGGTGTTGACAAAACATGATAAGCTTGGTGTACTGCTTTAATCTAATGGTGAAAAAAAGTGGTCTAAGTTGGACCAATACTTCAACTGATCCAAACTAAATGCACCCTAGATCCTTGAAGCATTTACAAATTAAACCAGTATATAATTTGTCCAATATTAATTTTTTAAATGTACGTGTATGTATATGACACACACCTTTTGCAAATACTTGCCCTTAAATTATCATAGCTAGTATATTTTTAACATAAGTTTTTCCATAAAACGATAAAATTTGTAATTAAATATGAAAAGTTTAGAACCGCACATGTATTTCATGATTGGGTAGATATAGTATCTTTCACAACCATGTGACTTCAAAAGAATTTTAATTTTGGAAACAATGCAAACAAATACACAATATAATTCCTTTTCTCTTTTAAAAACAATTTAGATATACAACTGCATATATTCCAAACAAGCAACAAAATGGCAAACAAGGAAGCTAAAGCATATTATTAACATTCCCTTCCAAGTAACCCAAATAGAAACATTATTTTGGTAAACATCATTATTAAATATTATAAGTAGTATAAACTTATATGATCTTTTATTATAAAATATAAATATGTGTGACGGCAATGAACAAGAGGGTTAAGGGAAAGCGTGGTGGGATCCTCAAAATCCAAACTAGAATTAGATGACACAACGAAGCCACGTGTAGGGAACGATAAAAACCACCATGATGTAAATGACACGTATATTGTATGATTAATTAATCAACCTATACTCATGGACCATATCAAACCAATAATATGACGTAGATACATCACAACAAGGTGGCATAAAGTAAAGAAAATTATGTCGTTGAGTGTTCCATAACACTCGCTTGGTTGTATTAAATTACAAGATCTCTGCAGGTTAATAACTTGCAATTTGCAATGTAAATTAAGTAGTATTGTCTCATTAAGCAAGGAATTTCAATGACTTTATAAACAAATAATGATTTAACTAATTAAGGGAAACTGTTTCCATAAAAAAATAATACTGAGATGGTAAAAGTCAAGTGGACTGTGGTATATAGTATTGTTTAATTAAGCCAATACTATAGCTAACTTGTCATTCAAGTCTATAGCCTGTGTTGGGTTGTTGGGTATCAAATGGACTTACAGATTCATGTTTATTTTAATTTTCATGAATCAAATAACTATTTTTTAAAATAATAAAAAATACTACACACCAATGTTTATTTTATGTAGGTTGTGTGAACTTTTACTAAAAACTTTTTATACTTAGCATTGATCAGTGTTTAGAATTGATTCAATCTTTTCATAAATTTAAGGATATCACGTGCACAAACGGTCACCACTACAAGAAAAAGAGTGTTTTATATAAAACTAGTGTGTTAACCCGTGCAATGCACGGGCGCTAGGCTATTTATTTTTTAGTCTCTAAAATGATGTTTCAAATATTTATTTAGATAAAAATTTTGATTGCATAGTTAATATAAGTTAAATAAGATAGTATATTAAGAGGTTAAATGCAAAATATTATTTAAACTAAATTTTTAGATGCCATAAATATACCATATTTTATAGTTTGTCCTTATATACAGTTTTACATACGTAGAATTTAACGAAGACGATCAAAGTTGGCGATGAAAAGTATGCATGTCACATTTGTTTTAACTAAAACAATAGAGGGAATACAAACAAAAAAAAAATCAAATTACATGTACATAACTACAAAAGATTAAGTTAACTTTAGTGGTTCAAGTCTTTGGCCCCCATCTGAAGTCTTGTATTTCCTTCTCTTCATAAAAATTTGTCCCATATGTTTTTCTATTTATCAATGGCAAACATATAGTTTTATTAAAAAAGAATAGTCTCTTGTTTATTTCAAAGATATTTATTATTATTGAAAAATGCTTTCCCTCTATGTTTTTGTTTATATTTATATTATTTATTAGTTTTTTATTTTGACAAAAAGGACAAAAAACTCATTTGCAAGAAGAAATGTAGTCATTTGAGATTGTAATTTTTCAATCAATGCAAAATATATCTTATAAATAAAAAACATATATTTTTGCAGATTTAATTCATAATTCTAGTTTTTTAATTTTGAAATTATGTCATTTTATATAATTATTTAGTTAGATTATTTTTCAAAATTTTGTTGTTGAAGATTTTTATTTGATTGTTGGTTATACTTTGTTAGTTTAGTATGTCATAAATGGTGTCATTAAAAAAAAAGTTTGTCTTAAATGGTGTAATTGGACTATGACTTTTATGATTCAACCTTACATTGCCACATGTAATTTTTCTTTTAAATTTGCTTTTGATATGCCATGTGTATTGTTCATTTTAAACATTCTCAAATGTATGTATAGAGGATTTAAATGATCATTTACCGTTGGCCTTATGTGGTCCATGTGGGTCAATGCCAAATAACTAAGCTTGTACAATATCATCTTATCAAAAAAAAAAAAAATGTATAATATCATTTTCACTACTAGAGAAAATAAAATTAATTCCAACGATTTTAGAGACGAAAGGAAATTAATGGTTTTTCTCCTTAATTTCTCTAATCAATTTTATTTTTTAGTTGTGAAAAAATAGCAGATGTTAATCTTAAAGCTGACCTAGCCCATATTCTCTGCAATCGATTCAAATAAGAAAAGAAAAATGTTTTCTTTCTTTTTTAATCATCTCATCACATTTGACTTTTTTAGCATAGACAAGATTGAATTGTCTCGGAAAGTACTCATAATTATAAAAACAACAGCATAAAATATAGGGATTCCTTTTTTTTTTTTTTATAAACCTACTTTATTTTAACACAAGTATATTTTTTAAACCTTGCGAGACACGTAACTTGTACCTTATCTTTGAATGTTTATTTAATCCATCCATTCAAAAGTGGCACAATGCTATCAAGCCAACGAAATTAGATTCTAAACTCTTTTTTTAATAAAGAAAATAGATTCTAAACTCTGATAAGATATATGTGGAAAATAGATACTGCGTACATTCCCTTGGAATTTTACTCATGAGTATAGTATATACGTATCATTATCCTATATACCAGTGAAAGAGTAGTTCAACATTTTAATTTCCATATATTCAATTAATTAATTTTTTTAATCCTGCCAAAGTGAAGAAAACCACCGTCAATGAATGACAAACTACAAAAGGAATAATTCTCTGGCATTATCCTAATTTGTAATATACATATTTGTTTTGAATTTTGCATAACTTCATTCTTTCATAGCAAAATATTGACCGATACTAGCGATACACATATTAATATGTATAGCTAGAGAGGAAGTTTCGTGTAGGGTAAAGTGTACGAATAAATAGATTGGGGTATTTGGCACCATTGTGGACATAAGATTGGAATAAGATTGGAAAGTAGTGTACAAGTCATTTTAGAAATTTGAGGAAATGATTGTGACACACGTATCAAATCATTAGACTATAAACAACAAAGAATTTCGCTTTCACTCTTTGACATTTTGGAATGTGGTTTATATGACCTTGTGTAGTGTCATTTAAATTTCACATCTAAATTGAGTATTTCACGAAAGTAAGAATATTGAGAACTGGTCATATTCATGATAGTTTTCACAAATAAGAATAGAGAGAAATACTAATTAATATCTTCTTTTTCACAACTTTATCAACATTTTCGGATTAAACTTGTTGATACTTTCATCATATATCCTAATCAATTAGAAAGACTTGCATAATGAACAAACTATGAAGTAGTTTGATACGTGTTGATCGCATTGTCTTTAAGGATTTTTCGCGTAATATACGTCAATCTCAAAAGATTTAATAGACACTTTTTGATTGAACTAATGATACAGAAATTGGCAAGAACAATTTGTATAGGAAGATGAAACCCAGCATTTTATGAGTGTTAAGTGTGCCCTTTCTGTACACGTGCTTGAAAAACAAGTTCTCATCGTTGCAAATCAAGGTGAATTGATATATACCCAAAAAATAATGTTTCGGTCCTCCAAATTTTTTATGTCGTCATTTTTGGTTTCAACTTTTATGTCAAGTCATGTTTACCTTTCCTATTTTTGAATGAGTTTTTTTAAAAATGTTTACAATATTATGAGAATATCTAAAAAAAAAAAAACTTTTTGACAAAACATGAATTAAATATGAAATTTTAAGTGCAAATAACATAAAAGAATTCAAAATTGAAATGATTGCAAAAATAAATTCTAAATTTCAAATAATATGCATGATGTTACTTAAAAGCAGAGACTAATAATGATGATGGAAAATATTTGGAGGACTAACATTTAAGAAAATTTTTAGAGAGAGTAAAAGTTGAAATTTGAAAATTTGATAGGAATCAAAAACTTACTTAACCTTTTATTTATAAACCAAATCAAATTTTATATGAATTTTACCTACAGAGTATTAGTATTCAACCAAATCTAAGGTACGTCAGAATTTACCAACTGTAATTATAGATTTGTTTTTCCACACTTGCTATATATTATTCTATATAAATAGTAGTTTAATAAATACAAATTTATGTAAATCAAAACCATGAAAATATAACTTCATTAAAAAAGACTTGTTTTCATTGTTTTCGAATATTTTTTTTTTTGATAAGGCAAGAGCAAAATGACATAAAAAAAGAGTGGCTCCCAAGTAAGTTGGTACCCGACTCTAATTTTTGTCCAATGCTCATAAATATTATTAAAAAAAGGGGGAAAAAATTACATAAAAACTGGGGGGACATAAACCTAACCCAGTAAACTACACATGAGTGTAGGTCGACCCCAAACGGGTGATACAAAAATGAAAACAACACACAAGTGTATGTATCAACCTATAATTAATCCTAAAACTAATTAAAGGTCTTCGATGCGGTGATTGAACCTTCAGCCAACACTGAGGCGGTTCATGTACCTCAACTCCCTGCAACAATGGCAACAAGCTTAACGACCCTTTCGAGCCCCACAGTTCAGACCAAGCAACAAGAATGGCGAATCTTAAAATGAATGGCGTATGGACAAACCGTCAACACGGTGCAAATCCAAGAGCCACAACTCCCTGCAAAAAACGGCAGCAAGTATAACGACTCTTTCGAGTCCAACAGTCCCAATCAAACATAGAGAATGATAAGGATTCAAGAAAATCACAAATTACGGAGAGACCGGTGTGGTGACAGTATAACGAGCCATGAATCCTGCAGGGCTCAATAGCTCTGAAAAAGAATCAGAGATTCAAGTCAGACATACCAACCACCTAGAACATCAAGAACCGATCCAAATTTCTAAGAAACCCAGATACAGCCACACCAAAACCACCGACGTTGAAACTGCGGCTGATATCAAAAAACACATTCCCTCCGACAGTGGAAAAACCACCCAGAAAAACTGAGTACAGTACCACATCACGACCCTTAACGGACCTTAAAGTCGACGGCGGTCAAAAAGACTACCGGAGAAGGTTGGGAGGCGACTGAGGCTTGTACCGCGGAAGGAAATCAGGAGGAGGCAAGCAAGAGCTCCGTCCACCGTCGCCGGATATAACAGAGCCACCGCGAGCCGCAACCCACAATAACCAAACCCGCCGGTAAAGAGATCCCGGTAGATCTGGTGACTCGGTGATGCGGATGGCCACCGCCGATCCTCGCATCACCATCTCATTTGTTACATCGTGACGGTTGGAGTGTGGATTTTGGGAGTGAGGCGGCTAGGTTAGTGTAGAGAGAAGGCGCAGGAGGATTGTTTTCGAATATGCATTATTCCTAGAGAACACATTTTTCAACCACAATGATTCATTTTATGAGTGTAGTGTCTTGTTATTAGCAAGTTAAAATAAGCAATATTTAGAGAAATAAAAAAAAGTTTTCACAAATTAAACACAATCACTATTAATTCATTTTAAGAAGGTCTCATTGATGCATATTTACATGAGGCTAACTTTTGTGCTGATTTGCTCGTCAACTTAGATCAATGTGATTCTTTTTCTTGGATGATTCTTCAATCTCTTTGTTTTCTCAATAAAAATAGTGTTTTGATATTTTTAATAATTTGCACCCCGAATAAAAAGGTTTTTCATAGTTTAGTGAACGATTTGAGATTTGTTTTTAGGGGTAGTGAGAGACGAATATTAATGTTTAGTCATTTGTCCTTTGCTATACCTCATTTTATCAAGTGTCACAATCACGGGTGATTGTATGTCAGAAATACAATGATCCCCTGTGATTTTGCATAAGTTATATAGTGTATGTTAGGTCATCGCAATTCTGACATAAGCACTATGAAGCCAAACATATTAAATCCATTATGTGGACAAAGCCTAAGGTTTTGTTTTGAAAGAGTATTTTTTAGACATCGATAACTTAAGGCTTAATTGATTGGTCGGTCTCTCAACTTAATTGTTTGTTTTAACATTGTCTTATAACTAAAAAAACATCTCAAGGTGGTCCCTTATGTATTTTACCATTACTAATTATTTTGGTCATCTTTGTTAGTTTTTAAGCTTAAATGTTTAAGATGGACTAACATTTGTAGTGGTTCATCATAGACCTTATTAATTTTTTAAAATTTTAACCCTTTGATTTTATTTTTAAAAAGATGATCATTGGATCATGCATGTCTATTTTGCCGTGAACCACCAACGACTAATTTATTTTCCTCCTTCTTCATCTTCTTCCTTCCATTTCTTCATCATCTTTAACATCACCTAAAATCAGAAATCCAAAAATCAAGAACTCAAAAACCTGCAAACGCAAACACAGAAAACAAAAAACATAAATCCAACATCAAAATTTCTCATCATGCAAACACAGAAAACAAAAAACATAAATCCAACATCAAAATTTCTCATCATCATTCATCATCTTCTCATCACTGCACAACTACCATTAACAACAATACCTAACACCATAACCATTTCCACCACCACTGATCCAATTCCCACAATGGCTACTTCTTCTCATCCCTTAACAAATCTTACTCCTACAATGATGATCGACATAATGTCTTAGGTATACATTTAAGTACTTAATTTTGTTAGGAAATTGTTTAATATAGAATAATAGTACAATTTTACAAAAGATGCAATTAGATTATTATTCCATTTTTCAAAAGATGGGTTGAGTTTCCATCTGTGTAAAAAAGCAATGAAATGACACTATAACAACATAGCACCGGAAAACCCCTAATAAAGGGCCTTCAAGCAACAAATGGTTCCACTATAATTATGTAGCCTCTTCATTCTTCGAGGTACATGATTCCTCTATCTTTGCCTTAGAAGCTTGATAGAATAATTACTCCATTTCAAGTTAATTTTGTAACTCCACTACATCTCTTATTTTATAATAATTCAAGTTATCCAACTCATCACTTCCTCAATGTTTGATCTTATAATTGATTAATTATCACTTTTAAAAACTTTGTAATACTCTTCAACATTTTTTATTCTTTGATTAAAATTTTGGAGCTTGTTAAGTTATTTTTTGTGGCATGTTAAGTGGGTATTTTTTATTTTTATTTTTTTATCCCATGTGGCTTATATTTACTAATTCATTATTTTTAAAAACAATTAAAAATACTTTCCTTAATATAAAAAATCAACATATTTCATTCATTCAACCTGGATAGTGGATACTAGATACTAATGTAATGGTTCCTAAAATTGATAATGGGATAAAATGATAATTGTGAAATGAAAGGTTAAATTGATAGATTAGAACTCAATTAAAATTGATGTTCTTAGTACATAGAAAAGAGAAAGAAAGAGATGGAATAAATTACTCTACTAGAGAGTACCAAAGGGAGAGAGAGGAGAGACTTTCATCATTTTTCTTCCTACTCTCTATTGATCCTCATTTCCCTATTTATGCACAACCCAAGCTTCCTTGATTTTAGGATCACTAGCCATGTGTCCATCTACCTCAACCAATTATATTATGCCAAGTGTAATTCCTTATATTCCATTTTGAATCATAACATCAACCTTAAGATCCAAGAAAGTTTTTGTCTGTTTCATTTTTTTTTTTTACTAAGATCCACAAACACACAAACAAAAACCTATACACAAACTCATAAAAGATCAGAAATGTGTTTTTCTCGTGACCACGCACAACATCATTTAACTCAAGGTTTTCAACCTAAAACAAAATACAGTGAGACGCGAAGTAAAGGTTGTAACATCCTTTGCATTGTGAAACAAGTCAACAAGAGCACATGAATTTCTGTAAGAATAAACCTTTTTTTTTGTTGCAGGAAATAAACTCATTTTTGGAGAAATATACTTTTGTTTATACAAGGAAAAAAACCCTTTTTTATAATATACAAACAACCCGTTCTTAAAAATGAAATAGCATTGTTGAGATGGGGTAGTTGTGTTTGAGTACCACAGTCTTTATGTGATTGAACATGTGCTTCGAAATTAATTCTTTCAACTCAATTCATGATTTGATGAAGGAAACCACTAGCAATATCAATTGTGGGATAGTCGTTAATAGATGTAAAAAAGAAGGGATAAAAAGTGTTTAGTAATATGAAATTGTCACACATCATTTGTTTGCCACAATTGGTTGTTAGGAGGGACTAAAAGAGAATAATCTTATACTATCTTATCTTATTTTATTATTACAAAATTGGAATCTTAGAAAAATATTATAGGAGGTAAATTAGAAATCGTCGATGTGGAAAGAGGCTAAAATACTTTAACTGTATAAAGATTAATCAACTTATTTCATAGTTTTTTCATAAATTATTATATCTAAGGCTTAATTCCTCTATGTTTCACAATCTTACGATTTTGGTCCCCTATAAAAATTAGGCTTAATACATCGTTTGGTCCCTTAACTTATTTTTGGTTTTCAATTTGGTCCTTTAACTAAAAAACGTCTCAAAGTGGTCCCTTATATATTCTGTCGTTACCTATTTTGGTCATTTCCGTTAGTTTTTAACCATAAATATATAAGGTAGACCAACATTATATGTGATCCACCATAGACCTTATATTTTGACCATTTGATCTTTTTTTTTAGAAAAAGATAACCATTGGATCACTAAGGTATATTTTAACTAATAGTAAACCACCAACAACTAATTTTTTTTTCCTTTCTTCATCTTCTTCCCTTATACCCTTCATCATCTTCAATATAATCTTCATCCCAATTTAAAAAATCAGCAAGACACAAGCCCAGAAAAAAAACTCTCATCTTCACAACTTCATGCATGTTCATCAATCAAACCAATACTAAACCCAGAAAAATTTATTAAAAGAAATCAAAATGAACTCATCTCATATCATGGCCTCTCTCCTCTTTATTTTCTAATTTTTCCAGATCTGCAAATTTACTCCATAAGAAAAGCAAAGAAATTGATAAGGAAATTACAAGAGTCAATTAGAAGCCATTACAAGCTGAGAGGCAACGAAAAACAAAAGCGCCCCAACACAAAGTAAACCTCCAAGTGAACAAAATTGAATGGGAAATCAGCGTAAGAATTTTTGAATGGGAAAGAGCTTAAACTGATGAAGGTATCAATTAAGACAAACAAAATTGGACAATAAAAGAGGGGTTGTTGAATTCGGTACTGTGAATTTTTGAATTAGGTACTTTGAATTAAGACAAACAAAGCCTTACGTATTGTGAATTTTTGAATTAGGGGGAGAAAGTTTTGGAAGTGAGAAAGGAAAAAAGACACGATGATGATTGTTGACGATGAGTTATTGAATTCGAATTGTTTGTCAAAATAATTTTAGAATGGATGAATAAAAGAGGGGTTAGGGATTTGGGTTGAAGTGAATCAATTGATAAGGAATGAATAAAAGAAATGATAAAAAAAAAAGATTATAATTATGAACATGTTGAAAATCATTTAATCAATTTTTTATTTTTCTGGGCTTGTGTTGTTTAATTGTTTATGGGTTTATATGAACATAAAATTTAAGATGATGAAGATGAAGAGGAAGAAGAGGGAAGGAGAAGAAGAAAGGGAAAAAATTGGGTGTTGATAGTTCAGTGTGGTATATGATGGACCTGCAATCAAATGGACAAAACAATATCAAAAAATTTAGACATTAAAAAACAAACGGACATGACCAAAATGGTAAACGGAAGAAGATTTATTGGACCAAATTGAGACACTTTATAATTAAGAGACCAAATTGAAAACCAAAAATAAATTAAGGGACCAAATTATGTATTAAGCCTAAAAATTAATAACAATTTTAACCCTTAAGTTTACCCCATTTTACATTTTTAACCCTCTGGTCTAATTTTGACCAAATCAATGCACACGTGGCACCTCACTTAAGTGAGTAGGATGCCATGTGTGTATTTTTTTATTTTTATATTAAAAAAATCCAACTCATAAATAATAATAATTAAAATAGAAAATAAAAAAGTCTTTCTTCTTTCTCCTGTCACTCTTCAGATCCAATTTTATAGTTAATTTAACTCCATTTTCCCTCTCCTTCATCCCCAATTTTCCTTCCCTGATCCAATTGAAAACCAAACTGACTCGCTATGTTGCGTAGAGAAAACAACGACTTTTCTCTGATCAATTTTAACGGTGACTTTACTCCTCACTTTCTTCATCACCCTCTCTGCAGCTTTCCAATCCGAGACGAAGAATTTAGCCTCGAAGGTGGTCGCCCTCAGTCCCGTCCTTCACCACCTAACACCGCCAACACCGCCACCACCACTCGCAAAAAAAAATAAAAATCCAGACTCCGCTTCAGATTCAAAGATCCAGTTCACACTCGAACACACTTTTGTTGATTCTGATTTCACTGAAGCTGGTAACTTATCTGCTCATCTCAAAACTTGGAATCACAGCGTCTGAAAACTTGAAATTGATATAGTTGTTTTAGCTTTTCCATATCTGAATCGAAGAAGGAGAAGATTTTGGTGTTTAATAGTTATTTGAATCGATATTGTTACTGTTGTTGATGATGGTGTTGTTAGAAGCAGAAGATCTGGATGTTGATGGTTGAACGTTTGGGGTTTAATTGTTCACTTAAGTTTTTCTATGAGTATGTGTTGTTGATTATGTGTTATTGATGAACATGATTTGTTGAATGGTGTGCTTACTAGTTTGATTATGGTTGACCATAATTTTGCCCAAAATTGTGTCTAATATTTCTTATGAAGTTGTATGAAGATGATGTTGAAGATTGTGAAGAGGAAGGAAGAATATTGTTTGAGTTGTTTCTTTACCTTGTGTGTTCTTCCTTCTCCTTTTTCATTTCCTTTTTTGCTTTTTTTAATTAAAGAAATACACACATGACATTTTTATTTATTTTTAAATTAAAAAATACACATGTGGCATCCTACTCACGTAAGTGAGGTGCCACGTGTGTGTTGACTAGGTCAAAATTGAATCAGGGGGCCAAAAGTGCAAAAGGGGACAAACTTAAGGGTTAAAATTGTTATTGTTTTTTATAGGGGACCAAAATTGCAAGATTGTGAAACATAAGAGAGCAAAACTGCAATTAAGCTTATATCTAAAGTATTAATGTATTATTGATTGTCCTTGATCATAATTGTTTGAGAAGTTAACATATAGGTGCTTCCTTTTATCAATCTATGCACATGCATATCTTAATAAAAACAAATCTATGTATATGCCCTTCTATCTTTTTCTTCATTATGGATATTGACACCAATCCTAGTTTATTCTACTCAATATATGATTGCTTATTGCTTACACATTATAAGATGAACTTATGGTTCTTTTATGCAAAACAAACTGAGCTTATTTAAGGACACAATTGTAACTTGAACTAATTTATATAATGAGATATTGAGCAAGTTGTTTGATATCCATTGGATAGGTCGTCTCTGGATTAGAAGAACTATCGTACGAAGTTAATGCAGTTAAGTAGTTCACAGCTGATGTGGGATGAAATCCATCATAAAAAACATATTGTGTTCTATTCATGCATGGCTTTGAATATTCAACACACATCCCATCAGGCCTCACCGGACAACAAGGAGTAGTTAAAACTGTAAAACCTGAAATAAAAAAGGTCACAAATATGTCATTAACTGATTATAGTTAAGAACATAAATCATAACATTTACAATCACCTTTTTTATTGTTAATCTAGAATTTAATATGAAATGAAATTAATTGAAATGTTTACCAAGTGAACTGTCTAATTTTCCAGCGGTACTGTTTACAAAGATGAACTTAGAATCAACATATTGGTTGTTGAATTGATCCACTAGAGATCTAAGCTTTTGACTAAACATTAATGCATCAAGATTCTCATTTTCAGCACATGATCCAAGTATTCCACTAGTAACGATGGCATTTGGAGTGCAACCTATTTGGCCAAGTCCAACCAACACGAATTTTCTTGCCCCGACATTTTGCAGAGCCTATCCACCAAAAATATCAAATTTACATAGTGTAAAAAAAATTATATTATTACAATCAATAAATCACCATTGACAAAAAAAATCATGTTACCCATGTTTTTTTTTTTGACAAAATGTTACCCATGTTCTATATCTCTTTCTTTGCATTTTCACACACTTGTCTAATATTATCTCTCATTTCGTATAAAAATATTATAGATTTCTAATACTATGTAAAATATTATAGACTGCTATTTTTATTTACTCTAGTGAAAATGTGTATTATATTCTTTTGTCTCACCTTAATGTAAAAATTTGTTTTTATTCAGTCCTAAAAAAATTTGTAATATTTTTTCTCTTTGATAAAAAAATGAGAAATATTTGGTCCTTAGTAAATAAATAAAAAATACTTTGATCATAATAGGATTTTCAATGTCATTCAAAATAGTCTTTTGATGAGGAATAAAATATCCTTAATGTATATCATCCATAAATGACTAATTTGATGATATTTAGTATCAAATTAGTCTTGTATTTTTTCTCAAGACAAATTTGAGGTTTTAAGAAAGTTGATAGGAGTATTAAATTTGGTTAAATCATGGAAATTAAGAAAGTCGATAGGAGTATTAAATTTGTTTGTAAGTATTGTTTTTACAATTGCACTATCCCTTGTGTGAGAGAGAGAGAGAGAGAGAGAGAGACGGGGGGAGGGAGGGAGTACTATATTAATAATATTTGTCTTTTGTGACTTTTCATCTAAAGCATTAATAACTAAATGTCTAAATCACGCCTTTTATTAATATTTCTGTAAGTAAATTTTATCAATTCAATACAACATAAAACAAACATTTACATATAACACAAAAAGTTAATGATATATACCTGTAAATAAAGGGATAACTGGTTAATAAGAGCTTCGGCATACTGTTCTGGGTTATACTCGTGACTGGTTGGGTAGTCATTAGGCTTGTAATAGTTGTTTATGTAATCATTGCTGCCTATACTCACATAATACAAACATTTATTCAAATAATTGCTGGCTTGTTGCATGCCTCCAAGCTTGGCAGCAATTTTGGAAACTATGGTTTTATGATTATTTATTTGTGATCCCAAGGGGATATTAGCACCCTGCATATAGATGAAATCAATCATACATGACAATATGAACATATTGTGTAACACTAATTAATTAGTAGAATTTATCATCATTGAAAATATGAATACATCATCTATAAACATACATGAAATCAATCAATTATATATGGATGATCAAATTTTTATCAATACCAAATTTTTCCCAGACTCATCTCGAATTCCAGCTGCACCAGATGCATAGTTAACACCTTTAAGTATGTCTGAGCCACTAGTGTTTGCAAAAGGTGGGGTGAAATTCATGAATCCAAGCATTTCGCCTACAGGTAAGCCATTAGCATTGTGAGTTCAACAAAAGATTCAAGATAATAAAATACAACAAAGAATGCCAAAATCTTAGGTAATAACAACATTTTAAAAAATTTAACTATAATATAGTACATTGTTATATAGTTTTTATGAAATTGTTTTTTTTAAGTATCAATTTTAGGAGCTTTCATTTGTTTGTTACAGATTTTTAAAACAAAGAGAACTTGAAGAAAAAATATCTAAAATGTATTTCAAATGAAAACAACTTCTATTTGAGTAGCTAGTCTTGAAAATCATTTTCTATAACTAATTTTTACTATAGCAAACAAATACAAAACAAATTCTATTTTTTATCTATAAATTATTAAATATCAAAATGATTTTTTATATTTTTTTATTAAATATTACCAATTATGTCAATTGTTGTTGCCCCATTGGTAAATCTTCCTGTTGGGCCTGCTGGAAAGTCAATGCCATATGGAACGTAATTAGCTTTTGCACTGGTTGAAAGATTGTTGTTGTTTCCATTATCAGACAAAGAGTCACCAAATATAAAAAGACAAGGCACTTGAGATGTTTGTGTTTGTCCGTGGACACAATGTTGCATGTAGCAAGCAGCCAAGAGAAGAAGATGCAATATCAACCATGTTTTACTCTCACAAGCCATCTCTCTAGGTAGAAAGTTAGAATGCGTATGATATAGTAAATGAAGAGTTGGTATGTATGATCACAAGATCAATGGAGTATATATAGTGTTTTATTGCCAAATTGTCAAAACTTATATTTGTTAATAAAGGATCCATGGCGGGTATGGCATGCTATAGTAATAGTTAATTTCTTAATAAACATTGGAGGTCCACAATTGATTTTAATTTTGCACCTATAATCTTTGAATCTTCAGAGAATAATTAAGTATCCTACAAAGCAAAAATAAACAAACAAAGAATTCTAAATTCTTTTAAATTCGATACATGTTTTTTTGTTTTGAACAACAAATCTGATACATGTTAATGTTACACTACAAAATAACACTTGTTTTTATTGAATTTTCTATGAGTTGTTCTATGAGGTGTGAATGCTTATTTTCAGGGGCAGACATATTTTTTTTATTTTTTTGGATAAGTCATCTTTGTCTTATTGATTATATGAAAATTGTGTAGCTTAAGGCACGTTATATCATTTTGTAGCTTATTATGTCACTTGGTGTAGCTTATGACACTTATTTTTGTGTATGTTATGCTATATTGGTTTAGGTAGTGACGAGTTTGGGAGAAACATTGTCACAACGCATGAGAAACAAGCCCCAAAGGGGGGAAGCAAGAAGCAACACCCTGTCGTGTGAAGCAACATGAGCGGACAACCAATATAAGACAATTTGTTTTTAAAAAATTATATCATTTGTTGTTAAAAAAATTTAAACTATTGTGGGAAACATTCTTATAATAATCTAAATATGTCTGTAAAAATGAATTCAAAAATTTAAAGGGTACATATGGAATTGCATTAAAAACATATACAAAAATGTTGATTGAAAATATATGAAGGACCGTTGCTTGGAGAAATTTTTTAGAGGGACTAAAACGGAATTTAATATATTTATAGAGATAAAAATCTTATTTAACCATAAATAATATAAATACGCACATTCTTTTTTAACAAATGCGCACATTTTTAAAGTTGATAACATTAATTAAAGGAATGAGAATAGAGGAATGCTAATTTTAAAATTGATAACATTAAATGCGCACAATTTTAAAGTAATTAAGGATAGAGGAATGCAAATGACAATCGCACAAGAAGGGGAGGTTGAATTGTGTTATCTTTTTCTTCTATTTAAACTAAGTCCAAAGTCCAGAGTCTAATAGAGTTCAGATTCTTAAGCAATGTTCAAAGTTTAATGCAGCGGATAAAGTAAAGATAGAGAGAGAGAGAGAGAGAGAGAGAGAGAGAGAGAGAGAGAGAGAGAGAGACACCAAGCAATTATCTCGGTTCCTTCCACAATCCGGAAGTAGTCCAGTCCTCCTTGCACTTCCAAGGAGATTTCACTATAATCCAATCTGATTACAAATGCTCAAGCACACAAGCAAGAGACTTCAAATACTTAAGCACACAAGCAAGAGATTTCCTATGCTCAAGCACAAAAGCAAGAGACTTCTAACAAACAAATTACAAAGAAAAAGTTTGGTTTGAACACTTGATATACAATCAGTGATGTTCACAATACAAATCAAATCAGACTCTTAAGACTCTAGAATTTCTAAGATATGAAAGTTATTAAGAAATTCTAAGTGTTTGATGCACAACAATTTCAGTAGAGTTTTGGCACAATTTAAATGTTGTAGAGACTCTACTGATCTTCAAGTCTTCATTCCTGTATATAAAGGTATAAAAGAGACGTTGTAGAGGTGTCAGCACATCAAAGAGTCGTTGTAGAAGTTTGATCAATCACCAATGATATGTTGCTTGATTTTGTTAATGTCCTAGGAAGGAATAATTTGAAATCCATTCCTTGTATAAAGAATTAACCAATAGAGACACAACTGTAACAGTACTATGCATAGACAATAGTGGAGTAGTGGTTGTACAATTGTACTATTGTCCTTTCTCTGACCTTCTTCAGTGGATAAGCATTCAATGTCTTCTAATTCCTCTGAAATAGTCGTTGCTCCAGGCTTCTATTCCTTTTGCAAACTTGTGTCTTCAAATAACCAATTTTAATTGACTTCAGGTTCGAACTCTAAAGGTCTTCAGACTCTGACTGTCAGCTTCTGATGGTCTTCAAACTCTGACTTGCAACTTAGCTTCCCTTGAAAATTCTTTTGCTCTCAATTGTTCTTCCAAAACCAATACTATGTTTTAAGAGATATAAATTTTAGTCTATGGTCCTGCACACTTGAACAAATATTAGCATATTAAATTGAACTTTTAATACTTGGGTCGTGCTAACTTGTGCCCTAATGGCACAAGTTAAGAAGCTAAAAAGGGAATTAAAACATAAATATTGTCTTAAAAAGATAAGATTTTAAATTTCTAAAACATGGAATGCACAATTTCCAATAAAATGTTTCTATCTTTAGTTTATTAACTTGTGCCTTAAGGGCACAAGTTAACATTTCCCTTAATACTTGTTATCATCAAAACTTAAGGTGACAATGTTAAACACATTTTGTTCCAACACCGTTCATTTAGATCGTATGGTTTATATGCATTCCTCTCATCTCTCACTTTAAAACCCCTCTCATTTGATACATCTTATGTGAAGGGTTGGAGAGAGAACACAAGTGAGAAAAAGGCATGTGAATGGCACATGACTCTTTTTTTTTTTTTTTGGTTACATCACACATGACTCTTTTAATCTATGTTTTAATCTTAGCCCTTTTTTTTAATCTAGTGGTTCATATTTATTCTTACTAGATCTATTACCCGTGCTGCCGCACGGGTCATAAACATTTACAAATTATTTAAAATGCAAAGCCATTCATACCACACACATCAAAAAAAATTGACAAATATGACATTAACATTATCTTTTTAAAGGATTTTTCAATATTCATACATTCTAAAAAAACTCATTTATATACGACATTGGTAGTAGTATCAATGCAATCGCCGTTTTCGTTGGTCAACAAATCTTCAAACTACTTCTTTTGAAACTGCAACGTACAACTGACCATGCGAGAAGACTGATTGTGGAAGATGTTTACCAACTTGCTTGAGTGACTGCCCTTGACTTTTGTTGATGGTTATTGCAAAATAAACAACTATTGGAAATTGCATGTGCTGGAATTTAAAAGGAATTATAGTATCCGAAGGTGTCAATTATAATCTAGGTGTATAGACCTTCTCGCCGACATTGCTTCCTGAAATCAACTTTCCTTCGAGTACATATCCCCCATTTTAGTAATTATCAAGCGAGTCCCGTTACATAGAAAAATTAAATGTTGTAACACAACCATGTTCTTTGTTTACGTATTTAAACATATACTTGATAGATCGTGACTGGTTGAACAACTCTACATTAATATGAGCATTATATTTTAACAACTTTATATGGCACATATCAATGAGATGGATGGGTAAATCAAGTGAATTTAAATGTATTTATCTTCACGAATTTTATATAATTTTTTGACTTTTCTTTTGATGGAATATAATTTATTGACTATTTACTAAAAAATAATTATAGACTAAATTGTTAAAAGAGTGATATAAGAAACTAAATTGATATTCAAGACTAATATTCCTTGACAAAATTGTTCTACATGTTATATACTTCCATTTTTTAATGAATAATTTTCTCGTACAATTATCCAGTTGATTTTTCTAGCCAATGTCAAGAAAAACCTGTCAACTTAGATAAGCAATCATCGATAGACTATAGTTTTTATTTGAGATCAATATATTGTAGTTATATACAATACAATGAAATTTGGATGCAATATCAAGATACAAACCTTAGATCTAGCTCCATTTGTGCAAAGACATGAAGCTACTTCATGCTGAATCACAAAAATAATATGTTGTAGGACACACATAAATAATTCTTTGATGGTATTATAAAGAAACAGTTTGGAAACAATTTTTGAGAAGGATTATATATCAAAGTATAAACATGAAATCACCAACAACTACAGTACATGGCAACATGTCCATTTTTCTTAGCCCGCCTTGCACTTAATGAAATTGTATAACATGTGCTTGTTAAATGATAGAAAGAAAAACATAATCCAAAACCAAACCTCTTTTTGCTTTTCTTTTTCTCTCAATTGTTGCCAAAATAAAATACACAAAGAAAGAAACAAAAGAATGCAAAATCACCTTTGTTGATTTGATATTGTAGAGAGAGATCTAATCAAAAGAGATATAGAAAAAAGGATAAGCTTAGTGCAATATAGGCACGAAATGAGAAAAAGAGATAAGCAAATGGAGCTGTTGCATAATGGAGTAGATGTAGAAGCAGTATTAACATTTTCATGCTGTCCTTGCAGCCTTGCAGCGAGTTAGTGAATACTTTGTTTATGGCCATGTCCACTGTGGCATTGATTATTACAGATTCTGCTTACATCAAACCATCAATGAACCATATCCTTGCATAACATATGTGACCAATTCTATGTTTACTGGATTTTCCCTTTCATTGGTGCAATACTTGTTGCTTGGTTGTTTGGTATTGTTGTTCCTCCACCCCCATTATCTTTTTTCATAGTTTTTGAGTAGAATCATTTTTCTCCAAATAACTTTCTCAAAAGCAGTAGCCTTAATGGAGGAATGCAGGGCAACCAAAACTATATTTAAGAAAATAATATTGTTAGCAAGTCTAGGAACAATAAATCCACACAACAGAAAATTACTAAATACATGCTAGTGCATTAATACCTAAACTCTAGTTCTTAATGAAAAAAAAATTAAAATAAAAATTAAAGACTATGACTGCATAGAGAAGAGACAACCTGAAAGAAGAAAATGTGAAAGAATTCAATTGAATTTTGCGATACAACAGAACAACGCAAAATAGTGAATAAGTGGAAGAGAAAATAAGTGTCCATCCCAACTTGAATCTGTCAAAGTCAATGAAACAAAACACTGCACTATACTAATAATAATAGATCCAACAAAATTATCAAACCATGTAAATGACCAAATTATCAAATCTTAAGAAAGAGATAAGAATACACACCTATGAACTCTAAATTAAAATAGACCAAATGCTTACATGTTTTTGGTCTATTTCTTTCCTCTTAAAAAAATTCAAATTACTAACCTAAGATTTACATGTCAATTAATGTATCAAAACTAAATCGAAAAGGAAACAAAAACTAATAAGGCAATAACATGGATACCCATGGCTGACGCTACGTAAAGATTTTTAGGAGAATTTTGGCAAAAGAAATGTCATCAGAGGCCTTAAACATAACAGGGTAATTTCATTCTTATAAAGCTCTCGCTACCAAACTGCAAAGAACTTATTTGTATTAACTTCTTTTCTTCATCATTGATTGAGTTGAATGTCTTTCTGCATTAAAACTATATATAACAGATCTTTTAGCAGTTAAAACTGAGATAGTAAGTGAGTAGTGTACATTGTTTGAATTGTTTCTTCATCATTGATTGAGTTGAATGTTGAGGATTTTTCTGCATTAAAACTATATATAACTAATCTGTGTAAAGAACATTTTCCTTACAGCCTTCCATATCATATTAACAAACAAATTACTTCATTCAATTTCTTTCCTTCCATCATTCATAAATTTTATTTCAATGAAGCAGATTTCCCTGTTATCCATTCTGGCATAAGCAATCCAAAGGAATTAGCAAAAAGAAAAGGCATTCTAAAGGCAAAATTATCAACATAAAAAGCAAGAGATGGACCACCATTGATACCTTTCTTGTTGTTGCACAATTGTTGTGAATATAACGAAAACGAAATTGAGAAGAATGAGATCAAGATGTGGCATGAAGCGCAACCTCGAGTAGAATGTTGACAGGTAGAGTTTGGCAAAAGCGTCGTGGCCGGAGCTCATTTTGCTTGACGACATCGCAGCCAACTCACATCTAACTCAAACAATCATAGCAAAAAAGTAAAGAATTTCAGAATAAGGAATTATAAATAGCAAAATAGTGTGACAAAGAAGAAGGAACTATTTTTCTTTTTTAACAAAAGAAGGGACAATTTATATGTTAAGGAATCATAAAATAATCAAAGAAAATCTAAAAGCTAAGCATTCTTAAAAAAGAAAACAATAAATCTTGGTCCAAATTGTAAAAGGGAAATTCCGTGTTAAATTCAAATTGTCTTATCAACACGTCTATCAAACGAATAATCAAATGCAAAAAAGCAATAGAACTTGTTCACAATTTAAATGGGGTAAATGATGGATTCAAAGGAAAACAATGGTATTAGGGAAACAATAAAATAAAAAATATGATATACCATGCAATCAGGGGCTTGATGAAAAGGCTAAGGATATGAAGATGCAGAATCAACAGAAAAACATATTTATCATCTAATTGCTTGCAGCTCAGAGAAGCGGAATGAGTCTCCCCACTACAAAAAATGAAGAAAAGCAAAAACGAAACAGAGTAGATCATAGAGAAACATACATTTGTCCACAAATTGAATAAGAAATTGAGAAAGAACAAATTGCATAGCTCTGTCGACAGTCTTCAAATGATGGTGGCCAAAGGTGGAGGAGATGAGGATTTAGATACGTAGGTGAATGGAACTGTTGTGGTTAAAAGTAAAAGAGATTAGTGTGTCAGAAGGAAGAGATGTGCATCACGCTTCTTCATAGCCTACAATATAGTGATAACCTTATGCAGTTCAAAATCATTAAATGTCAATTCAAACCTTACTCCCTCCGTCCTAAAATATAAGCAAAAAAATCTCATTTTCTTTGTATCAAAATATAAGCAAAAAACACCAACTTTTATGTTATTATTGTGTTTTTTCAAACAAATCATCTTTTCCAATATAAAATTAAATGCATGTTGCATTCAATTTGTTTCTCTTTTTATTTTCTCCATAATTTTTAACCAATGAGAATTATTTTTACATCTTTCCATGAAACTTATTCCAAGGAGAACACAAAAAATTATACCTCAAATCACTAAGTATTGGTTTTCTTAATAAGTGTGAATTAGTGTTTTTTGCTTATAAAAAAAGACGGAGGGAGTACTTTGGAAAGACGCAATAAATTAGGCTAGAAAAAAGAGATAACCTTGAACCGTTAAAATCATTAAATGTCATTAAGTGTCATAAGGAATTGGGGGAATTTGAATTTGATCAACGGCTGATATGAAAATTACGCCTAAAGATAGACATCTAACGGCCATGATTGTTTGGCGCCCAAATTATTAGGTTTAGGGTTAAGCATTTTGGTTAGCATGTTAGCAAAGATTAGATATAAAGATTATTCTCACATATAACTATCATTCTCATGTGATATGCCCCTCAGGGGTGGCCCTGAGGGCGGGCGCGAGGGGCGGCAGCCTAGGGCACCACTTTTTTAGGGGCACCAAAATTATTATTTTTACTTAGTATTTAGTATTATATAGATATATTTCTTTTTAATTTCCTTTGATTAATTCTATTGAAAATATATTTTTAGATAACTTTGATTATAAATGAATATTTTGCACCAAAAAATGTAAGAAAAAAATATTGGAATAATTAAAAGGGTACAATTTATTGTTTCGTCCAGGGCATCAAAATTCTTAAGACCGGCCCTGATGCCCTATATATATATATATATAGTGATCTCATTCATTAAGATGCGTAGTAAGGATTCCACAAACAATAAATATTTATTAAAGAAGAAAATAGTAAAAAATTTGATAAATGCATTACAATCAATGCATAATTTCTATTTTTGGTATATTACATGTCTTTTAAGGGCACATATTAACTTTTTCCTTCCTTTAAAAAAAAAAAAATCCTATTTAAAACGGATCAACTCAAATAAATAACTTCACAATAAATGTGTATCCAACCCAATAAAGACAATTGGTCAAGTTATCAATTGCCGTGGAAACAATCTATACAGGTCTACTGACCATTTATAAAACAAGTACTATATCTCCCTCTCCCCGTAACTAGTAGTAGTTTCTTTAACGAGACTGATTCTTTATTTTTACTTAGGGTAGGGCTGACAATAAACCGAACCAACTCGAAAATAGTTCGATACTCGATTCGATAATTGGTTCGTTGAACTTGGTTCATGAAACAAATGAGTCGAACTTGAGTTGAAAATTAAGCTCGTTAAATAAATGAGTTGAACTTGAACTAAGTATGGTTCGACTCGTTTGGTTCATGAACCTGCTCGATATATATACACACACTTTTTATATAATATAGAATTTATTACAAGCTTCATCTAATAATTATCCACTTTTATCATAGGAATAATTACTTATTGCTAATTTGAATAAAAATCAACGATAACTGTAATACTAGAGAGGGGAAAAAAAAATTTAATGCCCACACAAAGCTTTTAAATATACATCAAGTGCATAAAAATTGTCCCACATCGGGGAGTTTTGAAAAGAGTAGCGAGGAAGAGTATATACAAATATGAGCAGTGTGCATTACGAAAACAATGTAAACCAATAGTGGTACTATGCTACTATATGCTACAATAGTAATATATAAAGTGCTACTACCTTCTACGGTAGTTTTATTTCAATTATATTTTTGTTATTTTTTTAAAGGTCAAAATCATATATTTTTGACAAAAAAAAAGTTTTGAAATATGCAATTTGTGTAAACGAAATGAACCTAACGAGCCGAACCGAGTTGTTCGAACTTTAAACGAGCTGAACTTTAAAGGTCAAAATCATATATTTTTGACAAAAAAAAAAGTTTTGAAATATGCAATTCGTGTAAACGAAATGAACCTAACGAGCCGAACCGAGTTGTTCGAACTTTAAACGAGCTGAACTCGAGTTGAAAAAAAAGGTTCGTTTCAAACTCGAGTCGAGTTTCGAGCCGAACCAATTCTTATCGAGTCGAGTCGAGCTTAGACAGGTTCGACTCGACTGGACTCATTTCCAGCCCTACTTAGGAGCTAGCTTAGAGTTGTTCCTACATCTTTATAGGAAAATGAAAACAGAAATTCAATTTTACTTTTTGTTTAAAAATTAAAACATAAATTAATTGTTTTAAGCTAAAAATTATTAAGAAATAAAAAAAGGAAAAACAGAAAACTGGGACATAAATTAATCCAGAAAAATAAAAATAAAAATTTAAAGAAACAAAATGAAAGACTCCACATATTAAAGTGGTTAACAAGCTCCGCTTAATGATAACCCATTTGGATGAACTTGAATTGAATATTTTTATATAAATCGAAGGATTAAGACAAAAAAATATTAAACATATTTCATAACACTTGAGCGTAGCTTGCTTCTGCATATTTTTGGCTTAATATATGCTTTGGTCCCTTAACTTATTTTTGGTTTTCATTTTGATCCTCTAACTTTAAAGTGTCTCAATTTGGTCTCATAACTCTTCTGCCGTTTACAATTTTAGTCATTTCCGTCTGTTTTTAACACTAAATGTCTAAGGTGGACCAACATTATAGGTGGTCCACCATAGACCTTACTAAGTTTTTTAATTTTAACCATTTGATATTTTAGTTAAAAAGAAGATCGTTGGGTTGTGCATGTCTATTCTATCTTATAGTGTACCATTTACTAACTAATTTTTCCTCCATTCTTCATCCTCTTCTCTTCTTAATCATCTTCAACATAATATTTCCTCCATTTTCATACCAACCCAGAATTTTTTCTTCTTCTCCACTAAACTTGTTGCTCAAACGCCCAAACCAGCACCAACATTAACTTGTTCAGAAAACACAAAATTTATAAACTTGTTCATAATGTTCATTACAAAACCAGAAATTTTTTATTAAAAATTGTACCAATTCATTAAAAAACAACCCAAACACAACAATAACACAGGTTGAGATTGTTGGGTTTATCCGAATTGGCAACATGAGAAAGTGAATTGTTGGGTTTGACGAAAAGGGGAGTTGCAGACAAAAATGGAGATGGGTTTTTGTGGTTACGAGAAATTGAAGCGACCCAATTGAAGGAACAGCGATTTGAAGAGGAAAAATTGAATACTGCAGAATTAAAACGAGGTTTTGGAGGAAGAAAAGTGAAGGGTTTGAGGTTAGTGTTAAGAGAAGGGAAGAAGATAAAAGCCTATCCATAACTTCTTCAACTGTTGAATGGTAAAGCGATAGAGTTTAAGCACTGAAATGAAAGTGTCAAAGAACAAGAACCTAAAGGGTAAAGTGTGTGTTGTGTCTGGTTTCTGTTCACACCTCTTCACTGTTAACTATAGCTATGTATATGGATGGATTTAGGTTTTTGAAAAGAAAAAAAATCTGGAAAAAAGTTAATGAAGACACGAGGAAGAGCCGAAGAAGAGAGAAGATGATGAAAAGTGAAGAGAAAAAATTAGGTGCTGACGGTTCACTATTAGATACAATGGACATGCAATCAAATGGTTAAAATCACATAAAAAAATTTGGACATTAAAAAACTAACGGAGTGGACCATATGAGTAAACGGAGGAAGACTTATGGGACCAAATTGAGACACTTTATAGTTAGGGGACCAAAATGAAAACCAAAAATAAGTTAAGGGACCAAAGCATCTATTAAGCCTATTTTTTATCCTTTGCATGAGAAATCACCTATTCAAAAAGGACTATTCACTTGTAAAGAATGGTTTTGCAAATATCTAATTGTATTTGCATTTTCTTCATCATCTGTATATAATATATCCTATAATTAATTTCTCTTGCGCTTTTTTAAATTGTTCTTCACTCTCACATAAAATATCCCCTTCAACACGCAAATAAAATTTGATATTTTTTTGATATGTTTAAATTACTTTTCTTTCTATTAGAATTTTATCTTGCTATTTAATCAAAATTTTACAAAAAGTATTATTCATAATTTATATTAGGAAAATGTTGAATAGTACGGTAAGGCGCGCAACGAAATTTCACGAAACAACAAAAGTTGATTATTTTATTCTATACACTCCTTTATTTAAGCAGATTTCAACAGCAATTTGACTTCTTAGCACATACCTATATTGTGGCATGTATGTAGTTAACAAGTTTTCGTCAGTTTGTTTTCCAAACCGGTTCATTGTAAAAGACAAAGAAATTGATTACTAACACAGTAACACCTCTTTTTACTAATCTTACCAAACTTTATCGTTCAAGGCATGCAACATGAGCTTTATTGGGGGATATTTCTATCAAGTGTGTTGTGTTTTTTTATTTATTTAATTTAATCTTCGTTGTTTTATATAGAAAGAGAAATGATATTTGAACATCCATTTAGTGACACCTTTTGCAACAACTTTCTCTTTCATACTCACATTATTTTTTATTTTATCTCTCTATTTGTTGATTTTGGATTTCCAAACTGTTAAATTTGAATTTCCAAATTCTATCATCTACCGAAGTTGTTACTAGGTTGAGTCACGATCAGGTCGCTCTCTTTAAGACGTTTCGTGGCACTACCCAAAGTTGTGCAAGATAGACTATCAACCACGCCGCCTCCAGGATAAAACAAGCCCAGGTACAACTGTTCGATTAACTACTGCACTGTAGAAAAATCGTTCGAGAATTACACCCTCAAAATATGGCTCAATCGTTTGATCGAAGCCACTCGATACGGTACGTAACCGCTCTATTCGAAACCGTTCAAATTAATATGGTATTATTACCATTCTATTATGGTGCTGAAACCACTCAAATATGGTGTTACCACCATTCTAACTTCTCCAAAACATGAATATGGCACTACGACCACTCAAATATGGTGATACCACCATTTCTCTTTAAAATAATATATATATATATATACTGTTAAGATCATTCTTTAATATGATCTTAATAGTACTCTATATTCCGAAGAATTATATATTATCGAAGGGACTATGAACTTAAGACCAAGGGACTATGGTCTTAAGAACACTCTTGATACCGAAGGGACAGAAAGGAGTAGAAGCAGAAGAAACTTGTTAAAAACAAGTCGGAGGGAGAAGAGAGGAAAAAACACAGGAAGCATCGACTGTGAATTTTCGGTGTAAAGAATCAAATGGGGCGAGCTCTCCTTTTATAGGGAGAGTTTGTAACAAAAAACGAGTGACTTGGGGATTAAGTCTGCTTAATCCTTAAGCAAACGCGTTTTGTTTCTTAATTGGATATATCCGGAAGTTTCTGGATATGCTTTTGGATCGGGTCGGATCGTAACAAATTTATTTGTTACGCGTAGCGCTTACGGATAATGATTAAATTAATTAATTAATTAATTTAACATTTTCAAGTGACAAAAAAATATATATCAATTTTTTTTAAGCGTTCACCCGTTCATAAAATTGGGTACCCCAAGGGCACACCCTTGGAGGTCACTTTTCCCATATATAAACACTTACTAGTTGGGGTGACCCTTCAATGTGGGACATTTTTAAGTCACACCCACACACTTGTTTTTTCATAGTGTTTTTCTTTCCAATTTTCTTCACTAGAATTAACTAGTGTTCCAACAATCCCCCACTTGACTTCAAAATGGTTTCGAGAAATAACGTAAAACGTTTCCATAAGATTTGCTAATATACAAAGGTGTCGCCAACAACTTGAACCTTTGCATAGTGGAAGGTATTCTGATTTAACAAGAGTTGCTTACAGCATTGAACTCTATCTCAGACATAGAATCCACACACAAACCTTCTCATAGGTGTATTCTAAAAGCCCGTGCGTTTTAAGGCCCTGCACGTGTATCCCGGTTTTAACGAATGCTCTAGGAATTCTGCCTCGAAATTCCATAGGACCGGCCTAAGTTCCACATTCGTATAGGTGAGTCTATCAAGGGTACTCCTGTAGCTGTGTACCCCACTCAACATAGAGTATAGATCTCATTAAGAGTTACTATTACCTCATCCTTCTTTCGCTGCAGGATCATGCTTTCTAAATTCTTTCTCTCATAGCATGTTCTACCACTTCATGACTTGTTTTTACCCATTGAACCTATTTCTTGGGATCTCCAGTCATGTAGGTCGGGTTACCATCACTTGTGGGCTATAGGCATTAGTCCCATCCTACTGGATGTTTCTTGGACTTTCTCTCTATTAAGTCCTTTCGTCAAAGGATCAGCTAAGTTTTCATTCGTACGTACAAAATCAACTCTAACCGCTCCATTTAGAGATACACTCTCTAATCGTGCTATGTTTTCGCCTTATCTGTCGTCTCTTACCATTGTAATAACGATTCTTAATCTTTGCAATAGCCGCGGTACTATCGCAATGAATTAACACAGCCGGTAACGGTTTCTCCCATGAAGGGATTTCAGCTAGCAAGAATCTTAGCCAACTTGCTTCTTCACTAGTTTTCTCTAGTGTTCTCATCTCAGATTCATTCCATAGTGGACTGAGTCAATATCATTTGTTTTAACAAACAACTCCTCTAGTGATGCTCAATGTGCAAACACTAGTCGCTAAATATTCATCTGAAAGACGTTCTATTTTTATATCTTGTACCATTTAGGTTCAATATGTTACTCCTAGTGAAGTAATCTTAGAGTCATAGTCTTCTCATGACTCTTTCTATAGCATGGCAATGCTTTCCATCCGTCTACTAGTAAACTTGCACAAGAGTTTCACGACATCGACAATGTCGGATCTAATACATTCAGTGGCATACCTAAGTGCTGCCAATGATGCTCGTATATTCTGTTTTTCTAAATCCATCTCAAGTGTTCTTACACTTGGATCATAATATATGATTGCAAGTTTACGGTGAAATAATTACATTTCTTTAAGATATTCTCAACTTGTGAGATTTATCAAAAAAGTTATCTTTTCTGATCTAGTAATCTTGAAACCAAGAATTACTTCAATTTTTGTTTAGGTCTTTCTTATCAATGTTGTTGATAAACAATGATTTCACATCATTCATAACATGAATCTTTAAATCAAATATGAGCAAGTCGTCTTCATAGAGACATATGATCGTGCAAATATTATTTGTCACTTTCATTCAATTTATACTCATTCGATAACATTAGAATGTCAAATTTTTTCATGCCATTCCTCAGGAGTTTATTTTAGACCATTCAAATAATTATCTAACTTACAGACCTTGTTTTCTTGTCCATGAATTGCAAAATTTTTCAGGTTGTTCCATATAGACTTGTTCTTCTAGTTCACCATAAAAAGGCAACTTTCACATCCTTTTGGAGTACTATCGAGTTATAAACGGCGGCTAAAGGGACTAGTACTCTTATGGATATGATTTTAGTGACTGGTGAATGAATGTCGAAGAAGTCTATATTTTTCTCTTTGTCTAAAACCTTTGACTACAAGGAAAGCCTTGTATTCATAAACCGTACCATCAGGTTTTAGTTCCTTTTTTTCAAAAATCAAATACAACCGATTGGTTTTGCAACTATGAGACAAGTCAACCAAGTTTCATGTTTTGTTAGACTCTAGAAAATTCATTTCATCGTTTATTGCTTTTGCCATAATTCAGCATCCAATGAGGATATAACTTATTTAAGGCTTAATGAATCTTCTTCCAATGTATAAACCAAGTTCATACTCTTTAGCAATTTTAGCTTTCTTATCTCCTTGAGGTTCTATAACATCTTGTATGATGTTTTCATAACTATTTCTAATTACATGAATGTGATTAGATATAGTGCCCCCACTAGTTCTTAATTTTTAAAGGGAAATTTATTTTGCCCCCACTAATGTCGTGCTCCCATTAGAGCCCCCACTAGTGCCCCCACTATTCTTTAGTTAAAGGGGTAAATATTTACATAGAATTCGACATCTTTTAAATTCTATGATCACTTTAACATTTAGGTCATAAAACCTATATGTTTCGTTATTTATCGCATACCCGATGAATACACATTCATAGGCTCTACTAGTGAGTTCAACTCTCTTGGGGTCCAGGATCTTAATATAGTCCAGACAATCCCAAGTTCGAAAAATAAGACAAGTTGGATTGTCTTTTCTTCAAAAATTTCTCAATTAGAATTTTTGTTCTTAGACTTGGGTACTCTATAAATTTCAATTTTCGTTATAAAAAATTGAACATTCAAGCATATCAATTTTATTTTTCCAAAGTTCACAGTCATCAATAAATATGATAAAAATATTATTTTATCATTTCTATTTTATGTGTCATCAAATTAACACATATCATTATGTTTAGAGATTCATATCCTCTAAATTCTAATTTATATGAACTTTTGATTCATATATCTTGACTGCAATAAATAAAATTGTTTAATTATATAACTTTGGAATTAAGTCCAAGTTACTCAAGTTTTAATATTAAACGCTTGTTCGTGATCAATTTTGATATGTCAAATATTAAAATCACACAACTAATAACATAGAAGGAGAATTTAATTTTTAACATACCATCAAAGTGCAATCTTTTTCCACAAGAGTGCATGGTACACAAGTCTCTCTTTAAGTCTGAGTCAACTCAGTCTTATTCAATAGAAATCTGAAATTCAGATTCTTTCTTAAACATAAATAGAATTTCACAATTCCATTTATTTTCCTTATTGCATATTTACAAGTTTGGATTATGTAAAGCGATCGATGCATATGTTTATCAATTCTTGTTAAAGATTTGAAAACCAGTACGTGATATCAATGTTTAACAAAACACTTTTAGAATTCACCATAACAAAATAACAACCTTTGCATTATTTTATTTTCCGCTCCAAACAATTTTTTTATGTTTTGTAACAAACTAAACTTGTTTGGTTCTGTAACAAATAATTTGTTTTGTAACAAATTATTGTTTTCATCAAATAAATTTTTAGTAACTAATAATTTGTTTTTGTAACAAATTATTGTTTTCATCAAATAAATTTTTAGTAACTAATAATTTGTTTTGTAACAAATTATTGTTTTCATCAAATAAATTTTTAGTGTTGTTGATTGAAACAACAATCACTTCATCGTTTCATTCGAAAGATGTAAATCTATAGCTTGATTTATCCTTAATGTATTTAGGGACAACTTAACCTCAATAAGTAACTTCTCCGGTAGACATAGCATATCGAAACGTCTTAAAATTGTTGATTTTGGATTTCCAAACTGTTAAATTTGAATTTCCAAATTCTATCATCTACCGAAGTTGTTACTAGGTTGAGTCACGATCAGGTCGCTCTCTTTAAGACGTTTCGTGGCACTACCCAAAGTTGTGCAAGATAGACTATCAACCACGCCGCCTCCAGGATAAAACAAGCCCAGGTACAACTGTTCGATTAACTACTGCACTGTAGAAAAATCGTTCGAGAATTACACCCTCAAAATATGGCTCAATCGTTTGATCGAAGCCACTCGATACGGTACGTAACCGCTCTATTCGAAACCGTTCAAATTAATATGGTATTATTACCATTCTATTATGGTGCTGAAACCACTCAAATATGGTGTTACCACCATTCTAACTTCTCCAAAACATGAATATGGCACTACGACCACTCAAATATGGTGATACCACCATTTCTCTTTAAAATAATATATATATATATACTGTTAAGATCATTCTTTAATATGATCTTAATAGTACTCTATATTCCGAAGAATCATATATTATCGAAGGGACTATGAACTTAAGACCAAGGGACTATGGTCTTAAGAACACTCTTGATACCGAAGGGACAGAAAGGAGTAGAAGCAGAAGAAACTTGTTAAAAACAAGTCGGAGGGAGAAGAGAGGAAAAAACACAGGAAGCATCGACTGTGAATTTTCGGTGTAAAGAATCAAATGGGGCGAGCTCTCCTTTTATAGGGAGAGTTTGTAACAAAAAACGAGTGACTTGGGGATTAAGTCTGCTTAATCCTTAAGCAAACGCGTTTTGTTTCTTAATTGGATATATCCGGAAGTTTCTGGATATGCTTTTGGATCGGGTCGGATCGTAACAAATTTATTTGTTACGCGTAGCGCTTACGGATAATGATTAAATTAATTAATTAATTAATTTAACATTTTCAAGTGACAAAAAAATATATATCAATTTTTTTTAAGCGTTCACCCGTTCATAAAATTGGGTACCCCAAGGGCACACCCTTGGAGGTCACTTTTCCCATATATAAACACTTACTAGTTGGGGTGACCCTTCAATGTGGGACATTTTTAAGTCACACCCACACACTAGTTTTTTCATAGTGTTTTTCTTTCCAATTTTCTTCACTAGAATTAACTAGTGTTCCAACACTATTGCTATGGTTTCTGTGTCAATACCACTTTTTCCTTTGTAAAGTATGATTGTCAAATAAGTTGTCACCAAATTGGTTGTTCAAATAACACTCCTCATATAGAAAATGAGCAAAAACCGTGCAAAAGAAGATAATAATTTGCAATTCGTGAAATTTCGTAAGAGAATAGACAGACATGTCAAGAATCCCAACATAGAATTTGATATATTGAATCTCATTGTATTTTAAACATAGAATTTGATGATATATTGAATCTCATTATATTTTAAACATTAATCAACTTATTCATAAGTCATAATTGTATCAAACCATAAACTATATAATGTAAACAAACAAAAAAAACCATAAACTAGATATGTAAGGTAAGGTACACTCTTATTACATCTCAAGTATGTAAGGTAAGGTACACTCTTATTACATCTCAAGTATTAGTAATTGTCCCTCGTATATTGTTTCGGAAGTAAGCAAATAGGTGTTTTCTTTAATCAATCAATCTATATGCCCTTCTACCACCTAATTTCTTCATTACTATATACTCACTTTTTTTTTTTGGTACAATACTATATACTCACTTTATAAAGTTAATTAATAGACTTTCTTGTTAAGGACGTCATTCTTTAATTTCTCAATCTATTTCTTTCTTTTTGTTCTTCTACTTAATGGTTTACCTAAGGAAAAAGTATTTGAAGGTGTTATTTATGAAAAGATAAATTTTAATGTGGACCACCGAAATAGATGACCCACAATGGACCATATATTTTTAATTGTTATTTAAAATATTATCTTATTTTATATTTTTAGACTGATATTATTATTTTCTTAAAATTAAAAGCTAGTCTCTCGACTTTTTTATCTTCTTTTCAATTATCGCACTACAAACAACTTCAATTCTCACATTCATGCCCATAAGAGTTTTTATTGTACACATCACATGTACCTTTGCATGTACTCAATGAATAAGGGTCTAAATTGCCATACTTTTTTTTTTCTCAACTCGATTTCTAAGAAACTTTCGAGAAAGTTACATATACTAAAATTGTGCAAATTAAATACATTTAACTACAAAGTTTTTGTATTCTAGACTCTCGAAAAGAAGATACGAACTTGGGAGAGTATGTGACAAAGAAAAGCCTGGTAGAATTTGTTGCCACGGAAGAACTACAACACCAACTTTCTTAAAAAGAAAGGGAGATAATTTTAATGAATTGATATTTATTAAAATTCTTCTTACTTTACTTGCACTACATTTTGTCTCACTCTCAGTTACTTTATGCTTGATATATTGACAGTAAGGAAATCAAGGGCAGTTGTGCTTGATAGACGATTTATCGATTGAGATAATTTTATATGCTTGATACTTGAAAACAATGGAAATTAGGGACTCTGTTTATGTGTTTCTTCAAAAAAAAAAAGGGACTCTGTTTATGTGTTGTTCTGAAAGTGAGATATGAGTAAAATTAGCTTTTGTTTGTTTGTAGAAATCCATCTTCTCAAATAATTGGATAAGTAAAATCTATGTATATGTTTGGTTTGGCGGCGGATGTAATTGATTCTGATAGAATTTAGTTTGAAAGAATTGATTATGATTAAAAGTGAGGTTGATGTGAATTGATTTATGTTTGGATACACTTACTTAAAAGTGATTATTATGAGTTGATGTTGTTTGGATAATTTGAGTCAAAATTGATTTTGAATGTGCAATGACCAAATTATCATTTTAATTGTTTTTAAAACTAATTATCTTATTTTCTTTTCAGTTATTTCTACTTTTCTAAAATCATAAATGCATTTTTATTGGTTCATAAATTCCTTTTAATACGTTTTTTTAATGGAAATTCCTTTTAAAATGATATTCATTTATAAGAGTTATTTTTAATATTTTTTTATCAATTGAATTATTAATTATTTGCTTCCACTCCTATACACTTCGACCTTTTCTAGGTAGGGGTGTAAGTGGTTCAGACAAAACCGATGAAACCGAAAATCCAAACCGAGAAAATATCTGACCTTGTTTGGTTCGGTTCAAAATCGAACCGAACCAACCTAAACCGATCTAGTTTGGTTTGGTTCTCGGTTTTTTATTTTGAGATCCAATAAACTGATGAACCGAACCGATGCTAACATGACTCCCCATTTTAGTAATATTATCCCTCCTCGCACACACGTATGATTAAGCTCAAAATTGAAGTCCAACCTAAAATAATCCTTAATTCATTCACTTTCTCCCATCATCATTTCATCTCATCACTCACACTATAATTCGTTTCTGCAAAAAAAAAGAACACTTGTCGTCGGTCACCCCTAACTCATCGTTCCTCACCGCCGTCGGGATCGTCCATCTCTTGTTAGTTTTTTCATATTAGTTATAAAAAGTAGTATGAAAAACAGAGAATATGGAAAACAAAGTTCTATGAAATATTTGAGTATGTTGTATGCATGAAACACAAATTTTTGAAAATATGAATTTTTTTATTCTATTTTCAAACAAACTGATCAACCGAATCGATCCAAACCGAACCAAACCGACTAGTTTGGTTCGGTTTCTTTTTTGAAAAACAGAAAAAACCGAACCAATCCGAACCGATGAAGATTTCATTGGTTCAGACATTTTTTTGACTAAAAAGAAATCCAAACTGAACCGTTACACCCCTATTTCTAGGTGGTTGGGCTGGGAGTTGGTGCCACACTCCAGAGTTTTAGGTAGTTTTCATAGTTTTGTGGGAATAAGGTTTAGTAAGAAAGTTGTTTTAGGGCTTTTTATTGATTTGGCTTGTTGTTGTGTGGTTGTTTGGAACTCTCGTAATGATATTATTTTTTTGGAAGGAAAGTCGTATGTCGAGCTTCTACTGGGTCGGGTGAAGCTCTCGTCCTGGAAATGGTTCCTGGGTAAGAGCTCTGCCAGCCTTTGCTCCTTATATGAGTAGGAGGTGCAACCTGTCCTATGTTGGTTTCAGTAGGATGTGTTTGGGTTGTGGGTCTTGGCTCTTGCGTCGGGTGGTGGGGTCTTTGGCTGCTTCTGACCAGCTCTTCAGGGTAGTGTTTTTTTTTCATCTTCTCAGCCTGGTTTCCTGGCGGGGAGCTTGTTGTTTGGGTGCCCTTTTGTTGTTTTCGTTTGCTTGTTTTTTGTGGAATACCTCTGGTGCATTACACTACAAGAAAAACATTGATTTGGGACGGAAATTTCCGTCGCACACTAGTGTAAATTTCCGTCCCAATTGAAATCTGGGACGGAAATTCAGACAAAATATTTTCGTCGCAAATGTTGTTGTCGCAATATTTTGGGGACGGAATTTTATCGTCCGTCACACGTTTGGGACGGAATCCGGGACGGAATGAAATTAATTGTTTTATCCCAACTATTTAATTCTGTCCCAACATTGCGTTAGAAATCTCAAATTCCGTCCCAATGTTTGCGACAAAATACTTAAATTCCGTCCCAGATTGGGTTGAATTTATATTTTTTGATAAATTATTGGGATAAATTTGTATAGAATTCAGTTACAAATAAATAATGTGCTGTTATACCCTAATTTTGGACCTAAAAATATTTTTTCAAGATGTTTTCTATCTCTGATATGTGTCTTTGGACCTTTGAAAGATTGCCTATTTGTTACTGTTTACTCTGATATTTTACTCTGCTGTATTTGCATATTTCTACTGTCTATGTCTGAAAATCTTTTCAACTGTGTATTTGTCTATGTTTTCTTGCATTTCAAGTCATCCAAAAATATCTTTCTTGCATTCCAAGTCATTTGAATTTGTCCTTGATCAATTGCACCTTCCTCTGCATCTTATTTCAATGTTATTTGCAAAATTCATGAAAAAGGGTATTTTAGTCATTTCCTGCATTCAAATTCATTTTAGTCCTTGAAAATTGTTTGTGTCTTTTCATTTGATTTGTATAAGTCCTTGTTTCACTCTCATGTTAAAATCCATTTCAAAAATTGCATTTGAAGTCATTTTGAGTCAGTTTAGCCCCTAGGGGCATTTTAGTCATTTCCTATGTTAAAATTTCTTTCAATCTTTGAAAAATTGTCCCTGAGTCTTTTCAATTGGTTTGAATGAATTTTTGTTTAATTCCATGTTAAAATCCATTTCAAAAATCACATGTGAAGTCTTTGAGTCAGTTTAGCCCCTAGGGGCATTTTAGTCATTTCCTGTGTTAAAACTCCTTTTAATCCCTAAAAAATTGTCTCTGAGTCTTTTAATTTGCTTGTATAAACTCTTGCTTTATTTCCCTGTTAAAAAACCGTTTTAAAATTGCATTTGAGTCATTTTGAGTCATTTTAGTCCCTAAGGGCATTTTGGTCATTTCACACGAAATTTTGACGGAGAAAGGTTACTTTGAAGTACTTCATTTCAGTAATTGGTTCATTTTAGTCCGTTTTGTTATTTTTAATCGTTTCACTTTACGTTAATTTTCAAATTACCTTTTTTTATGCAACTTTAGTTAATTTTGCATTTTAGTCCTCAAGTTGTCAAAATTGCATTTTAGTTCATTTTTTGTCCAAGAAGTTAGTTACGCCACATGTCCTACTCCTATTGGTCCAAAGATTCACACATCACCTATATAATGGGTCCCATGGTCAAAGAGTCAACACACTAATCATTTTTCACAAATACACAAAAATCACAAAAAATCAATTTTCTTTCCCTCTTTCTTCTCCAAAACCACAACCAACTTTCTTCACCACCTCTAACCTCCATAACAAACTCTTTCCACCACCTCTAACCACCCTAACTAACTTCTACCACCACAACTTCATCTTCAACCTCTCTCTAACCACCACAATCTTCTTCCTCCACCATCATCATCAACAACATCCACCATTAAAATTCACCACAAAACCTCCATAACCACCACAATCTTCATCTCTAACAAACTTCAACCACCACAATTAACCTCAAACCTCCACAAATCCATTACCAAATTCACGGATTCATCAAAAACACTCATCAACACAAACCTTCAATTCCACAAAAATCACATCCATGAACAACGATCTTCAATTAATTCCATTGTGACCGAATTCAACAACGACAAACCGGAATCGGACGAAGGAAAGGAATACAATCGAAGCAAAGGGAGAAGAAAAACAGCACCGAATCCGAATACATAAGAAGAATCCGGAGCCATTCAAAGCTTCGTCAAGCATCACGGTATTGTTCTTGATCCAAGCTTTTTTATTCCATTCTTTTTCCTCCATTTGCGCGGCTGTAGCTATTAGATGTAGGTGGATTGATTGTGTTTTGGATGTTTCCGGGTTCATATTCGAAAAGAGGATAACGATCCGGTTTTAAAAAGTGTAAAAAAAAAAAAATCGAATCGGAGCTCGCCGGAATCCGGAAGTGTCGCCGGAGTTATGAATTTTCCGGCGAACCTTTGAAGATTCCGGCGAGTTTGTTGAAATTTCCGGTGACATTCATGAGGTTGAAGATGAACATTTTAGAGAGAGGTGAGAGCAAAATTTTAGAGAGAGGGAGAACAAGAAGAAATGAGGTTTTCTACAGCAAAATGAATTTATATGCCTCCTCCATAGGCCCATTTTCGCAGCTAACCAAGGCCCAGCACTCCTCTTTCATTTCTGTTTCATTTCTCTACAGATCTGCTAACTGCACCCCCCTGTCTGTGTGTTTGTGATAATTTCTTGCTGTTTGCACCCCTATGTGTTCAAAAATTTTGCAAAAAATTCTAAATAAATTTCTATTAATTTCCTTGTGTCTTTTGATGAATCTTGATGCTGTTTGCATGTTGAATTTTGATTAAAATTGTATGAAAAAATATTTTGTGCTCTTGTTGATTCAATGTTCTAATTCTTGTTAAAACTTTGTTAAACACTTCTAAAAATTTGTGTGGGTTTTGTGTGGGTAATTTTAAGCCTTTGAGACCTATCTTTCGAATAAAATTACATGTAAAAAATTCATTTCAAAAATATGTAGAATATATCCTTGTTTTTTGCTTACTTTTTGTGAAATTGTAATGTGGTTTTAAGCTTGGATATTGATACATAATTGTGGCCTTGGATATGTGACTTTGTGGAGTGAATTTGCCTATTAAATGTGATGTATACTTGCTGTTTTGGTGTAGTTTTTTTTTTTTTTGTGAACTTTGTGCTTGGTAAATAATGTGAAATAAAAGTGCATGAAGAACTTGAAAGTCTTGTAAACTTTGGCATAGTTAAATCCTTAGATTCTCATGTTGGTTTTCTCGAAACAAGTCATCCAAAATTTCTCCAATATTATGAGAATCTAGGCTTCAATCTAGTCTTGGTTTTGCATTAAGTTTCAAGTTCTTTTATCACTTTTTGTCAAGCTTGATTGGTTTACTTTTCTTGCAAGTTACAATAGCTTTACTATGCATTTTGATACTAGTTTCTATATCATTTGTGCTACTAACCCCTCTTGTTTCATGTCTCATTTCCATAGCATCTCACATCATATTTTCATCTCTTATTTCTTGCACTTTAATTTCTTGCACTTTAATTTTTACAAGGCTTAGAATGTAAAACTTAGGGATTTTGTAATATTTTTCTTATGCTTTTAAATTCTTACAAGACCATAGCATGTATCTAGGCCAATGATGTAAAGGACAATGGACTCTAATGATGTACACCGACACTCACACCGACACTAGCACACACCTCACTTGGTTACTTTAGATGTATGGCTAGGATATGCATGTTTAGATGTATGGTTAGGTAATTGCATGTTTAGATGTATGCTTAGGTTTTACACTTAGAGAAAATTCCAATTTTCCAAACAAAAAAAAACTTGAACCATCTCACTCAAATTTTTTTCAAATAAACTCTTGGAACACATTCCAAGTGAATTTTTCTCTTTATTTTCTTAATAAAAGCATCAATGAAACTAATTCCAACTTTGACTTGTTTTTGCAAATAACTAATTCCAACTTCACTTTTTCCTTAAATCTCATGCCCTTGGAGGCCTCCTATCTCTTCTTTCGAATTCCATTTTCAAACTTAAAATCAACCAACAAAAACAAAAACATTTTTTGGAAGAGAACTACGGTGGATTTGATCCCTTAAAAGGGTACGTAGGCAAGGAATCAAAATTCCTTCAATTCAAATAAAATAAAAATTCAAACACTTTCTTCTCCCTCCAATTCTTCACGTAGCAAACTTTAGGTGTAAATATCACTTTTCAAATAGCATTTAAAAATAAAGCGCGCGCGTAGAAAGTAAAGACGGTTCCTATAGGATATTATAGTCGTTATGGGTGCCTAACACCTTCCCGTAGCGAAAACAACTCCCGGACCTCGATTCTCAAGGGTTTTGCTTATTTTTTCCCTTCCCAAGAAAAAATGAGATATCACCGGTTAAAAAGGTTCAAACGTAATCAATGTTTGACACCCGAAACGTGCGGGGTGAGAATATCAAAAGTCCTACACCCGAAACTCCCGGACCTCGTTTTTTCTTGCTTCTTTTTGTTTTCTTATGTGAATAAATGTTTAAATTCTTGCAAACGTGTGGGGTGAGAATATCAAAAGTCCTACACCCGGGCTGAGTGAACTTAGGATTTAGGAGGGATATAATCGACAATTCATTCCGGGGGTTGCCTCGTGTATTGGATTATGCGATCAATCCCACATAGCTGAGGCATTTTGGGGGTGATGTTGTCGACGCGTGTTGTCGCGTTTAGGCACTTTACTTCTAATTGTTCTATGACGCTATGAACCGTAGATAACCAAACCCATCCATGACCATTTTCTAGGATTTAGTGCGGAGGCTAAACCGAGTGTTGTCTCAAATTTTAGTTGTCACGCGATACTACACTCAAGTTAGACCTTCTTACGGATAATCATGGAGCGAGTATTTGTCTCGTGGCACCATGATATACGTCGGAGAGGTTGCAACTTGGGAACCTTTTTAGAACCCGGTTACTATTATCCAAAGCCCTAGTCTCACCGGACACCGTGTCCACCCATGACTCCTTGACTTTGAATTTCAACCCACCATGTTTTCTCCGTACTTGAACATAATCATGCATTCATGCATACATGCATACATGCATAAACCTTTTTCCATGCATTTATCGAAGGACTTAGACCAATTGAATTTGTAAACATTGTAGGAATGGGGAAGACTAAGTCCTACAAGTTCAAGGAAGTGGATTTGGCTAGTTTGAGAGATTTGGCACTCAAGATCGAGGATCCGACTGGTTTCAGACATCGTTACGGGGCCTTACTTACTCTTCTCCAGACTAATGTGGATGAGAAGCTTGTACACACTCTAGTGCAATTCTATGATCGGGACTATTGGTGTTTCACCTTTCCTGACTTTCAGTTGATGCCTACCCTAGAGGCTTATTCTTCCTTGACCGGCTTACCCATAGCCAAAGAGACACCTTTTGCGGGACTTGAGAATGCTCCCACCCCATTGACTATTGCTAAAGATCTCTATCTCAAGACCACTGATGTTTCCAAGAAACTTGTCACTAAGGCTCACATCCGAGGGTTCACTTCAAAGTATTTACTTGAGAAAGCCAATCTCAAAACCACTTGTCAAGACACTCTTGAGGCTATTTTTGCACTACTCATCTATGGGCTTATTCTCTTTCCACACCTTGATGACTTCATGGATATGAATGCTATTGTGATCTTCTGCTCCAAGAATCCGGTTCCTACTTTACTAGTTGACACATACCATGCTATTCATGATCGATCCGGCAAGGGTCGTGGATATATTATCTGCTGTGTACCTCTCCTCTATAGGTGGTTTATTTCGCACCTTCCAGAGTCTTTCCATGATAATCCAGGGAATTGGACTATTTCACAGCAGATCATGGCTCTCACTCCTAATGACGTGGTTTGGCTCACTCCTGCTGCTAGAGTCAAAGAGATTATCTTCGGTGGTGGGAAGTTTCTTAATGTACCTCTTCTTGGTACCTGGGGTGGAATCAACTACAATCCGGAACTTTTTTATTCCTAATAATGTTTACAAAAGCTCTAATTTGTCTAAAACCCTTCGATAACACAAAAAGAGTCTTTTGCATATGCATCTGTACATATCATGCATCATTTTACATTCATAGTTTCTCGTCTGTGTCTCACGTGTTCTCTTTCCTACAAACGGGTCGTCTCTGCCGCCTAAAGTCAAGCTACAACTGCAAAACGCTCGGGCTAAACAAGAAATCAGAATGAGTCCATTTGAACAAGAAATCCAGGAGCTTCGCGAAGAAGTAACAACACTCCGTGGGGAGGTGGAGAGGTTAAGCGCCTTGGTGACAATATTGGTAGCCGCACAGGGTCAGCCGACACCCTCATCACCAGCCAGCTTTCAAGCTCAAATACCTGATGTTACTGTTCCGATTCTGACGAAGGTTGCCAATACTCCCCAACATATGCCTGTGCTCTATGGTCTTGATGAAGTACCTCTTCCCCATGTCTCTAAGGTTCCAATGCCTACGCACCTGGTCAGAAGAAGTGATCCCACTGATGGTCCCGAAGAGAAAGAACAAAGAGCGAGTATGGTGAACTTCAATGCTGCTACTGTTATACCTATTATCAAGGCCGCCCAAAACCTGGGTCATCAATCTACTGCAACTGTGATACCTGTCTTCCATGCTGCTCAGAAACATGTTGCTACTGTTACACCTGTAATCAAAGTTGCTCAAAGTCCCAGTTATCAGACCCAGTTTCAACTTTACCAGCGTCGAGGACAACAGAATCTCCAACAATCTCAACAGCCTCAACGGCAACATCAGGGTCCCCAACCTAAGCAAATCTTTCCTCCTATACCAATGCAATATTCTACACTGCTCCCATTTCTTATTGCTAAAGGGCATTGTCAGACTAGGAAGGGCAAGCCTCCACCCAATCCTATGCATCCCGAATTCCGTACCGATCTCAGGTGTGTTTTTCACCAAGGTGCTAGGGGCCATGATGTTGAGGAATGCTATGCTCTGAGGTATATTGTGAAGAAGCTGATAGACAAGGGAGAGTTAACTTCTGAAAATAATACTTCTAATGTCCGAGACAATTCTCTTTCAAATCATGCACCTGTTGTTGGCAAGACACGACCATTACTACACCTTGCACCAAGGAGCACGAAGCCTTGAGCCCGAGCATTATTTTTTTTATGAAAATGGAAGTCCAGAAATTGATTGAGGATAACATCTTTCTGTCCATATGTGGAAGTCAATTTGGAACCAGGGGCATGGCGCCTACTGCTGATACATGGGATATTCAGCCGCAACTGAGTTGTTTTGTTGATGTTTTCTACTGGTTGTTTGTTTGATAATTGTGTTTGTTTTCTGTTTTTCAAAAATAAAAAAACCTTTCGTCTCGCCCGAAGACGAAAGTGAACTTATTTAGGGCACTTTGCTTCATGTGTTTGCATCACTAATAAAAAGTCGTTTCTATCGCGGCTTTGTTTTTTAACTTTGTGCTTTCTTTGGAAAGAATGGTAATACCAAAAAACTGTAAAAAATTTTACTTCACTTTGATCATTTCTGAATACCTGCATAATCATAATTTCTATTCAAAATCAAAGCATGTATTGATAAACCCGTTGAACACTGTAACACTGTGCTCTCTCTCGACTTTGAGTTCCTATGTTCTAAGCTGAAGGAGCTGGAGATGAGAAGTTTTCCAATAAGATCTCTCGTCCACTAGAACATTCTAGTCATCTGAGCTGCAAATATGAGCATCAAGAAGATTGTCCCGCAGGGACATTTGCTTACAAAAAACTGATTCAGGGAGCTACCACTAGTCTGGCATGGATATCGTACTTCAATACACATCAACAAGGGCAAAGGGATGCCTAGTTCCAAATGATAATGACAGGTTCGCATGTCTATGAACCCCAATGCAGTCAATGAATGCTTTGTCAAAAAAAAAAAGAGGAAGAAAAATAAAAATAAAAATTTCAAAAAGCTCGACAAGTCACACACCTAAAAGGTGGCTTGGGCAAAAAAGAGCGTCTCGATGGACTAAAGCAGTCCATGCAAAAGTTAGAGACACAAAAAGTGTATCCTGATAGATCGAAGACCCGCAAGGGCGATCTATGCAAAAATTAAGGATTTATGACAAAGCAACTGCATCGGGTCCGACAAGATTCACCTGGGGAAATCCTTTTATCTCTGGTATATGGAATGGAATCAGTACTCCCGGTGGAAGTCATGATCATGTCAGTGAAAATTCTCATGGAGATCGAGTTTGTCTGTGTTTAAATGATGCTCAAACAAATATGATCTGCTGGATTTGAATGTTAATGCTTTGTGCCATGGTCAACTATATCAAGAGGAGGATGGATCAAACTTTCGACAAGAAAGTCCATCCCGGTGCTTTTCAACAAAGAGATCTCATGTTCAAGTATGGTCTTATATTTTCAAGCCCACTCCAGGGGCAAGTGGATGCTGAGCTATGAAGGCCCATGTATTGTCAAGATGTTTTTCTCCAGTGGTGCAATGACTCTTACAATCATGAATAATGTTGAACTTCCTCATCCTGTGAACACTGATACAGTCAAGAAATACTTTGTCTAGATATATGAAAAGAACATCGTGGCAGGTCGAAAACCCGTAAGGACGGCCTATGCAAAAATGCGCTTCCCGGTGGATCGAAAACCCGAAAGGGCGATCCAGGCAAAAATTAGGGACAAAAAAATGAATATGAAAAGGTCGCTGAGATTGTACGCAACTCAGGCAAGAATGAGCGTCTCGATGAACCGAAAACCCGAAAGGGCGGTTCATGCAAAAATGAGATTGAAATGAAAAGACAAGTAACTGTATCAGTCAGTCACGACTCACTTGGGGCATCTCAGCTATCAAAGGACCCCGATTCAAAACGTCATCTATCAGAGGACTCCAGTTCGGAATACCTCTAATATAAAGTCTCTGCTATGCAAGGCGTATCAAATTCAAGACATCTCCAATGCAAAGTCTCTGTGGTTCAATGTATCTGTAAATTCAAAGCATCTCCAGTTCAACGTACTTACAACTCTAAAACATCTGTGTTTCAAAGCATCTGCAATCCGGGAGTGTCTACCATTCAAGCATTCGAACAAAGGAATTCAAAGTTGCCAGTGAGAACAATGTTATTGTGTTCAATGTATCCTTTCAAATATGATTACCATCTTCCAAACTTTTTAGATCTGTGGAGCTGCGCCCTCGGCCGGTTACCACTCTTCTACATCCATTTGAGCCTGTGCCCATTTATTTGGAACTCTCATTTCTTCTACTTGCAAAATTTCTTCTATTTGTGATGCTAATACTTAAAGCAAAATTTCAAAAAAATCTTTTTTCAAAAAAAAAATCTTTTTATGCAAACAACAAACATGCACTATCTTTGAACTTATGAACAGGTGAAACATGCATCAACATCCATCTCAACATGCAATATGAACATACAATCTCTCCAGGACAAACTGTGGTCAATGGCAAGAATGAAAAAACAGAATGAAAGTAAAAAAAATGCAAATAAAAAGCTCGCTAAGTTGAAAACCCGAAAGGGCGGCTTAGGCAAAAATGAGCACCCCGCTGGTTGACAATCTATGAAGGCAATTCAGGCAAAAATGGGGCAATGAAAAGAATTTATTCCCGGTGAATCGAAAACCCGAAAGGGCGGTTCAGGCAAAAATGGGATTGAAAAATGAAAGAATGAAAATGAAAATGAAAGCATTGACCACAGGTGCGACATTCAAAGTCTATCTAATGATGGTTCTGGAGAACTGGCGACCTCTGCCAAAGCCTTGTCTAAAGGACTTCCATGTGAAACATCCAATGTATATCCATTACTAATTCCTGAGAAATGGCGACTTCTGCCCGGGTTTGTTCGAAGGATTTTCAGGGGCAATTTTCAAAGTTTATCCAGCTTGCGACTTCTACCAAGGTTTTGATCAAATGGCTTCCCCCAAGAAGCATGTACTATTGCAAGTATGATATGATCAGGTTCTCTCAGTTATGGTTTTGATACGTCTTTCAACGACGTCATCCCCTTTGAAGATAGCCGAGTGCGTATGTTGTAGCTCAAGTCACTACGTGCCCAATCTTCCAATGTTTTGTCTATCTCTGTGAAACTTTCTTGCCAAATCGTAAACCAATCATGTGTTTCCAAGCATTCATACATGCATAAGCATGCATTTTATGTGCTCATACATTCAACAATGTTGTTATACCATACATACATGTTGCATTTCCAATCTCAACTTTCAATTTAACCCAATTTCAACTGTCAATTCAACTCAATCTCAAACTTTCAAATTCAACTCAATCCCCAGGTTCAATTCAATTCAATTTCAACTCCCAATTCAATTCAATTCCAACTCTCAAATCAAATATCAATGTCAATGTCTATGTCTATGTCTATGTCTTTGTCTCTGTTAAACTCTCTATTCAATACCATGTCAATGCATTTGTTTCTGATATTGACCTGATTTGAAAATAGACATGACCATGTCAATGCATTTGTTTCTGATTACTTTCGACTTTCAATACCTCTTTCAATGTCAACTTTCAATTCAATTCAAATCAATGTCAATTCACTCTCAATTTGCTTTTGGGCCAACAATAATGGTCATGTCTATTTTCAAATCAGGTCAATGTCAATTTACCCTCAATTTGTATCTTGTTAAATCAAACTTCCAATTTGTATCTTGTTATGGGTCAAGTGGCTAGTTCGATCCAAAGAACAGCTTGTACCTGCTTATATGCCTATGTTTCCGGTCAAACGGCAAGTTCGATCCAAAGAACAGTTTGTACCCTGCTTATGTTTGGTTATCGGTCAAACGGCAAGTTCGATCCAAAGAACAGTTTGTCCCTACCTACATGTTGTGATACTGATCAAGCGGCAAGTTCGATCCAAAGAACATCTTGTATCAGTCTTTTGTCTATATTTCTAGGTCAAACAGCAAGTTCGATCCAAAGAACAGTTTGCACCAACCTACATGTTGTGATACTGATCAAGCCGCAAGTTCGATCCAAAGAACAGCTTGTATCAGTCTTTTGTCTATATTTCTAGGTCAAACAGCAAGTTCGATCTAAAGAACAGTTTGTACCTGTCTATCTGTTTGTATCATCAATCAAATGGCAAGTTCGATCCAAAGAACAGCTTGTATCTATCCTTTTGTCTATATCTCCGGTCAAACAGCAAGTTCGATCCAAAGAACAGTTTGTACCCGTCTATCTGTTTGTATCATCAATCAAGCGACAAGTTCGATCCGAAGAACAGCTTGTATCTGCTTATCTGTCTATGTTTCCGGTCAAGTGGCAGGTTCGATCCAAAGAACAGCTTGTACCCATCTCTTGTTTGTATCTCTTGGTCAAGTGGCAAGTTCGATCCAAAGAGCAGCTTGTACCTGCCTATCTGTTTGTGTTTTCAATCAAGTAGCAAGTTCGATCCAAAGAACAGCTTGTATCTACCTGTCTTTTGTTTGTATTCCCAGTCAAGTATCAAGTTCGATCCAAAGAACAGCTTGTACCTGTCTATTTGTTGCCCGTTCTTTCTACCTTGATGTCTATAAATCCCTTGGTGGTGTGACACAGCCCGTAGATTCCGGTTCGATTGTCTTGCATTCATAAATGAAATGTTGCATGGCATTCATAGTGTTTGAAAATGTGAAAGCATATTTTTAGGTCCAAAATAGCGTCATGTCTGATATTTAAGTATCTTCATCTCGTCAAACAAAGACTTCATCTTGTGATTCTCCGGACAAAGAAACTTAAATAGGGGCAGTTGTTATACCCTAATTTTGGACCTAAAAATATTTTCTCAAGATGTTTTCTATCTCTGATATGTGTCTTTGGACCTTTGAAAGATTGCCTATTTGTTACTGTTTACTCTAATATTTTACTCTGCTGTATTTGCATATTTCTACTGTCTATGTCTGAAAATCTTTTCAACTGTGTATTTGTCTATGTTTTCTTGCATTTCAAGTCATCCAAAAATATCTTTCTTGCATTCCAAGTCATTTGAATTTGTCCTTGATCAATTGCACCTTCCTCTGCATCTTATTTCAATGTTATTTGCAAAATTCATGAAAAAGGGTATTTTAGTCATTTCCTGCATTCAAATTCATTTTAGTCCTTGAAAATTGTTTGTGTCTTTTCATTTGATTTGTATAAGTCCTTGTTTCACTCTCATGTTAAAATCCATTTCAAAAATTGCATTTGAAGTCATTTTGAGTCAGTTTAGCCCCTAGGGGCATTTTAGTCATTTCCTATGTTAAAATTTCTTTCAATCTTTGAAAAATTGTCCCTGAGTCTTTTCAATTGGTTTGAATGAATTTTTGTTTAATTCCATGTTAAAATCCATTTCAAAAATCACATGTGAAGTCTTTGAGTCAGTTTAGCCCCTAGGGGCATTTTAGTCATTTCCTGTGTTAAAACTCCTTTTAATCCCTAAAAAATTGTCTCTGAGTCTTTTAATTTGCTTGTATAAACTCTTGCTTTATTTCCCTGTTAAAAAACCGTTTTAAAATTGCATTTGAGTCATTTTGAGTCATTTTAGTCCCTAAGGGCATTTTGGTCATTTCACACGAAATTTTGACGGAGAAAGGTTACTTTGAAGTACTTCATTTCAGTAATTGGTTCATTTTAGTCCGTTTTGTTATTTTTAATCGTTTCACTTTACGTTAATTTTCAAATTACCTTTTTTTATGCAACTTTAGTTAATTTTGCATTTTAGTCCTCAAGTTGTCAAAATTGCATTTTAGTTCATTTTTTGTCCAAGAAGTTAGTTACGCCACATGTCCTACTCCTATTGGTCCAAAGATTCACACATCACCTATATAATGGGTCCCATGGTCAAAGAGTCAACACACTAATCATTTTTCACAAATACACAAAAATCACAAAAAATCAATTTTCTTTCCCTCTTTCTTCTCCAAAACCACAACCAACTTTCTTCACCACCTCTAACCTCCATAACAAACTCTTTCCACCACCTCTAACCACCCTAACTAACTTCTACCACCACAACTTCATCTTCAACCTCTCTCTAACCACCACAATCTTCTTCCTCCACCATCATCATCAACAACATCCACCATTAAAATTCACCACAAAACCTCCATAACCACCACAATCTTCATCTCTAACAAACTTCAACCACCACAATTAACCTCAAACCTCCACAAATCCATTACCAAATTCACGGATTCATCAAAAACACTCATCAACACAAACCTTCAATTCCACAAAAATCACATCCATGAACAACGATCTTCAATTAATTCCATTGTGACCGAATTCAACAACGACAAACCGGAATCGGACGAAGGAAAGGAATACAATCGAAGCAAAGGGAGAAGAAAAACAGCACCGAATCCGAATACATAAGAAGAATCCGGAGCCATTCAAAGCTTCGTCAAGCATCACGGTATTGTTCTTGATCCAAGCTTTTTTTATTCCATTCTTTTTCCTCCATTTGCGCGGCTGTAGCTATTAGATGTAGGTGGATTGATTGTGTTTTGGATGTTTCCGGGTTCATATTCGAAAAGAGGATAACGATCCGGTTTTAAAAAGTGTAAAAAAAAAATTCGAATCGGAGCTCGCCGGAATCCGGAAGTGTCGCCGGAGTTATGAATTTTCCGGCGAACCTTTGAAGATTCCGGCGAGTTTGTTGAACTTTCCGGTGACATTCATGAGGTTGAAGATGAACATTTTAGAGAGAGGTGAGAGCAAAATTTTAGAGAGAGGGAGAACAAGAAGAATTGAGGTTTTCTACAGCAAAATGAATTTATATGCCTCCTCCATAGGCCCATTTTCGCAGCTAACCAAGGCCCAGCACTCCTCTTTCATTTCTGTTTCATTTTTCTACAGATCTGCTAACTGCACCCCCCTGCCTGTGTGTTTGTGATAATTTCTTGCTGTTTGCACCCCTATGTGTTCAAAAATTTTGCAAAAAATTCTAAATAAATTTCTATTAATTTCCTTGTGTCTTTTGATGAATCTTGATGCTGTTTGCATGTTGAATTTTGATTAAAATTGTATGAAAAAATATTTTGTGCTCTTGTTGATTCAATGTTCTAATTCTTGTTAAAACTTTGTTAAAAACTTCTAAAAATTTGTGTGGGTTTTGTGTGGGTAATTTTAAGCCTTTGAGACCTATCTTTCGAATAAAATTACATGTAAAAAATTCATTTCAAAAATATGTAGAATATATCCTTGTTTTTTGCTTACTTTTTGTGAAATTGTAATGTGGTTTTAAGCTTGGATATTGATACATAATTGTGGCCTTGGATATGTGACTTTGTGGAGTGAATTTGCCTATTAAATGTGATGTATACTTGCTGTTTTGGTGTAGTTTTTTTTGTTGTTGTGAACTTTGTGCTTGGTAAATAATGTGAAATAAAAGTGCATGAAGAACTTGAAAGTCTTGTAAACTTTGGCATAGTTAAATCCTTAGATTCTCATGTTGGTTTTCTCGAAACAAGTCATCCAAAATTTCTCCAATATTATGAGAATCTAGGCTTCAATCTAGTCTTGGTTTTGCATTAAGTTTCAAGTTCTTTTATCACTTTTTGTCAAGCTTGATTGGTTTACTTTTCTTGCAAGTTACAATAGCTTTACTATGCATTTTGATACTAGTTTCTATATCATTTGTGCTACTAACCCCTCTTGTTTCATGTCTCATTTCCATAGCATCTCACATCATATTTTCATCTCTTATTTCTTGCACTTTAATTTCTTGCACTTTAATTTTTACCAAGGCTTAGAATGTAAAACTTAGGGATTTTGTAATATTTTTCTTATGCTTTTAAATTCTTACAAGACCATAGCATGTATCTAGGCCAATGAGTAAAGGACAATGGACTCTAATGATGTACACCGACACTCACACCGACACTAGCACACACCTCACTTGGTTACTTTAGATGTATGGCTAGGATATGCATGTTTAGATGTATGGTTAGGTAATTGCATGTTTAGATGTATGCTTAGGTTTTACACTTAGAGAAAATTCCAATTTTCCAAACAAAAAAAACTTGAACCATCTCACTCAAATTTTTTTCAAATAAACTCTTGGAACACATTCCAAGTGAATTTTTCTCTTTATTTTCTTAATAAAAGCATCAATGAAACTAATTCCAACTTTGACTTGTTTTTGCAAATAACTAATTCCAACTTCACTTTTTCCTTAAATCTCATGCCCTTGGAGGCCTCCTATCTCTTCTTTCGAATTCCATTTTCAAACTTAAAATCAACCAACAAAAACAAAAACATTTTTTGGAAGAGAACTACGGTGGATTTGATCCCTTAAAAGGGTACGTAGGCAAGGAATCAAAATTCCTTCAATTCAAATAAAATAAAAATTCAAACACTTTCTTCTCCCTCCAATTCTTCACGTAGCAAACTTTAGGTGTAAATATCACTTTTCAAATAGCATTTAAAAATAAAGCGCGCGCGTAGAAAGTAAAGACGGTTCCTATAGGATATTATAGTCGTTATGGGTGCCTAACACCTTCCCGTAGCGAAAACAACTCCCGGACCTCGATTCTCAAGGGTTTTGCTTATTTTTTCCCTTCCCAAGAAAAAATGAGATATCACCGGTTAAAAAGGTTCAAACGTAATCAATGTTTGACACCCGAAAACCAAGATAAAACACGTGCGACAAATGCTATTTACAATATTCTTCTGCGATTTTAATATCCTTTTATTATGCACATTTAATTGTGTCATAACAATTTCAAAAAATCATTCCAAGAGCACAATTCAATTTGTAAACATCGATAGTTTCATCAGAAACATATAAGTATCTAACGAAATATCAAAGTATTATGAATCATCCAATAGGTTAACCTTCTAATAACTTGAAGCTATACAAAATATCAAACTCAATTAATTCTTAAGTTCTAATAACTTCCTCGAGTCTTAGCACTGCTGAAACACAAAAACCACGTACACCAGCAATTGTTGATTTGTCTAAGAAATATCCAAAGGTTTGATTCTGTACAAAAACACAAGGAAAGAAATAGTCATAAACATGTGTACCCCAAAGGCAAATATGTCTCCCAAGAAGATAAACAGATATCGTAAAAAAAATTAGAACACGTTTGAATTAATAATCTAAATATCAATTAATACTCACCATTAATATCTAGCGATCCATTCAAGTTGTTGTAACTTAAGTCCAGAGATTTGAGACTTGGAAGACCATTTAGGGATGAAAGAATATTGTTACTCAAACGGTTGAAGCTCAGTGAAAGAACTTGTAAACTGTGACGGCAAATCCAAATCCATGATTGTCGGATAAAAAAAGAATTTGAGAACATTTTTTTTCTACTAGGAATATGATATCAGGGACAATAAATTATCAAATGATGACAACAAACCTAAATTCCATAAGCTCGAGTTGTTCGCAGACAAGTCAAGGACCCCCAAAGTCTTCAGTTTTGATATATTGAGCAATATAAACATATATGATTAGAGGCCATATGTTTTTCAGAAGAAAAAAAAAATATAGTTCGACATATTATGAAAGTATGAATGGATCTTTGAGTAATACTCATCCCTATTAAATATAAAGTCTTGAGTGAAGGAATGTCACTAAGAGCAGATGCAATATCAGTGTCATTAAAGTTGTTGTAGGAAAGAAAGGCCACTAAGATCAAATGCAATGTCAGCACCATTGAAGTTGTTCCCTGAGATGTCAAGTATCTCAAGATTCTTCAATATGTCGCCTAATATATCTTAATAAAATGGAAAGTGTCGTGTTAATTAGATTCTACAAATTTTGACTCAAATATGAGATGGAGATAAAAAATCCGTCTCAATTTTGCGACAAAAACAACAATCCGTCTCAAATTGGGGACAGAATTTCAATTCCGTCCCAAAACAATATAGACTTATTTAATCAAATATTTATGACAAAATAGTGTCGCAAATTCCGTCCCAATTTAATTATTTTGGGACGGAAAATAATTCCGTCCCGAAATTCCGTCTTAATTTGGTGTTTTTCTTGTAGTTTGAGTTTGGCGTGTATTTTGCCCTCACTACTTCAGGTGCTTTGTTTTTCTTTGGTTTTCCCTTTGGTGTACTACTTGGGATCTAATCCCCTTCTTTTATATATATATATATATATATATATATATATATATATATATATATATATTGTCAAAAAAAAAACCCACATATATATATATATATATATATATATATATATATATATATATATATGGGTTTTGTTAGAAGACACCTTTTATGAAGGTGTCTTTTAGCTAGGGGTGGCAAAATGGGCCCGGCCCGTCGGGCCAACCCGTTTAACCCGCCATTTTAGGCAGGCTGGGGTGAGATTTTGAGCCCATCTCTCTAGTTGGCCCGCCCCTGTTAAGCCCATTAAAAAAGCGGGTCATAGCAGGGTGGGCTGGCCCGCGGGCTTATTAAACTTTCTTTTTTTACTATTAGTGACCGAATTTTTAATTTACACACCACATAAACAATTGGGCCAAATGATACCCAACAACTGATTCACCGCTACTACATTATAAAACTTTCATCCGAGACTCAAACTCGTCCTCTCTCCCTTTCACTCTCTACTCTAGGTCTGAGTCTGATTTGCTCTGATTCACTTGAGTCTTTTTTTTTTACTATTATTATTTTTATAATAGCAGTGTATTTGTTAATAACAATCGACAAAAAATTATTTTAAATAATAGACGAGCCAGCCCGCCAGCCCGATAGTCCGCCTTTAGGTGGGGCGGGGTGTGAGTTTGAGCCCACCCCCTCAAGTTGGCCCGTCCCGCCCCACCCCGTTTTTAGCAGGCTAATAGTGAGCTAGGCCTAAACGGGGCGGGCTGGCCCGTATTTCCGTCCCTACTTTTAGCAAGTTATTCTATGAACATTTGTTAAAAGACACCAAAAATGCTATATATGTATGAGTTTTACTAGAAGACACCTTTTATGTAGGTGTCTTTTAGCAAGTTATTCTATGAGCATTTGTTAAAAGACACCAACTAATTTTTATGAAGGTGCCTATTAGCAAAGTTATAACTAAAAAGTGGAAATCACACCTTGAGATGTGGATTGCTAAAAGACACCTACATGGGTGGCTTCTATCAAAACCATATATATATATATATATATATATATATATATATATATATATATATATTGTCATTAAAAAAAATCTAGAATTAAAGCAAGAAAATAAAAAAAAAATGTAAAAGGCAAATGACTCAATATAAATTACAATGGGCCCATTCATCTCTCATCCCTAACATGAAGATAAGATAACAGTAAAAAAACGCAGGATAACGAGGGGTAAAGCTGAAAATAATAATATTACTTCTATAGAATTGATTTAGCTGGACACAAAAGCTACATATTGTAGCTTCACCTAAAATCAATTTTAAAAGGAACAATAACATGGGTACCAAACACCTTCCAAATACCATAAAACCACGTTTAAAGGTGTAAACGCACATCCATGGATGCCAACCGCAGAACCAAATAGGGGCTATGTCATATATGAATCAATAACCTAGTGGTTAGTGCCAAGGGAATCAACCTCTATTAGGAGAAATGACCGGGTGAGGATCGCCAATCTTAGCGAGATTAGTTTTTTTTTTTACTCTCTGAGGATTGGAGATCAACTTCCTTTAGGAGAAATGACTGGGTTAGGGTCATCAATCTTAGCGGACAAGTTTCCATTTATTGTCCTACAATCTATTCTATTGGCTCAAGAACTTTTTAATTTTAGGTTAGCTCAAAATGCATTCAATTTTTCAATTTAACAAAGGTCAGACAATTTATTTAAAGTATCTATTTTTTCTACGGAAGCTTCACAAAAACATAATCAAGTTCAAATAATTTTATAAGACAAGAGTATGTGAAATCATGAATCCAAAAGATTTACTATAAAACTTGCTTTCAAATTTTTGAGAAAAAATAACAAGGAACCTGCTAATTTATGAAACTTAGAGATATATTACCACATGATCATATGATTTCCTTTTACCCATTCATTTCATACAAAGAATTACAATTATTTCTATTAATGTTCAAAAACAACAAGGTTTTGGGAATGGAATGGGGTGATAACTTTTTATTGAAAGCATAAAAGAAGATTAAAAGAAATTAAAAATAAAAGATAATTCTGTAGAGGAAGAACAGGAAGAACCCCCATGATTGGATTATACATAATCCTCAATGTTTAAAGCATGGAAAAATTAAATAAGGAAGGGGGTAGAGAAGCTCACATTTTATTTATAAAAAAAAAAGAAAAAAGGGCCTTATTGTTTTGCATGGCATCAATTCCTTTAGTACAAGGCTCATAGATTGTCTTTCTTTCTTTCTTTCTTTCCAAGTGCATGATGAAGCTTTGCATGGATGTCTATGGATGTGGTCATGTGTTTTTGGATATATATAATGAAATTTTTTAAGGATTGGAAGGTTGGAGGTGCATTACGGTCGCAACCTAGGGTTACGATTGGCCGAAATGCACTATGGAGTTTGAATGGAGTAAAGAATTAGGGGTTTTAGGGCCAATGCGACTATATCATGGGTCACAATTGGCTGTAAAAGTCTCTGTTGTTTTTATTGGTCTTGGACCTTTTGTGGTTTTTTGTGTTTTGGCCTCTACTAGACCCTTGACCCGCACTATCGCGCGGGTTTGTGATCAACTATTGCTTAATATATTTTGATTACAATCAACTCAAGAATTTTGAAAAATATAGGATTCTAGAATATTATGTATCATTGATCAATGCCACAAACATGAATATTTATATAAGCAAGTCAAACAGTTTTGAAAAATTTCTTTATAAACTACATTACAGGTCACATAACTATCTTCCCCTTCATCATCAATAACCAATATCTTTAAATCACTCCTTGATGCCTATGAGAAAATTTTGGTTGAGGCAAATAAACCCCAACATGCTTAAGTGATTGACCTTACCTTTATTTTTAGTCATATCAAATGAAACGGCCAAAGGAAGCTATAATTAATATTTTTCAAACGCACGGGTCTGATATCTGAAATTATTAATTTTGTATTTAATCAGACACATGTATTGAAGTTATGGGGTTTGCAAAGCTCGATGAGTTAAGAAATAAGGATTTTAGTGTTTTATGTTCAAACCCGAAAAAAGAAAAAACCCAAACAAAGAAGAAAAAATTAATCTAACAACTAACCACTAATATTTTCCACTTAAAAAAATGACACATGTATTGAAGCATCACTTTATGTTTCAAATACTATAAAGAAAAATAAATAGTATTATAGTTTGCATATTTAATTTAAGCATATGTAGATCACATTATATTTTAACACATGATATATTTGAAAATCCGGATACAAAGTATTCGATACAAAACAACTCTAATAGAGTCCCACCGATCAGCTAAGACTACACCAGTTAGAGACTCTCACTCCCCGAATCAAATACAAAAAAAGACAACTTTGGTACAATACAAAACAAATAAACTCTAATCATTAAATGTCTATGACACAACAATTTTACAACATGACATTATGCAACCATATCACTCAGCCATCGGTAAGTAGAAAACCAAGTTAAAAGAATCAATGTTGCATTGCTCAAGAAGGCTGCACAACTTCATCATCAACACACCAAAACGCACAAAACAACCTCAACAATGATCAAAGAAGCGAACCTGAACTGATAACCCAGCAAAACAAAACTGCAGCCAGCCAGAAAAGGAATTCAAGCAAAAAAAGAATTACACCAGACCTACAACGCACAACACAGAGCTGCAGAAAACAAAATGAAAGGCAGCCAACACTAAAAGAACTAAATCAGACTTGCAGCCGAAACAGAAAAATACAAAAAAGCATCAGCACTCAAACAAAAAGAAGTTGCTCCAAAACCCTCAACCAAACTCAGCTCATTCCCGTACTATAAAATAGGTCCCATGACCACACATAAAATAAGCACAGAGAAATTTTACTTTCAAAAAAAACAAAAATTTAATTTTAAATGCTAAGATAGAATAGTATAGTATATGCATAAATATACAATAGTAAAAAACACCCAAACATAGATACTAATACAACTATCCCCTTAAAGACCAACCTGCAAAATTATGAAGGAAAATAACCATATGACTAAAACTAAGCATCTATAATGAAGATATTATTGGGTTTTGTTTAGTGTCTCACCTGATATTTGCTGGAATGGGTGAGAAAGATATAGTTGAGAATACAACTCAAAAAACAAAGAAGGAAATGTGAGAACAGAGATGAGAAATAGTTGATTTTGAAAAAAGATAAACCTAAAAATCAACTTTCAAGAGAAAGGGTTAATAAATGCACCTATTTATTCTTATGCTTCTTTTCCTTCTTCTCCATTATTAAGTAAAAGTCCCCTTAGAATCTGCCATTTAACCGCACAACCAACACCAATGTACACACTCATTCTCTTTATGCTTCTTTACAATCAAACTTTGAAGAGAGCTTGGGAAGTTATTCTCCCTAAAAGCAACAAAACTTATCAGATCAAATTAATTTTGAATGGAACATGTGCTGCAGAAAATTTCTACTAAATCATCTCCTTTCATCAAATGCTTGCATAACGGAAGACAATAATATTTAACTTAGACGAGCTTATAAGCTATGAGCTAAAAGCTATAAGCTCTTTTTTTGGGTAACCAAACAAAGCCTGTATATTGTATCATATTTCAATTCTAGTTTATAATAATACATTTAAATATACAAAAAATTAATGTATACTAATAAGCTTAACAAATTTGTATTTTAATTCAAAGTACAAAATATAATATAGGTTAAATTACACTAGGGGTCCTTTAAATTTGAGGTTTGTAACAGATTAGTCTTTAAGTTATTTTTGTCACAAATAAGTCCTTTAAGTTTGAGGTTTGTAACAGATAGGTCCTTTAAGTTATTTCGGTCACACATAAGTCCTTTAAGTTTGTAAACTTTTTCAATTTAGTCCTTCTGCCACATCATTTTTTTTGTAATAGAAGGACTAAATCGAAAACGTTTACAAACTTAAAGGACCCGGGGTGTAATTTAGCCTATTATATAATAATAAATAATTTTATTCATATTTACTTAAATAGGCCGGCCTAATAGGCTTAAGAGTCTTTTTAAATGGCTTGTGACCTGGTCTTTTAAGCTAAATAGGCTTTTAAAAAAGTCTAGGTCTTCTCTATTTAAGAAAGGCTTAATTGCACTTTTGGCCCCCTATCTTTTCAAAAGTTGCGGTTACAGCCCCCTAACTAATTTAAATACAAAATGGCCCCCTAAGTATTGATTCTTTGGCAGTTTTGGCCCCCCGGTCCATTTTTGACTTGGTCATTGATGACGTGGCACCCAAACCCCTTATGTTTGGTGCCACATGGATATTAAATTTAAAAAAATTTAAAAAACCAAAAAAAATCAATTTTAAAATTAAATAAATTAAAAAAAGAATTAAAAAATCAGAAGAAAAAAAATAGAAAAGGAAAAGAAAAAAAAAGAGAAAAACGTGATTCTTCTTCTTCTTTCCATGATTCTTTCAAACCTTCTTTCTCTCTACAACAGTGCACATTCATCAATCTCCTTCTCCTTCTCCTTCATCTTCTTAACCCAGCAACTTCATCAAACCCAACAACCATCTCCCCTTAATTTTAAACAATTTTCATAAAAACATACAATTTTCACAAAATCCAACAAACCCAGATAAAACAACCTGTTAATTGGAAAAGAAGCTTGATCGATGAGCTAAATACTGCAGCTACGACAAATCATGAAAAACCTTCACCTGAATAGAGTTAAATACTGCAAACAAACTAAGTTAAAGAACAATAGCAGCTACGACAAATCACAACAACAACAACCTCAAAAACAATGCCCAAATTGATTATTCCCAAAATCAATCCATCGATACATCTGTGAACCATAAACCCATCGTCTTCCTCTATTGTCTTCCTCCATACAGAAAAAAGCCTCAAATTCATTGCCGCAAAACCACAAACCCTTTCTTGCGAACCCTTGTTCATCGTCGGTCACTGACCATCGTCACCGTCGCTGAACCACAAACGCTTGCTTGCAAACCCTTGTTCATCCATCTTAATTGTTCTGATTTGTGAGGAAGATAAAAGAGGAGGAAACTTTTCCCTTTCGGTCCACCACAGGCTCTTCATCGGAATTCTCCTCGTCCTCGTCGTCTTCGTCATCGTCGTCACTGTCGTTTTCGGGTTCGTTGTTGGGAACGGCGTCGGAAGAGAAATTGACGGTGGAGGGAAGTTCGGAGTCAATGTGATTGGATTCTTCTTGGTCTACGGTGGTGGTGGTGGTTGTTAGCTTGGGGGTTTTGTTGGGAAGGTGATGGGTTCAAGAGGAAGAAGAAGTCATTGGAAGTCTTGAGATGTACAGAGGGCCAGTACTTTCATCCTCTCCTGTTGTTGCGTATCCACCTACAACCCCATTTCCATATCCGGGATTTCCATTTGAAACCAATTTTCCATTATCTTCGAACGCCTTTTCTGGTTGTTCAACACCATTTATGGATTCATCAACTGTTAGTGGACTTTGCTTTCCTACTATGCCCTCGCAGCCGGTTGGGCTTGGAGGCATTGTTTCATCTGCATATCCCCGTCCTTATGTTATGAGTCTTCCAGGCAGTACAAGTAATGTAAAGAGCAAGAAGAACAAGGGTTGTTGCATCAAGAAGAGGAATTTGTTCTATCTCTTTTTCTTTTTCCTTTTTTTTTTAATTTGTTCTATTTTTTTTTAATTTCCTCCCAATTTAAAAAAGCATGCAAGATTTTAAAAAATAATAAAAAAATAAATATCCACGTGGCACCAAACATAAGACCATGTCCAATGGCAAAAAATATTCAATAACCTTCAACACCCACTTTTTCAATTCCCAACACTCCACATCATTTTCTCTCTCTTAATTCAACACCCATTCAATTTTTACCACTCCAATAGTTTTCATTCAACACCCTACCCCACCACTTTTTATTTCTTATTCTTATTTAATTTTTGTTTTTATAATTGCATAAAATTATAATTATCGATTATAATTAAATTAAAATAATACAAATAATTTTTTTAAAAAAACAATATTTTTTTAAATAATTTATTTTTATTTTCTTAACTTAAAATGCAATACAACAAACTACGCACGCGACACACGATTAGCTTAAAATGCAAGACAACAAACAAGCACACAACACACACGTAATTTATTTAGTACGATACAAATGATCTTCAAACTCAAAACATTCCAAACTTTGTCCATATGTGCTTCACTAGATCTGCCTGCAATGCGTGGTGAACATTTGGATCACGCAACTCGGATCTAGCACGCACATGATTTGCAAAAGTGGGTAACACCTCGGTCGAGTATGGTTGCGGTGTACTAGATCCACTTCCCTCAGATTGCTCAAAATCGCTCCAACGTTGAGCATATGTATCTCGTTCATCCTCAACAATCATATTGTGTAATATGATGCATGACCTCATGATGATACCCAAATCGGCTATGTCCCACAAGCGAGCTGGTTCACGGATGATTTTAAATCGAGCTTGAAGCACTCCAAAAGCACGTTCGATGTCCTTCCTACAGCTCTCCTGTTGTTTTGCAAATAACTTATCGGGTTCACTTTGAGGAAGTCTAATTGATTTGACGAAAGTTGGATAAGAAGGGTAGATACCATCAGCTAGATAGTATGTCATATTATAGGGACGTTGATTCACGAAGAAATTCACCCTTAGAGTATTTCCCTGTTCCACATCATCAAACACTGGTGACCGGTCTAGAACGTTTATATCGTTCAACGTTCCCGGACATCCAAAAAAGGCATGCCAGATCCATAGATCATGAGATGCAACTGCTTCAAGAATAACTGTGGTGGTTCCCTTATCCCCCCTGGTAAATTGACCTTCCCATGCTTTAGGACAATTTTTCCACTCCCAGTGCATACAGTCAATACTCCCGATCATCCCTGGGAACCCCCGCATTTCACTAACATGTAGTATTTTTTGCAGGTCATCTTCGGTTGGTGCTCTCAAGTACACTTGCTCATACAGTCGTATGATTCCTTTGCAGAATCTAAGTAAGCACTCTAATGCTGTACTACTTCCTATTTTGATGTATTCATCGACCGCATCTGCTGCCACACCATATGCTAACATTCGCATTGCTGTGGTACATTTTGCTAATGGTGATATACCTTCTTTGTTGGTGGCATCAACTCGCTGGGTGAAGTAGTTATCACTACTTGAAAGGTCTCCAACGATTCGAAGGAAAACGTGTTTTTGCATCCGGAACCGACGACGAAACATTGCATCGTCATATGTAGGCTCATTGGCAAAGTAGTCGTCAATGAGTCTTTGGTTAGCTGCTGCATGATCTCTATTTAAATATTTTTTTTTACGAGATCCACTACCTGATCCACTACCTTCCTCTAGTTTTTTTCGACGCTGAATAAATCGGTTGACCATATACGTGTCTTCAGCATCACGTTTTTCGAAGTAGGCTTTCATATCAAAACCAAAAGGATCCATTGATAGTGTTTGGAAGTAGATATTGGAAGTAGATATTGGAAGTAGATATTGGAATGCAATTTGAGAAAGGAAATAGTTTAAACAATATTCAAGTTGGAAGTAGATATGAATGTTATTCAAGTCCCTATATATATAAGAAAATAGGTGAAGCACGGGGAGTGAAGCAATACCATGTGTTGTGGCATAGTAAAGCAATACCATGGGCTATGGCATAGTAAAGCAATACCATGTGTTGTGGCATAGTAAAGCAATACCATGGGCTGTGGCATAGTAAAGTATGCATAATTAAGTTTGTGAATGCATAATACCATGGGCTAGTAAAGTAAAGCAATACCATGGGTTGTAGCAATACCATCACGATATATATTGGAATGCATAATTAAAGCAATACCATGGATGTAACACTGACAAAATAGTGAAAAAAGTTTGTGAAATTAAAGCAATACCATGGGCTAGTGAGGAATACAATGGGCTGTGAAATTAAAGTTTGTGAAAAAAGTCACGGGACAAATATTATGCATAATTATTTAAAGCAACATTGAGGACTAGACAACACTGACAATTATTTAAAGCAACATTGAGGACTACACAACACTGACAATTATTTAAAGTAAACATTGGGGACTAGACAACACTGACAATTTTGACCGAATACAAACAAATATTAGTGAATTAATTTCCAAACAGCTCACGCTCCAAGTTTTCCACCATTTTTTTTTCCTGTCATCGAGATGCTCTTGGGAAGTTAACTTTATGTACATGTCCATTTTCTTCAATTTGTTTTTCTCTTGTTGCACTGCGGTGTACTTTTCCATTTTTTCGGTGTACTCTTTAAAGTGTTCCATCTCTTGCACCTTCATTTCTTTGAATTGAACCCACTCCTGTTCCACCTCCTCGAAGCCAGCGTCCTTGCTTTTCTTTTTTCCTTTTCCTTTTTTTTTAGCTGCCTCCCTACCCATTGGACGAGCACTAGATCCTACAGAGTCATCGTGAGATCTCTTAGATCCACTACTTCCTGAGCCAACACTTCCTCCCACTTGACTGCCATAACGAGGTTGATCACGGAGAGCACGCCATTCTTCCTTTAAAGTAAATTGAACATTCTTCCCACCTGCATATATTTCTTGGGCTTTTGCCAAAACATCATCTTCCGACCAACCGCTTGCTTGCTGACGCTTAGCGGTATCATAAGCACCAACCCATTTATTTATTAATTTGCTCATATAATTAAAACGGTTTCGGCATGCAATGACATCGCGTGGAGAATCGAATGAGCAATGGTCATTACAATACTCAGCAATTTTACCCCAATATGATTCACTTGTTTGGTTTCTCCCGACAACACTGCATGTTCCATATTTTATCCACCCACTAATTAACACCAAATTTTGTTCAGTGTTCCATGCTGGTTGCTGGTTTTTCTTGCTCTTAGGAGTTGTATCCTCTGGAGTGACTTCATTAGCTATTGTCATTCCATCACGATTTATTTGTGATGAAAATTCAGGATATTCACCAACACTCTGAAAACTTTCATTCATCATTGGCATATAACCGTTAAATGGGGGTGTTTGAGATGAATATCCCATCATAGATCTAGAATATGGATGAAAGTTGTTTGGAACAGAGGATGGGTGATTGAAATTTGAGGCATAACCAAAATTAGGCATGTTTTGAGGATTTTGGTTGGGAAATTGATTTGGGTTTTGAGGATGTTGGTTGGGAAATTGATTTGGGTGTTGATAATTGTTGGGATTTTGGTAGCTAAATGGGTAATTAGAAGAATTTTGGGTGTTGAATTGATTGTTGTTGGGATCCATTTCACTAATCAAAGACTAAAATTTCAAAAGAAAGGCTAATAATAAGATTAAGAGAGTGAAAAACTTGATTTTTTTTCTGTGTCCAAATCAAATGATCCAAGTCTCTATTTATAGAGAAAAAAAAATTACGAATTTTGGTAAAAAAATAAAAAAATAAAAAAATTATTTGCAATGAAATAATTGAGTCCAAATTATTAAGAAGATAAAAATCCAGGCAGCCAACCAGATAACACCACGTGTCACAGCTTTATTCAAAAGCTTCTTCTCTCTCCGCGTTTGCAGAGTCCCACGCGCCCTGTCGGTGCGTGTAGAACACGCGCTTGCCTGGACGAACAGAAACGCGCCGCGTCGCAATCCGGTGCAGGCTTCAACTTATTGAATGGCTTCATCACTTCCCTCCTCCATCTCATCTTCAATACCCTCTTCTCCAATCATTCAACAACTCTAAATACCCATTCAATACCCCCATTGGACTTGGTCTAAGGGGTTTGGGTGCCACGTCATCAATGACCAAGTCAAAAATGGATCAGGGGGCCAAAACTGACAAAAATTCAATACTTAAGGGGCCGTTTTGTATTTAAATTAATTAGGGGGCTGTAACCGCAACTTTTGGAAAGTTAGGGTGCCAAAAGTGCAATTAAGCCTTTAAGAAAAAAGCCTAGCCTGGCCTGGCCTGTCGTAGGCTAGGTCGTAGGCCGCTATAGACCGACCTGACCTATTCTCATCCCTAAGTGTTGGTGAGTAATGTTCCACTCCTTGGTCATTGAAAAGAGTCTTCATTGCTCCATAAGTTGGCTTGGTCAACAAGTCATCATTCTTTGTGAGAATTCCATCATTATTGTATTAAGTCTTCATATCTCTCTTGCATTATCCATTTATTCAAATAAAGAGATAATTTAGTTAAATGCAAATAAACTTAATTAAAAACATCAATATATTATTGAATGAAAACTTAACTAAAAATAAGGTAAAATATCATGTTATCACTGTTCCACGAGAAAGATAATATCAAAAGTGATCGTCACAAGTATTCGTAAGTTTAACTCAGTTGATAAAGACAATGTATAATATATGCAAAGTTCGGCGTTTAAATCCGGACACCACAAAAAAAATAAAGTTGATCGCCACAAGCAATTTGAAAAGTTTCTTTACAGAATCCATAAGTGGTTCAACCAAGTATGAAAACTTGTCAAATTCTACTAACATAAAAAAAACTAGTTGCAAATATGAACGCCTATTAGAGGCATGCAAGATGAATGTTTAACACACACCTAAATGACTAAAACTAACATATGTATTCAAATTGCACAGTAGATTTTTAAAGAGAAATAAAATGTCACAATTACAAAAGAAGGCATGTAAAAAATATATATCGAGGCTTCAACAATTTCATTACACTTTCGGGAATACTCACTTGAAATAATTCATCTTCATTGAATTCTCCAACAATTTTCAAATCCAACAAAATAGCAATATTCTTTTCTTTCATCTCAATTTGTAGTCTTAACTTTACTTTAACTAATCATACCTCCTATTGTTCTTGAACTTCTTGAAGGTCCTCATCACATTGAGTCAGTGCAAGTTGGGCTGATCCATTGACAACTCTAATTTTTTAGTGTTGTATTTGAATTTCTGTCAATTAGAATATAAATTTTGAATCTTTATTCAAAGCCTGTCTATGCTCTTTCTTTCTCCAAAGCTCCGTCAGATATAATCTCTTCCATTGAATCTTTATTTTAAATTTTTTTTGGGGGGGAGTGAGGTTCTCAGTAAAATTCATTGGATTGGTTGGAATACTATTTGTTTGCGTAAGGAGGATGGAGGTTTGGGGGTTAGACAGTTGAGGGAGTTTTATTTATCTCTTTTAGGGAAATGGTGTTGGCGGATGTTGGTTGATAGAGGAGGTTTTTGGTATAGAGTGTTGGTTGCTAGGTACGGTGAGTAGGCAGGGATGTTGGAGGTGGGGGGCAGGAGTGTTTCTTGTTGGTGGAGGGAGATGGCGAAGATTAGAGATGGGATAGGAGAGGAGGGTGAGGGTTGGTTTGCTGGGTCGGTTGTGAGGAGGTGGGGGACAGGGATGTTGGAACAAAATGTGTTTAACAATGAACCTTAAAGGGTTTTGATGATAACAAGGTATTAAAAATTGTAAATTGGACTAGCTAATATTTGTTCAAGTGTACAGGACCATAATTATAAAGTTACATCATCATTGGTTCTGAATGAGCAAATAAAGAGCTATGGAAACAACAAAAATTTGAAGCTTGGACGCTCCTGAAGGCATCTTGCTACTGAAGAGAAAAAGCGCTCCTGAAGAAATAGCGCTCCTGAAGTAAGCTGCTCCTGAAGAATAGTGCTTCTGAAGACAAGAGGTCCAGAAGCCACATCATCAGAAGCTGCGTCATCAGAAGCTGCAGAAGTCATATCATCAGAAGCTGCATCATCAGAAGCTGCCTCATCAGAAGCCATTTCACCAGAAGCTGAATATCAACTGGATTTGCAAAGAATCAAGAATTGAAGAATCATCAATGCAAAAGCTGTCTATTGGATTCGAAAACACAAACAAAGGATTAGTGGAGTTTGCAACGGTCATTTCAAAGGTGTTTGAAGGCGTGTGTTTGCAATTTGGACGAAAGCGTTGACATTGTACTTTGTACGAATTGTACAACCACGTTCTCCACTACTCTGTTTTGTGTCCGCACTACAGGACAAGAAAACAGCTCCAGAATACGGTTTCGCCTGCATAGATGTTCCTTTGGATAAGGAATGGATTTCAAATTTGTTCTTCATAGGACAACAGCCAAATCAGGCAAAAGATTATTGGTGAAAGATCAAGCTTCAACAACGACTCTTTGGTGTGCTGGCAATTTCACAACGTCTCTCTCACACCTCTATATAAAGGAGTGAAGACTTAGAGAATTGGTAATGCAAGAACGCTGAACGAAAGACTCACAAGATTTTCACAAGTACCAAACCTCTGCTGAAATTGTTCTGCATTCACTTAGAATTTCTGTGTCTCAAAGTCATATCTTAGAAATTCTTAAGTCCATTGAGTCTGTATCTGATTTGTATTGTGAGCACCTCTGATTGTATATCAAGTGTTCAACCTTAAACAATTTTCTGTGTAATTTTGTTTAGTTAGGAAGTCTCTTGCAGTTGTGCTTGAGCAGGAAGTCTCTTGATTGTGTTCTTGAGCAAAGGAAGTCTCTTGCTTGTGTGCTTGAGCATTGGAAGTCTCTTGCTTGTGTGCTTGAGCATTTGTAATCAGATATTACTCATAGTGAAATCTCCTTGGAAGTGCAAGGGGGACTGGACTACTTCCGGTTTGTGGAAGGAACCAGTATAATTGCTTTGTGTCGTTCTTCTTCTCTCTCTCTCTCTGTTTTATTCCGCTGCATTTAGATTCTGATTATCACTTCAGAAGCTGTCTCACTTAGCTTCTGATCAGTGTGTTCAGTTTTTAGGAGAAACGAAGAATTTTTCAAAAACACAATTCAACCCCCCTTCTTGTGTTTTTCTCACCTTCAATTGGTATCTAGAGCCTTGGTCTGTTGTGTATCACTTAACCGTGCAACAGTCAAAGATCTGAGAAAAACATGACTACTCCTCCTCCTGATGGTGATACTAGCTATAAAAATGTCTCACATGATTATAGTGATAGTAAGAAAACCAGTGTTGGAAAAGTTCCAAAGTTCAATGGAGATGCTGAAGAGTTCTCTTGGTGGAAGACCAATTTTTACAGTTACATCATGAGCCTAGATGAAGAATTGTGGGATATTCTGGAAGACGGCGTTGGTGGTTTAGTCCTTGATGAAGAAGGAGCTGCTATGGATAGAAAGAAACATACTCCAGAATTGAGGAAACTTTACAAGAAGCATCATATTATCAGAGGAGCTCTTGTCACTGCCATACCCAAAGCAGAATACATGAAGATGAGTGACAAATCCACTGCTAAAGCTATGTTTGCTTCTCTCTGTTCAAATTATGAAGGGAGCAAGAAGGTCAAAGAAGCAAAGGCTCTCCTGCTTGTACATCAGTATGAGTTATTCAAAATGAAGGATGATGAAACTATTGAGGAGATGTACTCAAGGTTTCAAACCTTAGTTTCTGGTCTACAGATTCTAAAGAAGAGCTATGTTGCTTCTGATCATGTAAGCAAGATTCTCAGAAGCTTACCTGCCAGATGGAGACCGAAGGTGACTGCCATTGAGGAAGCTAAAGATTTAAACACTTTAAGTGTCGAAGATCTTGTTAGTTCTCTCAAAGTTCATGAGTTAAGTCTTAATGAACATGAGTCTACTAAGAAGAGTAAATCAATAGCTCTTCCATCCAAAGGCAAGTCATCAAAAGCTCTCAAAGTGGTTGAATCTGAAGAGGAAGAACAGTCAAGTTCAGATTCTGAACCAGATGCTGCAGAAATGGCCATGCTCTCAAACAGACTTCAATATCTGGCCAAGAAGAACAGAAAGTTTCTCTCCAGAAGGGGTAACTCCAGAAGCTCAAGGAAAGAAGATCAGAAGGGATGCTTCAACTGTAAGAAGCCTGGACACTTCATTGCTGAATGCCCTGATCTTCAAAGAGAAAAGTCAAAGGACAAGTCAAAGAGGTCTACATTCAAACCAAGCAAACTCAAGAAGCAGATTAAGCAGAGTTTAATGGCAACCTGGGATGATTTGGGTAGTGAATCTGGATCTGATAAAGAGGAAGCTGATGAAGATGCAAAGGTAGCTGTTGGGTTGGTAGCAACAGCAACTTCAGAAGCTGGGTCAGATTCAGACTCAGAAGATGAAAATGAGGTATATTCCAAAATTCCCAGAGATGAACTTGTTGAGTCACTTAAAGAACTTCTTACACATTTTGAAGTAAGAACCAATGAGTTGAAGGATTTAAAAGAAAAATATGCTGATTTGGTACAACAGCAAAAATCAACTTTATTGGATCTGAAAGCTTCTGAACAAGGACTTAGGGGCTTTGACTTCATGTGTAAAACATATGAAGATCAGCTCAGGTTCTTATGTCAGAAGCTACAAGAAAAGTGTAATGAAAAACCTTTAAGTAACCATGAAATTGCTCTTGAAGACTTTATTATATCTGGCATTGACAGAAGCAGAGTAGCTTCTATGATTTATAGCATTTACAAGAACAATGGCAGAGGAATTGGCTTTCCAGAAGTGAAACTGGAGAAAACCAATCTAAAGTCTTGTTGTGAATGCATCAAGGAAGGTCTGAAAACATTCTTTGTACCAGAAGGGGCTGAGTTGGAAACTGTTGTTCAATCAGAACCTGAAGCTTCTAGTTCTAAGGCTAAGATTACTTCAAAGCCAAAGAACTCTAAGTCAAAGGCTATGATCAAATCTGATTCCAAAACTTCAAAGGTTAGGATCCTGAAAAGATCAGAACCTATTCCTCAGAGTCTGGTGAAACCAAAATCTGGGGTTCTGAAGTCTAAGTTTCAGAAGAAGACAGTTACTGCTTCTGAAGTACCAAAACCTAAGGTGATGGTTAATCAGAAGCAACCCAACTCACAGCACAAGGTACAAGAAGTGAAGAGTAAAGCCTTAAGTACTAACCTTCCAGGACCCATAGAACAATGGGTACCTAAATCTAAAAATGTCAATGATGCAGGTATGTCTAAGAGCAGTGCCAAAGCAAAGATCATGGTACCTAGACAGTGGTTGCTCAAGACACATGACAGGAGACAAGTCCATGTTCCTCAGCCTAACAATGAAAGAGGGAGGAAATGTGAAATTTGGAGGCAACCAGTCAGGCAAGATCATAGGTACAGGAACTATTGGTAACTCCTCTACCTCAATTAATAATGTATGGTTGGTAGATGGTCTTGAACATAACCTTTTGAGCATTAGTCAATTTTGTGATAATGGTTATGATGTGCTTTTTGAAAAACCCAACTGTACAGTAATCAACAAGGAAGACAAATCCATTGTGTTCAAAGGAAAGAGAGTTGACAATGTCTATAAAATCAATTTTTCTGAACTGGCTGATCAGAAGGTGATTTGCCTACTATCAGTGAATGATAAGAAATGGATGTGGCACAGAAGGTTGGGACATGCTAACTGGAGGTTAATCTCTAAGCTTAGTAAGTTACAACTTGTGAAAGGGCTACCAGACATTGACTATCATTCAGATGCACTCTGTGGTGCATGTCAGAGAGGGAAAATTGTGAAATCATCTTTTAAAACAAAAGATATTGTTTCAACCTCAAGACCTTTAGAATTACTCCATATTGATTTATTTGGACCAGTAAGTACTGCATCCTTATATGGAAGCAGATATGGATTAGTCATTGTTGATGATTACAGCAGATGGACTTGGGTGAAATTCATAAAGAGTAAAGATGTTGTGTGTGATGTATTCAGTAGCTTCTGCACTCAAATTCAATCTGAAAAAGAATCAAAAATTTTGAAAGTCAGAAGTGATCATGGTGGAGAATTTGAAAATGAGCCATTTGAAGCTTTTTGTGAAAAACATGGAATTTTCCATGAATTCTCTTCTCCTAGAACACCACAACAAAATGGGGTTGTAGAGAGAAAGAATAGAACTTTACAAGAAATGGCCAGAACCATGATTCATGAAAACAATTTACCAAAACATTTTTGGGCAGAAGCAGTGAATACAGCATGCTATGTTCAAAACAGGATCTATATTAGACCTATTTTGGAGAAAACAGCATATGAACTCTTTAAAGGAAGAAAACCCAATATCTCTTACTTTCATCAATTTGGATGTACATGTTACATTCTGAACAACAAGCTCTACCTAAAGAAATTTGATGCCAAGGCCCAAAGAGGAATCTTTTTAGGTTACTCTGAAAGGTCAAAGGCATACAGGGTGTATAATTCAGAAACACTCTGTGTTGAAGAATCTATGCACGTTAAATTTGATGACAAAGAGCTTGAAGATAAAACTTCAAAGCAAGGTGAAAGTTTTGCAGAGATACAGGTTCCTGAAGCTACTCCAGAACCTGATCAGATGGCTGAGTCTGAAAATAGTCCAGAAGCTGAACCCACATCAGAAGCACAAGATGAAGCTGCTTCTGATGAAGCACAAGATGACTCACATCAAGAAGATCCTCCCAGAAACACATTCAAACACAAGTCTTCACATCCTGAAGAGCTAATCATTGGAAACAAAGATAGTCCAAGAAGAACAAGATCACATTTCAGACAAGAAGAGTCAATGATTGGACTAATCTCAATGATTGAACCTACAACAGTTGATGAAGCACTTTCAGATGATGGATGGATCCTAGCTATGCAAGAAGAGTTGAATCAATTTCAAAGAAATGATGTGTGGGATCTGGTACCCAAACCTCAGCACAAGAACATTATTGGAACAAAATGGGTATTCAGAAACAAGCTGAACGAGCAAGGTGAAGTAACAAGAAACAAAGCCAGGCTTGTTGCACAAGGGTATAGTCAACAAGAAGGCATTGATTACACTGAAACGTTTGCTCCAGTTGCAAGATTGGAAGCAATCAGGTTACTTCTTTCCTATGCAGTTAATCATGGCATAATATTATATCAGATGGATGTCAAGAGTGCATTTCTCAATGGTGTCATAGAAGAAGAAGTGTATGTTAAGCAACCTCCTGGATTTGAGGATATTAAATATCCTGACCATGTTTTTAAATTGAAGAAATCACTATATGGCTTGAAACAAGCTCCCAGAGCTTGGTATGATAGACTAAGTAATTTCTTAATCAAAAATGATTTTAAGAGAGGACAGGTTGACACTACACTCTTCAGAAGGACCCTTGGGAAAGATATTCTTGTTGTGCAAATATATGTTGATGATATAATATTTGGTTCTACTAATGCATCTCTTTGCAAGGAATTTTCTGAGTTAATGCAGGATGAATTTGAAATGAGCATGATGGGAGAGCTGAAGTTCTTCCTTGGCATTCAAATCAATCAATGCAAAGATGGAGTCTATGTTCATCAATCAAAGTACACAAAGGAGCTTCTGAAGAAGTTCAAACTTGAAGATTGTAAAGTGATGAACACTCCAATGCATCCTACGTGCAACCTGAGCAAAGAAGATGAAGGAACTAAAGTAGATCAGAAGCTGTATAGAGGTATGATTGGTTCTTTGTTATACCTCACTGCATCTAGGCCAGATATTTTATTCAGTGTATGCTTGTGTGCAAGATTCCAATCAGATCCTAGAGAATCTCATATGACTGCTGTCAAGAGAATCTTCAGGTATTTGAAAGGAACGACCAATCTTGGACTCCTTTATAGGAAATCCTTAGATTATAAGCTAATTGGATTCTGTGATGCTGATTATGCTGGTGATAGGATTGAAAGAAAGTCAACCAGTGGCAATTGTCAATTTCTGGGTGATAATCTTATATCCTGGGCTAGCAAAAGACAAACAACTATTGCTATGTCTACAGCAGAAGCAGAATACATTTCAGCTGCAAGTTGTTGTACACAACTACTTTGGATGAAACATCAGTTGGAAGATTATCAGATAACTGCTAACAGTATTCCCATTTATTGTGATAATACTGCTGCTATTTGTTTGTCTAAAAATCCAATTTTGCATTCAAGAGCGAAGCACATTGAAATCAAACACCATTTTATCAGAGATTATGTTCAAAAAGGAATTTTAGATATACAATTCATTGATACTGAAAATCAATGGGCTGATATATTTACTAAGCCTTTAACTGTTGAAAGATTTGATTTTATAAAGAAAAATTTGAACATGCACTTTGTATCTGATTAAATGCTTGCTTGCTCCTGAATAGGATTTTAGGTTCTGAAGTTAGTTCAGAAGCGGTAGTCCATCAGAAGCTCTTTATTGAGGTTCTGAGGAAAACTCGCTTCTGATGATGACGTCAGCATCTGAAGTCCAGAAGCTGGATTTGTTGCTTCTGAATAGTTGAATTAGTGGAAACGTTGGAAGTTACCTTTTAAAAAGTAACTTCTGGCCCACTAACTTGGTAGTTACTCTGTGAACTTCTTACGTGGCCTATATGTGTTGGTGTATAACTAAAAGGGCAATGATGATTTAAAAGCTTTGAAAGTACTTTTCACGCGCCCCCAATTTTATCATTAATGTTATGTTTGTTTGTCTCTTTTGAATTGCAATCGTTTTACTTTTAACACTTTGACAATTCACACACTACTCACTCACAACAAACACATTTGCTCTCAAACCTCTTGCGAAGTAAGCGCATTCTCTCAACCTTAGAACCCTAAAATCTTCATCTTCTTCAAATCTTCGTAAATCATCAAATGGCATCATCAAGCTCAAAAGTTTCAGAATCTACATCAAACAAGCAAAGCGTATCAGAATCTGGGTCCATCTACAAAAAGAAGACTATGGATATTCCATGGGAATCCTTAATAGTTCAAGTAGAGTCACCGGTGGATTTTGCTTCACTCAAGAAGTATGAAGTAAACATGGAAGGTTTGATAGAAACTCAGATGATGTCTGAGTATTTCAAGATGCTAAATGGGCCAACATATGTGAACTTGGTCAAGGACTTTTGGTTAAAAGCTGAAGTGTACAATGAAAAGCCTGCAAAAGTCGTAAGCAAACAAGCGGGGTCAAAGAAAGGGAAAATGGTCATGGATATGAATCCTACATCATTTGATAGCTTAGAAATAAGGTCTGAAGTGATGGGCATTCCTATAACCATCACTGAGGACGTTATAGCTAAAGCTTGTAGGATGCATGCAGAGGGAAGATTCCAAGAAATAGTCAGGAAGGAAGATGTCCTGCTAAAAGGTTACTACAACTCTCTTCTGGGTGGGAAGAAAGATGCCAAGCCTTCAGAGATGGAGATTCACAACAGAATGTTGGTGAAATTCAGTAATGATTGCTTCTTTCAAAGAGCAGGAGGGTCTGACCAACCCAACAACCAACAGAAGCTAGCAATTTATTTCATGACCAATCTTGAAAAGATAAACTTCCCCAGATATGTAATGGATCATCTCTGCTGGGCCATAAACGAAAGCACTACAAGAGGAAGAAAACAAGTACCCTATGGAAGATTGCTTTCTGAAATCTTTCATCAAGGAAGGGTGCTGGAGTTCTTAAAAAGGACAAGGAGTGCTTCTGATAAATGTTTCGTAGTCTCTACTGCTGAAAGGACTATCAGTAGCAGGAGCTTATGCTCTATGAAGTTCATCAAAGAAGCCCCTAAAGATGAAAAGTGGTTAGAAATGACAACTGCTGAAACTGAGATAATCAGGGACTTTCCTCCCATCTTTAAGGAAAGTGACTCTGATTTCCTAGTTCAATCAGTAGCTGAGTACGTCTTGGAGGAAGATGCAAGGTCTCAGGAGGAAGCTGCTCTTGCTAAAGGGAAAGGCAAGAAGGCCAAGGCAGTTGCTGTGTCAGAAGCTGCTGTTTCTGAGGCACCTGAAGGGAAAAGGGCCAGAACTAGTTCTGAATCAGAAGCTGCTCCTACTAAAGGAAAGAAGGCCAGAACTAGTACTGAGTCAGAAGTTGCCAAACCTGTTTTTATCAAGGAAAAAGGAAAGATGCAGAAGGTTGGTGCTGCTTCTATTCCACAGAAGAGGAGAAAAGGTAAGGCAGACTTGGTAATCACTCAAGAGCAGCTGGATGAAGCTCTTGAAGAAATAGAGAAAGAGGAGGCTGATCCCAAGCTGAAGAAGAAGAAGGCTCCCCTTCAACTTGTGAGTCCTATGGTTGAGATGACAGGAATAAGGAAAAGGATGGCAGATGAACGTGCTGCTGATCTTATATCAGAAAGAAAGGATCAAAAAGCTCAATACACTCATCAAAGAGATGAAAAGCTCAAGGCTTTGGGATTGGAGGACTGTGATAGGTTCTACAAAGATAAACTGGCTGAAGTAAGAGCCATTGCTGGTAAACCTACTGAAGACAATGAGGAAGACGATATGATGCTCGTCTTTGAAAATGCTCCAGAAGAGGGAACTTCAGAAGCAGTTTCTCAATCTGCTGATCCACAGAAGATCACTTCTGAAGCTGGCCCTGCAGATCAAGTAATTCAGATTCCAGTCACCTCTCTCCCCATTTCACCCTCTTCACCATCAGCACCTGAACCAATAGAAGACACTTCTGTCTTAGACAATCTTGCTCTCCACTACTCAGGTGAGTTACCCATAGACAAATTTACTTCAGAAAAGGCCTCTGAAACAACTCCAGAAGCAGCTGCTTCTGAAAATGTTGTTTCAGAAAACCCCCATCAACAAACACCTGAACCACAAAAACCCACAACACCCCCACAATCACCAATAGCCATCATTGACCCCCAACTCAACAATCAAACAACAACTTCACCACAACAACCACCAACTGAAACTGAATTTCAACCTTTACCTGAACACTCTCCAGAACCAACTCCCATGGATGTTGACATCTCTCTAGTCAATGTTCAAGACTCAACCTCCACCACACACATTGATTCTAACCAGCCTTCATCTTCAAACACACAAACACACTTTACCATTCCAGTTCCTAACCCTGTTCAAGATTTGGAAATCAGTGATTCTGATCTTGAAATCCTTGAACAACCACCCTCAAACATCCTGGAATCTGGATATATTAATTCTGAGCTTCTCTCAATCCTGAGTCAGTTGCATAATCTTGTGGATCAACGAAGGACAATTGATCTCACAAGTGCATATGATGACTCCTGGGCATCTCTTCAGAACCGGGCAACTGAGCTAATTGAAAGCATAAGGGTTAAATGCATCAGAGTCAAGCAAGCTTCAGTCAGAAGGCTAATGGAAAATCTGAATCAGAGTCTTAGAGTAAGAAGTTCTACACTGCTCCTGGCAAACCAGCCTTTCTTCTTTGAAATGGATTACTTGACCAGAGAAGCCAGGTTGTGTAAGCTTCTGAAGAAACAGATGGCACAGCAGCAGCAAGAAGCTAGAGAAAGGGAACAAGCTCTTCTTCAGAGGCAACAACAACTTGAAGAACTGTTGAAGAAGAAGATTGAAGAAATGGAAGAGATGAAGAAACAACAACAAACCAACCCTTAGTTGCACACCCTTGTGTTTTTCTTTGTTTGTTGTCTGTTTTAAAATTTCTTAGTCCTTGCTTCTGAAACCATCTTGTCTTATTTCTCTTGCTTCTGAATGCTTACTGATTCTGACTGTTTAGCTGCTTCTGACAATTGATATGCATGTTCATATATTTTGCTCTGACTTATTTAGTTCATTTTCTTTTATACTCTCTTTTGTTTGAGTTTTTCTCAAATCTTTTTGTCTTTTATGCTTATTTTTTATTTTTTTTGATAATGACAAAAGGGGGAGTATATGTGACAAGTATTTAAAGGCTCTGATCCCCATTAATGGCATTTGAAATTTTTGAAAACCTTCTATCATTTTTTTTTTTACCTTATTGGTATAAGCTATGAACGAACGAAGGAGTATCAAAATTCAAGTAAAATTAATTGAACCATTCTTCTTATCTATAAATTAATTCTTTCAATGATTCAATTTTGTTTTTAAGCTCTGATAATATTATTGTGCGAAAAATGAATTTAATTAACCTGGATAGAACTTAGGGGGAGCTTACAAACCTCACCTTAAAGACTATCAGACTCAGGGGGAGTTTGAGCTTACAAACCTCAGATTCTGAGCTTACAAACCTCAGAACCCCAAAGTCAACTTGTTAATTAGATTAACAACAATTGATCAATTTTAAATACTTTTGTTTGTCATCATCAAAAAGGGGGAGATTGTTGGAACAAAATGTGTTTAACAATGAACCTTAAAGGGTTTTGATGATAACAAGGTATTAAAAATTGTAAATTGGACTAGCTAATATTTGTTCAAGTGTACAGGACCATAATTATAAAGTTACATCATCATTGGTTCTGAATGAGCAAATAAAGAGCTATGGAAACAACAAAAATTTGAAGCTTGGACGCTCCTGAAGGCATCTTGCTACTGAAGAGAAAAAGCGCTCCTGAAGAAATAGCGCTCCTGAAGTAAGCTGCTCCTGAAGAATAGTGCTTCTGAAGACAAGAGGTCCAGAAGCCACATCATCAGAAGCTGCGTCATCAGAAGCTGCAGAAGTCATATCATCAGAAGCTGCATCATCAGAAGCTGCCTCATCAGAAGCCATTTCACCAGAAGCTGAATATCAACTGGATTTGCAAAGAATCAAGAATTGAAGAATCATCAATGCAAAAGCTGTCTATTGGATTCGAAAACACAAACAAAGGATTAGTGGAGTTTGCAACGGTCATTTCAAAGGTGTTTGAAGGCGTGTGTTTGCAATTTGGACGAAAGCGTTGACATTGTACTTTGTACGAATTGTACAACCACGTTCTCCACTACTCTGTTTTGTGTCCGCACTACAGGACAAGAAAACAGCTCCAGAATACGGTTTCGCCTGCATAGATGTTCCTTTGGATAAGGAATGGATTTCAAATTTGTTCTTCATAGGACAACAGCCAAATCAGGCAAAAGATTATTGGTGAAAGATCAAGCTTCAACAACGACTCTTTGGTGTGCTGGCAATTTCACAACGTCTCTCTCACACCTCTATATAAAGGAGTGAAGACTTAGAGAATTGGTAATGCAAGAACGCTGAACGAAAGACTCACAAGATTTTCACAAGTACCAAACCTCTGCTGAAATTGTTCTGCATTCACTTAGAATTTCTGTGTCTCAAAGTCATATCTTAGAAATTCTTAAGTCCATTGAGTCTGTATCTGATTTGTATTGTGAGCACCTCTGATTGTATATCAAGTGTTCAACCTTAAACAATTTTCTGTGTAATTTTGTTTAGTTAGGAAGTCTCTTGCAGTTGTGCTTGAGCAGGAAGTCTCTTGATTGTGTTCTTGAGCAAAGGAAGTCTCTTGCTTGTGTGCTTGAGCATTGGAAGTCTCTTGCTTGTGTGCTTGAGCATTTGTAATCAGATATTACTCATAGTGAAATCTCCTTGGAAGTGCAAGGGGGACTGGACTACTTCCGGTTTGTGGAAGGAACCAGTATAATTGCTTTGTGTCGTTCTTCTTCTCTCTCTCTCTGTTTTATTCCGCTGCATTTAGATTCTGATTATCACTTCAGAAGTTGTCTCACTTAGCTTCTGATCAGTGTGTTCAGTTTTTAGGAGAAACGAAGAATTTTTCAAAAACACAATTCAACCCCCCTTCTTGTGTTTTTCTCACCTTCAAGGGAAACCACTTCATTTTGGATGGATAGGTGAGTTGGAGATGTTCCCCTTTGTCGGCGTTATAGTCGGTTGTTTACCTTAGCTGAGAACAAGTTGGCTACTGTTGCTACCATGTTCTCTCTACGTTGGGGGGAGGGTGGAGGAGCTTGGCAGTGGAGGAGAAAGTTGTGGGCGTGGGAGGATGAGATGCTAGCGGAGTGTAGGGCTTTTATTTCTAATTTTTCTCTCCAGTCTTATGTTTCAAATAGTTGGCAGTGGCACCCTGACGTTGTCGGAGGTAATTCGGTGCGATCAAGGTATGCGGTTCTTACTTCTCAGGATTACCATGTGGTGGGTGATGCTCAGAGCTTGATTTGGCACCCTCAGGTTCCATTGAAGGTGTCGATTTTAGCTTGGCGCTTGCTTCGGGACAGATTGCCAACCAGAATCAATCTTTATGATAAGGGCATTCTTCAGGTCACAGACATCTCCTGCGTTGGGGGGGTGTGGTCATATTGAAATTGCAGACCATCTTTTTATTTTGTGATTATTTTGGTAATATATGGCAGCAGGTGCGGCTTTGGCTTGGTTTTTCAGGAGTCGACCATCAAAATATTGGTGCTCATTTTATTCAGTTTACAAACTATTTAGGTGGTATGAAGACTAGACGCTCTTTTCTACAACTCATTTGGCTTCTATGCGTTTGGCTTATCTGGAAAGAGCGTAATGATAGAATTTTTAATAATATCATCACTCCTATTAAGGAGCTAGTGGAAAAGGTTAAGTTTCACTCATATTGGTGGTTGCGTGCTAATAATGCCGCTTTTGTGTATGGTTGTCAGCAATGGCGGTCGAACCCGTTATTATGTTTGGGTATCGACTAGTGCCCGTCTGTTTTGCTTTTTGTTTTCGTTACTTTTGACATATACTTTGTGTGTTTTAACGTTTCTTTGGCACACCTTGTGCTAGAGTTGCGTTGGTTTTTGGTGTGAATATATATCATTTTAGCTTCTTCAATTTTTTTTTAATCTTATATTCCAAAACCATGTATTTAAAAACTTATTATTATTTTAATTATATTTAAATTTTCAATATTCACAAACTATATTTTAAGAAATTGTATTTTAAGAAATTCACTCACCTAACTTTACCTACTAATGAAGTTGAGGAGAGGAAAATGTAAAGAAATAGTTGTGAAAGTATTGGTGGTCTTTGAGAGGTTAGCTGCCACAATATGGTGTGGCTAGATGGTCGAAAAAGAAGGGTTTGTTGAGTAAAAGTAGGAGTATTTTGAATTATATTTTTCCCTCCTAGTATGCTAAAATATATGATTCCCTCCCTTTATGATTTTTTTTTTTTTAAAAAATATGTATGTATGTATGTATGTATGTATGTATGTATGTATGTATTCAATAGTCTAGAAATAAAAATCTAAGACATAAAGTACGGAGAAAAATGGTTTTGTGGATCTATTTTAATATAATCAAAATTTGAATGCATATTTTCCTCTACTTTTTTTATTACTGTTTTCCTCTACTTTTGAATTATTCTTTCTTAACCAGTGGCTCAAAGTCATTAGATGTCATGAAAGTATTTATTTACCCTTAAAATAGATTAAAATGCGGTACATATTTAATTCGTAATAGAGATGATTGTGACTCAACATCTCTTTGAAAAAAAGTATAATTTAGCCAAACTTTTTTACTTCTTAAGAGATGGAAGTGCATATTTTAATCCAAGAAGGAAGGAGAGTGTAATTAAAACTTTACTTAGATGAGTGGAGCATAATTTACTCTTGTATAAAAAAGTTTGATTATTGAGAAATATTTTAAAGGAAGTGAGAATGTAAAAGCAGGGGTGCAGTTAACAATTTAAAGGAAACAAACTCTATTTGTCAAATGACTCAAACTACTTTTCCATTTGTCTTACGAATTTGCAAGGAAAATAAGGGGGCTTTAGAGATATGGGAGGCTAAAAAGAAATCTTTTTTTTTTTTTTTTTATGAAACGAGATTCCATCAGAGAAAATTCCTATTGTAGACTTGTTTTCTTATTAGAAAAAGTTTAGGTGAGTTGAGTGATGTCCTCACGCTAACACCATGATTTGAATCCACATCTTTGTGGTATATGTTTTTTTCGTTGTTATAGTTTTTATTTAATAGATTCTCAATTTTAGGGGTATATGTTTTATTCACACTCTTTCATAAAATACACTAAAGTTACCCTAACATCCCCCCCCCCCCCACCCCCACCCCCCCCCCCCCCCCCCCTATTTTAAAACTTGGAATTTTACCCCCTCTATTTTGATTGAATATGGATTTTGCCACCCTTATTTTAAAACTCGAAATTTTACCCCCCTTTGTTTTACGCTTTTCAGGATTTTGCCCCCCCTATTTTAATATAAAGAACAAAAAAATACTAGAAAAATAAAGAAACAATTAGAAAATATTAATTCAGTAAAAAAAATAAAACGAAAACAAGAAAACGCAAAAAAATAGAAAAACAATGAAAATACAAAAAATATTCAATTAAAAATACATGAAAAAACTACTTTGCACCTCTAAATATTTGCTATTTTCATACTAGTTTTTTATATTTAGAGATCATACTAGTTTTATGCATTTTTTCTAGTTTTTTTTATTCATTTTTTTTAGTATTTTTCTGGTTTTATTTTTATTTTTCCATTAAAAAAATAAATAATAAAAAACATTTAATATAAATAATTAATTATGTGGATAAAATAGGGGGAGGGGGCAAAATCCTGAAAAACATAAAATAGGTGGGGGGGGGGGGGGGGGGGGGTAAAATTCCGAGTTTTAAAATAGGGGAGGCAAAATCCAGAATCAATCAAAATAGGGGGGTAAAATTCCGAGTTATAAATAGGAGGGTAAAATCCAAATTCAATCAAAATAAGGGGGGTAAAGCTGCACTTAAGCCTAATTAAAATGGTCACAAAATGTTTTACTTTTATGTTAAATTAAGATAGCAAAATTGAGGTGGTGATAAATATAGTTTTTTGTCTACATTTACTTTCTCTCTCTTTTTTTTTTTTGTTCTCCTCACTCTTTCCAGCCTCCCTTATGTTTGACTTTTTCTTAATTTATAGACCTTGTTTATAAATCTTTATGTCCAAGGGACAATTTATATACTAGATTTGTTGTTGCAGTTTTGCAGAGATTGAAGAGGAATAAAGGGGATGCACTTTTGATTGCTTGCATTCTTAGTGAAATTTTTAACCGTATTTGGTAAATAAAGAGAAATGAGTACAAACAAGTAAGTGATAGAGGATTGCACTTTGAGAGCTCAAAATAGAGAAAAGAGAAACATCTAATAAAGAGAAGTTGGATTGTGTTACAAATAGAGAAGTGTGCCGCCACCACAGTTTTTTTGTTTCTTTTTTGGAATTTTTAGAGTTTATGTGGAAATTAAAAATGATGACTAACATAGTAAAAATTAACATATTATTAAAGCAAATTCATATATGATAAAAATTAGATAGCAAAATTGGTTTGTAATTCAAAAGCTCCAAATATCTTTTATTTTTCTTGAATGGCACACACACAATGACAATATTACATAAACAAGATACTTTTTTTTTAAAAAAAAAAAGTCAATATATAGATATAAAAACAGGATCTCTTTTTCCTTTCTCTCTCTTGTGAACCGTCATCAAAACCCTAGTTTCTTCCCCTTCATCCACCAAAGAGGGGTGATTTAGGGTCAATTTTTGACCCAAAATCACCCCTCTAACTCGTTTTTCTCTTTCCCTTTTATTGAAATAAGTGATTTTCACATCTATTTCGTTTTTTATTTTGTGATTTCGTCGTCTTTGTGCGACGTTTGTTGTTCGTCGTCTTTGTGCGACGTTGTTTGTTTGTTTGTTTCTCTCAGGTATTTGATCGATTCAGATTGTTAGATCAGCTTCGATCCAGTGCAGATCCAATCAATGACTTTGTCGTCATCCACGTTGCAGATCCGGAAACATGATTATTCCGGAGATTTAAATATAGTCATATGTGTAGGCATTTGTACTTTGCCGTTTTATGCTATCAACATGGATGTTGTGAGCCTGTTCACAGATTCATCCTTTTTGTTTTTAGCGAATTTGCATTATATCGATGTACTCTTTCAATTTGAATGAATGAAGTGAAGGTGTCTGGAGAGTTTGAGTTCCAACCTCAACATATATCACTGTTTTTATTATAACAAACTTTGAGAAAATTATGGTTATTATAAAAAAATAATGAATAATTTAGTTAAAATCCATAGAAAAAGCACGGAAGTTTCTCCCAAAAACAAAACCCAAATAAATCTAACTGGTTAAAAAAAAAAACAAAAACAAATCCTTTTCATATTTATTTACTATGTGTTTTTTGTTGACAAATTCTTATTTATTTCGATGTTTCCAAGAATACCCCACTAACTCTTTTTATTTTTACACTCAATCATGAAAACAAAAGATAATGTTTTTTTCACACTAAAAAGTAGTACCAAGTAACAAAAATTAATAATAGTGTAAATAAATATCACACTTCCAAACATAAAAATAAAAGTACTTCCTTCCTAAATCGCTTTTTTTTCACACTGCCGGTGTTTCTCTTCGACAAGGGTTTCGCATCGCAGCCCTTCATATCTGCTTCAGTCAAGGTACTTCCTTTCTAAACCCTATTTCCTTTTCAACCTTCCTATTGAATTTCTGTTTTCTTCGTTTTTCTTTACGGTTATTTTTTTGTTCTTTGTTTTTTTTAGGGTAATCTACAAGATTTGATTTTTCGGTGTTTTTTTCGGTTTTGAATCATGGGTTTTTCGATTTGAATGCGGAATTGAGTGAAATTCTTTGTGGGTTTTGTTATTTTTGTGTTAATTTGATGTTTTGGTTTGATTTGTCGATTGCTTGATCTAGTGAGATTTGTTAATTGTAATGTTTTGTGATTTAGGATTTTGTTTGATATTGTTATTGGGTAGTTGTTGGATTGGTTAATTTTGTTGAATTCAGTAGTATGCGTGATTTTCTTTTGAATTTTGAATTGGGGCAAAATTGGGTATTGTTGTCAGTGAATTTTGGAGTTTTTGATTTCAATTTCAATATATGTATGTTAAATATGTTTTTTATATTGATGGTTTATTGTTTTAGGGAGACAAATTTTATTTGTTATAACTGTGATTTAAATTTTGGATCATTGATGAATAAACCATCAATTTAGTCCCTAAACTATCATTCTCTCCAATTATCTCTCCAATTTAGTCTTTAAACTATGGGTGAGAGAATGATAGTTTGTGGACTAGTTTGATGAATTATTTAATCTTTGATACACTGCAATTGTGAAGAATTTTACTCTGTAAATGGATCACAACCAATCATTTGTGTCCCTTTGGAAAAAAATTATGATTAGTCAAATATTTTTAATGATCTGACAATTATGATTGAAAAAATCCTGAAACTATTTACTCAAATCTTAGACGGATCTGTAAAAAAACTATTGTAAGTTAAGTTTTTATTAGAGAGAGAGAGAGATTGAGTTTTATTAGCCGACAATTATGTTGTTTTTTTGTAAGCCGACAATTATAATCGATAAAATCCTAAATCTCTTTACTCAAAAACTGGACGTTCTTGAAAAAAAGAAACTATTGGATGATGATAAGTTTCATTAGAGAGAGATTGATTTTTTATTGTTATTTCATAAGCAGAGATTGAGTTGATAACAATAGTATGCATGGTGGTCAGAACCACGTTTTGAGTTGTAGAAACGTACGATTTTACGATTAAGCAACCCCTCAACGATTATGAGTACACCCAGAATCGTATATTTGTAAAATCGTGTATAATAAAGCCTGAAAATCGTAAAATTGTAAAATCTACGTTTATCCAAACGATTCTGCATTCTGGTTGCTGCACTGTCTCAGTTGCGGGTCAAAGAAGACCTGTTTCAAAGGTTGGGTTAGAAGATGAGTTTCAGGGCTCGGGTTAGAAGATGGCCCGTTTCACTTTGTGGGTCAGAACAAGGCCCATTTAGAAATTGAGGTTTTCTTTATAGGAAATTGGATTTTTTTAAGGACGCACATTAACTATACAGCGACACCTTTTTCCAAGGAAGTCCCACCTCTCTGTTTCATTCCTGCAACCGTTCTCCTATAAGATTGGAAGAGTCAAGTAACTTCTCCACTACACCTCTCTCGATCGTTTCTCTTTCACCTGCTTCCATAATTCCCTGCGATCTCTTTCCCTTGCTTCCATATTTTCCTACTTATGCTATTTTTATTTGCATATTTTGTAGATGTATGAATTTGTATAATCTTACGATAAATGTTACAATTTTATTTCCCCTTACTGTTTATGCCTTAAATCTCGATTCTGACTACCATGATAGATGTATGATTTTCTTTTGAATTTATAATAATTGGAAGAAAATTTTAATTATTGTGAATGATTTGTGGGCATTTGATTTCAGTTTCAGCATCATATGTTAAATTAGCTTTTCATATTGATGGTTTACTGTTTTAGGAAAACTAACTTTATTGGTTAAAACTGAGAGTTTGATTTTGAATTTATGATACAATACACTAGAAGTCTTTTTTTTTTTTAATATCACTAGAAGTCTAGAAATGGGCATTTGATTTTAGTTTTAATATCACGTTATCATATGTTAAATAAGCTTTTTATAACTATGAGTTTGATTTTGAATCTTTGATACACTAGAAGTGTACAAAGTCTTACTTCGTTCGTGAATAACAACCAATCATGTGTAACATTAGAAAAAGTTATTATTAAAGGCAAATGTTTTCAACGATATGATAGTTTTCAACGACATGATAATTATGATTGAAAAAATCTTTACACTGACCAAGTACATGAATTATATCCAAAAATATATTACTCAAATATTGGAAAGTCCTTTTAAAAAAACTATTGGATAGTAAGTTTGAGTGAGTTTGACTGAGACAAACATTTAGTTTACAAGAAAAGTAATCTGCTACTGTTTGTGCCCCACATAAGTATTGTGTTGAAACTGATGGTGGCTTTTGTCTTTTTTATGAATTTGTTCAGGCTGTCCAGTCTTCACATGGAATGATAGCGTACCTGATTTCCTTGTGTCAGAGGAGTTAGAGCATTCTGGCTTTTGAGAACTTGGAAATTTAGAGAGTGACCTCACACTCACAGGTTTTTATCAACCATGATTGCCACAGAGATTATTGCACCAGCTACAAAGTTGAAGATCAAGTTCTCCACCAAAAGGATAGAAGTTGTTTCTGGGCCAAAATGTCAGTTTGGAGAGAAAGTGTCTCAACTTGATGAAAATGGACGTTGTAATCCTATCAAAAAGTCCTCTCTGCTAGGTTCAAATAAAAGGGAACCATCAGGGGATATTGAGGGTCCAAAGAATAAAAGGCAGAAGCTTGATCGGAAAGGGTCGCATAAGTGTGCTGCAATCCTCAAATGCTTAATATCTCATCCTTATAGCTGGGTGTTTAAGACGCCAGTGGATCCTGTAGCGCTGAATATTCCAGATTATTTTACGGTCATATCTCATCCCATGGATTTAGGCACAATTAAATTCAAGTTGGATAAAAATATTTATTATAGCAAAGAGGAGTTTGCAGCTGATGTTAGATTGACCTTTTCAAATGCCATGACATATAATCCTCCAAGCAACGATGTTCATTTGATGGCAAAGGAACTCAACAAATTATTTGAAAGAAAATGGAAAGACATGGATAAAAAATGGAACTTCGAAGATGAGCATGAGAAAAGTGAGACTGGAATGATTAAAGAAACTGTGAGAAAGAGTTTTAATGGTACACAATCCCGGCATAAAGATTCCTTTACCAAAAGCTCCCGGGCATCCGAACACAAAGGAATTCACAAGATTAGTTCATTGGCAACAAGAGATGCTAAAGTAAGTGATGTATTTTGTGAGGGAAAAAAGCCTTATTGTAATATGCAACTATGCAGTATATTTACTGAAATTGATATAAAGTTACTGCTTCTGTAAAAGCCTTATTTTTGATAGATGTCATTATATTGGCAATATTTTGTTCATAGGTGGAGGTACCTAAGTTATCACAGATTCCTTGCAAACCACTTGAGAAGGACTTGATTAAAGGTATGACACATTAAGAGTACTGTATGAGTTTATGGAGGGCTCATAGATGTGTATTCCATAGGCAGAAAATTTAACCGTGATTAAGAGTAGCTCTCTGGTTCTGGTTCTATTAAGAAAAGCCTATCTTTCATTGTGTCTTGTCGCATGCAAGTTTAGTATTTGTTGTGATGTCACACGCTGTTGTGTCATTTCTTGCAATTTAACTCCAGTGCCGTCAGCTTATTAGACAATCTTGTGGTTGCTTACGTGTTTAGTGTGTTATTGTTTGCCTGATTGACTTGTATTTGCGGTTTGACTTTGTAATATATCTCTTGAAGGATCTGAAGGTAGGGAGACAACTACGTGCGGTGCTTCTGCTTTGAAACAGGTTTTAATAATATATAATTAGCAAAATTATCTGTAACTTTACGATATTCCTGTTATTTTCAAATCTAAGAAGAATTAATATCTTATACCAGGACTGCCAGGCTAAATGTACATCACCTTTGCAGAGGAAATCTGATCCCGGTTCTGATGGTGAGAAGAATTATGATTTGTAAACTATTATGTTGTACCCGCTTACGTTACTGCTGATATGGTATACTTGATGTTGATATTGTGTAAAGGGGCTGTAAGTTCTTTAGATAGTGAACACGCATGTCCTAGTTCTCCGCATGCAACTCTTGCTACTGACGCCTCTTCTGTTGAAGGTCAGTTTCTGTCTTCTAAGCTTCAATTAATTCTGTTTCTTTTTGTGATGAAAATTGGTCTGATAGTGATAATTGTTTATTAATTTTTTTTTTTTTTTTTTTTTTTTTTAGTATGGAACACGCCTGTTCTTCCTGTCCAGCTTTCACCTAAAAAGGCTCTTCGCACTGCTATGCTCAAAAGCCGCTTTGCGGATACCATATTAAAAGCACAGCAGAAGACTCTTTTCAAACATGTAAGGCTTTCTTTCTCTCTACTCTTGCCTTAATGAAATGAATTTTTGAAATCTAGTGTGGTTTTTGCTAATATATTTTTCATTTCACTTTCAGGGCGATAAAGGCGATCCTATGAAAATGCAGCTTGAAAAGGAAAGATTGGAAAGGATACAACGCGAAGGTGAATGTTGTCTCTTATTTGAAAGACAATTTAATTTGGTAGAATATCTGTGTGCTTCTTTTGAACTGTTGTGTGCTCATCATCAACATTACTCACCGTTGTTTCATTTTAACATTTGGTTTAATATTTCAAAGGAATGTCATCTGTGTTACAAGGTTCTATTTATTGTGTCAATACTCGGAATTCCTGAATAAACTGTGTTTTTTTGTACTCATGTATTTAAGTACTTCTTCTGCAACTGTAACCTTGCTTGTTCCACACAAATTAAGTAAAAGGCCAAGTAATTGTCCTAGTTAAGAATGGATGTGTTGCCATTATCATGAATTTAAAATGAAATATAACGACTTTGGAGCCTTACTGTTGGAAAAAGTAATTAGAGGTTCCTGTTGGAAAAAGTAATTAATACTACATGGAAAACTGAAAATGACATTTATTGTGGGAGGGACAGAGTATTATATGATTGTGGATTGGTGTAGGTAATGAGATGATGTTAACTTTTCTTTGAAGAATGCCTAGAGATTATTTGAAGTGACCTTTTATTTTGGATAGTGAGAACTATAATTTGATTCATTTTGATTATACCTATGCTTAACAGAGCAAGCAAGGATCGAAGCCCAAATTAAAGCTGCTGAAGCTGCTGAAAGATTGAGGGCAGAGGAAGAATTGAGGCAACAAATAGAAAAGGAAAGAGAAGCTGCACGAGCTGCAATAGAACAGGTTTGTTCTGTCTTAACATCCATATTTTATAACTCATTTCTTATAATTAGTGAAATGAATATCCACTCTGGTGTCTTTTGTAGATGAAGAGATCTGTTGACATTGAACATAATTTGGAGGTTGTGAAAGAACTGGAGAGTTTGAGTGGGTGTAGGCTGTCTTACAAGGCCATGGGCAGTCGAAATGATCACAGAACTGCAATGGAGAGATTGGATAAACTTCAGTTCGAGAACCCATTGGAGCGACTTGGTTTGTTTATCAAGGATGATTATATCGCAGATGAAGATGAGGAGATTCTGAACGGAGGAGGAGGAGGAGGAGTAGGAGGAAGCTGGGAAGAAGGGGAAATTTTTTGATACCTTTGATCTGCCAGTATTGATTGTTTATATCCTTTAGACAGGAAACGTACAATAATTATATATGCATATTGCTGTAGAATCAGGTCTTTGATCATGTGTGCCTTATTGTTGGAACATAAAGAAGCCCTGTTGGTATCTACTTGGAGGAATCCTCCGGCGAACTTAGAAAACACTGATAGACTTAGAATTGTATGTGATATAAAAATGATCAGATTATGCTAAAAACCAGAAGTATTGATCAGTTTTGTCTTAAATAGCTTTTAACTGTTTGTGCATTTTTTTTTTTTAACTATGTTATTGGTACAAAGTAATCATCGATAACTAATTTTTACCAAAAAAACCTGACTTGCCATCTTTAGTTGGTGTCCGAAACTTTTTAAGGGATTCTGAGTCTAGCTATTTAGCTCGAATTTGTTACGTGAGTGTCAAATATTTTCACTTTTTAAAAAATCTTAAACGCCAATTTACACTTTTAAGGACCAAATAACACATACTTTTAATTATTGTTAAATATACCTAATGTGAGTACATAAATGTTACTCCCTCCGTTTCAAAATGAGTGTCGCTTTAGCCAAAAAAATTTGTTTCAAAATGAATGTCGCTTTACATTTCCAATACAACTTTAATTTTTTTCTTCCAACTTTACCTTCTCCAACTTTTCTCTCACACAATTTTCAATCCAACTTTAAGTTTGTCTTAGTCTTATAAAGTAAGGGCAATTTAGTAAAAGTGTTATATCTAATGATTATTTCATTGTGCAATGACCTAAAGCGACACTTATTTTGAAACGGAGGGAGTAAAATATACTTGATGTGATTGAGTGGCGTACTCACGGAATGCTAGTAGAAAGTAATTTTAATGTGTTGGTTATTGAGAATTGCAACACCAACGGTGCCCTAGTAAAAAGTAATCATCGCATTTGGCATTAGGCATCTGTTAATTTTAATTCAAATCATAGCTTAAAGCAGAATCAATTTATGGAGACGATCAATTTTACTCATGAGCAACCAAACGTGCAAGAAATAGATCTACACCTCTGGTCTTCAAATATGCATTTTGCAAAGATAGAATTTTCACAACAAACTGCCTCTAATTTTCCTAGAAGCTTCGTGCGAGAAGTCTCGACCAAAATGCATTTTGCAAAGAATTTTCACAACGAAAAACAGCCTCTAATTTTCCTAGAACTTCCAAATGAACTGCTTATTTTTTTCAATTCTTCGGATGGAAAGCAATATTTTCCATCAACATAGATAGAATGCAATATTTTCTGCTCATTTCCAAACATTACACCCTACATCCGATACAACAGCAAGAAGGAAAGTAAAATAATCAAGCAGATATTCAAATACTAGGATGCACTAATTTTTCCCCATTCAATCAAGAAGCAATTAAACTAACTAAATCACTATTATTGATGAAGCATTGTCTACATTCAAAAAGATGATCCGGACACAAATCTAGAAATACAACTCAAGATGAGAGATTAAAAAGAGGCTAAAATGCATTGAGCTACATGTTGGATGTTGGAGGGCATCTCTCATGCACTTGCTACCATGTAAGATCGCTGAACAGTTCATACAACATATTTGTTTTTAGCAGCTCTGTCAAGCTTCTTTGCATCATCCTACAGAAATAGCACAATTCAAAACAGAAGTTAGTGTGATTTAACATGAAGTGACACAGGCATAAAAACACACAGGCAGTTTTACTTACATGGAATATAAAGCCAATGGTTTCATTATAATCAAGAAACTCCTTCCACTGTTTTCCGATGCTCACCTGAAATATAACAGAAGTTTATATGTTCCCCATTACCAAATGTTCAATCAGAAGATTCACACCAGCACAAGCATAAAAAGATACATATGGTAATTTCTGGTCTAAAAAGTCATGAAAGAAAGTTAGCTTGGCAAGTTCAAGAGTAAATTATATGGAATTGTCGCAGCATATGTATAATAATCACACATTCATCCTCCATCTGACAAATTACAAGAGTTTTTAAATTCTCTTCTATCAAAAAATAGCTTATATGGAATTGTCGCAGCATATGTATAATAGTGAATCATAAATTAAGTTTTAAAATTGCTGGGAGTTAGGCAATTTGTCTTAAAATCAATAAAATTCACAAGTGATCCCTCAAATTTAAATTCTCACTCACATTAGTCCCTCCATGATAATTTCAGACTAAATTGATCGACCAAAAAGATCTAACTGATTGAGGATTTTCAATATCAGAGGTCATTAAGAAATTTTGTAAATTACAGATGCTAAATTGACCAAAGTCTATAAACTTCAGAGACTATATTAGTGGTTCACTCTAACCAATAAGGTATTGATGAAGAACAAGAAACAGAGACATTGAATAAACAAAAAACGTGAAAACTGTCTATTTAAATAGCTTATGAACTGTGAATACATGCTTTTTACATTCATATTTAACAGCAATGATAAGAGTGAGCCATTCACATAACAACTGCTCATCATTATTGGGAGAAAACAACAAACACATGCATTGAAGCAACAAAAATGTAAAAAATGTCCATTCAAATTGTTCATTAACTGTGATTGAATACATGCCATTATAATAACCATCTAATTCTTTCTTTGGGGTCTCAGTCACATAACAAATGCACATCTTTAGTTTGAAAATCATAATATTACTCTTCAACATCATAACCATCTAGTTCTTATCGATTCAAAAGTAGGAACAAGAAATTACCTGAGCAGCTTCATTAGCAGCATTCTTAGTCCAAATAGAAATTTTTTCCACCCTATTCCTGACATTCACAACTGCTCCACAAATTTCATCTCCATGATCAAATTGCTCTCCAATCATTGCCAACAACTAAAGTTACCAAGAACAAAAACACACACATGACCAATTAGTACTTTAATTCATCACAAAGAATAATCAAAATAATACCCTCATAAAACAAATTCAATAGCCTACCGTATACAACCAGCTAGTATCAGATTTTCCCCTAGAAAATTGCACAGTCCATTTTCCACCATTAGCACAAATAGGGTCTTCCCATTTTGGTTCAATCTTATGCTTGAAACAATGGAAATCAGCTCCAACAGCCGACTTGCTAGGATGGTGAATGTTATTGTAAATGCTGAAAAAACCATGAAAATTTCAGTAACACGAATAACTAAGAAACAAAAATATCCAAGAATCAATAAATGAACAATATTTTTGATGACCCAAAAGATCTAAAGTTGAAAAGATTGAATTTTTACCTCAAAATTTCTGCAACATTTTACAAACAAGAAATACCCAAGATACAAAAATAATCAAGAAACAATAAATGAACGATATTTTTATGCAAGCTTATACATTAGTGCTTATCATGATAAGCACATAATAAACGCTTGTGATATATGCTGCAAATAAGCTCTTTATCCAAACAGGTCCCTAAAGTGAAAAGATCGAAGCTTTACCTAAAAAATTCTACAACATTGTACAAACAAGAAATACCCAATTAACTAAAAATGAATCACAAACCCTAATGTGAAAAATACCCAATTCATAAAAACTGAATCTTTTGAGAGACTGTTTAGGAGAATTTATGAAAACAGCTTATGACAATTTTCATAAGCTTTTTCCAACTTATTTTCATAAGTCCTCAAATATAGCTTATAGAAATAACTTATAGCATATAAAAAAACAATTCAGCGTTATTATTTTTTTGCTATAAAACAGCTTATGCAATCTTATACAAAAGCGGATATCATGATAAGCATATTGATAAACGCTTGTAATATAAGCTGCAAATAAGCTCTTTATCCAAACAGGTCCCTAAAGTGAAAAGATTGAAGCTTTACCTAAAAAACTAGTGCTGTACCCGTGCATACGCACGGGTTGCGCCGTTGGCGCATGTTTTTTTGCCAATGTTTATAATTTAATTTGGGAGTTTTTTAAAAAAAGCAAAAATTTTTAAATATATTTTTCTTTGGCAGTAATTCTATTTTGTTTTGGAATAAGTAAGATTTGGATAACGTATAATTATCATAAATTCATATAAATGGTAGCTTGATGAGGAAGTAATAGGAAGCAATGTTCCCATCGTAAGTTTTGACAAAGTAAATGGGAGGTATTATAAAATATATTTCCGAGTCAACATGGTAATTAGCAATAAGCAAGATTAGTAGTATTGATAGATTTATGGTAACACAGAGTAAAATGCAGCTTCATTAATGAACATATTCAAATGTGCATTACACCACTTGCGGACGCATGGGTTGTACCGTTAGCGCATTTTTTTCATCATTGTATAAATTAGATTAATGGAATAATAATTTGGGTAAATAAGAATGTATAAGGACTTTGGACTATCACCTTAAAAAAAGGGACTTTGGACTATCTGTTTAATTTTTATTATAGATTAAGAACATAGAAGATGAACTTTTTGGAAATTGAGTATATAAATGTAGGACATGAATCCTCTTAAAAGCATGGATCCTACAACTATATCCATTGTTGAAAATTTAAAGCGAATATCTTATTTTTTATATATATCAACGAAAGAAGATACTCTACATGCATTTTAGTTAAAGAGGGTTTAATATTTGTCTAATATTAAACATTGATATAGTAATATCATTATTATTTAATATATTGATGACAAATATTACTTTATCAATGACTTCTCAACAAAAAATTTTAAACATTGTTAAAGTATTTTTGATGACAACTTATCTCATGCATTTGAGTTATTTCTAAAATATTGATGTCTTGTCTTATGTATTTGTCCCCCCAAAAAAAACTTGTTTTCTGTATTAGATTTAATTTAATCAGTAACAACTTCTCCCAGGTATTTTAATTCTTTTTCAAATTTTAGTCAATGTCGACTTCTTTTGTGCTTTGTAGCAAAAGAGAGCTTAAGATCAATGACTCTTTTGTGGAAAATAATTTTATCAATGACCACTCAACAAAATTATTTTATCAGCGACAACTTGTCTCTTTTATCAAAGTTAATTTCATTTGTGACAACTTATATTTGAGTTATTTCTAAGATTTTATAGGTGACAACTTGTTTAACGTATTTGCTCCTAAAATAAACTTGTCTTCTGTATGCAATTTAACTTTATTAGTGACAACTTATCACTTTTTTCATGCATTTTAGTTAAAGAGAGTTTAATATCATTGTATAATAAAATTTTATGAGAGTTCATTTTATTTGTGACAACTTATCCCGTACATTTGAGTTATTTCTACGATTTTATAAGTGATAACTTGTCTTTTTTATCATAGTTAATTTCATTTGTGACAACTTATATTATACATTTGAGTTATTTATAAGATTTTATAAGTGACAACTCGTTTACTGTATTTGCTCCTAAAAATAACTTGTCTACTGTATGAAATTTAACTTTATTAGTGAAAATATATCACTTTTTTTATGCTTGTAAGTTAAAAAGAGTTTGATATACTTGTATAATAAAAGTTTATTAGAGTTAATTTCATTTGTCAAAACTTATCCCGTACATTTGAGTTATTTCGAAGATTTTATAAGTGACAATCTGTCTTTTTTAACAGAGTTAATTCCATTTGTGACAACTGATCCCGTACATTTGAGTTATTTCTAAGATTTTATAAGTGACAACTCGCTTAGCGTATTTGCTCTTAAAAAAAACTTGTCTGCCGTATGATGTTTAACTTTATTAGTGACAACTTATCACTTTTTTCATGCATTTAGTTAAAGAGAGTTTAATATTTTTGTATGATAAAAATTATAGTACAAATAATACGAATATAGTTATAGTGATATCATGTTTATTTTTTTATACATCATTGAAAGAAGATACTTTACGTTGAATCTTATTTAATTATGGTATAAAATGTCTCTAAAAAAAATGAATCTTATTTAATATGTCAATAAAAATAACGTACTTATCAATGACCACTCAACAAAAATTATTTTATTAGTGAAGCTTGTCTCTTTTATCAAAGTTAATTCCATTTGTGAAAACTTATCGCGTATATTTGAGTTATTTCTAAGATTTTATAAGTGACAACTTGAATAGCGTATTTGCGCTTAAAATAAACTTGTTTTCTGTATGAAATTTAACTTTATTAGTGACAACATATCACTTTTTTCATGCATTTTAGTTAAAGAGAATTTAATATCGTTGTATGATAAAAGTTTATCAGAGATAATTTCATTTGTAAAAACTTATCCCGTACATTTGAGTTATTTCTAATATTTTATTAGATCCAAATTGTCTTTTTTATTAGAGTTAATTCCATTTGCGACAACTGATCCCGTACATTTGAGTTATTTCTAAGATTTTATAAGTTACAACTCGTTTAGCGTATTTGCTCCTAAAAAAAAACTTGTCTGCGGTATGAAGTTTAACTTTATTAGTGACAACTTATCACTTTTTTCATGCATTTTAGTTAAAGAGTGTTTATTATCGTGTTGTATAATAAACGTTCTGGTATAAATAATCAGCAAAAGAAGATACTTTACATTGAATCTTATTTAATATATCGATAAAAATTATTATTTTATCAATGACAACTCAAAAAAAATTATGTTATCAGTGACATCTTGTCTCTTTTATTAGAGTTAATTCCATTTGTGACAATTATCCCGTACATTTGAGTTAATTTCTAAGATTTTATAAGTGACAACTTGTTTAGCGTATTTGCTCCTAAAAAAAAGTTCTAATCTTATGAAATTTAATTTTAGTAATGATAACCTATCACTTTTTACTTGCATTTTAGTAAAAGAGAGTTTAATATCGTTGTATAAGAAAAGTTTATGAGAGTTAATTTTATTTGTGACAACTTATCCCGTACATTTGAGCTATTTCTATGATTTTATAAGTGACAACTTATCTTAGGTGATATCAAAGTTAATTCCTTTTGTGACAACTTATCCCGTGCATTTGAGTTATTTCTTAGATTTTATAAGTGACAGCTCGCTTAGCGTATTTGCTCCTAAAAAAAACTTGTATGTTGTATGATGTTTAAATTTATTATTGACAACTTATCACTTTTTTCATGCATTTTAGTTAAAGAGTGTTTATTATCGTGTTGTATAATAAACGTTCTGGTATAAATAATCAGCGAAAGAAGATACTTTACATTGAATCTTATTTAATATATCGATAAAAATTATTATTTTATCAATGACAACTCAAAAAAAATTATGATATCAGTGACATCTTGTCTCTTTTATTAGAGTTAATTCCATTTGTGACAATTATCCCGTCCATTTGAGTTATTTATAAGGTTTTATAAGTGACAACTTGTTTAGCGTATTTGCTCCTAAAAAAAAGTTCTAATCTTATGAAATTTAATTTTAGTGATGATAACCTATCACTTTTTACCTGCATTTTAGTTAAAGAGAGTTTAATATCGTTGTATAATCAAAATTTATTAGAGTTAATTTTATTTGTGACAAATTATCCCGTACCTTTGAGCTATTTCTAAGATTTTATAAGTGACAACTTATCTTTTTATCAAAGTTAATTCCTTTTGTGACAACTTATCCCGTGCATTTGAGTTATTTTTTAGATTTTATAAGTGACAACTCGTTTAGCGTATTTGCTCCTAAAAAAAACTTGTCTGTCGTATGAAGTTTAACTTTATTAGTAAGAGTATAGAAAGAGAGTTTAATATCGTTGTATAAGAAAAGTTTATGAGAGTTAATTTTATTTGTGACAACTTATCCCGTACATTTGAGCTATTTCTATGATTTTATAAGTGACAACTTATCTTAGGTGATATCAAAGTTAATTCCTTTTGTGACAACTTATCCCGTGCATTTGAGTTATTTCTTAGATTTTATAAGTGACAGCTCGCTTAGCGTATTTGCTCCTAAAAAAAACTTGTATGTTGTATGATGTTTAAATTTATTATTGACAACTTATCACTTTTTTCATGCATTTAGTTAAAGAGAGTTTAATATCTTTGTATGATAAAAATTATGATATAAATAATACGAATATAGTTATAGTGATATCATGTTTATTTTTGTATACATCATTGAAATAAGATATCCTACATTGAATCTTATTTAATATGTCGATAAAAAATAACGTCTTTATCAATGACCACTCAACAAAAATGATTTTATCTGCGAAGCTTGTCTCTTTTATCAAAGTTATTTCTAAGATTTTATAAGTGACAACGTGTCTAGCGTATTTGTTCCTCACAAAAATTTGTTTTATGTATCAAATTTAACTTTATTAGTGACTTCTTTCACTTTTTTCATGTATTTTATTTAAAGAGAGTTTAATATCGTTATATAATAAAGTAATGGTCTAAATCATAGGAACATCGTTATAGTGATGTGTTTTTTTATATATCAGTGAAAAACGATACTATACATTGACTATTATTTAATATATCGATGAAAAATAATATTTTATCAATGATCACTCAACAAATGTTATTTTATCAATGATAGTTTGTCTCTTTTATTGGAGTTTAATATCATTGTAAAATAAAAGTTATGGTCTAAATCATAGGAACATCGTTATAGTGATGTGTTTTTTTATATATCAGTGAAAAAAGATACTATGCATTGACTATTATTTAATATATCGATGAAAAATAATATTTTATCAATGATCACTCAAAAAATATTATTTTATCAATGACCACTCAACAAAAATTATTTTATCAATGACAGCTTTTCTCTTTTATCTGAGTTAATATCATTTGTGACAACTTATCCCGTGTATTTGAGTTATTTCTAAGATTTTATAAGTGGCAACTTGTGTAGCGTATTTGTTACTAAAATAAACTTGTCTTTTATATCAAATTTAACTTTATTAGCGATTTCTTATCATTTTTTTCATGCATTTTAGTTAAAGAGAATTTAATATCGTTGTAGGATAAAAGTTTATCAGAGATAATTTCATTTGTGAAAACTTATCCCGTACATTTGAGTTATTTCTAATTTTTTTTTTTAGATCCAAATTGTCTTTTTTATTAGAGTTAATTTCATTTGTGACAACTAATCCCGTACATTTGAGTTATTTCTAAGATTTTATAAGTTACAACTCGTTTAGCGTATTTGCTCCAAAAAAAAACTTGTCTGTCGTATGAAGTTTAACTTTATTAGTGACAATTTATCACTTTTTTCATGCATTTTAGTTAAAGAGTGTTTAATATCGTGTTGTATAATAAACGTTTTGGTATAAATAATCAGTGAAAGAAGATACTCTACATTGAATCTTATTTAATATATCGATAAAAAATATTTTTTTTTTTGGTTACTTAATAAAAAATATTATTTTATCCATGACAACATAACAAAAATTATGTTATCAATGACAGCTTGTCTCTTTTATTAGAGTTAATTCCATTTGTGACAATTATCCCGTCCATTTGAGTTATTTATAAGGTTTTATAAGTGACAACTTGTTTAGCGTATTTGCTCCTAAAAAAAAGTTCTAATCTTATGAAATTTAATTTTAGTGATGATAACCTATCACTTTTTACCTGCATTTTAGTTAAAGAGAGTTTAATATCGTTGTATAATCAAAATTTATTAGAGTTAATTTTATTTGTGACAAATTATCCCGTACCTTTGAGCTATTTCTAAGATTTTATAAGTGACAACTTATCTTTTTATCAAAGTTAATTCCTTTTGTGACAACTTATCCCGTGCATTTGAGTTATTTTTTAGATTTTATAAGTGACAACTCGTTTAGCGTATTTGCTCCTAAAAAAAACTTGTCTGTCGTATGAAGTTTAACTTTATTAGTGACAACTTATCATTTATTTTTTCATGCATTTTAGTAAAAGAGAGTTTAATATAGTTATATAATAAAAGTTTATGTGAGTTAATTTTATTTGTGACAACTTATCCAGTACATTTGAGTTATTTCAAAGATTTTATAAGTGACAACTTGTCTTTTTTATCACAGTTAATTTCATTTGTGACAACTTATATTATACATTAGAGATATTTATAAGATTTTATAAGTGACAACTTGTTTAGTGTATTTGCTCCTAAAAAAAACTTGTCTACTGTATGAAATTTAACTTTATTAATGAAAACTTATCACTTTTTTCATGCATTTAAGTTAAAAAGAGTTTTATATTGTTATATAATAAAAGTTTATTAGAGTTAATTTCATTTGTGAAAACTTTTTTTCTTTTGAACAATTCATTTGTGAAAACTTATCCCGTACATTTAAGTTATTTCGAAAATTTTATAAGTGACAACCTGTCTTTTTTATCAGAGTTAATTCCATTTGTGACAACTGATCTCGTACATTTGAGTTATTTCTAAGATTTTATAAGTGACAAATCGCTTAGCGTATTTTCTACTAAAAAAAACTTGTCTGCCGTATGATGTTTAACTTTATTAGTGACAACTTATCACTTTTTTCATGCATTTAGTTAAAGAGAGTTTAATATCTTTGTATGATAAAAATTATGGTTAAAATAATACGAATATAGTTATAGTGATATCATGTTTATTTTTTTATACATCATTGAAAGAAGATACTCTACATTGAATCTTATTTAATATGTCGATAAAAAATAACGTCCTTATCAATGACCACTCAACAAAAATTATTTTATCAGCGAAACTTGTCTCTTTTATCAAAGTTATGTCCATTTGTAACAACTTATCGCGTCTATTTGAGTTATTTCTAAGATTTTATAAGTGACAACTTGTATAGTGTATTTGCTCCTAAACTAAACTTGTTTTAGGTATAAAACTTAACTTTATCAGTGACAACTTATCAATTTTTCATGCATGTTAGTTAAAGAGAATTTAACATCGTTGTATAATAAAAGTTTATCAGAGATAATTTCATTTGTGAAAACTTATCCCGTACATTTGAGTTATTTCTAAGATTTTATAAGATCCAAATTGTCTTTTTTATCAGAGTTAAATTTATTTGTGAAAAATTATCCCGAGCATTTGATTTATTTCTAAGATTTTATAAGTGACGACTTGTGTATCGTATTTGCTCCTAAAAATAACTTGTATTATGTATGAAATTTATATTTATTAGTGACAACTGACAACTTATCACCTTTTTAATGCATTTTAGTTAAACAGAGCTTAATATCGTTGTATAATAAAATTATGGTATAAATAATAGGAACTTTGTTATAGTGATATCACATTTTTTTATATATCAATAAAAGAAGATACTCTACATTGAATATTATATAATATATCGATAAAAAATATTATTTAATCAATGACCACTCAACATAAATTATTTTATCAGTGACAACTTGTCTTTTTAACAGAGTTAATTTCATTTGTGACAACTTATCCCGTTCATTTGAGTTATTTATTTTATAAGTGACAATTTGTTTACCGTATTTGCTCCTAAAAAAAACTTAACTTCTTTATGAAATTTAACTTTATTAGTGACAATTTATCAGTTTTGTCATGCATAAATTACAAAGAGAGTTTAATATCGTTGTATAAAAAAATTTATGGTCTAAATAATACAAACATTGTTATAGTGATATAATTTTTTTATTATATATCAGTGAAAGAAGATACTCTACATTGAATATTATATAATATATCTATGAAAAATAAGATTTTATCAATGACCACTCAACAAAAATTATTTTATCCGTGAAAACTTGTCTATTTTATCGGATTTAATTTAATTTATGCCGACTTATCCCGTGCATTTGAGTTATTTATAAATTTTTATTAATGACAACTTGTCTAGCGTATTTGCTCAGAAAAAAAACTTGTCTTATGTATGAAATTTAACTTTATTAGTGACAACTTATCACTTTTTTCATGCACAAATTATAAAGAGAGTTTAATATCATTGTATAATAAAAGTTATTGTCTAAATATTAGGAACATTGTTGTACTGATATAATTTTTTTTATATAAACATATGTGCGACCACTTGTCTCTTTTGTCAGAGTTAAATTTATTTGTGAAAACTTATCCCGGGCATTTGATTTATTTCTAAGATTTTATAAGTGACCTCTTGTCTAGCGTATTTGCTCCTAAAAGTAACTTGTCTTATGTATGAAATTTATATTTATTAGTGACAACCAACAACTTATCACTTTTTTTAATGCATTTTAGTTAAAGAGAGCTTAATATCGGTGTATAATAAAATTATGGTATAAATAACAGGAACTTCGTTATAGTGATATCACATTTTTTTATATATCAATAAAAGTACATTGAATATTTTATTATATATCGATAAAAAAGATTATTTAATCAATGACCACTCAACATAGATTATTTTATCAGTGACAACTTGTCTTTTTAACATAGTTAATTTCATTTGTGACAACTTATCCCTTTCATTTGATTTATTTATTTTATAAGTGACAATTTGTTTAGCGTATTTGCTCCTTAAAAAGACTTATCTTCTTTATGAAATTTAACTTTATTAGTGACAACTTATCATTTTTTTCATGCATAAATTACAAAGAGAGTTCAATATCGTTGTATAAAAAAAGTTATGGTCTAAATAGTAGGAACATTGTTATAGTGATATAATTTTTTTTATATATCAGTGAAAGAAGATACTCTACATTGAATATTATGTAATATATCTATGAAAAATAAGATTTTATCAATGACCACTCAACAAAAATTATTTTATCCGTGAAAAGTTGTCTATTTTATCGGAGTTAATTTCATTTGTGACAACTTATCCTGTGCATTTGAGTTATTTATAAATTTTTATTAATGACAACTTGTCTAACGTATTTGCTCCTTAAAAAAACTTGTCTTATGTATGCAATTTAACTTTATTATTGACAACTTATCACTTTTTTCATGCATTTTAGTTAAAGAGAGTTTAATATCGTGGTACAAAAAAAGTGATGGTATAAATAATAGGAACATCATTATAGCGATATCATGTTTTTTATATATTAGCGAAAGAAGATACTCTACATTGAATCTTATTGAATGTATCAATGAAGAATATTATTTTATCAATGACCACTCAACAAAAATTATTTTATCAGTGACAACTTGTCTTTTTTGTCAGAGTTATTTTCATTTGTGACAACTTATCCCATGCATTTGAGTTATTTCTAAGATTTTATAAGTGACAATTTGTTTAGGGTATTTGCTCCTCGAAAAAACTTGTCTTTTGTATGAAATTTAACTTTTTTTGTGACAACTTATCATTTTTTCATGAATAAATGATAAAGAGAGTTTAATATCGTTGTATAAAAAAAGTGATGGTATAAATAATAGGAGCTTCGTTTTAGTGTATCACTTTTTTATATATCAATAAAAGAAGATACTCTATATTGAATATTATATAATATATCGATGAAAAATATTTTTATCAATGACCACTCAACAAAAATTATTTTATCAGTGACAACTTGTCTATTTTATCGCAGTTAATTTTATTTGTGAAAACTTATCCCGTGCATTTGTGTTATTAGTAAGATTTTATAACTGACAACTTGTCTAGCGTATTTCTCCTTAAAAAAACTTGTTTTATGTATGAAATTTAACTTTATTATTGATAACTAATTACTTTTTTCATGTATTTTAGTTAAAGAGAGTTTAATATCGTTGTATAATAGAATTTATGGTATAAATAATAGAAACATCATTATAGTGATTTCATGTTTTTTTTATATATCAGTAAAGAAGATACGTTACATTAAATATTATTTAATATAGGGTTAATTAAGTTTTTAGTCCCTATAAATATTCACAGTTTTGTTTTTAGTCCCTATAAAATAAAATCACATTTTTTAGTCCCTGTGACTTTTTTCTTAAGCATTTTAGGGACTAAAAATGCTGATGGAAAAATTTTATAGGGACTAAACATGCGGATGGAAAATTTTATAGGGACTAAAAATGTTGATGGAAAATTTTATAGGGACTAAAAAGTGTGATTTTATTTTGTAGGGACTAAAAACAAAATTCTGAATATTTATAAGGACCATTTACTTAATTAACCCTTTAATATATCGATAAAAAAATATTGTTTTATCAATGAACATTCAACAAAAATAATTTAATCAATAACAGCTTGTCTCTTTTATTAGAGTTAATTAATTTGTGACAACTTATCCCATGCATTTTAGTTATTTCTAGAATTTTATAAGTAACAACTTATCTAGCGTATTTGCTCTGAAAATAAACTTGTCTTCTGAATGAAATTTAACTTTATTAGTGACAATTTATCACTTTTTTCATGTATTTTAGTTAAAGAGTTTAATATCGTTGTACCATAAAAGTTATTGTGTAAATAATAGGAACTTCGTGTTAGTGATATCATCTTATATATATATATATATATATATATATATATATATATATATATCAGTTAAAGAGGATACTCTATGTTGAATATTATATAATGTATCGATTAAAAACTTTATTTTTTTATTGATCACTCAACAAAAATTATTTTATCAACGACAGTTTGTCTCTTTTATCAGAGTTAATTTCATTTGTGACGACTTATCCCAAGTATTTAAGTGATTTTTAAAATTTTATAAGTGACAACCTGTCTAGCGTATTTGCTCCTCAAATAAGAGGTTTACTAAATTTGGGAGTAAATTTCTTAGTTGAAGTATCTCTACTAATGTTAGATGTACCACCAATTTTTTTCTCTTCTAATACTTGTTTTCTTTTGTCTCTTAATCTTAATATGTTGTTCAGTAAGCTGAAGGTGATCCATTAGATTGGTTGATGGCAGAATTTGTGTGTTTATAACAGTGTGTTGTTTTGAGTTTCTAACACCATTTGTTTGTAATCGAAATTTAGTTGAGACAAATAATTTTCATTGGTTCCCAAAAAATGGTACTCATTACTATTCTAGATTAGGTAGTATATGATAGACTTTGATTAGACAGAACTATTCAAAGTTGGTCAATTGATAATGCTATTTTTATTAATATAATTGTTACAGGTACTGTTTCTTACATTGTCCAATGTCATGATTTGTCTAACACATGTTTTGACTTGCATTTGAATACATAGTTACAACCCAGTTGACATAGTTAATTTCCTTAGTTAACAGCCCATGGTTTCTTAAGGGTAGTGAGTTGGTCTATTAGTTTTTATGTTGGTCACACGCTTCTGCTCATGAGTTGCTCTATTGGCATTTCTCCAACTTAAATGAGTAGTTTCCAACGTACATAAATTTGATATTCATTAATAAATTGCCTTTAATGTATTAATCAATAATTGGAGAGTTATATGAAATTCTGCCTTGTGTTACATAAATTTTCTTGTGACGATTACATCTACTTCATAAAATCCATTTTTGCTTGTTAAAAAAAACAAAAAAACAAAGATTCTCTGCTTAAATATAATTTAATATATCGGTGACAAATATTATTTTATCAATGTTCTCCTAAAAATATTATTTTATCAATGACAACTTATCTCGTGAATTAGAGTGAATTTCCTAATTAAAGAGTTTAATATCACTTTTTTCATGTATTTTAGTTAAAGAGTTTAATATCGTTGTCTAGTAAGATTTTATAATTTTTATCAGTGACAACTTCTTTCGTGCTTAATAGTTCAATTAATCAATGTAAACTTCTTCCATCCATTTTTAATTATTTTTTAAATTTTAATCAATGTCAATTTCTTTCATACATTTTAGTTAACGATGGTTTAATGACATTGTGTAATCAAAGTTATGGTATAAAAATAGGAACACCATTATAGTGATATCATATTTTTATACATATCAGTGAAATATATCAAAGATAAATATTATTTTATCAATGGCCTCTCAATAAAAATTATTTTATCAATGAGAACTTGTCTCATTTATCAGAATTGATTTCATTAGTGACGAATTGTATTAGTGAAAACATGCAAGTTCATGATAGTGTAATTGTATAAATCTCAAATAATGACACCCATTGCAAATAATTTTTTTAATAAATTGATTAAGGATCCACATTTTTTAGAGTTGGATCGGTTAAAAATATACAATTAATTTTTGAAATACATCTCCCTTTTTAATTTTGACTAAGTGATCACAACCATTGATTTTTTTTTTTGGCTAAGCAAGTAGAGAGGACACGCATCAAGAGGAAACACAGACATCACAACCATTGATTAAGAGTACCAATAATATTTAAAGTTTAATGGTAATGAGTTGACGGTCGAAAAATAATTTTACACGTACAACCAATTAAAACATTTTTTTAAGAGAACCAATTAAGTAACTTAGAGCATGATTATCGGTGCTTTTGCACCGTGGTATAACTGCCACAAATGAAATTGTGTCAGGAAACCTCTGTTATTTGGCAAAAAAGCAAGTAGTAAAACCAACCATGGTGGCAATGCATTACCACCGTTCCATTCCAGAATTTGTCAGAACTTTTGTATTGCTTTTGAGTTCTTTTTATTTTAATTACTTATTTTAATGTAAAATATAATTTAAAGTATATTGTAGGTGTAAGATAAGTGGGACCCATTTTAGAGTTTTAGAGGAGTGGTATGGATATTTAGAAAATATAGTTGAGTGGTTTAAATAATTGAAAAGTGTAAAGTAATATAATATATTATGTGGGTCCCATTTATACCACTCATTTGGGTGGCATGGATGTGGATGCTCTTACATCTAATTGTAAATACTCATATCAATTTTTTCACATTTTTTTCTCAAAGATCAGCCATTTAATTTTAGAATTTAATAACAATTGAATGTATTGTACAACAATTGAATGTATTGTACAACATAGGCTACCAGTTTTCATTTTTTTTTTCTTTTCGGTAATCCAACTTTTAAGTTTTATAATTTATCTCTCCCACCCTTTATTATTATTATTATTTTTAGACAAATGCTCATTTGTTAATTTTATTCTCTCTCTTCATCAAAGGAATTTGAGAAGCTCTCCTCTTCTAACAAACCCTAGCCGCCGGATTACTGTTCACAACCTCCATGATTAATTTCCGGCTGCCTTTGGCTGAACCACACTCATAATCTTGCCCTATTCTTTATCATCTATCATTCAGATCAAATAGATTTGTAAACTTCTCAACTACCACCTTCTTGGCTAGATCTCGGCCAACATAGACAACCTTTTGAAAAATCAATACCATAAAAAGACTCTCCTCCAACTCCTCTACAAAACCCACAAAAAAGATCATAATTTGAAACACTTTCCCCGTCGACCTCCACACCAGAAATTGCGACCTCCGCGCCTGAAATTGCAACCGCCGCTGTTATGGTATGAAACTGGGTTGGTGTCTTCATCAAGGTCAAGTTCTTTACATCTTATGTTTCCATTACATGCAACAACAACAACAGTTAAAAGATGAAATTGGATCTGATTCTCTTGTATTTTGAAAAGATGTAAGAATTTCTTATGTAGATCAAATAATCTTTTTCTATTGATGTTTTTTGACAATCCTTCTACTGGATTTTGATAAAAAAAATATATTTTTTCTGAAAATCCCAAATTTCGTTTCCAGCAAAAATGAAGACTTTTTTTTTCTTCCATAATATCAATAGAAAAACCATTTTTTCTGCAAATTTTGTTTTTTTTGACGTTGTTACAGAATGATGTAAACAGAAGAATTCTCTTTCTTTCTCTCTGTTTTTTTTTTTCTAAGTCTAAATGAGGACTGTTCTTTTTAGAATATATAAAGAATTTTCTCTTTCACAGTTGAATAATAAAAAAAACTCACATGTTGAATAATAAAAAATCACAGATCTGTGTATTTTAATAGCTTAATAGCAACAGGTTGTAAAAACAAATTAATGGAAGTGAAAATTGTAGACACAATTTACATCAGACAAAATTGTTGTCTATTTTGATGTTTGTACTCATCTTTATTTTCTTTTTCTTGTTCTTAATCCTTCATGGTTGTTTTTCATTTTTATTTATAAGCTATTTTTTTCTTATACAAAATAGTATAAACTTTATTTTTACTCAATTTTTTTTCTTTCAAAAATAATAATAAACTAAAGGAAGATTATGTAAGTTTAGAAGTATTTGAAAAAGATTGAACAAACACCATTGATACAAAATAGTATAAACTTTATTTTTACTCAATTTTTTTTCTTTCAAAAATAATAATAAACTAAAGGAAGATTATGCAAGTTTATAAGTATTTGAAAAAGATTGAACAAACACCATTGAATCATTGATACATTCGTTTTAGGTGATACATCCATTGAATCACCTTTCCTATCCATACTTACACATTTAAGTTTGTTGTTCTCCATCTTTGTTTTCTTTTTTCCCTTTTTTCTCTTTTCTTTGTTTGTAGTTTGATAAAGAGAAATGAACTCCATTCAACTTTCCTGCAACATTTCTAGATCAAAAAATTGTAGTTGAATGTAAATACAAATATTGAAAAGGTACATGTTAGATAAAGAAAAGAGAAAAGAGTAAATTTTAGACACTTTAAACATCAAATGAACTTGTAGATCTGAAAAGTTGTTCATAATATTTTTTTTGCAACACTTCAAGTTTCCTGCAAAATCCAATTGAAGAGAAGGTAAAGATTAGAAAGTTTGGAAAGAAAAGGACATCAAGAAGAAGAAGAAAGAAGAGTTGTTGTTGTTGTTACCTTACATTTCGTTTCATTTCCTGCAAAATAAGAAATAGATTATTAAACATTAAACATAGATAAGAAAAAGTGAGAGAGAAGAAAAATGAAAGAAGATATCTAATGAAAGAAGAGATCCGTAGAAGTATTAACTTTTATAGAAAAGGGTATTGAAATTTGAAATTCAAATGTAAGAATTTGCCCCCCAAAATGACCTTTCTCTTCATAAAGCAAATTTGAAAATACCAGATGCCATATGTCAAGCAGAAGAGCTGTCCACTTGTCAAGCAAAGCCGCTGCCAAATGGCACTCACACACGCTGCCAGAGGTCAAGCTGTGGTTGAGCGTGCACTACTTTCTTATATTATAGTAGATTCTTCAACATTTTACAAACAAGAAATGCCCAATTAACTAAAAATGAATCACAAACCCTAATGTAAAAAATACCCAATTCACAAAAACTGAATCTTTTAACCCAAAATTAAAAACACCCAAGAAATAAAAAATGAATCTTTTCATCCAAGAACAACAAATGAACAATTTTTTCAAGAGCCAGAAGACCAAAAGTGAAAAAGAATTTTTACCTCCAAAACTCTTCAACAGTAGAAAGAGTGTAGACGGGTCGAATCGAACTACCCCAAGCTTGACTTTTGGATCTAGCTTGAGGGTTATCGAACCAGAAAGTCCAAGAATTCTCAAGAGGGTGAGATAGGTGACCGGCGGTGAGGGGTTTGGAAATGGCGGAGGAATCATCGTCGTCGATCTCTCTTTCTTCGAGATTGTTGTTGATGTCTTCGATTTTAGGGATTGTGATTTGATCGTCGTTGATGGATTTTGGGGTTTCTTCTACAACCATTTTTGCTTGCTCTCTCTCTCTCTCTCTCTCTCTCTCTCTCTTTCGGTTTGCTTTGATTTTTCCCAAATTGTAAAATGGGAAATGAAGTTAGAAGTTTAGTGGTTTAAAATCTGCTCTTTAACCAAACTGTTATGCTTATTTCCAAATTAAATGTCCGAAATGCCCTTACGTGACTTAAGTCACGCTAGTGTATACGTTACATTAGTTAAGTCATGCAGCGTGACTTAACTCACGCACATTGTAACTCAGCGTGACTTAAGTCACACATCACTGAGTCTCTGCACGAGTTAACTCGCGCTAGTTGGCCGGTGGTAAAAACTGAAGCACAAACGTTTCTTGGACGGTGGTCAATGGTTTTGATTTGTTTTTACACATTTTTTTTTTAAGTTTTTCACACATTTTTGGACCTTAAACCACCTATAAATACCCTCCCAACTATCCTCTTTTCCTCACATTATCTCTCTCCCCCTCTTTCTCTTTTTTTTTTTTTTTTTGCTTCTTTAGTCTCTAGGCCCCTTTAGGTATATACCAGTGGCTTTTGGGGGAAGTATTGGTCCGTTAGGTTGGGGAAAGGGGCATCATCCCTTGAGGTAAAATTCGATTTGCTTCCTCTTACTCCCAAAATCTTTTTACCGTGGGTAAAAAGAAATCATCATGGGGGTATAAAAGGAACCAAATTTAAATTTACCTCAAAGGATCTTGATGTCGTTTTCCCCAAACAGGACGGATCACTATTTACCCCAAGAGCTATTGGTACATACCAAAGTGGGTGAAATATATGAATAAATTATTATAATGTTTGAATAAATTATTGTATCTTGTTTAAATTCTATTAATAAAATAAGATGTTGTTATGTGCCTCAATTTTGTTCATTCCTTTTTATTTTATATTTGCTTTTATTTTCTATTTTTGTATTTAATGAATAAATATTTTTGTATTTTTCTATTTTCTATTTATATTTGTATTTATTTAATGAATAATATCGAAACAATATTTATTTTAAGTGCGTAAAATAATTTGAATTAGAATAAAATTTGCGCATTGACTAAATTAGAATAAAGTTACGTATTAAAAAAATTGAAAAAAGGCCTAATTGAAAATAATGTAGTCCATAGGTTTTATATGCACTAAATGCAGTCAAAAAAACAGTAAAAAAACGTGTAAAACTCAATAAAACCATGGTTGAATAACCGACCAAAGTCCAAAAAACGTGTTCTTCACTTCTGACCACCTGCCAAACATGCGTGACTTAAGTCACGCTAGTGTTAACCTGGGCGTGACTTAAGTCATGCTAGTTTTAACCTGGGCGTGAGTTTACTCACGCTAGTGTTAACCTGGGCGTGAGTTTACTCACGCTAGTGTTAAACCTTGCGTGTGTTAAGTGTAACACCCTATTTCTAATAAGCGGTAAAACGCGCGAATATACAAACATATTCTAGAAATAGATGTTACGTCTTCGAATCAACCACAAAAATACATGCATAAAGATCATGTTACACAACATAGCAGCGGAACATACATATAATTCATAAAACATCTCCGGATCTCAACAAAAATACAATTGTATTCTCCAAATCTCAAATAACAAATAACATCTCAACTCCAAAATACATAGTCCAAAAAAAAACCAACATGCAAGAACTACCCTAGATCAGAGCCCTAATCTAGACACTTGCATAAAAGAGGAACTCCACTCCTCGGCATCATCAAGCAAACAAACTAAGCATCCTGCACTCCATCTACCCGTCCATACAGAAAGGTAGGTGGTAAACCACTGAGGGTTAGCGTTACATCATCATAATCCATATAAGATTTAAATAAGAACATTGGAGTTGCAAGAATATGTTGGAACAAAATGTGTTTAACAATGAACCTTAAAGGGTTTTGATGATAACAAGGTATTAAAAATTGTAAATTGGACTAGCTAATATTTGTTCAAGTGTACAGGACCATAATTATAAAGTTACATCATCATTGGTTCTGAATGAGCAAATAAAGAGCTATGGAAACAACAAAAATTTGAAGCTTGGACGCTCCTGAAGGCAACTTGCTACTGAAGAGAAAAAGCGCTCCTGAAGTCAAGCTGCTCCTGAAGAAATAGCGCTCCTGAAGTAAGCTGCTCCTGAAGAATAGTGCTTCTGAAGACAAGAGGTCCAGAAGCCACATCATCAGAAGCTGCGTCATCAGAAGCTGCAGAAGTCATATCATCAGAAGCTGCATCATCAGAAGCTGCCTCATCAGAAGCCATTTCACCAGAAGCTGAATATCAACTGGATTTGCAAAGAATCAAGAATTGAAGAATTATCAATGCAAAAGCTGTCTATTGGATTCGAAAACACAAACAAAGGATTAGTGGAGTTTGCAACGGTCATTTCAAAGGTGTTTGAAGGCGTGTGTTTGCAATTTGGACGAAAGCGTTGACATTGTACTTTGTACGAATTGTACAACCACGTTCTCCACTACTCTGTTTTGTGTCCGCGCTACAGGACAAGAAAACAGCTCCAGAATACGGTTTCGCCTGCATAGATGTTCCTTTGGATAAGGAATGGATTTCAAATTTGTTCTTCATAGGACAACAGCCAAATCAGGCAAAAGATTATTGGTGAAAGATCAAGCTTCAACAACCACTCTTTGGTGTGCTGGCAATTTCACAACGTCTCTCTCACACCTCTATATAAAGGAGTGAAGACCTAGAGAATTGGTAATGCAAGAACGCTGAACGAAAGACTCACAAGATTTTCACAAGTACCAAACCTCTGCTGAAATTGTTCTGCATTCACTTAGAATTTCTGTGTCTCAAAGTCATATCTTAGAAATTCTTAAGTCCATTGAGTCTGTATCTGATTTGTATTGTGAGCACCTCTGATTGTATATCAAGTGTTCAACCTTAAACAATTTTCTGTGTAATTTTGTTTAGTTAGGAAGTCTCTTGCAGTTGTGCTTGAGCAGGAAGTCTCTTGATTGTGTTCTTGAGCAAAGGAAGTCTCTTGCTTGTGTGCTTGAGCATTGGAAGTCTCTTGCTTGTGTGCTTGAGCATTTGTAATCAGATATTACTCATAGTGAAATCTCCTTGGAAGTGCAAGGGGGACTGGACTACTTCCGGATTGTGGAAGGAACCAGTATAATTGCTTTGTGTCGTTCTTCTTCTCTCTCTCTCTGTTTTATTCCGCTGCATTTAGATTCTGATTATCACTTCAGAAGCTGTCTCGCTTAGCTTCTGATCAGTGTGTTCAGTTTTTAGGAGAAACGAAGAATTTTTCTAAAACACAATTCAACCCCCCTTCTTGTGTTTTTCTCACCTTCAATTGGTATCTAGAGCCTTGGTCTGTTGTGTAACACTTAACCGTGCAACAGTCAAAGATCTGAGAAAAACATGTCTACTCCTACTCCTACTGGTCCTGGTGATACTAGCTATAAACATGTCTCACATGATTATAGTGATAGTAAGAAAACCAGTATTGGAAAAGTTCCAAAGTTCAATGGAGATGCTGAAGAGTTCTCTTGGTGGAAGACCAACTTTTACAGTTACATCATGAGCCTAGATGAAGAATTATGGGATATTCTGGAAGATGGTGTTGGTGATTTAGTCCTTGATGAAGAAGGAGCTGCTGTGGATAGAAAGAAACATACTCCAGAACTGAGGAAACTTTACAAGAAGCATCATATTATCAGAGGAGCTCTTGTCACTGCCATACCCAAAGCAGAATACATGAAGATGAGTGACAAATCCACTGCTAAAGCTATGTTTGCTTCTCTATGTTCAAATTATGAAGGGAGCAAGAAGGTCAAAGAAGCAAAGGCTCTCCTGCTTGTACATCAGTATGAGTTATTCAAAATGAAGGATGATGAAACTATTGAGGAGATGTACTCAAGGTTTCAAACCTTAGTTTCTGGTCTACAGATTCTAAAGAAGAGCTATGTTGCTTCTGATCATGTAAGCAAGATACTCAGAAGCTTACCTGCCAGATGGAGACCAAAAGTGACTGCCATTGAGGAAGCTAAAGATTTAAACACTTTAAGTGTCGAAGATCTTGTTAGTTCTCTCAAAGTTCATGAGTTAAGTCTTAATGAACATGAGTCTACTAAGAAGAGTAAATCAATAGCTCTTCCATCCAAAGGCAAGTCATCAAAAGCTCTCAAAGTGGTTGAATCTGAAGAGGAAGAACAGTCAAGTTCAGACTCTGAACCAGATGCTGCAGAAATGGCCATGCTCTCAAACAGACTTCAATATCTGGCCAAGAAGAACAGAAAGTTTCTCTCCAGAAGGGGTAACTCCAGAAGCTCAAGGAAAGAAGATCAGAAGGGATGCTTCAACTGTAAGAAGCCAGGTCACTTCATTGCTGAATGCCCTGATCTTCAAAGAGAAAAGTCAAAGGACAAGTCAAAGAGGTCTACATTCAAACCAAGCAAATTCAAGAAGCAGATTAAGTAGAGTTTAATGGCAACCTGGGATGATTTGGGTAGTGAATCTGGATCTGATAAAGAGGAAGCTGATGAAGATGCAAAGGTAGTTGTTGGGTTGGTAGCAACAGCAACTTCAGAAGCTGGGTCAGATTCAGACTCAGAAGATGAAAACGAGGTATATTCCAAAATTCCCAGAGATGAACTTGTTGAGTCACTTAAAGAACTTCTTACATATTTTGAAGTAAGAACCAATGAGTTGAAGGATTTAAAAGAAAAATATGCTGATTTGGTACAACAGCAAAAATCAACTTTATTGGATCTGAAAGCTTCTGAACAAGGACTTAGGGGCTTTGACTTCATGTGTAAAACATATGAAGATCAGCTCAGGTTCTTATGTCAGAAGCTACAAGAAAAGTGTAATGAAAAACCTTTAAGTAACCATGAAATTGCTCTTGAAGATTTTATTATATCTGGCATTGACAGAAGCAGAGTGGCTTCTATGATTTATAGCATTTACAAGAACAATGGCAGAGGAATTGGTTTTCCAGAAGTGAAACTGGAGAAAACCAATCTAAAGTCTTGTTGTGAATGCATCAAGGAAGGTCTGAAAACATTCTTTGTACCAGAAGGGGCTGAGTTGGAAACTGTTGTTCAATCAGAACCTGAAGCTTCTAGTTCTAAGGCTAAGATTACTTCAAAGCCAAAGAACTCTAAGTCAAAGGCTATGATCAAATCTGATTCCAAAACTTCAAAGGTTAGGATCCTGAAAAGATCAGAACCTATTCCTCAGAGTCTGGTGAAACCAAAATCTGGGGTTCTGAAGTCTAAGTTTCAGAAGAAGACAGTTACTGCTTCTGAAGTACCAAAACCTAAGGTGATGGTTAATCAGAAGCAACCCAACTCATAGCACAAGGTACAAGAAGTGAAGAGTAAAGCCTTAAGTACTAACCTTTCAGGACCCATAGAACAATGGGTACCTAAATCTAAAAATGTCAATGATGCAGGTATGTCTAAGAGCAGTGCCAAAGCAAAGATCATGGTATCTAGACAGTGGTTGCTCAAGACACATGACAGGAGACAAGTCCATGTTCCTCAGCCTAACAATGAAAGAGGGAGGAAATGTGAAATTTGGAGGCAACCAGTCAGGCAAGATCATAGGTACAGGAACTATTGGTAACTCCTCTACCTCAATTAATAATGTATGGTTGGTAGATGGTCTTGAACATAACCTTTTGAGCATTAGTCAATTTTGTGATAATGGTTATGATGTGCTTTTTGAAAAACCCAACTGTACAATAATCAACAAGGAAGACAAATCCATTGTGTTCAAAGGAAAGAGAGTTGACAATGTCTATAAAATCAATTTTTCTGAACTGGCTGATCAGAAGGTGATGTGCCTACTATCAGTGAATGATAAGAAATGGATGTGGCACAGAAGGTTGGGACATGCTAACTGGAGGTTAATCTCTAAGCTTAGTAAGTTACAACTTGTGAAAGGGCTACCAGACATTGACTATTATTCAGATGCACTCTGTGGTGCATGTCAGAGAGGGAAAATTGTGAAATCATCTTTTAAAACAAAAGATATTGTTTCAACCTCAAGACCTTTAGAATTACTCCATATTGATTTATTTGGACCAGTAAGTACTGCATCCTTATATGGAAGTAGATATGGATTAGTCATTGTTGATGATTACAGCAGATGGACTTGGGTGAAATTCATAAAGAGTAAAGATGTTGCGTGTGATGTATTCAGTAGCTTCTGCACTCAAATTCAATCTGAAAAAGAATCAAAAATTTTGAAAGTCAGAAGTGATCATGGTGGAGAATTTGAAAATGAGCCATTTGAAGCTTTTTGTGAAAAACATGGAATTTTCCATGAATTCTCTTCTCCTAGAACACCACAACAAAATGGGGTTGTAGAGAGAAAGAATAGAACTTTACAAGAAATGGCCAGAACCATGATTCATGAAAACAATTTACCAAAACATTTTTGGGCAGAAGCAGTGAATACAGCATGCTATGTTCAAAACAGGATCTATATTAGACCTATTTTGGAGAAAACAGCATATGAACTCTTTAAAGGAAGAAAACCCAATATCTCTTACTTTCATCAATTTGGATGTACATGTTACATTCTGAACAACAAGCTCTACCTAAAGAAATTTGATGCCAAGGCCCAAAGAGGAATCTTTTTAGGTTACTCTGAAAGGTCAAAGGCATACAGGGTGTATAATTCAGAAACACTCTGTGTTGAAGAATCTATGCACGTTAAATTTGATGACAAAGAGCTTGAAGATAAAACTTCAAAGCAAGGTGAAAGTTTTGCAGAGATACAGGTTCCTGAAGCTACTCCAGAACCTGATCAGATAGCTGAGTCTGAAGATAGTCCAGAAGCTGAACCCACATCAGAAGCACAAGATGAAGCTGCTTCTGATGAAGCACAAGATGACTCACATCAAGAAGATCCTCCCAGAAACACATTCAAACACAAGTCTTCACATCCTGAAGAGCTAATCATTGGAAACAAAGATAGTCCAAGAAGAACAAGATCACATTTCAGACAAGAAGAGTCAATGATTGGACTAATCTCAATGATTGAACCTACAACAGTTGATGAAGCACTTTCAGATGATGGATGGATCCTAGCTATGCAAGAAGAGTTGAATCAATTTCAAAGAAATGATGTGTGGGATCTGGTACCCAAACCTCAGCACAAGAACATTATTGGAACAAAATGGGTATTCAGAAACAAGCTGAATGAGCAAGGTGAAGTAACAAGAAACAAAGCCAGACTTGTTGCACAAGGGTATAGTCAACAAGAAGGCATTGATTACACTGAAACGTTTGCTCCAGTTGCAAGATTGGAAGCAATCAGGTTACTTCTTTCCTATGCAGTTAATCATGGCATAATATTATATCAGATGGATGTCAAGAGTGCATTTCTCAATGGTGTCATAGAAGAAGAAGTGTATGTTAAGCAACCTCCTGGATTTGAGGATATTAAATATCCTGACCATGTTTTTAAATTGAAGAAATCACTATATGGCTTGAAACAAGCTCCCAGAGCTTGGTATGATAGACTAAGTAATTTCTTAATCAAAAATGATTTTAAGAGAGGACAGGTTGACACTACACTCTTCAGAAGGACCCTTGGGAAAGATATTCTTGTTGTGCAAATATATGTTGATGATATAATATTTGGTTCTACTAATGCATCTCTTTGCAAGGAATTTTCTGAGTTAATGCAGGATGAATTTGAAATGAGCATGATGGGAGAGCTGAAGTTCTTCCTTGGCATTCAAATCAATCAATGCAAAGATGGAGTCTATGTTCATCAATCAAAGTACACAAAGGAGCTTCTGAAGAAGTTCAAACTTGAAGATTGTAAAGTGATGAACACTCCAATGCATCCTACGTGCAACCTGAGCAAAGAAGATGAAGGAACTAAAGTAGATCAGAAGCTGTATAGAGGTATGATTGGTTCTTTGTTATACCTCACTGCATCTAGGCCAGATATTTTATTCAGTGTATGCTTGTGTGCAAGATTCCAATCAGATCCTAGAGAATCTCATATGACTGCTGTCAAGAGAATCTTCAGGTATTTGAAAGGAACAACCAATCTTGGACTCCTTTATAGGAAATCCTTAGATTATAAGCTAATTGGATTCTGTGATGCTGATTATGCTGGTGATAGGATTGAAAGAAAGTCAACCAGTGGCAATTGTCAATTTCTGGGTGATAATCTTATATCCTGGGCTAGCAAAAGACAAACAACTATTGCTATGTCTACAGCAGAAGCAGAATACATTTCAGCTGCAAGTTGTTGTACACAACTACTTTGGATGAAACATCAGTTGGAAGATTATCAGATAACTGCTAACAGTATTCCCATTTATTGTGATAATACTGCTGCTATTTGTTTGTCTAAAAATCCAATTTTGCATTCAAGAGCGAAGCACATTGAAATCAAACACCATTTTATCAGAGATTATGTTCAAAAAGGAATTTTAGATATACAATTCATTGATACTGAAAATCAATGGGCTGATATATTTACTAAGCCTTTAACTGTTGAAAGATTTGATTTTATAAAGAAAAATTTGAACATGCACTTTGTATCTGATTAAATGCTTGCTTGCTCCTGAATAGGATTTTAGGCTCTGAAGTTAGTTCAGAAGCAGTAGTCCATCAGAAGCTCTTTATTGAGGTTCTGAGGAAAACTCGCTTCTGATGATGACGTCAGCATCTGAAGTCCAGAAGCTGGATTTATTGCTTCTGAATAGTTGAATTAGTGGAAACGTTGGAAGTTACCTTTTAAAAAGTAACTTTTGGCCCACTAACTTGGTAGTTACTCTGTGAACTTCTTACGTGGCCTGTATGTGTTGGTGTATAACTAAAAGGGCAATGATGATTTAAAAGCTTTGAAAGTACTTTTCACGCGCCCCCAATTTTGTCATTAATGTTATGTTTGTTTGTCTCTTTTGAATTGCAATCGTTTTACTTTTAACACTTTGTCAATTCACACACTACTCACTCACAACAAACACATTTGCTCTCAAACCTCTTGCGAAGTAAGCGCATTCTCTCAACCTTAGAACCCTAAAATCTTCATCTTCTTCAAATCTTCGTAAATCATCAAATGGCATCATCAAGCTCAAAAGTTTCAGAATCTACATCAAACAAGCAAAGCGTATCAGAATCTGGGTCCATCTACAAAAAGAAGACTATGGATATTCCATGGGAATCCTTAATAGTTCAAGTAGAGTCACCGGTGGATTTTGCTTCACTCAAGAAGTATGAAGTAAACATGGAAGGTTTGATAGAAACTCAGATGATGTCTGAGTATTTCAAGATGCTAAATGGGCCAACATATGTGAACTTGGTCAAGGACTTTTGGTTAAAAGCTGAAGTGTACAATGAAAAGCCTGCAAAAGTCGTAAACAAACAAGCGGGGTCAAAGAAAGGGAAAATGGTCATGGATATGAATCCTACATCATTTGATAGCTTAGAAATAAGGTCTGAAGTGATGGGCATTCCTATAACCATCACTGAGGACGTTATAGCTAAAGCTTGTAGGATGCATGCAGAGGGAAGATTCCAAGAAATAGTCAGGAAGGAAGATGTCCTGCTAAAAGGTTACTACAACTCTCTTCTAGGTGGGAAGAAAGATGCCAAGCCTTCAGAGATGGAGATTCACAACAGAATGTTGGTGAAATTCAGTAATGATTGCTTCTTTCAAAGAGCAGGAGGGTCTGACCAACCCAACAACCAACAGAAGCTAGCAATTTATTTCATGACCAATCTTGAAAAGATAAACTTCCCCAGATATGTAATGGATCATCTCTGCTGGGCCATAAACGAAAGCACTACAAGAGGAAGAAAACAAGTACCCTATGGAAGATTGCTTTCTGAAATCTTTCATCAAGGAAGGGTGCTGGAGTTCTTAAAAAGGACAAGGAGTGCTTCTGATAAATGTTTCGAAGTTTCTACTGCTGAAAGGACTATCAGTAGCAGGAGCTTATGCTCTATGAAGTTCATCAAAGAAGCCCCTAAAGATGAAAAGTGGTTAGAGATGACAACTGCTGAAACTGAGATAATCAGGGACTTTCCTCCCATCTTTAAGGAAAGTGACTCTGATTTCCTAGTTCAATCAGTAGCTGAGTACGTCTTGGAGGAAGATGCAAGGTCTCAGGAGGAAGCTGCTCTTGCTAAAAGGAAAGGCAAGAAGGCCAAGGCAGTTGCTGTGTCAGAAGCTGCTGTTTCTGAGGCACCTGAAGGGAAAAGGGCCAGAACTAGTTCTGAATCAGAAGCTGCTCCTACTAAAGGAAAGAAGGCCAGAACTAGTACTGAGTCAGAAGCTGCTAAACCTGTTTTTATCAAGGAAAAAGGAAAGATGCAGAAGGTTGGTGCTGCTTCTATTCCACAGAAGAGGAGAAAAGGTAAGGCAGACTTGGTAATCACTTAAGAGCAGCTGGATGAAGCTCTTGAAGAAATAGAGAAAGAGGAGGCTGATCCCAAGCTGAAGAAGAAGAAGGCTCCCCTTCAACTTGTGAGTCCTATGGTTGAGATGACTCGAATAAGGAAAAGGATGGCAGATGAACGTGCTGCTGATCTTATATCAGAAAGAAAGGATCAAAAAGCTCAATACATTCATCAAAGAGATGAAAAGCTCAAGGCTTTGGGATTGGAGGACTGTGATAGGTTCTACAAAGATAAACTGGCTGAAGTAAGAGCCATTGCTGGTAAACCTACTGAAGACAATGAGGAAGACGATATGATGCTCGTCTTTGAAAATGCTCCAGAAGAGGGAACTTCAGAAGCAGTTTCTCAATCTGCTGATCCACAGAAGATCACTTCTGAAGCTGACCCTGCAGATCAGGTAATCCAGATTCCAGTCACCTCTATCCCCACTTCACCCTCTTCACCATCAGCACCTGAACAAATAGAAGACACTTCTGTCTTAGACAATCTTGCTCTCCACTACTCAGGTGAATTACCCATAGACAAAACTTCAGAAAAGGCCTCTGAAGCAACTCCAGAAGCAGCTGCTTCTGAAAATGTTGTTTCAGAAAACCCCCATCAACAAACACCTGAACCACAAAAACCCACAACACCCCCACAATCACCAATAGCCATCATTGACCCCCAACTCAACAATCAAACAACAACTTCACTACAACAACCACCAACTGAAACTGAATTTCAACCTTTACCTGAACACTCTCCAGAACCAACTCCCATGGATGTTGACATCTCTCAAGTCAATGTTCAAGACTCAACCTCCACCACACACATTGATTCTGACCAGCCTTCGTCTTCAAACACACAAACACACCTTACCTTTCCAATTCCTAACCCCATTCAAGATTTAGAAATCAGTGATTCTGATCTTGAAACCCTTGATCATCCACCCACAAACATCCTGGAATCTGGATATATTAATTCTGAGCTTCTCACAATCTTGAGTCAGATGCATAATCTGGTGGATCAAAGAAGGACAATTGATCTCACAGGTGCATATGAAGACTCTTGGGCATCTCTTCAAAACCGGGCAGCTGGGGTTATTGAAGAAATCAAGGCCAAATGCATCAGAGTCAAGCAAGCTTCAGTCAGAAGGCTAATGGAGCAAGTGAATCAGAGTCTTAGAGTAAGAAGTTCTACACTGCTCCTGGCAAACCAGCCTTTCTTCTTTGAAACGGATTACTTGACCAGAGAAGCAAGGCTGTGTAAGCTTCTGAAGAAACAGATGGCACAGCAGCAGCAAGAAGCTAGAGAAAGGGAACAAGCTCTTCTTCAGAGGCAACAACAACTTGAAGAACTGTTGAAGAAGAAGATTGAAGAAATGGAAGAGATGAAGAAACAACAACAAACCAACCCTTAGTTGCACACCCTTGTGTTTTTCTTTGTTTGTTGTCTGTTTTAAAATTTCTTAGTCCTTGCTTCTGAAACCATCTTGTCTTATTTCTCTTGCTTCTGAATGCTTACTGATTCTGACTGTTTAGCTGCTTCTGACAATTGATATACATGTTCATATATTTTGCTCTGACTTATTTAGTTCACTTTCTTTTATACTCTCTCCTGTTTGAGTTTTTCTCATATCTTTTTGTCTTTTATGCTTAAATTTATTTTAATTTTTTTTGATAATGACAAAAGGGGGAGTATATGTGACAAGTATTTAAAGGCTCTGAGCCCCATTAATGGCATTTGAAATTTTTGAAAACCTTCTATCATTTTTTTTACCTTATTGGTATAAGCTATGAACGAACGAAGGAGTATCAAAATTCAAGTAAAATTAATTGAACCATTCTTCTTATCTATAAGTTAATTCTTTCAATGATTCAATTTTGTTTTTAAGCTCTGATAATATTATTGCGCGAAAAATGAATTTAATTAACCTGGATAGAACTTAGGGGGAGCTTACAAACCTCACCTTAAAGACTATCAGACTCAGGGGGAGTTTGAGCTTACAAACCTCAGATTCTGAGCTTACAAACCTCAGAACCCCAAAGTCAACTTGTTAATTAGATTAACAACAATTGATCAATTTTAAATACTTTTGTTTGTCATCATCAAAAAGGGGGAGATTGTTGGAACAAAATGTGTTTAACAATGAACCTTAAAGGGTTTTGATGATAACAAGGTATTAAAAATTGTAAATTGGACTAGCTAATATTTGTTCAAGTGTACAGGACCATAATTATAAAGTTACATCATCATTGGTTCTGAATGAGCAAATAAAGAGCTATGGAAACAACAAAAATTTGAAGCTTGGACGCTCCTGAAGGCAACTTGCTACTGAAGAGAAAAAGCGCTCCTGAAGTCAAGCTGCTCCTGAAGAAATAGCGCTCCTGAAGTAAGCTGCTCCTGAAGAATAGTGCTTCTGAAGACAAGAGGTCCAGAAGCCACATCATCAGAAGCTGCGTCATCAGAAGCTGCATCATCAGAAGCTGCCTCATCAGAAGCCATTTCACCAGAAGCTGAATATCAACTGGATTTGCAAAGAATCAAGAATTGAAGAATTATCAATGCAAAAGCTGTCTATTGGATTCGAAAACACAAACAAAGGATTAGTGGAGTTTGCAACGGTCATTTCAAAGGTGTTTGAAGGCGTGTGTTTGCAATTTGGACGAAAGCGTTGACATTGTACTTTGTACGAATTGTACAACCACGTTCTCCACTACTCTGTTTTGTGTCCGCGCTACAGGACAAGAAAACAGCTCCAGAATACGGTTTCGCCTGCATAGATGTTCCTTTGGATAAGGAATGGATTTCAAATTTGTTCTTCATAGGACAACAGCCAAATCAGGCAAAAGATTATTGGTGAAAGATCAAGCTTCAACAACGACTCTTTGGTGTGCTGGCAATTTCACAACGTCTCTCTCACACCTCTATATAAAGGAGTGAAGACCTAGAGAATTGGTAATGCAAGAACGCTGAACGAAAGACTCACAAGATTTTCACAAGTACCAAACCTCTGCTGAAATTGTTCTGCATTCACTTAGAATTTCTGTGTCTCAAAGTCATATCTTAGAAATTCTTAAGTCCATTGAGTCTGTATCTGATTTGTATTGTGAGCACCTCTGATTGTATATCAAGTGTTCAACCTTAAACAATTTTCTGTGTAATTTTGTTTAGTTAGGAAGTCTCTTGCAGTTGTGCTTGAGCAGGAAGTCTCTTGATTGTGTTCTTGAGCAAAGGAAGTCTCTTGCTTGTGTGCTTGAGCATTGGAAGTCTCTTGCTTGTGTGCTTGAGCATTTGTAATCAGATATTACTCATAGTGAAATCTCCTTGGAAGTGCAAGGGGGACTGGACTACTTCCGGATTGTGGAAGGAACCAGTATAATTGCTTTGTGTCGTTCTTCTTCTCTCTCTCTCTGTTTTATTCCGCTGCATTTAGATTCTGATTATCACTTCAGAAGCTGTCTCGCTTAGCTTCTGATCAGTGTGTTCAGTTTTTAGGAGAAACGAAGAATTTTTCTAAAACACAATTCAACCCCCCTTCTTGTGTTTTTCTCACCTTCAGAATATATTCAAGAATAACAATTCAAGCATGTATTCACAAGCATTCATAACCCTCATATAATTCATTACTATCATTCCAAGCTCAACTCAACAAGTGTATCATACACATATCACAACTTCACCTTGTCAATCAACAATTAACAATTCAATCCACAATTACAATTAGCAAAAATCAACCATCAAACACATCTTAATGCAATTCAATCCACCAACAGTTTATGCAGTCTCTAGACTCATCTAGATGCATGTGGTACCAAAACACCTCAAGGTCTTCACCTTCGATGCAACAAAAACATCGTAATCACCTCCATTGGATATAAAATCCATCACCATCAGTCATGTATGCATGAACATAAAACTCAACTACAAATGCATATGTTCACACAAACAATAATCACCTCACCATCACTAATACTTGTATATATGCAATCAATAACAATTCACCACCACATATCATATATACAATCACCAACAACATTCACAACACAAGCAACATATAGTTGCCACAATTCCACATAGTCCATACAAAGGAACAAATACAACGTATGATCACAAACATCATATTCATCACTCAACAACCATTCATACATCATCTCATAATCATATTAATCTATTCATAACAAATTGATAAGCTATTAACTCTCAAAAATCATTTTCAATCAAATTCGTCTCTCAAAGTCAAAATATTTCAAGTAGTTGAGCATTTAAGTCAAAACCAAGTAAACAAGCTCAATTGCCTATGTCATGTATTCTCACAAGTCACATATATGTGTAGTAAAGGTTACATAAGCATTTCATCGGCCACATATGGAGAATTACCAAAGATTCCTAAGTTCGTCTCACTTGACCATTTTTCACAAAATTCCCATTTTCAAAGAAAAACAAGTAGGTTCCCTACATCACAGTTCAACTGCCTTAGCTGCACTCATAAAAATCAAGTTTCAAGGATTAAAAACATTCCACAAGGATTGGGTCGACTTATAACTAGTTATGAGGGATTTTTCGACAAAACTTTTCAAGAGTATTTTCCCCATAACTTGAAAACTAAATATCATATTCAAGTCAAACCAACGCCTTTGGAAAGCTAAAAATATTATCTACAACTTTCATGTTTACACCAAAAACCAGTTCAAAACAAAACTAGGGATAAAGGCACGAAAACGCAAAAACAGGGAGCCCTGACCTGTGCAGCTCGCAATTGCGAGTAGGTCTACTCGCCGTTGCGAGTAATCAGTTGCTCGCCATCGCGAGTAAGCTTACTCGCCACTGCGAGTTATGACAGTCCAGTCTCGTGAAAAAGAGCCATTTTCACCCCAAAACCCCAATTTTGACTTCCCAAAGCTCAAATTTGATCCCAAAGTTTGTTTAAACATTTCTAAACATGAAAAGACACTCAATTCCATATAAAATTTGCCCCAAAACATTCTCTTGACAAAAATCATCATTTGACCCATTTTCATCACATTCAAAAACAACACAAAGTCATAGCAAACTCCCCAATTATGATTACCCAATGTTTTAATCATCAACAACAACATCTCTCAACAACAACAGCAACTAAACATCATGAATTCATCAACAATTCATCACAACAACACTTCATATCATCATTTTTGGACAAAAATGCAAAGCATACATATAACCACAACTTAAGCATGTAATTTCATCATCAACAACTCAATTAACATTTAATTTACATACTCAAACATTGCATCAAAACATGAACACGAATTTACAATCAATTAGATTCAATTCATCAATTTCATAAAATGGGTAAAAAGAAAAAGATATGAATTATGGTTGAAACCTAACCCTCTTACCTCTAGCACCAAGATTCTCTAACCCAAAGCTTCAATTTAGCTCCTAGATGATGAATCCCTCTTGCCTCTAACCCTTGTTCTTATTCTTCCCTCTAGCCTCTATCTCTTCTCTTCTCAAATGAAAAATGAAATGAAAATGTTTGTAACCTTATCTCTTCACTAACATTAGTTTATAAAGGCTCACTTAATGGGCTTATCTCACAAACCTTAATGGGCCTAACCCATTTCTAATTCAACCTCCAAAAATGTTACTACTCACTTACCGGTAAAATATAACACTAGAGGTCACTTAACGGTAAATAAAATAATTACTACACCCTCTAGTAACTTGGTAAAATAATAACTCTCACTAAACACTAAAAAAATAACTTTCTGCAAAATTACAAAATTACCCCTACTCTCAAAATGACCAAAATGCCCTTAAGTCCAAAATGACTAAAATACCCTTATAACACTTAATTCTACGATTCCCAACCAAAAATACATACAGAGGCAATAATCACATAAGAGCACATATTCCACACATAAATAATAAATGAAATAAATCTAGCGAAAAATCGGGCTGTTACATTAAGCCACGCTACTGTGGCCGGTTCTTCATGCATTTTAATGCATTGTAAATGGTTTTTACACGTTTTTGTTAATTTTTTGCATTTATTTTTTGATTGTGTATTGAATTAGAATAAATTCAGCGTGAATTCGAATAAATATTGCGATAGCGTGAATTCGAATAAAAATTGCGATAGCATGAATTCGAATAAAAATTACATTACATAAACGACATGTATGTCAACAATTACATTACATTACATGCACCTTCCAACTACAACAATTGTCTTGCCCCTGAATGGGGCAAATTCAAACTTGCTAAACAGCAGGACTCCAACATACGATCAGCATCTTGAATGATGGTATTCAAGTGCCAACGAAATGATGGCATCTGGAATGATGGCATCTTGTGTGTTGTTTGAAAATGAGGCAGAATGAGGTTCTGCCTGGGCTAATTACAACATGTAGCGTGACTTAAGTCACGCTGTGTGACTTCAGTTACGTTTCTCTTATAACTAGCGTATGTTAACTCACGCTACGCATGTTAAGTTGCGTATGGGCATTTTGGACTTTTACTTTGGGAATGAGTGAAACCATTTGGGTAAAGAGCAGGATTCTAGTGGTTTTAATGGAAAAATGAAGGTAAAGTTGTATTAATGGGCTTGGGTTATAAGGCCCATGCTACATTCATTACATGTAGAAGATTTTGCAGTTGACACAGTGTTTGGCTGAAAAACACAAGTAAAAGACGAAAAGGTCCGTCGGCAGTTAACTGCCGCTGGTTAAAAATCCATCGGCAGTTAACTGCCAATGAGGTTATATTGGTAAATTACTGGTGTTTTTCAGCCAAACACTATGTGTCAACAACATTTTTCTTACATGTAATCTATCTTTGTTTAGTTAATGAGAACTTTTTTTCCACATCTTTTTCATCTCTCGCGCAATCTTTATTTTGATCATTTCATCTCTTTTGAATTTTATAATCCAAACTTTATTTTGATCATTTCGTCTCTTTTGAATTTTATAATCCGAACTGTATTTGACACAATTTAATGCCGATTCAATTCATTAGTTCAATAGGACTTGCAAAAATGACAAAATACAAAACAAACAACAAAATTTATTAATTGAACACAACTTTATAATATATTTATATTAACGTCACACTCAATAGTACAAACATGTTTGACAACTAAAGCTAAATTTGTAGTAAAAGGAGACAAATGAAGAAGATGTAAACAGCCTCTAATTTTCCTAGACCTTCCAAATGAACTGCTTATTTTATTCAATTCTTCGGAAGGAAAGCAATATTTTCCATCAACATAGATAGAATGCAATATTTTCTGCTCATTTCCAAACATTACTCCCTACATCCGATACAACAGCAAGAAGGAAAGTAAAATAATCAAGAAGCAATTGACTAAGTCACTCTATTATTGATGAAGCATTGTCTACAGTCAAAAAGATGATCCGGACACAAATCTAGAAATACAACTCAAGATGAGAGATTTAAAAGAGGCTAAAATGCATTGAGCTACATGTTGGATGTTGGAGGGCATCTCTCATGCACTTTGCTACCATGTAAGATCGCTATACAGTTCATACAACATATTTGTTTTTAGCAGCTTTCTCGAGCTTCTTTGCATCATCCTACAGAAATAGCACAATTCAAAACAGAAGTTAGGGTGACTTAAGATGAAGTGACAAATATAAAAACACACCGGCATAAAAACACACAGCAAGTTCCACTTACATGAAATATAAAGCCAATGGTTCCATTATAATCAAGAAACCCCTTCCATTGTTTTCCGATGCTCATCTGAAATATAACAAAAAATTAAGTTTATATGTTCCTCATTATCAAAAGTATAATCAGTAGATTCAAACAGACACCAGCACAAGCATAAACAGATACATATGGTAATTTCTGGTCTCACAAGCCATAAGAGTAAATTATGTGTTCTTTTTGTAATCACACATTCATTGTCCATCTGACAAATTACAAGAGTTTAAATTCTCTTCTACCAAAAAATAATAGTGAATCATAAATTAAGTTTTAGAATTGCTGAGAGTTAGGCAATTTGTCTTAAAATCAATAAAATTCACAAGAGAGAGTGATCCCTGAAATATAAATTCTCAATCACATTATGATGATTTCAGACTAAATTGATAGACCAAAAAGGTCTAACTGATTGAGGATTTTCAATATCAGAGGTCATTAAGAAATTTTGTAAATTACAGATACCAAATTGACCAAAGTCTATAAACTTCAGAGACTATATTAGTGGTTCACTCTAACCAATAAGGTATTGATGAAAAACAAGAAACACAGGCATTGAATAACCAAAAAACGTGAAAATTTTCCATTTAAATAGCTGATGAACTGTGAATACATGTTTCTTACATTCATATTTAACAGCAATGATATGAATGAGCCATTCACATAACAACTGCTCATCGTTGGTTAGAAAAATCAATAATCTGTAACATTATCATAGTTGTCAAAGCGGAAACGCGGCGCGACGCGGCCACCCTAAAAATTGACACGGCGCGGTATGCGGGCGCGACGCGGGGGCTATTACATGACGCGGATCCTAAAACTAAAAATTATTTTATTAATAAAGGGCTACTAAAATATGGAAAAAAATGTATTTAGTATTAGTATAAATGAAAAATTAAAGACTATTAATTGTTTTTAGTATTAAATACTATTATACTTAAATACTTTTAATTACTTTTAATTTTAAAATATCATATTATTCAAAAAAAATATTAAAATACCTTAAATAATATACTTAAACAATATACAAATTATATATTTTTTTATAAAGACAAATAATATATCATGCCATAATTTATAAAGACAAATAATATATCATGCCATAATTTAAAACCAATATACTACACTATGTATTATTTATTATTCCTTTAAAACATGTATTATTACTATTAATTTAGTAATACAAATTATTATTATGATTATTATATGAGTGTGACTTTTTTAAATCACATTAATCATTAATTATTAATCATTATTGAAAATAAAAAACAAAAATGAAATTAAATAAAATAAAGAATTGATGAGGGATAAGAAAGCAAAATAACAAATAATAGTAGGTTGTAGTGGAGTGGGTGGGTTCCAGCATAAAGTGCCTCACGTGACTAATAGTACGTGATTCTTTTAAATCAAACAGTGCGGAGCATAAAGTGCCTCACGTGGCTATTACTTTCATCATCTTCAGATCTAGATCTAACAGTACGCGTCTTTTCTCTTTCCTCTTCCTCCCCTCGTCTCTCTCTCTCTCCTTCAGATCTACCGGAAACAACATCCAAGAACCAAAACACAGTCGTTTTGGCTCTCTCACTCTCGTTTTATGCTCTGATCCGAAATAGCGGCCGCTTTGACCCGCTATCGGCCCGCTACGCTACACGGTTTCGCGGCCGCGAAACCCGAGTTCTCCGATAGCGCTGCGCGGTGGCGTTCTGACGCGGCTGTTCATTTTTGGCCGCTCCGCGCCGCGATAGCGCCGGGAGCGGCCGCGATTGACAACAGAGAACATTATAGTAATCATCTAGTTTGAATTGTAAACAACAAGGTATTGGGAGAAAACAAGAAACACAGGCATTGAAGCAACACAAATGTGAAAAATGTCCATTTAAATTGTTCATGAACTGTGATTGAATACATGCCATTATAATAACCATCTAATTCTTTCTTTGGGGTCTCAGTCACATAACAAATGCACATCTTTAGTTTGAAAATCATAATATTACTCTTCAACATCATAACCATCTAGTTTCTATTGAATCAAAAGTAAGAACAAGAAATTACCTGCGCAGCTTCATTAGCAGCATTCTTAGTCCAAATAGAAATTCTTTCCCCCCTACTCCTGACATTCACAACTGCTCCACAAATTTCATCTCCATGATCAAATTGCTCTCCAATCATTGCCAACAACTAAAGTTACCAAGAACAAAAACACACACATGACCAATTAGTACTTTAATTCATCACAAAGAATAATCAAAATAATACCCTCATAAAACAAATTCAATAGCCTACCGTATACAACCAGCTAGTATCAGATTTTCCCCTCAAAAAATTCACAGTCCAGTTTCCACCATTAGCACAAATAGGGTCTTCCCATTTTGGTTCAATCTTATGCTTGAAACAATGGAAATCAACTCCAAGAGCCAACTTGCTAGGATGGTGAATGTTATTGTAAATGCTGAAAAAACCATGAAAATTTCAGTAACACGAATAACTAAGAAACAAAAATATCCAAGAATCAATAAATGAACAATATTTTTGATGACCCAAAAGACCTAAAGTTGAAAAGATTGAATTTTTACCTCAAAATTTCTGCAACATTTTACAAACAAGAAATACCCAAGATACAAAAATAACCAAGAAACAATAAATGAACGATATTTTTATGCAAGCTTATACATAAGCGCTTATCATGATATAAGCTGCAAATAAGCTCTTTGTCCAAACAGGTCCCTAAAGTGAAAAGATCGAAGCTTTACCTTAAAAAAATTCTTCAACATTGTATAAACAAGAAATACCCAATTAACTAAAAATGAATCACAAACCCTAATGTGAAAAATACCCAATTCATAAAAACTGAATCTTTTGAGAGACTGTTTAGGAGAATTTATGAAAATAGCTTATGACAATTTTCATAAGCTTTTTCCAACTTATTTTCATAAGTCCTCAAATATAGCTTATAGAAATAACTTATAGCATATAAAAAAACAATTCAGCGTTATTAATTTTTTGCTATAAAACAGCTTATGCAATCTTATACAAAAGCGGATATCATGATAAGCATATTGATAAACGCTTGTGATATAAGCTGCAAATAAGCTCTTTATCCAAACAAGTCCCTAAAGTGAAAAGATCGAAGCTTTACCTAAAAAATTCTTCAACATTGTACAAACAAGAAATACCCAATTAAAATAAAAATGAATCACAAACCCTAATGTAAAAAAATACCCAATTCACAAAAACTGAATCTTTGGACCCAAAATTAAAAACACGCAAGAAACAAAAAATGAATCTTTTAATCCAAGAAACAACAAATGAACAATTTTTTCAAGACCCAGAAGACCAAAAGTGAAAAGGATAGAATTTTTACCTCCAGAACTCTTCAACAGTAGAAAAAGTGTAGACGGGTCGAATCGAACTACCCCACTCTTGACTTTTGGCTTTAGCTTGAGGGGTATCAAACCAGAAAGTCCAAGAATTCTCAAGAGGGTGAGATTGGTGACCGGCGGTGAGGGGTTTGGAAATGGCGGAGGAATCATCGTCGTTGATCTCTCCTTCTTCAAGATCGTTGTTGATGTCTTCGATTTTAGGGTTTGTGATTTGATCGTCGTTGATGGATTTTGGGGTTTCTTCTACAACCATTTTTGCTAGTTCTCTCTCTCTCTCTTTCCCAAATTGTAAAATAGGAAATGAAGTTAGAAGTTCAATGGAAAAATGAAGGTAAAGTTGTATTAATGGGCTTGGGTTATAAGGCCCATGCTACATTCATTACATGTAGAAGATTTTGCTGTTGACACATAGTGTTTGGCTGAAAAACACAAGTAAAAGACGAAAAGGTCCGTCGGCAGTTAATTGCCGCCGGTTAAAAATTCATCGGCAGTTAACTGCTGATGAGGTTATATTGGTAAATTACTGATGTTTTTCAGCCAAACACTATGTGTCAACAACATTCTTCTTACATGTAATCTATCTTTGTTTAGTTAATGAGAACTTTTTTTCCACATCTTTTTCATCTCTCGCGCACTCTTTATTTTGATCATTTCGTCTCTTTTGAATTTTATAATCCGAACTGTATTTGATACAATTTAGTGCCAATTCAATTCATTAGTTCAATAGGACTTACAAAAATGACATAATACAAAACAGACAACAAAATTTATTAATTGAACACAACTTTATAATATATTTATATTAACGTCACACTCAATAGTACAAACATGTTTGACAACTAAAGCTAAATTTGTAGTACAAGGAGACAAATGAAGAAGATGTGAACACAAGATGATGGAGCAGTGGAAGGTGGAAACTGATCTGAACAACTCTAGATTCAAACTGATCTGATATGAATACAACTTTATAATATATTTATATTAACCATCGTACTACCCTCACGAATACCACAAAGCAACTTTAAGGATAGTATAAATGGACAACAATAAAACAATAACATCTTAACCGCCCACAAAAGAAAAATAAGAAACCAAATGGAGGAAGGAAACACACTGAGTTTTGCAATGAAAATGGAGAAGAAAGAAAGGCTGCTTACAATCAAAGGACCACTAGGTTTGACACATTTCGGATTATCTAATCCAACTCAATCAAATACATAACTTTTTTGTGCTAAATATTGTACCGATAATTTTTATGATCCACGACGTGCAAAATCTTTTATAAATTAGTGTTTGATCTATTTTCAAACTAAACCACAGAATCATGTACATCACTCTCAAAATGTGTGCATTTTAAAAATAGCTTGATTTTGATAAACAGTAAGTATAAAAAAAAAAAAAACATTTCTACAAATTGCAATCAATCATATGTGTGGCTTTAGACATAGTTATGAATAAAACCAAATATTTATGGATTGAAAGTGTACAAAATACTTACATCGATAATGCATATGAAAGAAAATTTCTCTGAAAAACTATTATTTGCGATTTTTTGTTAAAAAAAATTGTTTGGTTTGGATGTATATTGTAGATAATTTATGTAATTTATACATGTCTTCAAGAAATATGGAGTATTTTTTAAGTAAGAGTGGATGAAAACAGTGTCCTTTATCGTATTAACTGTGTTATCACTTGGTCTCTTAAAGCTTTTTTTATCAGCAATTAGATTTTTTTTTAAAGGAATATCAGCCATTAGATTATAACTTTCATGATTCCCAAGATTATTTTTCTGGGTTACTATTAATAATAGAAATATACATTGGTATTGGTTACTAGTTAGTTATAACTCCCTTAAAAAGTTAGTTGGTGGTAGTTAATCCTCCATACACCCATCCTATTTGTGAACATGGTAAAGCCAACATTGTTGACTATTGAATGTCATGGCAATTTGTCAAGTGGTAAAGCTAAAGCCACTTTTGTTGACTTTAGGCATGCAAGCACAGTGAAAATTTGGTTTGTCTTTGAAAAGTAATTTCGGTGCATACATTGTGGAAATTCTTTGCTAGCAGCCATGCCATTTGTTCGGTGCATTCCTCTATAAATAGAGGCCTTGGCAGTGAAGGAAAATGGTGAGTGAGCAAGCAGTATCCCAAATCAGTAACAACACAACAACAAGTAAAGCTTGTTTAGAGTAGTGAGAGGAAAAATATAGAGAGGAAAAATAGTTTCTCCTGTGAGGTTTCTCCTAGTTGTGTTAGTTAGTATTATCCTATTTATAAGTGAGAGTGGTAATTGTACTCTCCTTGTATTTAGAGAGAGGTCTTGTAATTTCTTCCACTTAGTGAAAGTTTTCTACTCTTGCCCCGTGGTTTTTTCCCCTTATTTGTTGAGGGGTTTCCACGTAAAATATTGTGTGTTAAGTTCCTCTTTTCTCGTCTCTTATTTTAGTGCGTGATAATATTTTATAACTCTGGTACCTAACAGTGGTATCAGAGCAGCTGGTTCGTAGCTGTTAGTCCGCTGTGATAAACTAGTGGTGTGGTAAGAAAAATCTTAGTATGCTCTGTGGTTGCAGTTTAAACTGATCTTCCACATCAGAAAAGAATTCTTATTATTCCGGTCTAGTTTGAAGAAAAAATGTTTGGTGTAAAAACCATGGCAACAAAATTTGAGATAGAGAAGTTCAACTGGAGAAATTTTTCCCTGTGGAAATTGAAGATAAGGGCAATTTTAAGAAAAGATAATTGCCTAGACGCAATAGATGGCAGACCTGCAGATATCACTGATGAAAAGTGGAAAAAGATGGATGATAATGCCGTTGCCAATTTGCACCTAGCAATGGCAGACTCGGTATTGTCAAGTATTGTTGAAAAGAAGACAGCAAAGGAGATTTGGGATACTCTAATAAAATTGTACGAGGTCAAATCACTCCACAACAGAATATTCTTAAAGAAAAGGCTCTACACTCTTCGAATGGGTGAATCCACATCCGTAACGGATCACATCAACACCCTGAATACGCTTTTTTCTCAACTCACGGCTTCTGATTTCAGAATAGCAAAAAATGAGCGTGCTTAACTTCTACTTTAGAGTTTACCAGATTCGTATGATCAACTCATCATCAACATTGCAAATAATAACATAACTGACACTCTTCACTTTGATGATGTCACCGGTGCAATCCTTGAAGAAGAATCCAGACGCAAGAACAAGGAAGAAAGGTCAGAGAGTTTAAAGCAAGCAGAGGCTTTAACGATGACGAGAGGCAGATCAACGGAACGTTGCCCCAGTGGGAGTCAAAATCATGGTAGGTCAAAATCTCGAAGAAAGAAGAATATCAAATGCTACGGTTGTGGCATGAGAGGGCACGTAAAGAAGGAGTGTTGGAATATCAAGAAGAATGGAGAGAAAAATTCTGAAGCTTCAACATCTCAAGGATGTGTTGCAAGTACCTCAGATGACGGAGAAATTCTGTATAGCGAAGCAGCAAACAATTCTAAAGGCGGAAGACGACTCAACGATGTCTGGATAATGGATTCAGGTGCAACATGGCACATGACTCCACACCGAGATTGGTTTTACTCTTATGAGCCTATCTCGGAAGGGTCAGTGTACATGGGAAATGACCATGCCTTAGAAATTGCTGGAATCGGTACTATCAGATTAAAGTTGCATGATGGTACTGTTCGAAAAATACAAGGAGTGCGTCATGTAAAGGGGTTGAAGAAGAATTTATTGTCTGTTGGACAATTGGATGATCTCGGGTGTAAGATCCACACTGAAAGTGGAATCTTGAAAGTAGTGAAAGGCAATCTTGTGGTGATGAAAGCAGAAAAGATCATAAGTAATCTATACATGCTTCTAGGAGATACATTGCAAGAGGCGGATTGATGAATTAGTTTTGCATCAAACAAGATAAGTATTTGTGTATCGTCTCCACAGGGAATAGTGCGTTATCAAGGACAGTTTAACATCAATTATCATTCCAAGTATTAAGAGTACTTGTTTGTTTGAAATGTAACTAGCTAAACTAAATTGCAAAAGTAAAAGTTGAGATAAATAAGGATTGAAACTTGTTAGGAATAGAGTTCCTTAACCAAGCGTCACGCGTAACCTAATGATCCATACGAATTCTAGCTTTATAAACAGTATTATCACAATCAAATCTAAACTATCCTTCGTGTCCAAAGCGATATAATTAACTCTAAGGTATCGTTTAAACATTCGTGTCCAAATCCCTTAAACGATAACAAAGTCGATCGGATAACTTAATCGACCGTGTCCAGCCTGATTAAGTATCTGAAAGCATTAAACTCTTGATTATGGTGATTATCAAAGATTAACAAAGATGTCAAGTAAGTTAACCTAAGATATATTGCTACTCTAGGTCTAGATTCAAGAGTTTGTGTCCAAATCATCTTGAATCTCATTGAAAGCATTAACAACAAGAACAACAATAATATTGAATATAAATTGCTAGAACCATATTTTACAAGATCAAAAGATTACATGTTACCAAGAATCAAATACCTCTCATCCCAACAAAGGGTATTTAGCTACACATCATCATGGAAGCCTTGCAAGGATGGATTGAAAAGGAAGGATTCATTACACCTTGTGATGTCTCAACAAAGGAAGAAAGATCCAACTTCCAAAATCACTCTCACTCTATATGATCTACCCTATTTTCTCTCTAAGATATTACAAGTGAAAACTAAGAGAAAAACTAAAAACCCTAGATAATATGATGATCTTCAAAGAATAGCAAGAGGGCAATAAATAGCATTCTGGTCTGCTTGAGCTCGCAGCTGCGAGCAGCATCACTCGCAAATGCGAGTGCTTCTTTTGGTCCAATAAGCTGCTGCCACGTCATCTCTGGAGTGGTCAAACCGCCCTAACTCGCAGTTGTGAGTAAGGGAGCTCGCAGTTGCGAGTTTCTCGCATTGGCACTCGCAGTTGCGAGTTGAGTGCGAGTTGCTATGCCTCCTGGATCAGCTTCTGCCCAATTGCACTTTTTCATGATTTTTGGTCTTTGATCAGTGTCTTGGGGTAAATTCCTGCATAAAAGGATAGAGTAAGATATATAAAGCGTAATAAGGCATTTAACACTTATTTCTCGGCTTTTCCTTCAATAACTTGTAAAACAAGTAACAAAAAGTGCATGAAATATAACATGAAATTAACACTTCTTGGCACTTATCAAACTCTCCCCAACTTAACTCTTTGTTTGTCCTCAAACAAAAGATTGAAAATCAAACAAATTAACAGGACAAGACACAAGTACAAAAGGCTTTTGAAAATTATTTCAGATGAGTGATTTAAAAGTGAATGCGCGGGCAAGTCTATGTTTCCAACTAATCTAAAATTCTACTACCAACATGGGATGAGTCTTAAGTAAAAAGTTCATGTCAAATATTTCAAGACAATAATACATTTATTTACGAACCACACCTAACACACTTCTTTGAAAGTAGATAAACAATTGAAAACATATAAATGAGGGTTATGAACACACATTCGGAAATCAAGTTAACATTCCAATCAAGTTATGTGTCCATCCAAATATCATTTCAAAAGGCATAAAAAACATGGATCAAAAGGTCTTTGAGGGTTATAACTTGGCTTGGCTACAAAATAAATGTCATATGTGGGGCAATTGAAATCAAAAAGCCTATCAAAGAGGAACATTCCTTGTATCAACCATTAAATTCCACAATCTTTCCTACCAATCATTACAACCCTTGGTGTTTACACATGAAGCACTTTGATCTTGACAACTTATTCTATTTTTGGATTTTTCTTTCTTTTTCTTTTCTCTTTTTCTTTTCATGTACACATTGTTTTCTTTTCTTTTTCTTTTTGTATTTACAACAACATGTTGTCTTGATCAAAGATAAAATTACACCATAGTACTTGACATAAAATTTACATCTACCTTCTCTCCCCAACTTGAATCAAAATACCCTATTTGAATGTTCCTCTACTCTAAGGCAAAAGGGACAAATAAACATTGAAGGTTTATGGTTCAACAATTAAAAACATATCAGAGTCTTAAAGTACGTCAAAAATGAACTGGATTTTGAAAAATTTAAAGGCAACTTCATCAAGCATTGTGCTTATGAATTGACAGTTCATAATTGATGACTCCGATTCATTTGGCTCAAGTGGGTTAGCAAGTACTCGCTCTTCTCACAAGGTAGGCTATTTGTGGTCAAGTATGTTTCACTCAATAACAAAAATATGCCTTGATCACTTCCATGCCTTCACACAATTTAAAACAATTATTGGATTTAAAATAACACAATCGAGTTAAACAATGAATTCCGGTCTCCTTGCATATGTACAAACACTTCAGGTTTCCTCACTTTTAGCTAGAACTAAGTGGTTCACAAACAAATATATTATTGCGAAGAACTAAATGAAATGAAATTTGTACAAAGTACTCGTTCCATATTCGAGTAAAAACCTAGAAAAACTGGAAACTTGTACCTTGGCTTTGCGCTTTAATCACAACTACGAATCATTATCAATCATCTGAGATTTGAAATTAAGCAAGAGTGATACAAAAGAAACTTCCACAATAAAATGAAGTACTAATTTAAACCAAAAGTGCTAACACATAACTAAAATACTAATTAAACGATACTAATGAAAATACGAACATCACGATATTAATTAAAAACAAATGTCACCATACATCAATATCCAAAATACTTTAAACAAAGTGCTGATAACAAAAAATAAAATATGAGTCCATGTGCTAAAATGAAACAACAACCGAAGCAAAAGTAGCAAAAGAGAAAGCAAAATAAAAATAAGGAAGACAGCAAGAATTGACTGAAAGCTTGATAATAATATCACTCAAAAAGGACTAGCTTTCAAGTCTTTTCTTCCTCCTCAAGACTGCATATCATCATCATCTGACCCATGATGGGTTGAAGTAGCACTGTGGACCAGCTCTGGATCATCCTGCTCATTACCATCACCACCAACATCCTCCTCCATGTTTGCATCCTCCTGACCTGTAAAGAAACTACCCCCTCCATAGGGACCTGGCATGCCCTCAGGCCAATTCACATAACTCTGAAAAGCGGGAAGGGTCATAAACTGGTCCATGATCTCTGGAGGGTACCCGGACTGCTGCTGCATCAGATACTAAGACTGCTGGAAGTACATATTTGCTCGGTTGGTGGCTTCCAGCATCTTCTAAGTGTGCATGTTGCTTTGATGTTGCCACTGAGCGTAGCTGGCAAAGTCAAAATCAGCAGAGGGCTGCTCGGAGTGTTTGGGAGGTGCCCTAGAAGATGAAGCTTGCTTACCCTTACCCTTATCCTTCTTAGATTCACCCATGATGTAACGGGTAATGAAGACATCATCAATGGGGTTTTTGATTATTTCATGATAATCAGAGGGCATCCGCATGTGGGTGTCTTTGATCAGACCCATGATTAAACCAGGAAAGGAGAGACGGGTTTTTGGCTCACGATGGCCTTGAAGTACCACCAACTTTAGTTGCCAAGCAATGGTTCAGGCTATGTCTACCTTGATGCCTTTGAGAATGTAATAAATTAGTGGGCAAAAATCAACGGTGCAATCGTCCATATGGCTATTGGGCTTGACATTGTGTAGGAGGAACCGAAAGATAAGTTTGGCCGGTGGTTTCATGAGTTTGTATTGGGCAATGTGCTCTCTGCCCGCATCACTTTCGTCATAGCTTTCTCCCTCTAACATTATGAATTTTTTTATCTCATCGTGGTGCTCATCAAGGAGAAAGTGACCTAAGTTTTGCTTCTTATGAAAATCATCAATCCCATCCTCAGCCTCAACATCCAGGTCGAAAGGATTTCCTAGGAATGTGTTTATGCCATCACGATCAAACTTGATTTTCCGACCTCTCACAAAGGTTTCAAAAGTGAATGGGTCGGTTTGAGGATTCTCTGGAATGGCGTTAGCATAAAACTCACGCACCAACTCAGCATTGATTTTTGTTATTGGGTTGAGAAGTCTGATCGACCCTTGCTCAAGGAAAAGTTTGTGAAAGTGGCCATATGGTCCCTCGGGTTTAATTTGAACAACTCTTTCCATCCACAAGGACTGTTTAAGCAATGCATTGTACCTATTCTGGTGGTACCTAGACCTAAATTTCTCCTGATCAAAGGACTGGTTACTTTGTGGGGGTTGGGTTGCGGATGTTTCGCCTTGCTTTCGTTTACCCGTGTTAACTCTCTTTGGTGCCATGCCTGCAAAACAACCAGAAAAATACCATACAAAATAGAATATATAATTAAAGACCAGTATGGAACATTATAAAACAAATGCAGGTTCAAACAGTTGAGAATCACAGAAACATGCAGCAAGTTCTGCTGCTAGTCGCAGTTGCGAGCAGATGCACTCGCAGTTGCGAGTTCAGGTTGGCACTCGCATATGCGAGTTAATTCACTCGCAGTTGCGAGTTGCCCAGAATTTGGCAAAACACAACCTTTTTCAAACTTTGTTCAGTGCCATGGTTCTCTAATCATTAACAAAGCATTTTCGACCCTAGTATTGATAGAGAGATGAGAAAAATCATGGATTATGTTTGAAATTCGAATTGATCCAAAAAGAACCCTAATTTTATTAAAATTTTTTACAAAAGGGTTAACCAAAAACTGTGGATTTAATGGGAAAGGATTACGAATATGCACATGATTTTAATCATCTCAAACAAGTGGGTATCAATTTAGAACAACAATCAGCAGAACAATCTACTATCCTAGGGTTTGAATGAACTTCAGCAATTAAAGGATAGCAAAGAAAGAATCAACAAACCTGATGATGTTAGACAGAATTAAAATGCAAGTGCAGAAAAGATTTGCAATGAACTTGACAGGTTTGACTTGATTTGGACTTTTGTTCAACTCCTAGGGTTTGTGTTTTACGTTTGCTCACCCAAAAATGAGAGAAATTTTTTTTTGATTTGTTTGATGAGAGAGAAAAGCAAAACGAAAATAAAATGATAATTGGTGATAATGGGTGGTTAAAGCAAGTTAATGGGATTGGAATTAGTAACTGTCAGAACTGCTGCTACTCGCAGTTGCGAGCAGCCTTACTCGCAGATGCGAGTGAATTGGCAGTCAACTGGTCAAACTCCACTCTGCTCGCAGTTGCGAGCTGTTTACTCGCAGTTGCGAGTAATTATAGTTCAGACTTTTGCTCTCTGTTTGGCTTCTGTTTTTGGATGTTTTGATGCATGCATATGACTCTAATATCTAATTATGTATTAAAAACACAATAAATAGACTTACAAAGTTGGGTTGCCTCCCAACTAGCGCTTGTTTAACGTCGTTAGCTCGATGCCTTTTCCGTTAGGGTGGCCAAAATGAGACGGATAGCACATCATCTTTCGAAACCCTACGTTTTGGTAGGAATTCCATGAACTTTAGGAACAAATGACTTGGAGTCCATGACCTCCCCAGCTTTGGTTTATTGAACAAGGTGCAAATTTCATCAATTACCCGATCAATTTTTACCTTGTTCACTTTCTTCCCTCTTGCTTCCAGGAAATATTCCTTGATTAGTAACCGTTCCTTTTTCTCTACCACCATTACTTCTTCAATATCAACAATTTTAGCATCTTCACTAAGTGACCTTTCTTGAGGAAGTTCTTCTTTGTGTGGTGCACCACACTCTTCTAATGTTGTAACTTCCTCATTTTGAACAACAACTTCTTCAACAATCTCTCATACTCTCTCAAACATATTTGGATTATTTTCTTGTTCTCTAAGAGTGGATTGATTGTTGGCTTGGTTATCCATGATTTGTGCTTGAATCAACTCAATTTGAAGTGATAAAGTCTTCAATCTTTGGTTGGTATCTTGCATGTTTATCATGGATTGTTGCATGAAGATATTCAAAGTATTTTCTATCACCGAATATCTTTCATCTTCATAAGAATGTTGCTGATACTGTTGATAGGATTCATACTCGGGTGGAGTGTAGAAGTTGCTATAACCATGATCAGCCATGATTGTGGCTAGGTGATGATCCTAAAACGGAAACACTACCAAGAAACTTTTTTTTGTTTATCAACAAGGGGTTAGTACAAACAACTATCAAGAAATGAAAACTATTTACGGATTACGTACGAATGCTTAAAATGATAAATCAATCGTTCTATCTATGATAACTAAACATCATTCCCCGGCAACGGCGCCATTTTGATGATTTAGTTTTGCATCAAACAAGATAAGTATTTGTGTATCGTCTCCATAGGGAATAGTGCGTTATCAAGGACAGTTTAACATCAATTATCATTCCAAGTATTAAGAGTACTTGTTTGTTTGAAATGTAACTAGCTAAACTAAATTGCAAAAGTAAAAGTTGAGATAAATAAGGATTGAAACTTGTTAGGAATAGAGTTCCTTAACCAAGCGTCACGCGTAACCTAATGATCCATACAAATTCTAGCTTTATAAACAATATTATCACAATCAATTCTAAACTATCCTTCGTGTCCAAAGCGATATAATTAACTCTAAGGTATCGTTTAAACATTCGTGTCCAAATCCCTTAAACGATAACAAAGTCGATCAGATAACTTAATCGACCGTGTCCAGCCTGATTAAGTATCCGAAAGCATTAAACTCTTGATTATGGTGATTATCAAAGATTAACAAAGATGTCAAGTAAGTTAACCTAAGATATATTGCTACTCTAGGTCTAGATTCAAGAGTTTGTGTCCAAATCATCTTGAATCTCATTGAAAGCATTAACAACAAGAACAACAACAATATTGAATATAAATTGCTAGAACCATATTTTGCAAGATCAAAAGATTACATGTTAGCAAGAATCAAATACCTCTCATCCCAACAAAGGGTATTTAGCTACACATCATCATGGAAGCCTTGCAAGGATGGATTGAAAAGGAAGGATTCATTACACCTTGTGATGTCTCAACAAAGGAAGAAAGATCCAACTTCCATAATCACTCTCACTCTATATGATCTACCCTATTTTCTCTCTAAGATATTACAAGTGAAAACTAAGAGAAAAACTAAAAACCCTAGATAATATGATGATCTTCAAAGAATAGCAAGAGGGCAATAAATAGCATTCTGGTCTGCTTGAGCTCGCAGCTGGGAGCAACATCACTCACAAATGCGAGTGCTTCTTTTGGTCCAATAAGCTGCTGCCACGTCATCTCTGGAGTGGTCAAACCGCCCTAACTCGCAGTTGCGAGTAAGGGAGCTCGCAGTTGCGAGTTTCTCGCATTGGCACTCGCAGTTGCGAGTTGAGTGCGAGTTGCTATGCCTCCTGGATCAACTTCTGCCCAATTGCACTTTTTCTTGATTTTTGGTCTTTGATCAGTGTCTTGGGGTAAATTCCTGCATAAAAGGATAGAGTAAGATATATAAAGCGTAATAAGGCATTTAACACTTATTTCTCGGCTTTTCCTTCAATAACTCGTAAAACAAGTAACAAAAAGTGCATGAAATATAACATGAAATTAACACTTCTTGGCACTTATCACGGATGCATCAGTTGCAGCAGCAAGCCAAGAAGAAACAACGATGATGTGGCATCAAAGACTAGGCCATATGTCAGAACGTGGCTTGAAAGTTCTTGTGGAACGCAATCTCCTTCACGGGCTCAGGACAGTAAATTTACCATTCTGTGAGCACTGTGTGATAAGCAAGCAACATAGATTGAAGTTTGCTAGAGTAACTACTAGAAGCAAACACATACTAGACTTGATACATTCTGATGTGTGGGAGTCACCAGAAGTATCTCTGGGAGGAGCAAGATATTTCGTGTCATTCATTGATGACTATTCCAGAAGATTATGGGTGTACCCGATCAAGAAGAAGTCAGATGTGTTTCCAGTATTCAAGGCATTCAAAGCACAAATAGAGCTTGAAACTGGGAAGAAGATTAAGTGCTTGAGGACAGATAATGGAGGAGAATATGTAGATGGCGAGTTTCTAACATTTTGTAAACAAGAGGGTATTGTAAGGCAATTCACCGTTGCACATACACCTCAGCAGAATGGTGTGGCAGAGCGGATGAATAGAACTCTCCTAGAAAGAACAAGAGCTATGCTGAAAACAGCGGGAATGGCCAAGTCGTTCTGGGCAGAAGCAGTGAAAACCGCCTGTTATGTAATAAATCGATCACCATCAACGGCGATTGATTTGAAGACACCGATGGAGATGTGGAAAGGAAAACTGGTAGATTATTCTTCTCTACATGTGTTTGGTTGTCCTGTGTACGTAATGTATAACTCCCAAGAAAGAACGAATTTGGACCCAAAGTCCAGGAAATGTATCTTTTTGGGTTATGCTGACAATGTTAAGGGGTACCGCCTGTGGGATCCCACTACCCGCAAGGTTGTTGTTAGCAGAGATGTAGTCTTTGCAGAAAATGAAATGCAAAGTGAGCAGAAAAATGACAGCACTTCTAAAGAGACTGCTATAGTGCAGTTGGAAAAATCTAAAGAAAGTGATTCTTTTGAAGCTGAACCGGTGCACGAAGAACAAGAACCAGATGAGGTCAATGATGGTGTTCGTCGTTCAACGCGTCAGACGCAGAAACCAGTTTGGCAATCAGACTATGTTATGACGAGCCACGATGCATATTGTCTTCTAACTGAAGAAGGTGAACCTTCTACTTTTCAAGAGGCGTTGAAGGGTTCAGATGCTTCTCAATGGATGACAGCAATGCATGAAGAAATGGAGGCCTTACATAGGAACAAGACATGGGAACTTGTCCAACTTCCAAAGGGTCGGAAAGCTATTGGAAACAAATGGGTATACAAGATCAAACGTGATGGCAATGATCAAGTGGAACGGTATCGTGCAAGACTGGTGGTAAAAGGATATGCTCAGAAAGAAGGTATTGACTTCAATGAGATATTTTCTCCAGTTGTAAGACTTACTACTATCAGAGTAGTGTTGGCAATGTGTGCTGCATTGGATTTACATCTTGAACAACTAGATGTAAAGACTGCTTTTCTTCATGGAGAACTTGAAGAAGAAATTTATATGCTCCAACCGGAAGGATTTAAGGAACAAGGAAAAGAAAACTTGGTTTGCAGGTTGACCAAATCTCTGTACGGTCTAAAGCAGGCGCCCAGATGTTGGTACAAGAGATTTGATTCTTTCATAATTAGCCTCAATTACAATAGGCTGAGTTCAGACCATTGTACATACTACAAAAGGTTTGATGATAATGATTATATAATTTTGCTGTTGTATGTGGATGACATGTTGGTGGTAGGCCCCAACAAAGATCAAGTCCAGGAATTGAAGGCACAGTTGGCTAGGGAGTTCGATATGAAAGACTTGGGACCAGCAAACAAGATTTTAGGGATGCAAATTCACCGAGACAGAAAAGACAGGAAGATTTGGCTTTCTCAAAAGAATTATTTAAGGAAAGTCTTGTGCCGCTTCAACATGCAAGACTGTAAGCCAATCTCTACCCCGCTTCCTGTGAATTTTAAATTATCCTCAAGCATGAGTCCTAGCAATGAAGCGAAGAGGATGGAAATGTCTCGAGTACCGTATGCATCGGCGGTGGGAAGCCTTATGTATGCCATGATATGTACAAGACCGGACATTGCACAAGCAGTGGGAGTGGGTAGTCGGTTTATGGCGGATCCGGGTAAAGAGCATTGGAATGCTGTTAAGAGAATCATGAGGTACATTAAAGGAACCTCAGGTGTTGCAATATGTTTCGGAGGATCAGAGTTAACTGTCAGGGGTTATGTTGATTCAGATTTTGCAGGTGATCATGATAAAAGAAAATCTACTACTGGTTATGTGTTCACGCTTGCTGGAGGAGCAGTAAGTTGGTTGTCCAAGTTACAAACTGTTGTAGCTCTGTCAACGACAGAAGCTGAGTACAAGGCAGCTACCCAAGCGTGTAAGGAAGTTATTTGGATGCAAAGGTTAATGGAGGAACTCGGGCACAAGCAGGAACAAATTACTGTGTATTGTGACAGTCAGAGTGCCTTGCACATCGCAAGGAATCCAGCTTTTCATTCAAGGACAAAACACATAGGCGTTCAATATCATTTTGTTCGAGAAGTAGTGGAGGAAGGGAGTGTGGATATGAAAAAGATTCACACCAATGATAACCTAGCAGATGTAATGACAAAGCCGATCAACGCTGACAAGTTTGTATGGTGTCGATCCTCATATGGCCTATTGGAAATGTAGCAACTGAAGTCGGCAAGGTAGAGAGTTTTTGAGAGCTTACAAAAGTGACTTTAAGTGGGAGATTGTGAACATGGTAAAGCCAACATTGTTGACTATTGAATGTCATGACAATTTGTCAAGTGGTAAAGCTAAAGCCACTTTTGTTGACTTTAGGCATGCAAGCAAAGTGAAAATTTGGTTTGTCTTTGAAAAGTAATTTCGGTGCATACATTGAGGAAATTCTTTGCTAGCAGCCATGCCATTTGTTCGGTGCATTCCTCTATAAATAGAGGCCTTGGCAGTGAAGGAAAATGGTGAGTGAGCAAGCAGTATCCCAAATCAGTAACAACACAACAAGTAAAGCTTGTTTAGAGTAGTGAGAGGAAAAATATAGAGAGGAAAAATAGTTTCTCTTGTGAGGTTTCTCCTAGTTGTGTTAGTTAGTATTCTCCTATTTATAAGTGAGAGTGGTAATTGTACTCTCCTTGTATTTAGAGAGAGGTCTTGTAATTTCTTCCACTTAGTGAAAGTTTTCTACTCTTGCCCCGTGGTTTTTTCCCCTTATTTGTTGAGGGGTTTCCACGTAAAATATTGTGTGTTCAGTTCCTCTTTTCTCGTCTCTTATTTTAGCTGCGTGATAATATTTTGTTACTCTGGTACCTAACACTATTTAATCCTCCATAGTTGATCAGATAGACCTGTGAGTATCATCACTACACCCTCTGATTTCTAACACATTCACCGCTCATAAGGGGTACGACCGTACGACTATCTTTTTACTGATGATAAAATGTTAGTCTGTTTAATGATTTTTGGTTTACAAATATTGAATTGAATCGTTTATTTAACCTAAATTCAATATTCTGATATTCATAAGCAGACTCCATCCTACACCACTACTTGTACACTTGGAACCCAAAAATATTTGACATGCATTGTTTGATCCCACATGGTTTGCAGCCATAAAAGCCAAAAGATTAGTTAGATGCATGTATTACAAACTACAAAGAAATAAACTATAAAGTATAAACAAATTTTCTATCAATTAGCCTTATAGAAGAACTATTTGTTGTAATCAATTCAAGCAAAATCATGCAGTGATAGTTACATTGCATAGTCTGACAGTTAAGTAACGAAGTCAGAGTCTCTAATCTCTATATGCATGAGATTGATCATCGTTACTTCAGCTTTTTATACATTTTCACTCCCCTCTCAATACAAGCACACTGTTGAAATTCATATTTATTTTATGGGGAAAGAACTCAATGAAAAACTTAATAGTGAAAAATTATAGAGATTTTTGAAATTAGATTGCCATCCCCACATTTTTTATAAGAAAAAATGAGATACTAATTTACTTATTTGATACATAATGCCATCAGAAAAATAGAGTAGAAGTAACTACTGTAATCTTGAAGAACAATCAAGGGTTTACTAAATCTTTAGTACAACAGAAATAACTGTGACCATCGTTCCATCATTCAATATGCTCATCAGTCATTACCATTGGAGCAAAATACAACAATAACAGCTTGATAGGCTTTGCCTTTAGAAAACCAGGAACTAAGAAGTATTTCAAGGATGTAATTAGAGCATCATCAGCACAAGACACATTTTGTCAGGAAATGTAAAATAACCAATATTAACAGCAACACAAAAGTTAAACATGTACTTATTATCATATCAAAATTTCCAACGGTGTCCTGGTTTTTGGCACTCATTAAGCAAGTAAGATTAGACACCGGGAATAGGATACTGAGTAGCAAGAGCTTCAACTTTCCTCCGCAAATTTGAAACCTTGTCTCCCAAAGGAAATTCAGGAGCTAACACAAAGTTTAGAAAATCTTGAACCTTTGTTCCTGAGACCAAACTTTTGGCTTCAAGACTTATCTGCACACCCTCATGAATTAAGTCTGCAATTAGTTCAAATTCTCTCTCACCAAGTCCTCTTGTTGTCAAAGCTGGTGAACCGATGCGAATGCCTCCGGGAACCAGGGCACTCTTGTCACCTTTTGTAATAATTAGCACATGTCAGTAATAATCACAACAAATAAGCAAAAATGCTAAGCAGGTGTTTGGTAGTGGGATTTTTTTAACTCTCTAAAATTGGAGGTCTTGAACTGTCATGATTCGTATGAATGTTTTAAAAAAAAAAGAAATTGAATGGGAATCTAAAATTCCCATGGAGGTGAAAAACTTGAAACTTGCCAAACACCCCCTTGCATTCCTAGGAAACATGATTCCTGTGAATGAAAAATGACTCCACGCCGGGCATAGGCCCTCATTTCTATCAAAAAGAAAAAGGAAAATGACTCTACACACCAAACACTCCCTAAATTATATGCAACAAACAGCAAGTCACTCACCAGGCACTGAATTCTTGTTGAGGGTTATAGAAGCCATGTCAAGAATTTTCTCCACACGAGCACCATCAATACCCTAAAGGACATGATATGTGAAATACAGTCAGTCAGGTACTAAAAGGAATATACATCAATAAGCAAAATCAAACCTATTTTCACACTAAAAACACGCCAGCAATTTACATAGCACTACAAATTTTTCAGAAAATTTCATAATCCTTATTTCTAAAAAAAATTGGGGATGGGAAGCCAAGACAGAATTATCATTATACTGACAAAGAAAAGAGCAACAAGCTTACTGATGGCCTTAGATCAACAAGAACCAGGTGATTATCACTACCGCCAGAAACCAGTTTATATCCATGCTCAACTAACCGGTTAGCAAGAGCTCTACAGTTAGCAACCACCTGCACGATGATAGGTTTGGGAGTATTATTGTTACAAAGTGCTGTATGTCAAACTCTAACCAATGATGAAAAGGGACATCACTATACCTGGTTTTGGTAATTTTTAAAATCTAGAGACTGAGCATACTTCAAGCAAACTGCTAGTCCTCCAATTGTATGGTTATGAGGACCCCCCTGGAAAATTCTTCACTATATTAAAATCACAAACTAGGAAGGTAAAGAAGATAAATGCATCTGACTCAATAGGTACATAGGATTCATGCACTTTCTCGACCAGAATAGTTAAAAAAGAACTAATTAGAGGATATTCCAAATTTACCTGTAGACCAGGAAAAACAGCATTGTTAATGGCAGACTCCAGATCAACTCCATGCACAGCATCTTTCTTGAAGAATATCATACCACCTCTAGGACCTCTCAAAGACTGGAGGAAGTCATGAGTGTTGTGAGTATTACAAAGAAAAGTACCGACTTCATAACTTCAAGTAAATAGAATTATGTTTTTAAACCAAAAAAAAAAAAAAAACAAACTCTTTCTTTTCAATTTTGAGTGGAAAAATACAAAGAAAACACAAATATCTCAAGGCAAACCTTGTGGGTTGTGGTGGTCACAATATCAACAAACTCAAAGGGATCAGCAAGAACAGAAGCAGCAATAAGCCCACTTACGTGAGCCATATCCATCATCAGAAATGCACCTACTGAATCTGCAATCTTTCATTTGCATATAAAGATGTAATTAGCTATTTGTGAAGGAAAAAACCATACGATGTAGAGAAGCAGATAATGATGATTATAATATCAGAAAATACTCAAGTACAGAACATACTTTTCTAAAGCGGGCATAATCAATGTCTCGAGGATAAGCACTGGCACCAGCAATAATGAGTTTTGGTCGGAATAGAGCAGCAGTTTTCTCCAACATATCATAATCAATAACACCTGTTTTCATTCCAAAGTGGGTGAAAGAAAAAAATAATCCCAAGTTATTCCACAAATAAGCCAATATATCTGAAACGATTTTAATGACAAAATATAAGCACCTGTGGTTTCATCAAGTCGATAAGGCATGGATTCAAAATAAATTGATGTGCCTGATACACGTCTTTTAGCTGTCATGAATCCATGAGATAAATGACCCCCATGAGGCAAATCCAAACCCTGGTAACATATCATTACACATGAACGCTATCAAAATCGACTTCCAATTTGGAAAAGCCAAGCTAACGTGTGAGAAAAATAGTTTACCATTATACGATCATGTGGTTTAAGAATTGCAGTGTATGCTGCAAAATTAGCCGGGGAACCAGATAATGGTTGAACATTTACACCCCACTTGTTACCATCTAGATGAAATGCAGCCAATGCCCTTTGTTGGCATAGGATTTCGAGCTCATCAATGTGCTCATTGCCACCATAATACCTTACATGTAAATGGGATCCAATCAACAAATTTGCAGAAGAGGGAAAAAAGGAAACTTCAAGTAAAACTCCTATTTCTAGAGAAGTAAAAATAGATAAGAATTTACCTTTTACCCGGCAAACCTTCCGAGTACCTGTTTGTGAGGCATGAACCAACTGCTTCCATCACTGCCTTAGATGTAAAATTCTCAGAAGCAATAAGTTCAAGACTTCTGAATTGACGGTCCTTTTCCTTGTTAATTATGGCATGAACATCAGGATCAGCTTCACTCAAGCCATAGTCCAAGAAGCTAGCTCCATCACCTGATATTTGAAATAGCACATTATTCCATGAACAAGAAAGATCACCAAGCATGCATATATATTTAAATTTCGGTATACAAAATACAGAATTCAGATATATATTGACACGATGGCATAAAAAACATGAACTTTATAATGACACTTGACACCAAAGGAGATAAAAAAAATACAGAAACAAATATCCCAGAAGTGCTTTGAGTAAAATATATTGTTTTTCACATTGTCATACTTGGGGCCTGTTTTGATCGACTTATTTGAGCTTATTTGTTGACAGGAGCACTTGCGAGACTGTTTGGGAGAACATACAGAACCAGCTTATGACAAATTTACAAGTCCATAAGTTGATTTCAACTTATTTTTAAAAATTCTTCGATGTAGTGTATGTTTGTTACCAATTATAAAAAAAAAAAGTGATTTTGATACTCACAAACATAGAGATTTTTTCAAAAAAGCAGAAATTGTCTTGTGTTTGTTTATCAGCTTATAAATCAAAAACAACTTATAACTTATCGGAAGGAAGAAAAAAAAAAAAGACTTTTATTTTATCTTTTGTTAAAGATATAGCTTTTACACAAGCACTTATATATATGTTTATGCTATAAGCACTTAATTAAGTTGTTTATCCAAACAGGACAAAAAATTACTAATGAAAATAAAATTAAACCGAATTTAAAGACTGTTATACATAACAAAATGTGTACAATAAATATAGATGGAACCGAGCTAGATAAATTAGTAAAAAAATAAAATAGATTGCATGTTGCAGTAATATTCAATTAAACTCAGACAATTTATATATACTATCTATCCTAATTGTTAGACACTGTAACGAAGGGTGGATAATATTAAAGCAAATAGAATCAAAAAATGAAATGGAAAAAAGAGAGAGAATTTACCTCCAATTTTTTGAGGGAGAGAAGAAGGAGAAGAGGAAGATGATGAAGATTTCCCAAAAGTTGCTTCATGAAGAGATACTTTGCAGGGCTTGAAATGATTACTGTTATTGTTGAAATGAAGTTGAGGAAAAAGGCCTCCATGAGAGAAATTATGAAGCTTGGTCGAAGAAAGAGGTGGTTGTTGTAAAGAACCTATCATTGATGCAACTCCACTACACGCCGCAGGCATCGTTATGGATTAGGGTTTTGCTGACTCAGAACACACACACGCTGAAGAAGAAGAATAAATAAAGAACAGTAGCTGCGGCGCGGAGAGTAGACAACGACACAACGTGGTTTACTGAGCATAGAGAGACATATAAACAGTGGAAATCAATTGTCTAATGTTAGAGTGGGAAAAGTATGGTGTCTTTTGCTTCTTTTCATCTGTTAGATCAATCTAATGTACTATAACATGCCACGTGTACATTCTTTTTAAGCAAATATCTCAAACAAAAATGTTTGGTGTTCATTGTATTTCTTTTTTTTTTTTTTTGTCGAATTCAAGTTGAACATTTAATTGATTATTTAGAAAAAATTGGTAGGTAAACAAAAGCGATAAACACTCATCATATTTCAAGTTTGAATTTGAGTGAAAATGTTCAACTTAACAATTTTAATATTGTCGGTTGAACCGGACATTATACACAATTAATATAGTAACTAAAAAATATATTTGAATGTTATCAATGAATCATCCTTCTATAAAAAAAAAACAATTGATCAATTAAAGGGGTAAAGAACTTGAGCTCGTTAAGCATGATTTATTGCTCATGCATATGAAAAAATCTGATTGGAAGGGGAGAACACATCTTACATGTCATAGAGGTTTTCCAAAGAGATTAATCACCGCTAAACGGCGGTAAAAACTTCGTATTAATATTAGGTAACCCAAAAAAAATAAAATTAAATGTTCCATCAAATTTTTTTTTTTACAAATTGTTGTGAATATAGAAAATCATTTACATTTTGTTTTGTAAAAAAAAAAAATCATTTACACATACTTAGAGTAAATGTTGTTTTATAGAATAGTTAATAAGAGACGAGGGTTTGGATTTTCTCTATTGAAATTTTCTCCATTTTTTTCAATTGAAATCTAAGGCATCAACATGTGAGAGATAAAAAAAATTAAAAGATATATGATATTAAATTTTAGGGTGAATGTTGTTGAACATGAGAAAAAATAAGAGAAATTCATCGAGAGATTTCATTCTTGAGAGAAAGCAACCATCTTATTTTCTAAAAACAATCTCATTCTCACCTTATATAATTGATCACAAAATGTTCAAAGATTCTAAAGCTCGTCGACAAAACATTCTCTAACGTAATTCCACCAACCTTAAGTATAGGTTAAAAAATACTCCCTTCGGTCATATTTATTAGCAAAAAACAACTTTTTAGGTACATTGAATAACTAATGTATCTAAAATATTAATGTGACCGGATACATTACTTATTCAATGAATCTAAAAAGTTGTTTTTTGCTTATAAATGTGACCGGAGGAAGTATGACATATGTACTCTTTTAGCTGTTACATTTAAGACAAAAAATCTCTTATTCATCTTGGCATCCTTGGTATTTCTTCTAACAAAGCCAATATTTGCTACTTCCTGTCTCTTTTTTCTTTCTAGAGTTTTAACTCTATCGCTGACAAGTGACAACCTCTTCATTGGAACAATTTTGAGTCAATAGTTCCGGCCTATGTTTGGTATTATGGTGGATATCTCATGATCAGTGTGACATTTGTATATAAAGATGTGGCATTAGTTTTATGGGCGTCCTTTTTAAATCCTTAAATAAATATAGTTGCAAGTGCGCAAATTCAACAAAATTGATTTTCACTTCAGAAGTTCATCAGTACTTGAAAATATTCTGTCAAAACTATAATTATCTTAAATACTTAAAAATAGATATAACAATAAAATTACATATATAAATGTAATTAGAAATGCATATTTGCTTGTTAATTATAAACCCAATTTTTCTTTTTTTAGCCAACCAAAGAATAGAAAGATATATCGCATTTTTCTTCCTTTCAAACGGGTTAACCTCATTCATACAAGTTTGATCAGCTAGAACAGAATCAGATTCGTTTCTTTAAGAAAAGTCGTAGCATCTCAACCAATGACAATTTGCTGCATTAATCAACTTCATACCAACGAAAATTGAATCTAACCCTTTTGCCAAAAGGACATATTCTTTCAATGACATAGAGAAACGAATTTAATCAATTTATAATGCTTAGTATTTCCATTGTTCTACAAAGATATTTATATTGTCATAACTCATCACATAACATAACATAACATCATTGATATTCATCGTCCAGATCAACAAGTATCTAGCCACAGAATTTCATATGTAACTTACATCGACTCCGGGACCAAATTATTTCATTGCATGATATTTTCAAGCTATCCAACTGTATTCTTTTACGCCCGAGAGATAGTGTTATCCAGTAACAAAATAAAACCATTTATGTATTTTCACCCGACATGTGAAAGACCTCCACCGCTTTCAGCACGTGTCCTGTAAAAGAATGCATTAGTGATTAGGAAAGAAAAACAATCATGGCAAAGTGAAGCTCATGACACCGAATCATCGCAATGTACAAAAACATGGGATTTTGTAGAGACAAAAAAGAGGAAAGAAAACAAGACTAAGTGCAATGCAATAACACAAGAAAGCTATGCTTCTTATGGACATTAAAAGCATCGTGTATGCAATATTTATCAATGAGCATTGTGAATTTGCAACCAAGAAAGCATTTAAATTTTGAATCAGTGACCCTCTAAACTGATCTACCGAACCATGGACCATCTTTTACAGGTCCTAACAATCGGGTTTGGAATTTTTCATATTACTTGAAAAACTAATTGCAGAAGCTATATATAAACTAAGATCAACGAGCCAACATAAGACGATTCTAGTTCTTTAAGACAGTGATTAATGATGTGCTAAAAGAACAAGACATGATGCAAAAAAGAAAAAGCTAAGATTAGGAATGCCTAATGTAGAGAACTCAACAGTGTTGTTTAGTCACCATCATTTAGATGAATGTCATGGAAGGATATAAAAATAAAGTGATATTATGATGATGTCAAGAGCTCAGTACTTACTTGTGATCAGAAGGATTCGGCATAAGCTCGTAAACAATAGTGGCAACGACATCTCTCTTTAACTATACAAAAAACAATGATGTTAATAATCTGACTATAAGCATCCAACAGCCCTGAATTTTACAGTAAAAAGATTACCTGAGTAGCTTCGCCTTTAAGGCCAATATAGTGTACTTTGGTAGTGTCACCTCCAAAATTATCAGGAAAGTGCAATGTAATATTTCCCACACCTTGAAATTTAGAATACCTAATAAAAAGGATTGATGCATTAAAAAACCATGCTGGCATAGACACAAGAAAACTCCAATGAGATGAGGCAATGACACAAAGCACTAGTAGTGCCTCATATCATACTTATATCTAATCTTTGTTAACATTGCTAATGACTTTGCAAACCCTAAACCTAGAATTTTTAGGCGCCAATCAAGCATGTCCGTTGGATCAAATCATCTGGCTAGGCATTCATCTCATCCTTTGATCTAATCTGACTTCAGACTTTCATTTTTACCATGCCACGTTAAATTATTGTATGTTTCCCATGCAGCACTTAACTATACAGGTTCTACATGCTATTTGTGCATTGCTTTGTAAATTACAATCATTTAATGTCACCATTTTCCCACAAGTGGCTGCAAGTTGTGTTGGTAATACCTATCCAAGAATGAAAGCATGTGACCGTTATGAATTAAATTTGACCTCTCTCTTTCTCTTTGTCTTTCATCTAACCTTAATCTTTTTATCGCGATCGGCAAGTTGTGTTGGTAATACCTATCCAAGAATGAAAGCATGTGACCGTTATGAATTAAATTTGACCTCTCTCTTTCTCTTTGTCTTTCATCTAACCTTAATCTTTTTATCGCGATCGAGATTCTCCTGCGTCGACAGAGATAAAGAATTGGAACCTGATTGACGGCGATTGCCGGAAGCAAGTCGCGAGGCCTTTTAGTCAATTTCAAGGCACGTAAGAGTAACAGAGGGAGTGAATCGGAGCGAGATTGGGAGGTGAAGAAGGTGTTGACGGAGGAAATCGATGGTGATATGAGTAGAAAGGCAGCGGTGATGGCTAGGTCAAGGTCAGTGGCTGTGACGGCGGTTTCTGTCGGTGACAGAGATTTTAGAGCGCCGCCGCGTTCAAAGGGAAAGAGACTGGTTCTTTCCGAGTCTGATGAAGGTTTCCGACAATCAAAAGCTTCTAAATTTGTTCAGGAACGTTCTCCTTTGTATAGAGGTTGAAATGAAATTTTGTAGATTATTCATATAATTAAAAATAGTAACAATAACTCTGTTTATTAACACAAATATCAGAGCTGGTATTTGGTTTGTGGATTGATATTGTGCAACAAATGTGTTTCGGTACTGCATTTGTTTCCTCCTCCCCTTGACACCCTCTACCCAAAAAGTATTTAAAAGCGGCATATCCTTCTTCTTCGACACCACCCATGGCGGTATCATTCATCCATGTTTCTTGCTTAATTTCTTTGTTGTCTATAATATTTTGGTGCTTCAAGTTTGTTCACTTCTACATGAAACTTAGAATGATTAATAACATCATAATAAGTTATGTTATCTTAACTGATGTGCCACCATATTGTTGTTTTGTAATTTTGATAATAATTTTGCTCAATGATTCCTTTGTTTATATGATTTAAAATTACCTTACTGGTTTGTGGATTTTTTGTTTTAACTTTTTCTGGTGTGTAATTAACTTTTTTATTTAGTTTGTCATGTGATAAAGTGTAGTCCTTATCAATCTAGGTGCTTACTGTTTAGTCCAGAAAAATGAGTTGAATAGGGTATACACTTTGCTGATACCGTATTGTTAAATTCAAGCAACATTTAGTTGATATTTCTTCACACGTTAACTATATCCTTATTTTTGCTTCCTATGGTGATCTAACCTTTGTTGCTCATATATATATCTTTCTTTCTGGATGCAGATTTGAGATCTCAATAGATTGGGCTTTTGTAATAACTTTAAGATGATGTTCAAATTTGTCAATAATTAGATGTGTTTTATTTTCTACGTATGCCTTGATTGTTTTTTATTTTATAGTTTTGTGGTTGTTGTTCATGCAACGTTTCTTTACCTTTATCTATGATATTTTATATAGCTGGTTTCTAATTTTCATGACATTCACAAGATCAAGTGAGCAAGTAGATTTTTCCATTAGAACTTTGCTTCCAAGATATGTGATGAAGCTATCGTCTTTTAGACTTTTGTACCGGTAAATAACATCATGACAACAATAGTGTGTCTTTGATTTCAATGATAAATGAGGTTTATAAAGTCTACTCCAAACTATGCATTCCCTATTTGACCATGATGAGAAAAATATTCTACTACTTATATTCTATTTTCTGGCATAACTGGAACTTTGTTATAGAGCATTGAAGGGTTGCCTTTGATGTCCAGTGTTAAAGAGGACATATATATGGCATTTTATGAATGTTTTTTTTTTTCTCTTTTCAATGTGTTACTTCTTCTGAATTATTTTGCTGGATAATTTGATTGTTTATACAAGATTTAAACTTCAATAGATTTCTTTTAGGCTTTGCTGCATAAGGTTAAGCATATTCTTATTAATTTATAATTCTTTGTATGTGTTTCTGTTATCCATTCACAACTGCCACTATAACTAACAACAATGCTTATTCATACCTTCTGTTAAACTTTGCTAATCTACTTTAATTGGCTTTTCATTTTGCGGCTAAAAATGACTTTTTTAGCAAGAAGGATTTTTTAAAAATAAAAAACAAACACAACAAAAATAAAAAAAGTAACTTTTTAGTTAAATAAATAGATTTTTTTTAAAAAAAATCCAAAACAAACGGGCGTCATAAAACAACATATTAACTTCTCCATTGTTTATGACCCGGGCGGTAGCACGGGTAAAAGTTCTAGTTAGTGATAGTATGTGAATATACAATATTCATATCACAAAGCAGTTGAATTTCGTACGTGAATTATTGTCTCAATGAATACTTCACAATATGATGGAATAACTAAAATGATAAATTGGTAAATGACAATGATTACCTTGTCTGGTATTCCAATACTCCTTGCAAATTCTCAGCCAAATCCCATTCCTTCATTAAAAATAAATAAATCAGTATTATACAAAGCTGTGGTGTCGATTTGTCAATTAATTCCTTGGAAAATTAGAAAGAAAATATACCTGAATGGCTTGCATGCTTTGTGCATCTGAAAAGTCAATGCCATCTCTATTGATGAACCTGATTCAAGATGAATTTCTCAGCCTTTTGTGTAGAGAATATTTGAAATAAATATAAATTATTGTTGAAATAAGCCTTGTTGATCCAAGCACTAAATGCATTGCCTTTATCCAAAAGTCAGTAATAGAAAAGTGGTTGAAAAAACATTTACTCTTACAATATCTACTCCCAAGGTTAAATCCCGGGTACATTTATAAAAGAACAGGAAAACAAAGGTTTACTTGTAATAAATGCACAAGAAAATTCAATTTGCAGAAGCATCTATCAAGATATTTATATTTATCACCCTGATATCCAACCAAGGATATAAGAACTCAATCATACAAAGGACAGAGAATATCATTCGCATGAGAATGAAACAGCACAGATGATAAGGGATATGATGATAAAGAAGGTATTTATCTAAAAACAATCTGTGCCATATGAATAACTCAAATTGATTTCACAGGTTGGACTCTAGGAAAACATACAGATCACAATTTTGAGCCAATCATGAATGATAAGTGTCATTGAATGGATCTTCAAAATAGAGAATTGATAAAGCAATAACGTCCATTTTAAATTTGGTTGATGTCAATGCCAAGCATAAAAGAAGGTGGTGCTTTCCTCCGATCTTAAAACGGAACTATTTTAAGGAATTAGTAGCATCAAAAGTTGCGCATGAAAAAAGCCCACCAAATACAATAAAGCTTCTTCAAAACCATAACAACTTACGCTCTCATCTTGGAAGGGCTTGTTCCATCAGCTCCACCAACTATGGATATGCTCTTAATCTTTACGTCCGAAGTGAATCTATCGCACAAAGAAGCATAACAAGTCATATAAGAATTAGTAAGACCAATGTTATAAATAAAAATGGAGAATGTGACAATAATTGTAAATTTGGGATTACTGTTTTTAGCAGAATGCTAACCATACAAATATGAAAAGAAGCATTATCCAATGCATATTCAAAAGCAAAGCCACTCACACACATTTATTTCATCCTACTGCTACAGTAGTTCATTAGCTTCAAAGAACAATGACACTGTCAAGGACTACAGTTAATGCCAGTGATCTCTGGCTCATGTAAAAAAAGCTGAAGTTATTTCTTGTCTTACAAAAACATAAAACAGATATTGTTGCTAAGAAAATATATACTTCTTTTAATTATCAAAAGCACATCTTACTACAACCATATTATGTAGTTCAGTCCACAACAACAACCAAGCCTTATCCCACCAAGTGGGGTCGGCTACATGAACCAAACGATGTCATAGTGTTCTATCAAAAACCATGTCTTTCTCCAACTCATTGATCTCTAGATCCTTCTTGGCAGTTTCTCTAATAGTTTTTCTAGGTCTTTCCCTACCTCTAGTGATATGAATCCCCTCCATCTGGTCTACTCTCCATGCCCAAACCACCTAAGCCTAGTTTCTACCATCTTTTCTACTAATGAAGGCCGGTAAATTTTAAAGATAAATTGTTTAATTCACAATAAAGAGCGCAGTAAATCAATATTCCATCAGACAATTTGTATAAAAAAATAAATTTTAAGTTCCGCAGTTCCAAACAGTTCAATATATTAGAGATGGGTAGTATATAATTTACAGCTTACATGAAAATTAATTTATATACATTAGAGGCACATTCACTACTTTATGCTACTATGATAAGTAGTTAAATTACATGTGGGTTGTTTGAGTTTACTTATTTGAGTTTATCTAGTGGTATAAGTACTTGTGAAACTGTTTGGGAGAGCTTATGGAAACAGCTTAGACATGTCCATAAGTTGTGTTTCAGCTTATTTTCACAAACTCTCCAGAATAGCTTATGAAAACAGCTTATAGCATATGTGAAAACATTTAGACTTTATTTCACCTATAGTACTAGAAATGGGTTATATACATAAGCATTTATCTGATGATAAGTTATCAAAACAAGGCATTAGTGTTTTAAAAGTAGGCAATTTCATCATAATCATAATAAAACACAAATTAAAAGATGAATAATAGAAGTAACTTACGGAATGAATACAATTAACTCAGGATCACCCTCATTGCTTTCCAAGTGTTCCTGTTGAATTGAAGCCATGATTAGTGTACAATTCATGATATTAATCATATCTAGCAACATAAAAAAATAAAAAAGAATGATTGATTAATTACCTCAGAAGTATTCAAACGGTGTTCCCAAGGTTTGAAAACTGATTTAACACTACCAGGAGTTGCTTCATTCAAAGCAGATACCTGAAACAGAAATTTCGACAAATTGTGAATTTATTCATAAAATTAAAGAAAAGGGAAAGGGTTTTGGTGAACCTTTTCGAGATCAATGTGTTTGTAGAGAGACCAATCAGAAGAACAATCATGGTCTTCACAGCTATGGTCATGCACACACGCCATTTTCACTGCACCACCGAGCAAGCGATGTTATGTTGTAGATTCTTTCTTCTTCTTCTTCTTCTTCAATTTGGGCTTACCAATTTTATTATTATTTTTTTTCCTAGGGGAGGCTTACCAATTTGTTTAATTTTTTTTTTTCTATTTAACAAAATAAATATTTTAGACGGTTTGATTTGGATGATTTATCTATAGGATTAAAGTTTAATAACGGTGAGTTGATAGTTTGAAATAACTTTGTACATATAATCAATTAAAATATTTGAAACTACCATGTAAATTAAAAACGTTAATTGATGTGACGATTTTAAATGTTTTGATTGATTATGTTTGTAAAATTGTCATAGACCATCAACTCACCACCATTAAACTCTTACCAAAAAGTCTGGTTTGGTTTAGTTTTGATCAATTTTTGTCGTTATTAGAATAGCATCGGTCTCTAACAAACAACTGGCAAAATTGGTGGTGTCTGATTGGAGCTTCCAACCTTGTTTGACAAATGAAGATGATCCTTACTCTAAAGTCGGTTGGCTATCAACGTGCATTTATATTACTTGTGTTTGATACCATGGTCGTTCCTATCATTTTATTGGTCTTAGACCGAGCCTGAGAAAGTGACCCATTAAATAACACTTCATAATTTTTGTTCTATTGACGATGAATGCGACACACATTATTTATGGTGGTTGACTTCTCAACTATGTTGGCACCCCAAGTTGCCATAATAAAAAGTTTTGAAATCTCAACTATGCTGACATCCCAAAACATTGTGTGTCAGATGAACCTCATCCTATGTATTATTAATAAAAAAGAATAACAAAACAAAAAAAAAAAAAAGTTAAGGGGTCAAACCAAACCCAACAAAACTAAGTAAAATAATACGTAGGCATATCAAACGTATCAAAGAAAATCAGCCATAATAAAACTATGATACATCACCATTAAGAATCTACAATTGTTTTAGAAAATATTTTTTTTTAAAAAAAACTTCGCTTTTATCGGCAAGTTATAAGATTGTGGTTTCTTCGAGCATTTTGATAAATATTATGTTAATTTAAATGTATTATCAATTCTTGCCAATTTGCATTATATCTCTTTAAGTTGTCTTTTTTATTTATGTCATTTTAATAGTTTATGGAACTGTTTTGAAAAAACTAGTTAATCATAATTCAGATTAAAAAATCCGAAATAAATAAATTAGCTTCGAATTATAAAATTTGAACGTAAAATGATCATTTTGAAGGTGCTTGAGAAGTGAGTAGGGTGAGAAAAGAAATTCCAAAAAAAAAAAGTTGAAGGTCAGTTGGACTTAAGTCTGTTAGGGTTTGAGAAAAAAAAATAAAGAAAAGCGTCGTTGGCTTAAGTCTGTTGGAGCCTTTTTTTTTTTTATATGTTTTACTATATACACCACCATAAAATAAAGTTTTACTATATACACCCCCTCCCTACATTTTTTTGTTGGGATTTTACAAGGCTGGGCGCTAAGTCGTCGCACCCCTGACCTATGCCTAGGTCCACCATGTTTCTTACTTTTGACTTCTAACACTAGAGACTATCAACCTTTTACATAAAGTTCAAATGATCATTCATAACAATGTTATATCTCTTAGTTCCATGAATGTAGTGTTTATAAAGATTGATTTTGCTATCGAAAAAGACTGAGCGGCATAACTTATTATCTATTTGTCTTCTAGTCATATGTAATTTTCATATATATATATATATATATATATATATATATATATATATATATATATATATAGAGAGAGAGAGAGAGAGAGAGAGAGAGAGAGAGAGAGAGAGAGAGAGAGAGAGAGAGAGAGAGGATCTGTTGACTCCAGGTGTCAACAGATTCGTTGACACCAAATCTTAACCATCTATTTTATTTGATCAAAGGCTCATAATAGTTTCTAAACTAACTCATCATTTTGATGCAATGCGACACACTAATGGTAAAATTAGCAATTTATACATGATATATAATCTTATTTTGACAAACCAATACCATTGTGCAAACCCAATTGGGTTCACATCCAGATAAATTAATCTAAAAACAATGTTGTTTGAGTGTTTGCATTAGTAAAACTTAAAATGGGATGCATTTGAAGCCGATATGAAGTCATTAACATAAATTGTACAAATTTCTTCCGAATATGAAGTCAAACGCATCCCTAATAACTTTTCATTTTGGAGTGAAAATATATATTTTTGATAAAATAATTTTTATAAAAATCCTAAACAAACAATTATAAATGACAAAAGTGATCCAGAAGTCCTATCTCAACTGATAAAATGCCGAAATTGTTAGGCCGGATGCTATGACCGGGGTTCGAACCTCGGTACCTCCACTTATGTGTGTGAGTTTATAATGACTTTGTCATTTCGTTTATCTACCAAAAAAAACAAAAATGACAAAAGTGATTTTTTTAATAAAAAAATAGATTTTTTTCAAAAATAATATATATATATATATATATATATATATATATTTATATTTATATAATTGATTATCTTATATCTATGTACAAGTAAACATTGAACAAAAAAGTAAACATTGAATATTAATAATCATTCGAGTAAATATCAATGGAAAGATTAGTCAGACTCATTAGTTTGAATTTAAACCATTCATCAAATAATATACGATATGGATACGGGTGCGGGTACGATAAGATACGGGTACGCAGATACGCGAATTTTTCAAAATTTAAGATACGATACAACTAAGATACGTTAACAAAAAATTTATACTAAAACTTATATGTATGTAAAATAATAAAAAAAATAAACATTGATTAAAAGAACTAAACACAAATTTTATCTAATGTTGATTAACCGAATCACCTCTCTCTTGTTACCTTCATCCCCAAGAAGTATAATTTTAAGCGGTTCATCGAGAAACAATTATAGTGATGCATATCTAAAATTGAATTATATACATCTCTACTGAATGTTTACAACATTGTCTCACTTTTTTACTCTTCATCTTTTTCTAGGATACGTATCTGTGAAGTATCTTATAAGTATTCTTGTGTACATGCGGAGTATCATATAAGTATCCGTTAAAATATTTTTTAAAAATTTAAATAATTAACTTCAATACTTTGTGGGTGCATATCCGCGAGTATCCGTAGAGTATTATATCCAATACATATCCGATACAGGTACGTTTCCGTTTTGGATTATCCGGACTTCATAGATATTGAAATAGTTTCTCACTTTTCCAATTTTTATCCACTACCTCACATTAATCTCAATCAAAATTAAAATGGTATACACTTCTATAAAAGCTTTCCTACAATGGTACCAATGCCAATACTATATGACATAGATTAGACATGATAAATAAATAGCTGTCAGTTTCAATTTAAAGTAAGAGAGGTGATACATGAACATCCCCATGAATATATGCTTTCCAATTTGAACTTGCTGCAGTTGATTAGAAATTTAAAATTTGCTATACATAACAAAGTACTAAATACATAAGCAAGCAATACAATTGTCTTTATTATTATAGTTGAGAGTTTTTGAATTTATTCATCCTTAATCTTTACAATTTGAACTTGCTGCAGTTGATTAGAAATTTAAAATTTGCTATATATAACAAAGTACTAAATACATAAACAGTTCTCAAACCGTGCACGCAATACAATTGTCTTTATTATTATAGTTGAGAGTTTTTGAATTTATTCATCCTTAATCTTTAGCTCCACTACGAGTAATAATAGGCGCACTTAGATTTGTAACTTTTTTTTTTGTTGCCTTTTTTTAACGGAAGGGGCTTAGATGTGATCATGTGAGTACAATTAATGATAATGTGCGATTTGGTAACATTCCTTAATTATTATGGTTAAAAGGTACGAAGATACCTCCACTTTATGTGTGTGAGTTTATGATGCCTTTGCCATCTCGTCTATCTACCAAAAAAACAAAATCTACATTTGTTTGTTCCCGAAAAATAAAATTCTACATTTTTAGGATGGAGTCCCCAAAACAAACTCTTCTAGATTGAATATGTTTGGAAAAATTATAATGTTATAGACTTTATAGTTTTTCATTTATTTTGCATTTAATTTTCATAAATTGAATACCTTTCAATTTTTTTTGTTCATAAATTGAATATATGGTAAATTAATAAATTCATAGTGTAAATTTTTAGGCTGTCAATCAATTACAATCGTCTGATCATTAATTTTTTTTGACCATCTTTGTTTTGCTAATTAAAATTGTCAAAAGAAGAATGCCACTTTGTTATGCTAATTTTTAAAATATCTATGCAAGGGTGATTTCTTTTTTTTTTTTTACATTCGTGTATCAAATTAAACTTTACGTGTATAAATGAATCTTGATTCTTGATATGAAAATGATTGAGTCAATATTTGAATAAATACTCTTGTTCATTGCATTCAACTTCCCACTTTACATTAACTCGCAACATTTCACATTGGTTAGACAGTGATATGGCACATAACACTGAGGTTGATGAACATGAAAGAGATAACAAAGCCAACCAGAAAGTTTCATTCTACAAACTTTTCACTTTTGCTGATAGCCTTGATGTGACATTGATGATCATTGGTACCATCTCTGCCGTCGCTAATGGTATGACACAGCCTATCATGACTCTCATTCTTGGCAAAATCATCAACACCTTTGGCTCAACAGATCCTCACCACATAGTCAAAGAAGTTTCTAAGGTGTTTTTTTGTTCCCTTTTAACTATTTGTATTATAGATATTGATATATTTTTATAATGATTTCTTACAAGTTCATTCATTGTTAATACAAATTGTGATTGCATAAACTAATGCCCTCCAAATTTCAGGTTTCATTATTGTTCATTTACCTGGCTGCTGGATCTGGAATAGTATCATTCCTACGTAAGGCACATCATTCTCCTCTCTTCTCTTGCTTCTTTATTTTATTTTTTTACTCCATGGTTCTATATTGCGGTCGTCATGCTTAATTTTAATCATAAAGGTTTGAGATTTTTTTACAATCACATCGCAACCGCAACTGTGGTCATATCGAACACATTTGCTAGCAATATTAAGGTTTACAGTAAAACCACAGTACAACGATCACAATTTAATAAATGCAACATTGTCGCGATATTTTATTTTGGTCAAGTAGCTTAGTGACTAGAAATTTACCCCTTAAGGCGAAGCAGTGGGGAATCTAGGGTTAGAACCGAACTGAGCTATGCTCACGGTGACAACATTCTCAAAATATTAATAATTAAGGGTAATTTTGTTCCATGCTGCAGAGGTATCATGTTGGATGGTGACAGGAGAAAGACAGTCTGCAAGGATTCGTAGTTTGTACTTGAAAACCATATTAAAGCAGGATATTGCATTCTTTGACACTGAAACAAATACAGGAGAAGTAATTGGTAGAATGTCTGGTGACACAATTCTCATTCAAGATGCCATGGGAGAAAAGGTATATATATTCCTATGTTAGTATACAATTACCGCCATTAATTCATATATAATGTGTAATGATTTTGCTAATAAATGAAAACATATTATAATGATATGTAGGTTGGGAAGTTTATTCAACTTGCTGCAACATTTTTTGGTGGCTTTGCGGTTGCCTTCGTAAAAGGATGGAGACTAGCTGTAGTTTTGCTTGCATGTATACCTTGTGTTGTCATTGTTGGTGGATTCATGTCTATGTTGATGGCCAAAATGTCGTCTCGTGGACAAGCTGCTTATGCAGAAGCAGGAAATGTTGCTGATCAAACAGTAGGAGCCATCAGAACAGTAAGACACAGACACCCAATGATTAATTAATTTGTATTTAAGTTTTAATCACTGTCTCTGACTTCAGTTTTTTTACTTCTGAAAATTGACAAGGTTGCATCTTTTACCGGTGAGAAAAAAGCAATTGAAAATTACAATAGAAAGTTAAAAGTTGCTTATACTACAACAGTTCAACAAGGAATTGCCTCAGGGTTAGGAATGGGGACACTGTCTTTGATTGTCTTTAGCACTTATGGACTGGCCATGTGGTATGGTTCCAAATTAGTCCTTGAGAAAGGATATACTGGTGGAACTGTCATGGTTGTTATCATAGCTCTCATGACTGGTGGAATGTAAGTGTGACATTGGTATTTGATTGAACAAATTGTATTGACATATCATTTTTTAGGCATAACAATTTTGTGTACCTTTGATGAGAATATATAATTTCATTCTTTTATAGGTCATTGGGTCAGACATCACCATGCTTAGATGCATTTGCTGCAGGCCAAGCAGCAGCATATAAAATGTTTGAGACGATTAAAAGAAAGCCTAAAATTGATGCATATGACACAAGTGGTGTTGTCTTGAAAGACATAAAGGGAGATATTGAACTTAAAGATGTTTATTTCAGTTACCCTGCAAGGCCAGATGTGCAGATCTTTGCTGGATTCTCACTGTTTGTTCCAAATGGAACAACTACTGCTTTGGTGGGTCAGAGTGGAAGTGGAAAGTCCACTGTAATCAGTTTATTGGAAAGATTCTATGACCCTGATGCTGGAGAAGTACTTATAGATGGTGTGAATTTGAAGAACTTGCAACTTAAATGGATAAGAGAACAAATTGGTCTGGTTAGTCAAGAACCTATATTGTTTACCACTACCATCAGAGAGAACATAGCATATGGGAAAGAAGGTGCAACTGATGAAGAGATAACAACAGCCATAAAACTAGCAAATGCCAAGAAATTCATTGACAAACTGCCTCAGGTGTGTATTAATACTGCAATATGTTATTCAAGTGAATCTTATTTTACGCTTGTAATTTTGATTAAGTTTAATTGAAGTTAGGAGGATTGTACAGTGGATCACCTTGATCGGTGGTCCTCAGTAGACCAGTAACTGAAAATATCCTAAAACTAATGACGACTGACGCCACTCTCTAAAAGTAGAATCTCGCGGTCCTTTTTGTCCTCACGGTTAAGACAACGACCTGATCAATGACAATTTGATAAAAACAAGGGAAAACAAATGTGTTGTGCACTCATGTTTTCTCTTGTATTTTTTAAATTGACATCAATTGGATTATTGTCTCAGATGTTACAAAAAGATGGACTATATTCTTCTACTTTTGGGGATCGACGTCGGTCATGTTTGGAGTTTTAGACAATTTTAAAGTATCAGTCCATCGCAGACCACCTATAAAAGTGGCCTGCTGTAGAACTTTTCTTGAAGTTAAGAATACTGTGGTTCTTTTTTTCAGGGTCTTGACACTATGGCAGGGCAAAATGGGACTCAACTTTCTGGTGGACAAAAGCAAAGAATTGCAATTGCTAGGGCAATATTGAAGAACCCAAGAATCCTTCTTCTTGATGAAGCAACAAGTGCATTGGATGCTGAGTCTGAACGTGTTGTTCAAGAAGCATTGGAAAAAGTTATGACACAAAGAACTACCGTAGTTGTTGCACATCGTTTAACAACTATAAGAAATGCTGACCTAATTGCAGTGGTTCATCAGGGAAAAATCGTGGAAAAAGGTTATATATGAACTTACATTTTCTCTTTACGTTATGATTAACGGGGATACATTGTCGATGTTAATTAGTTTTACATTGACATAAATGAAAACTTATCATATTGCCATCTAAGCCTAAATTTCTATCACATTTTAAAAATACCTTTAAAAAACTGGATTCTCATTGAACGTCAATGTAAAATTAGTTTACACCGAAAAAACATATAGTTTTTGATATATTGACTAAATGTTATTATTAAGTCATTTCAAAATTCTGCACAAATTGATTTTTGTAACAACACCTTGGAAAGTGTATTCACTTTTGCATGCTTCCATTTAGGAGCACATGATGAGTTAATCAAGGATGTCGATGGTGCATATTCTCAGCTCATTCGTCTACAAGAAGGAGAAAAAGAAAACCAAAAGTCTGAAGCAGATAATTCAAGTCACATTTTAAATAGCCAGATGTCTAGATCTTCTAACCGGAGAATTTCCTTTGTGAAATCAATGAGCCAAAGATCATCGGGGAGACACTCCCAATCAAATATATTTCCCCTTCCTCATGAAAGTGGTGTACAAACAGAAGAACCAAATATTGAAGAAGGTCAACTTGATAATAAAAAGAAACACAAAAACGTTTCAATAAGACGTTTGGCCTACCTGAACAAACCTGAGGTTCCTGTCTTACTTCTTGGATCTATTGCTGCAATAGTGAACGGTGCAGTGTTCCCTGTATTTGGCCTAGTGTTTTCATCAGCCATTACTATGTTTTATGAACCTCCAAAACAACAAAGGAAAGATGCTAGGCTCTGGTCACTTCTATATGTGGGTCTAGGTTTGGTAACTCTAGTGATTTTACCACTGCAGAATTACTTCTTCGGGATTGCAGGTGGAAAACTTGTAGAAAGAATCCGTTCATTGACATTTGCAAAAGTTGTGCACCAAGAAATAAGTTGGTTTGACGACCCTGCAAATTCAAGGTATGTTTAAAATGTTTTTTTGCTTCAAGATAAAATAAAGATATAATACTTTTGAGTAATCAAACTGAAAGAAATGAATCATCTTACAGTGGTGCAGTAGGTGCAAGGTTATCCACCGACGCTTCAACTGTGAAAAGTCTTGTTGGTGACACATTGGCCCTCATAGTGCAAAACATATCAACAATCACAGCTGGTCTAATTCTGGCATTCACTTCTAATTGGATTCTGGCTTTTATAGTTTTGGCTGTTTCACCAGTGGTACTTATACAAGGAATTATTCAGATGCAATTTCTTAAAGGATTCAGTGGAGACGCCAAGGTTTGCATTACTTTTTGTTTTGTTCATTAAATTAGGGGATTATAAATAGTGGAAATCATGAGATTAATTTCTTTCTTTCTTTTATCTATGTAGGTGATGTATGAAGAGGCAAGTCAGGTGGCAAATGATGCTGTTGGTAGCATAAGAACTGTTGCATCATTTAATGCAGAATCAAAGGTGATGGATATGTACCAGAAGAAATGTTCAGGGCCAGAAAAACAAGGTGTTCGTTCAGGGCTTGTGAGTGGTGCAGGATTTGGTTTCTCTTTTGTCGCTCTATATTGCATGAGTGCTTTTTGTTTCTACATAGGATCTGTCCTAGTGCAACACGGGAAAGCAACTTTTCAAGAGGTTTTCAAGGTACAACAGTTACTCAATCAACTTAAGATTCTCAAGATTTACTTGATTCCTTTTTGTCATTCTCATGAGAGATTTTATGCAGGTTTTCTTTAGTTTAACTATAACAGCAGTAGGCATTTCACAGTCTAGTACCTTGGCACCAGACACTAATAAGGCCAAAGATTCCGCAGCTTCAATATTTGAAATTCTAGACAGTAACCCTACTATTGACTCAAGTAGCAATGAAGGTGTCACATTGGAAACAGTCACAGGCGATATTGAACTTCAACATGTCAGCTTCAATTACCCAACAAGGCCTCACATTCAAATTTTCAAAGATTTATGTCTATACATCCCTGCCGGAAAGGTAATCATTACTTTAGCGATGTCATAATCAATGAGTTGAGAAAAATATTTCTCATTTGAGAACATGTGAGATAATTGTTGATAAATTTTTATGTAGACTGTTGCTTTGGTTGGAGAAAGTGGTAGTGGAAAATCAACAGTTATAAGTCTCTTAGAGAGATTTTATAATCCTGATTCTGGACATGTATTTCTAGATGGAGTGGATATAAAAACTTTCAGACTAAGCTGGTTGAGACAACAAATGGGTTTGGTTGGTCAAGAGCCTATTCTTTTCAACGAAAGCATTCGTGCCAACATAGCTTATGGCAAAGAAGGAGGTGCTACAGAGGATGAGATTATTGCAGCAGCTAAAGCAGCCAATGCACACAACTTCATAAGTTCTCTTCCAAATGGTTATGACACCTCTGTCGGGGAAAGAGGCACACAGCTATCAGGAGGACAGAAGCAGCGTATTGCTATTGCAAGAGCCATGCTGAAAAACCCCAAAATACTTTTGCTTGATGAGGCGACAAGTGCACTTGATGCTGAGTCAGAGCGTATAGTTCAAGAGGCTCTAGATAGAGTGAGTGTGAACAGAACTACTGTGGTGGTAGCTCACCGTCTTACAACAATTCGAGGGGCTGATACTATAGCAGTGATTAAAAATGGGGTGGTGGCTGAAAAGGGAAGACATGAAGTGTTGATGAAGATTACTGATGGTGTTTATGCTTCGTTAGTAGCTCTTCATTCAAGTGCATCATAATGAAGATTACTGATGGTGTTTATGCTTATTAATAGCTCTTCATTCAAGTGCATCATAAGAAATTTCATATCATCTTGCCTACTCCTCTAACATCTTCAAAGTTCTTCTAGATCACAAGAATAAGATCTAAAGTCTCAGCATCAATATCATATGTTATTTCAAAATCCTCCCTATCATTTTTGTTGTTTATTACTATGACCATTTATTTGTATTACTATGTTCAAGAAAATTCTGCTGTGTGTGAATTACATTTTATTAAGCCATGTTTAATTTAGGATGTGTTCAATATATTATCCTTTCTGTCAACATTTCTTCCTACTTAATAAAATTCTTGAATCAATCTGATATAACCTAAAATGCATCTTTATGCTAGGACTACATTTAGTGGCCTAGCTAGCAGTAAATATCAATGTCACAGAACGGCGCCTTGTGTCCCAAGATATTTCTCACAATATAGATTTAATGAATATTGAATCTGCTCTAGCTTTAAGCAATGCAAGTCAAGATTTCTTACCTCATCAGCAACCACTGCAGCATAGAAATAGTTCTTAAAAAAAATTTATTCTTAAATTTGCATAAATTAGAACAATTTTCCAGAATTACTGGTTTACATAATCACAAGGCATGAATGAGTTAAATTCATTTTGGTTGCATAAATTGATTCATTTAGTGGCGACCCCATTTGATTGGGGGAAATGGAATTTGGGATGAGACAATGGTGTTCTACGTTTGACAGTGATTTGGATCCACCATGAAGATGATCCATTTTGGACACAAAATTGATACATTGCATATTTGGTTTAGCGGACACAAAAATTGATTTTAAATGAATTAATTTTATCTAAAAAACGAAAGTAAATTTTTATAAAAATTTGTTTATTCAATTTATTAGATATTGAGGTATTTATCTTTTTTATGAATAAATTTGAAAATCTTAAGAATGCACCGAAACACTCGTTTGTTAACATTTTCCTTAACTAAGTACCCATGCACATTTGTTAATAGTTTCCTTATTTAAAAGTCAATGATAAATCAGAGGTTCAAAAATAAAAACTCGTGACTCTTCTTATATTTACAACTCATGACATGATTGATACTTTTGTTATAATATTTTTAATTGAGAACTATTTAAGTAGATGAGGAATTGATTTAAACCGATCATATATATTACAAAGTCATTTCAAATATTTGATCCTTATGCTATAATATTTTTAACAATGTTCAATTTTTTTTTTTTTTAAATAAGAATAGCTATTTCAAATATTTTCTCATAACAATTATTTTTTAGAGATATTTTTTATTTTATTTTTTAAAAAATATGTAATTTTTAATTATTTAAACCTTTAACCATGAGTATTTGTTAGTGGATGCCTAAATTTCTCATTTAACTTATAACAAATGAAACAAAATGTGAGATATTTTTCAATTCATACCAACACTAATTCTAAGAAACACGTGTTTATTCTTTACAACTTTCATCCAAATTCACTAATATTTCAACAATTAGAAATTACTAGCATGTGTTGTTAGCTTCTAAAGCATTAAGTTCAACCTTCATTGCAATGAATATGAAATAGACATTACGAGTTAAGGAAATTACAATGTGTGTTAATATTTAGGATTTTTTTTTTCTTTGAAGCAAAATGTGGTAATTTTATGAAGTAATGTATTTTAGAGGATAACTCAAATTCTTTAATGTAGAATTTTAGATAATAAATTTGGAGAACTTTTATAAAGTATTTCTTGTATGCATACATTGTTGTTATACTTCTATCTTAAGTAACACTAAAAATAAAAATTATTAATATGTGCTTACATGTTTGGTTACTTTCATAGAAAAAAGTATTGAAAAGAATGGACTTCATTAACTAGGTACTAACAAAGTGTGACTAACAAAGTATTAAAAAGAAAACCAGTGATGGTGAGTCGATGACATTGCAACCCCTAACAAAGTGTGACTTATTATAAAAGAATGTACTATATATCTTTATATCTTTAAATGTACAAAGCAATAAGCAATATACACTTGCTTTGTCATCTCTAGTAATTATTATTCCTTTTTAATTATCATGTTCCTTCTCTAACTCTGCTTCCACATTTTTTTTTAAACAACATATTATTAAAAGCTATACCACATAATTTTGTTGAAAACAATACATTGTTAGCATAATTCAAAAGACTTTGGTGTACTAAAAAAGTCATACTTATTTTTAAATTTTAAATACGACATGACAAAATTACCTTGTAATAAAATCATACTTATTTTTAAAAATTAATTATTAAAATTAATTTGTATTTTTTAATTCAATATCATACTATCTCTCTCTTAATTAATAAGTAATGGAGTATTGTACTATATTGTTTCGTTTTTAGTCAAATAGTACATCTGATTTATTTGGAACCACATTTAGTGGTGATAATGCCACACTTTATTGCTTCAGCATGAGTCATCACTATGGACTTTCCACCCATTTACTTTAGTCATGAACTTTAGTATTCATCATATTCTTCTCAAACACATTTGATGACAATGATGGTTACGTACTACATAATCTTCTAATTTCAAAATAAATAAAAAATCTATGATTCAGGGACTATATAAACGATTCTGCCATTGCATTTCAAAGTAGATTCCTCAAACATTTTATCTATCATTTTATCTTCCAAGTTCCAACAACATCATCATGTTCCAAATAGTTCTCATCGTTACCATCATCTTATCATCACCATCATCATTATCATCCATCAACATATCATCCCCAATAACATCATCATCATCATCATCATCGCCACCATCATCATTCCTCAACCTAACCAAAATTCTCTACTCCTCTCACACTTTCTTTAAAGCGGCCTCGGAGTTTCATTCTCACGTCATTGACCGTGAGATTGATACTCGTGAGCGAATTACTATATTTGTTCCTGATGACAAAGCATTCGCAGATGCATCTGTTTCCAAAAGATACAACTCACTTAGTGACGATAACAAGTATTTTGTTCTCAAGTGTCATATGTTGAGCGGATATTTGCCTCCCGCTGTCCTTCGCAAAATTGCCAATGATACGCATTTGCAAGATACGGTGGCAACCGAAATCATGGGCCAGGCTACATATAGGATAAACATCACTGTGATGGTTAACGGCTCCGTGGCCATCAGCAACAACATTGTCCGAGCTCTTGTTACTCGGACTTTGTATGACCACTCTCCAGTTGCTATCTACGCCGTCTCCAAGGTGTTGATGCCGAAAGAGCTTCCTGCGCCCATCACTTCTAATGTCACTCCCCCCCGAAAGAGCTCCGTTTACTGCTTTAAATTTTCTGTTGTTTTACTTCTTCTTGTACTTTGGATGTAGTTGTAGTAGTTCAAGTAATTATTCCGTAGGAAGGAAAGAAACATATGTAACCAAGAACCGTTGAATATAAATATAAAATTAGTTTTCAATGTCTGAATATTTTTATAGTGTTTGTATTTTGCTTTCAACTACTAGCATTAATGTTACTTAAGATAAGACTGGAAATATTAGTCTGACATGCTGATAAAGTTTTATTTTTAATGAAGAGTTTGCTAAATTAGCCGGGTCACTGATTGGAAAATCGAGTCACAACGATCTTGGTTTTCTGATGCTAGTGGTAATACTAATGGGGTTGTATAACTCTGGATTGTCGATTGGTGTTGACTAACCAGTCACTAGGTTAACGGATGATTTCCAAAAGCAACAACTTGTTGCCCTCAGTTAGCAATCACAGGCTTATACTGATCTGATCTGGTTAATGAGGATGGAACTGGAAAGATTTTACAATTGATGATGATCTTATTACAACTCCTTAATTGCCTTGAACTTGGAAGGATTTTGATCTTATCCGAATCTAGTTGTTGAGATCTTATAAAGGAAGGTTAACTAATCAATTGGTTTAACAGTTTCAAAATTCAAGTACATGGAAAATCTAAGTGTTTTACTGAAATTGGAACTGTGTTAGGTTATTGGTTCTAGGACACGGTCTGACGATGTGGGTTAGCAAATTAACAGGACGAGCGAGAACTTAAACAGAAATTACTCATAACCCTTGACGAGTAATTGAACTTATACTGGTCTGAGTTGGTCATCAACCATGTAACTCAAAGGCTAAAGACATTTGGTATAAATCCTTAAGAATAACCATGTAACTCTATAATATCAGTTTGACTTCCTGATATCGAGGAATTAGGAAGGTTTGCATCTCAAGGAATTCTTACATTAACGAACATAACTGATGGGTCTCAAGGCACTGGAAAAATTTCTGTCCTTATCAAAATTAGACAGGCTCGGGAGAGCGTATTGTTCATAACATTTCTAAGACTTGCTGATTACGAATCAAGCATCGCTCAATTTGATGAATTTGGCTGAGTGAGGGTTCATATGGATGGATAGGTAATGGAACTTGGAAGATTCAGCTTCTACCAAGTCCAAACTCATACTTCGTAATCTTTTTTCTGTTGGCAATTCTCTCGAGTTGGGACAAACTTGGTTCTCATTCGGAATGTAATTGACAACTCTCACTGGAATGCTTAACTGACTCGGATGGGTTATTGGCTGTGAGGTCTGTCTATATGAAATGTTTGGTGACATACTGAGACTAGTGCCAAACTGGGTTACTTATTTCTGAACAAAATGATGACAACACTTAATAGATCGATCTAGGTGACTGATATCATTTAGAAGTGGGTTCTAATCGTTACTCTAAACAAGGCTTGGCTTCTACTGATCTGGTATGAGTATTTGTTACGAATTGAGAGGCTAAAATTATTTCGATGAGGGCATTTAGTAATGACATCCTAACTGAATAATACAACAGGTTGACATCAGAAAAATACTGGAATATGTGGTCTAGTTCGACTTCCCTGTTAGGGTAGTTGCTTGGTCAAACGACGATGAATTTCTTAGTTGTAATGAAGATCAGACAAATTAGGAAGAGTTTTGGTTTACTAGCTACTGTTTGGTCTTACTCGGTCCAACATGTTTTTGATAAAGGTTCGTAAGAGTAGGGGGTTACTTTTAGGTTCTGGAAAGTTCACACGACACATACGTGCTAATTGGTTACTATTTGTGTATTACATGAACAAGGGGAAGATTGATGGTGGAGTTTTAAGAAGTAATTTATTTTTGAGGATAACTCAAATTCTTTAATGTAAAATTTTGGATAATAAATTTGGAGAATTTTTATAAAGTATTTCTTGTATGAATAGATTGTTGTTATACTTCTATCTTTAATTACACTGTCACGTTCATAGAAGAAAGTATTGAAAAGAATGTATCTTCATTAACGAGGTACTTATGAATTGTTTTCTGAAACTCCTTGAAAATATTTGTTATCTAATCATTTTATAAGCATCATTTTCATGAACTTTTATATATGAACTTTGTATGTAATGGTTGCATTGGTCTAGCACAGCTAATACTAATAATGATTGAATTTTGATTAACAGGCAATAATAATTACTTTCAACCTTTTGCTATTAGGATTTAGGAGTTGCTTGTAGCTATGATCAATGACAAGCTCTGTAAAGATTAAAATGCTATCCAATTCCAAATTTGATGTCATATTTGCCAATTGAATTTGAATGTCTCCTATAAATGAATAAAGGACTATCAATTAATGATTCAAATTTTCTAAATATTAATTAAAATGCTGAAATCAATATCTTTCTGACAATTAAATTTGAATAACCAATATCTCTAAGAAGCTATGAGTGATAGACTAATCAACAAAACCAATAAACCAGTTTACCACTTCCCAAAACTTCTTAGCATGCAATCTGCCTCAAACAATAAATGCTCACCCTTAGAATGCACTTTCTCGGATGTAGAAGATCAGAGGAACCGAGTTACTGGAAGTAGAAAATAAAAATATCTTATGATGCACTTGAATGAAGAGCTACTAATGAAGCATAAACACCATCAGTAATCCACATCAACTCATCATGTCTTCCCTTTTCAGCCACCGCCCCATTTTTAATTACCGCTATAGTATCAGCCCCTCGAATTGTTGTAAGACGGTGAGCCACCACCACAGTAGTTCTGTTCACACTCACTCTATCTAGAGCCTCTTGAACTATACGCTCCGACTCAGCATCAATTGCACTTGTTGCCTCATCAAGCAAAAGTATTTTGGGGTTTTTTAGCATGGCTCTTGCAATAGCAATGCGCTGCTTCTGTCCTCCGGACAGCTGTGTGCCTCTTTCTCCAACAGAGGTGTCATATCCATCTGGAAGAGAACTCATGAAGCTGTGTGCATTTGTTGCGTTAGCTGCTGCAATGATCCCATCCTCCGTAGCACCTCCTTCTTTGCCATAAGCTATGTTGGAACGAATGCTTTCGTTGAAAAGAATAAGCTCTTGACCAACCAAACCCATCTGTTGTCTCAACCAGCTTAGTCTGAAAGTTTTGATATCCAAACTCCATCTAATAATATACGTCCAGAATTAGGGTCATAAAATCTCTCTAAGAGGCTGATAACTGTTGATATTCCACTACCACAGTTTCCAACCAAGGCAATAGTCTGCAAATACACATATCATCAATTTAAATACATTACATGTTTTCAATAAACTGATTTGGTCAACCGAAAGATTACCTTTGCAGATGGGATGCTTAGGCTTAAATCTGTGAAAATTTGGATGTTGGGCCTTGTTGGGTAATTAAAGTTGACACGTTGAAGTTCAATATCATCAACTGCTGTTTCATGTGTTACACCCACATTTCTGCTGGAATCTATATCAGGTTTGCTATCAATAATTTCAAATATTGAAGCTGCAGAATCTTTGGCCTTGTTAGTGTCTGGTGCCAACGTAGTCGTCTGGGAAACACCGATTGCCGTCATTGTTAGAGCAAAGAAAACCTGCATAAATTATCTTGTAAGAACCAGATCAAAAGAAAAATAAATAAAATATAAAGCATGCTAAGTTGATTGAGTGATTGTACCCTGAAAACTTCTGTAAAAGTTGCTTTGCCGTGTTGCACTAGAACAGATCCTATGTAGAAAGTGAAAGCATTTGTGCAATATAGAGCTAAAAAGAGTAGCCAAATCCTATACTACTAACAAGCCCCAAGCGAACACCTTGTTTCGCTGGACCTAAACAGTTTTTACTATACATGTCCATCACCTTTGATTCTGCACAGAATGATGCAACAGTTCTGATGCTATTGACGGCATCATTTGCCACCTGACTTGCCTCTTCATACATAACCTACATAGACAAAAGGAAAAAGATTCTCCTGATTCCCACAATGTATAATTTCCACAATGTACTTGATAAAACTGCAAGTAATACTAACCTTGGCATCGGCACTGAATCCTTTAAGAAACTTCATCTGAACGATTCCTTGCATAAGAATCATAGGTGACACAACCAAAACTATAAAAGCAAGAATCTAGTTAGCAGTGAATGCTGTAACTAGACCAGCTGTGACCATTGATATGTTCTGAACGATTAGGGCCATTGTGTCACCAACAAGACTTTTCACAGTTGAAGCGTCGATTGATAATGTTGCACCAACTGCACCACTGTAAGATGATTCATTTCTTTCAGTTTCATGAGTAGAAGGAAATAATACATCATAATTCTTTCATTATTTTGTCTTGAAGTAAAATACATTTTGAATAACATACCTTGAATGTGAAGGATCATCAAACCATCTAATTTCTTGGTGGACAATCTTTTCAAATGTCAATGTACGAATTCTTTCAATAAGTTTGCCACCAGCAATTCCAAAGAAGAAATTTTGCAATGGTAAAATCACTATAGTAACCAAACCCAAACCGACGAATAGAAGTGACCAGAACCTGGACTCTTTCCTCTGCTGTTCTGGAGGTTTATAAAACATACTAATGACTGCTGAAAACAAGAAGTCAAATATAGGGAACACAACACCATTTACTATTGCAGCCATGGTTCCAAGCAGTATGACAGGAATCTCCGGCTTGTTCAACTTGGCCAAACGCCAGATAGATACTTCGGGTTTTTTCTTGTTATCGAGTTGACCTTGTTCAATATCTGCTTCTACTATTTCTCCAGACAAGCCTCGAAGCATCCACAATGGTAGTTCCCTAACAAGGACTCCCTAAATGGACCCCACGTGACACATCATTTATTTATAATTTTTAATAAAAGTACCTATTAAGGACTCAATGACTCCAATAGCAATACATTAATAAGGACTCCAATGAAAAGTACTTAAATATGTCCCACTATCTTTACATATTAAACAACAATAATTTATCTATTACTCATTTTTACAAGTGGGACCAAGTAGTACACATTTTATTACTTCTTTATGCAAGTGGGACCAAGTAGTACACATTTTATTACTTTTTTAAACGTGGAACCCGTTAGTTACCCAGGAGAGAGAGAGTCCTTATATAGTTGCCCGTTCCTTAACGGGGACTCAATTTTTCTTCCTCCAATGGAGGGTCCTTAACGGGGAGTGGTCCTTGTTAAGTAAGGACCCCCCATTGGAGATGCTCTAAGAGTCTGTTTGTTTGAAGAGAAAGAAGGAAGAGAAGAGAGAAATTGAGAAGAAATTGTAGTTTTCTCTTGTTTGGTATGGAGAGAAATAGGGAAGAGAGATTACAAAATGATGGGACCCACTACTTTTTGCTTTCTCTTCATAGCAGCGATGAAAGGGGAGAGAAGTGTGTTATTATTTGTTGTTCCAATTCACTCTTGTTTCCAAATATTATATTTCATTATGGTTGATGAATGGTTCTAATAAAATTGAACATTGTCTGACGAGCTGAAGGCATCCATGGACGGTGACGAAAAATAGATGTTAAACGCAAAGGCAACCATGCTTGCTATTTTGAATCATCATAGGAGAAAAATAAGACATGGGATGTAGATAATTAGGTTTTTATTAATCAAATCAAATTCTGTAAAAAAACAAGGCTTTTTAATCAAATAAAACATATATACATGTGGAGATGGGAACATAAATGAATGATTAGTGCCCCCTAAAAAAATGAATGATTAGGTAATTAGATGATGAATTGGTGTAGACGGTGGGAGTGTGATAATTCACTCCTGGTGCATGATTTTATATATATATATATATATATATATATATATATATATATATATATATATATATATATTATGTAAAATTAATTGTTTAAATTAAAATTGAAAATTAAAATAACTAATTTCAATATCATTTTAAATAAAATAAAAGCATACATTACAAATAGTTTAGATTAATCAAACTAATTATTAAATTACTCTTAATAGAATTTTACCAAAATTCAAGGGTATTTTGGTACTTTTGTAAATAATCAATACTTCTCTCTTCTCTATTTCTCTTATCTATCTCTTATACCAAACAACACATCAAATCTACTCTATTTCTCACATCTTTCTCTCTTTTCACACTTTCTTACCTATTTCTCTCTTCACAACTTCTCTTCTAAACCAAACACACCCTAAGTGACTGGGTCTTAAATCAATGTCAACCATACATTGAGGTTTTGACATTGTAAAAATAATTAAAATAATCAAGTAACCTAATGGGTAGAAATTTCACCTTAAGGTGGATAAGTGAGATGATCAGGGTTCGAACCCCGGTCCCTATCAACTCAACTAAGCTCACAAGACAAAAATATTCTTTTTTTAATTATATATTTTCATTTTACCATTATAATTTATTTATTTTGGTTAAAAGTAAATAACGTATTTTTTTTTTGGATGACTAATAAATAATTAAAATATATACTACCTATTATTAGTTTTTTTTTTGAGAGAATACTACCTATTATTAGTTATTACCATGTCATTATTTTTTATACATTTTTTTAGTTAATGCATTACGTTTTTATTATAGGGATTATGTATTAAATATAAACGTTAATTTTGTTGACCTTAAATAAATGTTATTGACCCAAAAGTTAATACTTTTATTGACTGTATTAAGTATAAACGTTAATTTTGTTGACCTTAAATAAATGTTATTGACCCAAATTTAATACTTTTACTATTTTCCATAATTTAAAACATAATGCATTTACGTGGCTTGACTATAAATATCCTATTGTAAGAATTTAATTGTCAGCCTATCAAAAAAAAAAAAAAAATGGCAACCCACATCAATCTTCTCTTTATTACCATTGCAATGGTATGTCTTGCTTCAGGGACGTTTACCGGTAACAAATTGGTTTCTTAACTAAATTTTGTTTTGTTTTCAAATAAATTAAATGTCTTGCAATTGTAGATTTTGTTAGTGGTGTTTTAAATATCTATTTTATTTTTTATTTTTTGAGTTTTAGAAACATTTATATAATAGGCTTGAAATGATAATTTCAGATCCAGGAGTCCTAGTATGCTTCAACGCGAAGTATTGTCCAAGTCAATCATATCAATGCGCCCTTCAGTGTATTAAACGGGGCAACCAACATGGTGGCGATTGTTATAATGGCATGCAATTATGCTGTTGTAAAGAGAACGTTTGAGAGATTTATATTTTCATAAAAATAAGTTGAAAACTCAACATTGTAACTTCAATTAAAAATAATACTATTATGTTTATAATGAAATATTATATTATTATTATTATTATTATTATTATTATTATTATTAGTGTCCAGACGAAGATTGTCCGTTCTTTTTGTTTTGTTGTTGCACTTACGTGTTTTCGTCACTCCCGTTTCCATCTGTCCGCCTTTTCTATTCTGCTTACGTGTGTAAACAATTATTTTCGACTTCTCATACATCTCTTTTTTAAGAATAGTTGGTTTTTGGAAAATAACAAATTATCTCACATGGAGACGTTGAACACAATGTGAAAATCACTTAACTGACAAAATGAGGATCATAACTTCTAATAGGGATATGGCTGGATGGCCATTAACGTCTCAAAAGATTAATTTGTTTTGAGTTCATAATAGCATCAGAAATAGAGAAAAGTTGGAAGTAATTTACTAAGCAATTTTTATAATCTACATCTTACTTTTAGTGTTTGTATTTTGCTTTCAACTATTAGCATTAATGACTAATGCTGGGAAGGGTTCCTCTAATTGGCTTAATATATATGCAGGGAGAAAACCAGAGGAGATTTGATGTAACGAATAAGTTGTAGTCTTTTAAAACCATCGTATGTCGGTTAATAATGACCCGACTTAATGCGTTTTTCTTAACTTGGCTCAAAATCTGACTTAACGTATGATCCGTGAGAGGAACTCCGATTAACTTTTCACTCCACCGACCTCTTGCTATGATTAAATCTCCTTTTATTGCTTCCGGCGATAACTTTATTACTCATCTAACTTCATTAGGTCAGTATTTGGCCTGGTTTCCCAAAGGATCTAGTACTGTCAGAGGCTATCATTTTGTGCTGAACAAAAGGTGATGGATATTATCTCTGTAGTGAAAAATGGAGTGATTGCTGAGAAGGGTAGACATGCATGATTTATTGATGCTTCATTGGTTGCACTTCACATTAGTGCATCATAGATTTATATTTATTAGAGAAAAATAACACACAGGATTGCAGATCAAATCAGGATTAGGAGGCATATAAGTAAGATGTCAAGTGTTGTTAGCTTATAAAGCATTAAGTTCAACCTTCATTGCAATGAATTTGACATAGACGGATTAACCCTAAAATAGTGAAATGTGCTTTCGCATACTAAAATCACCCTATTGCAATTAAAGACACCAGGAAGTTCACCAAATTGGAATATAAGCACAGAAGATATAATTAAAAATAAATAAATATAATTGCAAGTAATATAATATTTTTCAAACCAATTGCATGTATCAAATATCCCTATAGGGAAGTTCATCTACTTCACCTAACTAAGAAAATTAGTTACTCATAAGCATAATTATGACAAAAGAGTTAGAGAATTACACATACGAAATAACCTCTTAAAGCGCTAAGAAAACTACTTCCAATGGTGGGAGATTGCCTTCCCTGAGAGCTCCTTGCTCCCTCCTTCTTCCGGATTTGCTCCTTCTTGAATTGATGTGAATTATGGTGGTGAAGGGCTCTATTTATAGATTTTTTGGGCTTTGGATCTCTCATGCCACCGTGCCACGATGGTGAAACGATGCTTCACAATTTTCCATCATGGGACGATATGTCCCATCGTGGCATGATGCAAGCTATAAGATTTGCTTCAAATTAATTCTTCTAACATGGCACGATGCAGTTGAGCTAATTTTCTTCAATTTTTGCTCCTATTGTGTAATTTCTTCAACTCTTGCTTCTTCATCAAGTGACTTAATTACCTTAGGCCTTAAATGACTAAGTTGTGGATTTAAGCTGCTGTATAAGTGATTGACAGGGCTGATTATACATGTTGGAACTGTTGTGTTAAAGTTTGGATCGAAATTGATATGACAAAAGTTCTAAGTTGTTAGTTAAGTCGTTTGCATAAGAGCTTAAGTTGGAATTTAAGTTGTTTCAGGTATTATTTTGTGAAGACCAGCTTAGGAGAGATATGTTGAATGGGTATATGAGTAATGGAAAAATGATAAGCTGTTTTACTAATGGTAAAAGTGCTTAAATAGTCAAACGGTGAACTTCCTGTGCAGGGACTAAAATGGAACTTTTTGTGTATGTTGGTTGATGAAGTAAGAGTATGTCACAAGTGATTTGAGTCGTTTCGGAAAGGGTGAGACCTATAAGCCAAGACATAAGCTTTTTTGGAAAGTGATTATGGAGTTTTGTAGAAAGCAGAAGCTGCAAATTGTGGATAAGCTGCTTGCAATTTCTAGGACTGATGCACAGTGAGTTACTTTAGATAGAAGCCCCACCTTGGGTAGTTTAATTTTCCATAAAACTACATTAATTTATTTATTTTAGCTTATTAAATTATGTTAGTTTCTTGTGACAATATAAGTTTATCAGGTATGGGAAATTATTTACGACCTTTTAAGAATGACATATGACAACGATATGCCTAGAACATGAATAGGTTAGCATCAGAATTAATTTCAGGATAAAAACGAAATTATTACGTCTTTATTATCAAATTCAGAAATATTATCATCATAAGAAATCAGTTAAATTATGACTCTCTAACTCCCCGTTAGTAGTGGAGTTGAGATTATTTCATATTTATAAGAATCGGTTCAGTTTATAATTTTTAAAACATATTTAAGTCGTCGCTTTCGCTATCCCCCCAGTTGGATACGAAAGGTTCCCACCAGTTGGAACGGGCACTATCTGCAAGGATGACCCCATGACGACAAGACGAGTCCGGTATCCCCGTCAGTTGGGTTCTCGCCAGTTGGAATTATTACCGGTTAGCAGTGGAATAAATTCCGGGGTTACTCCACCTGGGTTTATTCCGTAAAATCAACTCAGATAATATTGTTTGTTCAACGCTAACATTCTAATATAATATGACAAACATTACGATTATAATTATGATTATGATTTCAACATTAGTATTAGGATTATATCAGTATTTCAGACATTGATCCTAGTTATCCCCCGATCGCTCAGTTATGCATCAAAATATTGTATAAACCCGAAATTGGTTGAGTTTAGAAACAGATTGCGATCCTAGGTTCCCCGAGATTGCCTACAGTCTAGGACATCCTATCTCACCCCAATCCCTTTTATTTATTTCAGATCAACAGATTGTACGTGACAAAGGAGGCAATGCAGGAGGCTGGATGATATATCTTCATATGCTCGTGCCGTACTAGTCTGGGTTATTCCTATGATGCCATAAATGTATTTAGCAGATGTACGATTCCTGCAATGATGTATATATTTATTCAGTTGAAAATTTTTATTATTGTAATTTTAATGTATCCACTACCAAGTTTAACGCACATGCTAAATATCCATGGTACGTTTAGTATGGGTGTTACAAATTTGTTAGCGGACTAAGCGCTAAATTTGCAGCGATAACAACCATTTAGATATTTGGCATATTTAAATGATGAAATTTGATTGAAAGTGTAAATAAAATTCAATAGGGCAATGTAAAAATTAAATAAAAATTCAATAGGGCAAAGGATGAAGAAAATAAACCAAAAGTTGATGAAAAAGTTCCTTTCTACAAACTGTTCAATTTTGCTGACAAACTTGACGTGATTTTGATGATCATTGGTTTCATATGTGCCGTGGCGAAGAATCATAAAAGTGAGTTAAATACTCATAGCTGGACTCACGCATTTAAATGTAGAGAAGCGAAGAATCATAGTTTTAACGGGGTCGTTTCATATTATTGTCCTTGGCGACTACCAACTTAGCAAAACAAAAGGATGGCAATGAAATATTGTTAATATTCTAGAAAGTCAAACAAATATTCATTTTCTAGAAAAAGGAGCATTTCGTTGCTAAAATTAGATGTTGCATGTAAGCAAGCATGCATTAATATCGCATCTCTATTTCATCACACCAAACTCTTGTTAATTTTCTCTTTCTTTCTTTTCTACGTAAAGAGGGTTACGTACCCTCCTAAACCTAAATCATTAGCCATGGAACAAAAACCAGAGGCAAAGGATGAAGAAAATAAACCAAAAGTTGATGAAAAAGTTCCTTTCTACAAACTGTTCAATTTTGCTGACAAACTTGACGTGATTTTGATGATCATTGGTTTCATATGTGCCGTGGCTAATGGATTATCTCAGCCTCTTATGACACTTATTTTTGGAAAACTCATCAACACCTTTGGCTCCACCGATCCATCACACATTGTCAAAGAAGTTTCTAAGGTATTCATAATTATTATATACTTATTATATAACTTCAAATACACACATAAATATCCTTGTTCTTGTTTCTTTAATTTTCTAGCTTTGCATGCCACGTCATATCATGTTTGCATGCAAACTAACTAACTTATATATACTTTGCATTTCAGATTGCGTTATTATTTATTTACCTTGGTGCTGGATCTGGAATAGCATCATTTCTACGTAAGATGGCAATTTTTTCTCTGAGAAATTGATATAAATTAGAGTGATACTAACGACTATTTCACAACTTTTCAGACGAGATTTGAATTTTGTTATTTTGTCTGCTTAATTATTTGTTAGAAAGCAATATAATTGTAGAATCCTAATATGAGGGTAATTTTTTGTTTGATGCTGCAGAGGTAGCATGTTGGATGGTGACAGGAGAAAGACAAGCTGCAAGGATTCGTAGCTTGTACTTGAAAACTATATTAAAGCAAGACATTTCCTACTTTGACACTGAAGCAACTAGTGGAGAGGTTATTGGAAGAATGTCTGGTGATACCATTCTCATTCAAGATGCCATGGGAGAAAAGGCAAGTTTCTTTCTTGTATGACAATTTAACACCATATGCATGTATTATGTTCTTCCAAGGATTATACCTGTGATATTTTATTATTCCTATGTTACTATCAACCAATGTTTTTAAAAACCGAACCTAACTAGACGGTTCATATCTACAGTTCAGTTATTTGAGCGGTTCAATTACAATGTGATCCTTGTTCGAACGGTTTAAAGTAGTTGAACTTAGAACATCTCTGTTTCAATTTTTTGAAACAATGGTATCAAGTATCAACTACTAAAAAGATGAATCACAATATTAAAGAGAGAACAAATTGTCACTTATTTTGTCACCAAGTGTTAGAAATTTACCTAAATTAGAAAACAATGTCATTTTTTTCACATATAATTTAACATTTTCTACGTGGCTCTCTTATTCAAACAAGAAGAAAAGAAAAGGGACTGACATGAAGTTAATTGATGACAGGTTGGGAAGTTTATACAACTTATTTCATCTTTTCTTGGTGGATTTGTGATCGCCTTTACAAAAGGATGGGAACTCACTCTTGTTTTGCTTGCATGCATTCCATGTATTGTCATTGTTGGTGGATTTATGTCAATGATGATGGCGAAAATGTCAAGTCGTGGACAAATTGCTTATTCAGAAGCTGGAGTAGTTGTGGAACAAACAGTTGGAGCCATTAGAACAGTAAGTTTTTTTTTATTAACTTGTAGAAAACTTAATCAGCATAGTCCTTGATATAAATCCTTTTCTTAATCAGGTTGCCTCTTTTACTGGTGAGGAAAAAGCAACTGAAAAGTACAATAATAAGTTAAGAATTGCTTATAAAAGTACAGTTCAACAAGGGTTGGCCTCAGGGACAGGAATGGGATTACTTTTGCTTATTATCTTTGGCACATATGCACTTGCTATGTGGTATGGTTCCAAACTCATCACTGAGAAAGGATATGATGGTGGAAGTGTCTTCAATATAATCATATCAATTAATACTGGTGGAATGTAAGTAATCACTATTTCACGACTGATTTAGTGAAAAACTTATTTATAAATCAGTTGCTAAATGAGGTTATGATCCATTTGATTAGATACCGATTTGAAGAATGTCGCAAAACCACTATTTGTTAATGTTAGTGAACTATTTAGTGACATAAATATTTCAGTGTGTTTAGCAACAATTTTTTCAAATCCATCGCTAAACCAGTCTCTAAATTGGATACTAAATGATTAAAAGACCGATTTGAAAAATGTCGCTAAACTACTAGTTGCTAATGCTAGCGACTGGTTTGACATTTTCGGTCTTTAAATCGGTTTATATCATACTTTTTGTTGTTGTTGCGATTGATATTTGAAGCTTATCATGCTTTAATTGCATTGACAATTTCATTATTATTAACTTAGGTCCCTTGGTCAAACTACACCATGCATAAATGCATTTACAACAGGCCAAGTAGCAGCATATAAGATGTTTGAGACCATTAAAAGAAAACCAAACATTGATGCTTATGACACAAGTGGTGTTATACTGGAGAATATAAAGGGAGACATTGAACTCAAAGATGTTTACTTTAGATACCCTGCAAGACCAGATGTGCAGATCTTTGCCGGATTCTCATTCTATATTCCAAGTGGCACAACTGCTGCTTTAGTGGGTCAAAGTGGTAGTGGAAAGTCAACTATAATTAGTTTATTAGAAAGATTTTATGATCCTGAAGCTGGAGAAGTGCTTATAGATGGTGTCAACTTGAAGAGTTTTCAAGTTAAATGGATAAGAGAACAGATTGGACTTGTTGGTCAAGAACCTGTGTTGTTTACTGCTAGTATCAAGGAGAACATTGCTTATGGGAAAGAAGGTGCAACAGATGAGGAAATAATAACAGCAATAACACTTGCTAATGCTAAAAATTTCATTGATAAACTCCCTCAGGTATAACAAATTCTTTTACTCAGGATATACTTATAGACACTCTTATCCGGTGAAGCACTTACACCAAACTTGACATTGAGAAAATAGAAGTGATTGAATGTAAGCACATGCAACAGTATCATGTTGGTGTCGAATACCAAACAAACATTCAAGATGAAGTGTCGATGCCACATGGCTCAGATTGTTTGAATCTAATGAATTGTACATTTCTGTTTGCAGGGTCTTGATACAATGGTAGGTGGTCATGGAACTCAACTTTCTGGTGGACAAAAACAAAGAATTGCAATTGCAAGGGCAATATTGAAGAATCCAAGAATCCTTCTTCTTGATGAAGCCACAAGTGCATTGGATGCTGAGTCTGAACGTGTTGTTCAAGAAGCATTGGAAAAAGTTATGACACAAAGGACTACCGTAGTTGTTGCACATCGTTTAACAACTATCAGAAATGCTGACACCATAGCAGTGGTTCATCAGGGCAAAATTGTGGAAAAAGGTTATAAAATTTAACTGTTTCAGTTTCTTTTATCTATAGTTTACACCCCAATACAATATTAAATGATTTTAGATTTACTTAAAAATTTGCATATATAATTTATATGATATAAAATTTAATCCAACAGTCAATTTTGTAAAAGATGTAGGGATGTTCCAAAACAACTAAAAAACAGTTGTAATATTGGATTTGGTTTGATTTTTAGTTTTTTCAGCATTCCTAATTATAGAAATTTGGTATATTTTGGTTCACAAATAATTAGCTCTACTCAAAAAAGTACAATTCGGTTTTTCGTAAAGGTGGTTCTGGTAAGATTTGATACGACAGAACCAGTGCGCCGAACTTTTACACCAATTCGGTTCATGGCAAACCATTAATGTTTCGTTTCATTTTTAACAAGATTTTTATAACAGAGTTTGGTTCAATTACGGTCAATCCTAAAAAGATGTGTTGAATAAAAAGTTAACGAATGGTGCAGGTTTAACACTACTCAAGTGCTACACCGATGTAATTTGGTCCCTCCTTAATATTAGTATTCAATTTTGTATTTTTCCTTTTATATGTAGGTACTCATGATGAGTTAGTCAAGGATCCTTGTGGTGCTTACTCTCAGCTTATTAGTCTACAAAAAGGAGCAAAGGAAGCAGAAAGAAGCAACAGTTCAGAAGAAGATAAGTCAAGGAACAGTTTCAATTTAGATACTCAAAGAACATCCTTTGCAAGATCAATAAGCCAAGGTTCATCAGGAAGTAGACACTCTTTTTCACTTGGCCTAACTCTTCCATATCAAATTGCTGGATATGTAGAAGGAACCAATGGTAATGATGAAAGTAGTGAACTTGATAATGTGAAACGCCAAAAAGTTTCGGTTAAACGTTTGGCAAAGTTGAACAAGCCTGAGGTTCCTGTAGTACTACTTGGATCCATAGCTGCAGCAGTACATGGTGTTACTCTTCCTATATTTGGCCTATTGCTTTCATCATGTATTAATACTTTCTATAAACCCGCTGAGCAACTTAGAAAAGACTCTGAGTTTTGGTCACTTTTATTTCTTGGTTTGGGTTTTATTACCCTTGTGGCTCTACCAGTACAGAACTACTTATTTGGGATTGCTGGTGGGAAACTTGTTGAAAGAATTCGTTCATTGACATTTAAAAAAGTTGTGCACCAAGAAATCAGTTGGTTTGATCATCCTTCAAATTCAAGGTATGTTATGATCATATTTACTTCCAATTATGAAGTAGTGAATTCTCAAGTTAATCCATGAAATTTCAAGGTTCTAACAAGTAGGTCCTTGAAATTGAGGGTATGTTTGGATTAAGGGTATGATTTTTTAGGGTTTTGGATTGTGTGCAGTGTGACTACATGCACTCAACCACATCGTGGCCGTTGGATCAAGATCGGATGATCCAGATGTGGTTGACTACGTCCAATCATGGGATTGTACCTGCACACAAGCCATATCCATTTTGAAGGAGAGGAATTTGGGAACTGAGTCTATATTTTGCTAAACACATTCATTATCATATATTATTTCTATGAAATTATCTAACTTACTACAAGAAATGAATGTTCCTTGCAGTGGTGCCGTTAGTGCAAGGTTAGCTACTGATGCTTCAACTGTGAGAACTCTTGTTGGTGACACATTGGCCCTCATTGTGCAAAACATAGCAACAGTAGCAGCAGGACTAGTTATAGCATTCAGTGCCAATTGGATTCTATCTTTTGTGGTTCTCGCTGTGTCACCATTGATGCTCATACAAGGATACATTCAAATGAAGTTTCTAAAAGGATTCAGTGCAGATGCAAAGGTTTGGTCTAATCAACAATTTTTTGTCGATTCCATCAATAGAAATGTATACTTGTATACTATGAACTATCCATCACAGTTCGGTTCTTTTTGGCTCAAAAAAGTACTGTTCCATATCCTGTAATGGCAATTCTGGTTCGGATACACAGAACCGGTGCACCAAACCCTTATATCAGTTTAACCAAACTGTTGTACGGTTCGGTTTGATTTAGTTTCATTCCTCAATCGAACCATGAACAATCCTAATTGTGTATTAACAAGAGCCTTTTGTTTTTTTATAGGTGATGTATGAAGAGGCAAGTCAAGTTGCAAATGATGCTGTTGGTAGCATCAGAACTGTTGCATCATTTTGTGCTGAACAAAAGGTGATGGATATGTACCAGAAAAAATGTTCAGCACCAGAAAAACAAGGTGTTAGGTTGGGACTTGTTAGTGGTATAGGATTCGGTTTCTCATTTTTTGCTCTATACTGCACAAATGCTTTCTGTTTCTACATAGGATCAGTTCTTATGCAACACGGCAAAGCAACTTTTGGAGAGGTTTTCAAGGTACAATACAACACTTTATGTTCCACTTTTAGGCTCTAGTTGGATAAACAACTTAATTAAGAGCTTATAGACTTATCATAGATGTGTTAACATATAAGCTATTTCCATAATAAAATAATATAAAATAAATTCAAACAGTTCTAGAGAGCTTATAGAAATAAGCTGAAAACAGTTTATGCACATGTCATAAGCTCTCGCAAACAGTGTCACCAGTGCTTAAACCAGTGTAAAGTTCAAATAAGTCAATCGAAAAAGACCCTAATTATTTGGTTTTTCTTGTGAACTGGTTCTTACTATAAGTTTTGTGCAGGTTTTCTTTTGTTTAACAATGACAGCAATAGGCGTTTCGCAGACTAGTGCTTTAGCACCAGATACTAACAAGGCTAAAGATTCTACAGCTTCAATATTTGAAATTCTAGACAGCAAACCAACCATTGACTCAAGTAGTAATGAGGGTGTGACACTAGAAACTGTGAAAGGTGATATTGAACTTCAACATGTCAGCTTTAGATACCCAACAAGGCCTAATATTCAAATTTTCAAAGATTTGTGTCTTAGCATCCCAGCTGGAAAGGTAATCAATTAAGAATTACTTTAGTCAATCTAATAATTGTGCAAAGAGAAATTATTTTTTTAACAACCAAATTTAGACAACTTTTTAAGTGGTTAACGAAAGTTGACAAATTTAAGCTGTTCAAATAACACGACTGTTGTACAAATGTACTCATTTGATAATATGTGAGATAATTAATTACATTGTTGATATATTTATATGTAGACTGTAGCCTTGGTTGGAGAAAGTGGCAGTGGAAAATCAACCGTTATCAGCCTCTTAGAGAGATTTTATGACCCTAATTTTGGACGTATATTACTAGATGGATTGGATCTCAAAACTTTCAGATTAAGCTGGTTGAGACAACAAATGGGGTTGGTTGGTCAAGAGCCTATTCTTTTCAACGAAAGCATTCGTGCTAACATAGGTTATGGAAAAGAAGGAGGTGCTACGGAGGATGAGATCATTGCAGCAGCTAACGCAGCCAATGCACACAACTTCATAAGCTCTCTTCCAGGTGGTTACAATACATCGGTAGGCGAAAGAGGCACACAATTATCAGGTGGACAAAAACAACGTATAGCAATTGCAAGAGCTATATTGAAAGACCCTAGAATACTTTTACTTGATGAGGCAACCAGTGCACTTGATGCTGAGTCAGAACGTGTAGTTCAAGAGGCTTTAGATAGAGTCAGTGTTAACAGAACTACTGTTGTTGTGGCTCATCGTCTTGCTACGATTAAAGGTGCTGATATTATCGCTGTAGTGAAAAATGGAGTGATTGCTGAGAAAGGTAGACATGATTTGTTGATGAAGATTGATGGCGGAGTTTATGCTTCATTGGTTGCTCTTCACATTAGTGCATCATAGATTTATATTTATTTGATTTTTTTTTTTCTATTTGCAAATGTTTTGCATATAAATGGATAGTCGTACCAGATTGTATCCTATAAAATTTTGTTGATGAGGATCATTAGTAATCTTTATAAGTTCTAAGTCGGACTTTTCATCCAGTTTATTAGAGAAAAATAAGCATGAGGCTGCTGTTTGTAGGTAGCAGGTTTTTATTTGGTTCTGTTACTAGGAGTGTTGTGCAGTTTGTGTATTAGGGGCGGCATTTATATAGTTTTTGTGCCTAGCTTTTTCTTTTGTCTCCATTTCCATAATCATGAGGCAGGGGTATGCATTTTGGGTTGTGGTTAGAGTCCTGTTGTTGTTTTCGTTCACAGGTGGCCTTTGGAATGTATACCTTTTAGCCTCATTTTTAAGTGGATAGTGGCATCTTTAGAGGGTCGCATTTTTATGGTGTTTAGAGGCTTTGGGTGCCTGGTTTATTGGTTATGTGTTGTTCGGTAATCCGCATATATACGGTGCCGTGTTTGTAACCGTTGGTTATTGTTTTTACCGCGGGTTTGTGTGCCTTACACAACCTGACGAGAATAAATTTGCTGATTCAAAAAAAAAATTAGAGAAAAATAACATATAGGATTGCAGATGAAATCAGGATAGGATACTGTTGTTGTTAGCTTATAAAGCATTAAGTTCAACCTTCATTCCAATGAATATGAAATAGACATTACGAGTTAAGGAAATTACAATGTGTGTTAATATTTAGGATATTTTTCTTTGAAGCAAAATGTGGTAATTTTATGAAATAATGTATTTTAGAGGATAACTCAAATTTTTTAATGTAGAATTTTAGATAATAAATTTGGAGAATTTTTATAAAGTATTTCTTGTATGCATACGTTGTTGTTATACTTCTATCTTTAGTTACACTAAAAATAGAAATTACTATCATGTGCTTACATGGAATAAAGTATTGAAAAGAATGGACTTCATTAACGAGGTACTTACAAAGTGTGACTAACAAAGTATTAAAAGAAATTTAGTGAACGATGACATTGCAACTCACTAACAAAGTGTGACTTATTATGAAAGAATCATGACCGGCCCTAGGCATAGGTCGGGGGTGCGACAGCCTAAGGCCCATGCCGGTAGGGGGTCCAAAAAAAACTTTTAAGGAGGAGGGTTCATATAGAAATATTTGGTTTATGGGGGGTATATATATAGCAAAGTTCACTCAAAGGCACAAACATTGACATAATTAAGGTCTGGGCTGAACTCTATTCATTTTTGTGGCCTTTTTGGCATGATTTGCTAGCACAAAAATTTATTTATACACCTTCCCTATAAATTTTTTTTTTGTTGTTCCTAATAATGTGCCAAAAATTTTTGGGTCTTGTTAACTTGTGCCCAAGTTCCAAGAAAAACCTTCTACATTTGATTTCTTAACTTATGCCCCAAGGGCACAAGTTAACATTTCCCAAAAATTTATTATAGAATAAATTGAGATATTTTTTGGGACCTTTGTTCCTAATAATTTGTCTCACTAATATTAAAAATATTAGTGATATTTATTATACAAGAAATTGAGGTAATTTTTATAACAAAACAAATTATATTTTAGTTGAAAATGGATTTAGAGAAGGGTTTAGAGAAATTAACATGAAATAGACATTATGAGTTAAGGAAATTACAATGTGTGTTAATATTTAGAATTTTTTTTCTTCGAAGCAAATGTGGTAATTTTATGAAGTTATGTATTTTACAGGATAACTCAAATTCTTTAATGTAGAATTTTAGATTATAAATTTGGAGAATTTTTATATAGTATTTCTTGTATGCATACATTGCTGTTATGCTTCTATCTTTAGTTACACTAAAAATAGAAATTACTAACATGTGCTTATGCATAGAAAGTATTGAAAAGAATGAACTTCATTAACATGAATACATTGTTGTTATACTTCTAATTCATTGCTTTTATTTTCTGCAACTCCTTGAAAATATTTGTGATCTTGTTCTATTACTGTTATATAATAGGAAGATATGGATTTTTGCAAAATCTAATCATTTTATAAGCATCATTTTCATGAATTTTTATTTATCAACTTTGTATGTAATGGTTGCATTGGTCTAGCACAGGCTAATACTAATAATGATTGAATTTTGATTAACAGGCAATACTAATTACTTTCAAACTTTTGCTATGATCAATGACAAGCTCTGTAAAGATTAAAATGCTATCCAATTCCAAATTTGATGTCATATTTGCCAATTGAATTTGAATGTCTCCGATAAATGAATAAAGGACTCTATCAATTAATGATTCAAATTTTCTTAATATTAATTAAAATGCTGAAATCAATATCTTTCTGACAATTAAATTTGAATAACCAATATCTCTAAGAAGCTATGAGTGATAGACTAATCAACAAAACCAATAAACCAGTTTATCACTTCCCAAAACTTAGCTTGCAATGCCTCAAACAATAAATGCTCACCCTTAGAATGCACTTTCTCGGAGTAGAAGATCAGAGGAACCGAGTTACTGGAAGTAAAAAATAGAAATATCTTATGATGCACTTGAATGAAGAGCTACTAATGAAGCATAAACACCATCAGTAATCCTCATCAACTCATCATGGCTTCCCTTTTCAGCCACTGCCCCATTTTTAATTACCGCGATAGTATCAGCCCCTCGAATTGTTGTAAGACGGTGAGCTACCACCACAGTAGTTCTGTTCACACTCACTCTATCTAGAGCCTCTTGAACTATACGCTCCGACTCAGCATCAAGTGCACTTGTCGCCTCATCAAGCAAAAGTATTTTGGGGTTTTTCAGCATGGCTCTTGCAATAGCAATACGCTGCTTCTGTCCTCCTGATAGCTGTGTGCCTCTTTCCCCGACAGAGGTGTCATAACCATTTGGAAGAGAACTTATGAAGTTGTGTGCATTGGCTGCTCTAGCTGCTGCAATTATCTCATCCTCCGTAGCACCTCCTTCTTTGCCATAAGCTATGTTGGCACGAATGCTTTCGTTGAAAAGAATAGGCTCTTGACCAACCAAACCCATTTGTTGTCTCAACCAGCTTAGTTTGAAAGTTTTGATATCCACTCCATCTAGTAATATACGTCCAGAATTAGGGTCATAAAATCTCTCTAAGAGGCTGATAACTGTTGATTTTCCACTTCCGCTTTCTCCAACCAAGGCAATAGTCTGCAAATACATATATCATCAATTTATATATGTTACATGTTCTCAATAAACTGATTTGTACAACCAAAATATTACCTTTGCAGATGGGATGCTTAGGCTTAAATCTTTGAAAATTTGAATGTCGGGCCTTGTTGGGTAATTAAAGTCGACATGTTGAAGTTCAATATCACCAACTACTTTTTCTCGTGTTACACCCGCATTGCTGCTGGAATCAATATCAGGTTTGCTGTCAAGAATTTCAAATATTGAAGCTGTGGAATCTTTGGCCTTGTTAGCGTCTGGTGCCAATGTAGTTGTCTGAGAAACGGCGATTGCTGTCATTGTTAAAGCAAAGAAAACCTGCATAAATTATCTTGTAAGAACCAGATGAAAAGAAATATAAAGTAAATATAAAGCATACTAAGTTGATTGAGTGATCATACCCTGAAAACTTCTGTAAAAGTTGCTTTGCCGTGTTGCACTAGAACAGATCCTATGTAGAAAATGAAAGCATTTGTGCAATATAGAGCTAAAAAAGAGCAGCCAAATCCTATACCACTAACAAGCCCCAAGCGAACACCTTGTTTCGCTGGACCTAAACATTTTTTACTATACATGTCCATCACCTTTGATTCTGCACAAAATGATGCAACAGTTCTGATGCTACTAACAGCGTCATTTGCCACCTGACTTGCCTCTTCATACATAACCTACATAGATAAAAGGAAAAAGATTCTCATGATTCCCCCAATATATAATTTCCACAGTGTAATTGACAAAACTGCAAGTAATACTAACCTTGGCGTCGGCACTGAATCCTTTAAGAAACTTCATCTGAACGATTCCTTGCATAAGAATCGTAGGTGACACAGCCAAAACTATAAAAGCGAGAATCCAGTTAGCAGTGAATGCTATAACTAGACCAGCTATAACTGTTGATATGTTCTGCACAATAAGGGCCATTGTGTCACCAACAAGACTTTTCACAGTTGAAGCGTCGATTGATAACCTTGCACCAACTGCACCACTGCAAGGTGATTCATTTCTTTCAGTTTCATAAGTAGGAGGAAATAATACATCATAATTCTTTCATTTTTTTGTCTTGAAGCAAAATACATTTTGAACAATATACCTTGAATGTGAAGGATCATCAAACCATCTAATTTCTTGGTGGACAATCTTTTCAAATGTCAATGAACGGATTCTTTCAATAAGTTTGCCACCAGCAATTCCAAAGAAGAAATTTTGCAATGGTAAAATCACTATAGTAACCAAACCCAAACCGACGAATAGAAGTGACCAGAACCTGGACTCTTTCCTCTGCTGTTCTGGAGGTTTATAAAACATACTAATGACTGCTGAAAACAAGAAGCCAAATATAGGGAACACAACACCATTTACTATTGCAGCCATGGTTCCAAGCAGTATGACAGGAATCTCCGGCTTGTTCAACTTAGCCAAACGCCAGATAGATACTTCAGGTTTTTTCTTGTTATCGAGTTGACCTTGTTCAATATCTGATTCTACTATTTCTGCAGACAAGCCTCTAAGTGACTGGGAATGTCGATGACTCACTGATGAAGTTTGACTTATTGATCTCACAAAGGAAGTTCTCTGAGTCGAAGTTCCAGCCATGTGACTATCTATATTTAAATTTTCACCTAACTTATCTGCTTCTGACTTTCTGCTACCTTCAACTTCATTGTCTCCTTCTTGTAGACGAATAAGTTGAGAATAAGCACTGTCAGGATCCATGGTTAACTCGCTATGTGTTCCTACAAAAACGGAAGCATGCAAAAGTGAATACAGTATTACAAGATGTTATAAAATTGGATAATCATACTAAAAATGTTTGTTCATATGTATATATAATGTATAACCTCTCTCCACAATTTTCCCCTGTTGAACCACTGCTATTGTGTCAGCATTTCTGATAGTTGTCAAACGATGCGCAACGACAACAGTAGTCCTTTTCAATATAATTTTTTCTAATGCTTCTTGAACAATACGTTCAGACTCCGCATCCAATGCACTTGTTGCTTCATCAAGAAGAAGGATTTTTGGATTCTTCAATATTGCTCTTGCAATTGCAATTCTTTGCTTTTGTCCACCAGAAAGTTGAGTCCCATTTTGCCCTGCCATGGTGTCAAGGCCCTGCAAACACAATACCACATTATTATAACCTACAATCCAAGTTAATAAGAAATACAATATTTATACAAAAACAAGAATCACCATGTATATTTATACACACCTGAGGCAGCTTGTCAATGAAATTTTTGGCATTGGCAAGTGTTATGGCTGTTGTTATCTCTTCATCAGATGCACCTTCTTTCCCATATGCTATGTTCTCTCTGATAGTAGTGGTAAACAAGATAGGTTCCTGACTAACCAGCCCAATCTGTTCCCTTATCCATCTAAGTTGCAAGTTCTTCAAATTCACACCATCTATAAGTACTTCTCCAGCTTCAGGATCATAAAATCTTTCCAATAAACTGATTACAGTAGACTTTCCGCTTCCACTTTGACCTACCAAAGCAGTAGTTGTTCCACTTGGAACAAACAATGAGAATCCAGCAAAGATCTGCACATCAGGCCTTGCAGGGTATCTGAAATAAACATCTCTGAGTTCAATATCTCCCTTTATGTCTTCCAAGACAGCACCACTGATATCACTTGCATCAATGATAGGCTTTCTTCTAATTGTCTCAAACATTTTATATGCTGCTGCTCGGCCTGCAGCAAATGCTTGTAAGCTTGGGGATGTCTGACCTAATGCTCTGTCAAATCAAGGAAAATTCATCAAACAAAAATCCTATGCCTAAACAGTGTTATATCAATGCAATTGAATCAGGTAGCAATGTTCCACTTACATCCCACCAGTCATAAGAGCTATGATCACAGTCATGACCGTTCCGCCATTATATCCTTTCTCGATGACTAGTTTGGAACCATACCACATGGCCAGTCCATAAGTGCAGAAGGCAATAAAAGTAAGCATTCCGATTCCTAAACCTGAGACTATGCCTTGTTTTACCATTGTAGTATAAGCAATTTTTATCTTGCTATTATACTTCTCTATGGCTTTTTTCTCACCGGTAAAAGCTGCAACCTGATCATAATTCAAATTAAAGGTCAAAGACAATGAATAAATACAAACTCAAATTAATCATTCAGTATTTCTGAATTGATGCAAGTCTCTTACTGTTCTGATGGCTCCAACTATTTGATCAACAACATTTCCGGCTTCTGCATAAGCAATTTGTCCGCGACTTGACATCTTAGCCATCACCATAGACATGAAAGCACCAGCAACAACAACACAAGGTACACATGCAAGTAAAACTATAGCAAGGCGCCATCCTTTTATAAATGCCATCACAAAGCCACCACAAAAACTTGAAGCATGTTGAAGAAACTTCCCAACCTGTCATAATTATTAACAAGTTCTCATTTATTAGCAAAATCATGACACAATTATATATTCATCTGATTAATGAATGTGATTGTATGCTAAAAGAGAAACATAAATACCTTTTCTCCCATAGCCTCTTGAATGAGAATTGTGTCACCAGACATTCTACCAATTACCTCTCCTGTGTTTGTTTCAGTGTCAAAGAATGCAATATCCTGCTTTAATATGGTTTTCAAATACAAGCTACGAATCCTTGCAGCTTGTCTTTCTCCTGTCACCATCCAACATGTTACCTCTGCAGCATGCAACAAAGTCACCCTCATTATCAGAATGAATGCAAGAATTAGGCTCCAACAAAGTAAGTAAGAAAGCAAAGTAAAAAAGTGTGGTCTTACGTAAAAGTGATGCTATTCCAGACCCAATAGCCAAGTAAACAAATAGCAATGATACCTGAAATTTGAAGTGTGTTAAAGAATGCTATATACTATTGTAATCAGTGCATGCTATGCCATATCCATTTTGGTAACAAGTGCATGCTATAAGTCTGGTTAAGGATTGTTTCAATTGAGATTGAAACTCGAGCTTTTTCGAACTATTCATAATTAACTGAAGTTCATTATCACTAGTTCAACCTATTGTTATAACAAGGATCAATCCTAGTGTATGTAATCTCAATTTGTATTGATGGAGTATAATAAATGTTAAGTACCATGTGGTAAATGATGCCATGCAAAGGTACAGAAGAAGGATACAGTGGAAATAAAGAAAACTTCTAGAATTATATTGAACTGAATACATAATTAATCATGTGCAGCAGAAAATAGTACAGTTAAATTTTGGTGAAGAAATGACATAGAAGTCCTCAGAAAAATAAACCCTATATTGGTGAATTAGATAATTTCATAGAGTGAAAATGTTATACAGTAAAAGAAAGTGTTAATAGCTACTGATTATGTATTTACTAGGTATATCTATGCATTTAAAATAGACCTATGGATTTTTTTGAACAAGTAAACTATAATTTTATTAGCATTTAATTCTACATATTATTTTTTGACAATTCTAACTTTACATATATTTTATTAGTTTTTTTATCTTGGCTAAGAAAAAAAAATTTACCCAAAGTTTAATTAAATAAATTATAACCATAAACATTTAGTAACACTAGTTTTTTTTTTTTTAAGAAAATTAGTAAAAAAGATGGCTAAAAAAATAAAAAAGATGAATGTCAAAATAAAAATTAGTAAAGATGAATTCGACCAACTTAATAATTTAAAATACATTAACTTAAGTTTCAAAGAAAAGTGGCTAAAAAAAATGGAAAAAAACAAGCCTTATCATGCATGCCCCTATACTGTAGAACTTATCATGTAAATCAGTTGCTACATTGGCTATCATATTCCTACTTATTTGGAATTTTTGTTTTTTCCCGATCACATCCTCCTATAATTTTCATATTCCTACTTATCAAAGGAACTTAATAATTTTCATAATTCCAAAGAATTTGGCTTCGTTTTCTTGATACATTAATGCATATTAATTTGCACCAAAGAGTTTAATTGAGAGAGAGAGAGAGAGAGAGAGAGAAATAAATAGAAAGCAAGAATAATGTAATATTAAAACTTAATTCATACCTTAGAAACTTGTTTGATAGTGTCTGCTGAATTAGAAGAGCCAAAAGCATTGATGACATTCCCAAGAAAGAGAGTCATGAGAGGGTTTGCCAATCCATTAGCCACAGCAGAGATAGTGCCAATGATCATCAATGTAACATCAAGATGATCAGCGAAATTGAAAAGCATGTAGAATGGAACTTTTTGGTTGGTTTTGTTATCTCTAATTCCATGTTGTTGTGTAGGTGATGATGAAGAGTTATCATGTACATTAGGGTTTTCTGCCATCACTGATGATGATGATGATGATGAAAAATTAAAGTGTGAGTGATATGTGAATACTGAACCTGAACTCTATATATAGGTCACGGAGAATAGAGAGATATATAGTCAATAAGTACTTCTAAACTTTAGGAGCAAGTACTTTTCTTTTTTCTTTCTTTTTTCCTACGTTCCTATTTTCATGTTGGTGATGTGGTGTGGTATTGTTCTATTTTGATTTTCTAGAAACTATTACTCTCTCAGTGTAGGGTAAATTTTTCGTTCCTATTTAATTATCGTTTTGGTATTTTAAGGATATGATTTGTCAGTTATATCCTTTGTCAATTACTCATATTTTTCAATAAAAACTAATAAATGTTATTTATTTGGAAAACTAAAGTTTGTTTGTCCTTGTGAGCTTTGCTCATTTGGTATGGACAATGCATAAAAATATGCAAGGTCCGGGGTTCAAACCCCGGCCACCACCAAAATAAACTATATGCAAGGTCCGGGGTTCAAACTCCGGCCACCACATAGGGGTTCAAACTCCGGCCACCACATAAACTATATGCAAGGTCCGGGGTTCAAACCCCGGCCACGGGGTTCAAACCCCGGCCACCTCCGGGGTTCAAACTCCGGCCACCACATAAACTATATGCAAGGTCCGGGGTTCAAACCCCGGCCACGGGGTTCAAACCCCGGCCACCACCAAAATAAACTAAAGTTTGTTTTTTTAAACAAAGTTTGTTTGTTTTGTTTTAAAACAAAATTTGTTTCTTGTTATCTTCAAATTTAAACTAAATTTTGTTACCTATGATAATGGTTCCATGAATTTAAACAAAGTTTGTTTGTTTTGTTTTAAAACAAAATTTGTTTCTTGTTATCTTCAAATTTAAACTAAATTTTGTTACATATGATAATGGTTCCATGAATTTAAACAAAGTTTGTTTGTTTTGTTTTAAAACAAAATTTGTTTCTTGTTATCTTCAAATTTAAACTAAATTTTGTTACCTATGATAATGGTTCCATGAAGAGTTAAAATTCTATAAATAAGATGAGTAGTACTTATTAAAAATTTCAAATGCAAAGTAAAAGAACAGATCCGAGAGAAAAAAATAAAAGATTCCATGAATGTTCAAAAGGAAAAAAGAGTGGAAGACTCATTGGAACTGCTGATTGGAGGTGAAGAGGGAGAAAGAGTTGAAGCCTTAATTTTGATTAAAAGAGTTGGAGGAAAGTTAATTTTTTCTTAACGTTTTGATTGATGTGAAGTTGAAATAATTTTGATATAGACTTAAAATAATTAAAGAGATATGCACAATATTTAGAAAATTGAAAATTTTTTGTTATGAGAGAAAGATAAAGCACTTAAAAAAATAGGAATTTGTTGGAGAAAGAGAGTAGTAACTAACAATTATTTGTTACATATTAAATTTATTGGAAATATGAAGTATGTGCAAAAAATAGGAAATTATTAGTGGATTAAAATGAGGGTATAATAGGAAAAAAATGTACAAAACTACACTTTGCTATTTTAGTGTTATAATTGTAAAACGACACTTAAAAAAGAACAGATGGAGTAATATACTGTTGTAGTGAATAAATTGAGTTTTTTTTTTTGGTAGAAGGAGAAAAAGAAAAAGGAAAAAAAAAAAGACTAAGCTACAGCCTTAAGAACTGTACTCTAGAAGCATCAACAAGAAGTAAATCTTCCAAGCCCGGGATAGGGTTCTCCAAGCTGCACCAAGAAGAATCGTGAATGGCACCATGTTTAGCTAGAAAATCCGCACACACATTAGCCTCTCGAAGGGTGTGAGTTAACTGCACAATCCAAGGGAGATTAAGGAGATCCTTAACATTTCTGATGATAGTGGCATAAACATGCCAAGCATTGAGGGGAGCTTGAATTAAGTTTATAGCGTGGAGGGAATCAGAATAAATTGAGTTTTCATACACTCGTGAGTTTAACTCAGTTGGTATATGGACAATGCACGATATACGTAAGGTTAGGTGTTCAAACCCCGACCACCACCAAAAAACTGAATTTTCCTATTTGTTGCTTCTGTTTTATATTCTTCTAGAAACTATCATTATTTACCAAATAAATTATTTAAACTAATTTTAATTCTGCTGACCTGAGTTCCAAAAAGGGAAATAGAAGAAAAATAAATATTCTAAAGTTTGGTATTTGCTTTATAGATCGAGATAGGTATATTGATATTTTAAAAATTATTTTATTTTATTGGTAAAGAATAAAATAATTTAAATGAATGGTGAAATTGAAATAAAAATTGTCACGCCAATATTTAGCCTTTTTTTTTTTTTGTCAAGACTCCAATATTTTGCCTTTATGTATAAAAATGGTAATGAATGGCCACACCAATATTTTTTATGAACAAAACTGATAGCTCTTAAATTGAAGAGTTATCTAGCTTAATTAAACTTGAATTAATGTCTCTTTAGGGTTGATATTATTTTGTTTTTAGATTTAGTTTGATAAATTAGGATAATTCATAATCTAATGAGTTACTTTAGAATTTAAATATTTTTTGAAAAGAGTTATGTTAAGTGTGCAATATTAATTCGAAGAAAACTGGGAAGATGCTGTAGGAATTTGTTGCGGCATCTCTAGAACAATATCATCACGCCATGACAAACATGGAGAACACACATAAATAATATAGCAATTAGGCTCTGTAAAGTCCGGATACTCCAAATATGAAGATGTATATGTATCAAATACTGATAAACTTTCGATATTCACGGTTATTCGTATCCACAAAGTATCGGAATCAATTTAAAAAAATTTAAAAAATTATTTATCGGTACTTGTGGGATACTCTACAGATACATAAGGATACTTAAAAGATGTTTTTCAAATACATATCCTAAAAAATATGAAGTTAAAGAAGTAAAAAAAAATTAATGGAGGTGCGTATAAAATACTTGAAAAAAAAAAATGTATTGATCATGATGTTTTATGAACTAAAGGACAAACGTGGCCCTAAAGTGGAAGAAAGAAAATGTCTAAAAAATGTGTTATAAAAGGATAATCTTAGCAAACTCTGAAAAAAGACATGGAGTTGTTGTTTTTAGCCTAGTTTTCAAAGTTTTAGCCTTCATCATATTTTCACTCTCCACCGTTGAAGACAATTGGAGCTCATTCTTAAAGATGAAGCAATTTAGATTGACGCACCATTACTAAGATGGAATCTGTAATCTTTATGTTTTCAGCTTTGTACTTATCTTCCCATTCGTGTGCAACACGAATCTATGTATTTCATATCTGTTAGTTATTTTGTTTGAAGCTCACCATAAGCTAAACAATTTTCATTACGAATGAAATGATTTCTTAAGTATTTTCTTGGTTCTATGTTGTGCTTTGTGAGAACTAATTTTAAATCAAATTATTTTACTATTTACTTGAGCCTGTAGTTTGATCACCTACATTATTTTCAAACTTGCTTGATATTGGAAGAGTTATTAAGTGGATCTAGAGAATATTGTGACACTACTTGTAGTTGTAGTAGTTGTAACAAGACTTTTGAATCAAAGTCTCAAATTCAGGGTTTTCATAGAGAATATTTTTTTGCATCAAGGAAATTTCAGTCCATAGCTCCAATTCTTGCAGACTCACTGGCAAGCTTTTCCATTGGATCACGTAAAGAAATCTTAAAGTGCTCCGTGTAACTTTTGAAGTGCCGATCAACATCATGAACCTCGTGTTTGACCCAATAACCCACTTGAGCACCTTCCATGTATGCCTTGCATGCCTCTAGAATATCATGAGCTCGGACGAAGAAATGTCCCACTATAAAATCCTCAAAATTCTGAAACCAAAAATAACACTTAAATAGTCAAATTTTAAACCCCATAAAATTAATGGAATAAACACAAGTATCACTCATAGGAAAAAGAGAACTTCATTATGCTCTTCTGTTTTCTGAGAAATGGTTTTGGCTTATTAATGATGGCATGCCTAATTTATTTGATGAACTTTAAAAGGATATAACTTGCATTCTGCAACATACCTTTGATATTGCAAATTGTCTTTGAATTTTAAAAGGGTGTGTCTTATGTAGGATTTATGAGTTTTTTTTTGGCACTTTAGTTGATTTGTGATTTACTCACATGTTACTTCAACTTTATCTGGAACAATTCTTTCATGTTGCAGATTTTTCAATAACTTTGTATCATGATGCAAATGCAAGCAATTTGGAGTGCTTCAATTATTGTTTCCTCGGAAAGTGTAATATCTAACAGATGTCAAGCCCTTGTTCATTGCCATTTGTAATCATTTCTAATTTCTAATACGCGATGTACACTATGAGGTGTGCAGTATACTAACGATTTCTAAAACACCCAAGCACTACGAATGATCATGAACATGGCAAAACAAAATTGCTAGAGATATAAAAAAATTCGAACCAAGAATAGAATCAAACCTGTAGAGGCCTTCTAATCACATGTATCATTGTCCACAGTGAATCAATGAATGCCTGCTCGTTATAACACCGGGACATACTTGTGCCTGTTCTATACCACTAACATAGCCAGAAGGTAAATTAAAGAAAGGCTCTGCGGTCAAGACTAGACCTTGTATGGAGACTAGAACCTGTAGACTTGTTGAAACATGTGGACGCCAACGCTCATTCTTTTTGCCATCCCAAGTGTTAAGTAGACTAAGGCATAAAGAGCCGTAAGCTCCAAAAATTGGATTCAACTTAGAAGAAGCATGCCGATTGTGGAAGTAGACCTCCCGCCATGAAAAATATACCTTCTGTCAGATTTGAAATAAAAAGAGTAAGACTTGAAATAAGAGTTACAGCAACATATTGTCAGTTCGATAGAGTATCGCCAGCCACATACCGGCGGTACATTGGGAAAGCCACCAGGTAAGTAAAGATCGAAAAAGAAAAGACCATCATGGTAAGGAGTCCCTTCTGCTCCAATAATTACAGCCCTCATGAGATCCATTCTTGATTCATAAACTCGAACAAATATTGAATCTGATGAGGATAAAAAGAAAGAGTCAAAGAAACGAGATTGAGAAAAATGTCATAAGCAGGTTGCACTCTTTGGTATTCAGACGACAATTTTTACGGTTATTTATTTACAGTAGGTTTGAAATTCCAATTTCAGAAACATATATCAGGAAAGCCCTGAGAGAAAAAAAAAATTGACTAGCTTTGAATAAGGATATATCATGAAAATAAGCCGAGGTCCTTCTGATATGACAGGAACCAAACCTACTACTCCCTCCGTCCCTTAATGTAACCACCAATTTGATTTTATTTTTGTCCCTAAATGTAACCCCTTTTTCAAATTACTAGATGCATTTATTACTTTTTTCCTAAACATACCCTAATTAATACTACTAACTTGTCTTCAAATATGAATAGTCAAATTTAATACACATACAAACAAAGGACAATTTGGTAATATTAATACACAAAACAGACACATTAATTACACTGACAAATTTTCTTAAGAAATGTGAAAAATGCAAAGGGGGGTTACATTAAGGGACGGAGGGAGTATTTCAATAGCAATGATTGGATAAAGGAATAGTGAACAAACTCGCCTGGCAAATTGTTCTCCAAAATCTTCCACTCTTTCTGGATTCTTTTAGCCCAATTCCTTTGATGCTGTTAAGGAAATAGGTTCATTGTAAACTCGTATACTTACAATTATAACTGAAACAAAGCATGGCTTTAAAGGTATCAAAAATTAAAATGTTACCTCCTTCAAGGACGAATTTTTACTAACAAAGTAATGGTGTTTAGTGTCACTGGCAATATCGAATTTCTTAAAACTTCCAAATTTCCTCAGAATTTCATCTTTGAAATTTGCATGTTCTGATGAACTGCTACTTCCACCTTCCTTCTTTGCACTTCCATATTCAACGCGGTGCTGAAAAACATAGAACATGTAACCAGACACATCATGAAAAGGATTTGGAGCGAAATATTAGATATTTACAAGTTAGAAAAGATAACATGAATGTAGTAGGAGAAATGACAAATAACATCTTAATCTGAATCTGAATCTTATACAAACCACAATTTGATTAATGGCTTCAATTGTCTTCCCTTTGTTACTTTTTTTACTGACTTTTTCACCAATTATCACTAAATCATCAGAGTCATTTATGTCGTCGTCAATGTCAATCACATCGCGGAAAATGGCCTACAAAAGAACTACAATACAATCATTATTATATTATGTGTGAGAAAAGAAAAGTACAAACTATTAAAAAACAAAAGTGGCACAACTTGATTAATGGCTTCAAATGTCTTCCCCTTGTTACTCTTTTTACCGACTTTTTCATCAATTATCACCAAATCATCAGCGTCATCATCATCGGCAATGTCAATCACAATCATAAATTGAAAAAGACACAATAAAAGTGAGTGGTGGGAGAATTATGCAATTCATACCCGTTTCCGCTTTTTGACCAACTGAATTGGGGGTGGAGGATAAACTTGTATGTTGCCACTGACAGCAGTCACCACCATTTCAAAAGGTGCTTATGAATTGCAGTTCAAAAGGGAAATATTAGCAATTTATGTTGCCATACTCTTCATCTGTTACTTACTTTCACCAAAAAAATCAAAAACCTAATGTATTTCACCAATCACTCTAAATTTTGTTGGTATTTTATTCGCAACAAAAAATTAAGAGAAATTATTTTCTCATCCTCGGTACTTTTCACTCTCTTCTAAAATTCTCATTTTCCCTCCATTCCAATTATATTATCCGAAATGGTTTTTGATTATTTCATATTGGGTTTTTCAATCATTGCAAATCTGAACATGCAAGAAGTTCAAAAAAGTAAGTTTGCATTGAAGCTTGTGTTCAAGCCCTATAATTTAAGGGGGTGTATTGTATTATGATTCTAGAGATTTTAAGCATTTTTATCATGAAAAAGTTTTGTAATATTCAATCAAAAAAAAAATTAACTTAAAACAAGTCTTGTGGTATTCAATCAAGATCTTTTGTCATTTAAAAAAGTTTTGTGGTATTCAATCAAGATTCTTCATCACTTAAAAAAGGTTTTGTCGTATCCAAAATCATTCAAATTTAGAATGATTGTTTAATAAATTGGATTTTCATGGATTTTGTGGGATTTTATAGTGAAATTTTAGCATGAAAAAAAAAAATCTTTCATGAAAACATGAGATTTCTTAGGATTGTTTGTTATTTTACTATCTCTTCTCTCTCTCTTTTGTCCCTCTCGCTCCCTCCCCCCGCTCTATCTCTCCCATAAAAAAAAAGTAAAATAAATAAAATAGTATGTATTGAAAATATTGTGAAAGAGAGTGTGTTTTGATCATTTTTTTTTAATGAGTCCTTAAAATTAATAAAATCTTTTGAAATATCTTAAAATCCATAAAATCATTTCAAATCCTTTAAAATCTTATAAGTTAAATCCATTGAAATCCAAATTGTAAATCTGGATAGACTTTTAAAATCATCAAAGTCATTAAAATCATGCAAAGTCTTTTAAAATCCTCAAGAATTTTTTAAACAAAAATTGTCCGTTAAAATCATAATCCAATACACTCTCTTATGTGTTCAAAACATAAAAAAGGAGCAAAAATATGTCATTAAATCTCGTTCTACCTCAACCCTCAACAACAACGCAATTCAACCACAACAATTTCAACCCATTAATACAACAATATTAATATTTGCAACAACATAATTAAATACAACATCAGAACTAAATTTTTCATCGAATCTATTCATGCATGCTCTGATTCTTTTGTGTGCCCCGAACCAAATCAATTATTTTTGAATAGCATGAGCTAATCTCACCAAGGTAGTGTCTAATTCGATGAGTCCCTTCAAACTATAATGACCAAATATATTGTCACGAGTTAGCCTTTATAGTTCCCTTGTACTCATTATCAATATTTGTACTCTCAATCAATTGTTCCCTTGTACTCATAGTTTGCTAATGATAATGGTTTGAGATTCATTATTTTACTTGTGCTAAATTTGAGATCATTACAACAAGGTGTCAACCTAGAGACAAAAGTTTGATAGTATAATCTCCAAAAATATAGTTTTCATATTCCTTCGAGTATACTACTACTTTAAGAACATTTAGATGTGAATATGATTAATTTTTTGCACTCATTTAATACTTAATTTTCTTTTTTTATCTCTCTCTCTCTTTTTATTACATTATCAAGATATTACATCTATCACATCATATTTCTCGCTCTAGTGGTAGATTGGGCTTGGATGTCTAAATTTTAATTGATAATAATTTTCATCTCCCCAAATCGTGGCAATTGGCAAAATTGTGATCGTGTGACCGTATCCACCTCAAGCAACATAGGCGTTCGTAACCCGACTGCAACTCTGAAACGGTTGCTGATATAAATTTGGTTTTTTTTCTAAAATGTTATTCAATGTTAATTTCATTATTCATTTGTTCTCGTGAGCTTAGCTCAGTTGTTAAGAGACAATGCATAACATATGCAAGGTCTGGGGTTTGAAGAAGCAATCATTATTCATTTGTAACTTGTAAGTATTACTGAAAAATTGGGTTTAGATCCTTTTTATTATTTTTTTCTCTAATTTCTCAATCATTGAATTCTGAATTTCTGAAGCAGGAAGAGCCGTAACTGGTTTTGCTGATGAGGATCCGCATCCAGAGATCTATGAATTGATTTTCATTGTTGTCAATGTAATGATACTAATTTCTTCATAAGATTTCAGAAGAAAGAAAGGCAAGGGAAAGTGCTTTAAAAAATGAATTAGATATTAAAGGAAAATGGCCCTAGAAAAAATGTCCCAAAACCAAAAAACGTGTGATTTTTAAATGTTAACTTGTAAACTCGAACGACTTTACCCGAGTTTACCACGTGTTAACTCACTTAAACTCGTCAAACATTTTGATTTCAACAAAAAACGATTAAACCTCCAAGTTAACACGATTTGTATGCCTATAAACATAAACTCAGTAACACTCGATTTGTGGAACATTGATTCCAATCACAGGGTCAAATAATTTTGCACAACTTCATTTCACATTCTTAGGGAGGACAGATGATAAGAATTTTGTCCTACAAACAAATGACATTTTCGACACAACAAATATCCTCAACAACATATAAAGCAGAACTCCCAATAACTGCATAACACGGTTACAAGTAGAGTTCTTTCTCCATTAAATACTCCCTCCGTCCCTTAATGTAACCACCTATTTGATTTTATTTTTGTCCCTAAATGTAACCCCCTTTTCAAATTACTAGATGCATTTATTACTTTTTTCCTAAACATACCCCTAATTAATACTACTAATTTGTCTTGAAATATGAATAGTCAAATTTATTACACATACAAACAAAGGACAATTTGGTAATATTAATACACAAAACAGACACATTAATTACACTGACAACTTTTCTTAAGAAATGTGAAAAATACAAAGGGGGGTTACATTAAGGGATGGAGGGAGTACAAACTTTTGGAGAGCTCGATTTTTTAGGATGGGAAACAATTATTAGCTTTGCATGGTACAAATAATTCCCACTGACATTATTGAATTCATATGATTAATGTGAATGAAATTTATAATCACAACAAAAATAACTGTTCTCCAAAAAAAGGAAAGAAAAAAAATAAAAAGGCCTCAACACCACACCAGGATGGAATACCAACCAAGGAAAATGATGAATAGAATTGAAAAAAGAGCCATTGCTATAACATTTAAGCTTGGAATAACATCTAACTTCACACATGCATCTCATTCTGTTTGTATTCCACGCTCAACAAATCTTAGCATGAGGTCATCAGCCTCCGCCGACATACCATCTAACACCAGTTTCTTGGTCACTTTCTCACACAATTTTAAATCAGGAATCAAATTTCGTCTAAACATTTGACAAGCCACTTTATATGCTGATAGAGCATTCCCATTAGTCAAATAGCTTTCTATCAGAACATGGCATGTTTTAGCATCAAGTTTTGATGCTGTTCTCAAAACCTTCCCTAGTAGTTTCTCGGCCTCCTCACGGTTCCCAAAATAACAAAGCTTCTCAATAACTTGATTGTATACAGTTTTAAATGGCTGCCTAGCAATCATCTTTTCTAATAATTTCATCATATCGTCCACTCTTCCCCATTGACAAAAACGGTGAATAACAGCCCTGTAAGTTACCGGAGTAGGATCGATTCCCTTGCCAAGCATCCTTGCTATTAACTCAGAAGCCTCATCCAACCTACCTTTCTTCCCCAATGCATCAAACAATGTTGTATATGTGATTGCATCAGGATGTTTATTGCTTAAATACATGTCCTCTAGCATTGATAGAGCTGCGTCCAAGTCACCGATCTGACAGAAACCATAAATTACAGAAGTAAAGTTTACAACATTAACGGCACAGCCCTTATGCAGACATTCTTCTAAGTATTTTTTAGCCTCTACTACATTCTGATTTCGACAAAGCGACTGTATTAGCAGGTTAATGTCAACCGGACTTGGGAGAAAACCTTTTTCAATCATTTCCCTAGTCAAATCACAGGCCTTGGACAATTTTCCCTCCCTACGAAGCCCGTGCATTACAGCACTATAAGTGATGGCATTTGGAGTCCACCAATGTTCCTCACTTACATTTATCATCTCCCTAGCCTCTAATGATTTTCCATTGTGACAGAGCCCATTCAACAGGACTGTATATGTAATAGTATTTGGCTTGCATCCGTGTTTGTACATCTGCTGCAGCATCTTTTTCGCTTCATCTATCTTCCCCACGCGACAAAACCCATCGATAATAGCAGTATATGTTACTACATCAGGATTACAACCTTTTGAGTACATATCGATCACTAAACTCTTCGCCTTATCTATGTTTTTATTTTTACAGAACGAGTCAACTACTGCACTATACCCAACCTTATCAATGTGGAAACCCTTCTCTTCTGCTTCCCTTAGGAAAACAAGAGCATCATCCGCGTGTCCATGCTTTGAAAGTGCGTAAATTAGTGTATTATATGTAACCTGATCCGGTATTAAGTTACTATTTTGAACCATATTCTCCATTAAACGCTTCACTTCTTCAATTTTTCTATCCTTACAGAGGAAAGCCATCACAGTATAATAACTTACTTTATCTGGAGGGCATCCCTTAAATGGCATTTCTGCAATAAGCTCCAATGCATCATCAATCCGATTTAAGTCGCAGTAACCTTTGATCAAACAGTTATAACTGACAATATCAGGTTCAATTCCAGCAACCTTCATTCGTTCAAAGAATCTCAACGCCTTTTCCAATTTATTTCCCTTCACTAAAACATAGATAGCAGTGTTACATATAGACAAATCAGGCTCGACTCCAGCTTTCTGCATCAAGGTCAGAATTCGCAATGCATTCCTCAACATGCCCGCACGGCTATAAGACACCATCACATAACTAAAAGCCTCGGGCGAACATTCAATTCCTCGGCGAGTCATAAGCCGAAGAATCCGCCTAGCACCTTGACACAACCTGGTCTTGCTAAGTATATCCAACATCGTATAGTACACAATAGCATCATGCCTATACCGCCATTGCCTATCAGCCCAGTAAAAAAATTCCAAAGCAATCCTTTCATCATCCTGAGACCGCAAAACAGCACAAACAAGTCGAGGTTTAAGACTCCTTAATGAATGCCTCAAATTTTCTTCAAATTTAGGATTCCAATTTGACCTAAGTGAAATCAACCTACAAACCTCCCTAACAATTGGGTGTCTAAATTCACTCTCATCAATCTCAAATCTTGCAATATTTTCTCTCTGTTTGTTATTACCATTCCCATCAAATGAACTAATAAACTCAAAACTCTCATCAATGTCACTACTACTACCATTTTCTTCAACTTCATCTTCTTCATCTAAATCATCATCAACACTTGCAACAAAACGTGATTCCTCAGAAAACCCATGACCCATTTTCCCAAAACCATCATTGAAACTCTCAGTATTAAATTTACCCTTACATTGAGCTTCAAAACTAGCGGTTGAATCATAACCCAAAACAGAATAATGACTCAAATTCAAATCAATACATGACAAAGGGTTACCGCAAAAACAGGAAGCTAAAGCTTTTCTCAATAGATAACGATTCAACCTCAAAATTGCCATCAACAACAAAAAGATTATATCTTTGTGTTGCTTACAGGTTCAGTAACAATACCCAGATCTCAATATTATCAACAATGGTTACGAATTAATTGAAAATTTCGAAAATTACCTTGAAGATTGAAGTGGGACACTGAGAAAGAGTGAAACCATCTTCAAAGGTTAAACATTTCGTTCCAATGTCTTTCTTGTACTTGGTATGGGTTTATGTGTTTCTTCACGAAAAATATGAGAAAAAAAAAACAATATTTTAATGGGTTTATTATTTTTTAGAAAGACAGGCACGATATCGTTCCGTCCGTTTTTTTTACTGCACTAACGCATGTGATTATTATGTTTGTTCTGAATTCTGAATTGAGTAAAACTTACAGGTTATTCTGAATTCTAATGGAGAGGGCTGATAGAGGTTGAGAAAAACTAAACAATATGGGAACGAACTATGAACTTTGAGAATCCTATTTATTAATATTTAATATAGTGCTAACAAATCTTTTTCTAAAATATTTTGAGTCCTAATCTTTTTTTTTAGAAGATTTAAAGTCCAATATTTAACATTATTTTTTGCTCACGTTTGTTATTAATATTTTTTTAGAGGATTTAAAGTCCAATCTTTAATAATATTTTTTGCTCATGTTTGTTACTAATATTTTTTTAGAGGATTTAAAATCTAATCTTTAACATTATTTTTTGCTCACTTTTGTTACATTTGTTTTAATATTTAAATTAAATTTATTCTTATATATTTGTTACATGTGTTTATTTATATTTAAAATTAAGGGTATTTTAAGAAAGAAAAGTCCAACCCAAAAAGTGCTGAAATGGGTAGTTTTCTTTATATATACTATAGAAGTATAAATATTAACTTTTCGTCTTAATCTCCCTGAAAAATTTCTTCGACTTTTAGTCTCATATGTTTTTTGTCCCTATACATATATTAACTTTTCGTCTTAATTTCTCTGAAAAATTTCTTCGACTTTTAGTCCCTCAATTTCCATCTTTATTTTTTGTCTTCCTTTTAAGTAAACTCATATGTAGAATTCATATTTTTGATAAAATTTTGCTAAAAAAATTAGAATTTATAATATTATAAGAATCTCTTCAAAAAAAATTAGAATTTATTAACAAAAATGAATTTTTATATTTTTTGGGGTTAAAAATTCATATTTAATTCATGTTTTGTTAAAAAGAATCAATTTTTTTAGGGATTTTTACAATATTCTACACAATTTCATTAAAAAATACATTAGTTGACTTAAAAATATGAATCAAAAGTTGTGATTGAAAATTTTATAGGAACTAAAAGTCGAAGAAAAACTTTAGAAGGACTAAAACGAAAAAAATTAATATATTTATAGGGACCAAAATCATGTTTACCTTTATTTTTTTATGTTCAATATTTTTCACTATAAACTCACAATTTATAGTAAAAAATTGCGATATGGGGGTATAGAATTTTGGGTGAATTTTTTGTCATTCGCTCGAAAAACTTTTACTATAACCTTTACAATAAGAAAAACCTTTTGTCATTCACCCGAAAAAGTTATTTTTACAAAAAGAAAACGATGTGACAACATCCGAATTTATAGCATAGAATGACAAAATATGGATAAATAATATGATAAAATTAAAGTCATCGGAGTACTCATGTTTTCAGATCTACAACATTGACGCACAAATCATTGATTGAATAATCAATTCTAATATGAACCAAATGAACAACGCAACAAGATGAAAAATCAGACAACATTGTACTAGATGATGAAGAACACAACGATGCACTCAGACGACGAAATCATGAAAAAGAAAAATCTAAATCTATGTAAAATCATTTGTTTAGATTGAAATATAGAGAAATGAATCCCCTAAAAAACAAAAAGAGAGTTGTTGCATGCATAAATTTACCTAACAATTTGGCTAAATTGTAATGGTGATCATTATCACCATGTTCATCGCAACCTAACCTCTTCAATCTCTCGTGCATTATTTTTTTTTTCTTTTATGCTATATAGAGTGATAGTGATGCAGGATCCAAATTGCATTGAGAAAACCAAGAAATATAATTGATTTACAAATATAAAAAAAAAAAAAAAAAAGATTTACGTGTTGTACCAAATTACGTCTCTTTAAGGTGGACACTACGATATACAAAAAATGAAGGGGACTATGTGGCCGGTTTTGTCTCTTTAGTTTCGTACATGCACAACTGTATACCAAATCATTATATATTTTTTATCCTCAAGTTATCATCCAAAATAAGACCAACTTATTTTGGGATTTTTTTTCTTTTTCAAATGACCAACTTGTTATAGGACGGAGGGAGTGATTTCTTTGCAAAATATATGTATTTAGTGCATTGAAAATTAAAGTTTTTAACTTGTTAAATGAATAATTTTTAATTGAAATCCTTAAAAAATGTACTTAAAACATTCGTCACCAATATTCACATATTATATGCCGCTATATGTTTGTATGTCATCATTTGAAATGAAGGTAATTATTTCGTAACAAGTGTGTGATTATTCAAGAAAGAGACAACCACTACTGAGCACGAGATATTGACAAAGTTTCTATGAAAATGTCCTACGTTGTTTGGTTGTTTGTTTTTGTTGTTCGCTTTTAACTCTTTTCAGTGTTTCGTACCAAACCATGGCTCTGTCTCCGGTGGGAGACTTGAATAGGTCACCTACCGTAGGAGACATGACTGTTTTTTTTTTTTTTGCAAAATAAATATGAACCATTGGATAAAAGTAAACTAATTTTAGATCAAAATTCTTACTATACACCTTCAACACTCAATTATTTTCTTCTCTTTCCTCTCTCGTCCCATCTTCCATCTTCCTTCTTTTTCTTTTCTGCAACATCACATACAACTTTAATGGAGTAAAATCAATCAAATAACCCTTCAATCCTTGATTTTAAAGCAAATTTCGGTGGTATTAGGCTTGAAAATTTCAATTTTATATTTGTAGGAAGAAAAAGATAGTCCAGTCTTTCAAGATTTAACACAAATCAACAAAACTTCATCCCGTCACCACCGCGTCAGAGAACCCAATCAGCTCTCAGCCACACCTTCACGGTTGCAACCGGGTCACATCCACCACCAGAAAATCCCAACCAAAGCAAACCTGAGTGAGTCTAACAATGGCCCCTATTGCACTGTTTGAATACTATTGATTCGGGGGAATCTAGCAATTGAGATTTGAGAGTTGCACCTCCAACATAACAGTGTTAGAAAAAACAAAGGGAAAGAATGAAGCGGCAACAACAACAAGATCTTACTGGTGAGAGAGGAAAGAGAAAGTAATTTGGAATAGAAGAAAATAATTGAGTATTGAAGGTGTATAGTAGGCATTTTGATCTAAAGTTGGTTTACTCTTATCCAATGGTTCATATTTATTTTGCAAAAAAAAAAAAAAAACAGTCATGTCTCCTACGGTAGGTGACCTATTCAGGTCTCCCACCGGAGACAGAGCCACCAAACCATATATATTCTTTCTTTTCCATCACAATTGTTGTTAAGACAAAGGATTTTTTTTTTAAGTAATGATATATGTACATCATTCATTTAGTACAACTTTGTTGACAACTTTAATTTGTTCTTTCTTCAAAAAAACTTTAATTTGTTCTCTTTTTATTAGTCCAAAACAATAGAGAGAAAAAGGAATAAAGATAATAAGAATATAATGTGAGTATGAGAGAGAAAGTTGTCAAAAAGTTGTAATAAAGTGGTTGTACAAATATTATTTCTCTTTTTTTTAATGGGTTGCTAAAAATAAAGGTAACTATTATTACTTGATTTTTGGTCTCTCGGGATATTATTTAAGGTCGTACAAAATCGTGGTAAGATTTAAAAATATTGTAGCGCGGTTTTGTTCAACCCTGTGGAGGTTTTTGTTGGTCAAAAATTGTGGCACGATTTGGAAAATTGCACACGTGTATCTTAACATTTTTAAAAAGGAAGAAATTGCATAGGAAATAGTACATTTTCCTTCAAATTCGATCGGATGATGCATTAATTTTGATAAATTTCAAAAACACATTAAATGATCTTAAATTTTTATAAACTTTTTTATGGATAATGTATATATAAACTTTCACTCCAACGGTGAAATTTTTTAAATTGGTATGACTTAAAACATTACTATTAGACATATTAACAATGTTTCGATTCTCACTTCAATTGTTTTAGTAAAGTTGATTTAAGATTTTGAAGTGTGTTACTTTCAAAGTCTCAAGTGTAATTTTCATCGACATTAATTTCAATGGACTTGTTTAACTTCTTTAAAAAAAAGTTAAAACATTATTTTAAATATATTACACCGATGTAATTTTATCAAAATGCTAATTATGTGTGTCAAGAACTGTATTGAGTGGACTAATCAACGTCGTGTTTCCAAATTTTGATATTTAGTAGTAGTAATTTATTTGTTGACAATAGACACAATTTTGATAACATCAAGAACTAGCTAGAGTACTCATAAAGAAAAAGAGGGTGGAAGTGAACATTAAAAATGACAAAGTTTAGTTCAACTTATGGGAAGGTTCTTCTTTCTGTTTTTCTTTTATCATCACATATTTGCTTTCAAGTTGCAACATGTGGCTCTATAGTGAAGTTTCTTCCTGGATTCGAAGGACCCCTTCCTTTTGTGCTTGAAACCGGGTTAGTTCATGGCTTTACAAGTTTTTTTTAATCTATTATGGTATTTAAATATTTTCATATTCATATTTGTTGTTAAGGTATGTGGGAGTTGGTGAGAAAGAGGATGTGCAAGTGTTTTACTATTTCATTGAATCAGAGAAGAATCCAAAGGATGATCCTCTCATACTATGGCTCACTGGTGGACCTGGTTGCTCTGCTTTGTCTGGTCTTTTGCTTGAAATTGGTAATTGCAACTTGCTTTTCAAATTGTTCACTTTTGGATAGTCTTACAATAACCAATTGAAATTTTTGTTAATAAAGAAAAATGAATGGGTAAATGTTAGTGAGAATTTTTCCATCCATGTGTCAATTCGATATGCACCGATATATTTGGCAAAAGTTAATTTTTGAAAAAAAAAATTTATTTTCTATCATATAAAAAGTTATATTAATTAAATTATATTTATCAAAGTGTATGCGAAATAAATTTAATTTTTTTCAATTTGTTTTCTCGTAATAGTTAATATTGAATTATTTTACGATAAAATGTCAAAAAAATAGTATAATAATTGGAAATAATGAAATGATTTTTTTCTAATGAAATATGTGACAACTCTATGATTTTTTACTAAAAATTTATAGAGTTGTCACATATTCTTTTGGTTTATATTTAATATTTCGCATTCTCTCAACTTCCTCCCTCATGTAGGCTAGCCTTGTTAACCCCTTATGGTTGGTGAAGATTTCTAGATATAATTCATCTCTGTTGGAAAGACATTCAAATTAAAATTAGGAAGATCAATAGACACTGCAATGATACTAATTGAAGTGTCAATGTAAAGAAATTTACTGATGTGGTAAAATGATACTCATTGAATAATTGAACTGTAAATGTTACAGGTCCACTTGAGTTTAAAAAGGAGGAATACAATGGGAGCCTACCTAATTTGATCTTGAAGCCACATTCATGGACAAAGGTTCGGGTCATAGTCCACATTTTTTGTCACCTGATTTAGAACTTTTGCATTCAATGTATTTATCAAATTCTTTTAAATTATATATTTATTTACTAGTATTTATAAGATTTTTTCCCTTGGTAGGTGAGTAACATTATATTTGTAGATTCGCCGGTTTCCACAGGCTTCTCTTATGCCACTACAGAATCTGGTGCTAAGCGAAGCGACTCGATTCTAGTTCACCAAACATATGATTTTTTAAGGAAGGTATACATTTCACAATAATCACTTTTTTTATGTTTTAAAACTTTGTTTTTTTTTATTTTATTTTAAAAAGAAGTGTGTTTTTTTTAATTTTGTTAGTACTTATGTCAATCGGTCAACCAAATAACGAAAATTATGCTATAAATAAATCTTTGTAGTGGTTGGTTGATCATCCAAAGTTTCAATCAAATGAAATTTACATTGCTGGTGATTCATACTCTGGTATTGCTGTTCCGGTAATTGTTCACAAAATTATACAAGGTACCATGGCTCAATTATGTATTGCAGAACGAATGTGTTACAATTGATTTACTAGTATGTTGTAATTTTAATAAAGTTTAATTATTCACAAATTCACTTGTTTGTAGGAAATGAAAAAGGGATCGAACCATTGATAAATCTCCAGGTTAGCATTTAAAGTATCACACTCTCATGTTAGGAATGCATTTTTTCAACTAGTTCTGTAAATTACAAATGTATATTGTATGTTTCAAGAATGTGAAATTTGCATTTCAACTATTGAAAACCTAGAAAGCACCGACACAAGCACCGATTTTTTGATCAACTTAATGTTTCGATCAAATAGATTATGCATGACGTGTAATAAAACAATCGACTACATACAATAGCTTCAAGATTGATTATTTCGTTATATAACAGCTTTCAGATCAATTATGAAATGTTATTTTCTTCAGGGATACTTGTTGGGCAATGGTGTAACAACTAGAAAGGAAAAAAACTATGCAATCCCATTTGCTCATGGAATGGGACTCATATCTGATGAACTATACGAGGTAAATGAATTATACTTTCACAGTATCTAATTGAGTTATAAATCCTCCATACATAGCTAACTAATTGATATCTGCGATTTTCTAGTCGCTGCAAAAAAATTGTAATGGAGACTATGTAAATGCAGAGACCAGAAATGTTTTATGCTCCAAAGATATCAATTCATTCAATGAGGTATATGTTAATTTTATTTTTGTCAAATTTCGCGAGAATTACTAGTCACAAAAATGAACATCATTCTTCTATTTTTCACAGCTCACATCAGGACTTAATACAGCACATATTTTAGACCCGCTATGTGAGTGGCGTGACGATACTGAAAATTCTCCGAGGAGATCTCTAATTAAGAATCATTTCTCCAAGTTCCTCAATACAAATCTCAAATTGCCACCCTTAAGTTGTCGAGTAACGCTTCTTACTATATATATACCATTTGCTGCATTATAATTATAAACATATATAAAGCTCAATTTTTTTGTTAACTTGATGTTTGATTCCTTTCCACTTTTAGAGTTATTCATATTTCCTTATGGGTTTCTGGGCTAATGATGATAATGTTCGCAAAGCACTACACATACGTAAGGTATATTATTGATACATATATGCGAAGTTGTAATTTCTTCATGCTATCTGTATATTCATATTTCACACCTTTGTTTTCCATAAATTTTTATCCACATTCACGCGACATCGCACATAGTCCTTACATAAGAACTTGATTGCATGTGTTGCAGGGAAGTATTGGAAAATGGCATCGTTGCACCTACAATATACGTCATAATGCTGATATCCCTAACAGCTATGATTATCATGTAAATCTCAGTAAAAGAGGAATTCGTTCACTAATTTACAAGTCAGTAATCTTTCTCTCCATAAGAAAACACTGATGAACTAGTCTTATAATTTCTTATGGAAAATTGGTTTTATATTTACAATAACAGTGGCGATCATGACATGACAATTCCATTCTTGGCAACACAAGCATGGATAAGATCTTTGAACTATTCCATTGTTGATGATTGGAGACAGTGGCATACAAATGACCAAGTTGCAGGGTATTCAAAATTTCTAATTATTATAGTCATTATATATAATAACCATGATAAATTTATGACCAAGTTGAATTAATATTTCTCTTTGTTTTAACTGTGTGCAAGTATAGATACACAAGGACTTACTCGAATCAGATGACATTTGCAACTGTGAAGGTACCTTAAACAATGAGGGCCATAATCATGTGTTAAAAATAATGACTAGTTTATTTACTCTATGAATGATTGATCAAAATTTCAGGGTGGAGGACACACAGCTCCAGAGTTCAAGCCTAAAGAATGTTTCGACATGTTTAGTAGGTGGTTATCTAAAAAAGCTTTGTAAAAATAACCAAAAATAAACTAATCTTCTAAGTTTCAAAGAAATATATATCACTTGGCTTGGCACATTCCATAGGAACATTGCCAGGTTGGTCCATGCGTGTCTTTTTTACTACCAACAACAACAATAATTGTTGATTTTCTATAGATAACAACATACAGATAATAACAGGGAGACCAATGTTTGAAATGTAAAGGTGGACCGTGAATTAAACCATGGAATTGTACATGTTCTTCTTCTTCTTCTTCTTCTTTTAAAGTTCAATTAGACTTGGCAATTAGGAAATATTGTACTTTTGGCCCTTTTATTAATTAATTTAGTTTTTCCCTTAGTCCTCTATACCTTTTTGTGTTAAGTTAATAATGTTTACACCAACGGAATTCATATTTTCTTTTATCAAATTGGTATATTAACTCTTTTATTGAAATGTAATAATATAATGTTATTTGTAGGATCCATTTTGTCAAAAAAAATTAAGTCTTAGGTTTAAGAGATTGAATACTTGTTAAAAAAATAACTTTAACAAACTTTTTTTTTGTGGTGGCCGGGGTTTGAACCTCAGACCTTGCATATTTTATGCGTTGTCCATATCAACCGAGTTAAGCTCACGATGACTAACTTTAACAAACTACAAAATGAATGAGGTGCACATGCGAGATTCACTTCAACATAAAAAATGGAAAGATTTATTGTGGATGCTCGTATATTATAACATAATTATTGCTCATTTAGGAAGAAAAAAAAAAGGTTAAATATGTTTTTGGTCTTTATAAATATATCAACTTTTCGTTCTTTAAATTTTTCCTTCAACTTTTAGTCCCTAAAAAATTTTCAATCACCACTTTTGATCCTTATTTTTAAGACAATTCACGTGCAGCCTTTGTATTTTTCAATGAAACTGTGCAAAAATGTGTAAAATATTGTAAAAATTTCTAAAAAAAATAGATTTTTTTAACAAAACATGAATTAAATGAGTATTTAACCGCTAAAAAATATAAAAATTTATATTTAATTCATGTTATCCAAAAAAAAGAATCTCTCAAAAAAAAATTTGTTTAACAAAATTTAATTCATGTTATCCAAAAAAAAGAATCTCTCAAAAAAAAAAATTGTTTAACAAAACATGGATTAAGATTAAATTGGTGGGCGGGGTTTGAACCCCGGACCTTGCATATATTATATTATGCATCATTATCCCTACCAACTGAGTTAAGTTCACAAGGACTTTTGGAGAGATTCTTATAACATTATAAACTTTTCTGCAAAATTTTATTCAAAAATATAAATTATACTTATGAGTTTACTTAAAAGGAGAGACCAAAAATGAAGATGAAAAACTTTTAAAGGACTAAAAGTCGAAGATTTTTTTTAAAGAAACTAAAACAAAAAGTTGATATATATAAAGAGACTAAAAACATATTTAACGTAATCTAACTTGAGTTTATTTTCATAAACAAAAAATAATATAATTAATTGGATTCATTTGTACCCATCTAACTATAGGTTCATGCTAAAAATGGATCATGCAAAAATCCTTTCTTTTTAAGGTTACTTTTGTGAATTGTATTTAATTAATTAAAAAAATTCTAAATTTGTACTCCCTCCGTCCCGGAATATCTGACCCATTTACTAAAAAAGGGTGTCCCAAAATAACTGAGTCATTTCAATTTTCAATACAACTTTCATCATTCCCAATACAATATAACTCTAATTAATACTACTTTCATCATTCCCAATTCAATATATTCTATTTTTCCCTTTATTTATACATTTTTCTTAATCTGTGTGAAAAACCAAACTGACTCAGATATTTCGGGACGGAGGGAGTATCACACGAAAACACAAACTCCGACAATAAAGAAGTACTGATAATTAAGCGGTACTTTTTGTCATGTACTCCCTCCGGTCACATTTATAAGCAAAAAACCACTTTTTAGGTTCATTCAACACCTAATGTATTTGGTCTATAATATATACCAAATACATTAGGTGTTGAATGAACCTAAAAAGTGGTTTTTTGCTTATAAATGTGACCGGAGGGAGTACGTGATGGAATAGACTAATCAACGTTGCGTTTCCAACTTTTCATGTCCATTAACTATTTTACAAAAATCACATGTAATAAAAATGTTGTCAAATACTACCTCCGTCCCATTTTATCTGAGCCAATTTGGTTTTTCACACAGATTAAGAAAAATGTATAAATAAAGGGGAAAATGGAATATATTGTATTGGGAATGATGAAAGTAGTATTAATTAGAGTTACATATTGTATTGGGAATGATGAAAGTTGTCTTGAAAATTGAAATGACTCAGTTATTTTGGGACACTTTTTTTTAGAAAATGGGTCAGATATTCCGGGACGGAGGGAGTAATAAATTTGTCATAAATATAAATGACTATTATCAAATTGTTTTTTTTTTATAGATATATTTAACGTTAATTTTTTATATTCCAAAATATGTCGATGGTATCAATAAGAAGTACTATACTTATAAAAAGAATATTAAATGTATCTAAAAATTTGTATTAATCTTATATTTAGGGACAATTGTTTTTTTATATGATCATGTAGTCAGGGGCGAATCCTTGTGTAGCTGAGGGGTAGCTTTGGCTACCCCAAAATTTTTATGTATGTTGAGTAACTAGATATATTATTGTAGTTGGCAACCCCAATAATATATTTTTAGCTACCCCAAACAAATTCATTTGCAAAAACTTAGCATAAATTAAAAGATTAAAAAATAATTACTTGATTAATAAACTTATTTGTCTTATTTTTACATTGTGGTTTCTACAACAACTATAGTGAAAACATTTTTAGCAATAAAAATTATCAATTGTCAAACAAAATGAACGATAGTTTAATACAAATAGCTTATTTGTTGACGTTGAAAAACAAATTGTTAGTCTATTTAGCAAATATTCAATTAAGAATACATTTGTCTCCTTAAAGCCTAATTTTATAGAGATTAAACATATTTAACCTTTAAAATTAATATATAAAATTTTTTTAAAAAAATTTCTTTGCCTCAATTTTATTTTTTTTATATTTAGCCCCCTCGTAAAAATTGTCCTAGCTTCGCCGCTGCATGTAGTTAAGGACAAATGGAATAATTAATAGTAGTTTGTTTGTTGACTAGACAGTATTATGATAACAAGAACTAGCTAGAGTACTCTATTAAAAACTGTGGAAATTCTCATAAACAAAAAGAGAGTGGAAGTGAACATTAAAATGACAAAGTTTAGTTCAACTTATGGGAAGGTTCTTCTTTCTGTTTTTCTTTTATTATCAAATATTTGCTTTCAAGTTGCAACATGTGGCTCTATAGTGAAGTTTCTTTCTGGATTCCAAGGACCCCTTCCTTTTGTGCTTGAAACCGGGTTAGTTTTACTTTAGCTATATAATTCATGGCTTTACAAGTTTTTTTTTAATCTATTATGGTATTTAAATAATTTCATATTCATATTTGTTGTTAAGGTATGTGGGAGTGGGTGAGAAAGAAGATGTGCAAGTGTTCTACTATTTCATTGAATCAGAGAAGAATCCAAAGGATGATCCTCTCATGCTTTGGCTCACCGGTGGACCTGGTTGCTCTGCTTTGTCTGGTCTTATGCTTGAAATTGGTAATTGCAGCATTACTTTTGGATAGTCTTACATTAAGCATTGAGCAAACAATCATTTGGTCTCAATTGGTAATTGCAACTTTGCTTTCCAAAATTTTCACTTTTGTTTAATCTTACGATAAGCATTTGAAATTTTGTGGCTATTACATTTTTTTTAGATTAATAATTAAATGAGTTTTTTTTTTTTTTTTATAAAGAACTATTTCCTATCATATAATAACTAAATATTCTTTACAAATTTTTCTGAATTTTTATTACTTATAATAGTGAATGTTGAATATTTTTTACTATAGAATGTAGAAAAATTGTACAATGCTTATAAACAATGAAATGATGTTTTTTTCGTATGAAATGATCTTTCCTAAAACACAGAAGTCTACAAATAGCTCATTGATTCATAAAATAAATGTTAATTTATGGGTTTAAAAAGCAAATATATCAAACTCTTTAATTTGTGAATTTACAAGCTCCCAATGTTAGTGGATTATGTTAGTTTCTAGGGTTTGAACTCTTACATTCTTGTTATTATGCTCCCATTGATCCTCAGCAACAGAGCTACAAGGTATAATAACTAAGAAACAATTTGAAAATAATTTGATAGTTTCATAATTAACATTTATTGTAGAAAATGAAAACAGAAACATTTTCTCAAAGGCTAATTCTTGATATTTTCTCTATATTGTTCATAGACCTTTTTCTTTGTTACTAAATGTTCATGGACTTATCCCAACTTCTTTCTTCATGTAGCCTAGCCTAATTAAGCCCTATGTAGTTGGTGAAGATTTCTAGTTATAATTCTTCTTTGTAGGAAAGACATTCAAATTAAAATTAGGAAGATCAATAGACACTGCAATGATACTAATTGAAGTGTCAATGTAAGGAAATTTATTGATGTGGTCAAATGATACTTTTTTGGTGGTGGCCGGGGTTTGAACCCCGAACCTTGCATATATTATGCATTGTCCCTACCAACTGAGTTAAGCTCACGAGGAAAATGATACTAATTGACTAAGTTTCAATGCTAGACACTCATTGAATGATTAAATTGTAAATGTTACAGGTCCACTTGAGTTAAAAAAGGAGGAATACAATGGAAGTCTACCTAATCTGATCTTGAGGCAACATTCATGGACAAAGGTGGGGGTAATAGCCCATATTTTTTGTTATCCGAGTTAGATTTTTCGGTTTTAATGTATTTATTTATCAAATCCTTTTAAATCATGTATTTATATACTGGTATTTATAAGATTTTTGTCTTGGTAGGTGAGTAGTATTATATTTGTAGATTTGCCGGTTTCCACAGGCTTCACTTATGCCACAACAGAATCTGGCGCTAAACGAAGCGACTCGATACTAGTTCATCAAACTTATCAGTTTCTAAGGAAGGTATAGATTTCACAATAATCACTTTTTTTCTGTTTTTAAACTTTGTTAGTACGTATGTCAATCGGTCAACCAAATAATGAAAATTATGCTATAAATAAATCTTTGTAGTGGTTGGTTGATCATCCAAAGTTTCAATCAAATGAAGTTTACATTGGTGGTGATTCATACTCTGGCATTCCTGTTCCGGTAATTGTTCAAGAAATTGCACAAGGTACAAAACTAATGTGTACTGCAATTCCATTATGTTACTACTGGTTTACTGTATGTTGAAGTTTTTAATCAAGTTTAATTGCTCACAAATTCCCTTGTTTGCAGGAAATGAAAAAGGGGTGCAACCATGGATAAATCTTCAGGTCAGCATCTTAAAGTATCACTCTCTCATGTCATGTTAGGAGTGTATTCTTTCAACTAGTTCTATATTGTGAACAATGCAAATCAAGTATTGAAAACCTATAGACTGTAAAGCATTGACACATACCGAACTGTTTGATCAAACAGAATGTACATGATATGTAATAAAACAATTGACTATATATAATAGCTTCAAGATTGATTATTTCATTATATAACAGCTTCCAGATTAACTATGAAATATTACTTTGTTCAGGGATACTTGTTGGGGAATGCTGCAACAACTAGAAAGGAAAAAAACTACGTGATCCCTTTTGCTCATGGAATGGGACTCATATCCGATGAACTATACGACGTAATTGATTTATAATTTCTCTGTGGCTAATAGAATTATAATTCTTCCGTATATATGTAGCACTAACTGATATCTGCTACTTTGTAGTCACTGCAAAAAAATTGTAATGGAGACTACATAAATGTAGAGACAAGAAATGTTTTATGTTCTAGATATATCAGTTCATTCGATGAGGTATATATTTTCCTCTGTTTATTTTTGTCAAATTTCGCGAGTAGAATTTCTAGTCACAAAACCGAACAACATTCTTTTCTTTTTTCCACAGGTCACATCAGGAATTAATGAAGCACATATTTTAGACCCGAGTTGTGAGTGGCTTGATGATACTGAAAATTCTCCAAGGAGATCTCTCATCAATAAAGATCCCACCAATTTCCTCAACACAAATCTCAAATTGCCACTTTTAAGCTGTCGAGTAATGCTTCTTTTCCATATGTTTATGCAATGCAATCATAATCTCACTAATATACCTTCAAATATTTTGTTAACTTGATATTTTGTTTCCTTTCCACCCTTAGAGTTATACATATTTCCTTATGGGTTATTGGGCCAATGATGATAATGTTCGCAAAGCGCTACATATTCAGAAGGTATATAATCGATACACGTATATATCAAAATTATAATTTCTAAATGTTGTTTATGAAAGTATACTTCTATTAACACATGACAAAATTTCACACCTCTATTTTCGATTAAAAAATTCTTCACATTCGTGCGAGATTACAAGGAGTCTTTACTAGTTATACAGTTATGACATAAGAACTTGGTTACATGTGTTGCAGGGAAGTGTTGCGAAATGGCATCGTTGTACCTTTAATATACCTCATAAGAAAGATATCCCTAACAGCTATGATTATCTAGTAAATCTCAGTAGAAAAGGCATTCGTTCACTAATTTACAGGTCAATAATCTTTCTCTTTATTCCAAAAGATAGCACTGCTGAACTAGTTTTGAAATTTCTTATGGAAAATTGATTTTATATTTACAATAACAGTGGCGATCATGACATGACAATTCCATTCTTGGCAACACAAGCATGGATAAGATCTTTAAACTATTCCATCGTTGATGATTGGAGACAGTGGCATACAGATGACCAAGTTGCAGGGTAATCAAAATTTCCGATAGTTATAGTCGTTAACTCGATATTAAATATAACCATTATGGATTTATATATGACCAAGTTGAATTAATATTTTTTATACTTTTGTGCAAGTGTAGATACGCAAGGACTTACTCCAATCAGATGACTTTTGCAACTGTGAAGGTAATTTAAACAAGATAATATGAATGGTTCATTGAGTTCACCCGGTTTTCCTTAAAAATTAACAATAAGCACTCTTTGATTATGGTTCAACAAATGTGGTTCATTCTCTAAGATACAGGGCCGTTTCTGAAATTTTGGTGACTTGATACAAAAAACTAAGCAATTTTTTTTAGGCCTAATAGACCCCTAAAAAAAGAATTTGGGGCCCGTACTTATTTTTTGGAGCTTAGGGCGGTCACCCTATTCGCCTGCTTCAGATACTGCCTTGCTAAGATAGCTTATGAAAACATTTTGCTTTTTTTTTTGTTTTGTTATAGAAATATCTTAGATGACTAGTTTATTTACTCTTTCAATGATTGATCAAATTTTCAGGGTGGAGGACACACAGCTCCAGAGTACCGGCCTAAAGAATGTTTTGACATGTTTAGTAGGTGGTTATCTAAGAAAGCTTTGTAAAAATAACCAAAAATAAACATTTTTTTTTTCGGTTACCAAAAATAAACTTATCTTCGTACTTTCAAACAAATATGGATCACTTGGTTTTGCATATTCCATAGCAACTTTGCCAGGTTAGTATATGTGTCTTTTATTTCAACGAAAAGATTTGTGGAGCTTCCAAAGATAATAGGCCAAATACCTCCCTGGGTCCTTTAAGTTTCACGTTTGTAACATATAGGTCCTTTAAGTTTCAAAGGTTACAGATAGGTCCTTTAAGTTTCTAAGGTTTCAGATAGGTCCTTAACGGAGGTTGATAGAAAGGACCTATCTGAAACAAACTCGAAACTTAAAGGACCTATCTGAAACCTTAGAAACTTAAAGGACCTATCTGTAACCTTTGAAACTTAAAGGACCTATCTGTTACAAACGTGAAACTTAAAGGACCCAGGGAGGTATTTGACCAAGATAATAACATAAACAGAACAGCAGGGAGACCAACGTTTCAAGTGTAAAGTGAAACTTGAGATTTGTCTCAAAATTAATGATGGAAAGTTCGTCAAAAATCGCGTCCCGATTTGGAAAAATTATGGCACGATTTTGGTTCAATTTTTTGGAGTTAGTCTCGGTAAAAATTGTGGCAAGAAGAGGAGAAATTGTGGTAAGATTTTGTGGATAACGTTAGTATCGTACATTGTACTAATGTGAAATCGTGACACGAAGGGTTGAAATTGAGGCACGATTTTCTCGGGTTTTGTGCATTATATAAGGCTTCATTCTCTAAACTTAGGTAACTTTAGGGTTATGTATCTTTAGTGAAGTTCTCTTGAAAGGTTCTCTTGGTTTACACCAATGAATAAAATTCAGGTTTTATTTTATCAGACAGGCATATCAACTCTTTGATGTGTTTACAAAGTGGTTAATTTTTTTTTCTTTGGGCTTGGTTTACCCCATATACTTTTTTTTTATAAGGCAAGAGTAAAATGACATAAAAAAGAGAGGCTCTCAACTAAGATGGTACCCTACTCTAATCTTTTGTCAAATGCTCATAAATATTATTAAAAAAGGGGAAAACATACATAAAAAAAATGGGGGGCTTAAACCTAACCCAGTAAGATCACACAAGAGTGTAAGTCAACTCCAAACGGGTGATACAAAAATTAAAACAACACGCAGGTGTATCAACCTCTAATTAATCCTAAAACTAACTAAAGGTCTTTGATGCAGTGATTGAACCATTTGTCAACACGAAGGCGATTCATGTATTATTAACTCCTTGCAACAATGGTCCTCATGAGCTTAGCTCAGTTGGTATGGACAATGCATAATATATGCAAGGTCTGGGGTTCGAATCCCGGCCACCACCAAAAAAACTCCTTGCAACAATGGCAACAAGTTAAATGACCCTTTCGAGCTTCACAGTCCAAATCAAACAAAGTGAATGACGAATATTAAATTGGCTTATGAATTGTTTGCAAACAAAAAACAATTCAAGATCCATCAACTCCCTGCACGGCAGCAATCATTAACTACTATTTCGAGTCCACGCCGTCCCATGTCAAACAAAAAGATGACGGGGATACAAAACCACAGTACACACGATCATGATCGAAATTCTGTCGAAATTGAACCTTCTCTTCCGACTTTTGACCATCTTCTCTTGCACAACTGACGCAATCCCGAAACTTTGAAACCCTGCAGATCTCAACAAATCTTTAATGGAATAAAGAAAACAAAGCCAAAAATGAACCGAAGCCATCTTGCAAGTGAAACACGGAACCACCGCCACCTCCAGGAAGATAACGCAGCTTTAAACATTAACCAAAGAAACCGAATGTTGCAGATCTAACATCACCGAATTTTCAACCATCTAGGGCCAAAAAACACCAGAGCAGCGTGTGTTGATAGCACCTAGGACCAAAAATCCATGTCGGTTTTCTAATGGACGACGAAACAGAAGATCATCGACGAACAATCCAATCCATAAGGACTGGATCGGTGATGCGGAGTAGAAAACTCGTCGCACCACCAGGAACCACTGTATGAGGACGATAAGAGGTTTGGAGAAGAAGGGAAGGGGTGTGGTGGCGGCGGTTCCAACCCCATATACTCCCTTTAATATAATTTACTCAAAAAATTATGTTTACACCAATGATGAGGGCAGTTTCTACTATCTCACAATACATGCACTACTCAAGATGTAATACATAGTCACAGTGGCGGAGCCAGGATTTTTATAAAGTTCGGGCGAAAAAAAATTTGCAATACATTTATAAGGGTTTACATAAGAAATTGCAAGCAAATAATAAAAAATTTAAAGAAATTGTCCAATTTATAGGGGTTTATATAAGAAATTCAAGGGGATTTACATAAGAAATTGCAAAAAATTTGGGCCGCTCGCCCGGGCTCGCCGGGCCTTAGAACCGCCCTGCATAGTCATGCACACAACCAATACGGCATATACAAATACAACTTCCAAATTTATGCAAAAACCTTGTTCATATGTCCTTTGCGTTTTTACGGTAGTGGTGGATTTCAGGGAAGGGTTGCATATAGAGGACATGAAATAATCAATATTGCTCATTTTGCAAAAAAGAAACTCTAACTTAAAGTTAATTTGAGTTTATTTACATAAAAAAAAGTTTGTAAACTTGTGCCAAAAAAGGAATTAAAAGATAAAATATGTATTGTAAAAATATTCAAACTTTTTCTAGAGCCCCTTTTTCTAGAAAAATTAGACAACCCTTCCTAAAGCACCAGCAAAGGCTTGAATCCGAAACTATTGACTTTAGAGATATGATATTTGTACAACGTTGGCAAATTTTCGTATAACTCTTCATATGTTTACATTATATTTTTATTTTCTCTTTCTTTTTCCTTCTTTACTATTTTTGACAAAGAAAAAAAAAGTTATCACAAAAATTGTCATTAAATAGTTGTACAAAAATATCATTATTCTTGAATCTATTATCCTCTTTTTACCATTAAACTACAATTTTGGAGTTGAAGGAGTAGTTACTTTAGTCTTTGTCTAATTAGAAATTGTGATGAAAAGAATATACGATGCCACAAACCATGCGGAAAGAGTTTAAAGTAACAACAAACAATGTTGTCATTTTCATAGTACTTCTCATTTTTTAATGAAGTTTTTGAGTAAAGATCCAAATTTCTCCTTCACAAATTTTCTTTTGGCTCAATATAGTCCCCGTAAAAAAAAAAATCAAAATAGTCTACGACATTTTTATATTATTGAGAAATTAATCTCTTCTTTATAATGGATCATGTATTAAGTTGTCTTCCACATAAAAATATCCAAAAACAATTTGTATTAAGAAACGGAGGGAATATTTGTCACGATATCAAGCCTAATAATAGTGGTTGTCTTCACTGTTTCTCACCACATCTCAAATGTTCAGATTTTAAAGAACACGAATCACACACTTGTCACGAAATAGTTACCTTCATTTAACTTTGACAATGATCACATGCAAGCATTTTGTTATTTGGAATTAAATTTGGCAGTGAGCATGACAAATTTATGATAACATATAGTCTTGTCATAAAGAAACTGTGGAAATTCTCATAAAGAAAAAAAGAGTGGAAGTGAACATTAAAAATGGCTAAGTTTAGTTCATGTTATGGAAAGGAACTTCTTTTTGTTCTTCTTTTATTATCACATTTTTCATTTCAACTTGCAAAATGTGGTTCCATAGTACACTCTCTTCCTGGATTCCAAGGATCACTTCCTTTTGTGCTTGAAACTGGGTCAGTTATACATTTAGCATATAGTTTATGATTTTTAAGTTTCTTTAATCTATGGTATTAGTGCTAAAATATTTCATATTCATATTTCTTGATTAGGTATGTTGGAGTGGGTGAGAAAGAGGATGTGCAAGTGTTCTACTACTTCATTGAATCAGAGAGGAATCCAAAGGATGATCCTCTCATACTATGGCTCACTGGTGGACCTGGTTGCTCTGCTTTGTCTGGTCTTTTGCTTGAAATTGGTAATTGCAACTTTACTTTTGGATATTCTTACATTAAGCATTGAGCAAACAATCATTTGGTCTCAATTGGTAATTGCAACTTTAATTTATAGGCTAAATTGACCAATGAAAAAAATATTTGAGGACTAAATTGACTATCTAAAAACATATTCAATGACAAAATGACTAATAAAAAATATCTTTGTGGATGTATTTGCAATTTTTATACACTTGGTGACTATAGTCACAACAACTCACATTCAGGGACCAAAATGATTGTTGGTTTACTGAATAAGTGTGTGAAGCTCGGTTGATCCCTCAAAACATAAGCAAAGTTTAACTAAATAAATAAGTCTTTGAACACTTATAACATGTAAGTTGTGTAAAAAAAATAAAAAATGACATGTATACAAATTTGTTGACTTGATACTCTTTGAAAAATTAAGTGTCAATATTACAGCCTACAGTTCAGATTGATATCTAAGATTTGAGTGTTCTTTTGTGATTTAGTCTACATGGCAAGTAACAAGATACCTAGGACTGAAACTTGAAATGTTGCAGGTCCACTTGAATTTAAAAAGGAGGAATACAATGGGAGCTTGCCTAATCTGATCCTGAGGCCACATTCATGGACAAAGGTTAGGGTTCTAGTCCACATATTATTGTTGTCCGAGTAAAAAATTTCGGCTTTATATTGTATATATTTATCAAATCCTTGTAAAGTATGTTCTTATTTACTGATATTTGTAATGATTTTTCTTGGTAGGTGAGTAACATTATATTTGCAGATTTGCCTGCTTCCACAGGCTTTACTTATGCTACAACAGAGTCTGGTGCTCAACGAAGCGACTCAATACTAGTTCACCGAGCTCTTCAATTTCTCAGGAAGGTATATTCACCCTAGTTTCTATTGCTTTCATTTCATAATAATCACTTTTTTCTTTGTTTTTAAATTTTGTTGCAGTTATATCAATCGGTCAATAAAATATAATGAAAACTAAGTTGTGAATAAATCTTTGTAGTGGTTGGTTTGATCATCCAAAATTTCAATCAAATGAAGTTTACATTGGTGGTGATTCATACTCTGGCATTCCTGTTCCAGTAATTGTTCAAGAAATTATACAAGGTACAAAACTCATGGCTTGATTATGTATTTAAGAACGATTATGTTGCAATCTTAATTAAGTTTAATTATTCACAAATTAAATTGGTGGCAGGAAATGAAAAAGGTGTCAAACCATGGATAAATCTCCAGGTAAGCATCTTAAAGGATCATTCTCTCATGTTAGGAACGTTCGTTGAACTAGCTCTTTAAATTACAAATATACATTGTACGTTTTTATAATTTGAAAAATGCAAATTAAGTATTGAAAACCAGACATGAACTGTTTGATCAACTTGATGTCTTGATCATACAGACTTGCATGATATGAAACAAAAAAATTACTATAATAGTACTGCTTTGATTAATCATGAAATGTTGTTTTCTTAAGGGGTACCTGTTGGGGAATGCTGCAACAACTGGAAAGGAAAAAAACTATGTAATCCCTTTTGCTCATGGAATGGGACTCATATCCGATGAACTATACGACGTAATTGAAATATAATTTCTCAGTTGCTAATTGAATTATAATTCTTCTGTATATATGTAGCTATTCTTATATTGATAACCTATGAAGCATCAATAAAATATATGCTAGCAAACTAATCTCTAATATTTTGCAGTCCCTGCAAAAAAATTGTAATGGAGACTATGTAAATGTAGATAAGAGAAATGTTTTATGTTCAAGAGATATGAGTTCATTTGATGAGGTATATATATGCATCCATTTATTTTTATCGAATTTTTTGAGAAGAATTTATATTCACAAAAGTGAACTCCAATCTTCTATTTTCACAGGCTACATCTGGACTTAATCCATTCCATATTTTAGACCCGGACTGTATGTGGCTTGTTGAAACTGAAAAATTTCCAAGGAGATCTCTCATTAAGAAATATCCCTCCATATTCCTCAATTCAAATCTGAAATTTCCCCCTTTAAGCTGTCGAGTAATGCTTCTTTTCCGTATATTTATGCAATGCAATGATAATCTTACTATATATACCATTTGCTGCATCATTGTATATATGCATAAATCTCGAAACATTTCTGTTAAATTGATGTCTGTATCCTTTCCACTTTTAGAGTTATCCCAATTTCCTTATGGGATTTTGGGCCAATGACGTTAATGTTCGCAAAGCACTGCACATACGTAAGGTACATAGTTTTATATGTAAGGTATATAGTTTTATATATGTGAAATTTATAATGTTCTTATGTTGTCTATCCATTTATTCTTAGAAACGTCTACTTCTAATTACAAGTGTAAGAATTTCACACTTCTGCTTTCGTAATTATTTCCCTCACATCCGTGCACTCTTGCACGAGGTCTTTACTATTTAGTCATACAACTATTTATGTAAGAGCTTGGTTGCATGTGTTGCAGGGAAGTGTTGCGAAATTGCATCGTTGTAGCTTTAATATACCTCATAAGAGGGATATCCCTAACATCTATGATTATCATGTAAATCTCAGTAGAAAAGGCATTCGTTCACTAATTTACAGGTGAAAAATCTTTCTCTATATTGCATAAGATAGCAATAATGAGAACTAGTTTCATAATTTCTTACAGAAAATAGATTTATGAATTTCTAATAACAGTGGCGATCACAACATGGCAATGCCATTCTTGGGGACACAAGCATGGATAAGATCTTTGAACTATTCCATTGTTGATGATTGGAGACAGTGGCATACAAATGACCAAGTTGCAGGGTATTCACATACCATAAATTTAGTTATTGTAATTATATTATGTATAATATAATAATAATAATTATTGTGAAAGTGACTCAAAATTGGAATTTGGAGGCCAAAATTGATGTTTGCTGGAAGTGCAAAATCGGGGCCCGAATTGGCAAAATCGGGGCCCGATTTTGGCTGTCTTTTGGAGCATTTTGCTTCGTGAAAAATCGGCGCCCGAATGGAGGAATTCGGGGCCCGAACTGTCGTAACAGTATTTTTTAGAAACGTATTTTTGGGCCAGATTTGTTCCAATTTTATGGGAGTTACTTTTACTATAAATATAGACATTGTATCAGTGTAAACCTTGGAGATAGAGGGGACTGAAACAAGGGTTTAGAAAGGCAACAACAAAACTAGGGTTTGTATAGAGTTTGTCTCTTTGGAACAAACATTAGGGTTTGAGGGTTGATTCACCTTGGGAAACACTATTAGGATTGAGTCTCTTGGTTACGGGAAGAGGCTGAGACTTTGGGTAGAATTAGGCGGGAGACTTATTCTTGTAACCCATTGATATCTCTTTTGTAACGTTACTTATCATATAGTGGAACGGATGGCTGCTCCCTCCCCCAGACTAGGTCAATTTGGACCGAACTGGGTCAACAAATTCTTTTGTGTTCTCTCTTCTTTTCTCTCGTTGTTTTCTACTTTTGGCTTGTGTTTATAATTGTTCCATACACTTTGATTTTGGTTGCTTAATTATCTCTTGCTCCACACATCAAGTTTGTTATTGGTGTGTTTTCTCATCGAATTCGCAACAATTGGCGCCCACCGTGGGGCAAAGATCAAAGGATAATCAAGTATCATGGGTTTGAAGTGGGATATTGAGAAGTTTACCGGCGATAACGATTTTGGGTTATGGAAGGTAAAGATGGAAGCGGTGTTAATACAATAGAAGTGTGAGAAAGCTTTGAAGGGTGAAGGTGGTTTACCGGTCACCATGTCACGAGCGGAGAAGACCGAGATGGTGGACAAGGCCAGGAGTGCCATTGTCTTGTGCCTCGGAGATAAAGTTTTGAGAGAAGTAGCAAAGGAACCAACCGCGGCATCGATGTGGGCAAAGTTGGAATCTTTGTATATGACAAAGTCTTTGGCTCATCGGCAATTCCTGAAGCAACAACTCTACTCATTCTAGATGGTGGAGTCAAAGGCCATCATAGAGCAACTTGCGGAGTTCAACAAAATTCTTGATGACTTGGAGAATATTGAGGTGAATCTTGAGGATGAAGATAAAGTTATACTCTTGTTGTGTGCTCTACCTAGATCTTTTGAATCGTTTAAAGATACCATGCTTTATGGAAAAGAAGGCACTGTTACCTTGGAAGAAGTTCAAGCGACTTTGAGAACCAAGGAGTTGACTAAGTCGAAGGACTTGAGAGTTGATGAAAACGGGGAAGGCCTAAGTGTTTCAAGAGGGAATGGTGGAGGTAGAGGTAACCGGGGAAAGAGTAGTAACAAGCCAACATTTAAGTGCTTTAAGTGTAACAAGATGGACTTCAAGAAGGATTGTCCGGAGATTAATGGTAATTCCGCACAAATTGTCTCTGAGGGTTATGAGGATGCAGGTGCTTTGATGGTGTGTTGTTTGGAGGATGAAGAAGGTGATGTGTCTCACCTTGAGAGTGATGCCTAGTGGAGCGGTGGTCGTCTGGAGAGACGTTAAACACTTAAAATCAGCCTGGAGAGGCGGTGGTAAGAATACTCATGATCAGCCTGGAGAGGCGGTGGTAAGAATACTCATGATCTACCTGTTGAGGTGGAGTTTCAAGGTGGAAGACATAGTGGGATGTACTCATTTGCAAGTTGAGAGGTTGGAAGCTCAGCTTTAGGTGGAGTTGAACACACCGGGAGTGGTACGACTATGGAGGACCTTGGGTGCTATGCTCTAGTGGTGAGCAAGGGATTTCTTCATGAAGACGGAAGGCATTCCGGAGGTTGAAGAATGTATAGCATGGCTTGTGGAATTACCCTAAAAGTCCAAGGGTGATTGGATGCAAGGTGATCTTCAAGGAAGCGGGAGATGTCTCGTATTGAAGAGGTATGGTGTAGTCTTGTAGAACTACCTAAAATTCCTAGTGTAGTTTGGATACAAGGATCTTCGAGAAGGCGGAAGATATTCTGATGGCTGAAGAGGTTAAGGTGTGTACTTGTGGAACTACCTAAAATTCCTTGAGAAGTTTGGACACAAGGATCTTCAAAGGGGCGGAAGGCATTCCTATGGATGAAGAGGTTAGGGTGTAAACTTGTGGAGCTACTTGGTGTAGTGGGAAGCAAGGGAAAGAGCAGCAAGGTGGTTGATGTTAAATGGGCATCATCACTAATTTGGAGTCAAGGTGGAGATTGTTGTGAAAGTGACTCAAAATTGGAGTTTGGAGGCCAAGATTGATGTTTGCTGGAAGTGCAAAATCGGGGCCCGATTTTGGCTGTCTTTTGGAGAATTTTGCTGCGTGAAAAATCGGCGCCCGAATGGAGGAATTCGGGGCCCGAACTGTCGTAACAGTATTTTTCAGAAACGTATTTTTGGGCCAGATTTGTTCCAATTTTATGGGAGTTACTTTTACTATAAATATAAGCATTGTATCAGTGTAAACCTGGAGAGAGTGGGGGCTGAAACAAGGGTTTAGAAAGGCAACAACAAAACTAGGGTTTGTATAGAGTTTGTCTCTTTGGAACAAACACTAGGGTTTGAGGGTTGATTCACCTTGGGAAACACTATTAGGATTGAGTCTCTTGGTTACGGGAAGAGGCTGGGACTTTGGGTAGAATTAGGCGGGAGACTTATTCTTGTAACCCATTGATATCTCTTTTGTGACGTTACTTATCATATAGTGGAACGGAGGGCTTCTCTCTCCCCCAGACTAGGTCAATTTGGACCGAACTGGGTCAACAAATTCTTTTGTGTTCTCTCTTCTTTTCTCTCGCTGTTTTCTACTTTTGGCTTGTGTTTATAATTGTTCCATACACTTTGATTTTGGTTGCTTAATTATCCCTTGCTCCACACATCAAGTTTGTTATTGGTGTGTTTTCTCATCGAATTCGCAACAATAATCATGTTGTATTTACGACCAAGTTGAATTAATATTTGTTTTAATATTTTTCAAGTATAGGTACACAAGGACTGTAACATCCCAGACTGCTTTTAGGATTGCCGACTAACCCCACAAATCAACACGAGTCTTTTCAGCATGCTTTGTCCTCACTCACATGCTTACCGGGAAACTTCCCGGTAGGTCACCCATCCTAGTACTACTCCAAGCCAAGCACGCTTAACTATGGAGTTCCTATGGATTGAGCTACCGAAAAGAAGATGCATCTTGTTGATATGGGTAGTACCTGTTTTATCTTGGTTTTCGGGTGTCAAACATTGATTACGTTTGAACCTTTGGAACCTTTGATATCTCATTTTTTCTTGGGAAAGGAAAAAATAAGCAAAACCCTTGAGAGTCGAGGTCCGGGAGTTGTTTTCGCTACGGGAAGGTGTTAGGCACCCATAACGACTATAGTAACCTATAGGAACCGTCTTTACTTTCTACGCGCGCGCTTTATTTTTAAATGCTATTTAAAAAGTGATATTTACACCTAAGGGTTTACTAAGTCAAGAATTGGAGGGAGAAGAAGATGTTTGATTTTTTATTTTATTTGAATTGAAGGAATTTTGATTCCTTGCCTACGTACCCGTTTAAGGGATCAAATCCACCGTAGTTCTCTTCCAAAAAATGTTTTTGTTTTTGTTGGTTGATTTTAAGTTTGAAAATTGGAATTTTGAAGAATGGGAAAAGAGGCCTCAAGGGCATAAGATTGGAAAAAATGAGGTGGAATTAGTTATTTTGCAAAATGAAGGTCAAAGTATGATTAAAATTCATTGAAATTTGATTAAGAAAATAAAAGGAAAATACAATGGGATTTTGATCCCAAGGTTTATTATGAAAAAAGAATTTGAGTGATGTTGTTCATATTTTTTTTGAAAAGAGGTTTTTCTAAGTGTAAAGCCTAGGCATTCATCTAAACATACAATCGTAAACATACATCTAAACATGCATATCCTAGCCATACATCTAAAGTGAGGTGTGTGCATGTGTCGGTGCTTGTGTCGGTGTACATTATTAGAGTCCATTGTCCATATTACATCATTGGCCTAGATACATTCTATGGTCTTGCAAGAAATAAAAAAATTTGTATGAAGTAAAATACACCACCGTAAGTTTTTTTACATGCTACATCTTGGCAAGAATTAAATTGCAAGAAAATGAAGGTGAATATGAGATGAGATGGGGATGTTTATGAAGCGCTTATAGAACAAGAAATGAAAGGTTAGAAACACAATATAGAGAAATATCATGATGATTATAAGCAATCAAGAGGCTATCAAACGCATAACTAGGATTGACAAAGAAAAGATGTTAAATACACCTAAAAGTCCATTACAAGATAGTGGCAAGTGTAGGACTTATAATTCCCACATTATGGCAATTTTATAGAGCATTCTTCCTTCAGCCATAACATGGAAATCAAATGGAACCAACAAGCCAAGAAATCATAGCAAGATTTTAGGTGTATTTATCACTTTATTTCTAACAAAAATCAAGTTATTTAAAGCACAAGACACCAAGAATTCACCACATAAATCAAGGTAATTGCATACATTTCAGAGGTAAAAGATTCAACATATTTGATATCAAGAAACATCATCAAGATATAAAAACACACGAGCAATTTTTGGAGGTTTTCTTTTAGTTTTTAACAAAAGGAAACAAAATACTACACTAACAAGAGACGAATCAAAGCCCTATATTCTCTAATCAAAATTAACGTGTAAAAACGACCCAAAACAACTAAAAAATATCAAGAAACATGTTCAGAATTTTTTGGAGTTTTTGCATAAGAAATAATATATACAGGGGGTGCAGATAGCAAAGCTAACAAAAGCAATACAGGGAATGGGGGTGTAAACAGTAAGCAGCATAACACAAGCAGAAGAGGAATGGGCTTGGGTCGAGATTTGCTAGCTGGAGCGGGTTTGACCATGGGTTATGGGTCAAAGAAAACCCAGGTTGGTTGGGTGAGGCATAAAAGGGATTGTTGTTCACGTTTTCTTCATTTTACAAAGTAGAACCTCTCACTAAAACAGTTTTGCTCCCTTCTCTCTCTAAACAAACCGCCCACATACCTTTCTTCTCTGGCGAGACCACAAATTCCGGCACGGTGGCCGGTGGCGCACCACCGTGCCGGAGTTCTAAAACTCCACTATTTTCAAAACTCTTTACACCAAAACATCCCTCTCCTCATTCTAAAACCGAATCTCTAGTCAAAAATTTCGAAAAAACAAACATTCAGAGCTAGATCTACACCTGAGGATCCATCTTTAAACATCTATTTTCAAACGTTTTCGAACAGCAAGAAGCACACAATCAAACAAGTTCAAAATGCAGCAAAATGGAAGAATAATGAAAAGTCGGTTACCTCTGTTCTGCGATTCGCTGAATTCGGTTGCACTTCTTCCTCCTCGTCGTTCTTGCTTCGGATTAAGCCTCCTTTATACGCTCCTGTCACGAATTGAAAAAACAGTGTTGTTGTTGTTTCTTGCGATTTCGAATCCTCTCTTTCCCTCCTCTGTTTCGCAGGTAGCAATTGTGTTTACGGTGAGTCACGAATCCGCGTCGGAATCCATTCTTTCTCCCTCTGATTCGTAGCTTCGATCTGGTGTTCTTGCAATTCACAATTCAGGATATGTTTTGAAGTTAGTGGTGATGTTGAGAGTTGAATGATGATGATGATGACGGTTATTGTGGTGGTTTTGTGGTGGTTTAGTGGTGGTTTTGATGGAGGTTGAAAGTTGTTAGGGTGGAGGAGAGTTAGTTAGGGTGGTTTGAGTGGTGGTTGAAAGTTGGTTGTGGTGGTGGAAGGTTATGGTGCGGTTAGAGAGAGGAGAAAAAAAGGAAAAAATGATTTTGTGATTTTGTGTATTTTGTGGAAAAATGATTGAAAATAAAATTGGTAAAGAAAAAAAATGATTAGTGTGTGAATCTTGACCATGACTTTGACTTATTTATAGGTGATGTGGTAAGCTTGGACCAATGAAACAATGCCATGTGGCACTTGGACTTAACAAACCTTGACTTTGACTCTAACAAACTTGAAAAAGGATTAAAATGCAAATAACAAAAGTACAAGGACCAAAATGAAAATTAAAACTAAAATTGATTTGAAAAAGTAAATTGAAAATTAACGTAAAGCGAGACGATTAAAAGCAACAAAGCAGATTAAAATGAATCAGAAATTTTATGTGAAATGACCAAAATACCCCTAGGGACTAAAACGACTCAAAATGACTTCGATGCAATTTTAAAATGGTTTTCTTGACAGGGAACTAAAGTAAGAATTTATGCAAGCAATTTAAAAGACTCAGAGACAAATTTTTAGAATTTAAACAGAGTTTTAACACATGAAAAGACTAAAATGCCCCTAGGGGCTAAACTGACTCAAAATGACTTCAAATGCAATTTTTGAAATGGATTTTTGACATAGAATTGAAATAAGGACTTATTCAAACCAGTTGAAAAGACTCAAACAATTTTTCAAAGATTGAAAGAAATTTTAACATAGGAAATGACTAAAATACCCTTTTATGTGAATTTTGCAAGTAATATTGAAATAAAGTGCAGAGAAAGATGTAATTGATCAGAGACAGTTCAAATGACTTGAAATGCAAGGAAAGAAGAATGGAACTAGTATTTTTAGGTCCAAAATTAGGGTATAACAGTACCTAACAATTCTTATAAGCCTTCCTTCAACCATGTAGTCCCATACCTACACGGCCTCCGGATCCCTCTCATTCCGATGTGATTCGGTTCCTCTTATTAACGATAGTACCTGTAACAGTCCGGTGGTCCGACTCATCCCGCTTAAGTCCGGGGCCGGCCTGGCTCCGCCACTGTTACTGTACCACATTGTGGGTGTTACATGCCCATCAGCTTCCGCCTGGTTCGTCCTCGAACCACACCGTACTGGGAGAGGTCTGCTCTGATACCAAATGTAACACCCATACTAGACGTATCTAGAAAGTCTAGCACGTGCATTGAAATTTAGTACTGGATACATTAAAATATACAACATAAATTACTCACGAATGAATATTCATACAACAAATCGCGTTCGTACATAAATCACATAAACATCTCAACTATACATATAATTTCATCCTTCAAAATCCAAAGCATCCTGCAGCGACACGAACGCATAGTTGCTGAAACATCCATCCGACTTCAAGCTTGCATAACGTCCTGCTTATCTGAAACAAATAAGGATTGGGATGAGACATAATGTCTCAGTGAGTTCCCCTAAATCCTAGGCTATGGGCAACCTCCAGGGGAAACCTACGGTCACCACGTGTCTACATTACAACCTGACGGTTGATTATACGTGTGTGGGGACTTGCATACTTAGACGGTAGTGCATACTAGAGTCGTCTTAATCTTATCTTACTTGTTATAGGTTTCACTTCCTACACATGTCATGGCGGTCAAGGGGTATCTAAAACCGCATTGCCAAGTACACGATCTACGTATCAAGGCCTAAGCTTAACATATCATAACATGATTATAAACCGAACAATTAGGGGAAACCTAAGATCGTCATCGGTGTAACATTCTTATCTTGCTCTATTCCATGCCTTATACTTGTCATATAGCATCTAATGCTCTTGTCCTTAACATGGTCTTGCATGAATCATACTACATGCCATAACATAATCATAAGGAACATAATCGTATTCATATCATGCATAAACGTATCTAAGTTCATTCATTAGGTTAGCGTTGAACAAACATTTATTATCTTGATTCATTTTACGGATAGTCCCGGGTGGAGTAACCCCGAGATCAATCCCATATATGACCGATGTACGTACATCGGACTCCCTCGGTGTCGTGCGGGTCCCTTGCGGCTTGAACCGTTCCCCTTAGGTAGAGAACCTCCTGTATCCCCCTGGCGTGGATAACAAGAGACACGAGCACCTACGTCTTGTTAATTTCAGTGACATGCGGGTCCCTTACGGCTTGAATCGTTCCCCTTAGATCGAGAACCTCTTGTATCCCCATGATGTGGATAGCAAGAGACATGCCACCTACTTAATAATCATAGTCTTGTCGTGCGTATAGGTTAAACCTAATCATGCATACATGTTTACCTCGGAACCTTAATCGATCCGATTAGCGGTAAATGTTCATACTTGTACATACTTAGTCTTAGTGGAGAGATTAACTAATCAATCCATGGCTTAACATACTTGCAATCTTATTCTTAATCATGTGCGAAGATATATACTTCGCGTATGAACATTCTAGGGATTCTTGCTAACTTGCTAGTTCTTGACAACTAAGTCAAGGCTCTAGTTTTTCCCTTGCTTAATTTATAACTTGCTACCCCAACTCATATCATATCATACATGCCAATTTTTCATGTACCATGCATTGCTAAACCTATTAAATACTTGCCTCATTTCGTAAGAAAACTCTTTTAAAAATCATCATATAAAACCTTGGTTTGAGGGGTTTGTTTTTATAAAAGATTGAATGGGTAACACCAGCTCAAAGGATAACAACAGTGCCAGAGGCAAGCAAGCTGTGCTCTTGTGCCCAGACTTACTCGCGAGGCGAGTAGTATCACTCACCGTGGCGAGTTGTTTTGCTCGGGAGGCGAGCTTGGGGTGAGCAGCACCCCCCAATCGACATTCATACTCGCCGTGGCGAGTAGCTTACTCGCGAGGCGAGTTATGACAGTCCAGCACCTGCATAATTGGTGTTTTTGACCCAAAAACCTCAAAACCAAACATCCATATGCATAACATGACACTAGAGGCCATAGAAAACTTGTAAAACATTCATATGACAAGTATAAAACATATTTAGCATGCATGGCATAAAAAGGGGTAATCAATTCATTCATAAACCCTAGAATTTTCATATTATCTTACAAGACATAAACATAAACCCAAAGGGTAGGATAGCTATCTATGGAACTCACCTAGCAAAGTTCTTGCAACATCTCCAAGTCCCAAGCTCAACAAGCCCAACACCCTAGCTTAATCCACTTGCTTCTTTAGCTCAAACCATTCAAACTTGTTGTCCTTTCTTGTCATCTAAGCATCATGATCCTTGACCATGAAGAAACCATACCTTGATTCATCCTCCAACTTACCATGAACCAACCCTAACCCTTGATTTCAAAAGGACCTCAACTCAAGGTTGTTCCTTGCTTAACCCTCTCCACTTCCATGAAATATAATCAACATAAGCTCCAAATCAACAACCAAAAGCCATAGCTTCTTGCTTAAATCCAAACCCTAACTTCTTGGATCCATTCTTGAGAGAAGAAATATAGTAACCAAGCAAAACCCAAGCTTCCTCAAGCTTAAGAAATTAAGAGAGAGCAATATTAGTTTACTTGCTAGTGGAAAGAAGAAGATTTGGTGGAGAAGAAGAGAGAAAAGGGCGTGGGAGGTAGAGAGAAGGAGGAGAGAAGTCTTTCCCAAAAACCTAGAGTGAGAAAGGAAAGGAGAAAGTGAGATATTTTGGGCCAATTCCAAATAAATATCCTTTCCTCGTGAACTTACCATTTTGCCCTTGCCTTGAACGTGTTTAAAACGACTCTGATACTTTCCCTGTAAAAGCTGACATCTCATAAAATATTTCCAATAACTTACTTTCCATGAATTAAATTCATCTGACACGGTCAACGGGTAATATACCGATACTGTCAGGCGGGATATTACATTCTACCCCCCTAAAAAAAATTTTGTCCTCGAAATTTAGAGACCGTCTACCAAACATCATGACATAAACTTACCATCTTTGGTCTGTGCCATACATTTCTATTCATACATATTCAAAGGGGTCGTCGTATCATGTCCTCATCTTGTTTCTTAACCCACATGCAACTGAACATAACCTTCTTGATCTTGATATCACTTAAACTTTAGAGCTAACTTGTTACATCATGATTTAGAATATTCCTTGCTACACAAAGACTTGTCGTCTCGGACTCGTACTTTAACCGCTTAACATAAACCATTCATAAAGATATCTTATCATAAACATGAACACCCAGGATTTGCCTTTTAACTGGGATCCTACGGAAACCAGGTTTGCCCTGCAGTGCTTACTTGCAACATAAGACATATTTCATACATACACCTTACTGTACCTTGAGACACATGCTTCTTACTTGTATTACTCATATAAACGATTCCATGAATCTCTTATCTCTTTTCAGAGCCTTAGGAAATATTCTGATTTCATTGCAATTTCATTGCATCTTATCACACCCTTACTAAGGGGTAACTCATATTACTTGACATGAGGATGTGAAATTAACAATACCGTTCGTCTGACAATTAATCACCACCGTCGTGGTTCGCATGCTCTTGAAACTTTCTAGCAAATCTACTTGCACATACATCAAACATTCTTAAAACATTTCCGTGTATCCTGTAGGATATTGGCTTCATACGAACAATGTCGTTCCCATAACATGTGCATACTTTCAAGTGCCGCCTCTTGTTAAATGATAACGATACGTGTTCTAAAATCTTTCTTTGAAGAATTCTCTTAAACTCTGGTATTCGGGTTCTTGGAACGTATAGTTTCATGATTAAAAAGATTTTATCATTTCCAAAACTGATTGTGTAATGGCACCCCAGAACCACCAGGCGAGTTTCGATATTTTTAGAAAAAGATTTTTACAACTCGCCCAAAACTTGTCCACGACAAGTTGGTCCTGAAGTTTGTACGTCTTAAGTGAGTCCACTTACGACGTATCTCATCAGTTTCGAAAATGTATAATTCCATGAGTTAAATAAAAACATCATTCCTAAGTTCCTTGATACCAATCTTAACTTTAAAAGTTATAAATCATGACTTGACATATTTTAACAAGTATCGTTTCCACTCAACAAGTATTGCATACGAAAGTATGATTCTCATTGAACAAAACTTAAGAGTCGCATCTCCCTACATGTTAACATGCTTACATATCCATAGGAAAATCCTTGGTCCACCTAACATGACTTGTTCCTCTTCTTCAGGAACACTAAACTTGAATCTCAAGAGGAAACCTTCTGAACCTCACATGTTTTCCAATATCATCATCATTCATGCATCCATTCTTACCTTTCACATCGAGAACTCCTCACTTGTCTTATAATGCATTCTTGTTAACTTGTATTACCAACCGAAAATTCTTTCATACTAAAATTCCATGTTTCATGATTAACGATCAGCTTCCATGGCGCTACTCTGATTCCCACCGGTTTGCTTAAACCATTACTCTAATCCGTTAGAGCAATTAAGACTTCACATTTCTGATCCTCACTTAAATACTCCTTTCTCGAACTGTTCTCAAAATTTCCCATATTGCAACCAATGTCACATCCTTACACTTGTCTTGTAACTTCAAATCTCATGATAACTTATCTTATGTTCATAATACTTGACTTGGGGATAAACCTTACGTTCTTGCTGGTTGCACTTACCATACATATCATACTTGAATTTGTTTTCGAGTAAACTCAAAATCCGTTAACAAACCCATCTAGCACTTGAACATGACTTTCTTGAATATCTAATCCTTGTACCTTCGCATTCACGCATACTATATTTTGCTTAATCATATCAATGCTTGCTCATTGATTTTTCTTTTAAGGAAAACTTCGTAAACTAGCGCACAGGTCATTGACGTTGATGATTTTCTACTATATACAACTATCGAGTTTAAGCCCCGGTTATTACTCTAAAATCATAGAACGAGTTGATAACACATACGCGCCATCAAACCTAGACTCTAATAAGTCTAGCCCGCTCTACGAGTGTAGTAGCAAACCGGTCTCTAGAAAATCTCTTGTGAATTTTCAAAATACCAACTTCAATCACCCATACGTGTAAATCTTTCTAAATTTATTTAAACTTGTGATTCAACATCATATCGAGCCTTAGCAAATCTATTAAGCAAAACATAGGTTCGAGAGATACGTCATAATTCCATATAATCTGTGAACCTTGTGAATTCCCATAACTTTGCACCGCTTAAACTTCTTCTTCATACCTCGTACATAAACATCCGCGACTTTCCTTCTAAATACCGGAACTTCTATATTCTTGATCTTGGCTCGTTCTTGACTCTTAACACATTATCTTCCAAAGCTTCCTTGAACCGTATCGATTTCGTTGATGGTTGCCCATGTCTTTTCCCTTGGAAATCTTAGGATATGATATGCATTCGTTACTTGATGTCATAAAAGATTTTTGTCACATAAAATATTATTGTGAAGACATCTCCCCAATAGTCATTGCAAACCATAGGAACAAACTAGTAGATTTCACAAAACGGGAAGTTTCGTCCCAGGCTTGCTATTGGGGAGCTTCTCCAACTCTATTTTTCAGAAAACATTTATTGCATAAAATTTTTATTCTCAAGTATACAATGCACATCAGTCATTCCTATCATCGTAAAATATTCTATAACATATGCATGGCAACATCAACATTTTTCGATACAATTCTTGGCATGTCGGAAATCAATGCCTTACTCCTGATAACATAAAACTTTCTCTTGAATCCTTAACTTCCTCCACTACGAATAACTTACCTCGTTACATTTCCACTTACGCAACTTTCCGAGCATACATGTCCTTAACTTCATTCACATATTGCTATTCCTGAGAGCCTGCTGACTCCGTCAACATATGTCGACTTCTCGCTATCTTGTAGCCTTGTTCTGACATTCCAGAATATCATAAACCCATTCCAACAACAACTCTTACCGAATCTTTCGGTCATGATTAGATATATATATCCAACTTCTTTGCTTACGGGTACATTAAGTATCACTATCATCTTACCCGACGTTGTCGGAACGTTCCTTCCTAACATGCCTTACATTCCCGGAGGATTCACACTTCTACTTGATTAGTTCACCGGCCACCTTTTGGCACGATCAAACTTCTTCATCACATACTTCGTTCCTCCTGGGTCCTATTCAGCTCTCAGGCATCCATTCTAATCGTCGAATGTTAAATTGAGTTGATCAGGCTCAACTAACAACAACAACTAGAACATTTACCCGGAACCCAATGGTCCCACTACCTTAGTTGTAATTTAATGACCCAAGGCACGGTCTGAATCGACCTGCTCTGATACCAAATGTAACATCCCAGACTGCTTTTAGGATTGTCGACTAACCCCACAAATCAACACGAGTCTTTTCAGCATGCTTTGTCCTCACTCGCACGCTTACCGGGAAACTTCCTGGTAGGTCACCCATCCTAGTACTACTCCAAGCCAAGCACGCTTAACTATGGAGTTCCTATGGATTGAGCTACCGAAAAGAAGATGCATCTTGTTGATATGGGTAGTACCTAACAATTCTTATAAGCCTTCCTTCAACCATGTAGTCCCATACCTACACGGCCTCCGGATCCCTCTCATTCCGATGTGATTCGGTTCCTCTTATTAACGATAGTACCTGTAACAGTCCGGTGGTCCGACTCATCCCGCTTAAGTCCGGGGCCGGCCTGGCTCCGCCACTGTTACTGTACCACGTTGTGTGTGTTACATGCCCACCAGCTTCCGCCTGGTTCGTCCCCGAACCACACCGTACTGGGAGAGGTCTGCTCTGATACCAAATGTAACACCCATACTAGACGTATCTAGAAAGTCTAGCACGTGCGTTGAAATTTAGTACTGGATACATTAAAATATACAACATAAATTACACATGAATGAATATTCATACAACAAACCGCGTTCGTACATAAATCACATAAACATCTCAACTATACATATAATTTCATCCTTCAAAATCCAAAGCATCCTGCAGCGACACGAACGCATAGTTGCTGAAACATCCATCCGACTTCAAGCTTGCATAACGTCTTGCTTATCTGAAACAAATAAGGATTGGGATGAGACATAATGTCTCAGTGAGTTCCCCTAAATCCTAGGCTATGGGCAACCTCGAGGGGAAACCTACGGTCACCACGTGTCTACATTACAACCTGACGGTTGATTATACGTGTGTGGGGACTTGCATACTTAGACGGTAATGCATACTAGAGCCGTCTTAATCTTATCTTACTTGTTATAGGTTTCACTTCCTACACATGTCATGGCGGTCAAGGGGTATCTAAAACCGCATTGCCAAGTATACGATCTACGTATCAAGGCCTAAGCTTAACATATCATAACATGATTCTAAACCGGACGATTAGGGGAAACCTAAGATCGTCATCGGTGTAACATTCTTATCTTGCTCTTTTCCATGCCTTATACTTGTCATATAGCATCTAATGCTCTTGTCCTTAACATGGTCTTGCATGAATCATACTACATGCCATACCATAATCATAAGGAACATAATCGTATTCATATCATGCATAAACGTATCTAAGTTCATTCATTAGGTTAGCGTTGAACAAACATTTATTATCTTGATTCATTTTACGGATAGTCCCGGGTGGAGTAATCACGAGATCAATCCCATACATGACCGATGTACGTACATCGGACTCCCTCGGTGTCGTGCGGGTCCCTTGCGGCTTGAACCGTTCCCCTTAGGTCGAGAACCTCCCGTATGCCCCTGGCGTGGATAACAAGAGACACGAGCACCTACGTCTTGTTAATTTCAGTGACATGCGGGTCCCTTACGGCTTGAATCGTTCCCCTTAGATCGAGAACCTCTTGTATCCCCCTGATGTGGATAGCAAGAGACATGCCACCTACTTAATAATCATAGTCTTGTCGTGCGTATAGGTTAAACCTAATGATGCATACATGTTTACCTCGGAACCTTAATCGATCCGATTAGCGGTAAATGTTCATACTTGTACATACTTAGTCTTAGTGGAGAGATTAACTAATCAATCCATGGCTTAACATACTTGCAATCTTATTCTTAATCATGTGCGAAGATATATACTTCGCGTATGAACATTCTAGGGATTCTTGCTAACTTGCTAGTTCTTGACAACTATGTCAAAGCTCTAGTTTTTCCCTTGCTTAATTTATAACTTGCTACCCCAACTCATATCATATCATACATGCCAATTTTTCATGTACCATGCATTGCTAAGCCTATTAAATACTTGCCTCATTTCGTAAGAAAACTCTTTTAAAAATCATCATATAAAACCTTGGTTTGAGGGGTTTGTTTTTATAAAAGATTGAATGGGTAACACCAGCTCAAAGGATAACAACAGGGCCTGAGGCAAGCAAGCTGTGCTCTTGTGCCCAGACTTACTCGCGAGGCGAGTAGTATCACTCGCCGTGGCGAGTTGTTTTGCTCGCGAGGCGAGCTTGGGGCGAGCAGCACCCCCAATCGACATTCATACTCGCCGTGGCGAGTAGCTTACTCGCGAGGCGAGTTATGACAGTCCAGCACCTGCATAATTGGTGTTTTTGACCCAAAAACCTCAAAACCAAACATCCATATGCATAACATGACACTAGAGGCCATAGAAAACTTGTAAAACATTCATATGACAAGTATAAAACATATTTAGCATGCATGACATAAAAAGGGGTAATCAATTCATTCATAAACCCTAGAATTTTCATATTATCTTACAAGACATAAACATAAACCCAAAGGGTAGGATAGCTATCTATGGAACTCACCTAGCAAAGTTCTTGCAACATCTCCAAGTCCCAAGCTCAACAAGCCCAAAACCCTAGCTTAATCCACTTGCTTCTTTGGCTCAAACCATTCAAACTTGTTGTCCTTTCTTGTCATCTAAGCATCATGATCCTTGACCATGAAGAAACCATACCTTGATTCATCCTCCAACTTACCATGAACCAACCCTAACCCTTGATTTCAAGAGGACCTCAACTCAAGGTTGTTCCTTGCTTAACCCTCTCCACTTCCATGAAATATAATCAACATAAGCTCCAAATCAACAACCAAAAGCCATAGCTTCTTGCTTAAATCCAAACCCTAACTTCTTGGATCCATTCTTGAGAGAAGAAATATAGTAACCAAGCAAAACCCAAGCTTCCTCAAGCTTAAGAAATTAAGAGAGAGCAATATTAGTTCACTTGCTAGTGGAAAGAAGAAGATTTGGTGGAGAAGAAGAGAGAAAAGGGCGTGGGAGGTAGAGAGAAGGAGGAGAGAAGTCTTTCCCAAAAACCTAGAGTGAGAAAGGAAAGGAGAAAGTGAGATATTTTGGGCCAATTCCAAATAAATATCCTTTCCTCGTGAACTTACCATTTTGCCCTTGCCTTGAACTTGTTTAAAACGACTCTGATACTTTCCCTGTAAAAGCTGACATCTCATAAAATATTTCCAATAACTTACTTTCCATGAATTAAATTCATCTGACACGGTCAACGGGTAATATACCGATACTGTCAGGCGGGATATTACAAGGACTTACTCCAATGGAATGACATTTGCAACTGTGAAGGCAAGCATCATGTTCCTCAATAGAAATAGATCATACATAATGCCCTTATGTTATAGGAATGTGTAATATAGTCCTTTAGATATAGAATCATTACTAGTTTCTTTACTCTATTATTGATTGATCAAATTTTCAGGGTGGAGGACACACAGCTCCGGAGTACCGGCCTAAGGAATGTTTTGACATGTTTAGTAGGTGGATATCTAAGAGAGCTTTGTAGAAATAACCAAAAATAAACTCATCTATTATGTTGCAAATGCATATGTATCACTTGACACATTCAATAGCAACATTGCCAGGTTGGTTTCTGTGAGTTTCAAATGTAAGGATGGACCTTGAATTAATCAATGGGATACACCAATACATAGATGTAATACATAGGCGATGGAGCTCTGGCTGCCACTGGGGTGCCCTTTTTTTCCTTCAGTTTTTAAATATTTAATTATAATTTCTTTAATAAGCTACAAGTATATTCAAATTTCTGCTAAAAAAGTAGATTAAAATGAAAGGGAAAATGACAAAGTCTGGGGAATATAAACTAAAGAATATAAAAGTAACAATAAAAGACTCAATATGTGTGTAACTCAAAATCATGTTAGAATCATTTTTTTTTTAAAAAAGAAAGTTAAAATACAAGGCGGTTTTCTTGCTTGGCGCGACATATGAGTCGTAAGACTGTTTCTTGAAGTACAAGACAAGTAAGGAAGTTCTTCAACTGATCACTTTCTTGTTCGGTAAGTATTGTAGGCTGCAATGTTGTTTCTTGAAGTGGAAGATAAGCAGAGTGAAGTCTATACAAGGCCGGCCCAAGCTAGGGATTTAGGTCTCAAAATTTTAGGCCAAAAGGCCTCCAAAAAAGTTTAATTTGGTTATATATAAATATCTAATACTCCCTCCGTTTCAAAATGAGTGTCGCTTTAGCCAAAAAAAATTGTTTCAAAATGAATGTCACTTTCAGTTTCCAATGCAATAATAACATTTTCTTTTCAATTGTACCCTCCAATTAATACTCTGCACACTACTTCCAAATTATTATTTTTAAAACTAACCAATAGTTAATAAGGATAATTTGGTAAAATAATCATTCTCTTTCTTTTAATCATTGCATTTCTTAATATGTGTGTAAACACCTAAAACGACACTTATTTTGAAACGGAGGGAGTATTACAATTGCATAATGAATATTACATTAGTTAGTTGAGTTGGTAAAGTTGAAGACCCTTATCCTCTTGGATCTAGGTTCAACTCCTAGCTTCAATTTGTTTCCCATAGTCTTTCTTGTCTTACGTAATTTTTTTTTTATTGTAAAGGACCACACAAAAGAAGTTACTTTAGACCTTTAGGTTCAACTCCTAGCTTCAATTTGTTTCCCATAGTCTTTCTTGTCTTACGTAATTTTTTTTTTTATTGTAAAGGACCACACAAAAGAAGTTACTTTAGACCTCTAAACTTGTTGGGTCAGCCTTGTGCCTATATTTATACAAGGCGCTTGTTTTTTGAGTTCTTACATGATGTGAAAGTGCTGCAAACTAAGGTTTAATAAAAGAGAGAATTCTTATGAACTAAAAGGCTAATAATTGAGTGCTTTTGTGGTAGAACCTTGAGTTATGAAACATTCTAACACTTTGGTGAGTGAAAATCACTGAGTCTCTTGTTCAAAAGAAGAGACCGAGAAACAGGTAGAAATAAGGGATTATTCTTTAAGGTTAATCTTTAGTAACCATTGTATCTCTTTGTAAAAAAATCATGGATAGTGGATGGAAAAACTACTCTATTTCTCATATGTAGATCAATTTGGGCTGAACTAGATAAACAAATATCATGGTATTCGGTTTTTCTTAAAGAATACTCGGTTAGCTCTTGAAGAGAGCATGTTGTTGAGTTTCGCATGTTATAAGGTGTTGAAAGGCATAGTGGATGTACAAGTTTGGAAATTGAGGTAAATGAACTCAATGTGAGGTATAGTCTTCCACTATTGGAACTAGGAAAAAGAAAATCCATAGTGGCTCTTAGCTATCTGGTAAGATTGTTATAATATTCTAATCATCGTTGTAAAAGTTCATTCAAAAATATGAAGGACACACACGCGTTAACTTAAAACAAGAGTCAAAAGTCATGACCAAAAATATTTGTGGAATCAAAACATGGTGAAATTTTTCAGAGAGAGTAAACAAACCAAGAATTTGAGAGGAGGAGTCGAGGACCCCATCTCTTAGAATTCCTCCTAGTAAGGAAACGCACGACCATCATGTTTCCCACAAAAATAAGACAAGAGGTTAGAACCATGTAAGTAAGCAGAATGAAGAACATTGAGTCATAACAAAAGAATAAATAAAAAAGCACGAACCAAAGAGGGCATTGGCCTCTTCTAGGCTGTTGCAACCAAGGGGCCTTTTGTTGTCAACCTCCCACTTATTAGGCTTTGGCTTCTCGATTCTCTTGTCAATAACTAAGCCGGACTCAAAGGTATCAACGTAGGCAATAAGATTTTCCATATACGCCTGATAGGGGGAAGAAAGTATCCCCACATAGCCAGAATGGTTCCTTGGTTGCTCTTGAACGGCTCATCGGACCAGTTAAACAGGAATTCAAAATCACGCGGGTATAAATACATTATAAAATAAAGGGTTAAATATGTTTTTGGTCCCTATAAAATTGCGACCTTCTAAGTTTAGTCCTTACTTAATTTTAATAGCCTTTTTAATCCCTACAAAAAAAAATTTACTGATAATTTTAGTCCCTGCTAAAATAAATTTTGTTTAATTATCCTTAAACTTTAAAATTTTTTAACGATTCTTTTTATACAAGTTTAGAACACTATGAAAGGTTTATTTACTAAAATCTATAATTTTTTAACATGAAATAAATTAAATATGAATTTTTTAAAACGACAAAAGTTTAAGATATAAGTAACAAAAATATGGACGTAGAAATCAAATTTTTGCGATATTTTTTTCAGAGGACCTTTTAATAACGTTCTTAACACGCCTGTAAAAAATTGTTGAAAAACTTAAGAGTTTAAGCATAAATTAAACAAATTTGGATTGAGTAAGGACTAATATTGAGTGCAGAAATTTTTTATAGGGATTAAAAAAGCTATTAAAATTAAGTAAGGACTAAACTTACAAGGTCGCAATTTTGTATGGACAAAAAAACATAATTAACCCTAAAATAAAATAACTCTGATTTTCTTACGTAGTCTTTTGTATGAAAATTTTAATGAATACATTATAAATATTGTCCAAATCATAAATGAGACAAATATTTGAAATAGATAAAATCGAGGTTACAAATAAATAAAATTGATGTTACAAGTAAAATTACAGGGTTTGAGTATAATTTTGTAACTTTATGCTTTCTAATCGATGTTTCTAGATGTATTATATATTTTAGTGTGTAAGTATAATTTTACAACTTTATAATATTAATGGATGATTTTAGGTCAAATGATTGATCTCTATGTTTATATTGTCTTTTTATAATCATGTATAATGTGAAGAAACAGGGGAAAAGTTAAAAAATAAAATAAGAGTAAATTATTCGTCATTCCCCTCTAAGATGTTTGAATTACACTCCCCTCCCTTCTTATGTTAAAATATACAACCCCTTCCCCTCTTATTCAAAATATATTAGAAAACTTTTCACCCCCCTCCCCTAAGAGAAGCTTGAATTACATTCCCCTCCCCTCTTATGTTAAAATCTACACTTTACTCCCTCAATATTTTTTTTATTTCTAATAATCTAGCAAATATAATAATAATCTAACACACTTCGAAAAAAATTGTATTACGGGTCTATTTTAATATAATAAAAAATTGTATACATATTTTTCGCTATTTTTTATTCACAATTTCATTAACATGTAGTTTTAAACCCTATTATAAAATATGAAACAACCCAAAATAAAATTAAAATATGTAAAAAATTACTAAAGACAATAAAATAGGGTTATTTAAAAGTTAATTTTATACTCTAAATTATAAAATCAATAGAAAAATAATTAAATTTAATTATTATTGACATTTAAATTATAAAGAAATGGATTATTTTTTCTTAAATGGTGGTTCAAAATTATAATATATCATAAAAATATTTATTTACGTTAAATAGATTAAAGTGTAGAGCATATTTAATTATTAAGGGATGGGGTTGTAATCTAAGCATTTTATAAGGGCGGGGAGTATAAATTTTACTTTGCAAAGGAGGAGAGTGTATATTTTAACATAAGAGGGGAGGGGAGTGTAATTCCAACATCTTTGAAGGGAGGGGAGTGTAATTTACTCATAAAATAAATAGAATTTATACCAGGTGAACCTATTTATAGTGTGATTTTAAATCAGATAAAACTTGAATATTTTCTAAACAATTTTTAAGTGAGGCTGACCGATTTAATTAATAGACTTTAAATCGGTTTACCCAACTTAACAAAAATATTTTAAATTGGATCAACATAGACTTAAAAACGAAACAATTACTCAATCAATTACCTATAAGTTGGATACAAGACCGATTTGAAAAGTCATTTTCACCTGATTTAAAAAGTGTTATTTATACTTGTCTTGAGTGAGTGCATTAGAACAAGCCAGATACATTTAAGTATAATTTATTTTTGGGTCATGTTAACCGGTGTCTTCAGGGTACTGGTGAAGGAAACTAAAAAAAGAAATTTTAAAGTGGAAATAACACTTTTTTATGTTTTTTAGGAGTAGGCAACACAAGTTTCAATGTAAAATTTTCTACATTTAATTCTTTAACCGGTGTCCCAGGGACATCAGTTAACATTTCCTTTTATTTTTTACAAAAACATTTAGGTATGAACATTTCTTTCAAAAAAATTTTAGGATGAATGTTATCTGAAAATTTGACTTAGTATAGTGAAGTCCCCAAATCCAATTGTCAAATTCTTACTCCTGCGCTGGCGATGGGCCTCACGTTTTAATGCGTTATGCAATGATGCAAGTTGCGTATGGTGGCCAGGATTCAATTAATATTGTTGTCTATATGTTGATGGCAGCAGTCACGTGAAGGAACCTGATAAATGTGATGATACCCCCCTAGGGTGATGTTATTTACCTAGAAAGTTAACTTTTCAAATTTATTTAATAATCGGTTAATCTAATTTATATTAAGATTAATTTTTGACGGAGTTTATATTAAAAATTAGATACATTATTTATTAAATTAATTTGTAAAATGGATTTTTTTATCATAAATGAGATTGAAGAGCAATGTTTAGATGAATAAAACCATGTTCTATAGTGCTTGAGAGTAGTGTATGTACTAGTAATAATTTAAGCATATAATTGAAAAAATAATTGATTATAAGAAAACGATATTCATTTTAAAATAAATATTTTTTGTTAAAACGACTCATTCTAAAATGGATGGAATAAGTAATTTGATAAATAGAATAACACATTAGTTGAAAGAATGTTAAATCAGAGTGAAGCCTCAAATGGTCTAATTTTTACTCGTCCACCGGTGATGGGCCTCACATATTAATGCATGATGTAGGGGTGGCAAAACGGGTCTGACCTGTCGGGCCGGTCCGTTTGGCTCGCTATTTTTGGTGGGCTGAGTCGATGTTTTGAACTCGCTTTCTATAGTTGGCTCGGCTCGTCTCGTCTCGTTAAAATACGGGGCAGGCACGAGGCGGGGCGGAGCGGGCCGGCCCGCTTAACTCATTGGAAACGGGCATGGGCACGGGTGTGGTGGGGCCGCCCGCTTAACTCGTGTTTCAATTTGTTATTTCGAGTCTTATTTTATGTTTTTGGATTTATTTTGGTTGTTAGATATATTTTTAGACTTATTTTATGCTTTTGGATTTATCTTGGTTGTTGAGTTTATTTATTTTGAGACTTATTTTATAATTTAGTTGTTGGATTTATTTTATGATTTGTTTTATGTTGCGCATTTGCCTTATTTTGCTATTAGTTATGAAGTTGAATTCGACAATTTGATAATTATCTTGTTTTTCAAAAACTTACTTGTTACCTATTCTTTTATATTTTTTTACGATAAAAGCAACATAGTTTTTTTGTAACAATTAAGTTGTAAAAAAAAAATAAAAAAAAGTTTTTGTTTGCCCACCACTAAACGGGACGGGGTGAGATTTTGGACTCGGTCATAAAATTTGACTCGGCTCGCCTCGTCTCGTTTTTAACGGGCTTAGACGGAGCGGGCCTAAATGGGGCGGGCCGGCCTGCTTTGCCAGCCATCCCTAGCATGATGGGGAGTTTTTCAATTTTTTCCCTTGTGTATGTAGGTCTTGATCTGGAGAAGAAGTTAACTATCGTCGCAGCCGTTATTTATCATTGGGGCATTTTGGTCTTTTTTTGTGCCTGGAAGCAATTTTGTGTGACAAGATTAATTTTCATAAAATTTTCCTTAAAAAAAAAGTAATTTTCATATAATTTAGCAATGAATGAAACGTGATAAAAAAAAAAAAATTGGTAGAATGATAGGTGATAAATGATACAACGTAGCCGTTTCTTCACCCAATTATCATAATCATTTTTTATTATAGAAAGTCATTATCATATCCCATTTCGTCCATTGCCTATATTATTGTCCCTTGTTGTATGCTACTATGTCTTCCAACACTCTACTTTTGACATCAACGACAAAGAAAGGGAGCTGAGTGACATAACAAATAAATGGCAAAGTTTAGATTTCATGATTTCCTCTTTGGAAAGGTTCCTTTTCTTCTTCTTCTTCTTCTTCTTTTACTATCACATATTTGCTTTCAAGTTGCAACATGCGGCTCTATTGTAAAGTTTCTTCCTGGATTCCAAGGACCCCTTCCTTTTGTACTTAAAACCGGGTCAGTTTTACTTAGCTCTATAGTTTTTAAGTTTTTTTTATTTTTAATCTATGGTTTTCAAATAATTTTATATGCATGTTTGTTGATTAGGTATGTTGGAGTAGGTGAACAAGTGGATGTGCAAGTGTTCTACTACTTCATTGAATCAGAGAGGAATCCAAAGGATGATCCTCTCTTGCTTTGGCTAACTGGTGGACCTGGTTGTTCTGCTTTATCTGGCCTTGTGTACGAAATAGGTAATTCCAACTTCACTTTTGGATAGTCTTACACTTATTACAAAAAGTATTTAGATCCAAACCTTTGATGACAATGTGATAGTAATCTTATAGTGTGAGTAGTCTTTCTCATGAATTTTTCACATAGCATTAGCCTATCTCCTTCATGATTGGTGAAGATCTAGATAATAGATATAATTCATTTCCTCAAAAAACATCTAGATATAATTCACCTTTTTCGAAAAGACATTCTAATTTAATTTCATGTAATTATTTTATATTAGTTTAATTATAGTTTTGGTCCTCCTAATTTTACTAATTCACAAAATTGGTCTCTCAATCACAATATTATATTCAGAAAATGGTGAAATTGAATTTGAAACTAAATTTTTTAATTTATTTTCTTGTAATTGCATGAGTGTTGATCACTCCACATCATCATGTTGTATGTCACGTAATTTAAAATACATCAAATCACCAATTTTAAGTTTTAAAATAAAGGGATAAATTCGGTGAATGAGTGAAATATGAAGACTAAAGTTGTAATTAAACCTTTCATATTTAATTATTGTAAATTGAATTTAAAATTTAATTTAAAGCACCCAACTAAACTTGGTAAAATGAGACTTATTTGAAAGAAGTGTAAATAAAGGATACTCATTGAATCACTACCAAAAAAAAAAGGATACTCATTGAATAATTGAGGGTCAATGCACTTCTGATTAATATTTAGGCTTAAATGCACTTTTCACCCTATATGTTTCAAAAAGTTGCGATTTTGGCCCCTTTAAAAAAAATGGATATTTTGACCCCCTAACTTTTGGTCCTCTTTTCATTAGCTGATTTTAATGGAGATTATGACAATTTCTCAGTCTCTGATGGTGTAAACTGGCATGAGGATAGAAGGATGCTGATAAGTGGAGTTCAAACTGGCATGGTGTAACTTTTAGCACCCCTAAAGAAGGATCCACTTATCAGTTTGGACTCCATTTATCATGTCAGTTTGGACACCATGCAAGTTTGGACTCCACTTATCAGCATCCTTCTATCCCCATGTCAGTTTACACCATTAGAGACTGAGAAATTGACATAAAATCAGCTAATCAAAAGAGGGCCAAAAGTTATGGGGTCAAAATATCCATTTTTTTAAAGGGGCCAAAATCGCAACTTTTTGAAACATAAGAGGTGAAAAGTGCATTTAAGCCTAATATTTAAGAACTACATATGAGGTCCACATTCATGGATAAAACAATTGAAACTTGAGATATTGCAGGTCCAATTATGTTTAAAAAGGAGTATTACAATGGAAGCGTTCCTAATCTGATCTTGAGGCCAGCTTCTTGGACAAAGGTGGGGGTTATAAATCCACAATTTTTTCTATAATTTATCTTGGAAATTGGTTGGCTACCTGTACTTTTTAGGCTTAAAATTTGAATTTATTTTAAGATAAATTAATATAAAAATATGACATGATATTGAATAATTTAATGATTATTACATATCAATTAAACTTAAAGGGTACGCGAGCGTTCACCTTTATTGTATCTATATGTCATCAAATACTTTTTAATCATGTATATATTTAAAAATATTTATAATAATATTTTTTGGTAGGTGAGCAGCGTTATATTTGCAGATTTGCCTGTTTCCACAGGCTTCACTTATGCCACCACAGAATCTGGTGCTCAACGAAGCGATTTGATACAAGTTAACCAAGCCCATGAGTTTCTCAGGAAGGTACCAAATTTTTTGCCTTTAATTTTGTCAATAATCACTTTTTTCTTTGTTTTTAAATTTTGTTTGCAATTATGAGTCGGTCAACAAAATAAATAACAAAAATTACGTCGTAAATATAAATCTTTGTAGTGGTTGGTTGAACATCCAGAATTTCAATCAAATGAAGTTTACATTGCTGGTGATTCGTACTCTGGCATTACTATTCCGCCAATTGTTCAAGAAATTGCACAAGGTACAAAACTCATGGCTCAATCATATAGAAATTTGTTGTCACGAGGAGGAGTCGGGACATCAATGACCACCCCATATAAATTTGATGGCTAAAAAGTCATGGATTTAATTTTAATTGTGTACTTTAAAAAACATTAAACTTAAATTTGGATTATTTGATTTTGATTGTGTCGATTTGTGGAGCGCAACAACTTCAGGTCCTATCATGTATGACAAAGTTGGTACCATAAAACAATTTGTGTTACTATACCGATTCTTTTAAGGTAATATACCCATTTTTTGTATGTGTAAGGATTCACAAATTAATTAAATTGTTTGTAGGAAATGAAAAAGGGTTCCAACCAAAGATAAATCTCCAGGTTAGGGTTTTAAAGGATATCACTCTCTTACAACCCATATTTTATTCTTATCATGACTCCAATTCTATTGAAATAATATTTTCTTCAGGGATACGTGTTGGGGAATCCTCTAACAATTAGAACGGAAAAGAATTATCAAATTCCTTATGCTCATGGAATGGGATTCATAACTGATGAACTATATGAGGTAATTGAATTATATTTTCTCATTACCTTATTGAAGTAAAATTGATCACCGGTCTCTATTTTGTAGTCGCTGCAAAAAAATTGCAATGGAGACTATACAAATGTAGACCCCAAAAATCTTTTATGTTCCAGAGATATCAACTCATACGACGAGGTATTTATATGCACCCGTTTAATTTTTTTTTATCAAATTATACTTCATAAGTAGATTTCATTGGGAAAATCCGAGTCTCAAATATGAAATATAGGACTCATGATAACAATTTATAAAGAGAGTTCAATATAAAGAGAGACATTTGTCATCTTACAAGGTAGTTTTGTAAGGATGAGTTAGATCCTAATTTCAAAATGACAGTAGAGTCTACCGATTTATCAACCCATCATTTATATCATGTATCAAACCCAATGGTGATGGATGTGATGACTCAAATCCCACATAGAAAAGATAAGACTCTTGACAATAATTTATAAAGGAGAGACATTCATGACCTTACAAGTTAATTTTGTAAAGAAAAGTTAGACCCAAACTTTAATTATTTATGACCTACTACATGGATATTTGATAGGCAGTTGCGGATTTAAACTTACGATTCTCCTCTTCCCAACTCTATGTGTGAATTTTGTCACTAAAATATTAAAAAATAAATAATATCAATCACAAAGTCAAATGCTATTCTTGTATATTTTTTTTTTCAGGTAATAAAGGGAATTAATACAGCCCATATTTTATACCCGACCGAATGCCGCTGGCTTCGCCCTGAAAGTACTCCAAGGAGATCTCTAATTAAGAAATATCTCTCCAGAGTACCTCCCTTAAGCTGTCCGGTAATATTCATTCTGCCCTATTTAATTATTATAGATTTTTTTTTTGTAAGATTAATTATTATAGATACTTACTTAAGGATTTAATTTATACATATAGAAGTTTTTATAATAGCATTATCTAAATCACGACCATCAGATCATTACAAATATTCAACTTAATTTGATTGTGATTTAAAAATAGTGTAAAATAGTTTACACTCAATTTATACAAATTTATAGATATTATTAGATATTTACTTAAGGATTTAATTTATACATGTAAAAGTTTTATAGTAGCACTGTGATATTTTTTTTTGTCCGAGATTCGAACTCAGACCTTACATTTATTATGCATTGTTTTTACTAATTGAGATAAACTCACGGATCAATTGATTATGATTTAAAATAGTGTAAAATAGTTTACACTCAATTTATACAAATTTAAAAGTAATAATGAGAAACGAAGTTCATAAACTTGTGTAACATAGTTTAAATTGATTGTGTCATAGTATATTATAGGAGAAATAAATAAAAAATAAATAAAAATAAGACGGACAATCATCAAGGCCATTCCAATAATTTTTAAGAGTATGTGATAATTTTTAAGAGTATGTGAGGCTTCAAGAAAGTTTTAATATGAGTTTTTGTTTTTAAAATATAATAAAAAAAATTGTTGGTGGGCCTAAAATGAGGATTTTAGTAGCCTTATCCTTAGGTCGGCCCTGACAATAATAGTCGATCATCCATAACAAACTAATTCTTGGTTCTATCCAACTTTCATGCCTCGTCACTCTCTCCATTGTGATGGTTTTGAGTTATTCTTCTAAGGGTCTATTCGGTTCAACAGAAGGGAAAAGAGGAACTTTAATGGAGGCAGGGGCGGTTCCCTTCATTGGCATGAGGTAGCCATGGCTATCCCAAAAAAAGTATTGTTCTTGAATAAGTTGGTATGTTTTTATATTTAGCTACCCCAAATAAAAAATATTTAGCTACCCCAAACAAATTTATTTATTAAAAGTTAACATAAATAAGATAGTTAAGAAATTACTACGGGACTAATAGATTTATTTGTATTAGTTTAACACTTTCAGTCTCAATAACAAATTTGGAGAAAACTTTTGTAAGAATAAAAATTGTCAAAACAATAGTGAGAAACAAATTAAACATACAATGAGTTTTTTTGCAAATAACTTATTTGTTTACATCAAAAAAGACATTATTTGTCTATTCACTATACAATCAATTATGAATAAAATTAACTTTTTAAAACATGTTGTGCCCAACTTTTTTAAATAGTTATTGTCAATTTTATTTTCTTTGTTATTGCTTTAATTTACATTTCATGTAAGTAAAAATTATTGTGTATTTTTAACATATTAGTTAAGTTTAGGGTTAAATTTGGTTTTACTCTATAGAACACTCTCGATTTTTAAGTTAAGTTCCTAATATTTTATTTGATTATAGTCTTTAATTTTCTCTTATCAAGATTAAATGACCAAAAACAATCATTGTTTAGGCAAAAAATGAATAATTTTTTTGTAGTGACGAAACTTAAAAAATTATAATTTATTGGACTAAAATTAAATTTTTCTTTAAATTTAATATGTTGGTTTTAAAAACAATTTATTTTTTCTTTAAATTTGGCCCCTGCAAAAAAAAATTATGCTAGCTTCGCCGCTTTATTTTAAATAAATATATATTTAAACCAAAATAAACCCACTTGGGCCGGTTTGTGGTGTTGGCTTTGGACCTTAGAGTGTGTTTCTCTCAAGGTCTATGGTTCGATTCTCTTTGGTACCAATTTTGAGGGGTTGGTTTGACTTCTAAAAAAAAAAAAATAGAAGAGTAGATTGATTTTAGTTAAATATATGTTTGACATAAAGGAATAGAAGAATTTTAAAACTAATTTAGTGTTTTACCCTTCAAATCTTTCAACACTCGTGTTTTCATCCCATGTTAAGTAAAAGCCAGTTTTTGGATGACAAGGTTTTGCAGAGTAAGATGCAAAGGTTCAAGTTTGACGAGATTAAAAACATGTTTTTCTTTATTATTATTATTTTGATTTATTATCTCGTGAAGTTCACGAATTTTGACCCATGTAATGAAAAAAATTGAGTTAAAAAGAAAAAAGGAAAATTGACGTGAAACAAAAAATGGAAAGGAAAAGAAAAACGCAAGTTGAATTGATTTTGAGATGACAAAGGAAAAAAAAAATGAAGTTGACGTGAAAGAAAAAAAAAAAGGAAAGGAAGAGCAATTGGACATGAGACCTAAACTTTTATTATTTCAAAAACGATAAGATTTTAACAATAAAAATGAGGGTAATTTCACCAATATAGTAAGTTACAACTCCCCTCTAAAATCTCTCAAAAAAAAAAACTCCCCTCTAAATCCTTCCAACTTAATTTGGAGGGAACAAAAAAATGCTCTACGAGGGATTATTTATTTTTTTGGCCGGAGTTCGAGCTCCGGTCTTTACATATATTATATATTGTCCTTACTAACTGAGTTAAGCTCACGAGGAACTCTAGGAGGGATTATGACCGCCTCCCTTCCTCTCCCAAAAAATTGAATTAAAAAAATATTTAAAATATTACCCCCTCCAAAAATTCATAACCACACAACCCTCAATGTCGAATGAAAGGAAAAAATTGAGGGGAGAAAAGGAAGGTAATCTCATGACGGTCTTTCTTGATGTCAAAGTCACTTGATTATTTTAATGAATATAATTATCTCAGCCTTAATTTTAATCAAACGATCATGATTAATATTTTGTATTTTTCACGATAGGTAAAAGTTCTTATTTCATACACTCTAATCTTCCCCTAATCTATATATATAACCTCGAAACATTTTGTTAACTTGATGTTTGTTTCCTCGGATGTTAGAATTACCCACAATTACTTAGTGATTATTGGGCCAACAATAGCACTGTTCGCGAAGCCCTACACATACGCAAGGTATGTAGTTTTTATACCCATACATACATATATAGACACACACACACGATAATACTCGTTTGGTTGCATGTGTTGCAGGGAACTATTGGAAAATGGAAACGTCGTTCTGATAAAATACCTTATACGGGAGATATCTCTAACAGCTTCGATTATCATGTAAATCTCAGTGATAAAGGCTACCGTTCACTAATCTACAGGTCAATAATCTTTCTCTATGTTCATAAATTGCATATGGACGTATGATTGCATTAGCACTGATGAACTAGTTTCATAATCTCTCATGTCAATTTCTTATATATATGATTTGATTTGTTATATAAAAGTTTTACATTGTCACAATATGCAAATTAATCTCAATTTTCTAACGACAAATAGATTTTATATATTGTTAACAGTGGCGATCATGACATTTCTATTCCATTCTTGGATACAAAAGCATGGATAAAATCTTTAAACTACTCCATTGTTGATGATTGGAGGCAGTGGCATACAGAGGGCCAAGTTGCAGGGTATTCACATAAATTTTACTAGAATTATTCTATTTTTTCTTTAAGAAAGTGTTGCTAACATTTTTTTTTTCTTTTTTCTTTTCTGAAATGGTCTTTCTTAAAGTAAGAGTTTACAGTTTAATTCAAAAAGTGATCAATAATTTTTACTCCCTTCAACTATTTATAAGATATATTATATATATTTAGTCAACAAACGTTAATGTATTTGGTTCAAAATTTGAATCAAATATATCAAATTTTGTTGATTCAAATGTCATCTATCTAAAAAAAACAAATTAATTTAATATTTATTTTATTTTTGTGCAAGTATAGATACACAAGGACATACTCGAATGGGATGACATTTGCAACTGTGAAGGCAAGTCACTTGTACCTCAACTGCTACAACTATAATTTACAAACACATATTTCACTTGATTAGTCTATTGAAGATTTACAGCCACACTGAGTTTCCCTAAAAATTTAACAATATGCAATTTTTGGCTTGATCAAATTTACAGGGTGGAGGACACACAGCTGCCGAGTACCGGCCTGAAGAATGTCTTGCCATGATTAGTAGATGGATATCTAAGAGGCCTTTGTAGGAATAGCCAAAAATAAACTCATATGTCACATAAATGCAGATTATTGAGCATTATTTATTTTCTTAAATAAGAGGAGTTGGTAATTAATTATATTACCTTAACTCCTCATTAGTTTATTTCAGTTTTTATTCTTCGGGATGTTAAAAAAAAATTATGATTCAATTTGACTTATCAATAAAGCAAAATTGAACTTTTGCTCTTTTAATTGATTTTTTTTAATTAGTCCTTAATATATTTTTTTGAGCAAATATTTTTTTTTTTGTTAAGTTAATGTTTATGTTCCTAGACATTTACATAATTGGCGAGTTCAATTTCGCCTATCTCACAATAAAATGAACAAAGTAATATGAAGAGAAAGATACCACAATCTTCCTTAAAAGGAATTTACAAATCTGATAATGAGAGGGGTATGAGAAGGGTATATGTAATACCCCGTCCATTTATATTGCGAGTAACGTCAGTTAACGAGGAGAGTGCGCGCGTCTGAGTTTAGGGGCGTAATTGGAATTTGAGTTTTAGGGGTATTTAAGGGCAAAAGGTCCCAAAATATTCATTTTCATGGGAACTTTCTCTCTCTAGGTTTTCAACAATATTTCTCTCTTCCTTCTCTCTACAATTTCGGTCCCAAACTTCTCTCAAAATCACCCACTCTTTGTGATAATTCCTTGAGGCAAGCATCATGAAAAGGGATAAGAAGTTCTTGATGGAAAACACCTAAAGATTGTAGAAGCAAGCTCTCTCTTTTGATTCTTGTCTACCTAGGGTTTGGTTTAAGCTTAGAAACACTTGAATCTTATTTCTCTTGGGCAAGGTGAGTTCTTAGTTAGAAAAACCTTCCTTTGGTTTGAGCTTTCTTGGTGTGTAAGCTATGATTTGTGCTAGATGTGTTTATGAACTTCAAAGCTAATTCTTGATGAATATTTGTTAAGTTTGCCATGAAATATGTTATTTATTGCTTTGGTATGTTGCTGGATGTTTTGGTGCATTGCAGGAAGCATTAGGATGCGTTTTGGGTCAAAAATTGCAATTTTGGTACCACAGGCCCGAAGAACTACGCTATTAGCGAAATTCTACGCTAATAGCGTAGCTCCCCAGAAAAGCCACGCTCCAGGGGCGCTATTAGCGCAGCCTTCTGGAGTGGCCAACTTAATTTTGGCCTTTTGGCCCTCCCTTGGGTCGGTGGTGCGTTCCGAAGTATTTCTTTCATCGTTTTACGATCCTATAACCCCAAAACGACATCTAGGCAATGCATCTAACACGTAGCGATTCTCGAATTAAAAATCATGGCAATCATAACATAATCATTAAGGATTTCTTGTGAACGAATCACTTGAATGTGAAAGGGAAAGTAATAGTTTATCAAGGGAAGAAACATAGAGACTTGACATAATGTGTCGAGAATAGATTAGCATCATTTAGACTATGAATGATAGATTGTGATACGATTAGATATTTTTTTCACTAAGAATGTTTTAACAACATATATGTGCCGTGTCTCTTGCGATCACACTAGGTTGGTTTCAAGAGGTTTCCATTAGGTGAAACGGGAATAGCCGTAAGGGACCCACACGTCACTAGGGAGTTCCGGTGGTTTACCTTAGATAGGTTTCCATCGAGCAGATAGGGTTTGCGCTCGGGTTTACTCCACCCCGGGGCTTTCCATAAAATGAATTCAGATATTGTTGTTGTTCAACACTAACTCTTAATTCAATTATTGTTGACTATGATATGACGTTAGATACGTTTAAACTTCAGAATAGAACAGTTAAAGATAGTTTTGTCGATGACGATCGTAGGTTTTCCCCTAATCGTCCGACTTAGCAATGTGGCATATGTAAAGGCCTCGATGCTTAGAGAGTATCTTGGATTAGCGGACTTAGATTTACCCCTTAACCGCGATGTCACATTTAGAGATATTGAGCCTATAACAAGTAAGTTGAACCTATGACGGATTTAGCATGCACTGCCGTCTAGGAAAACAATCCCCACACACGTATAATCAACCGTCAGGTTGTAAAGTAGACACGTGGTAACCATAGGCCTTCCCCGAGGTTATCACTAGCTAGGGTTAGATAGAACTCACTGAGGCATTATGTCTCATCCCTCTCCTTATTTGTTCAGGTTCTCAGGCTTTCCGCGGAAAAGGTAAAGAAAAGGTTCAGGAGTGAGGTGCTTGCAAGGACTTCATCATGGTGTTAGAATAGTTGATGCATATGTATAATTATGACACTTGTTGTAAAATGGTTGTATATTTTTAGACTTGTACGACTAACTTCTAAGTGGAACAATGTATCTTAAAACTTTGGCCGTTGGAGTGGTTGATTTGTACCTTGATGACAATGTTGTATTGTAAAAATTAATGTATCCAATATCAGTTTTAACGCACTTTTGATTACTCTAGACACTATCAAAGTGGGCGTTACAATTTGGTATCAGAGCAGGTCGTTTCAGATCGTGCCTTGGGTCATTAAAATTACAATCCAAGTAGCCGTTCTTTTGAGTTTAGGATATTGTCCTCATTGTTATATTTGGTTGAAATTGATCACTTTGACTTAAATATGACTTTTAGAGAGAAGATGTCCGGAGCGAGAAGAGGACGAGGCCGGCCAAGGAATAATCAGAATGATCAGGAGAATGAGAATCCTAGTGCTCAAATGTGGGCACAGTTGATGCAGCAGAATCAGCAGATGATGCAAATGATGCAACAGCAGATCCAGCAGAATGCTCAATCCCATCAGCAGTGGGTTGCAGCTATGCAACAAGGTCCGGGAGTGCATCAACAACATCCTCCACCTCCAGTTGTGGGAAACCCGGCTTTCCGAGAGTACAATCGGAACCATCCTCCAGAGTTCGATGGTAGCGGTGAACCACCAGAGGCTAAGAGGTGGATTAAGCATATGGAAAAGATTTTCCTTATGGCCAACTGTACCGAGGAGGAAAAGGTGATCTTTGCAACTAATCAATTCCGAGGTGCAGCCCAGGATTGGTGGGAAACTGCTCGACGTAGGATGGAGGCTAGTGGGGTAGAGTTGACTTGGGAGAATTTTAAGCAAGTGATGAAAGAGAAGTACCTTCCTTTGACATTCAAGGTCAGAAAAGAACAAGAATTTCTTCACTTGAAACAGGGTAACATGTCCGTGACTGATTTTACCAAGAAGTTCGAGGAGTTGTCCCATTACTCAACTCACGATGAGTATGCGGATAATGAAATGTGGAAGGTTAATCATTATAAGCATGCTTTGAGGGGTGAGCTGTATACGGTGGTCAGTCAACAGAGATTGACAAACTTTGATGAGATGGTGCATAACAGCTTGGAAGCTGAAAGAGGTTTTGACAAAGCTGTTAAAGAAGGTACCACAGCCTTCGATAGAAGAAGAGGTAGCTTTGTTGATAGACATCATGAGAAGTTGAAGCCAAAGGGGTCTCCTCAGAGGGGTAAACAGTCGGGTTCTTTCAGATCCTATCCAACTTGTAAGAAATGTGGAAAAGCTCATATGGGGGAATGTAAGCTGGGTGATAACTCTTGTTATGCTTGTGGCCAGACAGGACATTACATGGCAAATTGTCCAAATAGAGGAGACAAAGGCAAAGGAGCAAGCACTACAATGACTAGAGGCAGGGTGTACTCATTGGATGGGAAGAAGGCTCAAGAAAATGAAGACTTGATTGGCGGTATGTGTTTTCTTGGTCAGAATCCCATTAGAGTTTTGTTTGATTGTGGTGCCTCACGTTCCTTTATTTCTTTTCAATGTGTGGAAACTCTTCAATTGTCTGTTTCATTACTAAATCCCCCTATGTTGGTGACTACGGCCACCGATGGAGGAGTTGTAGCTAATTATGTTTGTGAGAATTGTCCTATCACTGTGTCTAGCAAGACGTATTATATAGATTTAGTATGTCTCCCGATGAAACAACTTGATGTGATTTTGGGGATGGATTGGTTGTCAGCAAATCATGTGTATATAGGGTGCGCAGAAAAGAGTATCTATATGCCAACTAGTGATACGATGGAAGGAGTAGCCTTGTCAGAATTGATTAAGCACACATATCAGATGGCTCAGTTTATCTGTGCTCAAGATAAGAGATTTTATGTTATGCTCACTGTGACTCCAGAAACAGATTTAAGCCCTAGCGACATTCCAATTGTCAGTGAATATTTGGATGTTTTTCCGGCAGATATCACAAGTTTACCTCCTGAAAGAGAAGTTGAGTTTTCAATTGATTTGATTCCAGGAGCAGAGCCAGTATCAGTAGCACCTTATAGAATGTCTCCCCTAGAGCTCAAAGAATTGAAAACCCAGTTAGAAGAGCTTATTCAAAAGCATTTCATCAGGCCTAGTGTGTCGCCTTGGGGTGCACCTGTATTGTTAGTCAAGAAGAAGGATGGTAGCATGAGGTTGTGTATTGATTATCGCCAGCTGAATAAGGTGACTATCAAGAACAAGTATCCTTTACCAAGGATTGATGACTTGTTAGATCAACTCAAGGGGGCGTCGGTATTCTCGAAAATTGATCTCAGATCGGGATATCATCAGATTCGTATCAAGTCTTCAGATGTGTCCAAGACGGCTTTCAGAACACGATACGGGCACTATGAATTTTTGGTCATGTCATTCGGTGTAACTAATGCCCCAGCAGTTTTCATGGACTATATGAATCAGATTTTTCAGCCATATCTAGATCAGTTTGTCATTATTTTCATTGATGACATTTTGGTTTATTCCAAGAACCCGCAGGAACATGCTCAACATTTGAGAATAGTGTTGGACATTCTTCGGGAGAAGCAATTGTATGCAAAGTTCAGTAAATGTGAGTTTTGGCTAACGGAAGTCAGATTTCTGGGTCATGTTATTTCTCAGGGAGGTGTAGCAGTGGATCAGTCGAAGGTAGAGGCCATTCAGAATTGGACTAGACCAAAGAATGTGTCAGAAGTTCGAAGCTTTTTGGGACTAGCTGGTTATTATCGCCGTTTCATTATGAAGTTTTCCCAGATTGCTTTACCCTTAACCCGACTCACAAGGAAAGATATACCTTTTGAGTGGGATGAAGAATGTGAGAAGTGTTTTAAGACTCTGAAGAAGAAGTTAACACAAGCACCAGTCTTGACTCTTCCAGACCCGGAGAAGAGATATGTTGTGTTTTGTGATGCATCGTCTAAAGGACTTGGAGGAGTACTCATGCAAGAAAACAATGTGATATCTTATGCATCTAGGCAGCTCAAGACTCATGAAGAAAACTATCCCACCCATGATCTAGAATTGGCGGCCATAATGTTTGTTTTGAAGAGTTGGAGACATCATTTGTATGGAGCACAATTTGAGTTGTTTAGCGATCACAAGAGTTTGAAGTACTTGTTTGATCAGAGGGATCTGAATATGAGGCAGAGGCGTTGGATGGAATACCTAAAGGACTTCGATTTTGATTTGAAATATCATCCAGGAAAAGCCAATGTTGTAGCGGATGCATTGAGTCGTAAAGCCTTGATCCAAGCCGAAGTAAAAATGCATGTTTGCAAGTTGCACGAGGAGGTCCAAGACCTTAACCTTGAAGCCACAGAGGATGTTGATGGTATTTGGTTACACAAATTAGAAATCTCTTGTGATTTACGGTCAAGAATTGTACAAGCACAGGAGTCAGATGGTGACTTACGAAGGAGGATTGGTCATCCAGAATTTTCTATAGCTTCGGATGGGGCAATTTTATTCGAAGGAAGAATTTGTGTACCGAATGACGCAGACCTTAAAAGGATGATTTTAGGAGAAGCACACAAGAGTAATTTCTCGATTCATCCTGGTGTTACCAAGATGTATCGAGATTTAAAGAGAGATTATTGGTGGCTTGGAATGAAATTAGATATTGCTGACTTTGTAGCTAGATGCCTGGTGTGCCAACAAGTTAAGATTGAACATCAAAGACCAGCGGGGTTGCTACAACCGCTAGAGATTCCTCAGTGGAAATGGGAGCAGATATCTATGGACTTTGTGGGAGGTCTACCTCGTACTCAGAAGGGACATGACTCCATTTGGGTAATTGTGGATAGATTAACCAAGTCGGCTCATTTCTTACCGGTTAAATCTACCTACAAAGCATCTCAGTACGCAGACTTGTTCATTTCAGAAATAGTTAAGTTACACGGTGTTCCAGTGAGTATCGTGTCAGATAGAGATCCCATTTTTACTTCACAATTCTGGAAGGCTTTCCAAAGGGCTTTAGGGGCTCGCTTGAAGCTGAGTACGTCTCATCATCCGCAGACTGATGGTCAAACAGAGAGGACTATCCAGACTTTAGAAGATATGTTACGTGCTTGCATTTTGGAAGATGGTGGAAGTTGGAGTCATCACTTACCTTTGATAGAGTTTTCCTACAACAATAGCTACCACTCTAGTATTGGGATGGCACCTTACGAAGCTTTGTATGGTAGGAAGTGTAGAACTCCCTTATGTTAGGCTGAGGTAGGAGATAAGAGTATTCTTGGACCAGAAATCATTCAAGAGACAACCTTGAAGATTAAATCAATTCAAGAAAAGATGAGGATAGCTCAAAGTCGTCAAAAGAGTTATGCGGACAATCGACGAAGACCTTTAGAGTTCAATGAAGGTGATCATGTATTCTTAAAAGTTACTCCCAAATTGGGCTTGAGGGGTACTTTCAAGATTAAGAAATTGTGTCCAAGGTACGTAGGACCGTTCTTGATACTCAAGCGTGTCGGACCAGTGGCTTATCAACTAGCTCTACCTCCAGCAATGTCAGGTATACATGATGTGTTTCACGTATCCCAACTGAAGAAGTATGTACCGGATCCTTTCCAACCAGTTGAATTGGATTCTATAGAGTTGAAATCAGATTTGACATTTCAACCGGAACCAGACATGATAGTAGATCGTGATGTCAAAACACTCAGAAGCAAAGAAATTCCTATAGTGAAGGTGGTATGGAAAGGTTCACCGGATGGTGAAGCTACGTGGGAACTAGAATCAGAAATGTTGAAGCAGTATCCGCAATTGTTTCCAGGTAAATTCTAAATTTCGAGGACGAAATTTTTTTAAGGGGGGTAGAGTGTAATACCCCGTCCATTTATATTGCGAGTAACGTCAGTTAACGAGGAGAGTGCGCGCGTCTGAGTTTAGGGGCGTAATTGGAATTTGAGTTTTAGGGGTATTTAAGGGCAAAAGGTCCCAAAATATTCATTTTCATGGGAACTTTCTCTCTCTAGGTTTTCAACAATATTTCTCTCTTCCTTCTCTCTACAATTTCGGTCCCAAACTTCTCTCAAAATCACCCACTCTTTGTGATAATTCCTTGAGGCAAGCATCATGAAAAGGGATAAGAAGTTCTTGATGGAAAACACCTAAAGATTGTAGAAGCAAGCTCTCTCTTTTGATTCTTGTCTACCTAGGGTTTGGTTTAAGCTTAGAAACACTTGAATCTTATTTCTCTTGGGCAAGGTGAGTTCTTAGTTAGAAAAACCTTCCTTTGGTTTGAGCTTTCTTGGTGTGTAAGCTATGATTTGTGCTAGATGTGTTTATGAACTTCAAAGCTAATTCTTGATGAATATTTGTTAAGTTTGCCATGAAATATGTTATTTATTGCTTTGGTATGTTGCTGGATGTTTTGGTGCATTGCAGGAAGCATTAGGATGCGTTTTGGGTCAAAAATTGCAATTTTGGTACCACAGGCCCGAAGAACTACGCTATTAGCGAAATTCTACGCTAATAGCGTAGCTCCCCAGAAAAGCCACGCTCCAGGGGCGCTATTAGCGCAGCCTTCTGGAGTGGCCAACTTAATTTTGGCCTTTTGGCCCTCCCTTGGGTCGGTGGTGCGTTCCGAAGTATTTCTTTCATCGTTTTACGATCCTATAACCCCAAAACGACATCTAGGCAATGCATCTAACACGTAGCGATTCTCGAATTAAAAATCATGGCAATCATAACATAATCATTAAGGATTTCTTGTGAACGAATCACTTGAATGTGAAAGGGAAAGTAATAGTTTATCAAGGGAAGAAACATAGAGACTTGACATAATGTGTCGAGAATAGATTAGCATCATTTAGACTATGAATGATAGATTGTGATACGATTAGATATTTTTTTCACTAAGAATGTTTTAACAACATATATGTGCCGTGTCTCTTGCGATCACACTAGGTTGGTTTCAAGAGGTTTCCATTAGGTGAAACGGGAATAGCCGTAAGGGACCCACACGTCACTAGGGAGTTCCGGTGGTTTACCTTAGATAGGTTTCCATCGAGCAGATAGGGTTTGCGCTCGGGTTTACTCCACCCCGGGGCTTTCCATAAAATGAATTCAGATATTGTTGTTGTTCAACACTAACTCTTAATTCAATTATTGTTGACTATGATATGACGTTAGATACGTTTAAACTTCAGAATAGAACAGTTAAAGATAGTTTTGTCGATGACGATCGTAGGTTTTCCCCTAATCGTCCGACTTAGCAATGTGGCATATGTAAAGGCCTCGATGCTTAGAGAGTATCTTGGATTAGCGGACTTAGATTTACCCCTTAACCGCGATGTCACATTTAGAGATATTGAGCCTATAACAAGTAAGTTGAACCTATGACGGATTTAGCATGCACTGCCGTCTAGAAAAACAATCCCCACACACGTATAATCAACCGTCAGGTTGTAAAGTAGACACGTGGTAACCATAGGCCTTCCCCGAGGTTATCACTAGCTAGGGTTAGATAGAACTCACTGAGGCATTATGTCTCATCCCTCTCCTTATTTGTTCAGGTTCTCAGGCTTTCCGCGGAAAAGGTAAAGAAAAGGTTCAGGAGTGAGGTGCTTGCAAGGACTTCATCATGGTGTTAGAATAGTTGATGCATATGTATAATTATGACACTTGTTGTAAAATGGTTGTATATTTTTAGACTTGTACGACTAACTTCTAAGTGGAACAATGTATCTTAAAACTTTGGCCGTTGTAGTGGTTGATTTGTACCTTGATGACAATGTTGTATTGTAAAAATTAATGTATCCAATATCAGTTTTAACGCACTTTTGATTATTCTAGACACTATCAAAGTGGGCGTTACAATATATCCAAATCAAGTTTCGTGGTTAAAATGTAATGTATGATTTTCAAACATTATCTCTTAGTTACAACTTTTAAATATTTCTCTATCCATTCTTGTGTTTAAGATTTATTTTAAGTGTTTAAGGCTTTCTTGATCATTGTTTTTGTCGATGTTTTACTTTTGCTAAGGGTTTAAACTTTTGTATGATCTACTCTTTTTTACTTCACCAAAGTTTTATCTTATTAGATTTTTAACGAGAGTTTTATCTTATTAGATTTTTAACGAGACAAATATCAATTTATGCTCTTTACCGATTGAGTAGTGATATATGTACAACCATTTTCGACAACTTTGATGACAATTTTTATATTCTCTCGTCATTGATCCAAAATAATAGAGAAAGAAAAAGGAAGAGAGAGAATAAAAATATAATATGAGTATGAGAGATAAAACTGTCAAAAAGTTGTAGTAAAATGGTTGTACAAATATCATTTCTCAAAATATTTATTGCATAATCACGAAAAAGCAGTTGATTTTGGCGGGTATGAATCTTCTACGTACAATAAAAATAGAAAATATATTTTCCACCTTCCTTCTTCTTTCTTCTCATTTTCTTCTCTCTCTTCTTTCTCTCTCATCTCTTCTGGATCTACGGCGACGCCATGGCCACATCCAACGGCACCGACGACGGAACTCCTCCCTCTGAATCGGCGTTGATCTTTCTCGGAACAGGCTGTTCAAGTATGGTTCCCAATGTACTGTGTCTCATCAATCCCTCTGATCCTCCTTGTTCCGTTTGCGCTCAGTCATTGTCGATCCCACCGGAGAAAAACCCTAATTACAGGTACTCTCTTTCAATTTTCAACACATTCGTCATTGATGATCGCGATTCATCGTTTTTGTTGATGTGATGTTCGTTTTGTGGATTTGTAGGTGTAATACTTCGATGTTAATTGATTATTGTGGAAGCGGTGGTAATCATAATTATATATTGATTGATGTTGGCAAGACGTTTAGGGAGACTGTGCTTCGATGGTTTGTTCATCATCGGATTCCAAGAATCGATTCTGTGAGTTAATTCTGTCAACGTTTTTGTGTTGAATTTTCATTGTAGATTGAACTGCATTATTGTATTGAAGCTTGATTTAGTGATTGGCTTGTGTAAGTACTCTCTTTCCTTTTGACACGCGAGTCCCACGAGCAACTTTTCATAAAAATAGATAAATGACTATTAGGATCTGTAAAAATATACATTATTATTAGGACATTGTCTTCAAATGAGTCCAACAAGTCAAAAGATGAAGGATTATTAACGGGCAGGATGAAATCATAAGAGTTGGCCTGTCGCAGAGCATCTGATTTTTAAGGGATATTTCATTTCAGATGTATGCTGGTAAAGGTTTCTAGGGTATGCCATGAAGAGAAAGAAAAGGGCCATGGCTATAGCATCAAAATATTTCTTAAGGAAACACTCAGTAATGTTGTCATTTCTGTGTTGGTTATAAAACTGGTAAGGTGAGTAGACAAAGCAATAGACTGTACCACCAGTCCACCACTAATTAACAAAGAAATTGAAGCTATGTTACATGCTGTGAAAAATGAGAATGTCAATAACCAGAGCAGAACCCCTTAAAATTTCTAGTTGCCATTGGTTCATTTTGTAATCTGATTCTATGGCGCTGTTCTGTTCTGTACAGGCACATTAAAATTCTTCACAGCTGCACATAAAATCTTACATCCTCCCAGCTCCTGGGAAGAAATTCATTTTAGGAAAAACAGCATAAAAATGAATCATAAGTCATTAAGAATCGTATTGCTACTGACATGATATTCAAGAACATGGATTGACTACAATTTGTTTTTAGCCTAGATTTTCTTCCTTTTGTCTACGGTATGTTCCTTGAAATTTGAATTGACCTGAAATTTTCAGTCTTTGAGAATAAAAAACTAGTTCTTTGGTTGAGTTGCAGATTATTTTGACTCATGAACATGCTGATGCAGTCCTTGGATTGGATGATGTACGAGCTGTGCAGCCTTTTAGTCCAACAAATGATATTGATCCCACCCCCATCTACCTGAGTCAGCATTCAATGGATAGGTACCTCTAGTGACCGTTGTGTGTTTTGATATGTAATTGTCTTAAATAGTTAAATTACATGCAACTTCCCTCTATTTTCGAAACCTACATAAACAAATCTTAAGATCTAAGACATTAAAAAGCAACCTAACTATCAAATAGTCTCAGAAATAGTAAGAGAACCATTATCGTTAATATTAGTTATCTCACTTACTTAAACTAAAAGTTCTGGTATAGATCATTTGCACCCTAGATAAATGCTCTTAAAAGATATAGATAAGCACATGGATTTTTGTTGAAGTTCTTTGTGGTTAATTATCCCAATATGTATCTTTAACAATAAAGTTCAGCAAGTTGAATCACTTACCAATCTGTTAAAAGGTACCTTATTGATCAATGTTGCTCTATATTTTTTATTCTTTAATATAGATAATATAATTCTGTTGATATCCCAGGATATTATGTGCAGTATCGCAACTGTATGAATCTTTGAGATGAAACCACTGTGCCGTGTGTACTTCCCAATCACTGAACTCAGATGCTTGTATATTTGGTTAAATTGTTTTGATTAGAATGTGACTTTTTTTTTTATAAGCCAAATGAAAAGTTCATTAATTGAAAGAGTATAAGCCATACTAGAAAAATTCAATACCAAGTCCCAAATATAAAGCAGTAAGCACAACCAGTAACAATAAATAATTGAAACCAGTAAAAACAAAAGCCAAACCAAAACTTGTCCAAAAATCAAATTTAGCAGAACAATACTGGGAGACCAGTTATATTTTGAGCATGTGTTGATCCCTTAACCCATAGATTGCAATGTGACTCCTATCTCAGCATGAATTATGATGCACCTTTTCTTTGATTGTATGGGCTATCCTATGCTCTCAAGTAGTTGAATCCATGGTTTAAAACTTTGCAACAGCATAGAAGAGAAGTTTCCTTATTTGGTTCAGAAACAACGCAAGGAAGGACAAGAAATACGAAGGGTTGCTCAGATGGCCTGGAACATTATCACTGATGACTGCAATCAGCCATTTTTTGCATCAGGATTGAAATTCACTCCTTTACCAGTTAATTGCACTATCTTTTTCCTTATATTAAGAATGCTTTACTCCTTTTATACGAGGACTTTACTGTTTTTTGTGGATGTAGGTAATGCATGGAGAGGATTACATCTGTTTGGGATTTCTTTTTGGTGAGAAAAGTAGGGTGGCTTATATATCTGATGTTTCACGGATTCCCGCGAGTACAGAATATGGTATGATTTGAAATACCTTCGTGCTTGGACATATGTATTTCTTCAGTTCCATCTCCCAAAATTGGACTACGAGTGTGCTATGACATAACTTATCTATTTGTTTCATCATTTAGGGGGCTTTCTTACATATCGTCATTTGATTTATGATTTTTATATCTAACATTTAGCAATAAATTTCCTTTTTACAGTCATTTCGAAAAGTGGAGCTGGACAGTTGGATCTTCTAATATTGGATTCATTATATAGGGTCAGTAGTTCTGTTGTCAATTTTTTTTGGGCATAAAATGCAAATATTTAGATATTCATTATATAGGGTCAGATTCTCAGCATGCTTTATTTCTGGTAAGTTGTTCTTCTCAGATTCTTACTTAATGTCACTCTCTCTTAAGGAGGGGATTTTGCTTACTTGCTCTGTGATAAACTGCTTCTTACTTCCCTGGTGTTTCCTACAGCTAGATTTGATTCAACTATGTGTTATTTTGTTTAGTGGAATATCAGAGATTTATTTTGATTGTGTCTAGCACAAACCTTTGAAAATAGGAAAAATATAAAATGAAAATATATATCACTTTGTCAAACCTGATAGACTATAGTGTCTCTTTGCAGAAGTAAATTTTCTGAACCATATTTCGTTTTTCTCATACAAGAGGAACGTCTGTTCTTTGTTACTTGTTCAATAACATGACTGGAGAAGGCCATTAGATGATTACTCAGTGTGTATTTGTGCTGAACCTAGATGCTTTAAAAAATTTAGGGATATCGGCATTTCTTCAACTTCAAAATAATAAACCCCCCCGATAGAAAAGTCAAGTTACTTTATTGAGAATTTTCTGATACACAGTTGTCAATTCTGTGTTTTAGTTGTCTTATTTCCTTACTTTCTCATTGATAAATGATTCTAATAGAACCCAATTAATTATTGGAGTATTAACCATTATCATAAATGCGTAATGGAATATAGTGAATTTGGTCATAAGTGTGTAATGGAATATAGAAAGGAAATTGTGTTCGTTGATAGAAAATATCTGCTATGGTCCTGTATATAAATATCAATGGAATACAAGATCATAAATGAGGAGCAAGAGACAAGGATATTGCAGAGGACTCTAACCTTCTGGTTCCGGATGTTCGAGGAACGCAGGCTCTTATTCCCTAAACCAAAAACAAGCTTCTATTTTTATTTCTCTCCCTATAGTTTATATATCCTATCATCTATGAAGAAATAACCAACCATTTAAACTAATTAACTAATCGGGTATAGTTATCTAATAGTTTTTCTCTGTTTTTTTTTGTGTCACTACAGACTGGATCGCATAATGTCCATCTTTGTTTTCCACAGGTTTGTTTTCAATTTTGCAAATTGAATGTTACACTATCTCACTGGTGGTAAAATATTATTAATTGGTCATTTTACAGACTCTTGAAATTGTGAAGAGGTTGTGTCCAAAGCAAACCCTATTGATTGGAATGACTCATGAGTTTGATCACCACAAGGACAATGAGTTTTTGAAAGAGTGGTCCAGAAGGTATCCATTTGTAAATAAGTCAAATATTGACTGTTGCTAATACATTTTGTAATAATTGACCCAACAATCTGATAGTAGCATGATCATGTAGATGTAATATTTATCATTGTACTCCTCTGGTATGTTATGTATTTTTGAAAATGATAGAGTTGACTCTTCTATGAATGTGCTTAGGGAAGGAATTCCGGTGCAGCTTTCTCATGATGGTTTGCGAGTCCCCATAAACTTATAGTAAGGTGAGGTAATCCCTCCTGACCCAAATCATCATTTTTTTCATCATGAACGGTACATAGAGAAGTAGAATATGGATCCCTCATTCTAATCAGCGGCATGCATTCGTGTCCATGTCTCGTTTTTTCTTGATACTCCCTCTGGTCTTATGTTTTTTCTTGATACTATAATATTATTGGATTATTTAATTTTTTTCCCTGATTTTGTAAAATGTGCATTAATAAATTGTGTTGATTGACATTTATGGTGTGTTTGCATGTGGAGATAAATAGTGAGTAGGTATGAAGTTGGGTGTTTTGTAAAATGTGCATTAATAAATTGTGTAGTGATTGACATTTAGGGTGTGTTTGTATGTGGAGATAAATAGTGAGTAGGTATGAAGTTGGGTGAGTAGAAAACTGAGTAGGATGAAAGATAATTTTTCACTTTTTTGTTTGGTTAGTTGAAAAGTTGCTTGGTTAGTGGAAAAGCACTTGGGATATATGAATCATTCTTATAAAATTGAAGTTGATAAAATTTGCGGGGTGGAGTTTAAATAAGTGACACTACACTTTCACTGGCCCAGTATTTTTGTGGTTCCTAACCATTACTATTACGTAATCTTTGTGCCTCCTAAAACAGCATACCCTTATTTGTACTTTAGCCATACCCTTATTTGTACCTTGGCCATAATCATCATGAGCATAAATTTTACTTAATACTGACAGACGATAAACAATAATGTAATGCTTTTTATCCTCCCCTTCTCATGATCAGTAGTGATCTTGACTTTCAATGAATATTAACGACATTAAATCTTAATCTGTATTATTTTCCTCTTGCAGGGTAAAGCATGTGACAATCTATACCATATACAGTTGATCTTATTTAGATTCATTGGAGCCTTAATATTTTCAAAGATGCCCAGTTTCTAAAGCAAACCTAGGAACCAACAGTTTTGCTGGAAGGCGGTATTTGTAGACGTGACACTGATAACTTGTGATATTATAGTGTGAGGAAATCTTGATTTTTATGGTTAAACTCTTGAAAGCTGTAGAACAATTTTTTTTTGCAAAATTGTAGAACAAGTTGAGCATGAGTTTTAAGATCTCAAAAAAATCCAGTGTATCCTAAGAATCTTTTGCAGGGTCACTTTGTGCCCCCCACCAATATCCTAATTAGAGATGTAATCTTTTTTTTTTTTTTTTTTTTCTAATAAGAAATGTAATCTTCAAGCGTGTAGTGATTGTTATAAATAATAAATGGTCAACTTGACATTTGATTGTTATTATTTTTAGCCTCATTCTATGTTGCTTCTGCTAAAGATTATGCTGTTGTATTCTAAACCTTATTGCATTCAATGTTGATTTATATTCGATTGCTGATTAAAGGATATCAGAGTAAGCGAGTTTTTGACGTTTATTTGGGAAGGGGGGTTTGGAGGAGAAAGACGTGGAATTTCACTCGTAAAAATAAAAAAAAAAAAAAGAGGATTCGTGAGTAATTTGAAGAAAGGAAATTGGAGAATCGCTTTTACGATGTCTCAAAGAGTTTTAACTGTATAATCAAGATTGGGTTCAAACTTTAAAAGACTCAAATTATCTCGTCCAAACACTAATCATCTTGAATTTGATAAAAAATTTCCCTTGACATATATGAATAATAATCAATCATTGACCTATATTTTGCTAATGTGTCCTACCAAATTGAAATGTTTATTTATTTTAATTTCAAACTGTTCAAGTTAATTGAATTCTAACATATTTTCTTCGAGAAACTGATAAAAAAAAGTATATACCATAATACCAACGTGGATTTTCATAGAATCATAGTCATAGATGTAGAATATTTATTTGCCTTTTGGTTTTTGTTACAATTGCCGTGAGCATGAAGTTTGAAGTAGTCAATGTACGTGACCGCTTTACGTTCCATTTCCAAGTCTATTCATTTTATATATTTTTTATTATCTGTGGTTTGCAAAGAAACAAAAACAAACAACAGTGGAATTGAATTCCTTTACACCATAGTCAATATTTGGAACCGTTCTAGAAAGCAACCTTATAGAAGAGTCGAGTTTGCGTGTCTTATGGTCTTCTTCTCCAATTTGAACACTCTCAAATGAATAAATAGCATTAATATATATATATATATATATATATATATATATATATATTAGTAGAAGTAAAGTAGTAGGAAATAAAAGACTTTTGAAAGATTAAGAATATACAAACAAAAGGATATGGCATGTTCTGTGGCTTTTAACAACAAGAATTTGGAAATAAGTTTCTTTGTTTTCAAGCCAACAATTGTGATTATAGATGATCTTGTTCATGGTCTCAAACAATTCTCCTTAACTACTGAAACCCTTGGTTGTGTTCAAAGCTCTATATTTAGAAGCATCCATGGAAATATGGTAAATTCCTGTTTTCTTTCTCTGATTTCCAATTTTCAATTCAATTTTACTAGTTTATTTATTCTAAACTAATTGTCTCAATTCTAAAGTGTGTATATATATGTCCCTTTTGTTTGAAACTTTGCTGAATATAGTTTGTGAAATCCATTTCTTCCATTGTGAATTTATGCTGCAAATTTGCTTGGAAGTTGGAAAACATTAACTGAAAGATTGATCATATAATATCATCTTTATTTGGACTCACAAACTCATGTTCATCAAAAGTTTAGTTTGCTGGCAAGTTTTATCCTTCAGCAAATGACAACTTCAGATGCCATTGCTCCATGGTAGTTCATGTTTGGATTCAATTTTGGGAGAGTCAAAAGTGATTCTGAAGACTAAAAAATGATTTTGGTATGTTTGGAGATTCGTGATTAGAAATTATCCTAACTTGAATTTAAAAATTGTAGCTTTTGCCTCAAAACGTGAGCTTTACACACAAACTTATTTATTGTTCAACTCACTTTCAACTAAAATCATTTTTCATCGCCGTAGAAACAAACACGCATTGTTATCGTTGCTCACTTTCATTTCATTTGTTTCATGTAATCAGATCATATGGTATGGAGCATGGCAGAAGCAATCTATTAAGGAAAAAGAGCTTCTAACTTCAACTCTTGTAAGATAAATTTATTTTCCTTTCAGATGTTTTGTATGCATCTTTTCTACTGATTTGTGTTATCTTACAGATTGATTAAGCATACCAAATCAATTATTTCCCTCCATTTTAATTTATTCTAATACAACAACTTTTTGTGTAATTTACAGAAATCAATGTTAACCAAGGTATCAACCATGGCAAAATTAATTGAACATAGTTTCCTTGAAGCATATGCTGGAGAATCAAGAGATGGCTCATCAGCTGCAAAATTCTCAACTGGAGACATATTATCTATCAACTCAGCCGGCACGAATAGTAGAGATGACCTTAATGACCTTTCTTACGCCGTGTTAGCTCTTTTCAGGTCACGCTTTGGGAAAATAGAAGGCATGACTTCAGGTCTTTGCTTGAAAGGACAAAGCAGACCAATAGTTGTGTGCATTCATGTGTGGAAATCTCTTCATTTTTGTTACTCATGGATACTTAATTCTGACCATAGGAAATGGATGATGCCTTATCTTGAAAAATTCGCGATCGATATGAAGTATGATATTTTCAAAGTAGTGTATGTTAGTGGTGACAATGTTGTTGATGTTAACTATATTTCTCATCATCAGATGTTAGAAAATGGGAAAGGGAGCATAGAAAGACAGATAATGCAGAACTGAAACTACTGTTAAAGATTTCAAATTTTGAACTATGTACTCCTCTGCTAAGTTATTTTTCACTTGTAAATATAGTTAATTACTTTGTCAAGATCAAATTATGATTAGAAATGAATGAAAGAATGAATAAATATTAGTCATAAAGAGTGGATTAGTGAATGAGAGAGAACATGTTTTGATTGTGGAGGTACAAAACAAAGGTGAAAAATAGAAGTGTCAAGACTAAAATGTTGTTATATGAGCGAGTCCCACATCGACTAGTATAGCAGGTAATGTAAGGTGCTAGTGCTATAAATTGAAAGAGATACATAGGAAAGAAATCACGGAACCGTGTGATAAGCACAAAGCGAACTATTCTTTCGCCTTTTACTAAAGAATACCGTGTGCGTGTCACTTTAAGCGGTATACGCTTATTTTTGGAAGGGTTCTTGAAAAGAGAGCCCTGCAATATTAGTTCAAAGCTTTTTACGTGTTGTAGTGCCAATATTCTGGTACAATATACAGCATTCATTGTGTTCAAGAATATTAATATTAAAATTACCTTGCTTAATATATTTTTTGTATTTGAAAAGAACTAATTTTATTCTTTACAAAAATTTAAATAGTTTAGTTTATTTAGTAATATTATGTTGATAAATATGTTTTTATTGTTTATTAGTCTTTTTAATATACTTTACTTCGACCTTTAGTTCTTTAAAGTTTTTCATCCTTGGTTCCTCTTCAAGTTAAGCAAACTTGGTAAAATAAAAAATTGACAGAGCAAACATGGTAAAATTAAGTTTATCTGAATTTATTTACCAAATTCACTGCAAATCCATTTGTGTAAACTTGGTTTCATTTGTGAGTTCTCTGAAATTCAAAATCAGTATCTAGACTCGAATAGTTGTATTATTCCACACGTTAACTTGCAATTTATTTTTTTTGAAAAGCTAAATTAGCCCACTTAAATTGACACTGGAAATAATCGAACTTAAGACTTCAAAAAGGAGCACACTCCCAGGTCCCAAGCTAATACCACCAGGACAACCCAAGTGGGGTTAACTTGCAATCTTAGTAACCATGTTCTACCAAAACTTCCACATTTACAAGATGGATTGTACAATAACAATGAAATTTGTTGATTTGGAACTAGTTTGAACTTGGTTGACAACTAAACTAGTTTTGCGAAAAAAGTTGGTTATGTTTTATTTTGGGGTCTAAAGTGACATTATTATTAATCAAAACAGAGCAAGGTCAAAAACAACATAACCACAAACGGGTGTGGTATTGAAATGGTTTTTCTGCTGGTTTAATACCATGCACACATGTGTAGCCTACACCAAGTGAATTTTTCATGATGAATATTGATGATTGAAATTCATTTTACAGATTGATCTCTCCCGGCATATTGTCACATTAAGTAATTTTTCTCAGGTTTGATTCACAAAATGCTAAGGATTCCTATGTAAACCATTTCATTCAAGGCTTTGCTCTAACTTCAATTGAACTCCCCACAAGTAACGTGGTAATCACGTTCTCAAACATCATTACCGCCACCCTTCCATAACAAGCAAATAGCATAGTTCAATCGCACACGATTTCCTCGGCACCTACTTGTTCATTTGTTTCTATAATTTAAAAATCCATTGTCTCAAACTTAACTTATGCAGAATGCAGCAGATGTATCATGTACAAAAGAATCCATTGTCTCAAACTTAACTTATGCAGAATGCAGCAGATGTATCATGTACAAAAGATTGAGAGAATTGGTCCGAGGACAAACCACTCACAGAGAAGCCTTTAACTCTCTAGATTCGATTACTCAAAGCTGTAACTAAAAATGTCTATTTTTCTCCTCCCCTAATATGTGCCAATTTAAATAAATTAGTGTTTGAAAATCTGCTATTTAGAAAAGAACTAGCCAAATACCCCTGTAAAGATTGTTTTATAAAACTCTCAATATTATTAGTTGCTATTGTGTTCATCATTCAAATTCCAAAACTTATCACAGAAACAAAGTAAAAATAAAACAGAGAAGATAATTTCACGTCTATTAAGCCCATAGCACTAAAATATTCCATCAGACATAAAAATCTTTCATTCATTACAAAAACCATTTCCTGGCTACAATCTCAAGTTACAAGATGAGTTAAGATCCTCTCCATTTGGTATTCTCTCCATTTCATCCATTTGGAGAGATATAGATCCATTTGGAGGATCTTTACCCTTACAAGATCAACTCACAAAAATTCAAATCTTCAACTACAGAGAAACAAATATCACAAGAATGAAACAAACGCCTCTCCTTGATTTCTCATCCAATACCTCTAAAGGTCTTGAACACTCAAACCTGAAAACATCAAGAGCATTGTGACACACAAAACAACAAGATTACATATAGCACAAATTGATATGGTTAAAGAAGGGCATACATAATCCATTTTAATTTTCCAAAAGGAAGACATAGAAGAAACATATAGCCAGTGCTAATGTTAACTTTATCATGTTACAATATTTGGTTACTATTGGCAAAAGGGCCGGATTGAATTGACTTATTTGAGGAACATATCTTGGCATAAACACTTGTGAGACTGTTTGGAAGAACTTATGAAAACAGCTTATGACATGTTCATAAACTGATTTCAGCTTGTTTTTATAAGTTCTCCAAGATAAATTGAGTTAAAAATTATAGCTTCAACGCAAACAATTTAACTAATCTATCTTCTGTTATAGAAATAGCTTATACATAAGCGCATATGATGATAACTGCTTAAGCTGTAAACTACAAATTAAACTGTTGATACAAACAGGGCCTAAATATAGACAATTGAACTAGTTGAACTGTTGGTATCCTAGGCTAAATAAATATAAAATCTCAAAATGTAAATCCAACTACAGACCTGGAGGAAGTGATTGCTTCAATTTGTCAGCTTTCTCAACGTCAAACACACTAAGTGTGTAGAGGTACTTGGAACACCTGACCTTGAACTTAACCACATCCTTACTCCTCTTGATTCTCACTGACCTCGCATCCTTCCTTCTGGCAGTGAGAAGGAAATCCTTAATCTCGTTGATTTGCTTAGGCTATGTACAACAACAAATACATCGTCAGAACAATCAGCACAAATAGACATAGTAATACATCAGCAAACATGCTTCAACAATAACAAACAAAAATTTGGATAAACAGCTTAATTTAATGCTTATAGAACAAGCGTTTATTATATAAGTGCTTATGCATAAGTTATTGCTATAACAAAAGATAAAATAAAGTCAAAATGATTTTATATTAAGCTATAAGCCATTCTGGGCAGCTGATGAAAATAAGCTGAAAACAGTTGATGGACTTTTCATAAGCTCAAATAAGTCAATCTAAACAAACCCTTGACATGATAAAAATAATGGTTACACAAATGCAAATCCATAAAATATCACAACGCAAATAGTATCTATGTTATAATTGAAAACACTGATCTCTTTACAGTTTAGATTCTTAAACAAAAGTACATCAAATTAATTCCTAAAATTCTAAGACCTGTTTGGATCGACTTATTTTTGAGCTAATGCAAGACGACTTATGCAAATAAACAAGCATTGATGTATTATTCATAAGCTTGTCGAAGTAGTTTATGAAAAAACAGGTTATGAAGATGCAATTTTTGTCAGTGAGAACTTACGAATTAACATAAAAGCTTATTTATTTGCATAAGCTCAAAAATAAGCCAATCGAAACGGGTCCTAAATCTAACATGAGTATTTATCTCTTTATCATGATTAAATTATGACCCTCTTAACAAATCAATTAATCAAGTGCTACACTTTGACTAGCTTATTTGTAAAACCTAACTTAACCCAGCTTCTTAGCATCGAATAATTCAACATAAAATCACCGAAAAAATAGACTTTATAACAAGATTAACATTCTTATAAACGAAATTAATAAAAATATAAAATGGGTCTTGATTAATTTGCGTTGCAGAGTAATCACTGAATCCAATTAACAAAAAAGAAACATATAAATAGAATGTAATATTCGATAATTGAAGAAGAAATGCAAAAACAATTGAGAAATTAGAAAAAAGGGGGAATGAGAAAAATCACCATTGTTGCAAGAGGCAGTGAGTTCGAACGAAGTGTGAAATGTTGCTGCCGCTGATAAACCCTAATCCTAAACGTTTTCGTAGTTCTTTGATTTCCCCGAAAAATACCCATATCATTTTGGGCCTATTCTATATGACCCAAACCCATACTCTTTATGCACCCTCTAATTGCTCAAAAAATGCAACTACCGTTGGCCGAGCCACATTCAACTCTCGTGCCAAAAACGGTAGTTAAGTGTCGTTTGACACTTTCTAGATCGTTTTAATCACTTTTTAAATTGGTTTAACCAATTTAAATAGTCCCCTCAACCGTAGTTATCTGTCAATTCACGGTGCCTGAAAGCAAATGGTGAATGTCAAAAAAGCAATGTTCAACAAAAAATGTAAGAAATGTGTTGATAATATTAATCTGTCACTAAACTTTTTAAGTTAAATTATATTTTTTTCTTAAGGGTAAGTTAAAGTTACATGTTATTATTATTCAGAATTTAAATTGAAGAAGTTCGATTCCTTTTTCAACAATCCGTTTAAAAAATGTCCTTCCGCAATAATAGCATAAGCAAATGAATTATCATTCCAAAAAAGAAAACAAAAATTATGTTTGTAGTTCACCCAGACAAATGCTCTTTCTTAATTAATCTTGAAGGCCACAAATTTCTCTTCATGCTAATCGTAAATTCGTAATCTTAACATTATATGCTTGCCATCGTGAGGCCTACATTACCCCCTCTTTATTAGGGGGTAATTTACTTACTTGCAATATTGAGAGAACAATTTGTTGCTCTTTACGTGAAAACTGTAATGGCATTCCAATACTTACTTTTTGATATAATGATATATCATATTATCTTAATCTCAGTATTATACTCAAAGAGCACACTTTTAAGTTGATTGTTGCCACACCGCCTTAAAAGATCATTTTATTTCTACCAACTTTAGTCTATACCTTTGTCAATATTAGTGATATAGTAAATTACATCAATCGGGCCTTTAGCCCTCTTTTGTACCCAAAAAAAAAAAAAAAATACATCAATCATGTTACATGAACAAGGAAAATTACCAAACATTCCTGTAGTTGTAGTAACATATTGTGATAGTTTGGTCTCTTTCCCATAGCATTTGTGACCAACTCATTCACCCATAATAACTACAGTCGATAAATGTTTGAGTATATACCCCTTGAAACGGTAAGGGCCAATCAATTTAGCCTATCAAATTTATGAAATAACAATTTAATTCCTTAAATTGAAAATTGTCGGTCAATTTAGTTATTCCATCAAAATCAATGAAAGACATACATATTAACTTAAATAGTAATTTGTTGGTGCATCAAAATGAACATATAACCTTTAAAATTGTGGTTTAAATTTTGAGAAAATGATAAAATCACCAATTTTTTGTATGAACGAATTAAATCACCATCTTAACAATTGAGTTTACACAAATAAATAACTATTACATTAATTTATCATGTATATATATTAAAAAATTACATAAGAATGGAAGACAGACAAACAACAAATTGTATCCTTAACAACAAATTGATATTTTTCAAAAAATTTTAGAGAAGATTGATATTTTTCAATTTAAGAGACTAATAAATCGCTCTTTCACAAATTTGAATAACTAATTTGATCAACCTTTAAAATTTCAATCAATGATTAAAAGGTCCATTTACTCTAAATATTTATCTACGTGGGATAAACCCCTTAAATGATTAATAAATTAAAACAATTGAACATACTTTAAAGATATAAGGTTTTTAAAGAGGCGCATGCATGTATAAACATAACTATATGACAAACTAATATGAATGTAGATACAAATACAACTTCCACAAACAAGAAGCCATAAGATCCATGCACGTGCTAAATAAGTTTATCACAATCACTATCTTTTTGGTCAAATTGTGGGTGACAGAGCAAAACCAGACAGTAGAGTCAGTCCCAAGAAATAAAGTGATAGAAAGAAAGCAAGTAGAAGAATCAAGAGTAACTCCACACCTAAAAAATATGTATAAAGTGGGGTTATTGTTATTGTAGATAGATAGATAGTGCCCTACCTTGTCACCATTCCATACCTTGAAAAAGCCCCCAACAAATAAGGCAGCCCCACATAACATGCATCAAAGTAAATTGCACAAACCTATACTCAACTCCAACTTCTTTAGTGCCCGTTTGGTTCAGCTTTGAATATAATTGATTCTGAGAGAATTGATTCTGATAGAATTGATTCTGACAGAATTGATTCTAAGAGAATTGATTTATGTTTGGATACAATTATGTAGAATTGATTAAACAAAATGATTTATGTTTGGATGCAATTATGTAGAATTGCTTTTGAATGTATAATTACTAAAATATACATAGCTAAAGGAGAATTGATAAAGGGCAATAAAGTAAAATAACATGTTGTAATAATAAAATATACAAACCTATACACGTTGTTCAAGGAGAATTGATTCTAGAAAAGCTAGAAGCTAGGATTTGTAGCTTCATGGAGAATTGCTTTTGGAGGATAAAAGCAATTCTGAAAAGCTGAACCAAACACGTTGTTTTTGGCTAGAATTGCTTTTGGCACTGTAGAGAATTGATTTTGGGCTAGAATTGCTTCTCAGAAGCCAAACCAAACAGGCCCTAATCACATATTCCCACTTGGAATGCTAGCTAGTGTCACAACTAAATAAGTGACCTCAATTACACTCTTTTCTACCACCCTCTTCCTTAGATTCTTTAAATGTGTAATACAAATTTCAGTGGAAATTGCTAAGATTAGAAACATATATCATTACATGAACTAGAAGGATCCCTATTACCTTATATGATAAGAATAAGTGAGAATCTATAATAATTTATACAAAAATGGAAGGCAAATGAACAATAAGTTGTGCCGCTAATCCTTGTATTAAATTAAAATAATATTTAAATAATAAAATTGTATATTGAAATATATCATATATGACTAAAAAGGCTTATTTTCGTTTTATAAACTTAATTTTGATTCTAAACTTGCATTTAAGATAACTTAAGTTTAGAATCAAAATTATCCCAATAACAAACTTTATATAAATTTCATCATAAATTCTCATTGAGATGAGTGGTGTTCCTTCCCCCATTCAAATTCTCCTATCATAGACTATGTATAATTTCATCTGACAGATAAGTGGTATGCCTCCCTCAAAGATTCAAACATAATTAGTTCACATCACACTAACTTGTAACCTTGCCACTTACATCCTTTGAGGTTACGACTTAAGTCAATAAGGATATACTAACGCAAAAGACAAGTTCATTAGGTAGCAGAGCCTCGTGGCTTAAGTGGTATTCAGTGGACTACCTAATTCAGTCCATAAGTAACTCTTTCCGTAGCTCAACTCTCAAAAAAGCACAGATGGTTATGACTTAAGTTCATAAAAAGATTTCAAACCAAAAGAATGTTTATATTAATAAGTGCCTTGTGGCTTAAGGATAACATTGAGTTTTCTTATCTACTTACTAATTAGGTTTTCATTTCCACGTCAACTTAGACAAAGGAGTCAATGCACTTTGATGTTCTACAAATTCCAAATACTTTGGACACGAGGGCATGAAGCAAGTATGACCAAACAAGATGGAAATGGACAAATGTACAGCTTTCACTTTACCATTCATGTAGCAAAAGCATTGCATCAAAGGTGAAAAAGGGTGGCATGGCCAAAACCAACAAACAACAAAAGAGGGCCACTTTCACATTAAATAGAAAAGGAGAATGAGACACATCACATGCATTTGGTGTCCTCTTCATGTTCAAACAGTCACATCTCTTTTTCACCAAATGGTTTCTACCCATCACTATAAGGTCCATAAGTCCAACATCATCTGAAATATCAACTGGCCATTTATTTTCATGCACATGATACAGATTTTGCCAAACAATCAATTCAATCGTGACACATCAAAGGTCAAAGTTGTTCGATGTACTCCATTAGTAAATTCATGCATCCCAAAGATTTTGAGCCAAAAGCAAGACTAAAAGTAATGAAGTTTGGTATGAGTTGAATTCTAGAGAGATCTAAATATCTGAACTTCACACATTGATTTCCTAACGGATTAAGTATTGTATATAATTGTAGCTAGCACAATGACAAGATACCATATAGTTACAGTATTAGTTTATGAATAGTCCTAGCATGAAAAACATGTAAACAAAAATAAAAGGCTATATTATATAAGATAAACACATTTAGATAACACTTCCCATAAAAAAATGCAGACTATTAGCAGTCACATCTTTTAGTAGTCTAGAGATCCCACGGTTGTTATCCCGCTGCTTAGATTTCTTGAATCTTGACGGCTCACATAGTCATCACAAATGCTATTTGAGAGCCTTTGAATTGGAACCGAGTTCAAAAGCCCGAGGCCAGTGTTGCCCATTTGCTGCACTTCCTCGGGCGAAAGTATCTTGATGCACCATACACTATTCACAAATTCCCTGTCATAAGAGAGATTGCATGTAAGCGACGTAAGTGTACAGAAAAGAGGTGCACAATAATCTAGTTTCCAATTTAGCATTAAAAAGAAAAAGGAAGAAAGTAGAATATGGGATACTTACGGCCAAGGGCCATCACCGAGGAGAAGAACATCATTCTCTCGGTCAACGAATACAAGCTGCCAGCCTGATCTCACAGGGTCCTCCAACTCGCCTTCCAGTCCGAACATTCGGGCGAGCTCACTACGCAGCTCATTGTAGCTGCTGAATTTAGTGATATCCAACGATCTTCCGAAGGACCCTGATTTATAAACCTGCAACAAGAAACATACCAAATAAAATGTAAGAAGTGGTGAATGATGATCAAGTTCTTATTTGAGAGATGATAATAATTCCATGAGGAAAATTCACCTTCACAAAGGTCTTGTTCAGTGGGTTGTTTCCTTGATCCCCGTTTTCCTGGGTATGCAAGAAACCAGGTTCACCAATACCAGGCGTTACTCCATGATTCAACGAAGAATCAGCACCTGTGGTGTTCATGTAATTAGAAGATTGATGGTAGGACATGGTTGAGGAATCATTGTTGTTGCCACTGATCCCCTTAAAGTTCGACATCCCATTATGCATTAGAAGAGATGAGGGATCTATATTGACACCGAATAAAAGATTACTTTGCGGATCATTGCTCCCTTCTTGGTCTATTGGGCACTCCCTACCAGGAAACGGTGGCAATGTAATAACATTTTGAGACAATGAATTCTGTGCCTGCCCTAACTGCTCCACCTGAGGCAGAATACATTGAGATGCTCCCGAAGAGAGGAGTGGATCCACCGCAATGCGCTTCGACGGCCAACCAGTTGAATTTTGAACAGGAACCCAAGAGCTTGTTCTTGGAAGACTCATAAGGTGGGATGATTCATCATGCGGAAACGATGAACCCATGATACTGTGCAAAGGAGAAACAATAGTAGTTGAAGAGTTCACATTTGAATCAGAAAAACTCTCCTGATGGCATAATGAAGAGAGAGCTTGCATGGGTGGTGGTGATTGAGGTTGAGTCGCTGAAACAAACTGAGACATTGTAGAGACCGAACCAGAAATCTGCTGATTATTATCCACCACTTGCTGTTGAGTTTGTTGTTGCTGCTGGTTATGATGACGGAGTGGATTATTGAATGAGTGCTGATGCTGTAGATGCTGTTGAGGATTAGTCTGAGCTTGTGGCTGAGATTGCGACAGATTTTGACTCTCCTGATTATTATTTTGAAAGGCCTGTTGAGGCTGCGACTGTTGCAACATCTGCGCCTGCATTAAAGCAGCGGTCCTGTTCGGGAAGTTCGGTGGTTGCTGAAATTGAAGCAAGGAACCCAGAAGCTGTTTGGAAGGATCTACTACAGTCCTCATGTCCTGAAGTGCAGTAGCAGCCACAGCTTGATACATATCGGTTTGCATATTAAGCATGGCGGGATCAAACCTTGGCTGCATCCAAGAATTAACCCCAATCCCTTGATAATTAAGAGATTGAAGCCCTCTATCCGTGTCTCGGAGCCACAACAAAGGAGAATTCATGCCAAAATCATCATCTTTCATGCCTGCAAGCAGTTAAAGTAAAGAAAACTCTGATGCATAAATGAAATAACCTTTGAAATGTAATTAGCTTAGGAAATTGAAACTAAATTATGTGCTAGAAAAAATAAATAAATCATGAATATTTTCGATTCTAAGATGACATGAAGCTAACCATGGAACGAAGGCAATCCAGGAGGCCACGGTCGTTTAAGCCTGAGAGGGAATGGTGACGGATACATAGGAAATGTTGTTAATGGCTCGATTTCCCACAAAGACACTCTAGGTTGCCTTTCTCCGGCAGTGGATTCATCCCAACCAACCTGCGATCCAAGTCAAAAAGCTGCATTTTAATTTTTTTAATCTTTTGTTAATGAAAAGAAACTGTGCATGAAAAACATATCATAAATTATACTTCAAAAAGGCAAGGGGAAAGTCAATGTAAAGGTATAACTTGGGAGAAATATTGAAATATCAACAGCATTTTATTACGAACCTTTACCGAGCGCCAATGTGAGTTCTGCCACCGGACAGAATCCAGGTCACAAATGCCAGTTATTGTACCCATGTATCTGTGCAAGAAAAATATATTGGTGTTATATAATCATATTATAAAAATGCATCAGTTTTCAGTAACTCTAAATTCATATTTTATATAATCTTTCAATTCCACATAAAAAACTAAAGCATTTATAGAATATTATTTTGAACAATAAATTTGAAAGACCTACCGTCGCACACTAGACTCCTCTGTTTCAAAGAGCATCCTGAAACGCATACCAACTGAAACTCGAGTATGATACACAGCTTTAACATACTTCGCCAAGGGTATGACAAATTCGGATGGACACGCACTGAATATAAAAGAATAAAATAATGTCCATCAAAAGAAATATATCATGACTTAAAAGTTCGAATGTGTACTAGTTATTATTGCATACCGTGGGTTATAGAAAATAGTGAAACGGCTATTGGTTGCAGCCGCATGAGCTGCTGCAGCAAGAAGTCCCAAGTGCATACTATCACTTGACAGTACTGAGGAAGGCATCACAGTTTGTGGTCGGCTAGCACGGCGGATACCAAGAAGCAATTGGTTCTTTTCATTCCTATTGAAGAAGATGCACTTGAGTTACACCATTGATAAGATATCACATAATCACATACATACCAAAAAATCAACAATTCTCGTGTATCATCATAATAAAGTAAGCAGATGCAAAAAATATGAATAAACCGCACTTCTCAAAGCCTGAAGCACTTGTCAGTAAGAATGTTTTAGTATTGAAGGCATGACAGATCCAAGGTAAAGGAATAGAACAAATTAATGAGGTCGAGAGGAGAGAAAGCGCCACTTTGATAAGCAGGACACAATAAAATCACTTGCCAGATAAACAGCACAGAATCACCAGCAACAAGTCTTTTAGCACTCACAAAAACACTCCATCCAGTTGTAAGTAGATGCCTTTTGGGCTGGCCTGCAAGAGATAAAAAATTATAAAAAAGTAACGACATATTTTCAGCCCTCAACAAGAAACATGTTCATCTCAAACTGAAAGAGAAACTCCGACATTTGCAATTAAAGTGAAATTCAGCTTTGTAACTCGCCTCGGAAGATATGTCTGAATTTCCATTCGTTACCATGCAAATCCCTTGCTATTAACTCTTGAGCAGGAGGCTGTTGGGAGAAATCCTGCAGGTCACAATTACGAAGACTTGAGAAACTGATAGATTTGGTAGATAAATTAGCATGACTTTTCGACAAATATTTACCAAAGGAGGAAACACTTTTTCAGCCGCCCGGCGAGGCACGGAGAATCCCCCATGAGTGCTTGTGTCACTAGCAGTCAAGGTCTTGCAAAAGTAGTTTGTCGGCTGTTTACTTGGAGTTCCCAGCTCTGCTGGAAGGTAAGCCTCTTTTTGCTCTTGCTGCAAACGCATAGATGATTAAACGCTTGAAAATGCATATACCTATCTAAATTGCAAAACCAGTTATCACTTAAGGCAGTGTGTCATACAGCATTCAGAGGTTGCAAGGTCATCTGCGCATACACCTCATCGGTCTCCACGTCAGCCTGGATCAAAACAAGCAATTGGGTAATGAAAACATGGTGCCAGACACAAAAATCAGGGAAAATGAATCAAAACGATACACTAAGAAAAAATAAGTAAACAAGTCATACATGCATAGTCAAATTATGAAGTTGACAAATAAGCTGAGGAGGTAAGCTTGGATAGTTTGGGATATGTGCATCGACTTCCTTGTTGGTTGACACAGCCACCTGCGCAGAAAAGCACCGAGTTAGGATATATGTGTCACATATGCAGAAATGATATGAAGAGAGAGATACTTTAAAAATAATGGTCTACGGCCGCAATTTGGGCTGCAACAACAAACTTTTTATGCCTCTTCAACTACAATTTGGGTCATATCAGCCGCATTTGAACGCAATTCTCCGAATTATTAAAGATTTTGACGCAGCCGAAATTTAAAACAAAAGTAAAAACAGAAAAGGAGAATGAAGAGACTGCATATGATACTCATGACCAGAAACAAGAGATTCCTAGTATTACTTTATTCTTACTGTCTTCCCCTTAGTAAAAGAGTGTAACACACATGTCCACCATGATTTTTCAAAGGGAGCACTACAAATACAATAATAATCTAACATCATGTTATTTTACTACTCACTTGTTCACTGTGACCTTGTGGAAAGTACACAACTCTACTTCCAACTGCTGGCAAAGAGACAAGAGGGCCAGCACATGCATGCCAAAGTTCTGAATCTAGAACTCTCTTTTCCCCTGCAAAATCCATCCCAATGTCATGTATTATAAAAACCTCATAATTGTCACAAAGGACAAATTGATTATGGGGATACTCTTAGTAAATCCAAGATCTTAAAGGTGCTTATTTGACAAATGAAACAAAATTACTTTTCTAATTCCTTAGCTATGGCAAAAACAAGAAGAAAAAAACATAGCCCAAAAGATGAATTTTCACATCCTCCACTTCAAAAAAAATTAATTAAAAAATATATTTATACACTACACCCTTCATGTTAGATAACAAAAACTTCAATGCTTAAATAATTAGCAAAAAAAATGCAAAATGAGAACTTAATCCCCCAAAGATTAAATTAGCAATAAAATTAGAAAGAACAAGTTCAAATCCTGGCTGGAACAATCCAGAGACAATTTTTATTTACCTCTGGACCGAACTCGAGATTATCACACCCAAAAAAATGTAGCAATAACAAATTCAAGAAAAATTGTGAACAAGGAAAGATAGATGAAAAGAAAAAGGAAGAAGAATCTGCAAGAAATTGTTAAGTGTGAACAAACACATACCTTCTTGGGGTGGAGGACTAAAACCAGCTGAAGAGAGTCTCATTGGAACAAAAAGTTATAAGAAATTTGTAAACTCAAAAATTGAGCCCACAATCAAAAACACTCTCTCTAAGTAGACAAATTAAGCAACAAAATAATCAGAAAATGACACTCCCACCAAAAAACAATCCTATTATTCTCTTTCTTCTTTCTACTACATAATATCATTCTTTGTTACACTCTACACCCCCCTTTCACCAACCAAAAAACTGGTTAAAATCTTAATATTCGTCAACCAAAACCAGTTTCACAACAAAAAACAATCACTTTATTCCTCATTGATTCTTCTTCTCCTTAACCCCCAACACCCCATGTTCCATTCTTCAACTACACGCTTCATTGCAAACAATAATCTGAAGAAGAAGAAAAGGCAAACAAGAGCCAGAAGGTGAAAAATGAAAAAGATGAAAACTTGATAAGCAAATAGATAGATCTTAAGAAAAGAAAAGTGAACGGATCTCACAAGAAGAAGAGAGTATGTTTAAGGAAAGGAAAAATGGAAGATCAAAAAGAACAAGAGTGGTGGGTGAAGTTACTAGTTATAGAAAAATGAGATGAGAAACAATGGTTTCTTGTGATTGAGCTACTGCTACAAGTAGTAGTAATTGAAGTACAGTAGTAACTTGGAACACTGTTGCTTTACCTTAACTTCTGATTCTTTCTCTCTCCTCTGTCTTTTTTCTCTCTCTCCTCTCAGTTTCATTCAATCAATCAGAACACAACCGTCATTATTTTAAGAGAGAGAAAGAGACAGCATTTCATTTCATTTTCGGACAACCAAGGAGGGAAATTTACATCTGCCTAAGATTCACTGTTCCTTCTACTCCCTCCGTCCCAATTTATCTGAGCCCTTGGCTCATTTCACACAGATTAAGAAAAATGTATAAATAAAAGGGAAAGTGGAATATATTGTATTGGGAATGATAAAAGTAGTATTATTTAGTGTTATATTGTATTGGGAATGATGAAAGTTGTATTGAAAATTAAAATGACTCAGTTATTTTGGGACACTTTTTTTTAGAAAATGAGTCAGATATTCCGGGACGGAGGGAGTATCATGTTTATTGTTTTTCCCTTATCATTAAATTCTCCTTCTTTTACTGTCACTGTATATAGACTGTCTAGGCAGTACCTTGTCAATTGCCTGACTTATACTATTTTTTAGTCACTTTACTCCCTAAATAGAAAAGGAGTCGTCACTTCAGTCCTTGAATGCAGATAAATTGTAAAATAGTCCCTGAATGTAGACTCTGTTAGCCAATTTAGTTCCTAAATGCAGACTCTGTTAATCAATTTAGTCATGAATGTAGACTCAGTTGATCACTTTAGTCCCTGAAATTGACGAACAGAGTTTAGGTGTTTTGCAATTTCTCATTCAGGGACTAAAGTGACTACTCATTTCTCATTCAGAGACTAAAGTGAATAATTCCCCTTTTTCTTTCTTTCGCACATAATCTCTGCACATATTTTTTTTTTAATTTTAGTCTTTTTTAAAATATTTTGTTGATTTAGTGTTTAGACCAAAAATAATAAGGGTTAATTAAGTTTTTGGTCCCTATAAATATCCGCAGTTTTGTTTTTAGTCCCTATAAAAACAAATCACACTTTTTAATTCCTACAAAATTTTCAGTTAGTGTTTTTAGTCCCTGTTAAATTAAAATTTGTTTAATTAAGCTTAAAATTTTAAATTTTTTAATGATTTTTTACATACTTGTTTAAAACATTATAAAACAATCTGCCGCAATAAGTTAGCTCAAAATTGTATTTTTAGGTCCAAATTTTCGTTAGTTTTATCTTGAATTTTTGGCGATTTAAAAAAATTATATTTAATTCATTACATGTTAAAAAAAATTAATTTTTTATAAAAGAGATTATTATAATGTTCTTGACATGTCTGTTAAAAATCATTTAAAAATATAAAAGTTTAAGTATAATTAAACAAATTTTAATTTAACAAGGACCAACACATACTTTTAGTCCTTGTAAAACTAAAATTTTTGAATTTTAACATATTTTTTACAAACTTATGTAGAACATTATACAAAGTTCCTCCGCCAAAAAGTAACATTATATGTTAAAAAATTAAAAGATTTTATAAAAGAGTGTCTTACGATGTTATGAACATGTCTGTAAAAAACATTCAAAAATTTAGAAGTTTAAACATAATTAAGCAAATTTTAATTTAACAGGGACTAAAAATACTAACGGAAAATTTTGTAGGGACTAAAAAATGTGATTTGTTTTTATAGGGACTAAAAACAAAACTGCAGATATTTATAGGGACCAAAAATTTAATTAACCCAAATAGTAATAATTTTGTTGATAAACCCAAGCATTTAATTTAATTTAATTTAGTGGCAAAAAGATAGATTTTGAATATGTTCGCGTCTATCTTCTCAAACATATGAAGTCTGGATACTGCAGAACAAATATGTATCTGTATCAGATACATATAGATATTGATACTTCACGGATACATACAGATATTGATACTTCACAGATAGGCAAATACACTTATAAAATACTTCACAGATATGTATCTTAGAAAAGATGAAAGGTAAAAAAGTGAGACAGTATTGTGAAAATGTATATTGTTTAATTTTAAATATGTATCAATATAATTGTTTCTCGATCAACCACTTAAAATTATATTCTTAAGGATGAAGGTAACGAAAGGAAGAGATTCAATTAATTAACATTAGACAATATTTGTGTTGAGTTCTTTTTATAAGAAAACTTTACATTTTTTATTTTGATCACATGTATTATTTTTATATTGTCTTTCATAATAATATAATAATGAAGCTGGTTGTCCTCGTGAGCTTAACTCAGTTGGTTGGGACAATGCATAAAATATGCAAGGTTCGGGGTTCAAACCCAGGCAACTACCAAAAAAAATAATGAAGTTGGTTTTCTTCAAGTATTTTACATGTATATACGTTTTAATATAAAAAATTTGTTAACATATCTTAGTTGTATCATAACATAAATTTTAAAAATTTTGTGTATCCGCATAGTATCGTATCGTACTTGCACGTCTTGGGGCATCTTATAAAGCTCACGTCTGCGTCTAGTACACGCCCTGCCAAACACATGTTGAGAAGTTCTGGGTTCGAGCTTTGTTATTGGTTTTATTGGTAAAAATATAGATTTAGTGGTACATACCTTTGTATTGAAAATACTTTTTGAGCTCGAATGTTTTCTCTACCATGGATTGAACACCATTTCATTTTCGGACAACCAAGGAGGAAAATTTACAATTGTTTAAGAGCATCCATAATGACAATAAACTAACAAGAGTTTTTAAATGTGTCTCATATGTATATGTTATTTATTTATAATTTTAAATAAAAGTATTATTTCTTCAAAAAATAAAAGTATTATCAAAGACTCGATGACTCTGATGATACTAAACTAAAAAAAAAAAGTTCTTAAATAGGTCCATTATATATGTACTTTAATATCTACATTATTTTTTTATAAGGCAAGAGCAAAATGACATTAGATAATGAGGTTCCAACTAAATTGACACCCAACTCTAATGTTTAGTCAAATGCTCATAAATATTATTGAGCCGGGGGGGGGGGGGGGGGGGATTACATAAAAACTGATGGGACATAAATTTAACCCAGTAAAGCCACACAAGAGTGTAGGTCGACCCAAACAGATGATACAAAGATTAAAACAACACACAAGTGTATAAGTTTATCAGCCTCTAATTAATCATAAAACTAATTAAAGGTTTTCGATGCGGTGATTGAACCCTCGGTCAACACTGAGGCGGCTCATGTACCATCAACTCCCTGCAACAATGGCAGCAAGCTAAACGACTCTTTCGAGCCTCTCAGTCCAAATCAATCAAAAATGAATGGCGGATCCTAAGTTGTCGTATGAATTGTCTGCAAACACAGAGGCAATTCAAGAACCATCAACTCCCTGCAAAAATAGCAACAAGCTCTACATGTCTCTTTCGAGACCATGAGTCCAACATCAGACAGACAGAATGATGAGGATTTCAAATCAGTCCGAAATCAATCACGAAAATCGATGCGGATATTAAGGCGGCAGCAGTTCGGAGGAGGCAAACCTTAACCTTGACACCTGCAGATCTCAACAGATCTGGACAATGATCAAAGAGTCAAAACATTGGAACGCCCTCCACGAATCGATGACACACCTGATAAGAAAACAGCAGGGCGACCGCCGCCACAGACGACGCTGTAGCAACAATCGACCCATTTTATAACGACAGACAACAAACCCACCTCTGAAGCTCAGAAACCATGAACTGAATGAGAAAGAAGGTCGCTGTCAAAACAAGCAAAACGACGGCGGCGTGGGAAACTCATTCCGACAACGACGATGATTTCAAATCTCCCCATACGGACATCGCCAGACAGGGAGAGGACATCGGTGGTGCGGGAGGTGAAGCTCGTCACACCACCATCCATATAGACTACAACAGAGAAGATTCGATTTGAATTTGGAGGGGGTAAGTGCGGCGACAGAAGAAAAACAAATACATTTTGAAAATAAATAAATAAAAATTGAAAAGTGAAAGAATTTGAGATGAGGAACCAACTTTTATATATTTTATTTCTTATTTTAACTATATGACTCGTTAGTTGACGAAGAGAGAAAGAGAGTCTTCATATAGTTGTCAGTAACTAATACGTACTCATTTTTTTCTTCCCCAATGAAAGTCTTTGATAAATTGATTTTTTGTTAAGTAAAAGATTCATCATTAGAGATGCTCCAAGATTCACCGTTCCTTCTACTGTGTTTTTCTCTTATCATTAAATTCTCTTTTTTACTGCCATTGCACTTTGTCTAGGCATTACTTTGTCATTTGCCTCGTTGATAATTTTTCTTTAAATATTAAATGTTTTTGCTTTAGTCTCTTTAAAGATTTTTGTTCATAACTCAAAATATTTAGTTTAGTGGTTAAAAAAATTGAATTTGAGCATCCTGATTTTGAGCTTTGTTAATGATTTTGGAGTGAGTAAATATAAATATGTTTGTATCGTATTTTCTTTGAACTTGAAGATCTTCTTTATCTTGAACTGGACATCATATTTTCACCCTAAATTTATTTCAACAAAAAAATATTTTGTTGGTTTTAATCATTGCAAATATTTTTGTTTTTGTAATTTCATGTAAAAATATGAAGATTACACATGAGTTGATTTAAAAGTAGAGACCAAAAGTGATGATTAAAAATTTTTGGAGACTAAAAATAATCAAAGAATTTTTTAGAGGGACTTTTAACAAAAATTTGATATATTTATATGACCAAAAACATATTTAAATCTTACAATTTTTTAGAGGGACTCTTAACAAAAATTTGATATATTTATATGACCAAAACTATATTTAAATCTTACAGGAACCAAAAAAAATTATATATTTGCAATGACTAAAACGAAAACAGTTTTTTATGTAGCGACTTTTTGCATATCTAAATTTATCTATTTTTAACATAATTTAACTTTAAGTTGACATATTTAAACACGTCAATATTTTCTCTTTAGTTTTTTATATTGTCTTAAGGGTATTTAACTAATTTTTTTATATTGTCTTAAGGGTATTTATTAGTTTTTTTTTTCATAGCCTAATCACCAAAATCATCATAAAAAGGGTCTTGTTAACCAGTGCCCCCGGGGCACTAGTTAAGGAAACAAAAAAGGAAATATTTGCATTGAAAACATCATTATTTACACTTTTTAAACTTTGACTACACAAGTTCCAAGGTACTTATGCTATATTTGGTTTCCTTAACCAGTGCCCCGGGGGCACTAGTTAACATTTTCCTATAAAATTTTAATAAAATAGAGAGGAATAATATCAAAGAGAAAATAGAGATAGATTTGGTATTGTCACCGACCACGTAATTCATGCGACCATTACTGGGACAAGTCCACATCAAAATAATTTAACTCATCCATTAAATAGTTAAAATATCACATTGTGTTGAACGTTGAAGAAGTTTTCTATGAGTTAAATTAAGCCAAACCCAACCCAGCCCAACCGTTAACGCATTATTGCAATTTGCATGGTGATGATGAAAATGAGTGGTTGAGTGTGGATGGAGAAAGGAGTAAAAAATGGAAGAAAAAAAATATGGGACCCAATTGAGAAAAGATTTGGTGATGGGACTAGGCACTTACTGCATGTACAGTTCTATTTTTTTAGTGCTACACCACTTTTTATATTGCTCTGCTCATTTCATTGTACGACTATCGAATCATTCACACAGTACCTTCCTTCATCCTATTTCCCCACGCATTCACTCCTTCAACCTAGGTAGGGTAGGGTAGGGAGACCGTGTTGAAAACGCATATCAACGGTGTGTAAAATGATTAAGATAAAAAAATTAATTATAAGATAAATATCGCAGTTTTGTAAAAGGGTTTTGCTAGAAACCATCCATGAAGGTGTCTTTTAGCAATCCATACTTTTGTTGGAACAAAATGTGTTTAACAATGAACCTTAAAGGGTTTTGATGATAACAAGGTATTAAAAATTGTAAATTGGACTAGCTAATATTTGTTCAAGTGTACAGGACCATAATTATAAAGTTACATCATCATTGGTTCTTAATGAGCAAATAAAGAGCTATGGAAACAACAAAAATTTGAAGCTTGGACGCTCCTGAAGGCAACTTGCTACTGAAGAGAAAAAGCGCTCCTGAAGTCAAGCTGCTCCTGAAGAAATAGCGCTCCTGAAGTAAGCTGCTCCTGAAGAATAGTGCTTCTGAAGACAAGAGGTCCAGAAGCCACATCATCAGAAGCTGCGTCATCAGAAGCTGCAGAAGTCATATCATCAGAAGCTGCATCATCAGAAGCTGCCTCATCAGAAGCCATTTCACCAGAAGCTGAATATCAACTGGATTTGCAAAGAATCAAGAATTGAAGAATTATCAATGCAAAAGCTGTCTATTGGATTCGAAAACACAAACAAAGGATTAGTGGAGTTTGCAACGGTCATTTCAAAGGTGTTTGAAGGCGTGTGTTTGCAATTTGGACGAAAGCGTTGACATTGTACTTTGTACGAATTGTACAACCACGTTCTCCACTACTCTGTTTTGTGTCCGCGCTACAGGACAAGAAAACAGCTCCAGAATACGGTTTCGCCTGCATAGATGTTCCTTTGGATAAGGAATGGATTTCAAATTTGTTCTTCATAGGACAACAGCCAAATCAGGCAAAAGATTATTGGTGAAAGATCAAGCTTCAACAACGACTCTTTGGTGTGCTGGCAATTTCACAACGTCTCTTTCACACCACTATATAAAGGAGTGAAGACCTAGAGAATTGGTAATGCATGAACTCTGAACGAAAGACTCACAAAGATTTTCACAAGTACCAAACCTCTGCTGAAATTGTTCTGCATTCACTTAGAATTTCTGTGTCTCAAAGTCATATCTTAGAAATTCTTAAGTCCATTGAGTCTGTATCTGATTTGTATTGTGAGCACCTCTGATTGTATATCAAGTGTTCAACCTTAAACAATTTTCTGTGTAATTTTGTTTAGTTAGGAAGTCTCTTGCTTGTGTGCTTGAGCATTGGAAGTCTCTTGCTTGTGTGCTTGAGCCTCTTGCTTGTGTGCTTGAGCATTGGAAGTCTCTTGCTTGTGTGCTTGAGCATTTGTAATCAGATATTACTCATAGTGAAATCTCCTTGGAAGTGCAAGGGGGACTGGACTACTTCCGGATTGTGGAAGGAACCAGTATAATTGCTTTGTGTCGTTCTTCTTCTCTCTCTCTCTGTTTTATTCCGCTGCATTTAGATTCTGATTATCACTTCAGAAGCTGTCTCGCTTAGCTTCTGATCAGTGTGTTCAGTTTTTAGGAGAAACGAAGAATTTTTCTAAAACACAATTCAACCCCCCTTCTTGTGTTTTTCTCACCTTCAATTGGTATCTAGAGCCTTGGTCTGTTGTGTAACACTTAACCGTGCAACAGTCAAAGATCTGAGAAAAACATGTCTACTCCTACTCCTACTGGTCCTGGTGATACTAGCTATAAACATGTCTTACATGATTATAGTGATAGTAAGAAAACCAGTATTGGAAAAGTTCCAAAGTTCAATGGAGATGCTGAAGAGTTCTCTTGGTGGAAGACCAACTTTTACAGTTACATCATGAGCCTAGATGAAGAATTATGGGATATTCTGGAAGATGGTGTTGGTGATTTAGTCCTTGATGAAGAAGGAGCTGCTGTGGATAGAAAGAAACATACTCCAGAACTGAGGAAACTTTACAAGAAGCATCATATTATCAGAGGAGCTCTTGTCACTGCCATACCCAAAGCAGAATACATGAAGATGAGTGACAAATCCACTGCTAAAGCTATGTTTGCTTCTCTCTGTTCAAATTATGAAGGGAGCAAGAAGGTCAAAGAAGCAAAGGCTCTCCTGCTTGTACATCAGTATGAGTTATTCAAAATGAAGGATGATGAAACTATTGAGGAGATGTACTCAAGGTTTCAAACCTTAGTTTCTGGTCTACAGATTCTAAAGAAGAGCTATGTTGCTTCTGATCATGTAAGCAAGATACTCAGAAGCTTACCTGCCAGATGGAGACCAAAAGTGACTGCCATTGAGGAAGCTAAAGATTTAAACACTTTAAGTGTCGAAGATCTTGTTAGTTCTCTCAAAGTTCATGAGTTAAGTCTTAATGAACATGAGTCTACTAAGAAGAGTAAATCAATAGCTCTTCCATCCAAAGGCAAGTCATCAAAAGCTCTCAAAGTGGTTGAATCTGAAGAGGAAGAACAGTCAAGTTCAGACTCTGAACCAGATGCTGCAGAAATGGCCATGCTCTCAAACAGACTTCAATATCTGGCCAAGAAGAACAGAAAGTTTCTCTCCAGAAGGGGTAACTCCAGAAGCTCAAGGAAAGAAGATCAGAAGGGATGCTTCAACTGTAAGAAGCCAGGTCACTTCATTGCTGAATGCCCTGATCTTCAAAGAGAAAAGTCAAAGGACAAGTCAAAGAGGTCTACATTCAAACCAAGCAAATTCAAGAAGCAGATTAAGCAGAGTTTAATGGCAACCTGGGATGATTTGGGTAGTGAATCTGGATCTGATAAAGAGGAAGCTGATGAAGATGCAAAGATAGCTGTTGGGTTGGTAGCAACAGCAACTTCAGAAGCTGGGTCAGATTCAGACTCAGAAGATGAAAACGAGGTATATTCCAAAATTCCCAGAGATGAACTTGTTGAGTCACTTAAAGAACTTCTTACACATTTTGAAGTAAGAACCAATGAGTTGAAGGATTTAAAAGAAAAATATGCTGATTTGGTACAACAGCAAAAATCAACTTTATTGGATCTGAAAGCTTCTGAACAAGGACTTAGGGGCTTTGACTTCATGTGTAAAACATATGAAGATCAGCTCAGGTTCTTATGTCAGAAGCTACAAGAAAAGTGTAATGAAAAACCTTTAAGTAACCATGAAATTGCTCTTGAAGATTTTATTATATCTGGCATTGACAGAAGCAGAGTGGCTTCTATGATTTATAGCATTTACAAGAACAATGGCAGAGGAATTGGTTTTCCAGAAGTGAAACTGGAGAAAACCAATCTAAAGTCTTGTTGTGAATGCATCAAGGAAGGTCTGAAAACATTCTTTGTACCAGAAGGGGCTGAGTTGGAAACTGTTGTTCAATCAGAACCTGAAGCTTCTAGTTCTAAGGCTAAGATTACTTCAAAGCCAAAGAACTCTAAGTCAAAGGCTATGATCAAATCTGATTCCAAAACTTCAAAGGTTAGGATCCTGAAAAGATCAGAACCTATTCCTCAGAGTCTGGTGAAACCAAAATCTGGGGTTCTGAAGTCTAAGTTTCAGAAGAAGACAGTTACTGCTTCTGAAGTACCAAAACCTAAGGTGATGGTTAATCAGAAGCAACCCAACTCACAGCACAAGGTACAAGAAGTGAAGAGTAAAGCCTTAAGTACTAACCTTCCAGGACCCATAGAACAATGGGTACCTAAATCTAAAAATGTCAATGATGCAGGTATGTCTAAGAGCAGTGCCAAAGCAAAGATCATGGTACCTAGACAGTGGTTGCTCAAGACACATGACAGGAGACAAGTCCATGTTCCTCAGCCTAACAATGAAAGAGGGAGGAAATGTGAAATTTGGAGGCAACCAGTCAGGCAAGATCATAGGTACAGGAACTATTGGTAACTCCTCTACCTCAATTAATAATGTATGGTTGGTAGATGGTCTTGAACATAACCTTTTGAGCATTAGTCAATTTTGTGATAATGGTTATGATGTGCTTTTTGAAAAACCCAACTGTACAGTAATCAACAAGGAAGACAAATTCATTGTGTTCAAAGGAAAGAGAGTTGACAATGTCTATAAAATCAATTTTTCTGAACTGGCTGATCAGAAGGTGATGTGCCTACTATCAGTGAATGATAAGAAATGGATGTGGCACAGAAGGTTGGGACATGCTAACTGGAGGTTAATCTCTAAGCTTAGTAAGTTACAACTTGTGAAAGGGCTACCAGACATTGACTATTATTCAGATGCACTCTGTGGTGCATGTCAGAGAGGGAAAATTGTGAAATCATCTTTTAAAACAAAAGATATTGTTTCAACCTCAAGACCTTTAGAATTACTCCATATTGATTTATTTGGACCAGTAAGTACTGCATCCTTATATGGAAGTAGATATGGATTAGTCATTGTTGATGATTACAGCAGATGGACTTGGGTGAAATTCATAAAGAGTAAAGATGTTGCGTGTGATGTATTCAGTAGCTTCTGCACTCAAATTCAATCTGAAAAAGAATCAAAAATTTTGAAAGTCAGAAGTGATCATGGTGGAGAATTTGAAAATGAGCCATTTGAAGCTTTTTGTGAAAAACATGGAATTTTCCATGAATTCTCTTCTCCTAGAACACCACAACAAAATGGGGTTGTAGAGAGAAAGAATAGAACTTTACAAGAAATGGCCAGAACCATGATTCATGAAAACAATTTACCAAAACATTTTTGGGCAGAAGCAGTGAATACAGCATGCTATGTTCAAAACAGGATCTATATTAGACCTATTTTGGAGAAAACAGCATATGAACTCTTTAAAGGAAGAAAACCCAATATCTCTTACTTTCATCAATTTGGATGTACATGTTACATTCTGAACAACAAGCTCTACCTAAAGAAATTTGATGCCAAGGCCCAAAGAGGAATCTTTTTAGGTTACTCTGAAAGGTCAAAGGCATACAGGGTGTATAATTCAGAAACACTCTGTGTTGAAGAATCTATGCACGTTAAATTTGATGACAAAGAGCTTGAAGATAAAACTTCAAAGCAAGGTGAAAGTTTTGCAGAGATACAGGTTCCTGAAGCTACTCCAGAACCTGATCAGATAGCTGAGTCTGAAGATAGTCCAGAAGCTGAACCCACATCAGAAGCACAAGATGAAGCTGCTTCTGATGAAGCACAAGATGACTCACATCAAGAAGATCCTCCCAGAAACACATTCAAACACAAGTCTTCACATCCTGAAGAGCTAATCATTGGAAACAAAGATAGTCCAAGAAGAACAAGATCACATTTCAGACAAGAAGAGTCAATGATTGGACTAATCTCAATGATTGAACCTACAACAGTTGATGAAGCACTTTCAGATGATGGATGGATCCTAGCTATGCAAGAAGAGTTGAATCAATTTCAAAGAAATGATGTGTGGGATCTGGTACCCAAACCTCAGCACAAGAACATTATTGGAACAAAATGGGTATTCAGAAACAAGCTGAATGAGCAAGGTGAAGTAACAAGAAACAAAGCCAGACTTGTTGCACAAGGGTATAGTCAACAAGAAGGCATTGATTACACTGAAACGTTTGCTCCAGTTGCAAGATTGGAAGCAATCAGGTTACTTCTTTCCTATGCAGTTAATCATGGCATAATATTATATCAGATGGATGTCAAGAGTGCATTTCTCAATGGTGTCATAGAAGAAGAAGTGTATGTTAAGCAACCTCCTGGATTTGAGGATATTAAATATCCTGACCATGTTTTTAAATTGAAGAAATCACTATATGGCTTGAAACAAGCTCCCAGAGCTTGGTATGATAGACTAAGTAATTTCTTAATCAAAAATGATTTTAAGAGAGGACGGGTTGACACTACACTCTTCAGAAGGACCCTTGGGAAAGATACTCTTGTTGTGCAAATATATGTTGATGATATAATATTTGGTTCTACTAATGCATCTCTTTGCAAGGAATTTTCTGAGTTAATGCAGGATGAATTTGAAATGAGCATGATGGGAGAGCTGAAGTTCTTCCTTGGCATTCAAATCAATCAATGCAAAGATGGAGTCTATGTTCATCAATCAAAGTACACAAAGGAGCTTCTGAAGAAGTTCAAACTTGAAGATTGTAAAGTGATGAACACTCCAATGCATCCTACGTGCAACCTGAGCAAAGAAGATGAAGGAACTAAAGTAGATCAGAAGCTGTATAGAGGTATGATTGGTTCTTTGTTATACCTCACTGCATCTAGGCCAGATATTTTATTCAGTGTATGCTTGTGTGCAAGATTCCAATCAGATCCTAGAGAATCTCATATGACTGCTGTCAAGAGAATCTTCAGGTATTTGAAAGGAACAACCAATCTTGGACTCCTTTATAGGAAATCCTTAGATTATAAGCTAATTGGATTCTGTGATGCTGATTATGCTGGTGATAGGATTGAAAGAAAGTCAACCAGTGGCAATTGTCAATTTCTAGGTGATAATCTTATATCCTGGGCTAGCAAAAGACAAACAACTATTGCTATGTCTACAGCAGAAGCAGAATACATTTCAGCTGCAAGTTGTTGTACACAACTACTTTGGATGAAACATCAGTTGGAAGATTATCAGATAACTGCTAACAGTATTCCCATTTATTGTGATAATACTGCTGCTATTTGTTTGTCTAAAAATCCAATTTTGCATTCAAGAGCGAAGCACATTGAAATCAAACACCATTTTATCAGAGATTATGTTCAAAAAGGAATTTTAGATATACAATTCATTGATACTGAAAATCAATGGGCTGATATATTTACTAAGCCTTTAACTGTTGAAAGATTTGATTTTATAAAGAAAAATTTGAACATGCACTTTGTATCTGATGAAATGCTTGCTTGCTCCTGAATAGGATTTTAGGTTCTGAAGTTAGTTCAGAAGCAGTAGTCCATCAGAAGCTCTTTATTGAGGTTCTGAGGAAAACTCGCTTCTGATGATGACGTCAGCATCTGAAGTCCAGAAGCTGGATTTATTGCTTCTGAATAGTTGAATTAGTGGAAACGTTGGAAGTTACCTTTTAAAAAGTAACTTTTGGCCCACTAACTTGGTAGTTACTCTGTGAACTTCTTACGTGGCCTGTATGTGTTGGTGTATAACTAAAAGGGCAATGATGATTTAAAAGCTTTGAAAGTACTTTTCACGCGCCCCCAATTTTGTCATTAATGTTATGTTTGTTTGTCTCTTTTGAATTGCAATCGTTTTACTTTTAACACTTTGTCAATTCACACACTACTCACTCACAACAAACACATTTGCTCTCAAACCTCTTGCGAAGTAAGCGCATTCTCTCAACCTTAGAACCCTAAAATCTTCATCTTCTTCAAATCTTCGTAAATCATCAAATGGCATCATCAAGCTCGCAACGAGAAGATTCAGTATCTACTTCACGAATGGTCCCTGAATATGACTACAGAGGAAGAAGCATGAAATTGGAAGAATGGGATTTGCAGGTTCAGATAGAGAATCCAGTGGACTTTGATTCTCTGAATTTTCATAGGTGTTCAATCAGAAGCTACTATGAAGAGCAAGGACTCATGGATTATTTCAAAATGTTGAATGGACCAACATATGAAGCTCTGGTTAGACACTTCTGGGTAAGAGCAAAATTCTACAACAAAGCGGCATCCTTAGCTGAGGAAAGTCAGATGGTGCTAATGTATCCTGAATTAGAAGGGAAAACAAGAGAAGAAATGGGTCTTGCGCCATTTGTTGAAGATGAAATCAGGTCCAGATCTGTGGTATTCCAGTAAGACTTGCACAATGGCACATAGAGTATGTTCTCAAGACTGCAGCCTCTGGATACTACTCTGGAATTGATCTTTCAGATGCTGCTGAAAAACGCATTTGGAAAAAGCAAGCCAACTTGGTGATATACAATTCTGAGAAGGAGAAGAAATATGCTGAATTGAGCATGGAAACTAAGATGCTTCTGAAGATTCAGAATGAGAACCTGTTTCCAAGTGGTGACTGTGTGAAACCAAATCTAGCTCAGAAGGTCTTTCTCCAGCACTTCATCAAGAAGGAAAAGGTGAATGTGCCCAAATACATGTTCAAGTACTTGGTAGAGTGTTTGAAACAGAGTCAGCTACTGGATAAACCCTTGGTTCCTTATGGAAGACTCCTCTCAGAGATATTCTATCAAGGAGGTATCTTGGACAGTCTCAGTCAATCTCAAGGCTTCACAGATCAGCTACTTGACACAAAAACTGGAAAATTCATTAATGCTCATACTCTCTTGAATATGAAGCTAATCAGTGAAGTCACCAAACTTCAAACTGATTTAAGTGAATCATTTGTTAAGTCTGATCTTATGAAGGACTTTCCACCCATCTGCAAGAAGGATCCCATTGAAGTGCAGATGTACTATATCAAGGAACATTTTGAGGCAACCAATGAGAGAATCAGATTGGAAGATATTCCAGAGGAAATGTATGGTGGTGCTCTGCCACGAGCCAGAGGCATAAAGTCAAAAAGGAAGATAACTGCAGAGCAATATCTAGAGGTTGAACAACCTGCTAAAAAGGCAAAAGTTGCTACTGACAAGCTCAAAATTGGTAGTTCATCAGTACCTTCTATTGAAGAAGCCATTGAAGACATGGATTCCAGGTTGATCATGGATGTTGGCATTTCTCTTGATCAACCTGCTATACCAAAGAGGAAGAGGAAGCCAGCCTTGAGGAGGACCAAGGATTTTCCTCATATCACCTCTACAGCTCAAGATGCTTCTGATTTGGAGTTAAAGGAGTTACAAGAGAAGAAGGCAGCAGCTGAAAAAGTCTTGGAAATTGCTGCTGAGCTACAAGAGTCTGTAGTCTCAGAAGCCAAGAAAATGTTGCAGATGACCAGTGAGTTTGCTCAAGAGGATTCTGATCCTGAACCAGAGAAGGTAATTAATATATCATCAGATTCCGCATCCAAATCATTATCAGACTCTGATGATTCTGATGATGATATACCCTTAGCTCAACTGTTTCGAAAACCAGTAAAAAGCCAATCAACATCAACCAAAACCAACGATAAGCCCTCTCAGTCAACTACTTATGAACCAGTTGGTCACATAATTAATGAGAAGTTGGCTGAACTGGCTGAGCAGAGAGAAAGAGTCATTGATACTATTTTTCGCCTTCACCCTCAACCTCTTAACATTCAACCTCTCAACATGATTCCTCCAGAAAATGTTGAGTCTACAACAGAAAAGGCCTCTGAAGCAACTCCAGAAGCAGCTGCTTCTGAAAATGTTGTTTCAGAAAACCCCCATCAACAAACACCTGAACCACAAAAACCCACAACACCCCCACAATCACCAATAGCCATCATTGACCACCAACTCAACAATCAAACAACATCTTCACCACAACAACCATCAACTGAAACTGAATTTCAACCTTTACCTGAACACTCTCCAGAACCAACTCCCATGGATGTTGACATCTCTCAAGTCAATGTTCAAGACTCAACCTCCACCACACACATTGATTCTGACCAGCCTTCGTCTTCAAACACACAAACACACCTTACCTTTCCAATTCCTAACCCCATTCAAGATTTAGAAATCAGTGATTCTGATCTTGAAACCCTTGATCATCCACCCACAAACATCCTGGAATCTGGATATATTAATTCTGAGCTTCTCACAATCTTGAGTCAGATGCATAATCTGGTGGATCAAAGAAGGACAATTGATCTCACAGGTGCATATGAAGACTCCTGGGCATCTCTTCAAAACCGGGCAGCTGGGGTTATTGAAGAAATCAAGGCCAAATGCATCAGAGTCAAGCAAGCTTCAGTCAGAAGGCTAATGGAGCAAGTGAATCAGAGTTTTAAAGTAAGAAGTTCTACACTGCTCCTGGCAAACCAGCCTTTCTTCTTTGAAACGGATTACTTGACCAGAGAAGCAAGGCTGTGTAAGCTTCTGAAGAAACAGATGGCACAGCAGCAGCAAGAAGCTAGAGAAAGGGAACAAGCTCTTCTTCAGAGGCAACAACAACTTGAAGAACTGTTGAAGAAGAAGATTGAAGAAATGGAAGAGATGAAGAAACAACAACAAACCAACCCTTAGTTGCACACCCTTGTGTTTTTCTTTGTTTGTTGTCTGTTTTAAAATTTCTTAGTCCTTGCTTCTGAAACCATCTTGTCTTATTTCTCTTGCTTCTGAATGCTTACTGATTCTGACTGTTTAGCTGCTTCTGACAATTGATATACATGTTCATATATTTTGCTCTGACTTATTTAGTTCACTTTCTTTTGTACTCTCTCCTGTTTGAGTTTTTCTCATATCTTTTTGTCTTTTATGCTTAAATTTATTTTAATTTTTTTTGATAATGACAAAAGGGGGAGTATATGTGACAAGTATTTAAAGGCTCTGAGCCCCATTAATGGCTCTGAGCCCCATTAATGGCATTTGAAATTTTTGAAAACCTTCTATCATTTTTTTTACCTTATTGGTATAAGCTATGAACGAACGAAGGAGTATCAAAATTCAAGTAAAATTAATTGAACCATTCTTCTTATCTATAAGTTAATTCTTTCAATGATTCAATTTTGTTTTTAAGCTCTGATAATATTATTGCGCGAAAAATGAATTTAATTAACCTGGATAGAACTTAGGGGGAGCTTACAAACCTCACCTTAAAGACTATCAGACTCAGGGGGAGTTTGAGCTTACAAACCTCAGATTCTGAGCTTACAAACCTCAGAACCCCAAAGTCAACTTGTTAATTAGATTAACAACAATTGATCAATTTTAAATACTTTTGTTTGTCATCATCAAAAAGGGGGAGATTGTTGGAACAAAATGTGTTTAACAATGAACCTTAAAGGGTTTTGATGATAACAAGGTATTAAAAATTGTAAATTGGACTAGCTAATATTTGTTCAAGTGTACAGGACCATAATTATAAAGTTACATCATCATTGGTTCTTAATGAGCAAATAAAGAGCTATGGAAACAACAAAAATTTGAAGCTTGGACGCTCCTGAAGGCAACTTGCTACTGAAGAGAAAAAGCGCTCCTGAAGTCAAGCTGCTCCTGAAGAAATAGCGCTCCTGAAGTAAGCTGCTCCTGAAGAATAGTGCTTCTGAAGACAAGAGGTCCAGAAGCCACATCATCAGAAGCTGCGTCATCAGAAGCTGCAGAAGTCATATCATCAGAAGCTGCATCATCAGAAGCTGCCTCATCAGAAGCCATTTCACCAGAAGCTGAATATCAACTGGATTTGCAAAGAATCAAGAATTGAAGAATTATCAATGCAAAAGCTGTCTATTGGATTCGAAAACACAAACAAAGGATTAGTGGAGTTTGCAACGGTCATTTCAAAGGTGTTTGAAGGCGTGTGTTTGCAATTTGGACGAAAGCGTTGACATTGTACTTTGTACGAATTGTACAACCACGTTCTCCACTACTCTGTTTTGTGTCCGCGCTACAGGACAAGAAAACAGCTCCAGAATACGGTTTCGCCTGCATAGATGTTCCTTTGGATAAGGAATGGATTTCAAATTTGTTCTTCATAGGACAACAGCCAAATCAGGCAAAAGATTATTGGTGAAAGATCAAGCTTCAACAACGACTCTTTGGTGTGCTGGCAATTTCACAACGTCTCTTTCACACCACTATATAAAGGAGTGAAGACCTAGAGAATTGGTAATGCATGAACTCTGAACGAAAGACTCACAAAGATTTTCACAAGTACCAAACCTCTGCTGAAATTGTTCTGCATTCACTTAGAATTTCTGTGTCTCAAAGTCATATCTTAGAAATTCTTAAGTCCATTGAGTCTGTATCTGATTTGTATTGTGAGCACCTCTGATTGTATATCAAGTGTTCAACCTTAAACAATTTTCTGTGTAATTTTGTTTAGTTAGGAAGTCTCTTGCTTGTGTGCTTGAGCATTGGAAGTCTCTTGCTTGTGTGCTTGAGCATTGGAAGTCTCTTGCTTGTGTGCTTGAGCATTTGTAATCAGATATTACTCATAGTGAAATCTCCTTGGAAGTGCAAGGGGGACTGGACTACTTCCGGATTGTGGAAGGAACCAGTATAATTGCTTTGTGTCGTTCTTCTTCTCTCTCTCTCTCTGTTTTATTCCGCTGCATTTAGATTCTGATTATCACTTCAGAAGCTGTCTCGCTTAGCTTCTGATCAGTGTGTTCAGTTTTTAGGAGAAACGAAGAATTTTTCTAAAACACAATTCAACCCCCCTTCTTGTGTTTTTCTCACCTTCAACTTTGAGGTGTGATTTCCTCTTTTTAGTTATAATTTTGTTAAAAGATACCTTCATAAAAATTAGTTAGTGTCTTTTAACAAATACTCACAGAATAACTTGCTAAAAGACACCTTCATAAAATGTGTCTTCTAGCAAAACCCTTTGTAAAATTAGGGTGATATGTGAATTATCGTGATTTTGATTAATAGAGTGTGATTAAAAGGTGTCTTGTAGCAAAACCCTTTGTAAAATTAGGGTGATGTGAATTATCGTGATTTTGATTAATAGAGCGTGATTTTTAACACCAATAATTAAGTGATCTAAGTGGTAAGATATTTGAACTTCTTAAGTATGAGATTAGTGTTCGATTTCTGACTCATGTATATAAAAAAAATCTAATTAAAAAGGAAGAACATACCTTATGTACTTTACGGATTCCTGGACGGAGATTGTTCACCACAAAATAAGATAACATGATATTTAACATACTGAATATATGTCAAAATAGTTTTAAATTTTGTGATTTGATAAATACAAACTTGTATAAAAGAAAACAAAAATACATTTAAAAAAGGATTTTGCTAGAAGACACCTTTTATGAAGGTGTCTTTTAGCAAGTTATTCTACAACCATTTGCTAAAAGACACCAACTAATTATCATTTGCTAAAAGACACCAACTAATTTTTATGAAGGTGTCTTTTAGCAAAGTTATAACTAAAAAGTGGAAATCACACCTTGAGGTGTGGATTGCTAAAAGACACCTTCATGGATGGCTTCTAGCAAAACCCTTTAAAAAAAATTGTATTAAGAAGAGCGTATTTTACTTTTGTAAGAGATTACTATACAAGTTTTTAAATAATTTTACTATATTCCGTTTCTTACCTGACAAGTAACAAGTTCCTTAAGACATTTGTTGATATTTTCTTTAAAATTATTATGTGTCAATAGTTGTATTTTAGCTTTTATCATCATAACACCTTAATCAAATATATGGTCGCTACTTTAGTTTTTACACATCTTAATCGAATATATGGTCTCTAGGGGTGTATAAAGGACGATTTTTATATGACCTGAATTCAGCGATTACTTTAGATCGTGCCATTTTTTAGACTTAAACCTGTCCATGAACCCGATGAGGTTCGAGTCCAACAAGGATGGAACAATACAAAGAAAAGATCGGGTTTTTCCTAAAGCAAGTCACCACTACTTGTTAAAAAAAAATCACCAATGCTTACATTTTAAAATAAAAAAAAATTAATCAACCACTTTTTTTAATCTTAGGAAACGACACATAATCAAAAGTAGCATATGAAACAACAACATAATCATAAGTAACACAATCGTAAAAAAATAATCAAAAGTAGCAGCAACATTGTGTTCATGGTTGGCCATTGCATGCCCAACCAACTCTATGGAGCTGGGTCTTCAATTTACAAGGGCTTCCAATATTTTGTTATATGGTAGGTATGTCCAATCCAAACACTTACGATGATTGCTCCTTTTACCCCTTATTTGCCCTTTATCCTGAAGCTTTTAAAAACGGAAAAAAATATCATTTGAGGGTTATCTCCCAAATGGTTTGCACATTTGCATGGGGTAAAAAGGAACTCTAAACACTTATTATCTCGTAAAAAAAAAGAGTAAATAGACAAGATAAGTCCAACCCAACACCACAAACAAAACAAAAATCAACAAAGCAAACTGTAATCAAAACAAATCTTATAGTTAATTTGTGATTTTAATTGCCAACTCAAATTTTCTAATTATTAATTTGTAAATGTTCAAATTGCTCCTATTGTTTTTTTATTAAGGGTTTGTTTTTAATATTTAAGGAGGGCTCCAAATTGATTGGGACGACTTTGATTGTGTCACAAATTAATTAACATTTTGTATTCTATATAACCAAAATAAACGGTGATAAATTAAAGAGTACAATCGTCTCAAAAAACAACGGTTTGCAATGGTGTGAGCCTTAGTTGGAGAGGCGACGACACGAGACTGAGTCTGAGGAGGCAATGAGAGGCGACATGTGAAGTGAACCCTGATGCACGTAACAAAAAGTGAGTATTGTGGAAGTGAAAGAGTGGTGTGTGAGAGACAGAGTCTAAGAGAGTATGTAAAATAATATTAAAAAAAAACTTTGTCCTAAAATTAATTTGGGATGGGACAGGTAACTCGAGGTTAACCCGAACCTGATCCCTGTTTCAATCATGTCTCTATCGTGTCCCATATTTTTTGTCCCTGTTTTTCTTTTGATCGAGTCAGATCCGACCCATTGCATATAGGACGAAACAAGTTGTGAGATGGGGTCGGGTTTTGTGCACCCCTAATGGTCTGTGTGTGTGTGTATATCACATTGATACTGCCATACCAAATTGTCTATAAATTTTAAGATCCTCAAAAAATATTTTTCATGTAGTTAATTATTTACAACTGCAATTGTTAACAGAATTAGTTAGAAAACTATTAAAAATGGTGTGTGCTCAAACTATTAGACATGGTGTGTGGATAATATGAAGAGTAAACGTAATTTGTAAGGATAAATTAGTCTCCACCTAAATATTAAGATGACATCGAAGTTTATACGTTATTCCTTTCCTTGATCCACCTACTATTGGATCACTCGTGTTAACACTCTACGAGAAAAAAAAATCAGTCACAAAGGTATGAAAATCGGTCACTAATATGTTTAGTGACAGAAATAGTGACTAAAAATTCAGTCGCTAAAGTAAAATTCGGTCTCTAATACATAAGCGTCAGAAATAGTAATCAAAAATTCAGTCGTTAAAGTATAAACTATTAAAAATTGATAATTATTCCAGTTGCTACTTATTTAGTCACACTTCCCTCAAAAAAAACTTATTTAGTCATACTTGAAATTTATTCCTAGATGCGTCCCTGAACTTAGACTCATCCTAAATTTTAAGATAATATAAGAGTCTATCGAATATTCGAATATCATCCACTATAGGGCTTCTAAGATCATGATCCCAATGGTCATGGTATGAGGGGTGGTGTTGAAGTTACACATTGGACATATATAATCTTAAAAATATGCTTATAACGGATAGATATTTATCATTTTACAAGTTAATTTTATAAGGATGAGTTGGGACTTCGGATAAGTTAAAATTTACTGATTAACATATATTTTGAATTGCAGTAGTAAAAAAGCTTAAGCAGTGAAGCATTCTGTACACTTTTCAACTAATTTAATTGATTCACTCCAAAATTCCAAGTGCATGCATTACTGAGCTCACAACACACATGCAAAATTCACCTAGGTAATTCCAAACCTTGTGTACACACAAATAATGTCCTCTTCTGGATTATATTCAAGCTCATTTCATTATTTATAAGTCGGCTTAATTAGTACGTATAAAATTAAAAAAACCAAAAAGCAACTATAGTACCACTTTATAAGACAGTCTAGCTAGCTTGTGCACAGACTTTTCATAACATGTACGCCCAACTATGATTTTCTTTTATACTGTTGATACGAGAAGTAGAACCAATGTACTACACACGTACCACCATGATTTTCTCATTAAGAGATTCACTTATTATTACAAGAATATGTTCCTCATCATATCATTAACATATGTAATGTAACCAACCAAATAATATATCATACCACATGTACATTAATTCCACTATAAGATGAGTGAGTTACTTAATTAAAATGTCGTGTAACGTTATATCACCACTAAATTTATACCACGACATTGTTGTTGCTTGCCTTGTTTCATGTCGTTTTGCTTCACTTCTATATTGCTTTGTTGTCTTGTATCTCCACCATATTCTCTTGTTTTTCTCTGTCCATCGTCTGTTAAATCTAAAATTATGTACCTTTATTACCATGGCAGTTAGTCATTCAATTAGAGTTTGGTACTATAGCCAACTAATCCTAACTCAAAGCAATTAATTAACTCTTTAATTAGAGGAACTGATCGTAATTACACCCTCCGGTCACAAATATAAGCAAAAATTCACTTTTTAGGTTCATTCAATAAATGATGTATGTGGACTATTAAATAGACCACACACATCATTTATTGAATGAACCTAAAAAGTAAATTGTTGCTTATATTTGTGACCGGAGGGTGTATAACTGTTTGTTACATAAAAAAAAATGTTTTTTAGATACAATTTACAATCCTTTTTTCTAATACAACAAGTTAGTTAAGGTTTTTGACATGAATTAGGTTTTTAATGGGATTGAGAAAAACTCAAATCCCACTTAAGAAATACAGGACTTTTGATCAAAGTTTGTAAAGAGCGACATCCATCAGTTAATAAGTCTATTTTGTAAGGATGATATATAGACAAATATAAAACCCTAATATGGTATCATAGTCAATCAATCGTACCATCCATTAATTTATATATGCATCAAACTCAATAGTGCATAAAACCTAATATAGTATCAGAACTATCGATCAGATCACCTAACATTTATATACACGCACAAAGCTCAATAGTATTGAGCGTGGGGGGATGTATTGAGAAAAACTTAAGTTGCACAATTTTATAAAGATGAGTTAGACTCAATATAAAAACGTAATAAAAAGGTATTTCAAAAGCTTAGAACTTTTCACCTATTATGAAATTAATGCTCGAGTCCATAGCAAAATATTACTTTTTTTATATGGAGTTGGTCAGTCTCATAAATTATATGGAGTTGGCCAGTCTCTCAAATTAGCTACTTCAAATTTCGAATTCAGTTTTTTTCTTTTTACGTGCAAGAGCGATGTTAACAATTCTTTGCACACCATGTTAGTTGTTTGTTACATAATGACTAACTGCTAAAACTAAAATTGGTAACCTTAAAATAAACCTAAGCGCATATTGTACCTAAAAGAAGCTATATATTAAAATTATAGATTATGAAGTACAACTTTCACATTAACTAGAAACCCAAATGAAGTGAATGGGAGCATATATAATAATAATAACAATAATATAATTAGTTGAAACATCAATGTCCATTACAGCCCCCCCACTGTGTGGAAGATTTTGGTCGTAGGCCACATGTGAATGGATTTTTCTTCACATACACATGGATAAGATCTACTTTTTAATTAGGTCATTCCTTCAAATGTGCAAAGCAACCAAACATAAACTAATTATTGTAAAAGCTTTTGGCTTTTTGTCTCGTACATATATAACTTGTTAAAAATTCTCACTTGCCAAAAAATTAACTTATTAGTGGAATGGAAAACGCAAAACTTCACTAATATTTTTTTTTTATCATATAGTTTAGTCGCTAATTTTATTTTGATTTTTTAGTAGTGGAATTTTTTTAATAAGACAGGGTGATTATAAATAATGGTTGCGACTGTCAAGCGTGTGGTTGGGACATTGTCAATATTGATTTACCTGAATTCTGTATCATGGACCATTGTTGATAGGGACTTGACAAGTCTATAGAGAATGTATCAGAAAAACAAGCCTGTGGTGGTTTGATGCTTGGACTATATATACCCTGAAAATCTGATTGAACTAACTTGCTAAAACCTACGAGAGGTTCAATTATACATTCTTGGTATTTCTAACAATGAGGGTTGGAAATTTGATGCCTAAATTTAGATTTGTATTCTCTATGCAATGGTGAATATAACATACTATCTTTGTTTTTAATTTTCCATTTTACCATAGGTTGACATCTTTATCCGCAAATATATATATATATATATATTACAAATTAATAAGAAATATAAAATTAATACATGTTATAATTAATTAGTCAATTTCAAATATAAAAAAATTATAGATTGACGGGTTATGCAAATGTACCGAAACAAATTAGTGCAGGTTAAACTGGTCAACTACTAAACTTTGTTTCTTTTGAAGATGTTAAACTAACACATTCAAATTGACACCGAGAAGAATCGATCTAAGAGACCTTGAGAAGGAGCAAACTCCAAAGTAAAAAAAAAAAAAACACCACCAGACCAACCGATAAACTTTGTTCATGTTATCATCCCTGCCTAACTAGATATCAATTCCTTTTATAAATATCAATACCTTAATTAATAGTCAATAGACTAGTCTCTAACTTTTTGGGTAAGGGATACACAATTCAAAAACAAATGTATTTATTTTTAATTGTGGTAGGTAGCCCAGTATAATCTATTTATAAATATGATATAATTGGTGCCAAAGCAAAGGATTGAGTTAGATCTTTTTTTCAACAGCAAAAAATCATGAATGCATGTGTGTTGTACTTGTACATGAGAAGGAACACGTCAAACACTTATTGCATGTAATATATCATTCAAGTATATAGTCATAGAGGTGTGGATCCCTACAGCTGTTGTTTTTTTTCTTGGTGTTGTCTTTGTTTCTTTTCTTGATTTATTTTTCATTGATAAAAAATTTCTCGTATATGTACAATATATTTTATAAAATGCATGTGAATAAGATTATATGTTTACATATCGATTTTTATAAAAATGGCGACATGCATATCAATAACGCCATTTACCTGAATTTTACGAAGATATTTTTCTTCATTAATTTAAGAGTGATATATGTGTATAAAATTTCAAGAGAAGGGAAGAGGGGTCGCAATGTATATGGGGGAATTTATGGAGTATGGGACTTCGATTTGTGGCTTTGAAATCTGCTATTCTAATTTTATGGTTACAAAACTTAGTGGGACAATGATTAGATAATACATTTTTGAAATTGGTAGGGGTGGGGCAAAGGATCCAGCCATATATTTAAGGGGTGGGCTTCTCCAAGATAACGTCAAAACAACATTATAATATTGCATCAGGGTATCCCACCAAATTTGTAAATTTATGCTCAACTAATCACATTATAATATGTTACCCCAAAAAAAATCATTTTATAGGATGTTATATTTAATCACATTATAATATGTTACCCCAAATTTGTAAATTTATGCTCAACTAATCACATTATAAAGTTGGGTTTGATTACAGTCAGACCTGTCTTCGTTACTTTGGTGTCGGTCGTGGGGGCATGCCTTTGATTTCTCTGATTATTACCCAGAGCTGTTGAGTTCTGCAGGTGTCAAAGATATGGTCACGCGTCGATGCTGTTTGAATATCTGTCGCAGTCGTTTGTGGCTGACTTCAGACTGACTTGGAATCCTAGTCATTCGTATGATTGACATTGGACTAATTGGACTCGAAAGAGTCGGTGTTGCTTGTTGCTTCGCTGCAGGGAGTTGTTGGTTCTTGGACTATGCTGTGTTGACGGTTGGTTCATACACCAAAGCGCTGACCTTTGTTTAATTAGGATTAATCATTGGAGGTTTCATTTGTGTGGTTTAAAATGTTTGTAATGCCCGTTTGGGTTGTCTGCACTTGTGTATTTTTACTGGGTTAGGTCTATGTCCCCCCAGTTTTTTTCTGTACTTTTTCCTTTTTTTTAATAATATATATGGGCATTAGACACAAGATTAGAGTATAGTTGAGAAATCACCTGTTCTCTTTCTTGATGTTTTTATGCTCTGGCCTTATCAAAAAAAAAAATTTAAGGTCTGTCATTGTAATAAAATTATAATTTTTTTAAGTTAATTATTAATTATGTATATTTTTAATTTAATATCAATTTCTATTTTTGTAAGTTATATTATGTTTTATTAGAAGTAAAATTTATATTTGAAAATTATAATTCATATTTATTTTATATTTATGATACTTGAAATTTATATTTTCAATTATTAATTCATATTTCTTATCAATCCATCATGTTAGTTCCTCAATTATTTTTAAAATAGGAGAGAAAGTATAGTTTAGTGAATAATTCTATAGATAAAAAGTAGTTTAGAAACTGTTCATGATTTTTTTTGGTTTAGAAGTCAAATGAGATAAAAAGATTATTTAGAGATTATGTATTATAATGTTATAGTTTAGAGATCATATAAGAGGGAAAAAGTACGTGGATTAAAAACGGTTCTGTTATTTGAATGGAAAATGCTAGATATCAAAATATAGATATCAAATTTAATATGATATATAAAGATGCTTTAATTATATTTTTTATCCGAGGTTTAGCAGTTCAACTGTTTTGCCCTAAGAGATTAAAAGAATTGAGGAGTTAAAAGTTTAGAGTTCAAATCTTGGAAAAAAAATAGTATTAACATAACAATCAACATACTAACATTCATCATTCAATTTTTATTTTTTTTATATTTTTTGTCTCCTTATATTCATTCGTTTGTGAAATTGGTTCCTTATGAGGGTTGACCATTCCACATTATGAGATTTTATATTATACATTTAAAAATGAGAGAGTTTAAATAGATGATCAATTTCGTGAACAAAATAAGAAAATCAAAACTATAAATATTAAAATTAAAGATACATTTTTTTAATTTTTTTCTTATTTTTATATTTTACATATTACATGTATAAATTTCTAAGATATATACGATCAAATATATCATACTGGATATCAAAATTTAAAGTATGAATTTGTCAAAAAAAATTAAAGTATGAATTTCCCTTTGAAGAAAAGTTTGTAGGACATGGGTGAAGAAAAAGATAGAGCAATGATAGTCGAACAACCATTTAGTATAATCTATTTGACAACCTTCATTTTCTCTTTTTTCATTGGTCAAAAACAACGGAGAGAGAAAAAGAAAGAGAGAGAGTAAGAATATAATGTGAATATGAAAGAGAAAGTTGTTTAAAAATTGTCATAAAATGGTTGTACAAATATCATTTCTGAAAAAGATAAGGTAACAGACATTTTTGCATGAATCATAAACAGCTAGCTAGCCTTTCATTTTCGTACATCCACTATTAATTTATTATGAATGGAATAGGAAGAATAATGAAATTTTGATAGTCACTTTCTTTGTGAGAGTTTATCTTTCTCGTTGAGTGGTGAGTGCAAAGAAAGAGAGAGGTGTGGAATGGAAAAAAGGGAAAAATGTCAAAAAAGCAACAGCTCAGGCTAAGATTTGAGGGTCCCGCAAAATTCTCTCTCTAATTTTTTTAGTTTCCCTTTTTGACGCAAAGGCATTCGGTTGGAATGGGAATATGGGATATGGGGTCGGGGATGGAGTACGTAGCATAACTCTTTCCATTTAAAAAAAGGCTTAATAGCACTTTTAGCCCTCTATGTTTGCAAAAATTGCGATTAAGGCCCCCTATCTTTGAAAACTATAAAACTGCCCCTTATGTTTCGTTTTCGTTGCAGTTTTGGCCCCCATGGTCATTTTTGATCTGGTCCACGCTGACATGGCACCAACATCACTTATATGAAGGGGCCAAAATCGCAACTTTGGCAAACATAGGGGGCCAAAAGTAATATTAAGCCTATTTTTTATTTTTTTAATTCATTTTTTTTCCATTTTTTTGTTTTGAAAAAATTAAAAAAAGAGGGAAAATTAATAAAAATTGAAAATAATGAAAAAAATACTGAAAAAATTTAAAAAAATTGGAAAAATTAATAAGAATGAAAACAAAAATCAGAAGAAAAAAAAATTTCGCATGACAAGTGTGTATATACATACCACATCATTAAATCATTTTAATAATAAAAAAATTAAAAACTGAAAATCTTTTAAAAATAACAAAAAATCAGATTATTTTTTTAAAAAAAATAAAAGATTGATTTTTTTAAAATTTTAAAAATAAAAAAAATAAGATTATTTTTTTCGAAAAATAAAAGAAAAAATCAGATTATTTTTTTCGAAATTTAAAAAATTAGAAAAAGTTCGGATTTTTTTCGAAATTTAGAGGATATTTAAAAATAATGGAATTTAATTTTCAAAATAAAAAATTTAGATTTTCTTGCGAAATAAAAAACTGGAAAATATTTAAAATTTTAAAAATCTGGATATATATTTTTTAAAATCCAATTACAATATGAAAATTAAATTTTGAAAATCATATAATCTCAAAAAAAAAATCAATTTTAGTTCAAAAGAGATTGGAAGAGCAACTTGAGGTACTCACTTTTTAAATTTTAATGTCTCCTAAATAAGACACTTTTTAAAATTTTACACGCATTAGTAATTCTTTTTACAAAAATATTCCTATGTAATTCAAGCTTCTCAGATTTTTTTCCTAAATTTTTAATTAAACTAAAATCAATTTTTTTCTTCAGATCATATGATTTTTAAAATTTAATTTTTCGATTGTAATTGGAATTAAAAAATATATATATCCAAATTTTTAAAATTTTAAATATTTTCCAGTTTTTTTATTTCGCAAAAAAATCTAAACATTTTATTTATTTTGAAAATTAAATTCCAGTATTTTTAAATATCTTCTAAATTTCAAAAAAAATCCGAACTTTTTTCTAATTTTTTAAATTTCGAAAAAAATCTAAATGTCTTTTCTGCTTTTTTCTTTTATTTTTCGAAAAAATAATCTGATTTTTTATTATTTTTAAAATTTAAAAAAATCAATCTTATATTTTTTTTAAAAAATAATCTGATTTTTTGTTATTTTTAAAAGATTTTCAGTTTTTAATGTTTTTTTATTATTAAAATAATTTAATGATGTGGTATGTATATACACACATATTATGCGAAATTTTTTTTCCAGATTTTTGTTTTCGTTCTTATTAATTTTTCTAATTTTTTAAAATTTTTTAATTTTTTTTCATTATTTTCAATTTTTATTAATTTTCCCTCTTTTTTTAAATTTTTTCAAAACAAAAAAAATGGAAAAAAAAAGAAAATGAATTAAAAAAATAAAAAATAGGCTTAATAGCACTTTTGGCCCCCTATGTTTGCAAAAGTTGCGGGTTTGTAAAAATAGGCTTTTTTTTTTTTTTTTTTTTTTTTTAGGTAAATCAGGAGAAAGGACAGGCATCAAGGAGAAGCAACGACATCCCAACTAGGTTGGCACCCCGATGAACTCCCATCCTATACCGCCAATCTCAAATTTTATTAAAAAAAAAGGGGAAAAATACATGAGGGGGGACTAGGCCAAAACCCTCGAAAAAACAAAAAGGAAAAGAAACAGACAAAGAAAAAGACAACAAAATAATAATAACAAAGCCTCCTACGGATAACGAAGCCGAGGTAACCCACAACGATCCTCAAAGAAATCCTGCTGAAACTCTGATGGCAAAGATGGCAGCCACACTTCCCCAACAACAGAATGACCCAAGTTAGCTAACCTGTCAGCGCACCTGTTACCTTCACGGTAGATATGAGAACAAATAACCTGAATATTAAGCGCGCAAGCATTGTGCCAGCGGTTACGGAGCCGGATAGGAACCAACGACACATTTTTGAAGGCTAGCAGAGCACTAGAAGAGTCACTTTCCAACCAAATATTAGTCCAACCCTGTTGGGCTGCAAACTCCATAGATAAAATATAACCGAATACCTCTGCATCAAAAACAGAACAAGGGCCCAAATTACAAGTAAAAGCACCCAGGAAAGTACCTAAATGATTCCGAAACAAACCACCGCAAGCTCCACTAGAAACCAAAACTGAACCGTCGGTGTTAACTTTGACCCAAGGAGCAGATGGCGGCTTCCAACAAACCATCATTAACTCTTTGACATTCCTTTGATGATGGGGGACACGAAACAAATCAAGAATAGGGGCATCTGCTGCAATACATTTACCAGAGGATAAACCCCCACTCAAACCAATCAACGCATGCACTCTCACCTGAACCGAATGCAAAGTAGGAGTTGTGGAAGAAAACCGAATATTATTTCTAGCCCACCAGATAGCATGAACCGAGTGAACAATAGCAGCCAAGAATATATCATGCAATTGAGAGGAACAAGGCCGAGGAATGCTATTAAATACGGCAAGGGCAGAAGTATGATCAATCACGACATTCAACAAAAGACCAAGCCAAGTCCAAACCGATACAGCAAAATCACAATAAAAAAATAAATGGTCCGAAGTTTCAATACTTCTCAGACAAAAGCTACACATTGAGACCATTGCACACCCACGGGAAGCTAAATTGTCATCCGTAGGCATTTTACCATGAACAAGGCGCCAAAATATGAAGGAATGAGCAGGTGGAATACAAGTATTCCAAATAGAGGACGCCCAAGGCAAGGGAGGAGCCTGCGGCCTCAAAAAGGAGAAAGCAAGCTTTGCAGACAACTTACCATCGGAAGCATGGGACCAAGAGAATAAATCCGGAAGAGCAGAAGAAGGCAAAGTAATACCTGCTAGACGAGAGGCCACATCCGGAATAGAACTCACCTCATCCGGAAGGTTCCAGGCTGCATTAGAAATAACATCACACAACAATCCAGTAAAATTAATATGCACCGACGGCTCAATTTGCAAAATATCAACCAGAGGATCGCCGAGCCAGTTGTCAGTCCAAAAATGAATCTTCTCACCAGTACCTACCACCCAAACAGAATTAGCCATCACCGTAGCAATCTGAGGTTTAATACCACACCAGACAGACGATTTAAAATAATGTTGAATAGGCTGCCCCTTAGAAAAATAACGAGACCTCAATAGGACAGCCCATTGGGAGTCCTCTGAAATCAATTTCCAAGCTAGCTGTAACATAAATGCTTCATTCACAAGACGGGTAGGCTTAAGATCCAGACCACCCTCCTCCCATGGGAGACACATAACCTTCCAAGAAACCGTACATATCTTCCGCGTGTTAACATCCCCACTCCAAATAAAATTTTTTATCCAAGTATCTAAATTGTGCAATAACCGCCTAGGCCACATATAAACATGGAAGGAATACACTAACATACCATGAATGATAGATTTAACTAGCTGCACGCGACCCATGATAGACAGTAACGTACCTTTCCAAGTTGCCAATTTCATTTTAATTTTGTCCGTAATTGCAAGGAAATAAGCACTCTTCGGTTTGCCTTTGAACACCGGGCAGCCAAGATAAGTAAAAGGGATGATACCAGAGCCAAAGCCTAATAAATCCCCAATCATCTGCTCCCGCGCCAAATTCATAGCTCCCGTATAAAAGCGACTCTTGCTATTATTAATCTGTTGCCCCGAAACATCAGAATATTGCTTAAAAATATCAATAAGACATCGAATATTACTTTTAAGACCTGTACAGAAAATCGTTACATCATCAGCATAAAGTATGTGAGTTGGCAAAGAAACACCACGACAATAAGAAATGGGCACAATTTTTCCTGCATGTCGTGCCAAAGACAATGCTCTGCTAAGGACCTCCTCCGCCAAACAGAAAAGAAGTGGAGATAGAGGGTCTCCTTGACGGACACCGCGAGAGCAAGAGAAGTAACCCACCGCCTTACCATTCACCAAAATAGAGAGGCGGGCTGAAATCAAGATGGCGGAAATCCAACCAGTGAAAACTGTAGAGAATCCAAACTGCTTCAAAACAGAGATTAGGAAATTCCAGTCTAAAGTATCAAAAGCCTTCCGAATATCCACTTTCATAGCCACATTACCACCATATTGCTTTTTATCTAACAAATTGATAGCCTCAGATGCCAATATAATACAGTCAGCAATTTGACGGTCACGGATGAACCCACGTTGCTCAATAGATACAATTCTCGCGGTAATATTCGCAAGTCTGTCCGCCAATATTTTTGTAACAATTTTAAATTGGAAATTTGCTAAAGCAATAGGTCGAAAATCCCCCATAGTTTGCGCCCCTGGAACCTTAGGGATGAGCACAATCAAATTAGAATTTATATTTTCAGCAAAGCTACCAGATAGGAAAAAATCTTGCACCGAATGCACTACATCAGCACCTACAATGTCCCAAAAAGTCTGATAAAAATGCCCCCCAAATCCATCAGGCCCCGGAGCACCATCCCCATTAAGATCAAACACAGCAGATTTAATTTCATCACCTAAAGGAAGGCGTGTAAGCATATGATTATCATCCTCAGAAACCAAGGCAGGAATAGTGCGAACAACAATATCATTATCAATGCAAACATTATCGACACTGAAAATAGCCTGAAAATAATGAAGAATATGATTCTCAATTTCACCAGCATCAGAAATAGCATCATTACCATCATACAGCAGGGAGATATTTTTTGAAGCTGCTTTAATTTTGGCAACTCTATGGAAGTACGATGTGTTCCTGTCACCATGAATAAAACTTTGAGTACGAGCCTTATCCTTCCAAAATTGGTCCTGACAGTTCAAAGCCTTGGTCAAAATCAACTGAGCCTCAAGATCCCGTAGATAAAGATCATCGGAGAATCCCTCGGTGTCCAAAATATGCTGAATACGAACCACTTCATCTAAAGCCAACCGAACCTGCCTATCAACATCCCCAAAAACTGTGCGGTTCCACTGCTTAAAAACATTTTTCAAGTTACGCAATTTAATTTGTAACCGCAACATACCAGAACCTCTGACATTTTTCCTCCAAGAATCCATAACCAGTCTACGACAATCCTCATGAGAAGTCCAAGATTTAAAGAATTTAAAAGGAATAGCATTCTTCACCGTTAACTCATCTGCAGTAAGCAAAAGAGGGTGGTGATCCGATTGATGTCGAACTAGAGCACAACAACAAGTAATTCGCCAAAAAGCCAACCACTCCTCATTACAAACCGACCTGTCAAGTCTAAGGGCCACATTTCCAGAACCAAGGCGACCATTAGTCCAAGTAAACAAAGGGCCAGAAGTAGGGAGATGCGTTAATAAATTAGCATTCGACCAATTTCCAAAATCTAAACAGGATAAAGAATTTGGAGGCCAACGCCCCCGTTTTTCATGAGCACCCATAACCGCATTAAAATCACCAATGAACAACCAGGGACCCGGAAAACATCCTTGCAGATTCGTAAGATCAGCCCACAAATGACGACGATGTAGATAGGAAGTACTTGCATATACACCCACAACATACACAGACGAGTGCTGCCACTGTACTTCCAGAGCTATGCATTGATTAGATACAAAGGCAACTGTAACATTCACATCAGCGCCCCAAAGAGCCCATAAATTAGGTATCAACTCACCTCTAATATTCTGACAACACTTAGTAATTCCAATACCATGCCAATACCACGAAGGAACATGAGAAAAACTAATCATAGGTTCAGCCAAAAAAATAAAATTAGGCTTATGAGACAAATAAAAATTTTTCAATGCAATTTTGGTATCTGGATTACCAAAACCTCGAACATTCCAATACAACACTATCATTGATTAGATGTAGAATTATCACCCGTTGATCGGGTTGTGTAAGGCTTACCAGAAGTGGTCTTTTTGAGGTGTTGCTTCTGCTTTCTAGTTAACGCCGGAACCAAAGGCATTTCCATAGATTTTTTGTCATATTCTTTTACTCGGCGCCACAATTCAATATCATGCTGAATTCTTTCACTGCTATGAATATTAGTAACCACATACTGCGGTACCCCTTCTTGGGAACAAATCTCGGTTACATCAACATCAACCAGAGAGTCATCAGAAAGATGGATATTAGTTATATTGTGATCAATGGGTTGGGCATCCAAACCTGCAACAATAGAGTCCTTCGGATGCTTCTGATGTTCAGCAGATACCTCATGCATGTCAACATGCTCAACACTGGAAGGTCTTGAAACACTTTCACGAGCACCCTTGGGACTCTTCTCCAGCTCCCTCGGGCTCACATGATCATGTTCCACACCATCCTGAAGTGGCTCAGAAATATCATCTATCACAGGGATCTCCAACTCCTCCCGCAATATCTGATGCGTCTGCTCCACTCCGTCAGGTCGTACGTCCTCACGCCCAAGAGGGGATAAGTGTGAAGCACTCTCAATAGAACCAATGGGACTCTCCTCCAGCTCCCTGTGATTCACATGATTGTTTTTCACACTATCCAGAAGCGGATTAGTAGCAACAGTCACCGTGGGGTTCTCCAACACCTCCCGCGATGCCTGATGAGACTTCTCCACTTCTACGGAATGCACGTCAACGTGCGCAACAGGGGAAACAATCTTCTCCGACACCGGCATATTCAATGCTAACTCATCAGTAGAGGAACGCCCAATGACATCAAAAACATTATGCAGCGGCAAACTGAAAGAGTTTGAAGAGAAATCTGAAACCGGTACTGCAGGTAAAGAGACCGGAATTGATTGAGTGATAGTGCTGATAGGTGTCGGAACGGATGAAACCGGTACTACAGGTAAAGAAACCGGAACAGAGCTGACAGGTGTCGGAACTGAAGTATCTGGCTGCGGAGCTGGTGCCGTCATGGTTGTGGTGGCCACCATTGATGAAACAATCGGTCCCAAAAATGAAGTCGAAGCAGGCAATGAAGTTGGCAATGCCAATGAACCTGAAACCGATGATGTAGGTACAAGGGCAGTAGTTGCGGTGTCCAAAACTCTATGAGTAGTAGTAACAGTCGAAGCAACCGGAACCGGAACCCATGAATTATTACCCTTAGAAGTACCGACATCAGTTTTGTTTTTATTTTGCCGAATAGGATGCTTAGGGTTTGATTCGGCAACCACTATCTGTTTCCCACGATCAGCCTTGTCCTTCTGCAGTTGCGGATGCAACCAACGACATGATGCAATGTTGTGCCCAATAGAGTGACAGTGATGACAAAACAGAGGCATTCTCTCATATTGCACTTCCACTTTGAAAGCGAAGTCCTCTCTTTCGACAAGGATTTCATCATACAATTTCTTTGAAAGGTCAATGTCAACAAGAATTCGAGCATAATGTCCAAATGTACGGTTTCTAGTATGTCCATCTATATCAATTGGAGTCCCAACCGCACTAGCAATTTCCTTCAACGTTCTCTCCCGCCAATATTCTTGTGGCAGCTCCACTAACCGGATCCAAAGCGATACATGTGTTTGCTTTTGTGTCTGATACTTGAAATCTTTAGTCCACTGTGATAATCTTAGCAAACCCGGCTTAAGGTTAACTGTGCCAACTGCCCAAATCTTCCTATAATCCTCCGCCGAATCAAACAAAAAATCATAATACCCCTTACCAAGAGGCACCATCTTCCAACTAGCCGTTGTCTTCCATAATTTACTAATCTTGCTACTTAGATCACGGGCCAAGTAAGGTTTCTCTCCTTTGTTAAGGGTCAGGCGAGCCCTTAACGCATATTTGCAATCCTCCACCCCCTTACGGTACTCCTCTTGAGTGATTTTTATGCTCAAAGTGTCACCTTTAATGCACGGTGAGGGGTAGGGTCTGTCATCAGCGGCTGAAGCACCCACAAGTGCTGCTGCAAAAGACTTAGCCGCAGCTGAAGTAGTGTGAACAGGTGCGGCAGATTGCACCATATTCGAAAGAGATGGCACAGCATCAGACACACACGGCCATTGGCACGTGTATGCCATCTGTTGTCCGATAACAGATTACCAGAGCGATTTTAATAAAGAAGCACGCGTGAATCAACCTTTGTAATGCACAAGTGCATTAGCGCGGTTGCGCGACGTCAATTGGAAAAATCAAGCTCCAACAATACTGTATTGGAAGAACTGTCTGAGAGAGTATAAAGATGCTGCGATGGGATTACTGAACCGAAAACCAATTCCAGCAAAAACAGAAGGAGGAAACGATACAAATTGAAAAATCAGGGATGTCTCTAATCATGGGAAACACGTGAACCAACCTTTGCAATACCCTAGGGCATCGTCACGGCTGCGCGTTCTCAAAAGGAAGAGAATTCAGTGATTTTTGCAGGTCTGTACCGTTGCCGGAAAGCCTTAGCCGGTGGTCAAACGGAACCCTAGCAGAGAAACGTAAACGTAAACGTAAACGGAACCCTCTTTACATTTCTAAAAATAGGCTTTTAAAAAATAGGCTTAATAGCACTTTTAAAGAGATTGGAAGAGCAACTTGAGGTACTCACTTTTTAAATTTTAATGTCTCTTAAATAAGACACTTTTTAAAATTTTACACGCATTAGTAATTCTTTTTACAAAAATATTCCTATGTAATTCAAGCTTCTCAGATTTTTTTCCTAAATTTTTAATTAAACTAAAATCAATTTTTTTCTTCAGATCATATGATTTTTAAAATTTAATTTTTCGATTGTAATTGGAATTAAAAAAAATATATATCCAAATTTTTAAAATTTTAAATATTTTCCAGTTTTTTTATTTCGCAAAAAAATCTAAACATTTTATTTATTTTGAAAATTAAATTCCAGTATTTTTAAATATCTTCTAAATTTCAAAAAAAAATCCGAACTTTTTTCTAATTTTTTAAATTTCGAAAAAAATCTAAATGTCTTTTCTGCTTTTTTCTTTTATTTATCGAAAAAATAATCTGATTTTTTATTATTTTTAAAATTTAAAAAAATCAATCTTATATTTTTTTAAAAAAATAATCTGATTTTTTGTTATTTTTAAAAGATTTTCAGTTTTTAATGTTTTTTTATTATTAAAATAATTTAATGATGTGGTATGTATATACACACATATTATGCGAAATTTTTTTTCCAGATTTTTGTTTTCGTTCTTATTAATTTTTCTAATTTTTTAAAATTTTTTAATTTTTTTTCATTATTTTCAATTTTTATTAATTTTCCCTCTTTTTTTAAATTTTTTCAAAACAAAAAAAATGGAAAAAAAAAGAAAATGAATTAAAAAAATAAAAAATAGGCTTAATAGCACTTTTGGCCCCCTATGTTTGCAAAAGTTGCGGGTTTGTAAAAATAGGCTTTTAAAAAATAGGCTTAATAGCACTTTTAAAGAGATTGGAAGAGCAACTTGAGGTACTTACTTTTTAAATTTTAATGTCTCTTAAATAAGACACTTTTTAAAATTTTACACGCATTAGTAATTCTTTTTACAAAAATATTCCTATGTAATTCAAGCTTCTCAGATTTTTTTCCTAAATTTTTAATTAAACTAAAATCAATTTTTTTCTTCAGATCATATGATTTTTAAGATTTAATTTTTCGATTGTAATTGGAATTAAAAAAAATATATATCCAAATTTTTAAAATTTTAAATATTTTCCAGTTTTTTTATTTCGCAAAAAAATCTAAACATTTTATTTATTTTGAAAATTAAATTCCAGTATTTTTAAATATCTTCTAAATTTCAAAAAAAATCCGAACTTTTTTCTAATTTTTTAAATTTCGAAAAAAATCTGAATGTCTTTTCTGCTTTTTTCTTTTATTTTTCGAAAAAATAATCTGATTTTTTATTATTTTTAAAATTTAAAAAAATCAATCTTATATTTTTTTTAAAAAATAATCTGATTTTTTGTTATTTTTAAAAGATTTTCAGTTTTTAATGTTTTTTTTATTATTAAAATAATTTAATGATGTGGTATGTATATACACACATATTATGCGAAATTTTTTTTTCCAGATTTTTGTTTTCGTTCTTATTAATTTTTCTAATTTTTTAAAAAAAATTTAATTTTTTTTCATTATTTTCAATTTTTATTAATTTTCCCTCTTTTTTTAAATTTTTTCAAAACAAAAAAAATGGAAAAAAAATGAATTAAAAAAATAAAAAATAGGCTTAATAGCACTTTTGGCCCCCTATGTTTGCAAAAGTTGCGGGTTTGTAAATGGCACCCATGTCAGCGTGGACCAGGTCAAAAATGACCATGGGGGCCAAAACTGCAACGAAAACGAAACATAAGGGGCGGTTTTGTAGTTTTCAAAGATAGGGGGCCTTAATCGCAATTTTTGCAAACATAGGGGGCCAAAAGTGCTATTAAGCCTTAAAAAAAATATCATTAAATTAATTTTCTTTTCAATGATATCAATATAAGAATATTAGAATAAGATCGTAAGAATAGGCATGGCAATGGGGCGGGGTGGGGACGGGTTTTACCTTCCCCATCCCCATACTCTATTCTCATATATTTACCCGTTACCCTACCCATACCCAACGGGGATGAGAAATCGAACTCCATCCCCGTCCCCAACGGGTTCGGGGATCCCATCCCCATCCCCGTACCCGCAGTGAAATATTTTTTAATAAAAAAAGATTTTTTTTCCAACCCCAATGGCAATTTTGTAAAGCTTTATGTTCCCTTTAACATTTCCTTAACATAATGATTTGGTTGCTCCTTTAAAAATCAAAGGCAATTTTTATAACATGGGAATTATTAAACCAAATAACATAACATGATCTAGGATTGTGTTTCTATTTATATAAAAAGGGGTAAAAAAAAATAATTTTTTACATTTGGGACGGGTATGGGTATGGGTTCGGGGTGGGTACATAAAACCCCGTTACCCGTCCCATACCCATGTTTTGAGATCGGGGAAAACCCAAACCCATACCCAAACCCAGTCAAAGCGGGGAAAACCCGTCAAATCGGGGTGGGTTTGGGCGGGTACCCATGGGGACGGGTATTGTTGCCATGTCTACGTAAGAATTTGTTCTAGTTTAATCAGATGTTTGCGGTTTAAATGCAAAATTTGAAGTAAGTAATGTTAAATTTTATTGAGTGAGAGTTTTATCCTTCATTGAGGTAATGACTGATTCGAAAGATTAATTTTTATAGTTACGAGAAAAAAGGAGAGGATTCTATAGAACTATGATATAGAACACTGTCAATTATTTGAAGAAAAAAAAACGGTAGAGGACTCTACATAAATGTTAAATGGGCTGGTCAGATCCAATCTGGTCCCGATAGTCCAACATGTATAAATGAGTTGGATAAGACTGACCAAATTGTTACACGAGCTATGTAAATTGAGTATGACCTAGTCATTAATTAGTCATATTTTACTCCCCCAATAATTTTTTTATTTCTAATAATCTAAAAAAATAATAATAATTTAGCACACCTCGAAAAAAATAGTATTGTACGTCTATTTTAATATAACCAAAATTTGAATATATATTTTTCATTATTTTTTATTCACAATTTCATTAACATATGATTTTAAACCATACTATAAAATATGAAACAACTCAAAATAAAAAGTAAAATACATGAAAAAATACTAAAGACAATAAAATATGGTTATTTAAAAGTTAATTTTATACTCTATATTATAAAATTAATAGCAAAATATTTAAATTTAATTATCATTGACATTTAAATTATAAAGAAATGAATTTGTTTTTCTAAAATGGTGGTTAAAAAGTAGTATATATCATAAAAAAAATTATGTTAAAATAGATTAAAGTGTAATGCATATTTAATTATTAAGGGAGTGAGTTGTAATTCAAGCATCTTATAGAGGAGATGAATATAAAGTTTACTTTTTAAAAATGAGAGTGAATATTTTAACATAAGAGGGGATGACGTTGTAAATCAAGCATTTTTGAGAGAATGAGATTGTAATTTAATCTATATAAAACTCCTTCAAAATCTGTTTGATTAGCTTTATGTTCAATTTTGATTAGGTTTTACGGCCGAAGGGCATTGAAAGTATTAGAAAAGAAAAACTTTGATCTGAAATCCAATTACTTGTGGTATTTTCCCTCAAAAAAAATTACTTGTGGTATTTATTTCATTTTATTTTATAGGCTAAAGTGCACTTTTCCCCCCTTGACTTTCAAAAACTTGCAATTTTGGCCCCCTAACTATGAAAACTACAATTTTGGCCCCATTGCAATTTTGACCGGTCAATGTCTATGTGGCATGCCACGTGGGTAATTATTAAATTAAAAAAAATAAAAAAAAGCCACTTAATCATTTTTTAATTAAATAAATAAAAATCTAATTAAAAATATTTAAAAAATTCTGGAAAAACGAAAAATTAATAAAAAAATAAAAAATTCTGGAAAATTGAAAAATTAATAAAAATGAAAAAATACGGAAAAAATTTTAAAATTCTCGAAAAATAAAAAATTGAAAAAATACGGGAAAAATTTAAAAATTCTGGAAAAATTAATAAAAATAAAAAATGATTAAAAAAATAAAATAATCTAATAAAATGAAAAATTCTGAAAAAAATAAAAAAGATTAAAAAATTCTGGAAAAATGAAAAATTAATAAAAAATTGAAAAAAATATTAAAAAATTTCGATATTTTAGAAAAAATTATAAAGATTAATCATTTTTAAAAAAATGAAATTTTTGAAATTAATTTTGAAATTTTCATTAGTATATATGTCGACTTAGGTTTTTTCAGTGTATTTATTTCCAAAAAAAATTCCGGGAATTTTTGTGTATTTATAAACCGGAAATTTTTGTGTATTTATAAACCGAGAATAAGGGAAAAAATATGTGTATTTATAAACCGAGCTTAGGTTTTTTGTGTATTTTTCAAAATTTTGAAATTTTCATTAGTATTTTTTCCGGGAATTTTTGTGTATTTATAAACCGGGAATTTTACAATGAAAATTTCGAAATATGCATATTACAATGAAAATTTTGAAATTTTTTAAAATATTTTCCAGAATTTTTATTTTTCATTATTTTTCATTTTATTAGATTATTTTATTTTTTTAATCATTTTTTATTTTTATTAATTTTTCCAGAATTTTTAAATTTTTTCCGTATTTTTTCAATTTTTTTCATTTTTATTAATTTTTCAATTTTCCAGAATTTTTTTATATTTTTTTTCAATTTTTTATTAATTTTTCATTTTTCCAGAATTTTTTAATATTTTCAGAATTTGTGTTCAATTTTTTTATTAATTTTCATATTTTTTTTCAATTTTTTTTTATTATTTTTCATTTTTCCAGAATTTTTTTATATTTTTTTTATGATTTTTTTAATATTTTTAATTAGATTTTTTATTTATTTAATTAAAAAATGATTAAGTGTCTTTTTTTATTTATTTTTAATTTAATAATTACCCACGTGGCATGCCACATGGGCATTGACCGGTCAAATTTGACCAAAAGGACTAAATTTGCAATGGGGTTAAAACTTAGGGGGCCAAAATTGTAGTTTTCATAGTTAGGGGGCCAAAATTGCAAGTTTTTGAAAGTTAAGGGAGGAAAAGTGCACTTTAGCCTATTTTATATTAAAGAGTTTAGAGACGAAACAACATGCAATAAGGCCTCGTTTGGTAGATGTGAAATAGAGACGAGAGAAAGAGGAACGAGAGAGTTAGCAGAGAAACACACAATCTCTTCGACAATTGTGGTTGTGTTTCAAACTTTGCTCTGCTACCAACACAACACAGTTCTGAGATTGAAAATAAAATTGCAGTGGTGGACGTTGCTATTTCACTTTAGATTGTGAAAAAATCAATCAATTTCCAAATTGTTTGAGTGAAATTTAAAATTAAAAACAACCAATTTGTTGTTGGATAAAATGAAAAGGAAGGTCTTGGTGGTAGGGTGGAAAGAGATTCACCGACGAGAGATGCAGCGGGAAGGTGGGGAGTGGTTGGTTCATGATAGAAGCTCATGAGTTTTTTTTAGTGGTTGTGAAGTTTTTTTTTTTTTGACTAATATTAATTTTGCTTAAGTGTATTTTTGTACTTTTCAATATAATCAACACTTCTCTTCTCTATTTCTCTCATTTCTCTTTTATACCAAACAATCCATCAAATCTACTCTATTTCTTACCTTTTTCTCTCTTCACAAACTCTCTTACCTACTTCTCTCTTCATAACTTCTCTTCTAAACCAAACACACCATAAGTGTTAAGAAGTATCAAATTGTCGATTCGAACCCGCGTCCTAAGTTAATTTTTTAATTTTTTTTTGGGATTATAGGACCAATTTAGAACTGTGCATATTTTACACACGGTTGGGATTCAATAAATGAAGCCTAAAATAAGGATGTGTACAATCTAAAGTGTGATCCATTTATGAAAAAATAATGCGAGAATGAGCATATATATATATATATATATATATATATATATATATACATATATCTAAAGTGTGATCCATTTAATATGTTGGTTTTAAAAACAATTTATTTTTTCTTTAAATTTGGCCCCTGCAAAAAAAAATTATGCTAGCTTCGCCGCTTTATTTTAAATAAATATATATTTAAACCAAAATAAACCCACTTGGGCCGGTTTGTGGTGTTGGCTTTGGACCTTAGAGTGTGTTTCTCTCAAGGTCTATGGTTCGATTCTCTTTGGTACCAATTTTGAGGGGTTGGTTTGACTTCTAAAAAAAAAAAAATAGAAGAGTAGATTGATTTTAGTTAAATATATGTTTGACATAAAGGAATAGAAGAATTTTAAAACTAATTTAGTGTTTTACCCTTCAAATCTTTCAACACTCGTGTTTTCATCCCATGTTAAGTAAAAGCCAGTTTTTGGATGACAAGGTTTTGCAGAGTAAGATGCAAAGGTTCAAGTTTGACGAGATTAAAAACATGTTTTTCTTTATTATTATTATTTTGATTTATTATCTCGTGAAGTTCACGAATTTTGACCCATGTAATGAAAAAAATTGAGTTAAAAAGAAAAAAGGAAAATTGACGTGAAACAAAAAATGGAAAGGAAAAGAAAAACGCAAGTTGAATTGATTTTGAGATGACAAAGGAAAAAAAAAATGAAGTTGACGTGAAAGAAAAAAAAAAGGAAAGGAAGAGCAATTGGACATGAGACCTAAACTTTTATTATTTCAAAAACGATAAGATTTTAACAATAAAAATGAGGGTAATTTCACCAATATAGTAAGTTACAACTCCCCTCTAAAATCTCTCAAAAAAAAAAACTCCCCTCTAAATCCTTCCAACTTAATTTGGAGGGAACAAAAAAATGCTCTACGAGGGATTATTTATTTTTTTGGCCGGAGTTCGAGCTCCGGTCTTTACATATATTATATATTGTCCTTACTAACTGAGTTAAGCTCACGAGGAACTCTAGGAGGGATTATGACCGCCTCCCTTCCTCTCCCAAAAAATTGAATTAAAAAAATATTTAAAATATTACCCCCTCCAAAAATTCATAACCACACAACCCTCAATGTCGAATGAAAGGAAAAAATTGAGGGGAGAAAAGGAAGGTAATCTCATGACGGTCTTTCTTGATGTCAAAGTCACTTGATTATTTTAATGAATATAATTATCTCAGCCTTAATTTTAATCAAACGATCATGATTAATATTTTGTATTTTTCACGATAGGTAAAAGTTCTTATTTCATACACTCTAATCTTCCCCTAATCTATATATATAACCTCGAAACATTTTGTTAACTTGATGTTTGTTTCCTCGGATGTTAGAATTACCCACAATTACTTAGTGATTATTGGGCCAACAATAGCACTGTTCGCGAAGCCCTACACATACGCAAGGTATGTAGTTTTTATACCCATACATACATATATAGACACACACACACGATAATACTCGTTTGGTTGCATGTGTTGCAGGGAACTATTGGAAAATGGAAACGTCGTTCTGATAAAATACCTTATACGGGAGATATCTCTAACAGCTTCGATTATCATGTAAATCTCAGTGATAAAGGCTACCGTTCACTAATCTACAGGTCAATAATCTTTCTCTATGTTCATAAATTGCATATGGACGTATGATTGCATTAGCACTGATGAACTAGTTTCATAATCTCTCATGTCAATTTCTTATATATATGATTTGATTTGTTATATAAAAGTTTTACATTGTCACAATATGCAAATTAATCTCAATTTTCTAACGACAAATAGATTTTATATATTGTTAACAGTGGCGATCATGACATTTCTATTCCATTCTTGGATACAAAAGCATGGATAAAATCTTTAAACTACTCCATTGTTGATGATTGGAGGCAGTGGCATACAGAGGGCCAAGTTGCAGGGTATTCACATAAATTTTACTAGAATTATTCTATTTTTTCTTTAAGAAAGTGTTGCTAACATTTTTTTTTTCTTTTTTCTTTTCTGAAATGGTCTTTCTTAAAGTAAGAGTTTACAGTTTAATTCAAAAAGTGATCAATAATTTTTACTCCCTTCAACTATTTATAAGATATATTATATATATTTAGTCAACAAACGTTAATGTATTTGGTTCAAAATTTGAATCAAATATATCAAATTTTGTTGATTCAAATGTCATCTATCTAAAAAAAACAAATTAATTTAATATTTATTTTATTTTTGTGCAAGTATAGATACACAAGGACATACTCGAATGGGATGACATTTGCAACTGTGAAGGCAAGTCACTTGTACCTCAACTGCTACAACTATAATTTACAAACACATATTTCACTTGATTAGTCTATTGAAGATTTACAGCCACACTGAGTTTCCCTAAAAATTTAACAATATGCAATTTTTGGCTTGATCAAATTTACAGGGTGGAGGACACACAGCTGCCGAGTACCGGCCTGAAGAATGTCTTGCCATGATTAGTAGATGGATATCTAAGAGGCCTTTGTAGGAATAGCCAAAAATAAACTCATATGTCACATAAATGCAGATTATTGAGCATTATTTATTTTCTTAAATAAGAGGAGTTGGTAATTAATTATATTACCTTAACTCCTCATTAGTTTATTTCAGTTTTTATTCTTCGGGATGTTAAAAAAAAATTATGATTCAATTTGACTTATCAATAAAGCAAAATTGAACTTTTGCTCTTTTAATTGATTTTTTTTAATTAGTCCTTAATATATTTTTTTGAGCAAATATTTTTTTTTTTGTTAAGTTAATGTTTATGTTCCTAGACATTTACATAATTGGCGAGTTCAATTTCGCCTATCTCACAATAAAATGAACAAAGTAATATGAAGAGAAAGATACCACAATCTTCCTTAAAAGGAATTTACAAATCTGATAATGAGAGGGGTATGAGAAGGGTATATGTAATACCCCGTCCATTTATATTGCGAGTAACGTCAGTTAACGAGGAGAGTGCGCGCGTCTGAGTTTAGGGGCGTAATTGGAATTTGAGTTTTAGGGGTATTTAAGGGCAAAAGGTCCCAAAATATTCATTTTCATGGGAACTTTCTCTCTCTAGGTTTTCAACAATATTTCTCTCTTCCTTCTCTCTACAATTTCGGTCCCAAACTTCTCTCAAAATCACCCACTCTTTGTGATAATTCCTTGAGGCAAGCATCATGAAAAGGGATAAGAAGTTCTTGATGGAAAACACCTAAAGATTGTAGAAGCAAGCTCTCTCTTTTGATTCTTGTCTACCTAGGGTTTGGTTTAAGCTTAGAAACACTTGAATCTTATTTCTCTTGGGCAAGGTGAGTTCTTAGTTAGAAAAACCTTCCTTTGGTTTGAGCTTTCTTGGTGTGTAAGCTATGATTTGTGCTAGATGTGTTTATGAACTTCAAAGCTAATTCTTGATGAATATTTGTTAAGTTTGCCATGAAATATGTTATTTATTGCTTTGGTATGTTGCTGGATGTTTTGGTGCATTGCAGGAAGCATTAGGATGCGTTTTGGGTCAAAAATTGCAATTTTGGTACCACAGGCCCGAAGAACTACGCTATTAGCGAAATTCTACGCTAATAGCGTAGCTCCCCAGAAAAGCCACGCTCCAGGGGCGCTATTAGCGCAGCCTTCTGGAGTGGCCAACTTAATTTTGGCCTTTTGGCCCTCCCTTGGGTCGGTGGTGCGTTCCGAAGTATTTCTTTCATCGTTTTACGATCCTATAACCCCAAAACGACATCTAGGCAATGCATCTAACACGTAGCGATTCTCGAATTAAAAATCATGGCAATCATAACATAATCATTAAGGATTTCTTGTGAACGAATCACTTGAATGTGAAAGGGAAAGTAATAGTTTATCAAGGGAAGAAACATAGAGACTTGACATAATGTGTCGAGAATAGATTAGCATCATTTAGACTATGAATGATAGATTGTGATACGATTAGATATTTTTTTCACTAAGAATGTTTTAACAACATATATGTGCCGTGTCTCTTGCGATCACACTAGGTTGGTTTCAAGAGGTTTCCATTAGGTGAAACGGGAATAGCCGTAAGGGACCCACACGTCACTAGGGAGTTCCGGTGGTTTACCTTAGATAGGTTTCCATCGAGCAGATAGGGTTTGCGCTCGGGTTTACTCCACCCCGGGGCTTTCCATAAAATGAATTCAGATATTGTTGTTGTTCAACACTAACTCTTAATTCAATTATTGTTGACTATGATATGACGTTAGATACGTTTAAACTTCAGAATAGAACAGTTAAAGATAGTTTTGTCGATGACGATCGTAGGTTTTCCCCTAATCGTCCGACTTAGCAATGTGGCATATGTAAAGGCCTCGATGCTTAGAGAGTATCTTGGATTAGCGGACTTAGATTTACCCCTTAACCGCGATGTCACATTTAGAGATATTGAGCCTATAACAAGTAAGTTGAACCTATGACGGATTTAGCATGCACTGCCGTCTAGGAAAACAATCCCCACACACGTATAATCAACCGTCAGGTTGTAAAGTAGACACGTGGTAACCATAGGCCTTCCCCGAGGTTATCACTAGCTAGGGTTAGATAGAACTCACTGAGGCATTATGTCTCATCCCTCTCCTTATTTGTTCAGGTTCTCAGGCTTTCCGCGGAAAAGGTAAAGAAAAGGTTCAGGAGTGAGGTGCTTGCAAGGACTTCATCATGGTGTTAGAATAGTTGATGCATATGTATAATTATGACACTTGTTGTAAAATGGTTGTATATTTTTAGACTTGTACGACTAACTTCTAAGTGGAACAATGTATCTTAAAACTTTGGCCGTTGGAGTGGTTGATTTGTACCTTGATGACAATGTTGTATTGTAAAAATTAATGTATCCAATATCAGTTTTAACGCACTTTTGATTACTCTAGACACTATCAAAGTGGGCGTTACAATTTGGTATCAGAGCAGGTCGTTTCAGATCGTGCCTTGGGTCATTAAAATTACAATCCAAGTAGCCGTTCTTTTGAGTTTAGGATATTGTCCTCATTGTTATATTTGGTTGAAATTGATCACTTTGACTTAAATATGACTTTTAGAGAGAAGATGTCCGGAGCGAGAAGAGGACGAGGCCGGCCAAGGAATAATCAGAATGATCAGGAGAATGAGAATCCTAGTGCTCAAATGTGGGCACAGTTGATGCAGCAGAATCAGCAGATGATGCAAATGATGCAACAGCAGATCCAGCAGAATGCTCAATCCCATCAGCAGTGGGTTGCAGCTATGCAACAAGGTCCGGGAGTGCATCAACAACATCCTCCACCTCCAGTTGTGGGAAACCCGGCTTTCCGAGAGTACAATCGGAACCATCCTCCAGAGTTCGATGGTAGCGGTGAACCACCAGAGGCTAAGAGGTGGATTAAGCATATGGAAAAGATTTTCCTTATGGCCAACTGTACCGAGGAGGAAAAGGTGATCTTTGCAACTAATCAATTCCGAGGTGCAGCCCAGGATTGGTGGGAAACTGCTCGACGTAGGATGGAGGCTAGTGGGGTAGAGTTGACTTGGGAGAATTTTAAGCAAGTGATGAAAGAGAAGTACCTTCCTTTGACATTCAAGGTCAGAAAAGAACAAGAATTTCTTCACTTGAAACAGGGTAACATGTCCGTGACTGATTTTACCAAGAAGTTCGAGGAGTTGTCCCATTACTCAACTCACGATGAGTATGCGGATAATGAAATGTGGAAGGTTAATCATTATAAGCATGCTTTGAGGGGTGAGCTGTATACGGTGGTCAGTCAACAGAGATTGACAAACTTTGATGAGATGGTGCATAACAGCTTGGAAGCTGAAAGAGGTTTTGACAAAGCTGTTAAAGAAGGTACCACAGCCTTCGATAGAAGAAGAGGTAGCTTTGTTGATAGACATCATGAGAAGTTGAAGCCAAAGGGGTCTCCTCAGAGGGGTAAACAGTCGGGTTCTTTCAGATCCTATCCAACTTGTAAGAAATGTGGAAAAGCTCATATGGGGGAATGTAAGCTGGGTGATAACTCTTGTTATGCTTGTGGCCAGACAGGACATTACATGGCAAATTGTCCAAATAGAGGAGACAAAGGCAAAGGAGCAAGCACTACAATGACTAGAGGCAGGGTGTACTCATTGGATGGGAAGAAGGCTCAAGAAAATGAAGACTTGATTGGCGGTATGTGTTTTCTTGGTCAGAATCCCATTAGAGTTTTGTTTGATTGTGGTGCCTCACGTTCCTTTATTTCTTTTCAATGTGTGGAAACTCTTCAATTGTCTGTTTCATTACTAAATCCCCCTATGTTGGTGACTACGGCCACCGATGGAGGAGTTGTAGCTAATTATGTTTGTGAGAATTGTCCTATCACTGTGTCTAGCAAGACGTATTATATAGATTTAGTATGTCTCCCGATGAAACAACTTGATGTGATTTTGGGGATGGATTGGTTGTCAGCAAATCATGTGTATATAGGGTGCGCAGAAAAGAGTATCTATATGCCAACTAGTGATACGATGGAAGGAGTAGCCTTGTCAGAATTGATTAAGCACACATATCAGATGGCTCAGTTTATCTGTGCTCAAGATAAGAGATTTTATGTTATGCTCACTGTGACTCCAGAAACAGATTTAAGCCCTAGCGACATTCCAATTGTCAGTGAATATTTGGATGTTTTTCCGGCAGATATCACAAGTTTACCTCCTGAAAGAGAAGTTGAGTTTTCAATTGATTTGATTCCAGGAGCAGAGCCAGTATCAGTAGCACCTTATAGAATGTCTCCCCTAGAGCTCAAAGAATTGAAAACCCAGTTAGAAGAGCTTATTCAAAAGCATTTCATCAGGCCTAGTGTGTCGCCTTGGGGTGCACCTGTATTGTTAGTCAAGAAGAAGGATGGTAGCATGAGGTTGTGTATTGATTATCGCCAGCTGAATAAGGTGACTATCAAGAACAAGTATCCTTTACCAAGGATTGATGACTTGTTAGATCAACTCAAGGGGGCGTCGGTATTCTCGAAAATTGATCTCAGATCGGGATATCATCAGATTCGTATCAAGTCTTCAGATGTGTCCAAGACGGCTTTCAGAACACGATACGGGCACTATGAATTTTTGGTCATGTCATTCGGTGTAACTAATGCCCCAGCAGTTTTCATGGACTATATGAATCAGATTTTTCAGCCATATCTAGATCAGTTTGTCATTATTTTCATTGATGACATTTTGGTTTATTCCAAGAACCCGCAGGAACATGCTCAACATTTGAGAATAGTGTTGGACATTCTTCGGGAGAAGCAATTGTATGCAAAGTTCAGTAAATGTGAGTTTTGGCTAACGGAAGTCAGATTTCTGGGTCATGTTATTTCTCAGGGAGGTGTAGCAGTGGATCAGTCGAAGGTAGAGGCCATTCAGAATTGGACTAGACCAAAGAATGTGTCAGAAGTTCGAAGCTTTTTGGGACTAGCTGGTTATTATCGCCGTTTCATTATGAAGTTTTCCCAGATTGCTTTACCCTTAACCCGACTCACAAGGAAAGATATACCTTTTGAGTGGGATGAAGAATGTGAGAAGTGTTTTAAGACTCTGAAGAAGAAGTTAACACAAGCACCAGTCTTGACTCTTCCAGACCCGGAGAAGAGATATGTTGTGTTTTGTGATGCATCGTCTAAAGGACTTGGAGGAGTACTCATGCAAGAAAACAATGTGATATCTTATGCATCTAGGCAGCTCAAGACTCATGAAGAAAACTATCCCACCCATGATCTAGAATTGGCGGCCATAATGTTTGTTTTGAAGAGTTGGAGACATCATTTGTATGGAGCACAATTTGAGTTGTTTAGCGATCACAAGAGTTTGAAGTACTTGTTTGATCAGAGGGATCTGAATATGAGGCAGAGGCGTTGGATGGAATACCTAAAGGACTTCGATTTTGATTTGAAATATCATCCAGGAAAAGCCAATGTTGTAGCGGATGCATTGAGTCGTAAAGCCTTGATCCAAGCCGAAGTAAAAATGCATGTTTGCAAGTTGCACGAGGAGGTCCAAGACCTTAACCTTGAAGCCACAGAGGATGTTGATGGTATTTGGTTACACAAATTAGAAATCTCTTGTGATTTACGGTCAAGAATTGTACAAGCACAGGAGTCAGATGGTGACTTACGAAGGAGGATTGGTCATCCAGAATTTTCTATAGCTTCGGATGGGGCAATTTTATTCGAAGGAAGAATTTGTGTACCGAATGACGCAGACCTTAAAAGGATGATTTTAGGAGAAGCACACAAGAGTAATTTCTCGATTCATCCTGGTGTTACCAAGATGTATCGAGATTTAAAGAGAGATTATTGGTGGCTTGGAATGAAATTAGATATTGCTGACTTTGTAGCTAGATGCCTGGTGTGCCAACAAGTTAAGATTGAACATCAAAGACCAGCGGGGTTGCTACAACCGCTAGAGATTCCTCAGTGGAAATGGGAGCAGATATCTATGGACTTTGTGGGAGGTCTACCTCGTACTCAGAAGGGACATGACTCCATTTGGGTAATTGTGGATAGATTAACCAAGTCGGCTCATTTCTTACCGGTTAAATCTACCTACAAAGCATCTCAGTACGCAGACTTGTTCATTTCAGAAATAGTTAAGTTACACGGTGTTCCAGTGAGTATCGTGTCAGATAGAGATCCCATTTTTACTTCACAATTCTGGAAGGCTTTCCAAAGGGCTTTAGGGGCTCGCTTGAAGCTGAGTACGTCTCATCATCCGCAGACTGATGGTCAAACAGAGAGGACTATCCAGACTTTAGAAGATATGTTACGTGCTTGCATTTTGGAAGATGGTGGAAGTTGGAGTCATCACTTACCTTTGATAGAGTTTTCCTACAACAATAGCTACCACTCTAGTATTGGGATGGCACCTTACGAAGCTTTGTATGGTAGGAAGTGTAGAACTCCCTTATGTTAGGCTGAGGTAGGAGATAAGAGTATTCTTGGACCAGAAATCATTCAAGAGACAACCTTGAAGATTAAATCAATTCAAGAAAAGATGAGGATAGCTCAAAGTCGTCAAAAGAGTTATGCGGACAATCGACGAAGACCTTTAGAGTTCAATGAAGGTGATCATGTATTCTTAAAAGTTACTCCCAAATTGGGCTTGAGGGGTACTTTCAAGATTAAGAAATTGTGTCCAAGGTACGTAGGACCGTTCTTGATACTCAAGCGTGTCGGACCAGTGGCTTATCAACTAGCTCTACCTCCAGCAATGTCAGGTATACATGATGTGTTTCACGTATCCCAACTGAAGAAGTATGTACCGGATCCTTTCCAACCAGTTGAATTGGATTCTATAGAGTTGAAATCAGATTTGACATTTCAACCGGAACCAGACATGATAGTAGATCGTGATGTCAAAACACTCAGAAGCAAAGAAATTCCTATAGTGAAGGTGGTATGGAAAGGTTCACCGGATGGTGAAGCTACGTGGGAACTAGAATCAGAAATGTTGAAGCAGTATCCGCAATTGTTTCCAGGTAAATTCTAAATTTCGAGGACGAAATTTTTTTAAGGGGGGTAGAGTGTAATACCCCGTCCATTTATATTGCGAGTAACGTCAGTTAACGAGGAGAGTGCGCGCGTCTGAGTTTAGGGGCGTAATTGGAATTTGAGTTTTAGGGGTATTTAAGGGCAAAAGGTCCCAAAATATTCATTTTCATGGGAACTTTCTCTCTCTAGGTTTTCAACAATATTTCTCTCTTCCTTCTCTCTACAATTTCGGTCCCAAACTTCTCTCAAAATCACCCACTCTTTGTGATAATTCCTTGAGGCAAGCATCATGAAAAGGGATAAGAAGTTCTTGATGGAAAACACCTAAAGATTGTAGAAGCAAGCTCTCTCTTTTGATTCTTGTCTACCTAGGGTTTGGTTTAAGCTTAGAAACACTTGAATCTTATTTCTCTTGGGCAAGGTGAGTTCTTAGTTAGAAAAACCTTCCTTTGGTTTGAGCTTTCTTGGTGTGTAAGCTATGATTTGTGCTAGATGTGTTTATGAACTTCAAAGCTAATTCTTGATGAATATTTGTTAAGTTTGCCATGAAATATGTTATTTATTGCTTTGGTATGTTGCTGGATGTTTTGGTGCATTGCAGGAAGCATTAGGATGCGTTTTGGGTCAAAAATTGCAATTTTGGTACCACAGGCCCGAAGAACTACGCTATTAGCGAAATTCTACGCTAATAGCGTAGCTCCCCAGAAAAGCCACGCTCCAGGGGCGCTATTAGCGCAGCCTTCTGGAGTGGCCAACTTAATTTTGGCCTTTTGGCCCTCCCTTGGGTCGGTGGTGCGTTCCGAAGTATTTCTTTCATCGTTTTACGATCCTATAACCCCAAAACGACATCTAGGCAATGCATCTAACACGTAGCGATTCTCGAATTAAAAATCATGGCAATCATAACATAATCATTAAGGATTTCTTGTGAACGAATCACTTGAATGTGAAAGGGAAAGTAATAGTTTATCAAGGGAAGAAACATAGAGACTTGACATAATGTGTCGAGAATAGATTAGCATCATTTAGACTATGAATGATAGATTGTGATACGATTAGATATTTTTTTCACTAAGAATGTTTTAACAACATATATGTGCCGTGTCTCTTGCGATCACACTAGGTTGGTTTCAAGAGGTTTCCATTAGGTGAAACGGGAATAGCCGTAAGGGACCCACACGTCACTAGGGAGTTCCGGTGGTTTACCTTAGATAGGTTTCCATCGAGCAGATAGGGTTTGCGCTCGGGTTTACTCCACCCCGGGGCTTTCCATAAAATGAATTCAGATATTGTTGTTGTTCAACACTAACTCTTAATTCAATTATTGTTGACTATGATATGACGTTAGATACGTTTAAACTTCAGAATAGAACAGTTAAAGATAGTTTTGTCGATGACGATCGTAGGTTTTCCCCTAATCGTCCGACTTAGCAATGTGGCATATGTAAAGGCCTCGATGCTTAGAGAGTATCTTGGATTAGCGGACTTAGATTTACCCCTTAACCGCGATGTCACATTTAGAGATATTGAGCCTATAACAAGTAAGTTGAACCTATGACGGATTTAGCATGCACTGCCGTCTAGAAAAACAATCCCCACACACGTATAATCAACCGTCAGGTTGTAAAGTAGACACGTGGTAACCATAGGCCTTCCCCGAGGTTATCACTAGCTAGGGTTAGATAGAACTCACTGAGGCATTATGTCTCATCCCTCTCCTTATTTGTTCAGGTTCTCAGGCTTTCCGCGGAAAAGGTAAAGAAAAGGTTCAGGAGTGAGGTGCTTGCAAGGACTTCATCATGGTGTTAGAATAGTTGATGCATATGTATAATTATGACACTTGTTGTAAAATGGTTGTATATTTTTAGACTTGTACGACTAACTTCTAAGTGGAACAATGTATCTTAAAACTTTGGCCGTTGTAGTGGTTGATTTGTACCTTGATGACAATGTTGTATTGTAAAAATTAATGTATCCAATATCAGTTTTAACGCACTTTTGATTATTCTAGACACTATCAAAGTGGGCGTTACAATATATCCAAATCAAGTTTCGTGGTTAAAATGTAATGTATGATTTTCAAACATTATCTCTTAGTTACAACTTTTAAATATTTCTCTATCCATTCTTGTGTTTAAGATTTATTTTAAGTGTTTAAGGCTTTCTTGATCATTGTTTTTGTCGATGTTTTACTTTTGCTAAGGGTTTAAACTTTTGTATGATCTACTCTTTTTTACTTCACCAAAGTTTTATCTTATTAGATTTTTAACGAGAGTTTTATCTTATTAGATTTTTAACGAGACAAATATCAATTTATGCTCTTTACCGATTGAGTAGTGATATATGTACAACCATTTTCGACAACTTTGATGACAATTTTTATATTCTCTCGTCATTGATCCAAAATAATAGAGAAAGAAAAAGGAAGAGAGAGAATAAAAATATAATATGAGTATGAGAGATAAAACTGTCAAAAAGTTGTAGTAAAATGGTTGTACAAATATCATTTCTCAAAATATTTATTGCATAATCACGAAAAAGCAGTTGATTTTGGCGGGTATGAATCTTCTACGTACAATAAAAATAGAAAATATATTTTCCACCTTCCTTCTTCTTTCTTCTCATTTTCTTCTCTCTCTTCTTTCTCTCTCATCTCTTCTGGATCTACGGCGACGCCATGGCCACATCCAACGGCACCGACGACGGAACTCCTCCCTCTGAATCGGCGTTGATCTTTCTCGGAACAGGCTGTTCAAGTATGGTTCCCAATGTACTGTGTCTCATCAATCCCTCTGATCCTCCTTGTTCCGTTTGCGCTCAGTCATTGTCGATCCCACCGGAGAAAAACCCTAATTACAGGTACTCTCTTTCAATTTTCAACACATTCGTCATTGATGATCGCGATTCATCGTTTTTGTTGATGTGATGTTCGTTTTGTGGATTTGTAGGTGTAATACTTCGATGTTAATTGATTATTGTGGAAGCGGTGGTAATCATAATTATATATTGATTGATGTTGGCAAGACGTTTAGGGAGACTGTGCTTCGATGGTTTGTTCATCATCGGATTCCAAGAATCGATTCTGTGAGTTAATTCTGTCAACGTTTTTGTGTTGAATTTTCATTGTAGATTGAACTGCATTATTGTATTGAAGCTTGATTTAGTGATTGGCTTGTGTAAGTACTCTCTTTCCTTTTGACACGCGAGTCCCACGAGCAACTTTTCATAAAAATAGATAAATGACTATTAGGATCTGTAAAAATATACATTATTATTAGGACATTGTCTTCAAATGAGTCCAACAAGTCAAAAGATGAAGGATTATTAACGGGCAGGATGAAATCATAAGAGTTGGCCTGTCGCAGAGCATCTGATTTTTAAGGGATATTTCATTTCAGATGTATGCTGGTAAAGGTTTCTAGGGTATGCCATGAAGAGAAAGAAAAGGGCCATGGCTATAGCATCAAAATATTTCTTAAGGAAACACTCAGTAATGTTGTCATTTCTGTGTTGGTTATAAAACTGGTAAGGTGAGTAGACAAAGCAATAGACTGTACCACCAGTCCACCACTAATTAACAAAGAAATTGAAGCTATGTTACATGCTGTGAAAAATGAGAATGTCAATAACCAGAGCAGAACCCCTTAAAATTTCTAGTTGCCATTGGTTCATTTTGTAATCTGATTCTATGGCGCTGTTCTGTTCTGTACAGGCACATTAAAATTCTTCACAGCTGCACATAAAATCTTACATCCTCCCAGCTCCTGGGAAGAAATTCATTTTAGGAAAAACAGCATAAAAATGAATCATAAGTCATTAAGAATCGTATTGCTACTGACATGATATTCAAGAACATGGATTGACTACAATTTGTTTTTAGCCTAGATTTTCTTCCTTTTGTCTACGGTATGTTCCTTGAAATTTGAATTGACCTGAAATTTTCAGTCTTTGAGAATAAAAAACTAGTTCTTTGGTTGAGTTGCAGATTATTTTGACTCATGAACATGCTGATGCAGTCCTTGGATTGGATGATGTACGAGCTGTGCAGCCTTTTAGTCCAACAAATGATATTGATCCCACCCCCATCTACCTGAGTCAGCATTCAATGGATAGGTACCTCTAGTGACCGTTGTGTGTTTTGATATGTAATTGTCTTAAATAGTTAAATTACATGCAACTTCCCTCTATTTTCGAAACCTACATAAACAAATCTTAAGATCTAAGACATTAAAAAGCAACCTAACTATCAAATAGTCTCAGAAATAGTAAGAGAACCATTATCGTTAATATTAGTTATCTCACTTACTTAAACTAAAAGTTCTGGTATAGATCATTTGCACCCTAGATAAATGCTCTTAAAAGATATAGATAAGCACATGGATTTTTGTTGAAGTTCTTTGTGGTTAATTATCCCAATATGTATCTTTAACAATAAAGTTCAGCAAGTTGAATCACTTACCAATCTGTTAAAAGGTACCTTATTGATCAATGTTGCTCTATATTTTTTATTCTTTAATATAGATAATATAATTCTGTTGATATCCCAGGATATTATGTGCAGTATCGCAACTGTATGAATCTTTGAGATGAAACCACTGTGCCGTGTGTACTTCCCAATCACTGAACTCAGATGCTTGTATATTTGGTTAAATTGTTTTGATTAGAATGTGACTTTTTTTTTTATAAGCCAAATGAAAAGTTCATTAATTGAAAGAGTATAAGCCATACTAGAAAAATTCAATACCAAGTCCCAAATATAAAGCAGTAAGCACAACCAGTAACAATAAATAATTGAAACCAGTAAAAACAAAAGCCAAACCAAAACTTGTCCAAAAATCAAATTTAGCAGAACAATACTGGGAGACCAGTTATATTTTGAGCATGTGTTGATCCCTTAACCCATAGATTGCAATGTGACTCCTATCTCAGCATGAATTATGATGCACCTTTTCTTTGATTGTATGGGCTATCCTATGCTCTCAAGTAGTTGAATCCATGGTTTAAAACTTTGCAACAGCATAGAAGAGAAGTTTCCTTATTTGGTTCAGAAACAACGCAAGGAAGGACAAGAAATACGAAGGGTTGCTCAGATGGCCTGGAACATTATCACTGATGACTGCAATCAGCCATTTTTTGCATCAGGATTGAAATTCACTCCTTTACCAGTTAATTGCACTATCTTTTTCCTTATATTAAGAATGCTTTACTCCTTTTATACGAGGACTTTACTGTTTTTTGTGGATGTAGGTAATGCATGGAGAGGATTACATCTGTTTGGGATTTCTTTTTGGTGAGAAAAGTAGGGTGGCTTATATATCTGATGTTTCACGGATTCCCGCGAGTACAGAATATGGTATGATTTGAAATACCTTCGTGCTTGGACATATGTATTTCTTCAGTTCCATCTCCCAAAATTGGACTACGAGTGTGCTATGACATAACTTATCTATTTGTTTCATCATTTAGGGGGCTTTCTTACATATCGTCATTTGATTTATGATTTTTATATCTAACATTTAGCAATAAATTTCCTTTTTACAGTCATTTCGAAAAGTGGAGCTGGACAGTTGGATCTTCTAATATTGGATTCATTATATAGGGTCAGTAGTTCTGTTGTCAATTTTTTTTGGGCATAAAATGCAAATATTTAGATATTCATTATATAGGGTCAGATTCTCAGCATGCTTTATTTCTGGTAAGTTGTTCTTCTCAGATTCTTACTTAATGTCACTCTCTCTTAAGGAGGGGATTTTGCTTACTTGCTCTGTGATAAACTGCTTCTTACTTCCCTGGTGTTTCCTACAGCTAGATTTGATTCAACTATGTGTTATTTTGTTTAGTGGAATATCAGAGATTTATTTTGATTGTGTCTAGCACAAACCTTTGAAAATAGGAAAAATATAAAATGAAAATATATATCACTTTGTCAAACCTGATAGACTATAGTGTCTCTTTGCAGAAGTAAATTTTCTGAACCATATTTCGTTTTTCTCATACAAGAGGAACGTCTGTTCTTTGTTACTTGTTCAATAACATGACTGGAGAAGGCCATTAGATGATTACTCAGTGTGTATTTGTGCTGAACCTAGATGCTTTAAAAAATTTAGGGATATCGGCATTTCTTCAACTTCAAAATAATAAACCCCCCCGATAGAAAAGTCAAGTTACTTTATTGAGAATTTTCTGATACACAGTTGTCAATTCTGTGTTTTAGTTGTCTTATTTCCTTACTTTCTCATTGATAAATGATTCTAATAGAACCCAATTAATTATTGGAGTATTAACCATTATCATAAATGCGTAATGGAATATAGTGAATTTGGTCATAAGTGTGTAATGGAATATAGAAAGGAAATTGTGTTCGTTGATAGAAAATATCTGCTATGGTCCTGTATATAAATATCAATGGAATACAAGATCATAAATGAGGAGCAAGAGACAAGGATATTGCAGAGGACTCTAACCTTCTGGTTCCGGATGTTCGAGGAACGCAGGCTCTTATTCCCTAAACCAAAAACAAGCTTCTATTTTTATTTCTCTCCCTATAGTTTATATATCCTATCATCTATGAAGAAATAACCAACCATTTAAACTAATTAACTAATCGGGTATAGTTATCTAATAGTTTTTCTCTGTTTTTTTTTGTGTCACTACAGACTGGATCGCATAATGTCCATCTTTGTTTTCCACAGGTTTGTTTTCAATTTTGCAAATTGAATGTTACACTATCTCACTGGTGGTAAAATATTATTAATTGGTCATTTTACAGACTCTTGAAATTGTGAAGAGGTTGTGTCCAAAGCAAACCCTATTGATTGGAATGACTCATGAGTTTGATCACCACAAGGACAATGAGTTTTTGAAAGAGTGGTCCAGAAGGTATCCATTTGTAAATAAGTCAAATATTGACTGTTGCTAATACATTTTGTAATAATTGACCCAACAATCTGATAGTAGCATGATCATGTAGATGTAATATTTATCATTGTACTCCTCTGGTATGTTATGTATTTTTGAAAATGATAGAGTTGACTCTTCTATGAATGTGCTTAGGGAAGGAATTCCGGTGCAGCTTTCTCATGATGGTTTGCGAGTCCCCATAAACTTATAGTAAGGTGAGGTAATCCCTCCTGACCCAAATCATCATTTTTTTCATCATGAACGGTACATAGAGAAGTAGAATATGGATCCCTCATTCTAATCAGCGGCATGCATTCGTGTCCATGTCTCGTTTTTTCTTGATACTCCCTCTGGTCTTATGTTTTTTCTTGATACTATAATATTATTGGATTATTTAATTTTTTTCCCTGATTTTGTAAAATGTGCATTAATAAATTGTGTTGATTGACATTTATGGTGTGTTTGCATGTGGAGATAAATAGTGAGTAGGTATGAAGTTGGGTGTTTTGTAAAATGTGCATTAATAAATTGTGTAGTGATTGACATTTAGGGTGTGTTTGTATGTGGAGATAAATAGTGAGTAGGTATGAAGTTGGGTGAGTAGAAAACTGAGTAGGATGAAAGATAATTTTTCACTTTTTTGTTTGGTTAGTTGAAAAGTTGCTTGGTTAGTGGAAAAGCACTTGGGATATATGAATCATTCTTATAAAATTGAAGTTGATAAAATTTGCGGGGTGGAGTTTAAATAAGTGACACTACACTTTCACTGGCCCAGTATTTTTGTGGTTCCTAACCATTACTATTACGTAATCTTTGTGCCTCCTAAAACAGCATACCCTTATTTGTACTTTAGCCATACCCTTATTTGTACCTTGGCCATAATCATCATGAGCATAAATTTTACTTAATACTGACAGACGATAAACAATAATGTAATGCTTTTTATCCTCCCCTTCTCATGATCAGTAGTGATCTTGACTTTCAATGAATATTAACGACATTAAATCTTAATCTGTATTATTTTCCTCTTGCAGGGTAAAGCATGTGACAATCTATACCATATACAGTTGATCTTATTTAGATTCATTGGAGCCTTAATATTTTCAAAGATGCCCAGTTTCTAAAGCAAACCTAGGAACCAACAGTTTTGCTGGAAGGCGGTATTTGTAGACGTGACACTGATAACTTGTGATATTATAGTGTGAGGAAATCTTGATTTTTATGGTTAAACTCTTGAAAGCTGTAGAACAATTTTTTTTTGCAAAATTGTAGAACAAGTTGAGCATGAGTTTTAAGATCTCAAAAAAATCCAGTGTATCCTAAGAATCTTTTGCAGGGTCACTTTGTGCCCCCCACCAATATCCTAATTAGAGATGTAATCTTTTTTTTTTTTTTTTTTTTCTAATAAGAAATGTAATCTTCAAGCGTGTAGTGATTGTTATAAATAATAAATGGTCAACTTGACATTTGATTGTTATTATTTTTAGCCTCATTCTATGTTGCTTCTGCTAAAGATTATGCTGTTGTATTCTAAACCTTATTGCATTCAATGTTGATTTATATTCGATTGCTGATTAAAGGATATCAGAGTAAGCGAGTTTTTGACGTTTATTTGGGAAGGGGGGTTTGGAGGAGAAAGACGTGGAATTTCACTCGTAAAAATAAAAAAAAAAAAAAGAGGATTCGTGAGTAATTTGAAGAAAGGAAATTGGAGAATCGCTTTTACGATGTCTCAAAGAGTTTTAACTGTATAATCAAGATTGGGTTCAAACTTTAAAAGACTCAAATTATCTCGTCCAAACACTAATCATCTTGAATTTGATAAAAAATTTCCCTTGACATATATGAATAATAATCAATCATTGACCTATATTTTGCTAATGTGTCCTACCAAATTGAAATGTTTATTTATTTTAATTTCAAACTGTTCAAGTTAATTGAATTCTAACATATTTTCTTCGAGAAACTGATAAAAAAAAGTATATACCATAATACCAACGTGGATTTTCATAGAATCATAGTCATAGATGTAGAATATTTATTTGCCTTTTGGTTTTTGTTACAATTGCCGTGAGCATGAAGTTTGAAGTAGTCAATGTACGTGACCGCTTTACGTTCCATTTCCAAGTCTATTCATTTTATATATTTTTTATTATCTGTGGTTTGCAAAGAAACAAAAACAAACAACAGTGGAATTGAATTCCTTTACACCATAGTCAATATTTGGAACCGTTCTAGAAAGCAACCTTATAGAAGAGTCGAGTTTGCGTGTCTTATGGTCTTCTTCTCCAATTTGAACACTCTCAAATGAATAAATAGCATTAATATATATATATATATATATATATATATATATATATATATTAGTAGAAGTAAAGTAGTAGGAAATAAAAGACTTTTGAAAGATTAAGAATATACAAACAAAAGGATATGGCATGTTCTGTGGCTTTTAACAACAAGAATTTGGAAATAAGTTTCTTTGTTTTCAAGCCAACAATTGTGATTATAGATGATCTTGTTCATGGTCTCAAACAATTCTCCTTAACTACTGAAACCCTTGGTTGTGTTCAAAGCTCTATATTTAGAAGCATCCATGGAAATATGGTAAATTCCTGTTTTCTTTCTCTGATTTCCAATTTTCAATTCAATTTTACTAGTTTATTTATTCTAAACTAATTGTCTCAATTCTAAAGTGTGTATATATATGTCCCTTTTGTTTGAAACTTTGCTGAATATAGTTTGTGAAATCCATTTCTTCCATTGTGAATTTATGCTGCAAATTTGCTTGGAAGTTGGAAAACATTAACTGAAAGATTGATCATATAATATCATCTTTATTTGGACTCACAAACTCATGTTCATCAAAAGTTTAGTTTGCTGGCAAGTTTTATCCTTCAGCAAATGACAACTTCAGATGCCATTGCTCCATGGTAGTTCATGTTTGGATTCAATTTTGGGAGAGTCAAAAGTGATTCTGAAGACTAAAAAATGATTTTGGTATGTTTGGAGATTCGTGATTAGAAATTATCCTAACTTGAATTTAAAAATTGTAGCTTTTGCCTCAAAACGTGAGCTTTACACACAAACTTATTTATTGTTCAACTCACTTTCAACTAAAATCATTTTTCATCGCCGTAGAAACAAACACGCATTGTTATCGTTGCTCACTTTCATTTCATTTGTTTCATGTAATCAGATCATATGGTATGGAGCATGGCAGAAGCAATCTATTAAGGAAAAAGAGCTTCTAACTTCAACTCTTGTAAGATAAATTTATTTTCCTTTCAGATGTTTTGTATGCATCTTTTCTACTGATTTGTGTTATCTTACAGATTGATTAAGCATACCAAATCAATTATTTCCCTCCATTTTAATTTATTCTAATACAACAACTTTTTGTGTAATTTACAGAAATCAATGTTAACCAAGGTATCAACCATGGCAAAATTAATTGAACATAGTTTCCTTGAAGCATATGCTGGAGAATCAAGAGATGGCTCATCAGCTGCAAAATTCTCAACTGGAGACATATTATCTATCAACTCAGCCGGCACGAATAGTAGAGATGACCTTAATGACCTTTCTTACGCCGTGTTAGCTCTTTTCAGGTCACGCTTTGGGAAAATAGAAGGCATGACTTCAGGTCTTTGCTTGAAAGGACAAAGCAGACCAATAGTTGTGTGCATTCATGTGTGGAAATCTCTTCATTTTTGTTACTCATGGATACTTAATTCTGACCATAGGAAATGGATGATGCCTTATCTTGAAAAATTCGCGATCGATATGAAGTATGATATTTTCAAAGTAGTGTATGTTAGTGGTGACAATGTTGTTGATGTTAACTATATTTCTCATCATCAGATGTTAGAAAATGGGAAAGGGAGCATAGAAAGACAGATAATGCAGAACTGAAACTACTGTTAAAGATTTCAAATTTTGAACTATGTACTCCTCTGCTAAGTTATTTTTCACTTGTAAATATAGTTAATTACTTTGTCAAGATCAAATTATGATTAGAAATGAATGAAAGAATGAATAAATATTAGTCATAAAGAGTGGATTAGTGAATGAGAGAGAACATGTTTTGATTGTGGAGGTACAAAACAAAGGTGAAAAATAGAAGTGTCAAGACTAAAATGTTGTTATATGAGCGAGTCCCACATCGACTAGTATAGCAGGTAATGTAAGGTGCTAGTGCTATAAATTGAAAGAGATACATAGGAAAGAAATCACGGAACCGTGTGATAAGCACAAAGCGAACTATTCTTTCGCCTTTTACTAAAGAATACCGTGTGCGTGTCACTTTAAGCGGTATACGCTTATTTTTGGAAGGGTTCTTGAAAAGAGAGCCCTGCAATATTAGTTCAAAGCTTTTTACGTGTTGTAGTGCCAATATTCTGGTACAATATACAGCATTCATTGTGTTCAAGAATATTAATATTAAAATTACCTTGCTTAATATATTTTTTGTATTTGAAAAGAACTAATTTTATTCTTTACAAAAATTTAAATAGTTTAGTTTATTTAGTAATATTATGTTGATAAATATGTTTTTATTGTTTATTAGTCTTTTTAATATACTTTACTTCGACCTTTAGTTCTTTAAAGTTTTTCATCCTTGGTTCCTCTTCAAGTTAAGCAAACTTGGTAAAATAAAAAATTGACAGAGCAAACATGGTAAAATTAAGTTTATCTGAATTTATTTACCAAATTCACTGCAAATCCATTTGTGTAAACTTGGTTTCATTTGTGAGTTCTCTGAAATTCAAAATCAGTATCTAGACTCGAATAGTTGTATTATTCCACACGTTAACTTGCAATTTATTTTTTTTGAAAAGCTAAATTAGCCCACTTAAATTGACACTGGAAATAATCGAACTTAAGACTTCAAAAAGGAGCACACTCCCAGGTCCCAAGCTAATACCACCAGGACAACCCAAGTGGGGTTAACTTGCAATCTTAGTAACCATGTTCTACCAAAACTTCCACATTTACAAGATGGATTGTACAATAACAATGAAATTTGTTGATTTGGAACTAGTTTGAACTTGGTTGACAACTAAACTAGTTTTGCGAAAAAAGTTGGTTATGTTTTATTTTGGGGTCTAAAGTGACATTATTATTAATCAAAACAGAGCAAGGTCAAAAACAACATAACCACAAACGGGTGTGGTATTGAAATGGTTTTTCTGCTGGTTTAATACCATGCACACATGTGTAGCCTACACCAAGTGAATTTTTCATGATGAATATTGATGATTGAAATTCATTTTACAGATTGATCTCTCCCGGCATATTGTCACATTAAGTAATTTTTCTCAGGTTTGATTCACAAAATGCTAAGGATTCCTATGTAAACCATTTCATTCAAGGCTTTGCTCTAACTTCAATTGAACTCCCCACAAGTAACGTGGTAATCACGTTCTCAAACATCATTACCGCCACCCTTCCATAACAAGCAAATAGCATAGTTCAATCGCACACGATTTCCTCGGCACCTACTTGTTCATTTGTTTCTATAATTTAAAAATCCATTGTCTCAAACTTAACTTATGCAGAATGCAGCAGATGTATCATGTACAAAAGAATCCATTGTCTCAAACTTAACTTATGCAGAATGCAGCAGATGTATCATGTACAAAAGATTGAGAGAATTGGTCCGAGGACAAACCACTCACAGAGAAGCCTTTAACTCTCTAGATTCGATTACTCAAAGCTGTAACTAAAAATGTCTATTTTTCTCCTCCCCTAATATGTGCCAATTTAAATAAATTAGTGTTTGAAAATCTGCTATTTAGAAAAGAACTAGCCAAATACCCCTGTAAAGATTGTTTTATAAAACTCTCAATATTATTAGTTGCTATTGTGTTCATCATTCAAATTCCAAAACTTATCACAGAAACAAAGTAAAAATAAAACAGAGAAGATAATTTCACGTCTATTAAGCCCATAGCACTAAAATATTCCATCAGACATAAAAATCTTTCATTCATTACAAAAACCATTTCCTGGCTACAATCTCAAGTTACAAGATGAGTTAAGATCCTCTCCATTTGGTATTCTCTCCATTTCATCCATTTGGAGAGATATAGATCCATTTGGAGGATCTTTACCCTTACAAGATCAACTCACAAAAATTCAAATCTTCAACTACAGAGAAACAAATATCACAAGAATGAAACAAACGCCTCTCCTTGATTTCTCATCCAATACCTCTAAAGGTCTTGAACACTCAAACCTGAAAACATCAAGAGCATTGTGACACACAAAACAACAAGATTACATATAGCACAAATTGATATGGTTAAAGAAGGGCATACATAATCCATTTTAATTTTCCAAAAGGAAGACATAGAAGAAACATATAGCCAGTGCTAATGTTAACTTTATCATGTTACAATATTTGGTTACTATTGGCAAAAGGGCCGGATTGAATTGACTTATTTGAGGAACATATCTTGGCATAAACACTTGTGAGACTGTTTGGAAGAACTTATGAAAACAGCTTATGACATGTTCATAAACTGATTTCAGCTTGTTTTTATAAGTTCTCCAAGATAAATTGAGTTAAAAATTATAGCTTCAACGCAAACAATTTAACTAATCTATCTTCTGTTATAGAAATAGCTTATACATAAGCGCATATGATGATAACTGCTTAAGCTGTAAACTACAAATTAAACTGTTGATACAAACAGGGCCTAAATATAGACAATTGAACTAGTTGAACTGTTGGTATCCTAGGCTAAATAAATATAAAATCTCAAAATGTAAATCCAACTACAGACCTGGAGGAAGTGATTGCTTCAATTTGTCAGCTTTCTCAACGTCAAACACACTAAGTGTGTAGAGGTACTTGGAACACCTGACCTTGAACTTAACCACATCCTTACTCCTCTTGATTCTCACTGACCTCGCATCCTTCCTTCTGGCAGTGAGAAGGAAATCCTTAATCTCGTTGATTTGCTTAGGCTATGTACAACAACAAATACATCGTCAGAACAATCAGCACAAATAGACATAGTAATACATCAGCAAACATGCTTCAACAATAACAAACAAAAATTTGGATAAACAGCTTAATTTAATGCTTATAGAACAAGCGTTTATTATATAAGTGCTTATGCATAAGTTATTGCTATAACAAAAGATAAAATAAAGTCAAAATGATTTTATATTAAGCTATAAGCCATTCTGGGCAGCTGATGAAAATAAGCTGAAAACAGTTGATGGACTTTTCATAAGCTCAAATAAGTCAATCTAAACAAACCCTTGACATGATAAAAATAATGGTTACACAAATGCAAATCCATAAAATATCACAACGCAAATAGTATCTATGTTATAATTGAAAACACTGATCTCTTTACAGTTTAGATTCTTAAACAAAAGTACATCAAATTAATTCCTAAAATTCTAAGACCTGTTTGGATCGACTTATTTTTGAGCTAATGCAAGACGACTTATGCAAATAAACAAGCATTGATGTATTATTCATAAGCTTGTCGAAGTAGTTTATGAAAAAACAGGTTATGAAGATGCAATTTTTGTCAGTGAGAACTTACGAATTAACATAAAAGCTTATTTATTTGCATAAGCTCAAAAATAAGCCAATCGAAACGGGTCCTAAATCTAACATGAGTATTTATCTCTTTATCATGATTAAATTATGACCCTCTTAACAAATCAATTAATCAAGTGCTACACTTTGACTAGCTTATTTGTAAAACCTAACTTAACCCAGCTTCTTAGCATCGAATAATTCAACATAAAATCACCGAAAAAATAGACTTTATAACAAGATTAACATTCTTATAAACGAAATTAATAAAAATATAAAATGGGTCTTGATTAATTTGCGTTGCAGAGTAATCACTGAATCCAATTAACAAAAAAGAAACATATAAATAGAATGTAATATTCGATAATTGAAGAAGAAATGCAAAAACAATTGAGAAATTAGAAAAAAGGGGGAATGAGAAAAATCACCATTGTTGCAAGAGGCAGTGAGTTCGAACGAAGTGTGAAATGTTGCTGCCGCTGATAAACCCTAATCCTAAACGTTTTCGTAGTTCTTTGATTTCCCCGAAAAATACCCATATCATTTTGGGCCTATTCTATATGACCCAAACCCATACTCTTTATGCACCCTCTAATTGCTCAAAAAATGCAACTACCGTTGGCCGAGCCACATTCAACTCTCGTGCCAAAAACGGTAGTTAAGTGTCGTTTGACACTTTCTAGATCGTTTTAATCACTTTTTAAATTGGTTTAACCAATTTAAATAGTCCCCTCAACCGTAGTTATCTGTCAATTCACGGTGCCTGAAAGCAAATGGTGAATGTCAAAAAAGCAATGTTCAACAAAAAATGTAAGAAATGTGTTGATAATATTAATCTGTCACTAAACTTTTTAAGTTAAATTATATTTTTTTCTTAAGGGTAAGTTAAAGTTACATGTTATTATTATTCAGAATTTAAATTGAAGAAGTTCGATTCCTTTTTCAACAATCCGTTTAAAAAATGTCCTTCCGCAATAATAGCATAAGCAAATGAATTATCATTCCAAAAAAGAAAACAAAAATTATGTTTGTAGTTCACCCAGACAAATGCTCTTTCTTAATTAATCTTGAAGGCCACAAATTTCTCTTCATGCTAATCGTAAATTCGTAATCTTAACATTATATGCTTGCCATCGTGAGGCCTACATTACCCCCTCTTTATTAGGGGGTAATTTACTTACTTGCAATATTGAGAGAACAATTTGTTGCTCTTTACGTGAAAACTGTAATGGCATTCCAATACTTACTTTTTGATATAATGATATATCATATTATCTTAATCTCAGTATTATACTCAAAGAGCACACTTTTAAGTTGATTGTTGCCACACCGCCTTAAAAGATCATTTTATTTCTACCAACTTTAGTCTATACCTTTGTCAATATTAGTGATATAGTAAATTACATCAATCGGGCCTTTAGCCCTCTTTTGTACCCAAAAAAAAAAAAAAAATACATCAATCATGTTACATGAACAAGGAAAATTACCAAACATTCCTGTAGTTGTAGTAACATATTGTGATAGTTTGGTCTCTTTCCCATAGCATTTGTGACCAACTCATTCACCCATAATAACTACAGTCGATAAATGTTTGAGTATATACCCCTTGAAACGGTAAGGGCCAATCAATTTAGCCTATCAAATTTATGAAATAACAATTTAATTCCTTAAATTGAAAATTGTCGGTCAATTTAGTTATTCCATCAAAATCAATGAAAGACATACATATTAACTTAAATAGTAATTTGTTGGTGCATCAAAATGAACATATAACCTTTAAAATTGTGGTTTAAATTTTGAGAAAATGATAAAATCACCAATTTTTTGTATGAACGAATTAAATCACCATCTTAACAATTGAGTTTACACAAATAAATAACTATTACATTAATTTATCATGTATATATATTAAAAAATTACATAAGAATGGAAGACAGACAAACAACAAATTGTATCCTTAACAACAAATTGATATTTTTCAAAAAATTTTAGAGAAGATTGATATTTTTCAATTTAAGAGACTAATAAATCGCTCTTTCACAAATTTGAATAACTAATTTGATCAACCTTTAAAATTTCAATCAATGATTAAAAGGTCCATTTACTCTAAATATTTATCTACGTGGGATAAACCCCTTAAATGATTAATAAATTAAAACAATTGAACATACTTTAAAGATATAAGGTTTTTAAAGAGGCGCATGCATGTATAAACATAACTATATGACAAACTAATATGAATGTAGATACAAATACAACTTCCACAAACAAGAAGCCATAAGATCCATGCACGTGCTAAATAAGTTTATCACAATCACTATCTTTTTGGTCAAATTGTGGGTGACAGAGCAAAACCAGACAGTAGAGTCAGTCCCAAGAAATAAAGTGATAGAAAGAAAGCAAGTAGAAGAATCAAGAGTAACTCCACACCTAAAAAATATGTATAAAGTGGGGTTATTGTTATTGTAGATAGATAGATAGTGCCCTACCTTGTCACCATTCCATACCTTGAAAAAGCCCCCAACAAATAAGGCAGCCCCACATAACATGCATCAAAGTAAATTGCACAAACCTATACTCAACTCCAACTTCTTTAGTGCCCGTTTGGTTCAGCTTTGAATATAATTGATTCTGAGAGAATTGATTCTGATAGAATTGATTCTGACAGAATTGATTCTAAGAGAATTGATTTATGTTTGGATACAATTATGTAGAATTGATTAAACAAAATGATTTATGTTTGGATGCAATTATGTAGAATTGCTTTTGAATGTATAATTACTAAAATAGACATAGCTAAAGGAGAATTGATAAAGGGCAATAAAGTAAAATAACATGTTGTAATAATAAAATATACAAACCTATACACGTTGTTCAAGGAGAATTGATTCTAGAAAAGCTAGAAGCTAGGATTTGTAGCTTCATGGAGAATTGCTTTTGGAGGATAAAAGCAATTCTGAAAAGCTGAACCAAACACGTTGTTTTTGGCTAGAATTGCTTTTGGCACTGTAGAGAATTGATTTTGGGCTAGAATTGCTTCTCAGAAGCCAAACCAAACAGGCCCTAATCACATATTCCCACTTGGAATGCTAGCTAGTGTCACAACTAAATAAGTGACCTCAATTACACTCTTTTCTACCACCCTCTTCCTTAGATTCTTTAAATGTGTAATACAAATTTCAGTGGAAATTGCTAAGATTAGAAACATATATCATTACATGAACTAGAAGGATCCCTATTACCTTATATGATAAGAATAAGTGAGAATCTATAATAATTTATACAAAAATGGAAGGCAAATGAACAATAAGTTGTGCCGCTAATCCTTGTATTAAATTAAAATAATATTTAAATAATAAAATTGTATATTGAAATATATCATATATGACTAAAAAGGCTTATTTTCGTTTTATAAACTTAATTTTGATTCTAAACTTGCATTTAAGATAACTTAAGTTTAGAATCAAAATTATCCCAATAACAAACTTTATATAAATTTCATCATAAATTCTCATTGAGATGAGTGGTGTTCCTTCCCCCATTCAAATTCTCCTATCATAGACTATGTATAATTTCATCTGACAGATAAGTGGTATGCCTCCCTCAAAGATTCAAACATAATTAGTTCACATCACACTAACTTGTAACCTTGCCACTTACATCCTTTGAGGTTACGACTTAAGTCAATAAGGATATACTAACGCAAAAGACAAGTTCATTAGGTAGCAGAGCCTCGTGGCTTAAGTGGTATTCAGTGGACTACCTAATTCAGTCCATAAGTAACTCTTTCCGTAGCTCAACTCTCAAAAAAGCACAGATGGTTATGACTTAAGTTCATAAAAAGATTTCAAACCAAAAGAATGTTTATATTAATAAGTGCCTTGTGGCTTAAGGATAACATTGAGTTTTCTTATCTACTTACTAATTAGGTTTTCATTTCCACGTCAACTTAGACAAAGGAGTCAATGCACTTTGATGTTCTACAAATTCCAAATACTTTGGACACGAGGGCATGAAGCAAGTATGACCAAACAAGATGGAAATGGACAAATGTACAGCTTTCACTTTACCATTCATGTAGCAAAAGCATTGCATCAAAGGTGAAAAAGGGTGGCATGGCCAAAACCAACAAACAACAAAAGAGGGCCACTTTCACATTAAATAGAAAAGGAGAATGAGACACATCACATGCATTTGGTGTCCTCTTCATGTTCAAACAGTCACATCTCTTTTTCACCAAATGGTTTCTACCCATCACTATAAGGTCCATAAGTCCAACATCATCTGAAATATCAACTGGCCATTTATTTTCATGCACATGATACAGATTTTGCCAAACAATCAATTCAATCGTGACACATCAAAGGTCAAAGTTGTTCGATGTACTCCATTAGTAAATTCATGCATCCCAAAGATTTTGAGCCAAAAGCAAGACTAAAAGTAATGAAGTTTGGTATGAGTTGAATTCTAGAGAGATCTAAATATCTGAACTTCACACATTGATTTCCTAACGGATTAAGTATTGTATATAATTGTAGCTAGCACAATGACAAGATACCATATAGTTACAGTATTAGTTTATGAATAGTCCTAGCATGAAAAACATGTAAACAAAAATAAAAGGCTATATTATATAAGATAAACACATTTAGATAACACTTCCCATAAAAAAATGCAGACTATTAGCAGTCACATCTTTTAGTAGTCTAGAGATCCCACGGTTGTTATCCCGCTGCTTAGATTTCTTGAATCTTGACGGCTCACATAGTCATCACAAATGCTATTTGAGAGCCTTTGAATTGGAACCGAGTTCAAAAGCCCGAGGCCAGTGTTGCCCATTTGCTGCACTTCCTCGGGCGAAAGTATCTTGATGCACCATACACTATTCACAAATTCCCTGTCATAAGAGAGATTGCATGTAAGCGACGTAAGTGTACAGAAAAGAGGTGCACAATAATCTAGTTTCCAATTTAGCATTAAAAAGAAAAAGGAAGAAAGTAGAATATGGGATACTTACGGCCAAGGGCCATCACCGAGGAGAAGAACATCATTCTCTCGGTCAACGAATACAAGCTGCCAGCCTGATCTCACAGGGTCCTCCAACTCGCCTTCCAGTCCGAACATTCGGGCGAGCTCACTACGCAGCTCATTGTAGCTGCTGAATTTAGTGATATCCAACGATCTTCCGAAGGACCCTGATTTATAAACCTGCAACAAGAAACATACCAAATAAAATGTAAGAAGTGGTGAATGATGATCAAGTTCTTATTTGAGAGATGATAATAATTCCATGAGGAAAATTCACCTTCACAAAGGTCTTGTTCAGTGGGTTGTTTCCTTGATCCCCGTTTTCCTGGGTATGCAAGAAACCAGGTTCACCAATACCAGGCGTTACTCCATGATTCAACGAAGAATCAGCACCTGTGGTGTTCATGTAATTAGAAGATTGATGGTAGGACATGGTTGAGGAATCATTGTTGTTGCCACTGATCCCCTTAAAGTTCGACATCCCATTATGCATTAGAAGAGATGAGGGATCTATATTGACACCGAATAAAAGATTACTTTGCGGATCATTGCTCCCTTCTTGGTCTATTGGGCACTCCCTACCAGGAAACGGTGGCAATGTAATAACATTTTGAGACAATGAATTCTGTGCCTGCCCTAACTGCTCCACCTGAGGCAGAATACATTGAGATGCTCCCGAAGAGAGGAGTGGATCCACCGCAATGCGCTTCGACGGCCAACCAGTTGAATTTTGAACAGGAACCCAAGAGCTTGTTCTTGGAAGACTCATAAGGTGGGATGATTCATCATGCGGAAACGATGAACCCATGATACTGTGCAAAGGAGAAACAATAGTAGTTGAAGAGTTCACATTTGAATCAGAAAAACTCTCCTGATGGCATAATGAAGAGAGAGCTTGCATGGGTGGTGGTGATTGAGGTTGAGTCGCTGAAACAAACTGAGACATTGTAGAGACCGAACCAGAAATCTGCTGATTATTATCCACCACTTGCTGTTGAGTTTGTTGTTGCTGCTGGTTATGATGACGGAGTGGATTATTGAATGAGTGCTGATGCTGTAGATGCTGTTGAGGATTAGTCTGAGCTTGTGGCTGAGATTGCGACAGATTTTGACTCTCCTGATTATTATTTTGAAAGGCCTGTTGAGGCTGCGACTGTTGCAACATCTGCGCCTGCATTAAAGCAGCGGTCCTGTTCGGGAAGTTCGGTGGTTGCTGAAATTGAAGCAAGGAACCCAGAAGCTGTTTGGAAGGATCTACTACAGTCCTCATGTCCTGAAGTGCAGTAGCAGCCACAGCTTGATACATATCGGTTTGCATATTAAGCATGGCGGGATCAAACCTTGGCTGCATCCAAGAATTAACCCCAATCCCTTGATAATTAAGAGATTGAAGCCCTCTATCCGTGTCTCGGAGCCACAACAAAGGAGAATTCATGCCAAAATCATCATCTTTCATGCCTGCAAGCAGTTAAAGTAAAGAAAACTCTGATGCATAAATGAAATAACCTTTGAAATGTAATTAGCTTAGGAAATTGAAACTAAATTATGTGCTAGAAAAAATAAATAAATCATGAATATTTTCGATTCTAAGATGACATGAAGCTAACCATGGAACGAAGGCAATCCAGGAGGCCACGGTCGTTTAAGCCTGAGAGGGAATGGTGACGGATACATAGGAAATGTTGTTAATGGCTCGATTTCCCACAAAGACACTCTAGGTTGCCTTTCTCCGGCAGTGGATTCATCCCAACCAACCTGCGATCCAAGTCAAAAAGCTGCATTTTAATTTTTTTAATCTTTTGTTAATGAAAAGAAACTGTGCATGAAAAACATATCATAAATTATACTTCAAAAAGGCAAGGGGAAAGTCAATGTAAAGGTATAACTTGGGAGAAATATTGAAATATCAACAGCATTTTATTACGAACCTTTACCGAGCGCCAATGTGAGTTCTGCCACCGGACAGAATCCAGGTCACAAATGCCAGTTATTGTACCCATGTATCTGTGCAAGAAAAATATATTGGTGTTATATAATCATATTATAAAAATGCATCAGTTTTCAGTAACTCTAAATTCATATTTTATATAATCTTTCAATTCCACATAAAAAACTAAAGCATTTATAGAATATTATTTTGAACAATAAATTTGAAAGACCTACCGTCGCACACTAGACTCCTCTGTTTCAAAGAGCATCCTGAAACGCATACCAACTGAAACTCGAGTATGATACACAGCTTTAACATACTTCGCCAAGGGTATGACAAATTCGGATGGACACGCACTGAATATAAAAGAATAAAATAATGTCCATCAAAAGAAATATATCATGACTTAAAAGTTCGAATGTGTACTAGTTATTATTGCATACCGTGGGTTATAGAAAATAGTGAAACGGCTATTGGTTGCAGCCGCATGAGCTGCTGCAGCAAGAAGTCCCAAGTGCATACTATCACTTGACAGTACTGAGGAAGGCATCACAGTTTGTGGTCGGCTAGCACGGCGGATACCAAGAAGCAATTGGTTCTTTTCATTCCTATTGAAGAAGATGCACTTGAGTTACACCATTGATAAGATATCACATAATCACATACATACCAAAAAATCAACAATTCTCGTGTATCATCATAATAAAGTAAGCAGATGCAAAAAATATGAATAAACCGCACTTCTCAAAGCCTGAAGCACTTGTCAGTAAGAATGTTTTAGTATTGAAGGCATGACAGATCCAAGGTAAAGGAATAGAACAAATTAATGAGGTCGAGAGGAGAGAAAGCGCCACTTTGATAAGCAGGACACAATAAAATCACTTGCCAGATAAACAGCACAGAATCACCAGCAACAAGTCTTTTAGCACTCACAAAAACACTCCATCCAGTTGTAAGTAGATGCCTTTTGGGCTGGCCTGCAAGAGATAAAAAATTATAAAAAAGTAACGACATATTTTCAGCCCTCAACAAGAAACATGTTCATCTCAAACTGAAAGAGAAACTCCGACATTTGCAATTAAAGTGAAATTCAGCTTTGTAACTCGCCTCGGAAGATATGTCTGAATTTCCATTCGTTACCATGCAAATCCCTTGCTATTAACTCTTGAGCAGGAGGCTGTTGGGAGAAATCCTGCAGGTCACAATTACGAAGACTTGAGAAACTGATAGATTTGGTAGATAAATTAGCATGACTTTTCGACAAATATTTACCAAAGGAGGAAACACTTTTTCAGCCGCCCGGCGAGGCACGGAGAATCCCCCATGAGTGCTTGTGTCACTAGCAGTCAAGGTCTTGCAAAAGTAGTTTGTCGGCTGTTTACTTGGAGTTCCCAGCTCTGCTGGAAGGTAAGCCTCTTTTTGCTCTTGCTGCAAACGCATAGATGATTAAACGCTTGAAAATGCATATACCTATCTAAATTGCAAAACCAGTTATCACTTAAGGCAGTGTGTCATACAGCATTCAGAGGTTGCAAGGTCATCTGCGCATACACCTCATCGGTCTCCACGTCAGCCTGGATCAAAACAAGCAATTGGGTAATGAAAACATGGTGCCAGACACAAAAATCAGGGAAAATGAATCAAAACGATACACTAAGAAAAAATAAGTAAACAAGTCATACATGCATAGTCAAATTATGAAGTTGACAAATAAGCTGAGGAGGTAAGCTTGGATAGTTTGGGATATGTGCATCGACTTCCTTGTTGGTTGACACAGCCACCTGCGCAGAAAAGCACCGAGTTAGGATATATGTGTCACATATGCAGAAATGATATGAAGAGAGAGATACTTTAAAAATAATGGTCTACGGCCGCAATTTGGGCTGCAACAACAAACTTTTTATGCCTCTTCAACTACAATTTGGGTCATATCAGCCGCATTTGAACGCAATTCTCCGAATTATTAAAGATTTTGACGCAGCCGAAATTTAAAACAAAAGTAAAAACAGAAAAGGAGAATGAAGAGACTGCATATGATACTCATGACCAGAAACAAGAGATTCCTAGTATTACTTTATTCTTACTGTCTTCCCCTTAGTAAAAGAGTGTAACACACATGTCCACCATGATTTTTCAAAGGGAGCACTACAAATACAATAATAATCTAACATCATGTTATTTTACTACTCACTTGTTCACTGTGACCTTGTGGAAAGTACACAACTCTACTTCCAACTGCTGGCAAAGAGACAAGAGGGCCAGCACATGCATGCCAAAGTTCTGAATCTAGAACTCTCTTTTCCCCTGCAAAATCCATCCCAATGTCATGTATTATAAAAACCTCATAATTGTCACAAAGGACAAATTGATTATGGGGATACTCTTAGTAAATCCAAGATCTTAAAGGTGCTTATTTGACAAATGAAACAAAATTACTTTTCTAATTCCTTAGCTATGGCAAAAACAAGAAGAAAAAAACATAGCCCAAAAGATGAATTTTCACATCCTCCACTTCAAAAAAAATTAATTAAAAAATATATTTATACACTACACCCTTCATGTTAGATAACAAAAACTTCAATGCTTAAATAATTAGCAAAAAAAATGCAAAATGAGAACTTAATCCCCCAAAGATTAAATTAGCAATAAAATTAGAAAGAACAAGTTCAAATCCTGGCTGGAACAATCCAGAGACAATTTTTATTTACCTCTGGACCGAACTCGAGATTATCACACCCAAAAAAATGTAGCAATAACAAATTCAAGAAAAATTGTGAACAAGGAAAGATAGATGAAAAGAAAAAGGAAGAAGAATCTGCAAGAAATTGTTAAGTGTGAACAAACACATACCTTCTTGGGGTGGAGGACTAAAACCAGCTGAAGAGAGTCTCATTGGAACAAAAAGTTATAAGAAATTTGTAAACTCAAAAATTGAGCCCACAATCAAAAACACTCTCTCTAAGTAGACAAATTAAGCAACAAAATAATCAGAAAATGACACTCCCACCAAAAAACAATCCTATTATTCTCTTTCTTCTTTCTACTACATAATATCATTCTTTGTTACACTCTACACCCCCCTTTCACCAACCAAAAAACTGGTTAAAATCTTAATATTCGTCAACCAAAACCAGTTTCACAACAAAAAACAATCACTTTATTCCTCATTGATTCTTCTTCTCCTTAACCCCCAACACCCCATGTTCCATTCTTCAACTACACGCTTCATTGCAAACAATAATCTGAAGAAGAAGAAAAGGCAAACAAGAGCCAGAAGGTGAAAAATGAAAAAGATGAAAACTTGATAAGCAAATAGATAGATCTTAAGAAAAGAAAAGTGAACGGATCTCACAAGAAGAAGAGAGTATGTTTAAGGAAAGGAAAAATGGAAGATCAAAAAGAACAAGAGTGGTGGGTGAAGTTACTAGTTATAGAAAAATGAGATGAGAAACAATGGTTTCTTGTGATTGAGCTACTGCTACAAGTAGTAGTAATTGAAGTACAGTAGTAACTTGGAACACTGTTGCTTTACCTTAACTTCTGATTCTTTCTCTCTCCTCTGTCTTTTTTCTCTCTCTCCTCTCAGTTTCATTCAATCAATCAGAACACAACCGTCATTATTTTAAGAGAGAGAAAGAGACAGCATTTCATTTCATTTTCGGACAACCAAGGAGGGAAATTTACATCTGCCTAAGATTCACTGTTCCTTCTACTCCCTCCGTCCCAATTTATCTGAGCCCTTGGCTCATTTCACACAGATTAAGAAAAATGTATAAATAAAAGGGAAAGTGGAATATATTGTATTGGGAATGATAAAAGTAGTATTATTTAGTGTTATATTGTATTGGGAATGATGAAAGTTGTATTGAAAATTAAAATGACTCAGTTATTTTGGGACACTTTTTTTTAGAAAATGAGTCAGATATTCCGGGACGGAGGGAGTATCATGTTTATTGTTTTTCCCTTATCATTAAATTCTCCTTCTTTTACTGTCACTGTATATAGACTGTCTAGGCAGTACCTTGTCAATTGCCTGACTTATACTATTTTTTAGTCACTTTACTCCCTAAATAGAAAAGGAGTCGTCACTTCAGTCCTTGAATGCAGATAAATTGTAAAATAGTCCCTGAATGTAGACTCTGTTAGCCAATTTAGTTCCTAAATGCAGACTCTGTTAATCAATTTAGTCATGAATGTAGACTCAGTTGATCACTTTAGTCCCTGAAATTGACGAACAGAGTTTAGGTGTTTTGCAATTTCTCATTCAGGGACTAAAGTGACTACTCATTTCTCATTCAGAGACTAAAGTGAATAATTCCCCTTTTTCTTTCTTTCGCACATAATCTCTGCACATATTTTTTTTTTAATTTTAGTCTTTTTTAAAATATTTTGTTGATTTAGTGTTTAGACCAAAAATAATAAGGGTTAATTAAGTTTTTGGTCCCTATAAATATCCGCAGTTTTGTTTTTAGTCCCTATAAAAACAAATCACACTTTTTAATTCCTACAAAATTTTCAGTTAGTGTTTTTAGTCCCTGTTAAATTAAAATTTGTTTAATTAAGCTTAAAATTTTAAATTTTTTAATGATTTTTTACATACTTGTTTAAAACATTATAAAACAATCTGCCGCAATAAGTTAGCTCAAAATTGTATTTTTAGGTCCAAATTTTCGTTAGTTTTATCTTGAATTTTTGGCGATTTAAAAAAATTATATTTAATTCATTACATGTTAAAAAAAATTAATTTTTTATAAAAGAGATTATTATAATGTTCTTGACATGTCTGTTAAAAATCATTTAAAAATATAAAAGTTTAAGTATAATTAAACAAATTTTAATTTAACAAGGACCAACACATACTTTTAGTCCTTGTAAAACTAAAATTTTTGAATTTTAACATATTTTTTACAAACTTATGTAGAACATTATACAAAGTTCCTCCGCCAAAAAGTAACATTATATGTTAAAAAATTAAAAGATTTTATAAAAGAGTGTCTTACGATGTTATGAACATGTCTGTAAAAAACATTCAAAAATTTAGAAGTTTAAACATAATTAAGCAAATTTTAATTTAACAGGGACTAAAAATACTAACGGAAAATTTTGTAGGGACTAAAAAATGTGATTTGTTTTTATAGGGACTAAAAACAAAACTGCAGATATTTATAGGGACCAAAAATTTAATTAACCCAAATAGTAATAATTTTGTTGATAAACCCAAGCATTTAATTTAATTTAATTTAGTGGCAAAAAGATAGATTTTGAATATGTTCGCGTCTATCTTCTCAAACATATGAAGTCTGGATACTGCAGAACAAATATGTATCTGTATCAGATACATATAGATATTGATACTTCACGGATACATACAGATATTGATACTTCACAGATAGGCAAATACACTTATAAAATACTTCACAGATATGTATCTTAGAAAAGATGAAAGGTAAAAAAGTGAGACAGTATTGTGAAAATGTATATTGTTTAATTTTAAATATGTATCAATATAATTGTTTCTCGATCAACCACTTAAAATTATATTCTTAAGGATGAAGGTAACGAAAGGAAGAGATTCAATTAATTAACATTAGACAATATTTGTGTTGAGTTCTTTTTATAAGAAAACTTTACATTTTTTATTTTGATCACATGTATTATTTTTATATTGTCTTTCATAATAATATAATAATGAAGCTGGTTGTCCTCGTGAGCTTAACTCAGTTGGTTGGGACAATGCATAAAATATGCAAGGTTCGGGGTTCAAACCCAGGCAACTACCAAAAAAAATAATGAAGTTGGTTTTCTTCAAGTATTTTACATGTATATACGTTTTAATATAAAAAATTTGTTAACATATCTTAGTTGTATCATAACATAAATTTTAAAAATTTTGTGTATCCGCATAGTATCGTATCGTACTTGCACGTCTTGGGGCATCTTATAAAGCTCACGTCTGCGTCTAGTACACGCCCTGCCAAACACATGTTGAGAAGTTCTGGGTTCGAGCTTTGTTATTGGTTTTATTGGTAAAAATATAGATTTAGTGGTACATACCTTTGTATTGAAAATACTTTTTGAGCTCGAATGTTTTCTCTACCATGGATTGAACACCATTTCATTTTCGGACAACCAAGGAGGAAAATTTACAATTGTTTAAGAGCATCCATAATGACAATAAACTAACAAGAGTTTTTAAATGTGTCTCATATGTATATGTTATTTATTTATAATTTTAAATAAAAGTATTATTTCTTCAAAAAATAAAAGTATTATCAAAGACTCGATGACTCTGATGATACTAAACTAAAAAAAAAAAGTTCTTAAATAGGTCCATTATATATGTACTTTAATATCTACATTATTTTTTTATAAGGCAAGAGCAAAATGACATTAGATAATGAGGTTCCAACTAAATTGACACCCAACTCTAATGTTTAGTCAAATGCTCATAAATATTATTGAGCCGGGGGGGGGGGGGGGGGGGATTACATAAAAACTGATGGGACATAAATTTAACCCAGTAAAGCCACACAAGAGTGTAGGTCGACCCAAACAGATGATACAAAGATTAAAACAACACACAAGTGTATAAGTTTATCAGCCTCTAATTAATCATAAAACTAATTAAAGGTTTTCGATGCGGTGATTGAACCCTCGGTCAACACTGAGGCGGCTCATGTACCATCAACTCCCTGCAACAATGGCAGCAAGCTAAACGACTCTTTCGAGCCTCTCAGTCCAAATCAATCAAAAATGAATGGCGGATCCTAAGTTGTCGTATGAATTGTCTGCAAACACAGAGGCAATTCAAGAACCATCAACTCCCTGCAAAAATAGCAACAAGCTCTACATGTCTCTTTCGAGACCATGAGTCCAACATCAGACAGACAGAATGATGAGGATTTCAAATCAGTCCGAAATCAATCACGAAAATCGATGCGGATATTAAGGCGGCAGCAGTTCGGAGGAGGCAAACCTTAACCTTGACACCTGCAGATCTCAACAGATCTGGACAATGATCAAAGAGTCAAAACATTGGAACGCCCTCCACGAATCGATGACACACCTGATAAGAAAACAGCAGGGCGACCGCCGCCACAGACGACGCTGTAGCAACAATCGACCCATTTTATAACGACAGACAACAAACCCACCTCTGAAGCTCAGAAACCATGAACTGAATGAGAAAGAAGGTCGCTGTCAAAACAAGCAAAACGACGGCGGCGTGGGAAACTCATTCCGACAACGACGATGATTTCAAATCTCCCCATACGGACATCGCCAGACAGGGAGAGGACATCGGTGGTGCGGGAGGTGAAGCTCGTCACACCACCATCCATATAGACTACAACAGAGAAGATTCGATTTGAATTTGGAGGGGGTAAGTGCGGCGACAGAAGAAAAACAAATACATTTTGAAAATAAATAAATAAAAATTGAAAAGTGAAAGAATTTGAGATGAGGAACCAACTTTTATATATTTTATTTCTTATTTTAACTATATGACTCGTTAGTTGACGAAGAGAGAAAGAGAGTCTTCATATAGTTGTCAGTAACTAATACGTACTCATTTTTTTCTTCCCCAATGAAAGTCTTTGATAAATTGATTTTTTGTTAAGTAAAAGATTCATCATTAGAGATGCTCCAAGATTCACCGTTCCTTCTACTGTGTTTTTCTCTTATCATTAAATTCTCTTTTTTACTGCCATTGCACTTTGTCTAGGCATTACTTTGTCATTTGCCTCGTTGATAATTTTTCTTTAAATATTAAATGTTTTTGCTTTAGTCTCTTTAAAGATTTTTGTTCATAACTCAAAATATTTAGTTTAGTGGTTAAAAAAATTGAATTTGAGCATCCTGATTTTGAGCTTTGTTAATGATTTTGGAGTGAGTAAATATAAATATGTTTGTATCGTATTTTCTTTGAACTTGAAGATCTTCTTTATCTTGAACTGGACATCATATTTTCACCCTAAATTTATTTCAACAAAAAAATATTTTGTTGGTTTTAATCATTGCAAATATTTTTGTTTTTGTAATTTCATGTAAAAATATGAAGATTACACATGAGTTGATTTAAAAGTAGAGACCAAAAGTGATGATTAAAAATTTTTGGAGACTAAAAATAATCAAAGAATTTTTTAGAGGGACTTTTAACAAAAATTTGATATATTTATATGACCAAAAACATATTTAAATCTTACAATTTTTTAGAGGGACTCTTAACAAAAATTTGATATATTTATATGACCAAAACTATATTTAAATCTTACAGGAACCAAAAAAAATTATATATTTGCAATGACTAAAACGAAAACAGTTTTTTATGTAGCGACTTTTTGCATATCTAAATTTATCTATTTTTAACATAATTTAACTTTAAGTTGACATATTTAAACACGTCAATATTTTCTCTTTAGTTTTTTATATTGTCTTAAGGGTATTTAACTAATTTTTTTATATTGTCTTAAGGGTATTTATTAGTTTTTTTTTTCATAGCCTAATCACCAAAATCATCATAAAAAGGGTCTTGTTAACCAGTGCCCCCGGGGCACTAGTTAAGGAAACAAAAAAGGAAATATTTGCATTGAAAACATCATTATTTACACTTTTTAAACTTTGACTACACAAGTTCCAAGGTACTTATGCTATATTTGGTTTCCTTAACCAGTGCCCCGGGGGCACTAGTTAACATTTTCCTATAAAATTTTAATAAAATAGAGAGGAATAATATCAAAGAGAAAATAGAGATAGATTTGGTATTGTCACCGACCACGTAATTCATGCGACCATTACTGGGACAAGTCCACATCAAAATAATTTAACTCATCCATTAAATAGTTAAAATATCACATTGTGTTGAACGTTGAAGAAGTTTTCTATGAGTTAAATTAAGCCAAACCCAACCCAGCCCAACCGTTAACGCATTATTGCAATTTGCATGGTGATGATGAAAATGAGTGGTTGAGTGTGGATGGAGAAAGGAGTAAAAAATGGAAGAAAAAAAATATGGGACCCAATTGAGAAAAGATTTGGTGATGGGACTAGGCACTTACTGCATGTACAGTTCTATTTTTTTAGTGCTACACCACTTTTTATATTGCTCTGCTCATTTCATTGTACGACTATCGAATCATTCACACAGTACCTTCCTTCATCCTATTTCCCCACGCATTCACTCCTTCAACCTAGGTAGGGTAGGGTAGGGAGACCGTGTTGAAAACGCATATCAACGGTGTGTAAAATGATTAAGATAAAAAAATTAATTATAAGATAAATATCGCAGTTTTGTAAAAGGGTTTTGCTAGAAACCATCCATGAAGGTGTCTTTTAGCAATCCATACTTTTGTTGGAACAAAATGTGTTTAACAATGAACCTTAAAGGGTTTTGATGATAACAAGGTATTAAAAATTGTAAATTGGACTAGCTAATATTTGTTCAAGTGTACAGGACCATAATTATAAAGTTACATCATCATTGGTTCTTAATGAGCAAATAAAGAGCTATGGAAACAACAAAAATTTGAAGCTTGGACGCTCCTGAAGGCAACTTGCTACTGAAGAGAAAAAGCGCTCCTGAAGTCAAGCTGCTCCTGAAGAAATAGCGCTCCTGAAGTAAGCTGCTCCTGAAGAATAGTGCTTCTGAAGACAAGAGGTCCAGAAGCCACATCATCAGAAGCTGCGTCATCAGAAGCTGCAGAAGTCATATCATCAGAAGCTGCATCATCAGAAGCTGCCTCATCAGAAGCCATTTCACCAGAAGCTGAATATCAACTGGATTTGCAAAGAATCAAGAATTGAAGAATTATCAATGCAAAAGCTGTCTATTGGATTCGAAAACACAAACAAAGGATTAGTGGAGTTTGCAACGGTCATTTCAAAGGTGTTTGAAGGCGTGTGTTTGCAATTTGGACGAAAGCGTTGACATTGTACTTTGTACGAATTGTACAACCACGTTCTCCACTACTCTGTTTTGTGTCCGCGCTACAGGACAAGAAAACAGCTCCAGAATACGGTTTCGCCTGCATAGATGTTCCTTTGGATAAGGAATGGATTTCAAATTTGTTCTTCATAGGACAACAGCCAAATCAGGCAAAAGATTATTGGTGAAAGATCAAGCTTCAACAACGACTCTTTGGTGTGCTGGCAATTTCACAACGTCTCTTTCACACCACTATATAAAGGAGTGAAGACCTAGAGAATTGGTAATGCATGAACTCTGAACGAAAGACTCACAAAGATTTTCACAAGTACCAAACCTCTGCTGAAATTGTTCTGCATTCACTTAGAATTTCTGTGTCTCAAAGTCATATCTTAGAAATTCTTAAGTCCATTGAGTCTGTATCTGATTTGTATTGTGAGCACCTCTGATTGTATATCAAGTGTTCAACCTTAAACAATTTTCTGTGTAATTTTGTTTAGTTAGGAAGTCTCTTGCTTGTGTGCTTGAGCATTGGAAGTCTCTTGCTTGTGTGCTTGAGCCTCTTGCTTGTGTGCTTGAGCATTGGAAGTCTCTTGCTTGTGTGCTTGAGCATTTGTAATCAGATATTACTCATAGTGAAATCTCCTTGGAAGTGCAAGGGGGACTGGACTACTTCCGGATTGTGGAAGGAACCAGTATAATTGCTTTGTGTCGTTCTTCTTCTCTCTCTCTCTGTTTTATTCCGCTGCATTTAGATTCTGATTATCACTTCAGAAGCTGTCTCGCTTAGCTTCTGATCAGTGTGTTCAGTTTTTAGGAGAAACGAAGAATTTTTCTAAAACACAATTCAACCCCCCTTCTTGTGTTTTTCTCACCTTCAATTGGTATCTAGAGCCTTGGTCTGTTGTGTAACACTTAACCGTGCAACAGTCAAAGATCTGAGAAAAACATGTCTACTCCTACTCCTACTGGTCCTGGTGATACTAGCTATAAACATGTCTTACATGATTATAGTGATAGTAAGAAAACCAGTATTGGAAAAGTTCCAAAGTTCAATGGAGATGCTGAAGAGTTCTCTTGGTGGAAGACCAACTTTTACAGTTACATCATGAGCCTAGATGAAGAATTATGGGATATTCTGGAAGATGGTGTTGGTGATTTAGTCCTTGATGAAGAAGGAGCTGCTGTGGATAGAAAGAAACATACTCCAGAACTGAGGAAACTTTACAAGAAGCATCATATTATCAGAGGAGCTCTTGTCACTGCCATACCCAAAGCAGAATACATGAAGATGAGTGACAAATCCACTGCTAAAGCTATGTTTGCTTCTCTCTGTTCAAATTATGAAGGGAGCAAGAAGGTCAAAGAAGCAAAGGCTCTCCTGCTTGTACATCAGTATGAGTTATTCAAAATGAAGGATGATGAAACTATTGAGGAGATGTACTCAAGGTTTCAAACCTTAGTTTCTGGTCTACAGATTCTAAAGAAGAGCTATGTTGCTTCTGATCATGTAAGCAAGATACTCAGAAGCTTACCTGCCAGATGGAGACCAAAAGTGACTGCCATTGAGGAAGCTAAAGATTTAAACACTTTAAGTGTCGAAGATCTTGTTAGTTCTCTCAAAGTTCATGAGTTAAGTCTTAATGAACATGAGTCTACTAAGAAGAGTAAATCAATAGCTCTTCCATCCAAAGGCAAGTCATCAAAAGCTCTCAAAGTGGTTGAATCTGAAGAGGAAGAACAGTCAAGTTCAGACTCTGAACCAGATGCTGCAGAAATGGCCATGCTCTCAAACAGACTTCAATATCTGGCCAAGAAGAACAGAAAGTTTCTCTCCAGAAGGGGTAACTCCAGAAGCTCAAGGAAAGAAGATCAGAAGGGATGCTTCAACTGTAAGAAGCCAGGTCACTTCATTGCTGAATGCCCTGATCTTCAAAGAGAAAAGTCAAAGGACAAGTCAAAGAGGTCTACATTCAAACCAAGCAAATTCAAGAAGCAGATTAAGCAGAGTTTAATGGCAACCTGGGATGATTTGGGTAGTGAATCTGGATCTGATAAAGAGGAAGCTGATGAAGATGCAAAGATAGCTGTTGGGTTGGTAGCAACAGCAACTTCAGAAGCTGGGTCAGATTCAGACTCAGAAGATGAAAACGAGGTATATTCCAAAATTCCCAGAGATGAACTTGTTGAGTCACTTAAAGAACTTCTTACACATTTTGAAGTAAGAACCAATGAGTTGAAGGATTTAAAAGAAAAATATGCTGATTTGGTACAACAGCAAAAATCAACTTTATTGGATCTGAAAGCTTCTGAACAAGGACTTAGGGGCTTTGACTTCATGTGTAAAACATATGAAGATCAGCTCAGGTTCTTATGTCAGAAGCTACAAGAAAAGTGTAATGAAAAACCTTTAAGTAACCATGAAATTGCTCTTGAAGATTTTATTATATCTGGCATTGACAGAAGCAGAGTGGCTTCTATGATTTATAGCATTTACAAGAACAATGGCAGAGGAATTGGTTTTCCAGAAGTGAAACTGGAGAAAACCAATCTAAAGTCTTGTTGTGAATGCATCAAGGAAGGTCTGAAAACATTCTTTGTACCAGAAGGGGCTGAGTTGGAAACTGTTGTTCAATCAGAACCTGAAGCTTCTAGTTCTAAGGCTAAGATTACTTCAAAGCCAAAGAACTCTAAGTCAAAGGCTATGATCAAATCTGATTCCAAAACTTCAAAGGTTAGGATCCTGAAAAGATCAGAACCTATTCCTCAGAGTCTGGTGAAACCAAAATCTGGGGTTCTGAAGTCTAAGTTTCAGAAGAAGACAGTTACTGCTTCTGAAGTACCAAAACCTAAGGTGATGGTTAATCAGAAGCAACCCAACTCACAGCACAAGGTACAAGAAGTGAAGAGTAAAGCCTTAAGTACTAACCTTCCAGGACCCATAGAACAATGGGTACCTAAATCTAAAAATGTCAATGATGCAGGTATGTCTAAGAGCAGTGCCAAAGCAAAGATCATGGTACCTAGACAGTGGTTGCTCAAGACACATGACAGGAGACAAGTCCATGTTCCTCAGCCTAACAATGAAAGAGGGAGGAAATGTGAAATTTGGAGGCAACCAGTCAGGCAAGATCATAGGTACAGGAACTATTGGTAACTCCTCTACCTCAATTAATAATGTATGGTTGGTAGATGGTCTTGAACATAACCTTTTGAGCATTAGTCAATTTTGTGATAATGGTTATGATGTGCTTTTTGAAAAACCCAACTGTACAGTAATCAACAAGGAAGACAAATTCATTGTGTTCAAAGGAAAGAGAGTTGACAATGTCTATAAAATCAATTTTTCTGAACTGGCTGATCAGAAGGTGATGTGCCTACTATCAGTGAATGATAAGAAATGGATGTGGCACAGAAGGTTGGGACATGCTAACTGGAGGTTAATCTCTAAGCTTAGTAAGTTACAACTTGTGAAAGGGCTACCAGACATTGACTATTATTCAGATGCACTCTGTGGTGCATGTCAGAGAGGGAAAATTGTGAAATCATCTTTTAAAACAAAAGATATTGTTTCAACCTCAAGACCTTTAGAATTACTCCATATTGATTTATTTGGACCAGTAAGTACTGCATCCTTATATGGAAGTAGATATGGATTAGTCATTGTTGATGATTACAGCAGATGGACTTGGGTGAAATTCATAAAGAGTAAAGATGTTGCGTGTGATGTATTCAGTAGCTTCTGCACTCAAATTCAATCTGAAAAAGAATCAAAAATTTTGAAAGTCAGAAGTGATCATGGTGGAGAATTTGAAAATGAGCCATTTGAAGCTTTTTGTGAAAAACATGGAATTTTCCATGAATTCTCTTCTCCTAGAACACCACAACAAAATGGGGTTGTAGAGAGAAAGAATAGAACTTTACAAGAAATGGCCAGAACCATGATTCATGAAAACAATTTACCAAAACATTTTTGGGCAGAAGCAGTGAATACAGCATGCTATGTTCAAAACAGGATCTATATTAGACCTATTTTGGAGAAAACAGCATATGAACTCTTTAAAGGAAGAAAACCCAATATCTCTTACTTTCATCAATTTGGATGTACATGTTACATTCTGAACAACAAGCTCTACCTAAAGAAATTTGATGCCAAGGCCCAAAGAGGAATCTTTTTAGGTTACTCTGAAAGGTCAAAGGCATACAGGGTGTATAATTCAGAAACACTCTGTGTTGAAGAATCTATGCACGTTAAATTTGATGACAAAGAGCTTGAAGATAAAACTTCAAAGCAAGGTGAAAGTTTTGCAGAGATACAGGTTCCTGAAGCTACTCCAGAACCTGATCAGATAGCTGAGTCTGAAGATAGTCCAGAAGCTGAACCCACATCAGAAGCACAAGATGAAGCTGCTTCTGATGAAGCACAAGATGACTCACATCAAGAAGATCCTCCCAGAAACACATTCAAACACAAGTCTTCACATCCTGAAGAGCTAATCATTGGAAACAAAGATAGTCCAAGAAGAACAAGATCACATTTCAGACAAGAAGAGTCAATGATTGGACTAATCTCAATGATTGAACCTACAACAGTTGATGAAGCACTTTCAGATGATGGATGGATCCTAGCTATGCAAGAAGAGTTGAATCAATTTCAAAGAAATGATGTGTGGGATCTGGTACCCAAACCTCAGCACAAGAACATTATTGGAACAAAATGGGTATTCAGAAACAAGCTGAATGAGCAAGGTGAAGTAACAAGAAACAAAGCCAGACTTGTTGCACAAGGGTATAGTCAACAAGAAGGCATTGATTACACTGAAACGTTTGCTCCAGTTGCAAGATTGGAAGCAATCAGGTTACTTCTTTCCTATGCAGTTAATCATGGCATAATATTATATCAGATGGATGTCAAGAGTGCATTTCTCAATGGTGTCATAGAAGAAGAAGTGTATGTTAAGCAACCTCCTGGATTTGAGGATATTAAATATCCTGACCATGTTTTTAAATTGAAGAAATCACTATATGGCTTGAAACAAGCTCCCAGAGCTTGGTATGATAGACTAAGTAATTTCTTAATCAAAAATGATTTTAAGAGAGGACGGGTTGACACTACACTCTTCAGAAGGACCCTTGGGAAAGATACTCTTGTTGTGCAAATATATGTTGATGATATAATATTTGGTTCTACTAATGCATCTCTTTGCAAGGAATTTTCTGAGTTAATGCAGGATGAATTTGAAATGAGCATGATGGGAGAGCTGAAGTTCTTCCTTGGCATTCAAATCAATCAATGCAAAGATGGAGTCTATGTTCATCAATCAAAGTACACAAAGGAGCTTCTGAAGAAGTTCAAACTTGAAGATTGTAAAGTGATGAACACTCCAATGCATCCTACGTGCAACCTGAGCAAAGAAGATGAAGGAACTAAAGTAGATCAGAAGCTGTATAGAGGTATGATTGGTTCTTTGTTATACCTCACTGCATCTAGGCCAGATATTTTATTCAGTGTATGCTTGTGTGCAAGATTCCAATCAGATCCTAGAGAATCTCATATGACTGCTGTCAAGAGAATCTTCAGGTATTTGAAAGGAACAACCAATCTTGGACTCCTTTATAGGAAATCCTTAGATTATAAGCTAATTGGATTCTGTGATGCTGATTATGCTGGTGATAGGATTGAAAGAAAGTCAACCAGTGGCAATTGTCAATTTCTAGGTGATAATCTTATATCCTGGGCTAGCAAAAGACAAACAACTATTGCTATGTCTACAGCAGAAGCAGAATACATTTCAGCTGCAAGTTGTTGTACACAACTACTTTGGATGAAACATCAGTTGGAAGATTATCAGATAACTGCTAACAGTATTCCCATTTATTGTGATAATACTGCTGCTATTTGTTTGTCTAAAAATCCAATTTTGCATTCAAGAGCGAAGCACATTGAAATCAAACACCATTTTATCAGAGATTATGTTCAAAAAGGAATTTTAGATATACAATTCATTGATACTGAAAATCAATGGGCTGATATATTTACTAAGCCTTTAACTGTTGAAAGATTTGATTTTATAAAGAAAAATTTGAACATGCACTTTGTATCTGATGAAATGCTTGCTTGCTCCTGAATAGGATTTTAGGTTCTGAAGTTAGTTCAGAAGCAGTAGTCCATCAGAAGCTCTTTATTGAGGTTCTGAGGAAAACTCGCTTCTGATGATGACGTCAGCATCTGAAGTCCAGAAGCTGGATTTATTGCTTCTGAATAGTTGAATTAGTGGAAACGTTGGAAGTTACCTTTTAAAAAGTAACTTTTGGCCCACTAACTTGGTAGTTACTCTGTGAACTTCTTACGTGGCCTGTATGTGTTGGTGTATAACTAAAAGGGCAATGATGATTTAAAAGCTTTGAAAGTACTTTTCACGCGCCCCCAATTTTGTCATTAATGTTATGTTTGTTTGTCTCTTTTGAATTGCAATCGTTTTACTTTTAACACTTTGTCAATTCACACACTACTCACTCACAACAAACACATTTGCTCTCAAACCTCTTGCGAAGTAAGCGCATTCTCTCAACCTTAGAACCCTAAAATCTTCATCTTCTTCAAATCTTCGTAAATCATCAAATGGCATCATCAAGCTCGCAACGAGAAGATTCAGTATCTACTTCACGAATGGTCCCTGAATATGACTACAGAGGAAGAAGCATGAAATTGGAAGAATGGGATTTGCAGGTTCAGATAGAGAATCCAGTGGACTTTGATTCTCTGAATTTTCATAGGTGTTCAATCAGAAGCTACTATGAAGAGCAAGGACTCATGGATTATTTCAAAATGTTGAATGGACCAACATATGAAGCTCTGGTTAGACACTTCTGGGTAAGAGCAAAATTCTACAACAAAGCGGCATCCTTAGCTGAGGAAAGTCAGATGGTGCTAATGTATCCTGAATTAGAAGGGAAAACAAGAGAAGAAATGGGTCTTGCGCCATTTGTTGAAGATGAAATCAGGTCCAGATCTGTGGTATTCCAGTAAGACTTGCACAATGGCACATAGAGTATGTTCTCAAGACTGCAGCCTCTGGATACTACTCTGGAATTGATCTTTCAGATGCTGCTGAAAAACGCATTTGGAAAAAGCAAGCCAACTTGGTGATATACAATTCTGAGAAGGAGAAGAAATATGCTGAATTGAGCATGGAAACTAAGATGCTTCTGAAGATTCAGAATGAGAACCTGTTTCCAAGTGGTGACTGTGTGAAACCAAATCTAGCTCAGAAGGTCTTTCTCCAGCACTTCATCAAGAAGGAAAAGGTGAATGTGCCCAAATACATGTTCAAGTACTTGGTAGAGTGTTTGAAACAGAGTCAGCTACTGGATAAACCCTTGGTTCCTTATGGAAGACTCCTCTCAGAGATATTCTATCAAGGAGGTATCTTGGACAGTCTCAGTCAATCTCAAGGCTTCACAGATCAGCTACTTGACACAAAAACTGGAAAATTCATTAATGCTCATACTCTCTTGAATATGAAGCTAATCAGTGAAGTCACCAAACTTCAAACTGATTTAAGTGAATCATTTGTTAAGTCTGATCTTATGAAGGACTTTCCACCCATCTGCAAGAAGGATCCCATTGAAGTGCAGATGTACTATATCAAGGAACATTTTGAGGCAACCAATGAGAGAATCAGATTGGAAGATATTCCAGAGGAAATGTATGGTGGTGCTCTGCCACGAGCCAGAGGCATAAAGTCAAAAAGGAAGATAACTGCAGAGCAATATCTAGAGGTTGAACAACCTGCTAAAAAGGCAAAAGTTGCTACTGACAAGCTCAAAATTGGTAGTTCATCAGTACCTTCTATTGAAGAAGCCATTGAAGACATGGATTCCAGGTTGATCATGGATGTTGGCATTTCTCTTGATCAACCTGCTATACCAAAGAGGAAGAGGAAGCCAGCCTTGAGGAGGACCAAGGATTTTCCTCATATCACCTCTACAGCTCAAGATGCTTCTGATTTGGAGTTAAAGGAGTTACAAGAGAAGAAGGCAGCAGCTGAAAAAGTCTTGGAAATTGCTGCTGAGCTACAAGAGTCTGTAGTCTCAGAAGCCAAGAAAATGTTGCAGATGACCAGTGAGTTTGCTCAAGAGGATTCTGATCCTGAACCAGAGAAGGTAATTAATATATCATCAGATTCCGCATCCAAATCATTATCAGACTCTGATGATTCTGATGATGATATACCCTTAGCTCAACTGTTTCGAAAACCAGTAAAAAGCCAATCAACATCAACCAAAACCAACGATAAGCCCTCTCAGTCAACTACTTATGAACCAGTTGGTCACATAATTAATGAGAAGTTGGCTGAACTGGCTGAGCAGAGAGAAAGAGTCATTGATACTATTTTTCGCCTTCACCCTCAACCTCTTAACATTCAACCTCTCAACATGATTCCTCCAGAAAATGTTGAGTCTACAACAGAAAAGGCCTCTGAAGCAACTCCAGAAGCAGCTGCTTCTGAAAATGTTGTTTCAGAAAACCCCCATCAACAAACACCTGAACCACAAAAACCCACAACACCCCCACAATCACCAATAGCCATCATTGACCACCAACTCAACAATCAAACAACATCTTCACCACAACAACCATCAACTGAAACTGAATTTCAACCTTTACCTGAACACTCTCCAGAACCAACTCCCATGGATGTTGACATCTCTCAAGTCAATGTTCAAGACTCAACCTCCACCACACACATTGATTCTGACCAGCCTTCGTCTTCAAACACACAAACACACCTTACCTTTCCAATTCCTAACCCCATTCAAGATTTAGAAATCAGTGATTCTGATCTTGAAACCCTTGATCATCCACCCACAAACATCCTGGAATCTGGATATATTAATTCTGAGCTTCTCACAATCTTGAGTCAGATGCATAATCTGGTGGATCAAAGAAGGACAATTGATCTCACAGGTGCATATGAAGACTCCTGGGCATCTCTTCAAAACCGGGCAGCTGGGGTTATTGAAGAAATCAAGGCCAAATGCATCAGAGTCAAGCAAGCTTCAGTCAGAAGGCTAATGGAGCAAGTGAATCAGAGTTTTAAAGTAAGAAGTTCTACACTGCTCCTGGCAAACCAGCCTTTCTTCTTTGAAACGGATTACTTGACCAGAGAAGCAAGGCTGTGTAAGCTTCTGAAGAAACAGATGGCACAGCAGCAGCAAGAAGCTAGAGAAAGGGAACAAGCTCTTCTTCAGAGGCAACAACAACTTGAAGAACTGTTGAAGAAGAAGATTGAAGAAATGGAAGAGATGAAGAAACAACAACAAACCAACCCTTAGTTGCACACCCTTGTGTTTTTCTTTGTTTGTTGTCTGTTTTAAAATTTCTTAGTCCTTGCTTCTGAAACCATCTTGTCTTATTTCTCTTGCTTCTGAATGCTTACTGATTCTGACTGTTTAGCTGCTTCTGACAATTGATATACATGTTCATATATTTTGCTCTGACTTATTTAGTTCACTTTCTTTTGTACTCTCTCCTGTTTGAGTTTTTCTCATATCTTTTTGTCTTTTATGCTTAAATTTATTTTAATTTTTTTTGATAATGACAAAAGGGGGAGTATATGTGACAAGTATTTAAAGGCTCTGAGCCCCATTAATGGCTCTGAGCCCCATTAATGGCATTTGAAATTTTTGAAAACCTTCTATCATTTTTTTTACCTTATTGGTATAAGCTATGAACGAACGAAGGAGTATCAAAATTCAAGTAAAATTAATTGAACCATTCTTCTTATCTATAAGTTAATTCTTTCAATGATTCAATTTTGTTTTTAAGCTCTGATAATATTATTGCGCGAAAAATGAATTTAATTAACCTGGATAGAACTTAGGGGGAGCTTACAAACCTCACCTTAAAGACTATCAGACTCAGGGGGAGTTTGAGCTTACAAACCTCAGATTCTGAGCTTACAAACCTCAGAACCCCAAAGTCAACTTGTTAATTAGATTAACAACAATTGATCAATTTTAAATACTTTTGTTTGTCATCATCAAAAAGGGGGAGATTGTTGGAACAAAATGTGTTTAACAATGAACCTTAAAGGGTTTTGATGATAACAAGGTATTAAAAATTGTAAATTGGACTAGCTAATATTTGTTCAAGTGTACAGGACCATAATTATAAAGTTACATCATCATTGGTTCTTAATGAGCAAATAAAGAGCTATGGAAACAACAAAAATTTGAAGCTTGGACGCTCCTGAAGGCAACTTGCTACTGAAGAGAAAAAGCGCTCCTGAAGTCAAGCTGCTCCTGAAGAAATAGCGCTCCTGAAGTAAGCTGCTCCTGAAGAATAGTGCTTCTGAAGACAAGAGGTCCAGAAGCCACATCATCAGAAGCTGCGTCATCAGAAGCTGCAGAAGTCATATCATCAGAAGCTGCATCATCAGAAGCTGCCTCATCAGAAGCCATTTCACCAGAAGCTGAATATCAACTGGATTTGCAAAGAATCAAGAATTGAAGAATTATCAATGCAAAAGCTGTCTATTGGATTCGAAAACACAAACAAAGGATTAGTGGAGTTTGCAACGGTCATTTCAAAGGTGTTTGAAGGCGTGTGTTTGCAATTTGGACGAAAGCGTTGACATTGTACTTTGTACGAATTGTACAACCACGTTCTCCACTACTCTGTTTTGTGTCCGCGCTACAGGACAAGAAAACAGCTCCAGAATACGGTTTCGCCTGCATAGATGTTCCTTTGGATAAGGAATGGATTTCAAATTTGTTCTTCATAGGACAACAGCCAAATCAGGCAAAAGATTATTGGTGAAAGATCAAGCTTCAACAACGACTCTTTGGTGTGCTGGCAATTTCACAACGTCTCTTTCACACCACTATATAAAGGAGTGAAGACCTAGAGAATTGGTAATGCATGAACTCTGAACGAAAGACTCACAAAGATTTTCACAAGTACCAAACCTCTGCTGAAATTGTTCTGCATTCACTTAGAATTTCTGTGTCTCAAAGTCATATCTTAGAAATTCTTAAGTCCATTGAGTCTGTATCTGATTTGTATTGTGAGCACCTCTGATTGTATATCAAGTGTTCAACCTTAAACAATTTTCTGTGTAATTTTGTTTAGTTAGGAAGTCTCTTGCTTGTGTGCTTGAGCATTGGAAGTCTCTTGCTTGTGTGCTTGAGCATTGGAAGTCTCTTGCTTGTGTGCTTGAGCATTTGTAATCAGATATTACTCATAGTGAAATCTCCTTGGAAGTGCAAGGGGGACTGGACTACTTCCGGATTGTGGAAGGAACCAGTATAATTGCTTTGTGTCGTTCTTCTTCTCTCTCTCTCTCTGTTTTATTCCGCTGCATTTAGATTCTGATTATCACTTCAGAAGCTGTCTCGCTTAGCTTCTGATCAGTGTGTTCAGTTTTTAGGAGAAACGAAGAATTTTTCTAAAACACAATTCAACCCCCCTTCTTGTGTTTTTCTCACCTTCAACTTTGAGGTGTGATTTCCTCTTTTTAGTTATAATTTTGTTAAAAGATACCTTCATAAAAATTAGTTAGTGTCTTTTAACAAATACTCACAGAATAACTTGCTAAAAGACACCTTCATAAAATGTGTCTTCTAGCAAAACCCTTTGTAAAATTAGGGTGATATGTGAATTATCGTGATTTTGATTAATAGAGCGTGATTAAAAGGTGTCTTGTAGCAAAACCCTTTGTAAAATTAGGGTGATGTGAATTATCGTGATTTTGATTAATAGAGCGTGATTTTTAACACCAATAATTAAGTGATCTAAGTGGTAAGATATTTGAACTTCTTAAGTATGAGATTAGTGTTCGATTTCTGACTCATGTATATAAAAAAAATCTAATTAAAAAGGAAGAACATACCTTATGTACTTTACGGATTCCTGGACGGAGATTGTTCACCACAAAATAAGATAACATGATATTTAACATACTGAATATATGTCAAAATAGTTTTAAATTTTGTGATTTGATAAATACAAACTTGTATAAAAGAAAACAAAAATACATTTAAAAAAGGATTTTGCTAGAAGACACCTTTTATGAAGGTGTCTTTTAGCAAGTTATTCTACAACCATTTGCTAAAAGACACCAACTAATTATCATTTGCTAAAAGACACCAACTAATTTTTATGAAGGTGTCTTTTAGCAAAGTTATAACTAAAAAGTGGAAATCACACCTTGAGGTGTGGATTGCTAAAAGACACCTTCATGGATGGCTTCTAGCAAAACCCTTTAAAAAAAATTGTATTAAGAAGAGCGTATTTTACTTTTGTAAGAGATTACTATACAAGTTTTTAAATAATTTTACTATATTCCGTTTCTTACCTGACAAGTAACAAGTTCCTTAAGACATTTGTTGATATTTTCTTTAAAATTATTATGTGTCAATAGTTGTATTTTAGCTTTTATCATCATAACACCTTAATCAAATATATGGTCGCTACTTTAGTTTTTACACATCTTAATCGAATATATGGTCTCTAGGGGTGTATAAAGGACGATTTTTATATGACCTGAATTCAGCGATTACTTTAGATCGTGCCATTTTTTAGACTTAAACCTGTCCATGAACCCGATGAGGTTCGAGTCCAACAAGGATGGAACAATACAAAGAAAAGATCGGGTTTTTCCTAAAGCAAGTCACCACTACTTGTTAAAAAAAAATCACCAATGCTTACATTTTAAAATAAAAAAAAATTAATCAACCACTTTTTTTAATCTTAGGAAACGACACATAATCAAAAGTAGCATATGAAACAACAACATAATCATAAGTAACACAATCGTAAAAAAATAATCAAAAGTAGCAGCAACATTGTGTTCATGGTTGGCCATTGCATGCCCAACCAACTCTATGGAGCTGGGTCTTCAATTTACAAGGGCTTCCAATATTTTGTTATATGGTAGGTATGTCCAATCCAAACACTTACGATGATTGCTCCTTTTACCCCTTATTTGCCCTTTATCCTGAAGCTTTTAAAAACGGAAAAAAATATCATTTGAGGGTTATCTCCCAAATGGTTTGCACATTTGCATGGGGTAAAAAGGAACTCTAAACACTTATTATCTCGTAAAAAAAAAGAGTAAATAGACAAGATAAGTCCAACCCAACACCACAAACAAAACAAAAATCAACAAAGCAAACTGTAATCAAAACAAATCTTATAGTTAATTTGTGATTTTAATTGCCAACTCAAATTTTCTAATTATTAATTTGTAAATGTTCAAATTGCTCCTATTGTTTTTTTATTAAGGGTTTGTTTTTAATATTTAAGGAGGGCTCCAAATTGATTGGGACGACTTTGATTGTGTCACAAATTAATTAACATTTTGTATTCTATATAACCAAAATAAACGGTGATAAATTAAAGAGTACAATCGTCTCAAAAAACAACGGTTTGCAATGGTGTGAGCCTTAGTTGGAGAGGCGACGACACGAGACTGAGTCTGAGGAGGCAATGAGAGGCGACATGTGAAGTGAACCCTGATGCACGTAACAAAAAGTGAGTATTGTGGAAGTGAAAGAGTGGTGTGTGAGAGACAGAGTCTAAGAGAGTATGTAAAATAATATTAAAAAAAAACTTTGTCCTAAAATTAATTTGGGATGGGACAGGTAACTCGAGGTTAACCCGAACCTGATCCCTGTTTCAATCATGTCTCTATCGTGTCCCATATTTTTTGTCCCTGTTTTTCTTTTGATCGAGTCAGATCCGACCCATTGCATATAGGACGAAACAAGTTGTGAGATGGGGTCGGGTTTTGTGCACCCCTAATGGTCTGTGTGTGTGTGTATATCACATTGATACTGCCATACCAAATTGTCTATAAATTTTAAGATCCTCAAAAAATATTTTTCATGTAGTTAATTATTTACAACTGCAATTGTTAACAGAATTAGTTAGAAAACTATTAAAAATGGTGTGTGCTCAAACTATTAGACATGGTGTGTGGATAATATGAAGAGTAAACGTAATTTGTAAGGATAAATTAGTCTCCACCTAAATATTAAGATGACATCGAAGTTTATACGTTATTCCTTTCCTTGATCCACCTACTATTGGATCACTCGTGTTAACACTCTACGAGAAAAAAAAATCAGTCACAAAGGTATGAAAATCGGTCACTAATATGTTTAGTGACAGAAATAGTGACTAAAAATTCAGTCGCTAAAGTAAAATTCGGTCTCTAATACATAAGCGTCAGAAATAGTAATCAAAAATTCAGTCGTTAAAGTATAAACTATTAAAAATTGATAATTATTCCAGTTGCTACTTATTTAGTCACACTTCCCTCAAAAAAAACTTATTTAGTCATACTTGAAATTTATTCCTAGATGCGTCCCTGAACTTAGACTCATCCTAAATTTTAAGATAATATAAGAGTCTATCGAATATTCGAATATCATCCACTATAGGGCTTCTAAGATCATGATCCCAATGGTCATGGTATGAGGGGTGGTGTTGAAGTTACACATTGGACATATATAATCTTAAAAATATGCTTATAACGGATAGATATTTATCATTTTACAAGTTAATTTTATAAGGATGAGTTGGGACTTCGGATAAGTTAAAATTTACTGATTAACATATATTTTGAATTGCAGTAGTAAAAAAGCTTAAGCAGTGAAGCATTCTGTACACTTTTCAACTAATTTAATTGATTCACTCCAAAATTCCAAGTGCATGCATTACTGAGCTCACAACACACATGCAAAATTCACCTAGGTAATTCCAAACCTTGTGTACACACAAATAATGTCCTCTTCTGGATTATATTCAAGCTCATTTCATTATTTATAAGTCGGCTTAATTAGTACGTATAAAATTAAAAAAACCAAAAAGCAACTATAGTACCACTTTATAAGACAGTCTAGCTAGCTTGTGCACAGACTTTTCATAACATGTACGCCCAACTATGATTTTCTTTTATACTGTTGATACGAGAAGTAGAACCAATGTACTACACACGTACCACCATGATTTTCTCATTAAGAGATTCACTTATTATTACAAGAATATGTTCCTCATCATATCATTAACATATGTAATGTAACCAACCAAATAATATATCATACCACATGTACATTAATTCCACTATAAGATGAGTGAGTTACTTAATTAAAATGTCGTGTAACGTTATATCACCACTAAATTTATACCACGACATTGTTGTTGCTTGCCTTGTTTCATGTCGTTTTGCTTCACTTCTATATTGCTTTGTTGTCTTGTATCTCCACCATATTCTCTTGTTTTTCTCTGTCCATCGTCTGTTAAATCTAAAATTATGTACCTTTATTACCATGGCAGTTAGTCATTCAATTAGAGTTTGGTACTATAGCCAACTAATCCTAACTCAAAGCAATTAATTAACTCTTTAATTAGAGGAACTGATCGTAATTACACCCTCCGGTCACAAATATAAGCAAAAATTCACTTTTTAGGTTCATTCAATAAATGATGTATGTGGACTATTAAATAGACCACACACATCATTTATTGAATGAACCTAAAAAGTAAATTGTTGCTTATATTTGTGACCGGAGGGTGTATAACTGTTTGTTACATAAAAAAAAATGTTTTTTAGATACAATTTACAATCCTTTTTTCTAATACAACAAGTTAGTTAAGGTTTTTGACATGAATTAGGTTTTTAATGGGATTGAGAAAAACTCAAATCCCACTTAAGAAATACAGGACTTTTGATCAAAGTTTGTAAAGAGCGACATCCATCAGTTAATAAGTCTATTTTGTAAGGATGATATATAGACAAATATAAAACCCTAATATGGTATCATAGTCAATCAATCGTACCATCCATTAATTTATATATGCATCAAACTCAATAGTGCATAAAACCTAATATAGTATCAGAACTATCGATCAGATCACCTAACATTTATATACACGCACAAAGCTCAATAGTATTGAGCGTGGGGGGATGTATTGAGAAAAACTTAAGTTGCACAATTTTATAAAGATGAGTTAGACTCAATATAAAAACGTAATAAAAAGGTATTTCAAAAGCTTAGAACTTTTCACCTATTATGAAATTAATGCTCGAGTCCATAGCAAAATATTACTTTTTTTATATGGAGTTGGTCAGTCTCATAAATTATATGGAGTTGGCCAGTCTCTCAAATTAGCTACTTCAAATTTCGAATTCAGTTTTTTTCTTTTTACGTGCAAGAGCGATGTTAACAATTCTTTGCACACCATGTTAGTTGTTTGTTACATAATGACTAACTGCTAAAACTAAAATTGGTAACCTTAAAATAAACCTAAGCGCATATTGTACCTAAAAGAAGCTATATATTAAAATTATAGATTATGAAGTACAACTTTCACATTAACTAGAAACCCAAATGAAGTGAATGGGAGCATATATAATAATAATAACAATAATATAATTAGTTGAAACATCAATGTCCATTACAGCCCCCCCACTGTGTGGAAGATTTTGGTCGTAGGCCACATGTGAATGGATTTTTCTTCACATACACATGGATAAGATCTACTTTTTAATTAGGTCATTCCTTCAAATGTGCAAAGCAACCAAACATAAACTAATTATTGTAAAAGCTTTTGGCTTTTTGTCTCGTACATATATAACTTGTTAAAAATTCTCACTTGCCAAAAAATTAACTTATTAGTGGAATGGAAAACGCAAAACTTCACTAATATTTTTTTTTTATCATATAGTTTAGTCGCTAATTTTATTTTGATTTTTTAGTAGTGGAATTTTTTTAATAAGACAGGGTGATTATAAATAATGGTTGCGACTGTCAAGCGTGTGGTTGGGACATTGTCAATATTGATTTACCTGAATTCTGTATCATGGACCATTGTTGATAGGGACTTGACAAGTCTATAGAGAATGTATCAGAAAAACAAGCCTGTGGTGGTTTGATGCTTGGACTATATATACCCTGAAAATCTGATTGAACTAACTTGCTAAAACCTACGAGAGGTTCAATTATACATTCTTGGTATTTCTAACAATGAGGGTTGGAAATTTGATGCCTAAATTTAGATTTGTATTCTCTATGCAATGGTGAATATAACATACTATCTTTGTTTTTAATTTTCCATTTTACCATAGGTTGACATCTTTATCCGCAAATATATATATATATATATATTACAAATTAATAAGAAATATAAAATTAATACATGTTATAATTAATTAGTCAATTTCAAATATAAAAAAATTATAGATTGACGGGTTATGCAAATGTACCGAAACAAATTAGTGCAGGTTAAACTGGTCAACTACTAAACTTTGTTTCTTTTGAAGATGTTAAACTAACACATTCAAATTGACACCGAGAAGAATCGATCTAAGAGACCTTGAGAAGGAGCAAACTCCAAAGTAAAAAAAAAAAAAACACCACCAGACCAACCGATAAACTTTGTTCATGTTATCATCCCTGCCTAACTAGATATCAATTCCTTTTATAAATATCAATACCTTAATTAATAGTCAATAGACTAGTCTCTAACTTTTTGGGTAAGGGATACACAATTCAAAAACAAATGTATTTATTTTTAATTGTGGTAGGTAGCCCAGTATAATCTATTTATAAATATGATATAATTGGTGCCAAAGCAAAGGATTGAGTTAGATCTTTTTTTCAACAGCAAAAAATCATGAATGCATGTGTGTTGTACTTGTACATGAGAAGGAACACGTCAAACACTTATTGCATGTAATATATCATTCAAGTATATAGTCATAGAGGTGTGGATCCCTACAGCTGTTGTTTTTTTTCTTGGTGTTGTCTTTGTTTCTTTTCTTGATTTATTTTTCATTGATAAAAAATTTCTCGTATATGTACAATATATTTTATAAAATGCATGTGAATAAGATTATATGTTTACATATCGATTTTTATAAAAATGGCGACATGCATATCAATAACGCCATTTACCTGAATTTTACGAAGATATTTTTCTTCATTAATTTAAGAGTGATATATGTGTATAAAATTTCAAGAGAAGGGAAGAGGGGTCGCAATGTATATGGGGGAATTTATGGAGTATGGGACTTCGATTTGTGGCTTTGAAATCTGCTATTCTAATTTTATGGTTACAAAACTTAGTGGGACAATGATTAGATAATACATTTTTGAAATTGGTAGGGGTGGGGCAAAGGATCCAGCCATATATTTAAGGGGTGGGCTTCTCCAAGATAACGTCAAAACAACATTATAATATTGCATCAGGGTATCCCACCAAATTTGTAAATTTATGCTCAACTAATCACATTATAATATGTTACCCCAAAAAAAATCATTTTATAGGATGTTATATTTAATCACATTATAATATGTTACCCCAAATTTGTAAATTTATGCTCAACTAATCACATTATAAAGTTGGGTTTGATTACAGTCAGACCTGTCTTCGTTACTTTGGTGTCGGTCGTGGGGGCATGCCTTTGATTTCTCTGATTATTACCCAGAGCTGTTGAGTTCTGCAGGTGTCAAAGATATGGTCACGCGTCGATGCTGTTTGAATATCTGTCGCAGTCGTTTGTGGCTGACTTCAGACTGACTTGGAATCCTAGTCATTCGTATGATTGACATTGGACTAATTGGACTCGAAAGAGTCGGTGTTGCTTGTTGCTTCGCTGCAGGGAGTTGTTGGTTCTTGGACTATGCTGTGTTGACGGTTGGTTCATACACCAAAGCGCTGACCTTTGTTTAATTAGGATTAATCATTGGAGGTTTCATTTGTGTGGTTTAAAATGTTTGTAATGCCCGTTTGGGTTGTCTGCACTTGTGTATTTTTACTGGGTTAGGTCTATGTCCCCCCAGTTTTTTTCTGTACTTTTTCCTTTTTTTTAATAATATATATGGGCATTAGACACAAGATTAGAGTATAGTTGAGAAATCACCTGTTCTCTTTCTTGATGTTTTTATGCTCTGGCCTTATCAAAAAAAAAAATTTAAGGTCTGTCATTGTAATAAAATTATAATTTTTTTAAGTTAATTATTAATTATGTATATTTTTAATTTAATATCAATTTCTATTTTTGTAAGTTATATTATGTTTTATTAGAAGTAAAATTTATATTTGAAAATTATAATTCATATTTATTTTATATTTATGATACTTGAAATTTATATTTTCAATTATTAATTCATATTTCTTATCAATCCATCATGTTAGTTCCTCAATTATTTTTAAAATAGGAGAGAAAGTATAGTTTAGTGAATAATTCTATAGATAAAAAGTAGTTTAGAAACTGTTCATGATTTTTTTTGGTTTAGAAGTCAAATGAGATAAAAAGATTATTTAGAGATTATGTATTATAATGTTATAGTTTAGAGATCATATAAGAGGGAAAAAGTACGTGGATTAAAAACGGTTCTGTTATTTGAATGGAAAATGCTAGATATCAAAATATAGATATCAAATTTAATATGATATATAAAGATGCTTTAATTATATTTTTTATCCGAGGTTTAGCAGTTCAACTGTTTTGCCCTAAGAGATTAAAAGAATTGAGGAGTTAAAAGTTTAGAGTTCAAATCTTGGAAAAAAAATAGTATTAACATAACAATCAACATACTAACATTCATCATTCAATTTTTATTTTTTTTATATTTTTTGTCTCCTTATATTCATTCGTTTGTGAAATTGGTTCCTTATGAGGGTTGACCATTCCACATTATGAGATTTTATATTATACATTTAAAAATGAGAGAGTTTAAATAGATGATCAATTTCGTGAACAAAATAAGAAAATCAAAACTATAAATATTAAAATTAAAGATACATTTTTTTAATTTTTTTCTTATTTTTATATTTTACATATTACATGTATAAATTTCTAAGATATATACGATCAAATATATCATACTGGATATCAAAATTTAAAGTATGAATTTGTCAAAAAAAATTAAAGTATGAATTTCCCTTTGAAGAAAAGTTTGTAGGACATGGGTGAAGAAAAAGATAGAGCAATGATAGTCGAACAACCATTTAGTATAATCTATTTGACAACCTTCATTTTCTCTTTTTTCATTGGTCAAAAACAACGGAGAGAGAAAAAGAAAGAGAGAGAGTAAGAATATAATGTGAATATGAAAGAGAAAGTTGTTTAAAAATTGTCATAAAATGGTTGTACAAATATCATTTCTGAAAAAGATAAGGTAACAGACATTTTTGCATGAATCATAAACAGCTAGCTAGCCTTTCATTTTCGTACATCCACTATTAATTTATTATGAATGGAATAGGAAGAATAATGAAATTTTGATAGTCACTTTCTTTGTGAGAGTTTATCTTTCTCGTTGAGTGGTGAGTGCAAAGAAAGAGAGAGGTGTGGAATGGAAAAAAGGGAAAAATGTCAAAAAAGCAACAGCTCAGGCTAAGATTTGAGGGTCCCGCAAAATTCTCTCTCTAATTTTTTTAGTTTCCCTTTTTGACGCAAAGGCATTCGGTTGGAATGGGAATATGGGATATGGGGTCGGGGATGGAGTACGTAGCATAACTCTTTCCATTTAAAAAAAGGCTTAATAGCACTTTTAGCCCTCTATGTTTGCAAAAATTGCGATTAAGGTCCCCTATCTTTGAAAACTATAAAACTGCCCCTTATGTTTCGTTTTCGTTGCAGTTTTGGCCCCCATGGTCATTTTTGATCTGGTCCACGCTGACATGGCACCAACATCACTTATATGAAGGGGCCAAAATCGCAACTTTGGCAAACATAGGGGGCCAAAAGTAATATTAAGCCTATTTTTTATTTTTTTAATTCATTTTTTTTCCATTTTTTTGTTTTGAAAAAATTAAAAAAAGAGGGAAAATTAATAAAAATTGAAAATAATGAAAAAAATACTGAAAAAATTTAAAAAAATTGGAAAAATTAATAAGAATGAAAACAAAAATCAGAAGAAAAAAAAATTTCGCATGACAAGTGTGTATATACATACCACATCATTAAATCATTTTAATAATAAAAAAATTAAAAACTGAAAATCTTTTAAAAATAACAAAAAATCAGATTATTTTTTTAAAAAAAATAAAAGATTGATTTTTTTAAAATTTTAAAAATAAAAAAAATAAGATTATTTTTTTCGAAAAATAAAAGAAAAAATCAGATTATTTTTTTCGAAATTTAAAAAATTAGAAAAAGTTCGGATTTTTTTCGAAATTTAGAGGATATTTAAAAATAATGGAATTTAATTTTCAAAATAAAAAATTTAGATTTTCTTGCGAAATAAAAAACTGGAAAATATTTAAAATTTTAAAAATCTGGATATATATTTTTTAAAATCCAATTACAATATGAAAATTAAATTTTGAAAATCATATAATCTCAAAAAAAAAATCAATTTTAGTTCAAAAGAGATTGGAAGAGCAACTTGAGGTACTCACTTTTTAAATTTTAATGTCTCCTAAATAAGACACTTTTTAAAATTTTACACGCATTAGTAATTCTTTTTACAAAAATATTCCTATGTAATTCAAGCTTCTCAGATTTTTTTCCTAAATTTTTAATTAAACTAAAATCAATTTTTTTCTTCAGATCATATGATTTTTAAAATTTAATTTTTCGATTGTAATTGGAATTAAAAAATATATATATCCAAATTTTTAAAATTTTAAATATTTTCCAGTTTTTTTATTTCGCAAAAAAATCTAAACATTTTATTTATTTTGAAAATTAAATTCCAGTATTTTTAAATATCTTCTAAATTTCAAAAAAAATCCGAACTTTTTTCTAATTTTTTAAATTTCGAAAAAAATCTAAATGTCTTTTCTGCTTTTTTCTTTTATTTTTCGAAAAAATAATCTGATTTTTTATTATTTTTAAAATTTAAAAAAATCAATCTTATATTTTTTTTAAAAAATAATCTGATTTTTTGTTATTTTTAAAAGATTTTCAGTTTTTAATGTTTTTTTATTATTAAAATAATTTAATGATGTGGTATGTATATACACACATATTATGCGAAATTTTTTTTCCAGATTTTTGTTTTCGTTCTTATTAATTTTTCTAATTTTTTAAAATTTTTTAATTTTTTTTCATTATTTTCAATTTTTATTAATTTTCCCTCTTTTTTTAAATTTTTTCAAAACAAAAAAAATGGAAAAAAAAAGAAAATGAATTAAAAAAATAAAAAATAGGCTTAATAGCACTTTTGGCCCCCTATGTTTGCAAAAGTTGCGGGTTTGTAAAAATAGGCTTTTTTTTTTTTTTTTTTTTTTTTTAGGTAAATCAGGAGAAAGGACAGGCATCAAGGAGAAGCAACGACATCCCAACTAGGTTGGCACCCCGATGAACTCCCATCCTATACCGCCAATCTCAAATTTTATTAAAAAAAAAGGGGAAAAATACATGAGGGGGGACTAGGCCAAAACCCTCGAAAAAACAAAAAGGAAAAGAAACAGACAAAGAAAAAGACAACAAAATAATAATAACAAAGCCTCCTACGGATAACGAAGCCGAGGTAACCCACAACGATCCTCAAAGAAATCCTGCTGAAACTCTGATGGCAAAGATGGCAGCCACACTTCCCCAACAACAGAATGACCCAAGTTAGCTAACCTGTCAGCGCACCTGTTACCTTCACGGTAGATATGAGAACAAATAACCTGAATATTAAGCGCGCAAGCATTGTGCCAGCGGTTACGGAGCCGGATAGGAACCAACGACACATTTTTGAAGGCTAGCAGAGCACTAGAAGAGTCACTTTCCAACCAAATATTAGTCCAACCCTGTTGGGCTGCAAACTCCATAGATAAAATATAACCGAATACCTCTGCATCAAAAACAGAACAAGGGCCCAAATTACAAGTAAAAGCACCCAGGAAAGTACCTAAATGATTCCGAAACAAACCACCGCAAGCTCCACTAGAAACCAAAACTGAACCGTCGGTGTTAACTTTGACCCAAGGAGCAGATGGCGGCTTCCAACAAACCATCATTAACTCTTTGACATTCCTTTGATGATGGGGGACACGAAACAAATCAAGAATAGGGGCATCTGCTGCAATACATTTACCAGAGGATAAACCCCCACTCAAACCAATCAACGCATGCACTCTCACCTGAACCGAATGCAAAGTAGGAGTTGTGGAAGAAAACCGAATATTATTTCTAGCCCACCAGATAGCATGAACCGAGTGAACAATAGCAGCCAAGAATATATCATGCAATTGAGAGGAACAAGGCCGAGGAATGCTATTAAATACGGCAAGGGCAGAAGTATGATCAATCACGACATTCAACAAAAGACCAAGCCAAGTCCAAACCGATACAGCAAAATCACAATAAAAAAATAAATGGTCCGAAGTTTCAATACTTCTCAGACAAAAGCTACACATTGAGACCATTGCACACCCACGGGAAGCTAAATTGTCATCCGTAGGCATTTTACCATGAACAAGGCGCCAAAATATGAAGGAATGAGCAGGTGGAATACAAGTATTCCAAATAGAGGACGCCCAAGGCAAGGGAGGAGCCTGCGGCCTCAAAAAGGAGAAAGCAAGCTTTGCAGACAACTTACCATCGGAAGCATGGGACCAAGAGAATAAATCCGGAAGAGCAGAAGAAGGCAAAGTAATACCTGCTAGACGAGAGGCCACATCCGGAATAGAACTCACCTCATCCGGAAGGTTCCAGGCTGCATTAGAAATAACATCACACAACAATCCAGTAAAATTAATATGCACCGACGGCTCAATTTGCAAAATATCAACCAGAGGATCGCCGAGCCAGTTGTCAGTCCAAAAATGAATCTTCTCACCAGTACCTACCACCCAAACAGAATTAGCCATCACCGTAGCAATCTGAGGTTTAATACCACACCAGACAGACGATTTAAAATAATGTTGAATAGGCTGCCCCTTAGAAAAATAACGAGACCTCAATAGGACAGCCCATTGGGAGTCCTCTGAAATCAATTTCCAAGCTAGCTGTAACATAAATGCTTCATTCACAAGACGGGTAGGCTTAAGATCCAGACCACCCTCCTCCCATGGGAGACACATAACCTTCCAAGAAACCGTACATATCTTCCGCGTGTTAACATCCCCACTCCAAATAAATTTTTTTATCCAAGTATCTAAATTGTGCAATAACCGCCTAGGCCACATATAAACATGGAAGGAATACACTAACATACCATGAATGATAGATTTAACTAGCTGCACGCGACCCATGATAGACAGTAACGTACCTTTCCAAGTTGCCAATTTCATTTTAATTTTGTCCGTAATTGCAAGGAAATAAGCACTCTTCGGTTTGCCTTTGAACACCGGGCAGCCAAGATAAGTAAAAGGGATGATACCAGAGCCAAAGCCTAATAAATCCCCAATCATCTGCTCCCGCGCCAAATTCATAGCTCCCGTATAAAAGCGACTCTTGCTATTATTAATCTGTTGCCCCGAAACATCAGAATATTGCTTAAAAATATCAATAAGACATCGAATATTACTTTTAAGACCTGTACAGAAAATCGTTACATCATCAGCATAAAGTATGTGAGTTGGCAAAGAAACACCACGACAATAAGAAATGGGCACAATTTTTCCTGCATGTCGTGCCAAAGACAATGCTCTGCTAAGGACCTCCTCCGCCAAACAGAAAAGAAGTGGAGATAGAGGGTCTCCTTGACGGACACCGCGAGAGCAAGAGAAGTAACCCACCGCCTTACCATTCACCAAAATAGAGAGGCGGGCTGAAATCAAGATGGCGGAAATCCAACCAGTGAAAACTGTAGAGAATCCAAACTGCTTCAAAACAGAGATTAGGAAATTCCAGTCTAAAGTATCAAAAGCCTTCCGAATATCCACTTTCATAGCCACATTACCACCATATTGCTTTTTATCTAACAAATTGATAGCCTCAGATGCCAATATAATACAGTCAGCAATTTGACGGTCACGGATGAACCCACGTTGCTCAATAGATACAATTCTCGCGGTAATATTCGCAAGTCTGTCCGCCAATATTTTTGTAACAATTTTAAATTGGAAATTTGCTAAAGCAATAGGTCGAAAATCCCCCATAGTTTGCGCCCCTGGAACCTTAGGGATGAGCACAATCAAATTAGAATTTATATTTTCAGCAAAGCTACCAGATAGGAAAAAATCTTGCACCGAATGCACTACATCAGCACCTACAATGTCCCAAAAAGTCTGATAAAAATGCCCCCCAAATCCATCAGGCCCCGGAGCACCATCCCCATTAAGATCAAACACAGCAGATTTAATTTCATCACCTAAAGGAAGGCGTGTAAGCATATGATTATCATCCTCAGAAACCAAGGCAGGAATAGTGCGAACAACAATATCATTATCAATGCAAACATTATCGACACTGAAAATAGCCTGAAAATAATGAAGAATATGATTCTCAATTTCACCAGCATCAGAAATAGCATCATTACCATCATACAGCAGGGAGATATTTTTTGAAGCTGCTTTAATTTTGGCAACTCTATGGAAGTACGATGTGTTCCTGTCACCATGAATAAAACTTTGAGTACGAGCCTTATCCTTCCAAAATTGGTCCTGACAGTTCAAAGCCTTGGTCAAAATCAACTGAGCCTCAAGATCCCGTAGATAAAGATCATCGGAGAATCCCTCGGTGTCCAAAATATGCTGAATACGAACCACTTCATCTAAAGCCAACCGAACCTGCCTATCAACATCCCCAAAAACTGTGCGGTTCCACTGCTTAAAAACATTTTTCAAGTTACGCAATTTAATTTGTAACCGCAACATACCAGAACCTCTGACATTTTTCCTCCAAGAATCCATAACCAGTCTACGACAATCCTCATGAGAAGTCCAAGATTTAAAGAATTTAAAAGGAATAGCATTCTTCACCGTTAACTCATCTGCAGTAAGCAAAAGAGGGTGGTGATCCGATTGATGTCGAACTAGAGCACAACAACAAGTAATTCGCCAAAAAGCCAACCACTCCTCATTACAAACCGACCTGTCAAGTCTAAGGGCCACATTTCCAGAACCAAGGCGACCATTAGTCCAAGTAAACAAAGGGCCAGAAGTAGGGAGATGCGTTAATAAATTAGCATTCGACCAATTTCCAAAATCTAAACAGGATAAAGAATTTGGAGGCCAACGCCCCCGTTTTTCATGAGCACCCATAACCGCATTAAAATCACCAATGAACAACCAGGGACCCGGAAAACATCCTTGCAGATTCGTAAGATCAGCCCACAAATGACGACGATGTAGATAGGAAGTACTTGCATATACACCCACAACATACACAGACGAGTGCTGCCACTGTACTTCCAGAGCTATGCATTGATTAGATACAAAGGCAACTGTAACATTCACATCAGCGCCCCAAAGAGCCCATAAATTAGGTATCAACTCACCTCTAATATTCTGACAACACTTAGTAATTCCAATACCATGCCAATACCACGAAGGAACATGAGAAAAACTAATCATAGGTTCAGCCAAAAAAATAAAATTAGGCTTATGAGACAAATAAAAATTTTTCAATGCAATTTTGGTATCTGGATTACCAAAACCTCGAACATTCCAATACAACACTATCATTGATTAGATGTAGAATTATCACCCGTTGATCGGGTTGTGTAAGGCTTACCAGAAGTGGTCTTTTTGAGGTGTTGCTTCTGCTTTCTAGTTAACGCCGGAACCAAAGGCATTTCCATAGATTTTTTGTCATATTCTTTTACTCGGCGCCACAATTCAATATCATGCTGAATTCTTTCACTGCTATGAATATTAGTAACCACATACTGCGGTACCCCTTCTTGGGAACAAATCTCGGTTACATCAACATCAACCAGAGAGTCATCAGAAAGATGGATATTAGTTATATTGTGATCAATGGGTTGGGCATCCAAACCTGCAACAATAGAGTCCTTCGGATGCTTCTGATGTTCAGCAGATACCTCATGCATGTCAACATGCTCAACACTGGAAGGTCTTGAAACACTTTCACGAGCACCCTTGGGACTCTTCTCCAGCTCCCTCGGGCTCACATGATCATGTTCCACACCATCCTGAAGTGGCTCAGAAATATCATCTATCACAGGGATCTCCAACTCCTCCCGCAATATCTGATGCGTCTGCTCCACTCCGTCAGGTCGTACGTCCTCACGCCCAAGAGGGGATAAGTGTGAAGCACTCTCAATAGAACCAATGGGACTCTCCTCCAGCTCCCTGTGATTCACATGATTGTTTTTCACACTATCCAGAAGCGGATTAGTAGCAACAGTCACCGTGGGGTTCTCCAACACCTCCCGCGATGCCTGATGAGACTTCTCCACTTCTACGGAATGCACGTCAACGTGCGCAACAGGGGAAACAATCTTCTCCGACACCGGCATATTCAATGCTAACTCATCAGTAGAGGAACGCCCAATGACATCAAAAACATTATGCAGCGGCAAACTGAAAGAGTTTGAAGAGAAATCTGAAACCGGTACTGCAGGTAAAGAGACCGGAATTGATTGAGTGATAGTGCTGATAGGTGTCGGAACGGATGAAACCGGTACTACAGGTAAAGAAACCGGAACAGAGCTGACAGGTGTCGGAACTGAAGTATCTGGCTGCGGAGCTGGTGCCGTCATGGTTGTGGTGGCCACCATTGATGAAACAATCGGTCCCAAAAATGAAGTCGAAGCAGGCAATGAAGTTGGCAATGCCAATGAACCTGAAACCGATGATGTAGGTACAAGGGCAGTAGTTGCGGTGTCCAAAACTCTATGAGTAGTAGTAACAGTCGAAGCAACCGGAACCGGAACCCATGAATTATTACCCTTAGAAGTACCGACATCAGTTTTGTTTTTATTTTGCCGAATAGGATGCTTAGGGTTTGATTCGGCAACCACTATCTGTTTCCCACGATCAGCCTTGTCCTTCTGCAGTTGCGGATGCAACCAACGACATGATGCAATGTTGTGCCCAATAGAGTGACAGTGATGACAAAACAGAGGCATTCTCTCATATTGCACTTCCACTTTGAAAGCGAAGTCCTCTCTTTCGACAAGGATTTCATCATACAATTTCTTTGAAAGGTCAATGTCAACAAGAATTCGAGCATAATGTCCAAATGTACGGTTTCTAGTATGTCCATCTATATCAATTGGAGTCCCAACCGCACTAGCAATTTCCTTCAACGTTCTCTCCCGCCAATATTCTTGTGGCAGCTCCACTAACCGGATCCAAAGCGATACATGTGTTTGCTTTTGTGTCTGATACTTGAAATCTTTAGTCCACTGTGATAATCTTAGCAAACCCGGCTTAAGGTTAACTGTGCCAACTGCCCAAATCTTCCTATAATCCTCCGCCGAATCAAACAAAAAATCATAATACCCCTTACCAAGAGGCACCATCTTCCAACTAGCCGTTGTCTTCCATAATTTACTAATCTTGCTACTTAGATCACGGGCCAAGTAAGGTTTCTCTCCTTTGTTAAGGGTCAGGCGAGCCCTTAACGCATATTTGCAATCCTCCACCCCCTTACGGTACTCCTCTTGAGTGATTTTTATGCTCAAAGTGTCACCTTTAATGCACGGTGAGGGGTAGGGTCTGTCATCAGCGGCTGAAGCACCCACAAGTGCTGCTGCAAAAGACTTAGCCGCAGCTGAAGTAGTGTGAACAGGTGCGGCAGATTGCACCATATTCGAAAGAGATGGCACAGCATCAGACACACACGGCCATTGGCACGTGTATGCCATCTGTTGTCCGATAACAGATTACCAGAGCGATTTTAATAAAGAAGCACGCGTGAATCAACCTTTGTAATGCACAAGTGCATTAGCGCGGTTGCGCGACGTCAATTGGAAAAATCAAGCTCCAACAATACTGTATTGGAAGAACTGTCTGAGAGAGTATAAAGATGCTGCGATGGGATTACTGAACCGAAAACCAATTCCAGCAAAAACAGAAGGAGGAAACGATACAAATTGAAAAATCAGGGATGTCTCTAATCATGGGAAACACGTGAACCAACCTTTGCAATACCCTAGGGCATCGTCACGGCTGCGCGTTCTCAAAAGGAAGAGAATTCAGTGATTTTTGCAGGTCTGTACCGTTGCCGGAAAGCCTTAGCCGGTGGTCAAACGGAACCCTAGCAGAGAAACGTAAACGTAAACGTAAACGGAACCCTCTTTACATTTCTAAAAATAGGCTTTTAAAAAATAGGCTTAATAGCACTTTTAAAGAGATTGGAAGAGCAACTTGAGGTACTCACTTTTTAAATTTTAATGTCTCTTAAATAAGACACTTTTTAAAATTTTACACGCATTAGTAATTCTTTTTACAAAAATATTCCTATGTAATTCAAGCTTCTCAGATTTTTTTCCTAAATTTTTAATTAAACTAAAATCAATTTTTTTCTTCAGATCATATGATTTTTAAAATTTAATTTTTCGATTGTAATTGGAATTAAAAAAAATATATATCCAAATTTTTAAAATTTTAAATATTTTCCAGTTTTTTTATTTCGCAAAAAAATCTAAACATTTTATTTATTTTGAAAATTAAATTCCAGTATTTTTAAATATCTTCTAAATTTCAAAAAAAAATCCGAACTTTTTTCTAATTTTTTAAATTTCGAAAAAAATCTAAATGTCTTTTCTGCTTTTTTCTTTTATTTATCGAAAAAATAATCTGATTTTTTATTATTTTTAAAATTTAAAAAAATCAATCTTATATTTTTTTAAAAAAATAATCTGATTTTTTGTTATTTTTAAAAGATTTTCAGTTTTTAATGTTTTTTTATTATTAAAATAATTTAATGATGTGGTATGTATATACACACATATTATGCGAAATTTTTTTTCCAGATTTTTGTTTTCGTTCTTATTAATTTTTCTAATTTTTTAAAATTTTTTAATTTTTTTTCATTATTTTCAATTTTTATTAATTTTCCCTCTTTTTTTAAATTTTTTCAAAACAAAAAAAATGGAAAAAAAAAGAAAATGAATTAAAAAAATAAAAAATAGGCTTAATAGCACTTTTGGCCCCCTATGTTTGCAAAAGTTGCGGGTTTGTAAAAATAGGCTTTTAAAAAATAGGCTTAATAGCACTTTTAAAGAGATTGGAAGAGCAACTTGAGGTACTTACTTTTTAAATTTTAATGTCTCTTAAATAAGACACTTTTTAAAATTTTACACGCATTAGTAATTCTTTTTACAAAAATATTCCTATGTAATTCAAGCTTCTCAGATTTTTTTCCTAAATTTTTAATTAAACTAAAATCAATTTTTTTCTTCAGATCATATGATTTTTAAGATTTAATTTTTCGATTGTAATTGGAATTAAAAAAAATATATATCCAAATTTTTAAAATTTTAAATATTTTCCAGTTTTTTTATTTCGCAAAAAAATCTAAACATTTTATTTATTTTGAAAATTAAATTCCAGTATTTTTAAATATCTTCTAAATTTCAAAAAAAATCCGAACTTTTTTCTAATTTTTTAAATTTCGAAAAAAATCTGAATGTCTTTTCTGCTTTTTTCTTTTATTTTTCGAAAAAATAATCTGATTTTTTATTATTTTTAAAATTTAAAAAAATCAATCTTATATTTTTTTTAAAAAATAATCTGATTTTTTGTTATTTTTAAAAGATTTTCAGTTTTTAATGTTTTTTTTATTATTAAAATAATTTAATGATGTGGTATGTATATACACACATATTATGCGAAATTTTTTTTTCCAGATTTTTGTTTTCGTTCTTATTAATTTTTCTAATTTTTTAAAAAAAATTTAATTTTTTTTCATTATTTTCAATTTTTATTAATTTTCCCTCTTTTTTTAAATTTTTTCAAAACAAAAAAAATGGAAAAAAAATGAATTAAAAAAATAAAAAATAGGCTTAATAGCACTTTTGGCCCCCTATGTTTGCAAAAGTTGCGGGTTTGTAAATGGCACCCATGTCAGCGTGGACCAGGTCAAAAATGACCATGGGGGCCAAAACTGCAACGAAAACGAAACATAAGGGGCGGTTTTGTAGTTTTCAAAGATAGGGGGCCTTAATCGCAATTTTTGCAAACATAGGGGGCCAAAAGTGCTATTAAGCCTTAAAAAAAATATCATTAAATTAATTTTCTTTTCAATGATATCAATATAAGAATATTAGAATAAGATCGTAAGAATAGGCATGGCAATGGGGCGGGGTGGGGACGGGTTTTACCTTCCCCATCCCCATACTCTATTCTCATATATTTACCCGTTACCCTACCCATACCCAACGGGGATGAGAAATCGAACTCCATCCCCGTCCCCAACGGGTTCGGGGATCCCATCCCCATCCCCGTACCCGCAGTGAAATATTTTTTAATAAAAAAAGATTTTTTTTCCAACCCCAATGGCAATTTTGTAAAGCTTTATGTTCCCTTTAACATTTCCTTAACATAATGATTTGGTTGCTCCTTTAAAAATCAAAGGCAATTTTTATAACATGGGAATTATTAAACCAAATAACATAACATGATCTAGGATTGTGTTTCTATTTATATAAAAAGGGGTAAAAAAAAATAATTTTTTACATTTGGGACGGGTATGGGTATGGGTTCGGGGTGGGTACATAAAACCCCGTTACCCGTCCCATACCCATGTTTTGAGATCGGGGAAAACCCAAACCCATACCCAAACCCAGTCAAAGCGGGGAAAACCCGTCAAATCGGGGTGGGTTTGGGCGGGTACCCATGGGGACGGGTATTGTTGCCATGTCTACGTAAGAATTTGTTCTAGTTTAATCAGATGTTTGCGGTTTAAATGCAAAATTTGAAGTAAGTAATGTTAAATTTTATTGAGTGAGAGTTTTATCCTTCATTGAGGTAATGACTGATTCGAAAGATTAATTTTTATAGTTACGAGAAAAAAGGAGAGGATTCTATAGAACTATGATATAGAACACTGTCAATTATTTGAAGAAAAAAAAACGGTAGAGGACTCTACATAAATGTTAAATGGGCTGGTCAGATCCAATCTGGTCCCGATAGTCCAACATGTATAAATGAGTTGGATAAGACTGACCAAATTGTTACACGAGCTATGTAAATTGAGTATGACCTAGTCATTAATTAGTCATATTTTACTCCCCCAATAATTTTTTTATTTCTAATAATCTAAAAAAATAATAATAATTTAGCACACCTCGAAAAAAATAGTATTGTACGTCTATTTTAATATAACCAAAATTTGAATATATATTTTTCATTATTTTTTATTCACAATTTCATTAACATATGATTTTAAACCATACTATAAAATATGAAACAACTCAAAATAAAAAGTAAAATACATGAAAAAATACTAAAGACAATAAAATATGGTTATTTAAAAGTTAATTTTATACTCTATATTATAAAATTAATAGCAAAATATTTAAATTTAATTATCATTGACATTTAAATTATAAAGAAATGAATTTGTTTTTCTAAAATGGTGGTTAAAAAGTAGTATATATCATAAAAAAAATTATGTTAAAATAGATTAAAGTGTAATGCATATTTAATTATTAAGGGAGTGAGTTGTAATTCAAGCATCTTATAGAGGAGATGAATATAAAGTTTACTTTTTAAAAATGAGAGTGAATATTTTAACATAAGAGGGGATGACGTTGTAAATCAAGCATTTTTGAGAGAATGAGATTGTAATTTAATCTATATAAAACTCCTTCAAAATCTGTTTGATTAGCTTTATGTTCAATTTTGATTAGGTTTTACGGCCGAAGGGCATTGAAAGTATTAGAAAAGAAAAACTTCGATCTGAAATCCAATTACTTGTGGTATTTTCCCTCAAAAAAAATTACTTGTGGTATTTATTTCATTTTATTTTATAGGCTAAAGTGCACTTTTCCCCCCTTGACTTTCAAAAACTTGCAATTTTGGCCCCCTAACTATGAAAACTACAATTTTGGCCCCATTGCAATTTTGACCGGTCAATGTCTATGTGGCATGCCACGTGGGTAATTATTAAATTAAAAAAAATAAAAAAAAGCCACTTAATCATTTTTTAATTAAATAAATAAAAATCTAATTAAAAATATTTAAAAAATTCTGGAAAAACGAAAAATTAATAAAAAAATAAAAAATTCTGGAAAATTGAAAAATTAATAAAAATGAAAAAATACGGAAAAAATTTTAAAATTCTCGAAAAATAAAAAATTGAAAAAATACGGGAAAAATTTAAAAATTCTGGAAAAATTAATAAAAATAAAAAATGATTAAAAAAATAAAATAATCTAATAAAATGAAAAATTCTGAAAAAAATAAAAAAGATTAAAAAATTCTGGAAAAATGAAAAATTAATAAAAAATTGAAAAAAATATTAAAAAATTTCGATATTTTAGAAAAAATTATAAAGATTAATCATTTTTAAAAAAATGAAATTTTTGAAATTAATTTTGAAATTTTCATTAGTATATATGTCGACTTAGGTTTTTTCAGTGTATTTATTTCCAAAAAAAATTCCGGGAATTTTTGTGTATTTATAAACCGGAAATTTTTGTGTATTTATAAACCGAGAATAAGGGAAAAAATATGTGTATTTATAAACCGAGCTTAGGTTTTTTGTGTATTTTTCAAAATTTTGAAATTTTCATTAGTATTTTTTCCGGGAATTTTTGTGTATTTATAAACCGGGAATTTTACAATGAAAATTTCGAAATATGCATATTACAATGAAAATTTTGAAATTTTTTAAAATATTTTCCAGAATTTTTATTTTTCATTATTTTTCATTTTATTAGATTATTTTATTTTTTTAATCATTTTTTATTTTTATTAATTTTTCCAGAATTTTTAAATTTTTTCCGTATTTTTTCAATTTTTTTCATTTTTATTAATTTTTCAATTTTCCAGAATTTTTTTATATTTTTTTTCAATTTTTTATTAATTTTTCATTTTTCCAGAATTTTTTAATATTTTCAGAATTTGTGTTCAATTTTTTTATTAATTTTCATATTTTTTTTCAATTTTTTTTTATTATTTTTCATTTTTCCAGAATTTTTTTATATTTTTTTTATGATTTTTTTAATATTTTTAATTAGATTTTTTATTTATTTAATTAAAAAATGATTAAGTGTCTTTTTTTATTTATTTTTAATTTAATAATTACCCACGTGGCATGCCACATGGGCATTGACCGGTCAAATTTGACCAAAAGGACTAAATTTGCAATGGGGTTAAAACTTAGGGGGCCAAAATTGTAGTTTTCATAGTTAGGGGGCCAAAATTGCAAGTTTTTGAAAGTTAAGGGAGGAAAAGTGCACTTTAGCCTATTTTATATTAAAGAGTTTAGAGACGAAACAACATGCAATAAGGCCTCGTTTGGTAGATGTGAAATAGAGACGAGAGAAAGAGGAACGAGAGAGTTAGCAGAGAAACACACAATCTCTTCGACAATTGTGGTTGTGTTTCAAACTTTGCTCTGCTACCAACACAACACAGTTCTGAGATTGAAAATAAAATTGCAGTGGTGGACGTTGCTATTTCACTTTAGATTGTGAAAAAATCAATCAATTTCCAAATTGTTTGAGTGAAATTTAAAATTAAAAACAACCAATTTGTTGTTGGATAAAATGAAAAGGAAGGTCTTGGTGGTAGGGTGGAAAGAGATTCACCGACGAGAGATGCAGCGGGAAGGTGGGGAGTGGTTGGTTCATGATAGAAGCTCATGAGTTTTTTTTAGTGGTTGTGAAGTTTTTTTTTTTTTGACTAATATTAATTTTGCTTAAGTGTATTTTTGTACTTTTCAATATAATCAACACTTCTCTTCTCTATTTCTCTCATTTCTCTTTTATACCAAACAATCCATCAAATCTACTCTATTTCTTACCTTTTTCTCTCTTCACAAACTCTCTTACCTACTTCTCTCTTCATAACTTCTCTTCTAAACCAAACACACCATAAGTGTTAAGAAGTATCAAATTGTCGATTCGAACCCGCGTCCTAAGTTAATTTTTTAATTTTTTTTTGGGATTATAGGACCAATTTAGAACTGTGCATATTTTACACACGGTTGGGATTCAATAAATGAAGCCTAAAATAAGGATGTGTACAATCTAAAGTGTGATCCATTTATGAAAAAATAATGCGAGAATGAGCATATATATATATATATATATATATATATATATATATATATATATATATATATATATATAGACTGTCGAAGAAAAGAAACCACATAGCAAACTATGAAGCCTGATACTCCAAAACGGAGACGTACCCGTATCGAATACGTATCAGATACTGATACTCCACGGATACTCGCAGATACGTACCCACGAAGTATCATAATTAATATTTAAATCTTTAAAAAATATTTTAACGGATACTTATATGATACTCTGCAGATACACAAGGATACTTATAAGATACTTCATATATACGTATCGTAGAAAAAGAGGATTAGTAAAAAAGTGAGACAATGTTGTAAACATTCAGTAGAGATGCATATGATTCAATTATAGATATGCATAACTGAAATTGTTTCCCGATGAACCACTGAAAATTATACTTTTTGTGTATGAAGGTAACGAGAGAGAGGTGATTCAGTTAATCAACATTAGATAAAATTTGTGTTGAGTTCTTATAATTAATTTTTATTTTCTTCAAGTATTTTACATACATATAAGTTTTAGTATAAATTTTTTGTTAACGTATCTCAACCATATCGTATCCTAAATTTTGAAAAATTCGCGTATCTACATACCTATGTCGTATTGTGGCCTCACTCCCTTCATAATCACCTGGTGCCCTTAGGGAGCGGCGGTCCCCTTAGGGCACACCTAGGGCAACCGCGTCGGAGTTATTCTCCGGCAGAGAGGCACATAGGGAGGGGTTGGGGTCCAGCCAGGGTGGCAGATATTGGGGGGGATAGGGGAGATTGGTCTGTGGTGCGGTCAAGGAAGAGGAAAGCGACGGAACAGGAGTACAGAGGACAGGACAGAGCTAGGGTACCAGATTGGCACAGAGGACAGGTTACGGGTTACGGTCAGGGACGGCTTTGCGATTCAGATAGGGTTTCTTTTGATCAGCTTCGGTTTCCTCCAATCAGTAGGGTTCAGGAAGACAGGCGTCCTTCCAAGGATGTGGGAGGCCGGTTTTCTACGTCAGAATGGCATGGTAAATTTGTGGTTAGTGCAGCTGATGATCAGGGCAGAAAAGCTTCATTTTACGTCACTAATTTTCCAGATAACATGCCGCTTTTTCGTCTTAGACAAGCATTTGAAGTGTGTGGCATCTTAACCGACGTTTACGTCTCACGGTTCAGAAATGCACGTGGTCAGGAGTTCGGCTTTGTAAGGTATGCTAATGTTAAGAACTCAGAAAAATTACTTCGAGCTTTAAATAATGTCTGGATTGGGGAATGTCGTGTGTGGGCAAGGGTAGCTCGGTTTGATCGTTTTGTGCATAACGATGTCGGAACTACGGTGTCTGTTATTCCGGTGCAGAAGGAGGAGGTTAAGGGTGGGGCGGTGGTGCGGACTATGGGTAAGGGAGTAAAAAACACCAGGATAGGAACTTTGAAGAAGGTGGACATCGGTGAGGGAGGAGAATCTGTGAGTTTCGGTATTGTGAAGGAGGGAGTGAGTGGTGAGGGTGTTGTGGGTGCGGTGGGGATGGAGGGAGAAAGGGGTGGAGGAAAGGGGAGGGAGAAAAAAGTGAGGAGGGTGGGAGATGTGAAGGTTGGTACGGGACGGTTCCTGGAGGAAGGTTGGCCGGTGGTGAAGTCAGGGAAGGTGGTGGTTTGTGGGAGGGGTAAAGAGCAGCAGGGTAAAACAGTTATAGTTAAGGATACTGGTGTGTTGAAGGAGCAGCATGGGGCCTCTGTTACTAAATTTATTCCTTCTTTCAGTTCAGATTTAGAGGATAGGACATGGGCTCAGTCTGGAATGTTGGCTTCAGTTATTGTCGGGGATTCGGCGTTGGCACTTCAACAACGTGTCGAGGACGCTGGTTTCCATCAGTTGGTTGTTACTCCCATGGGGGGGGATAGAGTTTTTCTTCATTGTAAAAATGGGGAGGATGTTTGGAATCTATTTAATGAGGCTGTGCACTTTTTTGGAATGTTGTTTGATAGTTTAAAGAAGTGGTCGGATGCAGATGTGAGTTATGAACGTGGGGCTTGGTTGAGAGTTTATGGAATCCCCCTTCATGCATGGAATGACAAGTTCTTTAAGTTATGTGTTTCAGGTATAGGGAGGTTTCTTCATGTTGATGAATGTACTAAGGAGAAGGAGCGTTTAGATTTTGCAAGGATCCTTATTTCGACATCTAATTTGGAGATAGTTAATTTGTCTTCAGAATTTTTTATTGATGGACGTAAATTTGAATTAAAGATTGTGGAGGAGTGGGGATGTAACTTGGGGGAGGATGCGTTTGTGACGGAAGAGGTGCAGGAAGATATGCCGGAAGCGTTGGCACCACATATTGCTACAGGTTTAGATGAAGTGCAAGGGGAATGGGAGTTGGATGAGCTAGTAAATGATTTACAAGAATAGTGGCGACAACATGAAAATAACAATGAGGATTTACCAAAAACTGTTGTTGCTTCAGCATGTATTTTTAAACCGCAAGAGCAGGAGGGTGAATTAGAGCAGCACCAGCAGCCAGGGAAGTCACAACAGGTGTCGAATCAAGTGCAGGAGGGTGAATTACAGCAGCATCAGCAGCCAGGGAAGTCTCAACAGGTGTCGAATCATCCTGCATATTCTGCTTCGGCTTCAGGTTTGGTCAACAAACAACAACTGTGTAATGCAAGCAAGAATCTCAATGTATCTCAGCAGGAAAAGGTGGGTGCGGGCCCCTGGAGCCTTGAATGGCTCTCTCAAACTCCAATATCTGAAGGTGGCAATGTCTTTTCCTCTCCATGTCTGAATGATGCAGACGTTACTTCAAATTTAAAGGTGGAGCATTGTTCTTCTAAACATTCTAAATCTGTTGCTAAACTCAAGTTAGGCAAACCAGTTACTAGATCAGTTGGCTTCATGAAGCGTGTGGCAAGGATGCCAGTAAATGACAGAGATGAAATATTAAAGATTCTGAAAAAAAAGGAAAGATTAAGGAAGGCCCGCAAGGTGTCTAGTGTTTCAAAGGCAGCAGCAAATTCCACCACTAATTCTTCAAATAACTCTTCATCTATAGGTAATAATGATTTGGCTAATTGGGTGTTGGTGCACGGTAAACCGAAAGAGGTGGCTGATGATGTCAGAGTTATTGGGAAGGCAGTTGGTGTGCAATATAGATGTGATACTATTAATAGTTTTAATTTGTTGACAAGGGAGGGAAGGAAGGAATGGCGTGCGGCAGGGGGCGGTGAGGGAGTGCGAGGGGTTTTGTGTGGGAGTGGGGATGGAGGTGAAGATTGTTGAGTAGATGTGGGAGTGGGTGGGGCGAGTAGGTGGTCGTAATGAAGGTGGTCTCTTTTAATGTGAGGGGGTTAGGAGGTGGTGAGAAGCGGGCAGAAGTTCGTCGGTTTGTTAATGAAAAAAATCCTTTCGTGTTGTGCATTCAGGAAACAAAGTGGAGCGTGGTTAGTGATTGGATGATTAAATCAATATGGGGTGACGCCCCTTGTGGTTATTCATATCAACCTTCGGTGGGGGCCTCAGGTGGTCTGGTTACGGTGTGGGATAGCACGCTATTAGATGTATGGTCAACAACGAGCCTGGGGCATGTTTTGATTATTAAGGGTACGGTTATTTTGACGGGGGAAGAGGTTGTTATTTTTAATGTGTATGCTCCCTGTGAGACGGCTGCTAAAAGGGAGCTTTGGGAGAGACTGGTCCCAATGGTTCTGAATTACAGTGATTTTTGTTTATGTTTGTGTGGGGATTTTAATTCTGTTCGGTATATAGAAGAACGAAAAGGAAGATGTTCGGTGTTTAGACAGGCTGATGCAGACAACTTTAATAATTTTATAGCTGCTTGTTTACTGATTGATTTACCAATATGTGGCCGGTTATTTACTTGGTTTAAAGGTGATGGTGTGTCTATGAGTAGGCTTGACAGGTTTTTGTTGTCTGAGAAGTGGTGTGCGGCATGGCCTAATTCTATTCAGGTTGCCTACCAACGCGGGCTATCAGATCATGTTCCGTTAATGTTACACTTAGATGATGCAAATTGGGGGCCTCGTCCGCTTCGTATGTTAAAGTGTTGGTCCAATTTTCCAGGCTATGATGACTTTGTTCGAGCTAAATGGCGTTCTTTTGATATATCCGGTTGGGGCGGTTATGTGTTAAAATATAAGTTGAAATTAATGAAAGTAAGCTTAAAGGAGTGGCATCAGAATCATTCTCAGAACCTGGATGGGAAGTTATTGGAGGTGAAAAATCGTATTGCTCTTTTGGACGCTAAGGCAGAGGAGACAGCGCTTATAGAAGAAGAGGAGGAAGAGCTTCATGATTTAGCGGTAAATATGCATTCTTTGGCTCGGGCTCAAAACAGTATTAATTGGCAAAAGTCGAGGCTGATTTGGTTAAAGGAAGGGGATGCAAACTCTAAATACTTCCATGGGGTATTGTCTTCAAGGCGTCGTCACAATGCAATCAATGTGGTGTCTGTTAATGGTGTTAATGTCGAAGGGGTTCAAAATATTCGAGCAGCAGTTTATCAACATTTTTCGTATCACTTCAAGTCTGGTGGGGAGGAAAGGCCGGGGCTGGAGGCAAGTCATTTCCGTAAATTATCTTGGGCTGAAGCAGGTACATTAACTCGACCTTTTTCCTTAGAAGAAGTCAAGCAGGCAGTATGGGATTGCGATAGTTTTAAAAGTCCCGGACCAGATGGTATCAGTTTTGATTTTATTAAACATTTTTGGGATTTATTGAAGGATGATTTGATGAGGTTTTTGTTGGAATTTCATCGAAACGGAAAGTTGACAAAGGGTATAAATTCTACTTTTATAGCTTTGATTCCGAAGGTGTCTAGTCCACAGCAGCTTAATGACTTTCGGCCTATTTCTCTTGTGGGATGTCTGTATAAGGTGTTGGCTAAGGTTCTTGCTAATAGGCTGAGGAATGTGATTGGTAGTGTGGTCTCTGATACTCAGTCGGCTTTTGTAAAGGGGAAGCAAATACTAGATGGGATTCTAATTGCCAATGAAGTGGTAGATGAAGCGAAGAGAGCAAAAAAGGAGCTTCTAATGTTCAAGGTTGATTTTGAAAAGGCATACGACTCTGTGGATTTAAAATATCTCGATATGGTGATGGGTCATATGAATTTTCCAATTCTTTGGCGCAAGTGGATTAATGAATGTGTCGGTACGGCAAAGGCTTCAGTACTTGTTAATGGGTGTCCAACTGAAGAGTTTCCTATTGAGAGAGGTCTCCGTCAAGGGGATCCATTGTCGCCTTTTTTATTTTTGTTAGCTGCTGAAGGCTTCAATGTTTTGATGAATGCAGTGGTGGGGGCGCAATTGTTCAGGGGATATGGTATTGGGAGTGCAGAAGAGATCCGCCTATCTCATCTTCAGTTTGCAGATGATACTATTATTTTTGGAGAGAAAAGTTGGCTTAATGTTCGTTCTATGAAGGCAGTGTTACTTTTGTTCGAAGAGGTGTCTGGTCTGAAGGTCAATTTCCACAAAAGCATGTTAACAGGTGTTAATGTTTCTGATTCGTGGTTGACGGAGGCTGCTTCGGTGATGCATTGTAGGAAAGGCTCCCTTCCTTTTACTTACTTGGGCTTACCGATTGGTGGTGATTCGCGGAAGTTGAGTTTTTGGAAACCTGTTCTTGATCGCATAGTGGCTCACCTATCGTCCTGGAATAATAAATTCCTCTCTTTCGGTGGTCGTCTGGTATTGCTCAAATCTGTTCTGTCCTCTCTTCCGGTTTACTTTCTTTCCTTTTTCAGAGCTCCCACAGGTATAATTTCTTCTATTGAATCTCTTTTTAAAAATTTTTTTGGGGGGGATGTGAGGATAATAGGAAAATATCTTGGATAAAATGGGACTCTATTTGCATGCCTAAGGAGTTTGGAGGTCTGGGGGTTAGGCGGGTGGGTGCTTTTAACATAGCTTTGTTGGGGAAATGGTGCTGGAGGATGTTGTTAGATAAGGAGGGATTGTGGTATAGAGTTTTGAAGGCTCGCTACGGCGAAATTGGGGGGCGGTTGCAGGAGGGTGGTAATCAAAGCTCTATTTGGTGGAGGATGATCTGTAGGGTGCGAGAGGGGATAGGTGTGGGAGTGGGGCATTGGTTTGATGAGAATATTCGTAGGGTGATTGGTAATGGGAAGGACACTCTGTTCTGGTATGATTCTTGGATTGGGGAAGTACCTTTGAGAGTTAAATTCCCTAGATTGTTTGATGTAGCAGAGAGTAAGGATAGGACGGTAGAGGAGATGTCGAGGTTAGGGTGGGAGGAGGAGGGTTTGGCGTGGGTGTGGAGACGCCGTTTGTTAGCTTGGGAGGAGGAGAGTCTGAGGGAGTGTTCTTCTATGTTACATAACGTTGTGTTGCAGGGTACTACTCGTGATGCTTGGAGTTGGCTACTTGACCCATCACGGGGCTATACAGTGAAGGAGGCATACCGATATTTAACCCTTCATGGCGTTACGCTGGATCGGGACCTTGCGGATGACGTTTGGCTCAAGCATATTCCTACAAAGGTTTCTTTGCTGGTATGGAGACTTCTTCATAACAGACTTCCGACTAGAGATAATTTGTTACGAAGGGGTATTATTCTTCCAGATGCGGCGACTTGTGTAACAGGATGTGATGCTCGGGAAACTGCTATGCATTTATTCTTCAGTTGTGATTCTTCTAGCAGGTTGTGGACTGATGTGCGGTTGTGGCTTGGTATTTACGACGTTTCTCCAGGTGATATTCGAAATCATTTCTATCAATTCACGAAAATGGCAGGCATGCCAAGGACCTCTTATCTATTTCTAAAAATAATATGGTGTGCTGCTGTTTGGGTTCTTTGGAGGGAAAGAAACAACCGTGTATTCCAACAAACGGTTGCAACTCCTTTTATGCTCATCGAAAAGGTTAAGTTGTTTTCGTTTTTGTGGTTAAAATCAAAGCATGTTTCTTTCAGTTACAGTTACCACGACTGGTGGAAACATCCGCTTCCATGTATGGGCACTATTTTGTAATCTTGTTTGTCTGTCTTTTTGGCACTGTAGTATCTGACTATGTAAATATTGGTGGGTGATTTCTTCCCTTTCACATCTTGTGTGGGGCGATTCACCTTTATTAATGTCAATCTCATTTTGATTTGTTCAAAAAAAAATAATCACCTGGTGCCAATAATTCTTTTTTAAAGATATACTTGGATTGATTTTTGAGAAGATGACGAGAAAAGGATATTTTACTGGTAAATAATAATTGAGGGGACCTTTCTAGTTTCTACATGCAATAATTTAGAGGATATTGCGGAATTTGTGACTCCAATATGTCCACTCAGATAGTTTATTTTCCACTCGTGAGTTCTTGTCAGCTAGCAACCGTAGGTATATATCAAAATCACATTAATCAAAATAGGAGCAATACAAGCAACAAATCAGAAATTTGAGGATTAGCCGTGTATATAACCGCCTAGCTAATTTATGGACTATCATATTAACTTGCTTCATAAAGAACTTAACCAACGAAATTGAACATAAATTTAAAAAAAAGGAGAAAACAATTGCAGTGATGAGAGAGCATTGCTATTTATGTAGAGAGTTTTTATCAAGAATTTTATTAAGAAAATGTCTCAACCAATAAAATTTGTTATTTGGCGGAAATCAAGAGAGGTAATGGTATGTAATTAAGGAAAGATGTTAGCAAATACACGTCTTGAAATTTTTTTGATAAATTTTGTCACTGTATCTATCATTTCCCAGTGATGAAATCATAAGGAGACAAATTCATACATAAATTATTGAAGCTATCGATCACTACTTTTGCATCAAGTTTAAATATAACTATGTTCTATAATTGACATGCAATCTCTAATAATCTCCAAATAATTTTTTTTTATACCACCGATGGTGCCTCGAAATTTCAAACTAAGGACCAATCACCAATTACATGTAAGCTAGAACTATCGATTAAGTTATTTATGACTAATTTATAAGCGGATTTTACTGTGAACATATACCTCTAGCATTCCACCACCAAAACAAACTATCATCTTTGATTGAATCTAACAAAGGAATTTACAAACATAAATAAATTAAAATGGGCATCCTCATGACATAAATTGCTATAGATTGCAACCTCATCCCAACTTTTGGTGTCTTCACATATTAGATCATGTACCATAAGACGTGGATTTATGGGAAGATTGAAAGGAATAATGTTACTAACATTTGAATCAGCGCACCATCGGCCATACCACACCCTTATATGGTCGTCATCTCCAATATTTCATTGCAGCCCCTCTTTCAATAGAACACGTTAAGTGCATATGCTTTTCCACACCCTTATTTCCAATTCTTGATTCAAGGAAATTACTCTGCGGAAAATATTTGGTTTTGAAAACTTGAGTTACCAAAGAATGAGGATTGACAATAATTTCCAAGCTTGCTCGGCTAAAATAGAGAGAATAAAATGACATACTTCCGTGCTCCCTCGATATAGAGAGTTTGTCCCATGATAACCGGTGAATACCATGATTGTTGCCTCTATTTGAACCCTAATAAAAGGAGTTCAAAATCACATCCTCCTCATCATCATCAAGGTCCATCCTATAACTTTGAGTGTAATGGATGAAGTAATAAAATGGTGTGTAACTATTTGAATATCACTTTTTATGCATTTTTGTTGTAAAATCATTAATAATTCTTTCATAATCAAAGTTTTTTTTTTTAAAAAATTCAAAATAAATCAAAGCAAAACTATTTATTCTATTATGAGACATATTAAATCGCAGATAAGATTTGAACATTTCAATTTAGAGAAACTTTTTCAACATCTATAAGAGTAAGAGGAGTAATAATATTATTCTATACATCATACATGCATTAAGAAAACAATCAAATGTCTTTAAATAATTCAATGTCATATAACTTGATTTTAATTTAATTGTTACAACCTTTCTAATGACTTTTAATTCTTCAAATAAAATTTCACCATAAAGATCGTAAAAATCATCATATTTTAAGTACACACTCCGGTCACTATTATAAACAAAACTTTGCATTTTATATTCATTCAATTAATGATGTATGTTGTCTATAATAAAGACTATATACTTCATTAATTGAATGAATGTAAAATGCAAAATTTTGCTTATAATAATGATCATGGGATGTATGTATCAAGAAGTATGCAACATAATTTGAAATTATTATCATGAAATGATCATTATATTTGTAACAAGTGATTATAATTTTTTAGAGGAATGTTAGCACACATTTTCCAACACACTTTCTTTGATTGATTAAAATTCATATGAGACTCAACAAATCATGTGGGTCTCATATAAATTTGGTGGAACCCATGTGAATTTTAACCAATAAAAAATGTATATTAAAAAATATATATTAGAATGTGCGTTGCTAACTTTTATCAATTTTTTATAGACAGTCTAACAACAATAAACTTATAAAAAGGAGGCAAACCAAACAGAATAATAGTGTGGAGCCCATCTCTTAGGGTGTGTTTGGTTGCGAGAAGAAAATGAGAAGAGAGAAATAGGTGAGAGAGAGTATGAGAAGAGAGAAATAGATGAGAAATAGAGTAGATTTGATGGGTTATTTGGTATAAGAGAAAGAAGAGAGAAATAGAAGAGAAAGAGATGCTACAATTTTTTGAAAAGACAAAAATATCCTTTAATAAAAACATGTAATTTATGATTAATTATTTTTGTACAAATTAAATTAATTTATTAGTCAAACTAACTAATGGAGTACTTATTAATGGTTTTGCTTATTTTATATTACGCTTGCGTTGAATCCACTATTACAATAGTTTTGTCACTACCAGAAAAAATAGTTTTGTACTATATTTTTTCGACGTAATGATTTTGTATCTTGTATACATTAACTCACTTATTTTTTCCTAAAAAAAATAGTAGCTTATTTTTGTCTCAATAAAAACGTTACGGTATGTTGGATTCATCATGTGTTGATATTTCTTTCTTTTTATTTTCATACGGTAATATCAAGTGCTGGCGTAATTAGTTAAAAAAAAAAAAACTAAACAAATGGAAGAGGAGAAAACAAAGGGTAATTCTGGAAGATACAAAATAAACAGGTCTTTCTTCTCTCTTTCTCTTCAGTTTTGGGAAGACTCCAAAAAGCAGTGGGTCCCACGTCTGTGTGTCTCTCTTCTCTAATTCTTTGTTGAACCAAACTGAAGAAATACAACATTTCTCTTGTATCTCTCTCTCACCTATTTCTCTCTCTCATAAATCACCTCTACCAAACACACTGTTAATCAATCTGGTTTGTAGGCATGAATAAGACTAATTAATGAGGAAGAAAAGGTTGAGAGTGTCGCTAATCATAATTATTAGTAATCAAAAGGGTTTTTCCATATGTGTCCCTTTTCAAATGTATACTTAACCCCCAAAAGAAAAGCATTGCTAGAGAGAGAAGAACAATGTACGAAACATGTTGACCAAAATGTTTCTGATTTCAGCTTCTTTGTTTGCCATTTTTCAAAGGTAATTGGGAGCAAGGGAGCAGAGCAAGAAAACAAGGCAGCAGCAATTTGGATTTTATCTTGGACATGTTTTGGGTGACATAGGGTGATCATCAAACAGAATAAACCCCATTAACAGTTTATAATGTTTTTAATTATAATACTATGTTTGCTTCTTCCTAATCATTTCTATATCATCATCTACATTAGTGAAAATGGACCTACATTAATAAACATTCCCCCCCTTCAAGTCAAATCTCAAATTTTCTATCATTTTTAGATTAATATTAAATTTTTGTTCCTCTCTAATATTATTGCTCTAATACATTAATAAAAAACAATAAATTTGATATAATTAGTTTGGTATAAATTAAATTCATGTAATAATTTTGTATCTTTGTCTTTATAATTAAGGGTATAAAGAGAAACTTTAGGTAACAGCCATAGTTTTGGATAAAAAACTTAAAAGACAAAATATGTGACAAATTGCATTCAATCAATAAAATTGTACCTACATGAGCATAATATCTAGTGGGCAAAATTTTGAAGTACCTATATTAAGGATGTGAATAAAATAAATGTTACCCTCTCCATCTTGAGTTAAGATCTTCTCCATTTGCTACAATAAATGGTAATGTCTACTATAGTTTTGATATAAATAAATGCACGTATTTCTAAAATATATGATATTAATTGGACATTTATACACCAAAACTATAGTAATGGATATTATCTTTTATTGTAGGAAATGAAGAGGATCTCAACTCCTCCCTCTCAAATATAAGTAACAAAAAACTTATATTTAATAGTCCAAAATAGAAGCAAATGTTAATTTCTTCTACTATATTTAGTGATATTATTTCTTTTTGTTTTGGGTCAAATTTAGCGATATTATTTCTAAACTACCATTCAATTAACTTAGATTTTATTTTTCAATAATCATTTTATTCTCATAGACCAAATTTATATGAGGGACAATTCGGAACACAGTTTTTTTTTTTTATTATTTTAAGAGAATTAATGAGATTAACTACTTTTTTTAAGAAGTGTGATTTTGTTGTTGTTGTTTATACATAAGATCTGATAGAGTACTTTATTCCTATGACGGTCTTAACATGTTAACAAAATATATTTGTCTCAAAATGAGTGTTAATTTTTATCTTCAATGCTAGTATTCAAATCAATATCCTTCCCTTTATATGTATGGTAATGGTGAATCAGGAAATTAAACTTTGTTTTCATTGATAATATTTTATTAATATGTGTAAAGTAAATTTATCATGGGACCAAGAGAATATCAAAGTACTAGTATAGAAAAGAAAATTATGCACCACTTGAGATGGGATAGTCAACAATTTTTTCCTTTGAAAATTGCCTCGAGGATATTGATATCCTACAAGCTGAATTTAAAACCATTGGAGTATCCCTTAAGATAAATGTACATTTCAAAGCTTTAGTATATGTTAGTTAATTTTTTGTCAAAGATACACATTTGAATATAAAGCTCAGGTAGGAATCAGTCCATTATTAATGGGACCACATTCGAAGCAGGGCAAGTGGGTTGGACCCATTTCTTGGTTAAGAAAATGCTACACATTAATGATGCTGTTCAATTTTTGAATGAAGTATTGCAATAAAATAAAAGTATACATATATTAAAATAATGTTAATATTTTTTTAATGGAGTACTGATTGCTGGGATTTATAAATCTCCAAAGAAAGAATGATATTTTAATGTATGGAGCACTTTTAAGATCTAGCAAAGAATCAGTTAGAGGTGGCATTTAGCCTGGGAATGGATACTTCTTTCCCACCATGGGAAAGGTCCATTTCCCAGGACAGGTGGCAGTCTCAAACCTGTTCAGAAATAAAAATAAATAAAAATTAAATTAGTTTTTTTAATTCTTTTTTGCTTTTTCCAGAATACCTCCCACATTTGTCAATGTATAACACAGATGAATTTCAGAACACAAATTATTCGGGACAGTAGAGGCTTCATTTTGGTGCTGTTGTTGTTATTATGTTTTTGCAGTACTGTGACTTTGAGTCTAGTGCTACTGTTCTTAGGTTTCTTCCCCTTTTGATATTGCTTATAATTAGGTACTGTTATTGGCACTTGTAATGTTTCTTCTCTCCTATTATGCACAGATTTTGCAGGGAGTGTTTGTTAATGATGTTTGTTTAAAAAAAAAGTTGTAACATACGGTGACGAGGTGATGACACTTTTATTGAATTTCAAAATCTGGAATTACGAATTCTTGAAAAATGAATGAATAAGAATGAGGATGAAGATGATGATTCTAGGTTGTTGTTGTTATCATTGAGGAACCATGGATCTTGATGATCAAGAGTGGATATAGGATTTTTAGTGATGATGGTGAAGAATGATGAAGAGTGGATCTATGATTTCAATTCTTATTTTTTGGGTTTTAATTTTCTGTTCTTCTTTTTCTGGGTTTGATGTTGATGAATGTATGAAGATGGTGATGAAGATGGAGAAGTGGAGGAGGGAAGAAGATGAATTAATAAAAAAAAGTAAATTAATAAATCAAATGATAAATTGATATTTAATCAATGGTGGGGTCGGTTTTTTTGTCTACTATGTAACCACCAAAAAGTTACAACAATTATCAAGTCATGGATCTAAACCATCCAAATAAAAAACTATTAAATCAATGGATGTAGTTAAACTTTCCCATGATGGGAAAGAACTTTCCTTTCCCATGCTAAACCTCACCTCAGTTAGATAGTGTAGGCCAGAAGGAATAAATTATTGCGATCTACAAATAGAAAAAGAGCACACCTGGGCTTTTTATTAAATTTGGTTTTCTCTAGACTCTGCTAAGATAAAAAAAAATGGAAGGAAAAAAAAAGTTTAACACTATGACATCTATAAAGTTTGGTTGGATAAAATTTGAATAATACGAATTTTATCTTACTAAAGTCTAGAGAAAACCAAATTTATCAAATTTTCATGATCAGAAGTCAACATCACCAGACTATTCAAGTGAGTCGAGTTATATGGATTATAAGATGAGGTGGTAGATTAAAATACCATTTTCATTATTGTAAAAAGAAAGAAGGAAATCATTTGATCATATAAAAGAGAATTGAAATGAAGTTACTATTAAAAGGTGATCTCTATACTTGCATTCCCCTTAAGCTGGGAATCATTTTCTACTTTTTCAGGGGCGTAGCCCTTCATATGGGAGAGGTAGCCATATGGGAGGGGTAGCCTTGGCTACCCCAAAAAAAATATTATTTTTGAATTGGTCGGTATGTATTTATACTCGGCTACCCCAAATAATAAACATTGAGCTACCCCAAACAAGTTCAGTTGCAAAAATTAGCATAAATAATAAAGTAAAAAAACTACTACAAGATTGATAGATTTATTTGTATTGGTTTGATACTTTTTTCGATCTCAATAACAACAATAGAGAAACTTTTTTTAACAATAAAAATTATCAAGACAATAGTCATAAACAAATTAAATGGACAATGAGTTTCTTGCAAATAACCTGTTTATTTACATTTGAAAAGACATTATTAATCTATTATTAAACATGCAATTATTAATGAAATTGAGTTCTTGAAATGCATTTTGCCCAACGTTTTTAAATAGCGATTTTTATATTAAGGTCGTAAGATTTGTTAATTTTAGTCCTTAATTTTTTTGTTAGACATTAAATTCAAGACTAAAAAACACAATTTTTTGTAAAATTTTAAAAAACTGAGACAAAAATTGAATAATTTTTTTTAAGGACTAAACCTAAAAAATTATAATTTATGGGACTAAAAATATATTTTATCCTTAAATTTAATATGTTTGTTTAAAAAAAATCTTCTTTATAGTTGATCCCTGCATAAATTTTTTGCGAGCTTCGCCGTTGTACTTTTTATTGTTTGATAATAGGAATCACTTTCTCTTACAATTGAGGGTGTAAAATACTCCATTGACTGTTCATTTTTGGCCTCCATTATTAAGGGGAAATACTTCAGTGACTTAGCTTAGGTGCCATTGGTGCCATTGGAGAAATCCTGGCTGTTGATGTGTGTGAATGTGTGTGGAAATGTGTGTGTGATGTGTGTGTGTGTGGTGGAGATGTAATGGTATGGTGACATTGGTGCCATTAATGGCACCAAAGTGGTTCCCATTATTAAGTCGATTGGTGACAAGGCTCAATATTGATAAAAGTGCTTTGTATAACGACAATAGCAGCACATGGTTTGGTCAAACATGAAATGTTATATGAGAAGCCAAAAACTTTGATTCCTTAAACTTGTGGTTAAGGATTTGTTATCTGATTTACAAATCACCGTTTAAATAAATAAATTTATATATGAACTAGATCTTTAAAATCTTCACAATTGTATAGAGAGAACACACTAAAAAACCAAGAAAAAAATATTTGCCTTCTTTGTGCATATGCAAAAAGTTAAAAGTAAAAAAACTAATTTTTTTAACAAATATAATTCAAAGGGTTGGTACTTAGTAGGCCAAATTGTTTACGGCACAAGTTCCATTAGGACACACAATTTTCATATTTTATTATAGCCCATCTTTGAAATAGGAGAATTAAATATTACAAAAAATAGTAATGTGCGTATTTGTTTTTATATATGCTTTTTGTATAGTTTTAAATAATGATTGCTGTGGTAAAATACCAGCTATTTTTATATATATAATATAATATATGATATGCTTTATATTTAATTAAATTATTGAAAAACAAAAATAAGTCACCGACAAAAGAAAATAAGCAACCAAACAATATTTTCCACCAATATATTAAAAGTGGAAAACAATTTCCGTAATAAAAGTAGAAAATTCCATAGATAGAACACTACCTTTTCTAAAAGGTTAATTCCACTTGTAATATGAAATATGAGGATAAGCAAGCACCCCAAGACTTTCCTAATTCTTAAAATGAAATAGAGTGATCCAGTTTCCTTTTTTCAATTTTGGGAATTTTTCCTATCATTCATCTTAGGTATTGACTTAGTGGGGAAGGTAGCTAATATTGGAATTTGTTTTTTTATATGTATGTTTGGTTAAGTTAGGCAAATACGTCAATGAATTTGCATGTATCCTTTGTCTGGAAGCTAGAGATCATTTGAAGTATTGACACTTTCGATAAGTGCTCCTCCATATGCATTGATGAGAGATTGAACTCACGACCATATACATAAGAAACTCAATTATTTATCAATTATGTTACACCATGTTGGTAAATAGATAGTTATTAGTAAAAACAACTTTGTCCACTCCATATTTCTAAAAGAGATTAATTTCTTTGAACTGATGGTGTAAATGTTTTTACACAAACATCCAATCAAATCACACTAAAATAATGTTAGTTTCTAAGTTATCTCCAAAAATATTTACATGAAATGATTTGTTTGAATACATTTTTTTTTAAAGAATGATTTGATTGAATACATAATTATAAAAGTTCTACAATGTCAGTATATATAAATTAAATCCGCAAAACTAGTGAATGCTTTGGACAGAACAAAATCTGTATTTTTGTTCAGAAATACATTATAAATTTTGAGACTATATGGTAAAAAATCCATTTTTTTTCTTCTTTGAAATGTGTGCAATTTATTTTTTTATCAAATAGTCAAGTAGTAGGAGCTTACACATTTTAAACGTGAAGAAGTGTAGATTCCGGAGTTTGAATCTTAACCCATATATAATATTATACTTGTAGCTACCAACTGAGTTATGCTTACATCGCGAAATATGTGCATTTTAATTGATTTTTGGGGTGGAAAAAGTTCCTCCCTGTTTACTATCCCAGAAGAAATTGAAAAGTACTACTCAGTTAGGCCCATTACAAGTCATGGCTCCTAATATGGTCCATGTCACTGAATTTTGCTCTAACAATTCGAACAATTTACCCCATACCCCCTCAATTTGCAGATTATGTGATAGAGTTTTCAATTGGGATGGGTGGTATTAAGGGAATGATATTTTAGATTACATGGAAGTTTCTAATGGAGATGGAAGTTGAAGTGAGGGTGGGGGTGGTTGATGGGAGGGGAAGACACGGTTGGGGTACTTGGGTGGATAAAAAAAATGGTTCTTCAACTTTTTTGTTTTGCAATGACTCATGGATTCTGGAAAAATGGAGTATTAGTTTCTTGGAAAATTTTAATCAAACTGGGAAATTATGTACTTAAGTTTTTCAATTAAGATATCCAGAAAAGTTTGCATATCAAAATTGTAATGTGGGGGGTGAACTCATGCCAAACCTAGAAAGATTGAAAGTGAAAATAAAAGATGAAAGTGTAAAAAATTAAACAATAAAAGGGTAATATTGACATTTTCAAAGGTTTGCTGGGGTGAAGGCAAAGGTGTAGGGGTATAGGGTAAACTTCCTAACAATTCAAACTTGAAAGTGATTTTGACCAAAATTAACTTTTTTTCGACCAAAAAAAACTTTTTTTTTAAAGAACCAAAAATAAACTTGTGATATAAATCTTTTAGAAACAATTTTTTTTATTGGGTCGACACCCTTTGGTTTGCGTTGGTAACCTTTAGTAGATAATTGTTCAATAATCCTCTTAAATTGCTCAATCGATCAAATCGTAGCTCATGATCAATATTTTTGTACATAAATCACAATCGGGTCAAAACTTCAGGTAAATATTTTTTTGAAAATGTGAGCAATTTGAGCGGCATGAACAATCATTCCCTTGGCATATGTTTATAAGTCCAATTGAACCAAGAACCAATTTATAAATCTAATTATGTCTTATATAGGAAATCTGAAAAATTTCTTCTAACTTTTTTTGAAGGAAAAAAATTTCTTCTAACTTATTATTAAAAACGGTGGTATCAATTATTATTTTACAACTATCATATGTAATTTGAACTTCTCCGTTATTTGAATTTACAAAGTATGTTCTTACCATTAAGTTGACAACAATGAACAAATTTAGTCTATCATACTATTTTGAATATGAATGCCATTTTTATAACTAAAAATTTAGAATTAAAATTGTCACCTTGTCAAACTAGTAGCAGACACAAATAACATCTTACTTTACATAATTTAGTTTATAATTAAAAGGTTTCATATTCATAATTATATACACCTTTTATAATTTTGAACATTTAATTTCTTAACTTTTTGAGCTGTTAGATTAATTCTATTAAATTGGATGGTTATGATTTATTTGAGCACATTTTTCGACGTCTACAAACAATATTAAGATTTTCCAAGTAAAGAGTTCATTCACTTTCACAACCAAGAGAGTTTACAACTTACAAGTACATGAAGTCCTAAAATGGCAATAAATAAGAATACAAACTACTTGAGGAATGTTGTTTAATACACTACATTCTAGTTTGCACCAAAATTACAATATGGACCAATATTTTTAGGATATTGAAACTATTATTCACCTAGTTAATATTTTCTAAGTTCCAAATGAATGCAGAGGGGTATCAAAATTGTTGTCAAGAAGTACATAAGGGACTGTTTCAGTGGCAATAACTCAAGTGGGAACTTAACTCTAGCTCAAAATGCTTAATAAAGAAGTTACTAATACTAATAGTTCAAGAAATTGATAATGAATACCACTTTTCATGGAACATAACGTGCACACCTACTTCTGAAGTATACCACTTTTCATGGAACATGCGCTTCACGAGGAGGTCTGTCATTCTTCTTCAAAATCCAAGAGGAAATCAGTGAGGTTCTCAGAATCACCTACAGCCTCATCCAGTGTCATAGGACCCTCTTTCTTTGGTTTTGGCTGCATGTTTTGGATAGGTACACATTGTTACCGATGAAGTAAGAAAATATTCTAAACATAAAAATGTTTTACAAATATTTCTGATTTTATAGTCCCAGTAGGAGATATAAAAAAGACAACCATAGTCAAGCCAGCATGATTTGAACGCTTAACCCAGTTTGGATAAATAACTTAGTTAAACACTTATAGCATGAGTGTTTATATATAAGCAATTTCAATAATAAAAGATAAAAATAAAGCCAAACAATTTTTATATAAGCTGCAAGTTGCTTTCATAACCTATCAAAACATAACTATAGCTTCATCAATGAGCTCAAATAAGTCAAATAAAGCCAAACAATTTTTATATGAGCTACAAGTTGTTTTCATAACCTATCCTAGATGGACAAAACAAAAACTATAGCTTCATCAATGAGCTCAAACAAGTTGTTTTCATAACCTTCATAACTTATATGAGCTCAAATAAGTCAATTCAAACAACACATAACATTAACAGGGACAAAACAAAACTACAAGTAACTGATTTACAATACCTTTGATTTGCGAAGCTGGGGAGTAGTTTTCAAAACACTCCAATTACGATTAATCTTTGATTCGTCTTCCTCTTCCTCTTCATCTCCCTCTGCCTCTACCTCTTCCTCTCCTACTACCTCTTCAACATCAACATCACTATCCTCTTCATCCTGGTCAATAAAGTAAGAAATGAAACAGGAAATGTTACTCAAAATCAACCATTTTGGAATGGAACTCGCCAGACAACGACATGCGAAGTTGCTCTTGTTAAGTTAGAAAAGTAAAAAGATGGTGAATCGAAGCTCACATCATTTTCACCAATATCGACTGCTTTAGCCATAGCTTCATCGATGTCTGTCACCTGCCATATTGCAAATAATAAAAGGTTATCAAACTAAAGAACACTATTATGAAGTTCAGGTAAAATAATCAACGGTCAAGCAATCATGCCAAGTAATAATTCCACAAAAAATTGGTTGTTAACGACTTAATATAAACATGATACAGCTTTTGATGAGGTCGAAAATGGTCACATGTCTATACTGTGGTAACAAAATATTAAGGATTGAATGACAGGTCGGTTGATAAAGAGAAAGCTTAATCTTATCATATAGTATTTACTTTTATTAGAGTATAGCTAGGTGAAGTTATTATAAAAAGTTGGAATACTTTTATGCACAAGAAAATGTGCCGTGTCAGCACATTCTGGAATTCATTGAGGTATTTTAGTTATCCAATCTGTTAGATCTTAGAAGTTAGAACACTCGATTCGTTAGAACTTAGAACGGTAAGTCGCTATATGAGGTTGTATTCATCCCTTAACATAATCAATGAAATCATTTTCACTTTCTCTCAACTCTCTACTTACTATCGAACTCTCACTTCCTTTGCACATTTTCAGTGTGCGAAATTCTATCAACCTTAAAATGCTTCTTCACCATTTACTGGTTCTACTACACACTTTTCTGCATTTGAATTTATAATTGTATCTACAATTTTTGTTTACATCCAGATTTTCAATTATAAGTTAACCCGATTGAAGAGACCGAGTCATAAAATGAAACGAAAGTCATTCAATGTTCAGAACCATATATAATGAAACGAAAGTCAATCAATGTTCCAAACCATATATAATGTCTGTATTTCACTTTCTGACACCCGAGCTGGTGAACCATACAAAGCTCAACAATAGATTTTTTTAAAAATTAAACAATTTCCAACAAGCAAGTCATCTATTTGCAAAATAATTCATTCGTTCCATATCTTCACTATCATTATTATGAATTTCATACTTATTACAGTACTTCCTTACCTCAACTTGTTCAGTCTTTTGCTTTTCCAGAATTTTTTCTAGCTCCTCCCTTGAAATGATTTTTCCATGCTGATCATATATAATGGAAAAGAAGTTCAGTACTAGCTAGCAACGAATAAATAACCACATATTTCATAAAAATATTGGATTATGCATCATGTCTGAAAATTGATAATTTCAACAAACAACAGAGAAGGAAAGAAAAAAAATCATATATTTGAAAACATATCATGTGCTCTTGGGAGCATCCTTATCGATGTAAGTGTAACAAGCAGCAGATAACTTGAAAATATTTGAATGCAAATCAATTTAACAGCTAATATTCCATCTCTAGTCTTTACTTATAAAGCAATGAGGAGAATTATCGTTTACTTTTTTAATTTTTTTAGTTAGTGAAAAAAGTCAGACAAGATACCTAAGAAGCTAGAACAAGGAACTATATGATATCATAATAATTAAATTTAGAGGATTGTAAAAGTAATTATCAATGACCACAGCTAACTTATATTTTGGACAGAGGATAGTTCATAATATATATATATATATATATATATATATATATATATATATATATATATATATATATATATATATATATATATATAAGTGTCTTGTAGGATAAACAACTTAATTAAGCGCTTATTGCATAAGCATTTGTCACATAGGTGCTTGTGTACAAGCTATTTCTATATCAAAAGATAAAATAAAGTCAAATTTTTTAAAATATGGAAATAAGCTGAAAAGAATGTTTCCATAAGCTCTCAAGCAGTCCGACAGGTGCCTAAGCCAGTAGATAAGCTCAAATCTATCAATCCAAACCGACCTATGCTTGATATTCCAGCACATCAATCATAGAGTGATATATTTATCTCAAATATCGTTTGAGCACTCCATCCTGAAGATATGTTCCATATTTATTTTATGTAAAGATCTTAATTATAACAATGTAGTCCCTTTAGCAATCGAAATTTTCAGAAAGCAACATATGATAGAAAACAAATAAGACGAGCATATAGAAAATAACCTCCTTCAGAAAAGGCAGCATATTTGGTGTTGGTTCATGAAAATCTGCCCCTCGGTAGTCAATCACTTCATCTGGATCTTGAATATAGTTCACAGTTGGATAAACTGGATCTCCACCCCATACTGCAGAAAGAAGGGAAATTTAACAATTGCTATTCTGGATTAAGATTATTTAGAATCTAGAGTGGCCAAGTATTTGAACATAAGATGTCAACGCATAAAGCATGAAGTCATTAGTGCAAATAGTGAGTGGTTTAAGAAAGATACTTAGAGGTAAAAGTAGATAACATTAAATAAAATATCAAGGTAAAATGTTAGTCTGAGTTTTCCAGGACAAAACTAAATATATGATTGTTAATATTATTCTTTCAGTATGTTTCTTCATATATTCTCCAGGACAAAACTCGGCCATTTCCAATCAGCCCCAAAACTCTTCATATATTAGTCTGAGTTGTCCTGTTAATATTAACAGGACAACTCAGAAATACATTCTGCTTGTTTCTGCATATATTTTCCAGGACAAAACTCGGCCATTTCCAGGACAATATTAAGGTTCCCAAGACAAAATTCAATAAAATTTGTTTTTTCTCTGAAAAAAAAGGCATATGGAAGTTAATATTATTCTTTCAGTTATGTGTCTTCATATATTTTTTCATTCCTTTTTTTTTATATACGGACAAATTGAGTCCTAATAAGAGCACAGTAATACTTATAAACACACAGTAATGTTATTTACTAGAAGGAAAAAAACCATAACTACATTAAATATTGGACAGAGCAGAGTTGTGATAAGTATCTAAGCACATGGAGAACCCACCCTTAAAAACTAACTATAAAGGGGGAAGAACCAGGAAACTTAAGTACTCCACTGAGCATATTACTAGATGGGGGACTTGGGCACCCTATAATATCCAAGTCCCTAACATAGCACTGCCATTGAGAGCCGACATCTCAGCGACTGGCATTCTACGACGCTTTACTCGGCCATTTCCAATCTGCCCCTCCGCAGGTAATCCTTTCCGAGCCGCCGACAACCAGTTCTAATTGCAATTGCTAAGTATCTAAATACTTAGAAAACCCGCCCTTAAAAGCTAGCTACCAAAGGGGAAGAATCAAACCACTTAAATACTCCACTGGGCACCCATAATACCCAAGTCCCTATCAAGTTGACTATCAACTAAGCAATAGGGATCTCACAATTATACCTAGTAGACTTTCATGTGTATAGGAGTATGTCTTAGATAGACAACTTATTCTCATGCCCTTCTCTAACTGCTTAAACTTCTAGGTGTAGGGTCAAGAGGTTGTTTGGCAAACAATGCTAAATACAGTTGAATGGTCATAGAATCCTAAAAAGGAAGATGAAAGGATAGATAACAAGATGACTGAAATAAAATAAAAACGAAGACATGACAAGCAAATATTAATTTTCAAAGTCAATACTTTGCTTTATCTGATCCTCCCTCATTCTCATTGCCAAAGGATCCCTTCGGATGCGAACATCAGTCCCCATCATTACACGATACTCTCGGTCAGTTTGGTGGGAAAACATTTCAATTAGTTGAGTGGTTTCATCTTCACCAGTCTCTTCGAAGTGCTTCTGAATAGCTTCACGAGATGTGTCTCTCTTCCATGCCTTTACCCATTCTGAATAGTACGCAATTGGACCAATCCTTTCCAGTTTCTCTTGCTCAGCCTCAAGCCTGCAAAAATCGGAAATTTTCAACATTTTCCAAGTAAATTTTTTCAAGTAACTCTCCTTATAACAAGTTCCCATGGCATATTGTGGTAAACTTTATCAGCTTACTCTCCTTAATTTATGATTTTAATCACATCAAGTAATACTAGAATTAAGGTTATTCTTTAGCCTTTAACGAATTTACTCATTCTTCAAGAAACTACTGTCCAACCTTTCTATTGAGTTTCTTGTTTGCAGTATTTCTTAATTCTTATATGTTTTGCATTAAGATTCACTACAGAAAACACCACTTTCTTAATTCTAATCAGAACTATGTTGTGAGCATAAAAGTCGGCAATACCTTTCTTCCTTATAAAGATGGCGCCTGGCTCGGTAAAGAGCAGTTTCTGTTAACGTTGGCTCTTCACCATAAAGCTTCACTTGTCCAGTTTCTGCCATGGCTTTCAGGAAAACCTGAAAATATTATAGAGAAATTCAGACACAAGGTGTAAGACTTCACTATCAACAATGTGAGAAAAGGCTTTGATTGTCGATATGGTAATGTTACTAAAGAAAGGACTTATGAACTGGCCACACGACCATTTAAATAATGCATAACCTTGTAAAGGTGAATAAATTTTTAGGTATAAAAAACTCAATCATAAAGCACAAAACCGGCAAATGCATACACAGACACAAGCACACACATTGTAATTACAACATCAAAAAACTTTTCCAAGACAATTTAATGCAAACTAACCGTTTCAGTGTCAGGTCTTCTCCTTTGCCATCTGGACCATTGTTCTTTCTCCGGCTTTCTCCAATTCCACCACAGTTCCTCACTCGTAAGTGTTCCTTCTATCGGCTTTTTAATTTTCGGATCAATAAATGGATGAGGAGCTCCAAATTTCTTATCAAGTTTGTACTCAGTCTCTTCTTCCTCAGGCTCAGACTGATAAACAACATAGTCGGACGTGAACTCCTCAGAATCTTCTTGAGGTTCAACCAAAACCTCAGGAAAACCAGGGTCATCCAATTCAACATTCCCCTCAACATTACCCTCGGAGGAAGAACCAGAAACCGAAGTTCTATAACTCTTCCTCCTACTACCAGGGTTACTACCATATGACGGAGAACCTAACGATTCTCCCATCGGAGTAGGCGCCCTAGCAGCCCTGACTTGCTCAACAGTTCCTTCAGGCCAATACTCAACTTCAGGAATACTTGCTCTAGCACCCGAGGCCGGCTCAAGCTGACCAGAGGTGGAGTCCATGTAACTATAATAAGGTGGACGTTCAACTGTCACATAATCAATAACTTCATCTTTATTTTCTTCATCTTTGTTTACTTCATCTTTCTTTATTTCATCATTCTTTTCACATCTTATGCAACTATATGAAGGTAACTTCTTTCTTGATTTTCTGAAACCAACTCTACTTTGTAAATTGCCAACACCCACCAAGTATGTTGATGTCTACATGGTTGCAAGCAGTTTACACTATAAATTAGCTCCATATTACATAAAAACTATAAATATGAAATGACATAAAAACTATATGTTTAATTAAAATATTTAAAACTTTGAGAGAAAAAGTAATAAGCTATAAGCTAATTGAATTAACTTAACAAAATAAGCTATTAGCTAGTAAAAATGTTAACAAACTAGTCGTTTTTATCATATGAGCTTATAAGCTATAAGCTCAAAATCTGGCATTGGCAAACAAAGCCTATAAGCTAACTTATCAGCTATCTGTTTTTTCTAGCAAACAGAACCATAATGAAACAAGATATATAGCTTTAAATGAAAATAAGTGATAAAATATGCAATTTTTCAGTTTATTCAATTCTAAAGTTGATATTTTTATATATATAGTATGAATTAATGAAATGAATAGTGGGTTTAAGAAATAGTATTGAAAGGTAAATAATTGAAGTTTGGAACCTGAAAATGGTTGAAGGACAAGTTGGGTAGAAGATTGGCTTGAATTGAAGACATAACGGTGCCGTTTTGCAGTAACTGAAACGTCGTCCGGAGAGAAGCTCACTCAACTCATCTGTGCTACTTATGTTCTGCAACACCCTCCCTTATCATTTTCCATTTTTCTCTATTTCCTTTTTTAAAATGCTATATTTTCAATTTCTCATATACAGTAATAATAGTAATATCTTTTAATTAATGTCTAAATGTTTGAATAAATTTTAGTGTGTTTGATTCCAAATAACTAAAATTGATTTTGAATAAATTGATTTTCACATGTTTGATTGTTTTTTTGAAATTTTATTTGAAGTTAACTTTTGATTTTTCGTCAAAAAAAACTTTTGATTTTATAAATATATTTATAGTTTAAATGTGTTTACCTCAATTGGTATAGACAATGCATAATATATACAAGGTCTAGAGTTCAAATCCCGACCACCACCAAAATAGTTTAAATCCAGACGAAAGAGAAAAAATTAATTTAACCATTAACATTTATCATTAAAATAATATCTTCATTTCATATCTTTGGTAGTTTATGAATTTTGTACACAGATTAAGAAATTATTTAATTGATGATTTGTATTTATAATAAAATACTCTTTTTTTTTTTGACAAAATTTATAATAAAATACTCTTAATGATCATTAATTTTTTTTTCACAGAACTATCATTAATATTTATATTCCATTGTTTTAAATCAAAAATAAAATGTTAAAACTAACATTTAAAAAGGGTCTAGGAACAATATTAAAGTTTTTAGAAAGAGTTTGTCAACCATTTGAGTTCTTACAAAGTTGAAAGGATCATTTCAACAATTGTGCAAAGATGATCCCAAATTATACAAAAAAATAAAAAATACACATCTAATTGTTTTTATTTTTTTAAGTTAAGTAATATAACCTAGAATAAGTGGAGAGTTCGATGTTTGACCATCGTAATATGATACTCACAAGACGCATTTAATATTTTTTTTTGTTTTTTACTCACACATAATAATAATAATAATTGAAAAATAAAAGTTCCATTGTGAAATACACAACCGTTTTTATCGTTGTTTCAGTTATTAGGCATTAGACTTGCCACCTGTGAATGTGTGGAGGATTGTCACAATCACTTCCACCTTTCTCTTCCTCTTCCTCTTCCTCTTCCTTCTCTTATCTCCTCTCATTTCATGTTTCTTGATTTCATCAACCAATCTTCAAACAAATAATCTGTAATTACAAATAAATAAATCTATGTCCATGTAATGGCATCCATGAAGCTGGGATCAAAGCCTGAAGCATTTCGTCGTGAGGGCCAAACATGGTCAGCACTCATTTCTCTATATCAATATTCATCCTTATATCTTATATAATATGTGACATTAACAATGTGTGTAATTTTTTTGTTTCTGTCAATGTTCCTATGTCAAAATAGAACCTTAAATTTCATTTTATTTTTTTGGATAGTGAGAATAGGTTTCTCAATTGTATAATTGACCATGATCTTGTTTTAATTCAAGGGTTTGTACAACAGGACTTCCAAGTGATGTTACTATTGAAGTTGGCGAAATTTCTTTTCTCCTCCACAAGGTACTTTTGTATTTAACTTTAAAACTTATTGCACACTTTTTCTTAATGTAACATTAGTTAATTTATTTCAATTTTATCCTCAAGTTAATTATTAGAACAACTACTAGTAACAGATTATTAAAGAAAACTTAAATCATAAACAATGGAATGTGATCGTTTGTTTACGTAGTTCGGTCAATTGTGTCCGCCTCTCTGTGACTATAATTTCGTATATTACTTGATTGAATTAGTGTTCAAAGTGTTACAAGCCGTATATATAGTACTAAAGTTCAGATTACAACAATACCAATGAACCGTATCGGAGGGAGCTACGTTAGCTCAGCTCCCCTCTATATATGAGCCATGTTCAACATGATGTACATCGTCAAATTTTGTGCGATACCCAATGAATTAGTGGGTGCAATTTTTAAAATATCGAGACTCGTTCAAATTGCAACAAAAGTACAAAAATACAGTGAAATGTGTGTTAAGAGAGTGTTTTTCTAAATTTCCAGCATTTATAATTAAATTTTTGTCTTTGTTGGTCTATGCAACATGTTAAATTAAAGTATCTAATTCATGTTGGTCATTAGTTTTTTTCAACATTTGTGATTTTGATGCAGTTTCCATTACTTTCTAGAAGTGGACTACTAAAGAAACTAATTGCAGAGTCCACAAGTGAGGATGGATCAAGTAGTGTTTTGCAACTTCATGATGTTCCTGGTGGAGCCAAAACATTTGAGCTCATAACAAAGTTTTGCTATGGTGTGAAATTAGAAATCACAGCATTGAATGTAGTTAGTCTAAGATGTGCAGCAGAGTATCTCCAAATGACTGAAAACTATGGTGCAGATAATCTTATTGGTCACACAGAATCTTTTCTAAATGAAGTTTTCAGCAATTGGCCAGATTCCATCAAAGCGCTTGAAACGTGCGAGGAAGTGCAAAACTTTGCAGAAGATCTCCATATTGTTTCTAGATGCATTGATTCCTTGGCTATGAAGGCTTGTTCGGATCCAGATTTGTTCAATTGGCAAGTGACTGGCCGTAATGATGCGAAAAATCAAGAGGAACATGAGTTGTTGAATGGAATGTCTTGTGAAAGTAAACCACAGCCTGTTGGTGATAATTGGTGGTTTTATGATGTGTCTTTGTTGAGCCTGCCATTATATAAAAGATTGATTTTAGCTATTGAATCGAAAGGAATGAAATCGGAGACTATTGCTGCATCTCTTATATATTACCTTAGGAGGTTTCTTCCCTTGATGAATAGACAATCAAGTTTCAAAGATACAAATCATGCAACAATCCCTACAACTTCTGAAGCTGATCAAAGGGGTTTACTAGAAGAAATTGTGGAGTTGATTCCTAATAAGAGAGGTGTCACATCCTCTAAGCATCTCCTTCGGTTGCTCCGAACCGCGATGATATTACGTGCAAGTCCATCATGCAAAGAGAATTTAGAGAAAAGGGTAGGAGCTCAACTAGACCAGGCTTCACTTGTGGATCTTCTCATTCCGAATATGGGATACTCGGTCGAGACGCTCTATGATATAGATTGTATTCAGAGGATTTTGGACCATTTTATGTCTATCTACCAGCCTGCATCCTTATCTGCTTCTCCATGTATAACTGAAATTGGAACATTAATTGCTGGGGTTGATACGTTGACACCGATGACAATGGTCGCTAACTTGGTAGATGGATATCTCGCAGAAGTCGCTTCAGATGCTAATCTAAACCTGTCTAAATTTCAGGCACTTGCTGTTGCAATTCCTGATTATGCCAGGCCCCTTGACGACGGTATATACCACGCAATAGATGTATACCTTAAGGTTAGATCATCTTGTATACCTTTCTTTGCCAGTAATTTTTTTATATGAACTCCTTTCTTATGCTTCAAGGTTGTAAGATGTTTTGGCATAATAATAAAAAGTTTACGAAGAACTAAGATCGTGGAGGAAATAATGAGATTTGTGATGATTTCGATGCTGGTGAATTAATGAATCAAAAAATTGTCCCTAAATAAAAATCACAGATTAAATTTCTCAGTACATTTTTTTTTTTTCTCAAAATATACTTCTAATTACTGCTACTAAATGTTGAGAGATGAGAAGTAAGAGTTGAAGATATCATATACAAGATGATATTTTAGAAACATCTATACATAGAAGGGACATGTTAAATATACTACTACTTTGTTTAATATATGTACAAATTGCAAAACATGGTTATAATAAGAAGAAGAGGTAGCAAAATAAACTAACAAAGTATGTTTGGTGAATGAACCTTTCACAAATTTAGTACCATGAAATCACAATCATGTACTAATTAAACTTTACAATTGTTTTCTTTTGTTCCTAATCATTTCAAAATGTAACAAAAAACTTCAGGCACATACATGGCTGACAGATTCGGAACGGGAACAATTATGCAGACTAATGAATTGCCAAAAGCTATCATTGGAAGGAAGCAGTCATGCAGCACAAAATGAAAGGTTGCCTCTAAGAGTAATTGTTCAAGTCCTATTTTTCGAGCAGCTTAGACTTCGCACGTCGATATCCGGTTGGTTCTTTGTATCTGAAAATCTTGAAAACTCACAAAATCCAAGGGCAAATATCGGTCCCTCAGGGAGTTGTCAAGTGGATTCTGCAGAGACAACTGAGAATGTAAGAGAACGTCTATTAGAGTTGGAGAAAGAATGTTCAAGCATTCGAAAAGAGTTGCAGAAGCTAACAAAATCAAAGAAAAGTTGGAGCATTTTTCCAAAAAGATTTGGATTTAGAAGAAAATCAGGGTCTTCCAATCCTAATGAATCAAATAATGTAAATACATCATCATCATCTGTGAATAAAAATCCAAACCATGAAAGTAGTTGAGGGAGTTAGTTGAACTTCTTAGCTTAAGTAAGTGGAGATAATTTTTTTTTCTTCTATTACACATTATATGTTCTTACTCAAATAGAATATAGAATTGTAAACTCACTCAAATTGTTGGTAGAATAATGTATAGGTACAAAACAAAAATTAGACTCTCATTTTTACATTAGTCTGTTTTTGCCAAAAGCAATTGAGTCCACCACTTCTTCTTATATTAACTAGTGATAAAGTGTCGTGTTTATTAACTAGTCATTCTACAAGGATTTATTTGACCAAGTTTTATAATTTTAATTAATATTAAAGATAAGATATGGCAGCTAGCAAAAGTTGAACATGGGTTAGGTATATGTTGTTGACACTGTAATGCAAACATACACGCTGACGCATTCGCTTATTCATGGTTAAATAGCATTGATTAATCAGTAAGGGTTACGTTTTTTTATTGTTGAGAAATATGTGTTACATTCAATACATGATCAACCAATTTTTTTTTGGAGTACTCATGATCAACCAATTTTAGATATGTGCATACAAGGTCAGAGAATTTCATAGGAAAAATCATAATGAGTTTGTCATTTTATAGTATATACACTAAGGCCTAAACATATGTTTTTAGTGATGTTGAATTATGTGGTTGTATTTCATGTACTTTATCAAATTAAATAAATAAATATCGCATTATTTTTGTAAAAAAATCAAAAGCATACATCTTTTTTTCAAGCTTCTGGTAGAAAGTGACTGGATTTTTGTATCATGAAAATCACATATCTGGGTCTTTGGAGATTACCTGGAACAAAAATTAAAAGGAAAGGAGCAAGAAATAAATATTTACATTACGTATCATCTTTTCATGTTTTTTCTTTTGACGTTAAAAGACAATTTCATTAACGAAAGTCGGACAATAAATCAAATGTCAATATTATATAAATATAAGATGGAGTCTCTTTAATCCATATGCAATCTAAATTACGAATAACATATTTAGTTAAATAATGACGAGTTTGGCTGACTTCACGTCTAACATGCAAAAAAAATTAAACTACGAAAACAAACATTAAAATTAATATATTCTCCAATAATAGAACCAACATAGGTGGGAGATTGTTGATAAGCATTCAACATCAAGATGATATAAGAAGCATCTAATTCTACTATAAATAAGATTCAGAAAAGACATGTATTTCACAAATTTCAAACTCTTCCGCATAGTCAAAGCTCTTGCAACCTCTGAAAATGGTAACGAAAAGACTTGTCGACAACTAGCATCAACGACAACACCTTTATTTTTTCTCACCGCAACACCAATACCCCACTTACCCCTCTCTATCGGACTTGCTACGTCAACATTGAACTTATGGAAACCACTAAAAGGAGGTGTCCTATGAACATCAAATATTGGTAAAATTGGACGTCCACTTAGTGTCTCCAACAACACCGTCCTAATACTCTTAAAATTTACATTAGATCTTTGTGTCTTTTGAACAATATAAGTCACATTAACATCAGTCCCCTCAAAACATTTCTAGCAGACCAGACTTCATAAGACAAGAGTGGAAAATAGAAAGTATTCCAAGACACATCCATTTTTCTTGGAGGATTCTACATGCAAAACTACCAGTAAAAATGATCTTTTTAAAAAAGGAATAAGTAGTGATACACTGTGTGTTCTTTGTGGGCAACATAATGTGACAATTTCGCACCTCCTTATAGAGTGTCATTGGTCAAAACAAATAAGGTCGGCTTCTTCTTTAGGTGTGGCAAGTAAAATTATTATTATTATTTAGACTCTAACAATATATTTTTTCTTTTATAATTCGAGATTATTTCTTTTTAATGGAGGTGTTTCTTTATAGTTATCATTTTTTTTACAATAATAATAATTATTATTATTATTTTATTGTTGTTATTGTTTAATGTTGTTACTATACTATTATCGGGAATGATAATGGATGTCTACGAGTATACATAGTAGTTAACTCTCTCTATTAGATAAAAACGATATTTACGTCGTTTTCACATTCATATGAATATCCGCTAGAAGAGTATTAATGTATATTAAGATATATTTGCAAATATCATCGTGTAAAATAATTTTTTATTTTATGTTAATAATTATACTAACTCAGTTAATTTCATCATCATGTGCATCTATTAATTTTTGGGTATTTAAAATATGGTTTTTTTTAAACAATTTAAAATATGATTTATTTTATATGGTTTATTTTATTCTATTTGTGTGTACCTATTAAGATATTTGTCACGTATCAATCCATGGTGAATTTTATTTACGGATACAATGCATACAAAATTTTATGGCATTCTTAATTATACGTCTAACAGAGAAGTCGCCGGGTAAATACACCAACTTTTTTTGGTGGTGGCCGGGGTTCGAACCCCGAACCTTGCATATTTTATGCGTTGTCCATACCAACTGAGCTAAGCTCACGAGGACAAATACACCAATTTATTTATAAAAAAAAAAAAGTTTACATGATAAACTCACATGAAAAAAGACGAACTATGATTGGACAAAGATTAGTTGATGTAATAATAAAATGAAAATAAAATAAAATAAAAAGAGTCCATTTTTGGCTCCAAAAAATACATATCAATCAAAATATAGATATTTTTCTACTCATAAAATCAAAATATATATAATTTTCTACCTTCTCCTTTCAAAGTATTGGAGTTACATTGATGAGTTAATATCTTGTTCAATCTTGTTATTATTTGTATATTTGTATGCATTCATTCATATTTGTATCGGTTTCTTCAACCACGATCTACCAAGATCTCACCACCACTTTCTTCATTATCTCCGCATTAGGGTTTCATTCTTTCAAATGCTACCTTCTTCATCCACATGCTAAACATCAATTTAGGGTTCTACAATGGTTTTTGCCCCAATTCGCTGAACCATTGTGGTGTTGGTTGATTTCTCTTGCCCTTTATTCAACTTTCATTCTTTCTCAAAAAAACCTCATTTTTCTTTCACCCACTTCTTCAAGTTTCATTCTTTCTCAAAAAAAAATCCTATTTTTCTTTGACCCACTTGTTCAAACTTTAAAAAAATCCAATTTTTCTTTGACCCACTTGTTCAAACTTGAAATTGAAATTCTGGGTTTGTATAGTTTTTTCTGAAGAAAGTGTTGTATTGTAGAGTATATTGTGTATTGTTGTTGTTTTTTGTGTTTTTGAAGATGAAGAGATTGAAAAATGAATCTCTTAATTCTAGGAAGTTTAGGTTATCTCATTTTTTGTTTGGTGTTGGGGTTTTGTACTTGATTTTTCTTTCATGTAATTTTACTAAGTTTCTGAAAATTGTATCAACTTTGAGTGGTGATGAGAGTGATGGTAGGTTAGATGGAGGGATAGCTATTGGGGTTTCTGATGATGCTGATTTGACCAAACCTTTTGTTGGTTCTGTTTATAAAGATGCATTTCATAGAAAGTTGGAGGATAATCGGGATTTGGATGCTCCCTTGAGGCCGAAAGAGGAACCGAAGAAGGAGGGGGAGGAGGAGGATGGTGATGACCGTGAATCTATGAAGGATATTCCGCAGGGGTTTGGTAGGATTACTGGAGATTTTATGTTGAAAATGAATAGGACGAGTGATTTGTCTGTGCTTGAGAAAATGGCGGATGAGGCGTGGACATTAGGATTGAAGGCTTGGAAAGAAGTAGAAATGGTTGATGATAAGGAGATTTTAGAAAGCTCTTTTATTGAAGGAGGAAAGGCTGAGTCTTGTCCTTCCTGGATATCGATGAGTGGGGAAGATATGTTGAAAGGGGATGGATTGATGTTTCTTCCATGTGGGCTTGCTGCAGGTTCTTCGATTACTGTGGTGGGGACACCACATTATGCTCATAAGGAGTATTCTTCCCAGCTTGCGAAGATTAGGAAGGGTGATGGATTGGTTTCGGTTTCACAGTTTATGTTTGAGTTACAAGGGTTGAAGTCGGTGGAAGGGGAAGACCCTCCAAAGATTCTTCACTTGAATCCTCGTCTAAAAGGGGATTGGAGCAAACGTCCGGTTATTGAGCATAATACATGTTATCGAATGCATTGGGGAACAGCTCAAAGATGTGATGGTCGGCCATCTGAGGATGATGACGGAATGCTTGGTATGATTTTATCATGTTTTGTTTTTTCATTTTCTATTATACTATTTTGGTAGGAAAAAGTGTTGAATGGAAAGAAAATAGAAAAGTAAAAAAGTTCCATTTCCTTGGTATAAATCCAACGAATGTTAAGACTTTGTTAACATATTTTGGTAGGCTTTGTGTATCCATGCTTTAGCAACCATTTATTAGCAGCTTGTAGTATCATGAGAAAGTGTATCCCTAAAGTGACAAGGATGATGAGTTAATGTAGCTCATCTAGTTATACAGTATTAATATTATCATATTTTGTTGTTAAAAAATGATAATAGAGTACTGTAATCCTTAACCTACATTTT